>NC_060141.1:779371576-780836576 GCF_021461385.2 Schistocerca piceifrons
TTTCGGTATTCGTTCTTCCCCTCCCCCCCCTCCAGCAAATAACCCCATTTCTCTCTCTCTCTCTCTCTCGCCATAGTACTTCATTGTTCATGTTGAGGACCCAGATGGAGGCGCGTGTCGTTGAGGAAGGAATGAGTTGTTCAGGAATTTCGACTATTTTTTCCTTCTTTTTTACGGAAACCACATAAATCCAAAATCTGATTCTCTTTGGAGGTATTTGAAAAAGTTCTCTCGAGTGACTTGTTCCAATTTGCTTCTGCACCAAACCGTAATCTCCCGTATTGCAGGAATTATCAAGCGTCGGAAAAACATTAGATGAAGGTATGCACTTCATGGATTTCTGATACTGTGCTAAATAAGCCACAACTTACGCCAAACGGGGGAAGCAACGCCCTCACACTTACACAGTGGAGGAAGAATGACTGGTTACGTGAGTGCCATCTAGAGCAGCAGCAGATGAGAACAGAATGCCGGTTTCAGCTTAAGTGCTCTGACACATGGTACTGTCTGACGTGATATTCCTTTGCTTGCCTTTATCCTCCTTAACTGGCACAGTCCAGGTCACGAGCATCTCACCCTCAGATTTTGAATCATACCGGGTGATCAAAGAGTCAGTATAAATTTGAAAACTGAATAAATCACGGAATAATTTATACAGAGAGGTAGAAATTGACACACATGCTTGCAATGACATGTGGTTTATTAGAACCAAAACAATACAAACGTTGAAAAACTTTCCGACAGATGACGCTTCATCTGATCAGAATAGCATTAATTAGCATAACAAAGTAAGACAAAGAAAAGATGATGTTCTTTACAGGAAATGCTCCATATGTTCACCAGCATTCCTCAACAATAGCTGTAGTCGAGGAATAATGTTGTGAACAGCACTGTAAAGCATGTCCGGAGACATGGTGAGGCATTGGCATCGGATGTTGTCTTTCAGCATCCCTAGGGATGTCGGTTGATCATGATACACTTGCGACTTCAGGTAACCTCAAAGCCAATTATCGCACGGATTGAGGTCTGGGGACCTGGGAGGCCAAGCATGATGAATGTGGCGGCTGAGCACACGATCATCACCAAATGATGCGTGCAAGAGATCTTATACGCATCTAGCAATATAAGGTGATTTTTTTGTTCTAATAAACCCTCATGTCATTCCAAGCGTGTGTGTCAATTTATACCTCTCTATCTACATTATTCCGTAGTTTATTACGTTTTCAAATTTATACTGACTTTTTGATCACCCGGTATATTCGTTACCTGCACTACAAGCGCCATGTGTTTATCAGTAGCGTTATAACTTTAGTTCACCAGTAAGTCGTTCGTTGTTGCATCATTGTCAGTTCACGGAAAAGCATCTAGTAACCTAGATGCAACAATTAAGTAAATACTGTTTCTTCGTATTTCAATGAATACAGAGTGGTAACAACACAAGTTTCTATTGTTATGACTTATTTAATTCGTTATGTACATTTTTAAAATTTTTAAGTAACATAGTTGCAAATTCCAATGCCTTATTTTCAACTATTTTAAGTTACAATGACCAGTCGGAAGAACATTGACAAAATGTCTGTGACTGATCCTCGTTACCCTGACTCTGTAGCTAACACTTTAAAGGAAGTGCTGTTTCATTTTTCTATCTAACACAGGAACAACTCACAGTATTGAAAGAAATGTTAAACAACTGTTTGTGGTGTCAGCAAGCCATTTACAAAAATTGTGTAGAATAAGAGAAAAAGGTTGCCTGGAGTTACTGCTTCATATGTAAATTACAAAACTTCGAAGATAATAGTATCATATTACTATTATTATTATTATTATTATTATTATTATCACTAGTAGCCAATCTGCTTTTCAGTGTGAAAGGAAACATACGAAAAAGTTCAGTAGGAATGTTACCTACTTTCAGGATTTGTAGAAGGTACGTGTTTATTTCTTTAAGAGTTTAGTCTAATAAAATGTTATCCACTTTTAAACAAATTATGTTAAGTATATTCCGTGAAACTGCCTAAGGAAAAAAAAATTAATGGGTGGGTTACTGGTGTCAACCTGCTCCAGTTACGCATGATCGTTTGACGACTTCTGTTACTGGCTATTTTTTTAAATGGACGTACCTTGCCACTTACGGGGGACTTTCAGTTTAATGTGGATCCCTAGCCGCCATAGGACATGGCACGTTGCAAACATATAAAAGTTGAAAGAACCGATTGTTTACTGGGAAATAACTTTGTATCTTGGGATTAAACTACTATCCTTTGAATCTAACGTACGACACACAGAAATAGATCTACAATGGACTGAAAATGTCAAAGGCATAAAACGTGATATGGAGGAGAACAGATACATTTGCTTCATTTTACAGCACACAAAAAGTTATGCATAGTTTAATCAGTGGAAGCACAAATGCAAGTGCCATTTGTGCCTCGGAATCACTGTTAGAAGAATTCTCTATCAATCATTCAGTACAGAATTCAGGCGTATCCTATGAACCTTTCCGTAAACGTTTAGATCTTTACCACACAATGAAACATTTTTCTTCCTCCTGAAAATAAATTGATCTAAAAGGGTTAAGGAGCTCTTCGATCATATTCGCGATTAATGAATATGACGAACTGAATGAGGAAGATTCGGCAATTTGGAATACCTTTTCCGAATATGTAAGAACTGTTGAACAAATACAGAATCTGTAACATACCTCCATTGTTATACTTACGTGAAAGATATACTACTAGGATACAGAATTTTTCAGTTTTGGCACTAACGAATCCATCAACTTTTGGAGAATTACTCATTTTTTCACACACAGCTAATCGACATCAAAACTGTTGATATGCGCAAAACCTATCCGGTAGTGTATCCTGGTAATTACTAACAACAAATTCATTCTGCCGCAAGGCCAAGGTAACCAAAATTAAACACTCTTTCTGTAAAAATATCACAAGGGTCGATGGTGGAAATCCACTGTAGGGATTACCTGTTATTAATATCTGTACGGGATGTCATTGTGGCAGTTAATAGAAAGATAGGGGTTGAGACTAATAACAACTGAAAAATAAATATGTACGAAAAATATGGTTCATAGTGATAATTTAAAGCTACAAAGTGAAGGTCCAGTAGTCAAAAAAGTTAATAAGGAGAGTTCAATAGCAGTAATACATGAGACTGAATATATTGTAAAAATAAAAACCAGGGAAAGACGAAAATGATGTTACTGTTATCCGAATTTGAATTCTACATTCCGCACACAAAAATTTACTGTGAGTGGACGGTGATAAAAGACAGCAGGTCCCGACAGCTTGCCCCCTTCCATTTTTTTTTACTGTTACGACGTTTAATGAAATGGGTTGACAGTGACTGCACATTGCGTGGTTCTACATCTAGTTGCGACTGTGTAATAAATTGGAGACGACAGTTCTCTACTTTCGTTGACTAAGATTTGTGATTTGGCTGCGGTGCCGCTATATATGGTAAGAGACTTACTACTCGGAGTGTTACCAGAATGCCACCTTAATGAGTAGAATTCCGAGAAGGCGAATGTGGTTAGGTGCAGGTGGAATGCCAGAGAGCACAGGTTGGTTGGTCGCCACTTTCACGTCGTGGGAGAAGTTCGCCCAGGGAGCATGACAACGTCACAGGGAGTTGCCCTGCGACCAGCAGTGTTCCATGGACAATGCAGTAGAGCACATTGTTCGAAATGCTAGCCAGAGAGATTTTTACAACTGTTAACCCCTCTCACGGAATCAGGACGGCCGAGGACCCTTTCTCCACAGAACAGTATCACGTTTCATCCCTGTAAAACGTTTCATCTCTGAATATGAGAAAATCCTACGCCACTGGACGCCAGACAATTTGCCTCCGTCATAGCCAAAGTTGGGTTCCCTTCTTTGGTGAATCCCTGTGCACGCTAAACATAAGCTGCGATGGATTGCGTCAACACTGTTTTCAGGTAAATTTATTGGTAAGAATATTGTGGAAATAAGAGAAACCTAAACTCATTCCTTTTTGCAGTACCACTTATTATTTCCTCTGTTACATTGCGACACTGGCCGTTACCTTACACTATTATTAACTATTGCACCACATTTTCACAAATTTGCACTTTGTCAAAAATAAACTTTTTGAGTGCATTTGTATCCAGTATTAAACACATACTTCTACCCTCAATATTGCGCCTCCAAACTGTTGATTATCTCCCTCTTGTGTCACATAAGCCGACCTCAGCCGCCACTGCTCACTCTCGACATTCATTCCCATTTCTCAGTGGTCCACCGCTATGATTAACTCTCTATCCACCACTCTTGTTCACCACTGTCTGACGACAAATACCTTGCTTGACGTCAATCTCATGAAGTATATCTTCTCAGTTGTGCCAGTGGGTCTCATCCACGCGTCATATTCGATGATTTTCGTCTGTTGTAACACTTTTCTTTACATGATTTTTAAAACTGAATGCAGTATTCTTTCATTGATTTCGTTTACAGAGTGGTGCTTTCTGTTTGTCAACCTGTTAAATACCCTGTGACTTGTTGTCGGTGTTTATTAACATGTAAATGTCCACATATGAAATTTGAGTGTATGTCACTGAAGAAAACGGATGGTGACATTTGGAGTTTCCACAGGTATCATAACCTTAAATGTTGTTAATAATATTTGTCAAACACAATAATACCCTCATCGTTCCAAAATTCCCCGTAAAACCTTTTAAAAGTTGTAATATCATCGTCTTTTAAGATTCTCTGTAAAAGTCGGTGGCTGACACAGATGAAACTTTCTCTTAAACTATTAAAGCAATCTATCTTTCCACATAAAAATCCCTCCTTCTTTTCTATGATAATCGTATTAGTATAATACTGTCACAGTAGGGCCTTCCATTCTTAAACTCAGTCTTTTCTTCTGCCAGTAGTCGTCTAAGTGTTTAAGGTGACTGTTGATTACTCATGGTAAAGTGCGTAATAATGAAAAAGAAGATTATTCCACGAAATTTCGGGACCGCAGACGAATGACGTCAACTTCTTGTCACGATATTTCACTGTAAGCCATTCATCCATCTTCAGGTGAATGTTTAACACTGGAAACCGGTATTTCACGTCCCATACTTTATTTTACAAAGTGCACGCCGACACGCTTGCACAAAGGCAACCGCTACATGAGTCTGGCGCCCTCCTCGGAAACTATCCCATCTATGGTGTTCAGGCGCATGATTAATGCAGATACTACATGCACGTTCTCTCCCTGAATGCGGGCAAACAAAGTTAAAATTTAGGTATCAGGTTAATAAAAATTAACGGTCATCAGATGTGTCTTTGGCTTTGAAACATTATTTTCTGAAGAAATTAAAGAAATCACCACTCCCAGTGCATTATCAAGTTGAAAGCCGCCATCTCGATTCGTTAGAACTTTCGCCAAATTTGTTTCCACCGAATCATTTATTATCGAATCCCAGAATGAATTGTCGTCTCCAAAACAGCAGTGGTTAAATATTGCAGGCTGTCCTGTGGAGGCTCAATGCTCGACTATGGCTGATTTAACGGGCTGCGAAAAGCCAGTGTGGCGGTCATGTATAATGCATCTTTCGCGTACTGTGCATGTCGTCGGAGTAATATAGCCTTTGTCACACTGGCAAGGTATTCTGTGTATTGTAGCGATCTGCAATGCCAGATTGCTCCTTGTGGAACCGAAAGAAGCACAGGTCTTTAAGGTAGCCGGAATGTTACTTCGTCGTAAAGTTTCCTTAGTATTCTGCGTAGTTTCACCGAAATATTATTGATATATTTCATCGAAATTAGGCGAAATCCCAAGGAAACATTGCTTGAAAATTAGCGACGCTAGCTCGTAATCTCCAGTGGAAAGCAGTCACCTGAAGACGGCGAAGAGGTGTCTGCCGAAATGTGGCAAGAAGTCGACATCATTCAGCTGTAATCCCTTAACTTTATGGAATACTCTTTCCGCCGGGAAAAATTGAGAAACAAAATTATGAAGAAAATTTATTACGCAGTACTTCTCGTGGATTTTACGGACTCCCTTCATCTAAATCGGCGTTATTGGTGACTAGAAGTCTGGCGTTGCCGTCATGTCCATGGAAGCATCCAGTATTTTCAATGGAAGTAACTTTACATCTACATCTACAACTTCATATGAAGTGCCGAAAGCATAAAAGCCTAAAGCACGCCGTCATCTAACCCACATTCAACTGAATGTCAGAAAATCCAATGAGATAAATTTCGTGTATGTTGGTATACACAATGTGGGCCTAGAGCACAGATGAACCTGACACGCCATGACATCAACATATGTCAGAAGCAAGAATAAATGCTACAGTCTCACAGTCGACGACAATGTGCTTTAGGCTCTTCTGTTTCTCGGCGCCTCATACATACTCCGCAAGCCACCTGTCGATGTGTGGTAGAGTGTACATATGAGAATTCTACCTGTTTCGTTCTTCCCTGGTCTATTCGTGAATGGTGCATTGGAAGAATGATGGTAGCTGAACATCCGTATTAGCTCTAATGTCTAGGCTTTTCTTGTTGTGATCATTTCACGACACGTATGTGAAGGAAAAGCCGGCCGAAGTGGCCGTGCGGTTAAAGGCGCTGCAGTCTGGAACCGCATGACCGCTACGGTCGCAGGTTCGAATCCTGCCTCGGGCATGGATGTTTGTGATGTCCTTAGGTTAGTTAGGTTTAACTAGTTCTAAGTTCTAGGGGACTAATGACCTCAGCAGTTGAGTCCCATAGTGCTCAGAGCCATTTTTTTGAAGGAAAGGAATATATTGCCAGACTCTTTTTGAAACTTAATCTCTGAGAAGTTTAGTATTAAACCTATCCGTAAACCACAACGCCTCTCTTATACACTCATTCGGGAAGAAGTTCAGCCATCTTGATTTAGATTTTCCGTGATTTCTCTAAATCGCTTCTGGTAAATGCCTCGGTGATTCCTGCGAAAGGCCACGTCCGACTTCCTTCCTCATCCTTCCCTAACCCGATGGGACGAATGACCTCGCTGTTTGGTCCCCTCCCCTTGAATTATCCATCGAGTATTATAGGCGAATTGCCGCTGTGTCATCATACGGCGACTGGCCTCAAACAGTTGCAGTTTTTTTTTGGTTGGATGGTAATGCTTTACAAAACCACTGCAATATGATATTGACATATCCGAAAGAAGTTATCGTTTGAGGACAAGAAATAGTGTTGGAGTAATAGCATCCAGCACTCCTGTTTTAAGTGCCGCAGAGCTCTTGATGTAAGATCCATATTGATTGTTCCACAACTTTAAGTGTCTCCGAAAAACAGATAACGTCAGGCTTCAGTTAAAAATAAAACATATTTCGACATCCATCTTTCTGTCATGCACCAATTGCGTAATCTACTTGCAGTACTGACGGCAAGTGCATGTCGTCTACCAATTTCACTTCAACCACTTCCTATTCGAGTGGTGAATGATTCACGGGAACATCGAATATTGGTTATCACAGTGTGAGCTCGATTCACTGTCTTTTCGCGAGAGTTGAAAATCTACCTGCGTGAGGCTTTCTCGTTCACTAGTTGAACCGATGATGTAACGTGCTGCTCTTCTATCGACCTTGTCTATTTCCTCTTTCAACTTCACCCGATACGAATCTCAGAATAAAGAGCAATATTCAGTTATCGGGTGAACGAGAGTATTCTAAGCTACCGCCTTTAGTGGGTGGACTGTATTTTGGGAGGATTTTTCCAATGTATCACAGCCTGGAACCTGCCTTACCTGTGATTAGTTTTATGTGGTCATACGTGTACATACCCCTGTATATATCTGGATATACCTGCTTCCAATGACAGTTCTGCAATAGCGTAGTCATTTAGTGATGGATCATTCTGCCTATTAAGCCCCAATACGTTGCTTTTGTTCAAGCTGAGGTTCTACTGCGAATCCCTGCATCAAGAGTAAATCCTCTGGAGGACTTCCTGCATTTTACAACTGTTTTCTAGCGTTGCGACTTGTCTGTATAAAACAGCATCATCCATGAAAGCCTTCAGGAAACTTACGGTGTCCCTACTGTACCATTTATGCATGCTCTGAAAAGTAATGGACTCTTGGGATAAGTACGGTGTTACATGTACGCCTGAAGAGTTATCCCCATTGAGAACGACATTCTGTGTTCTACTTGCTAGAATCTCTTTAGTTCATCCACACATTTGGTCTGATATTCCGTACGCTCGTGGTTTATTTATTAGGCGACAGAGTGGTACTGTATCGACCGCCGTTAGGAAGTCAAGGAACACGGTAGCTACTTGGGTGCTTGTATGGGCCGCTTTCTGGGTTTCGTGGACGAACTGAGAGAGCTAGCTTTCACAATAGCGTTTTTCCTTGCCAGCAGAAGAGATTTTTCGGTCTCTGGAGATGTCACAATACGAGTAACTTTCTAGAGCGACTTTGTAAGATTTGAATGTGAGTCTGTGAACAGCTCTGTGAGCAGATGCCACGTAGACGCTGAAGTGCTAAATGGACAACGATTTTCTCGGACTGCATTTTACGACCACTCTTAAGTCGTGTAGCTTATTCCCTGCTAGAACAATTTCTTTTTAGATTGCTTTCTGACTAACATCAATCAAGTGAGTTTGCATTTCATAGGGACTGCATGATTGTGGTATGAGCTCATCTGATATTTTCGTGTAGCTAACAGTGCCCTGAGGAAACGATTTTTATCTGAAATAGCTCTGATCGAATGCCGAAACGTGGGTGAGAATGTAAACGTGTCCCGTTCGTGTACTGTATTACACTACCCAAAAACTATATTATTGAATTTGGCTTTTAATGGCCGTTATTGGAAACGTGCGCTAACGTTACGTTAAACAACTGCCGTGGTGACAATGGAAAACACATCGCACTGGCAATTCTTTCAGGTCAGTTGCGCATATCCTGTCATGTGGTTCAGCGCATCATCGTAAAATATTCTCAGCAGTACAGTACCGTGGTAAACATAATCATGAATAGTAACGAGAGCGGATAGAAGATGAAGATGTTTCGAATTGGCACAGATTGAGGTGGAGACGAGCTTATATCTAAGCTCTAACATCCTCAGGTGTACTCAGGTGCGTGTACAGAAAGTAATTTTGCGGGCGGAAAGAATGGTACGGAAGTCAGAACGACCAGTAACATATATGTTTAAAGACTTTAATAAAGCAGAATAAACCAGTGAGAAGCTAAAACTCCTAGAAAACAATGGTGATCCAGAAAAGTAATTTCTCCACACGACTTCGATAAACATCTAACCCGGGAAAATTTTTTCTGTTTTGTGAGCCAATGAAGGAAATTCCAAGACAGAAATCTGTTTTTATTTTAAAAAACTGAGATTACTTTGCAGGGGGGAGGGATACACTTTTGGAATAATGGGATTTTGCTTCAAAATATGTAAAATATAAGGAACACTCTTAACAGAAAGTTCCGACATCATTTCTCTTCCTACGGAATACTTGGTAGTAATCAGAAACAATAAAAATGGATGAAATAAACCAGTAGTGTTCACGCGCTAAACGCGGGTGTATACGCTCTACACCATGAAAAATGCTGGCAGCATGAAGAAGTTCTCCGTGTAATGACTGACAACAGCGCAGGCCAAACATTTACTGCTGTCCACGCTCGAGCGGCAAATGGTTTCATAGAGTAAGCACAGTTGATTTATGATACAAAATCTAAAATCCAAGATAATCGCTACGAGATGAATGGAGACACTTACCACAAATAGTTAAAAGGTAAACTGTTTCCTAACATCCCAGGTAGTTGCATCTTTGTTCTTGATAACATACCGTAACATATTGTTAAGACATATGAAGCTCCTACTACTCAACTCGAAAAAAGGACGTAACTGAATGGGTTACTAAAAAGATATATATATATATATATATATATATATATATATATATATATATATATATATATATATATATATATAGTAAAAACCTCGGGTTCAACCGAGTTTAACAAGAAATGAGCTTTTACTAATTGAGACTTATAGTATAGCTGCATTACTCTGATGACCTTCTAAGAACTTTGTAGTGTAGCCAATGCAGTATCTAGAGTAACAGAGTAATGATGCACTTTTTATTGGTTATATAACAATAGGGATAGTTTCCACTGTGATACACTATGACACTCGTGTACAACCGCCCGTTCAGCTCGTGACACTGGCTGCCGCGGTAAAGAAGCTGGTGGGAAACGTTGGCAGAGGGGAACGAGGTAGGTTCTGGCGCACGATGAAAGGATACCCACCGCTTTGTAGTACACATTATATAGGCCATTGATTGCCAGCCGATTGAGGTAATTCAGCTACAGAGGGGGGTCGCAAATTGATTTCGATTTTCTGTACGAGCACGTCATCTCCGTCCGTCGCTGCTTCCTCATTTATTATATCTGATGCGAGTCTCTTGCTGTCACAACGACAGCCTTTGATATAGATAAATGCAAAACCTGCTCGGAACATCCACGGTCTTGTACATCACCGTGCTTGGTGGGAACCACACAGACGAATATTCTGTACGTCTGCTGTGTATTTTTATCAACGTCTGGATCCACTGTATTTTTGCAATGAAGCCCGATAAAAAGGCATTCCAAGCTGTCAGACAGAAGTTCTGAATGGAAGAATTCTGAGCCGACCGGTGTGGCCGTGCGGTTCTAAGCGCTTCAGTTTGGATCTGCGTGACCGCTACGTTCGCAGGTTCGAATCCTCCCTCGGGCATGGATGTCTGTGATGTGCTTAGGTTGGTTAGGTTTAAGTAGTTCTAAGATCTAGGGGACTGTAAGTAGTGTGTAAGCGTAAGGACTGCTGACCTTAGCAGTTAAGTCCCGTAAGAGTCACACACATTTGAAAATTTTTTCGAAAATGTTATAGATAGAATACTCATAATTAAGTAAGAGCATTATACCTCAAAATTATTAAATAACTCGACAGAGTTTAATGAGTTGAACGCATGGGCGAGTGCCCAACATTTGGCGGGTTCATACTGAAGACCTTCGTCTACCGCTTACAGCTACACATGTTTTCATGTTATTTTTGCCCTTCCAATTCCAGTGTTCTACATAATTAGCACATATATGTATGTGTTCAATTAGATGTTGAGCAGTATCTAAATATAAGATGTTTAATGCATTTCCTTTACAAACACGCCGTTCTGTGTGGTTATAAGGATGTGCCTGCTCAGCATGTCCTTGTTTTTTGTTCGACGTGCATTCAATAAGAATGTTTTCCTGGTAAATGCAACGTGGTACGTCTCACGTAACCACTATAAACGGCTGAAATAGCTTTATTTTGAGGTACTGAACTACATTGTGAATTTACAGTGTCTCACAGCGAGAGATAAAATTATAATCCTAATTTGCGAAACATACGTGTCACTGTCTGCGGCAGAAATACTTAGGAACAAATTAGGTGCAAATGATGTTCTCTAATTACTGAATCGAAAGAATACTTGGTCCTACGGTGTGGGTTCATCCAAACGATGTTAACGGGATAAGTTCTTCACTGATCACTTCCAATACTTCGGTAATACTGTAAAACAGTGGGGTTCACAATCACCTCCCTGAAGTTTCTTAGTACTGTCAGAGCAGACAGTGTGTCACTGAGTAGTAAACACTACTATCGGCGAGCAGAGATCTAGTGCCTCTACTATAGCAGCCAGTCGTACAGTTATTTGCCTCTGTTGCTAACATGAATGTTTCACACTTCTGAAAACATATTATATTTTAATGGGAATGGAATGTTAATACCATTTAGACCAAGTACCTCAGTGACCTGTCTCCTATTTGACGGAAGCAGGAAGGGATCTAGTGATCCAGAAACGTCAATTTAAACACTCAGTGGCTAACTTTGTGGCGATCGATAAGTGCTTGTTGGATGTGGTCGAAATTTGATGCATAGATAGCGCAGTCGTAGATAGATTGTTGGTTCATATGTTTAAGCCGGAAGAGAATATGTAGTGATGGGGCGATGAGGCGTTTTACAAATGTGTTGACGTAACAGATAGGGACAAATGTATAAAAACTACTCCCGAAACCAATGATCAGACATATCATCATACGGTGCAAAGTTAGTGCTGTGTCAACATTTCACCCCACCCAGGTAGGTCTTATTATGTTGACAGTCATCTAATACTTGTTAGCTAAATATTTTTTGTGAACTTTCCGGATTGTAAAGCATTGCAAAGGGTCTCAGGTATCTTAGTGGGAAGTAGTACGGGGCTGGAGGCATTATCATAGAAAGATTCTATGTCTTGAAAACAATACTGTATTTGCCTTAGCGGTATTTATGTCCAGCTCGCTATTTATAGGGCACTGTTGGAGTTCGAGGACTGCGGTTTTCAGTTGTATGCTACAGCCTTTTGGGAATAAACTCCCATGAAATTCATCGACATCTACATCTACATAGATACTCTGCATATCACAATTAAGTGCCTGGCAGAGGGTTCATCGAACTACCTTCACAATTCTATATCGTTCAAATCTCGTGGAAAGGAAGAATACCTATATCTTTCCGTACGAGCTCTGATTTTCCTTATTTTATCATGATGATCGTTTCTCACTATATACATACTAAACTAAGCTCCTACCGAACAGTCCATGAAGGCCCAAAGGTACTGATTGGCCGTCGTGTCACCTCTGCTCATAGACGTCACTGGATGCGAATACGGAGGGGCATGTGGTCAGCACACCGCCCTCCCAGCCGTATGTCAGTTTCCGAGTCCGGAGCCGCTACTTTTCAATCAAGTAGCTCCTCAGTTTGTCTTGCAAGGGCTGAGTGCACCCCACTTACCAACAGCGCTTGGCAGACCGGACGGTCACCCATCCAAGTGGTAGCCCAGCCCGACAGCGTTCAACTTCGGTGATCTGACGAGAACCGGTGGTACCACTGCGGCAAGGCCGTTGACTATATATGTACGCGTCAACAAAATATTTTCGCATTCGGAGGAGAGAGTTGGTGACCGGAAATTCGTGAGAAGATTCCTCCGCAACGAAAAACGCCTTTCTTTTAATGGTGTCCATGCCAAGTACAGTATCATTTCAGTGACACTCTTTCTCCTATTTCAGGACAATACAAAACGTGCTGTCCTTCTTTGAACTTTTTCGTAGTACTCCGTCAATCCTATATACTAAGGACCCCACACCACGCAGCAACATTTCAAAACAGGACGGACAAGCATAGTGTAGGCGGTCTCCTTAGTAGATCTGTTACATTTTCTAAGTGTCCTGCTAATAAAACGCAGACTTTGGTTTGCTTTCCCAGAACGTTTTCTATGGGTTCCTTCCAATTTTAGTTGTAGGAAATTGTAGTTCGTAGGAATTTAGTTGAATTTATGGCCTTTAGATTTGAATGATTTACCGTGTAACCGAAGTTCAACGGATTCCCTTTAGCACTCATTTGGAAGACCTCACATTTTTCATTATTTAAGGTCAATTGCCACTTTTCACATCCTACAGATATCTTTTCTAAAGCGTTTTGCAATCTGTTTTGATCTTCTGAAGACTTTATTAGCGATTAACGACAGCGTCACCTGCAAACAAACTAAGACTGCTGTTCAGATTGTCTCTCTAATCGTTAATACAGATAAGGAAAAGCAAAGTGCCAATAACGCTACCATGGGGAACGCCAGAATCACTCCTGTTTTACTCCATGACTTTCCGTGAATCACTATGAACTGTGACCTCTCTGACATGATACCACGAATCCAGTCTCTGAGACGATATTCCATTAAGCACACAATTTCACTACAAACCGCTTGTGTGGTACAGTGTCAAAAGCATTCCTTAAATCAAGAAAGACGGATCAATATGAGATCCCTTGTCAATAGCACTCAACATGTCATGCGTCTGCGTATTTGAAAAACTTAGTCTTTTCCGGGAATGGTAGGTCAATGGTGTGGATACTACATAGAAGGAGTAGCACAATAGATCCTTACTCCTAGTTAATGGTGCTACTCTACGTCGTCTATGATTGACTAGTAGCAACTGCATTCGTGAGGATGACGGTTTAATACCGCGTCCGGCCATCCTGATTTAGGTTTTCCGTGATGTCCCTAAACCGCTCCTGGCAAATGCCAGGATGGTTTCTTTGAAAGGGCACGGCCGACGTCCTTCCCCATCCTTCCCTAATCCGATGAGATCGATGATCTTGCAGTCAGGTCTCCTCCCCCAAAACAACCCAACCCCAACCAACTAGTAGCAGACGATCAGAGAGAACAGATTACAGATGTTTATCATATGTGTGGATTATGCGTTATTTAGTTTTGAGGCTAACTTTGGGTATACCATGTTATCCAAGCAGTTGCTCCGGTCAAAAAAGAAAGCTAGTGGATACTCGTTTCTGCTGCAATGAATCTGTATGTTACTGATCAGACGCGTGTCGACTTCAGTACCTTACCTTCTGCGTAAACCTGCCCTGAAAATTATGGAACGGGTAGTGGTATTCAAGCCACCACGCCAAACGGATTTTTACTTTCTTTTCGGCTCCCTTTAGGGGCATTGTTGTTATGTTATTAGTCGCTCAGATGAAACCAAATCAGGATTCCTCCATTCTTTGTTGACACCTGTCTTTAGGGGCTTAATACTCTAATGTGCAGTCAACATTCAACAGTAGACATGGTGTAGGTATTGTTGACAGTCACATGTAAGAGATAATTTCATGTTGTAGTGGATATTATCGGGGCCGGGGTCGGTATTGTTACCCATTGTAAAACTCCCAGCAGCTTGAGCATTGAGAAAGTTCGTAGAAATGAGTGACTGTAGTGTGGATTTGGATCCTCTGCGCTAAACAGGAACCTTAACGGAGGGACATGTCTGTTATTGTAGCATTTGTTCCATAATGCTGCCTGCACCCAAAAAATTGGAGTTGCGGGATACCTCGGTTTTTCGAAGATCTAACGTTTTGCACTCACTTGAAAGAATCGATCTTCGGGTTATCTCCGATTGTGAGAAGCTCACTTTTAAAATATTATCATACTTGTTCCTATCTTCTTTGCAAACTGTCCATCTGAGGTGGTTAGGTTGTGCGTTAGTTAAGAATTAGGACTCAGTTTCTGGGGGACGCGGTTCAAACCGTGTGCCAGCCATACACACCGTGGATATCCATTGTAAATCTACATCTACATCTACATACATACTCCGTAATCCACCGTACGGTGCGTGGTGGAGGGTACCTCGTACGACAACTAGCATCTTCTCTTCCTGTTCCACTCCCAAACAGAACGAGAGAAAAATGACTGCCTGTATGCCTCTGTACGAGCCCTAATCTCTCTTATCATATTTTTGTGGTCTTTCCGCGAAATGAAAGTTGGCGGCAGTAAAATTGTACTGCAGTCAGCCTCAAATGCTGGTTCACTAAATTTCCTCACTAGTGATTCACGAAAAGAACGCTCCCTTTCCTCTAGAGATTCCCACCCGAGTTCCTGAAGCATTTCCGTAACACTCGCGTGAGAATCAAAACTACCAGTAGCAAATCTAGCAGCCCGCCTCTGAATTTCTTCTGTGTCGTCCCTCAATTAAACCTGACAGGGATCCCAAACGCTCGAGCAGTACTCAAGAATAGGTCGTATTAGTGTTTTGTAAGCGGTCTCCTTTGCAGATGAACCACATCTTCCCAAAATTCTACCAATGAACCGAAGACGACTATCCGCCTTCCCCACAACTGCAATTACATGCTTGTCCCACTTCATATCGCTCTGCAGTGTTACGCCTAAATATATCGTCGTGACTGTGTCAAGCGCTACACTACTAATGGGGTATTCAAACATTACATTCATCTGCATTAATTTACGTTTATCGATATTTAGAGTTATCTACCATTCTGTACACCAATCACAAATCCTGTCCAAGTCATCTTGTATCCTCCTACAGTCACTCAACGACGACACCTTCCCGTACACCACAGCATCATCAGCAAACAGCCACACACTGCTATCCACCCTATCCAAAAGATCATTTATGTAGATAGAAAACAGCAGCGGACTTACCACACTTCCCTGGGGCACTCCAGATGATACCCTCACCTCCGATGAACACTCACCATCGAGGACAACGTACAGGGTTCTATTACGTAAGACCATTTCATCACAAGCAAGGATTGCTCTTTTCAAAATACATTCGATGTCCTTTTCAATCCTCCACCAATAAAAGTTTGCACTCCATCTTTATTTACTCCTTGGTCGAAGGGATAGTATGTCTTAAATTACTAAAAATATGATCGTAGCAACGGAGGAATTTGTATCACAAAATAACTATATGCACAATAATATCTGACATTTCAGCATCAGACTTATAATATCCATATTGTGTTAGATGCTATTACTTAGTGGAAATCATATCTAGTTTGTATGTGACTGGTAATGATTTCTAGGAAAACTGCACGTCCGTATTCGGAATGAAAGCTCTAATTTGGTAGTGACCTTACGTAGTCAGTCTGAAGACAGCTATCGGTTATTGCAAAGAATGTCGATATTTTGTAAATTCTCTATTAGTAAAGACTGCATTTAAGAAATCAGACAACCGGTTTTGACCGTTTCCGGTTATCTTCAGATCTGAAAGATATTGAAATGTAGGTTTACAAGACAGGAATTGCACTCATCACCAGTATTATTTACAAAATATTTTAACAAAGTTACTGAACAGTACCTACCACAGTATAAAATACGACGTCTAGGATACGAGGGAAATTTTGTTAATAGGCTGTTAACAGCGCTAGGTTATGTCTACTGCAAAGCGTACACACCAGCTGTCATTAAATGACGTAAAAAGTGACAAAGAAGCATCATAACGCTACTAGATGTATGCCATAAATGACAAGGAAATAGCGGAAAACGTACGTGGGACATGACGTTAACGGCATAAATATGAACTTGTGTATTTAACATGAATATGTAGTAAGTAGGGCACTCCCTGTTGTCTTGCATTGAGACTGACACAAAAACCAGTCATGCTGTCTGGTGACAGCGACCAGCAAAACTTCCATGAGCTGGCAGACAGGTGCATAGGTGAAGAAAGTACGAGAAGGTAAACCAACAATATTTGTCAATTTAGAGTAGCATTATAGATAGTACACAGTTAAGCTATAAAATTAAATCAAAAAATTTATAAATTCCCAATTGTTTCAACGAAATTATTAGAGTGAAAAAGACAAGCTGCATAAATGTAAACACGAAGCTCCACTGACAGGATTTCTCGCAGATTGACGTAACGTTATAAAACTACTTATTAAAATAGAAAGGGTAATGGTACACTAATCTATTCAGACCTACCCGTGTATTACAAGTACTTTATATGCGCACAAATGAAACAAATAAGATTTTTATGGATTGACTTAATATTTTATATATTTATGCAAGTTGTCTTTTTTACTCTAGTACTTTCTTTGGGACAGTTGGAAATTTAAACCTTTTTACGATTCCATTTTATTACTTAAATGTATACTACGAACTATGCTACTCTAAACTGTAATATTTTTGGCTTCCATGCTCTGGTCATTTCTTCACCTATGCTCCTGGGCACTTAACATCGGTCAGGCTATATCTGACCGACTTATCTAAACATTGACTCATTGTGTGACCAGACAGCGTAATTTTTATATGTTTCTCTTTGAATGCACGAGGTGCCAATACTTCATATATATTCTTGTTACAAGTACGAATTCGAAGGTATGCCTTTAACGTAAGATTATATGTAACTTTTACGCTATTATCTCGTCATGAAAGACATGTACAGACTAATATTATAAAGCTTCCATGTCGATTCTTTGGTCAGGCGATGTGTATATATTGAGTTGGTACCCCTAAGTTGTTAACATCCAATTGACAAAAGAGTCCTCTTATCTTAGATGCTGGTTTTTGTAGCCTGCTATGTACTGCTCAATAACTATGTTAAAATTTTTTGATGCTGAAAGCCATTCATGACGTGTAACCCTCCATTTCAATGTCTTTCCGGTCTAAAGACGACCGAAAACGGTCGACTCTAGTTATGTGTTATCTTATATGCGATCTTCATTAATAAAGATTTTACAATACATCAATTGTCATTGAGATATAATTTTGCCTCTTAACTGTAGTTTTTAGTTTTATTGTAATTTCAGCACGTTTTTCATGAAAAATTTTCCGCCCATCAAAGCTAATGTTCCTTGGTCACTCTGTAAAGTGGTTAGAAATTAAATGTTAACAGTACATTATGCAAACCTTCATCCTTTGCCACAGTATTTTGACAGAGATTCCTATATAGTTGAACTTTAATTAAACATCGCTGATAATTAAGGAAATGTGTCAGTAATCTGCTGTCAAATGGAGCTTAAATACTCACCGCAAGCGCAGCGGGGTTGAACTTTTCTGATGAGAAAAGTTCCTACAGATTAATCGTGTCTTCTAGCTAAACGACACTGCTCCCCAGCAATTTTCGGTAAAATTCAACTTTAGTGACGGATATTGCACGTGACACTGGATCGGGTAAATTATTACACTCTTCTTTAAAGTTGAGAACGCTTGTAACGAGAGGTATAAGAGGCTGCAGGTGTCTGTAATCGATCGTACGTGGCCTTGTTTCTTTTTGCTTAGACAATGCAGCCAATCTGCCTGTTTGCAGTTTATCAGCTTCCACTCAAGGCTGGCAAAATTTTAGACAAGAGCGGCTGAATGAATGACATTTTTGTCATTTGTGAAATATTAATGGGGCCAACACAACTGTTGAAAAAACTGGCGCATATTTTAGATGCGATGGATACTGAAAACTCAATAAGCGCCTGCATTTAAGCAATTATAACACTGTTGTTGTTGTTGTGGTCTTCAATCTTGAGACTGGTTTGATGCAGCTCTCCATGATACTCTATCCTGTGCAAGATTCTTCATCTCCCAGTACCTACTGCAGCCTACATCCTTCTGAATCTGCTTAGTGTATTCATCTCTTGGTCTCCCTCTACGATTTGTACCCTCCACGCTGCCCTCCAATACTAAATTGGCGATCCCTCGATGTCTCAGAACATGTCCTATCAACCGATCCCTTCTTCTAGTCGTGCCACAAGCTCCTCCGCTCCCCAATTCTATTCAATACCTCCTCATTAGTTATGTGATCTACCCATCTAATCTTCAGCATTATTCTGTAGGACCACATTTCGAAAACTTCTATTCTCTTCTTGTCTACACTATTTATCGTCCACGTTTCACTTCCATACATGGCTACAGTCCACACAAATACTTTCAGAAACGACTTCCTGACATTTAAATCTATACTCAATGTTAACAAATTCCCATATTAAGACATCGTTTGCCTTTTTCAGCCTCACGTAGAACCACCTACCTTTTCCTAAGTAGAAGCCATCCGAGACGGCAGTTTTATTTGGCGGCGAATAGATTAAAGAGAAAGTGTTGTAAACCTCTTTCATCGATCAGTAAATGAAGAATAAGGAAAACTATGTGATTACGAAAATGCATCAATGCAAAGAATATTACTTACTGCATCATAAGTGCACACTGCTGCAATAGACCGACGTTCGTCCGTAGAGACTTAGGGCACATACCTATTACCTATTATCAGAAACAGTTGCTGTAAGGAAAAAATGTGAGGCCTAGTTACCTCACGTGTCAAAAACAAAGAATCTTGTGACAAATAAGCGGCATTGGAACTAGTTTCTACGTGAACTAATTTACCCCTGGTTTAAATCTTGAATAGTTTCTTAGACTAAAGAGCCAAAAAAATTAATATACCTGCCTAATACCGTGTAGGGCCCCCGCAAACACGCAGAAGTTTCGTAACACGCCGAAGCGTCGTAACACGACGTGGCATGGACTCGACTAATGTCTGAAGTAGTGCTGGAGGGAACTGATACCATGAATCCTCCAGGCATATCCATAAATTCGTATGAGTATGAGGGGTTTGAGGTCTCTTCTGAACAGCACGTTGCAAGGAATCCCAGATATGCTCAATAATGCTCATGCCTGGGGAGTTTGGTGGCCATCGGAAGTGTTTAAACGCAGTGGACATGAATGGGTGCAGGTGATCAGACAGGATGCTTATGTACGTGTCACCTGTTAGAGTCGTATCTAGACGTGTCAGGGGTCACACATCAATCCAACTGCACAAGCCTCACACTGTTACAGAGCCTCCACCAACTTGAACAGTCCCCTGCTGACATGAAGGGCCTATAGATTAGTGAGGTCTTCATACCCATACACGTCCATCCGCTCGATACAATTTGAAACGAGACTCGTCCGACCAGGTAACATTTTTCCAGTCACCAACAGTCCAATGTCGATGTTCACGGTCCCAGGAGAGGCGTAAAGCCTCATGACTGGGCCTTCGGAGCAGAAACCCCATATCGATAATGAATCGTTGAATGGTTCGAACGCTGACACGTGTTGATGGCTTAGCACTGAAATCTGCAGCAATTTTCGTAAGGGCTGCACGTCTGTCACGTTTAACGATTCTCTTCGCCCGTCGTCGGTCCATTTCTTGCAGGATCGTTGTCTGGTCCCAGCGATGTCGGAGATTTGATGTTTTACCCGATTC
Organism: Schistocerca piceifrons; assembly: GCF_021461385.2. Classification (NCBI taxonomy): domain Eukaryota; kingdom Metazoa; phylum Arthropoda; class Insecta; order Orthoptera; family Acrididae; genus Schistocerca; species Schistocerca piceifrons. The sequence goes on from NC_060141.1 coordinate 779,392,085, forward strand.
CTGATATTCACGATACACTCGCGTGCCGACTGTACCATTACACTTAAAGTCACTTAAATCTTGATAACCTGCCTTAGTTTCACATAGGCGTCGCCAACAGCAGCTCCGTATTCTGCCTGTTTACATATCTCTGTATTTGAGTACGTATGCCTATAACAGTTTATTTGGCGATTCAGTGTATATATAGAGAGCTGTCATTTCCAGTTCATAGCTTACGGGGTAAGACAAAACGAATACATCGAAAAATAATGACCTTCTAGGCAACATTGATAATTTCTATAGGACGAAAATCAGTTTAGAACACCTAACTTGTGTAGCGCCAAACTGAATGCAATGACATCAAAAGAAACATAATACGAGATTGTGATATTCGTAACAGAACACTGAAGTTAAATCTTCGATTCAGCGGTTCCTGGCAGTGTTAAAACGAGGTAAAATGTAAAATGTACGGAACATAAGGCACAGAATCAATACCTACTAATATATAAACTTTAACGAATTAGAGAAATCGAATATGAACAAAATCAGTGCACATTATGTAAATCGGTGCATGTATATATCTATGTTATGTTCGACATCTCCTCCTGAGACACTGGATCGATTTCAGCCGAACTTTGTGCATATATCACGTCGAACCAATTGTAGCCTTGTGCGGTTAAGGAACAAGTACCTATGAAACTGGTAAGGGTAGAAAAGAAGTGTAGCTCACTACGCGCGGAATGGTCATCCAGCGTTTGGGAATGAGAGCACTTAGTAACTTGCGACAAACTTCACACATTATTTCAGACCTTTACGAAACTTTTGCTCTCTGTCCACCCCGCGAAAGGAGTAAAAGAAATAATTTTATCGCTTACTGTATTTTCGATGTTCACACAGTAACGGCCGCATCAGGCATAACGTTTTAACTTATACCTTGTTTACAACTAATTGTTTCACGAAACATTTGGTACACAGTATTCGCATACTCCACTGAATGCATCTAGAAAATTTTATTATTTTACTACGCACAGTTTAGGTGATATGACATCATAGATACTGAGATGCGTGAAAAACTTCCGCATCATGAACGACGTTTATATTTATCACTTCTCGGCTGCCAACTCTGTTCGCAACAACTGTCGCAGGCAGTATCTACACAAGCCACAAAATGTACTTACAGAATTATATCACTGTACAACACACAGTTCAAGAGATAAGATGCCATAAACATTGAAATGCGTGGAAAAGGAACTGCAGGGCGAATTGGTTAGAGATACAAGTGAAATATTTTTACAAATATTTGTGAAATACGTACAGTACAAGGGTTGTTAGTTTATTGAGGTCAAACCTGTCATGAACTGGACAATGCAGCGAAAATGCGATGACCTCTTGCAGAGTTATGTTGGGCACTATCTCTAGTATGCCCGTAGATCGCGTCACATTGTTCTGTTTAGTTTTGAGTGCACATTGTGCACGTGAAAATGTGTATAAACCAGTGTCTCCTGTCAAGTGTCAGTGTATGCTGAGAGATTTCGCTTGGTTTCATACAGCCTTTTCACATACCGGTCATGCATTTTCTTCCTCATGAAAATTTTTTACCACAATCTGCAAGGGCAGTAAAGAAGTTCCTGCAGTGTTTTCGATGCAAGTGTTTGATCATCCACCATACAGCCCAGACGCAGCTCCCTCTGGGTCTCCGCTCTTCCCCATGAAGCGCTGGCTATGTTGACAATATTTTGGCACAGATAAGAAGCTGCAGATCTACATAGAGAATTGGCAGAAGACACTTGCCGTTGCTTTGTACGTCGAGAGTACAAGTACAGTCGAGGGTACATGAACAACGTATAACGCTGCGACAAATGTATAAGTCGGAGCGGAGACTGTAAGGTACAGCCGACTATTGCTGATAAAACAGTTTTGATTTTCACTATGGTTTCCATTCGCGAATGGTCCGACATTAACAAACGAACTGCCCCCGTATATGGGAAAAATGTGTGAGTTATACGTAAGCAGGAAAAGCGGTTGATGAAAAGCTTCTCCTAAATCTCTAGATTGCTTCAACAAAACTTGGTACGCAAATCATTTACTATGTGGAAAGAAATACCGTGGGGTAAAAACAAGCAGCCTCCTGATTCGATGGGTGAGGGGTGCTAATGTGGAGACAGCATGGGGGCAGGGGTTGAACATGGATATGGAGGAGGAGAAAGCGAACACTAAGAGGGTGAAATAGAGAAAGGGAAGAGATGGAGATGGACAGATAGAGGGAGTTCAGGGAGAAATAAAGTTCAAGGAGAAATAAAAACATTGAGGTTTGCCGATGACATTGTAATTCAGTTAGAGACAACAAAATACTTGGAAGATCAGTTGAATGAAAATGAAGATTGCCGTCAACAGAAGCAAACCAATGATAATGGCATGTAGTCGGATTAAGTCAGGTGACGCTGAGGGTATTAGATTACGAAAAGAGAGATTAAAAGTAGTAAATGCACTTTCCTATGCGAGCAGCAAAATAACTTATGATGGACGAAGTAGAGACGATATAACATATAGACTGGTAATGACATGAAAAGGGTTCGCGAAGAAGGGAAATTTGTTAACATAGAATATTGATTTATGTGTTAGTAAGTCTTTTCTGAAAGTATTTGTGAGGAAAGGAGCCAAGTATGGAATTAAAACTTTGATGATGAACACTTCAGCCAGGAAGAGAATAGAGGCTTTTGAAACGTGGTGCTACAGAATAATTTCAAAAGGTTTGGTGGATAGATCGCGTATCTAATTAGGAGGTACTGAACGGAATCGGGAAGACAAGATATTTGTGGCACAACTTGACTGAAAGAAGGGATCGGTTGATAGGACGCATTCTGAGGCATCAAGTGATCACTAGTGCGGGGTTGAAGGGAATTGAGGTGGAGGGGGTGGGGTCGAGGATGAAACTCGTAGTCGGCGACCAAGAAGTGAATACCGTAAGGAGGTGCAGAAGGTCGTAGGCTGCTGTTATTATTCGGAATTGAAGAAGCGCAGGATATAGTAGCATGGAGGGCGGCATCAAACCAGTCTCTGGACTGAAGGGTGCAACAAAACCAATCAAAAGAATTTGTAAGGTAACGACGCAAGTCGAAACGCAAAATTATTTTATCCAATACAGGAATGTTATTCAGGCACTGTGCTAACAATCTTGCCTATTTCATTTCAGATGAATGTTTAACATCCTACTGTGGCTAACAATCATGCCAGTAAATAAAATCTACTCATCAACGCAAATGAAGCTGTCTGCCAGTCATCATACGTTGGATGATGTATTAGATAAGTATCAGTTCTGTTAACAGCATGCAATGCCTCCACCGACCTTATTAACTTCTATGATTGGACAGCGGCGCACTTATTTTACAGGTTTCCATGACCGAAGTCGCTGATGTTTGGCATATGTATTCAGGGAAGCATTGTAATTTTGAACAGTTTCGAACATAAATGGGCTACCTACCGTTTTCATATAAGTCATACAGTAGGATTGTCACATTATATCATGGACGCTTCGTTCGCCTTACATCTCTGTGACGTAATGGCATCCGGAGATAGCTTATACGTGGGCAAAACCAGCAGGTACTCTAAACTCTGTCTGCGATATTGACTAAAATATTTGAAATACGTCAATCGCTATTCATTACAGGCAGAACGTCGCTTCCTCGCAACATCATTGCACCATCTTTACCTTCAATATCTATAGTAGGACTACTTATCGGAATTTATTCATTGACCAACGCCATCATATACTTCATATTTAATATAAAGATGATTCATATATCGAGGTAACATTATCTACCTTAGGGCAACGTAAGCAGAAATGGCTTATGATTCCTGACGATCCGTATCGCGTGTGACGCAATTTTCTCCGGAGTATTTCTTCAAAACTGTACCCGGACAAATGTAGGCATTTGCTACCTTGTCGCAAAGCACTTTCGGGTATAAGTCCTTTACGCGCTGGGGCGCCTGCATATGGCGGAGAATACGTAGCAGAATAGGCAGCAATATGAGAAATCCGGCACCTACTTGAAAGTTATTCATTGGGCGGCCTAACAGACAATTTGCCGCCCTCTACCTCTCAGAGACTGATTGATGTAAATCTTATGTTTCTCTACACATACAGTAATCGAGGCAAATTTCTCTCCGTAGCTTAAACTCTAACGTCTTGTCCAGAAAGTTAGTTACGTGTCCAACTCATTCCTGATCACCGTTATTTGGTCCAAGTATTCAATTGACATTCACGCTGAAGATCCAAAGAATCTGGTACACCTGTTCAATATCGTGTTACGCTCCCGCGAGCACGCAGAAGCGCCGCAAATCGACTTGGCGTGGACTCGACTACTGTCTGAAGTAGTGACGGAGGGAACTGACACCACGAATCCTTCAGGCTGTCCGTAAATCCGTAAGGAAACGAGAGGATGCAGATCTCTTCTGAACAGCACGTTGCAAGGCATCCCAGATATGCTCAATAATGTTCATGTCTGGGGAGTATGGTGGCCAGCGGAAGTGTTTAAACTCAGATGAGTGTTCCTGGAGCTACTCTGTAGCAATTCTAGACATGTGGCGTCTCGCACGTCCTGCTGGAATTTCTGGAATTTCCCCAGTCAGTCGGAATGCACAATGGACATGAATGGACGCAAGTGATTAGAGAGGATGCTTACGTACGTGTCACCTGTCAGAGTCGTATCTAGACGCTCAGGTGTCCCACATCACTCCAGCTGCACACGCCTCACACCATTACAGAACCTCCACCAGCTTTAACAGTCCCCACCTGACATGCAGGGCCAATGGATTCATGAGGTCTCCATACCCATACACGTTCATCTGCTCGATACAATTTGAAACGAGACTCGTCCGACCAGGCAGTATATTTCCAGTCATCGACAGTCCAGCGTCGGTGTTGACGAGCCCAGGCGAGGAGTAAAGCTTTGTGTCGTGCGGTCTTCAAGGGTACACGAGTGGGCCTTCGGCTCCGAAAGCCCACATCGATGATGTTTCTTTGAATGGTTCACACACGGACACTTCTTGATGGCCCAGCATTAAAATCTCCAGCAATCTGCGGAAGGGATTCAGTTCTGTCACGTTTAACGATTCTCTTCAGTTGTCGTTGGTCCCATTCTTGCAGGATCTTTTTGCGGTCGCAGAGATTTCAGAGTTTTCATGTTTTACCGGAGTCGTGATATTCACGGCATACTCGTGAAAAGGTTACACGGAAAAATTTCCACTTCATCAAAAAATGGTTCAAATGGCTCTGAGCACTATGGGACTTAACTGCTGGGGTCATCAGTTCCCGAGAAGTTAGAACTACTTAAACCTAACTAACCTTAGGACAACACACACATCCATGCCCGAGGCAGGATTCGAACCTGCGACCGTAGCGGTCGCGTGGTTCCAGACTGTAGCGCCTAGAACCGCTCGGCCACCACGGCTGTCGCTCCATCGTTACCTCGGAGATGCTAAGGCCCATCGCTCGTACGCCGTCTGTAACAACACGTTCAAACTCACTTAAATTTTGCTAACATACCATTGTAGCAGGTGTAATTGATCTAACAACTGCGCCAGACACTTGTTGTGTTACATAGGCTTTGCTGACCGCAGTGCCATATTCTGCCTGTTTATATGTCTCTGTATTTGAATACGCATGCCTACATCAGATTCTTTTGCGTGTCTTTACAACTCGACTACGCTGCGCTCTCGTCTCGTTTGCATTAAGGACTTATTTCCGAATCCATGTTTCTCCATCATGGTTCATGGTTTTCGAACTTTTCCAACTTCATATTCGATACAAGGGTAGTATCTTTGCTCCAATAAGCTGTCCGCCCCAACAGCTGAACGGTCAGCGCGTTGGAATGCCACCCACGGGGTCCCGGGTTCGATTCCCGGCTTGGATGGGAGGTTTCCTCCCCTCAGGGACTGGGTGTCGTGCTGTCCTCATCATCATTTCGTCCACATTGTCGACGCGCAAGTCGCCCAATTTGGTGTCGCACTCAATAAGACTTGCACTTGGCGGCCGAACTTCCCGCATTGGTACTCCCTGCCACTGACGCCATACGATCATTTCCATTTTACCAATAAACTCGAAACTGATGTTCTCTTCTCTTAATAGTGTGTCCCAAAAGACTAACATTGAAGGGGCATTACATATTAAACGTTGCCGTTGGGGAACGTGAAACAAGTGATCGGGAGGCTAAAATTATTTACTTATTGACAATGTTCAATGTGGTCGACAAGCTGGACACAGATTTTCCCAGTCGTTACGACGAAAGATACAGAATTATCACATGACTGGAATGTCGAGAAACGTAAGGAAACCGTCTTTCTCGGCAGGGACTACATTCAGCGAAGTGAGCGCATTTAGTCGCAACCAGGAAGTCTATTACCGACGGATGTTACGTGCATCCGCTGCGCTTTGAAGCTATTCTCTTGTCAACGGTGTAGCGTGCATACCTCTTTGCTAGACTGCGGTACTTGTTGTGTGTGGTATTGCGTTATTTACATCTTTCAGCGTCGATATTGTTCCTCTTTTGAGTCGTTACTCATCGGACTGGACTGATGCGGCCAGCCATGAATTCCTTACCGGCGCTAGCCTCTCCATCTAAGAACAGCAGTTGCACCCTACGTCCTTATTTATTTGTCAAATGCCCTTCCCTTCAATTTTTATTTTCTACGTCTCCATCTAGCGCTATGGAGGTTAATCACTGATGTCTTAACACGTGTACTATCTTCGGGTCCCTTTTTCTTCTTAGTGATTTCCGAGCGTTCCTTCCTTCTTGGATTCTGAAGAGAAGAACTCTATTCTTTATCTCGCTAGCTCAACTAATTTTCAACATTATTCTGTAGTACCACGTCTCAAATGTTTCGATAACTATCTGTTCCGGTTTTCGTACTGTCCATAATTAACTATCGTTGAATGCTGTACTCTAGACGTACAGTATCATATTTCTTCTCAAAATTAAGGCATATATTTGATGCGAGTAGAATTCTCTTGGCCAGGAATGATGTATTTGCGCTGCTAGTATGCCGGCTTCGCCCTCTTTCCTTCATTTGTCGTGGGTTATTTTGCTTCTAATACAGCAGGGCTCTATAATCTTGTTCTTCGTGACCACCAATTTTGATGTTAAGCTCCTCCCTATTCTCATTTCAACTAGTTCTCACAACTTATGTCTCTTCCTGGTCTACTCTCAACCCACGTTCTCCATTCAACAGACCCTGTAATTCTTCTTCAGTTTTGCTGAGGACAGCAATGTCATCAGCGAATCTTGACATTTACATGCTTTCAACATGAACTGTAATCCCGTGCTTGAACCTTCTTTTATTTCCGTTATCCGTAAAGCTTCTACCATTTCGCTGAGGATAGCACTATCATCAGCAAGTCTCGTCACTGATATCCTTTTACTATGAATTTTAATTTTATTTTTTACCTTACTTTTATTTCTGTCATTTGCTTCTTTGATGTATAGACTGAACAGACGAGCGAAAGGCTCCATCCCTGTCTTACAATTCTTTTAATCTTAGCACCTCATTCGTGGTCTACCAGTCTTAAATTTTCCTCTTGGTTCTTGCAAATATTGTATTATACTTGTCTTTCATTGTAGCTTACTCCAATTTTTCTCAGAATTTCGAACATCTTGCAGCATTTTAAACTGCCCAACTCTTTTTCTATTTCTAAAAAATGCATAAGCGTTTCATAATTTTTTCTCACTCTTCTTTCCACTTTTCTGCTTATTATTCTCGTCAACAACTTTGATACATGAACTGTTAAGCTGCTTGGAGAATAGTTCTCGAAGTGTCTTTTGAATGATGTGGATCATATTTTTCTGAAGGTCTGACGGTACGCCACTAGCATCATAGATTTTGCAAGCCACCTCGAAAAGTCGTTTCCTTACCATGAAAGATGTTAGAAATTCCGATGTAATGTTATCCATGCCATCTGCCTTGTTTTACTAATTTGTTCCTGATTTCTTTTAAATTATGACTGTAAAATTTGAATAATCTATTTTTTCACGGTGTTTTTAGTCGTTCTTCCTCCATCACGGCATCAATCAAGTCCACCACCCAGCTCCTTCTCACCACTACCCAAACCTCCCTCATAGAGGATGGTTGGTTGGTTTGTGGGATTGAAGGGACCAGACTGCTATGGTCATCGGTCCCCGTCATGGAGGTTTTCAATGTAGTTTTCGTAACTGTCCTCTCTCTTCTAACTGCTGAATGCACTTCCTCCTTTCGTCGATCAGATGTTACCCTGGGTTTCTTCGCAGCTGTCTTGCTTGTACCTAAGGTCTTCTATTCTACATGCGTGATTGCCTATTTTGGAGATGTCATTTCTCTTCAAGCGAACTATGTTCTCCGGTATTCCTTATAGCAGTATCCACAACCTTAGCGTACTTAAAACTTGTCGCATCGTTCCTCAGTACTTAAGCATCCTGCTCCCTTCCACAACTTCCTTCAAGGTGACTGTCTGAAGCTTATGTCTGCGCTTCATCATTACCACGGTGATCTCAATTTGCATCTGTACCTGGATACGCCTTAAATACATTATTTGATTTCGAAATCTTTGTCTGATCACATTCTAACACAGTTTGGAATCAGTCTGCGTCTTCGTGTGTTTTACAAGTACAGCTCCTCTTGTGATTCTTGAACACAATATTCGCTGTTACCATTTGCAATTTTTTGCAGAAATCAACTAGTCTTTTGTCTCTCTCACTTTTACTGACAAACCCATTTTCATCCATTACATTTTCTTTTATTCGTTCCCAGTAGCCGCTTTACAATGAATATAAGATTTTTATTTACCTTGTAATAATTACCCATTCCGTATAATCAAGTGCTTTCTCTGTCTCTTCATCTTCTGCTTGAAGAACTACCGTTATTGGAGACAGAACAGTCGTATCAATGCACTCATCACAGTAGCTCACTCTTTGCCCCACTTTCCTATTCATAATGAATCTCTTCGCCCCCCCCCCCTCCCCCCCCCCCCCTCCTACGCAAGATGCAATTTTCTGCTGCTGTTGATATTACACTATGTCTGTCTGACCAGAAATCCTAATGTTTTCGCCATGTTACTTCACTCAAGCCTACGATATCTAGACTTATATTTTTAATTTCTATTTTCAGATTTTCTAGCGTTCCTACAACGCTCAAACTTCCGAAATGTCTTTCTCTAACTCATAGAACGTTATCCCGTCGTTAACTGTTCTTTGTTTTCTCATGTTCAGTTTAAACTTGGACTAATCGCGAATGGTTGCCCAACGGAGCAATCATCGTGACATATTTCTATGACAGGTCACATGTTGTATGGGTACGCATGGGTATGCATCGTCTACTGCATTCCAGTGCCGTTGATGTTGGCTGATTCTTCCGCGTTAAGTGCAGTATTGCATCCCAAGGGCATGTGAGTATGCTGGTTATCTATCCGTTCTACCACACTTTGAAAAGGACGTTGGCAGAAAGAGAGTGACCTTTTGTGCTGGAAGCCTTTCGCCACCATTGCTGAGGATATTTAAGCAAAATTTGAACATTAGGTGGGTTCGATCGCGGGACACTGGGCGTTTTGATTACTGGTCAAAGTCACTACTCCTAGACGAGACCAAGGAATACCGCTCACAGTACATCTGCGAGCTCTGACCATATACATCGCATCATAAGGATCCACGGGAATAAGCTGGCCTTAGACGTGGATGTAGTAAAATAGACCTTTTCTAACTGTAAACGGGAACAACGACTACGATAAGTGTGCTAACCTTCTTTCGACATTACGAGTAGTAGCCGATATCCCAGTCTACGTGAATATCGGAACAGGTTCTAACATCATATTTCCTAATCGGCCTCATGGACTGCGATATAACTGACTGTGATAGCGTATGCCTAATGATATTTTACAATGAGTAACGGTATCGTTGCCGAAGGGAAATAATACAGGTTAATAGGTCAAAGCATACAAAAAACCATTCTGAAGGAAGAACCTATTCTAAATATAATCTAAATACCGATGATAATTTTGAAACGGGTGGAATACAGTGCAATCGCTCACGAACAACACAGGATGAAAAACGATACTACGTAATATTTACTACAAAAAATATTGATGGTAAAAAAATTTAATTAGATAAAAAGGGGATAGTTAACCTTAAAAAGTTAATGGCAAAGAAATTGAAGCAAATAATTACTGGCGTGGCAATCGAAGATTCTCACGGTTTTCCACAATATACAATTTCACGAGAAAATACATGAATCAGAGAGTACCAAGTTTACAGTTACTTATTATGATACACAAAATTTTGAGGGTAAAGTTTAATAAAGTTACTAGGGTAGTAACTTAAACTTGGTTACATAAAAAATTACCTCCAGTAACCTCCGTCTAACGAAATGCAAAATTTAGAAAAGGGAAAGCAATTTACTTTTGATTATTGAAAGAGTCAATTGAATTTACTTCAACCAAAAGAGCGACTAATTTTACTTTTAATGTAACAACATTAAAATACATACCAAGCCAGCAGAAGTCACTCACTAATCTAAATACAGAGTAAATAAAATTGTGCTCTCTTGATTAGAACTGTATCTTTAGTCTTTATAGTGAAATTTTACGTTACTTTAAGTGAATAAAGTTGAGACTCAAACTGAAAATTAATTAAGCCTGTGTTACTCAACACAAGAATGAACAGATACTGAGGCAGAAAATTTAAACTAAAATAGGTCATTATGAAACAAACATGACTGGCAGTAAATGGTAACTATGTTTTCATTATTTACGACAGTCGGTGATTGCATGGAAAGAAAATGAATGCTGCTTGGTAATAATGTCTGAGGAGATTGACAAAACAGTCACCCTACAAGTTTTAACTATTGCAGGTTATTTTTCAGGTTAGTCATACAATGGGAAAGATATACCACTGCATTACGCCTCTACAATATTTATAACAGTTTTACGTTGTTGTAGCCATGTGGACGAATCAACAACTGTACCATGTTCTATTATGTCATCTTTTATCGGTTTGCTTAGCGTCTTGAAGTTGACCTATATATATATATATATATATATATATATATATATATATATATATATATATACAGGGTATCCCAGCTGTCTTGGCCACCCAAAATATCTCTGGAACAATAACAGCTATTGGAAAACGACTTTCACCGGTATCAATATAGGGCTGGGGCCCATGAATGTACATATTTGGAAACATTCTAAATCGAAAGCATATGTGCTTTTTTAACACAAACTTATGTTTTTCTAAATGGACCTCCTGTATTTTTTCTTCAGCAATCCATAGCATGACAAAGCACATACGCAATGGCGTTGATTGCATCGCAATATTCCCATTACATCCCGAGATATTAAGACGCGAAGTTGACGCTTGAAACACCCGACATGCGCTGCTAGCGCACGTCCTGAGGCTTAGGCGTGAACCCCATGCTGCCCGTCATCGCGATGTGAATAACATGTGTAATCACACTTCCATACTTATCAAGAGGTCCGAAACGAATAATACGGTCTGCTGCCATCGTGCATTAACGTCGTACATTCCAGCAGGTATTTAACACATAGGCTAGGGCTGATGCGATTCTGTAACATATCTGTGTACCGCAACGTTAGTCACAAAGTTAACTTCGCTTATCCATTACTAAAAAGGTAATGCCGTTTAACGATAAAACTTTACTGTAGATCTAGCGCAAGTGACAGTTAATCATTCGCTCATAATAGTGAGATTCATATTGATGGTTTTAGTGAAACGAGCGAATGGACTAAAAGTTTTACCGTTGTTTAGGTAAAAATGTTTTGATTTGGGAAGTTCAGGTAGAACATAGAAGATGAGTGTAAACATGTTTAACCAATTAGTTTTACTATCACATAATTTTCAATGTTATGTTTATCTAATGCTTTAAATGGCAAACTGTTGCAAACAAATGTTTCTTCACATCACTGGGTAAAATGGCCCTTTGTAGAAACTTCCACTGTGATACCAGCACAACATACTAAACATAGCGTTCACATCTCATGGTGAAAGTGATGCCCATTGGCTTGCATACATAGGGTCACTCTGCGGATGAAGGATGCCCTACTTCGTGCTACTGTTTCCTCTTTGATGGCTGTACAATCGTCAATAATGCGTTGCTTCATGTTCTCTGGTGTTGTTGGTTCATGTTGGTCAACAGCATCCTTCACTGCTCCCCAAAGAAAATAATCCAGCGGTGCAAGGTCCGGAGATCGGGCAGGCCACCTAACTGGGCCACCTCGTCCAATCCACCTACCAGGGAACTTACGGTTCAGAAGTCGTCGTGCTCGTAAGGGGTTATGTGCAGGGCATCCGTCATGCTGATACCACATGACCATTCTCCGGTTTAGAGGTACGGTGTCCAAGAGAACAGGAAGATTTTGTCGTATAAATCTGGAGTATTGTCTGCCATTTGGGATGCCATTTATAAAGAAAGGTCCGATAATGGTATCTCCAATAATCCCACACCAAACATTAACTTTCCACGGACGTTGATGCTCTACCTGACGGAGCCATTTTGGATTATCTGCGGACCAATAATGCATATTCCTCATACTGACAATTCCTTTGTTGGAGAATGGTGCCTCGTCGGTAAAGAGAACATCTGCAAAAAAATTTGGATTAGTCAGAAGTTTTTGCTGAGCCCACCGACAAAATGTTACCCTATTGCGGGAGTCATTTCCATGACGATCCTGGTGTAAATGAACATGGTAAGGATGAAATTTATGACGTTTAAGAATAAGTTGTGCACTTGATTTCGACACACCAACTTCACGTTCAATTTGACGTATGCTGATTTGTGGATTCACAGCTATGGTAGCGAGCACAGCAACTTCAGCACGTTCTTCTGTGCGTGTTCTAGGACGACGTCGAGGTCTTAGATTTAAGCTTCCCGTTTCACGAAGACGAGATGTGAGACGACCAAACATCCAGCGCGAAGGCGATGGCTTGTCAGGAAATCGTCTTCTGTACAGTCATTATGCCTGAACAGCATTTCGTCCACCTAGAACAGTGTGCAGTACAGGTATGTAGAGTAGGGTAGAAAACAGACATGTTAACTTAATAATCATAATGTTCGCTAACAGTACTATCAACAAACAACAATCTCATAGCGTATTTCCCGTCAACGTACATTCTCCATAGATCAGCAGCATTTCTACCATATCATCATGTGTGTACATTATACTGTACAGTACAAGTCCCACAACACAACGTTTGTTCACAATGTGTACTACCTCCGTGCCGTTACTAGATTACTCTGATGCACGACTACACTGGCAAGCGGTGTACTGCACGCCAAAGCAACAACAAATGGGTTGCTCGGAGGGTGGTGGAGTACAGGAGTTAGCATGGGTCGCAAATCATGAACAAGACGAAGTGGTGACTGTGGCAGTAGTGGGAACTACGTTGGACACTTGACTAGGTAGAGCCAGGCCCTGCGCGGCAGGCACAATAGGTCATATAACGCATTACATAAACCTTATTTTGGGTGTGCAGGATAAATAAGACAACCTGACTGGTATACACCGATCGGTACTGGTTCATATTGTGTACGTAGATACGTAAAACGTGCAAGAGGGAAACCATTATGTGCATATGAGAGTTGATGGCAGCAGACCTTATTATTCGTTTCGGACCTCTTGATAAGTATGGAGGTGTAATTACACATGTCAATCACATCGCGATTACGGGCAGCATGGGGTTCACGCCTGAGCCTCAGGACGTGCGCTAGCAGTGCATGTCTGGTGTTTCAAGCGTCAACTTCGCGTCTCAATATCTCGGGATGTAATGGGAATATTGCGATGCAATCAACGCCATTGTATATGTGCTTCGTCATGCTATGGATTGCTGAAGAAAAATATAGGAGGTCCATTTAAAAAACCATAAGTTTGTGTTAAAAACACATACGCTTTCGTTTTAGAACGTTTCCAAATATGTACATTCACGGTCCCAGCCCTACATTGATACCGGTGAAAGTCGTTTTCCAATAGCAGTTATTGTTCCAGAGATATTTTGGGTGGACAAGATAGCTGGGACATCCTGTATATATAGGGTTATTACAAATGATTGAAGCGATTTCACAGCTCTACAATAACTTTATTATTTGAGATATTTTCACAATGCAAATTTTCAAAACTCAAAAAGTTTTTTTAGGCATTCACAAATGTTCGACATGTGCCCCTTTAGTGATTCGGCAGACATCAAGCCGATAATCAAGTTCCTCCCACACTCGGCGCAGCATGTCCCCATCAATGAGTTCGAAAGCATCGCTGATGCGAGCTCGCAGTTCTGGCACGTTTCTTGGTAGAGGAGGTTTAAACACTGAATCTTTCACATAACCCCACAGAAAGAAATCGCATGGGGTTAAGTCGGGAGAGCGTGGAGGCCATGACATGAATTGCTGATCATGATCTCTACCACAACCGATCCATCGGTTTTCCAATCTCCTGTTTAAGAAATGCCGAACATCACGATGGAAGTGCTGTGGAGCACCATCCTGTTGAAAGATGAAGTCGGCGCTGTCGGTCTCCAGTCGTGGCATGAGCCAATTTTCCAGCATGTCCAGATACACGTGTCCTGTAAGGTTTTTTTCGCAGAAGAAAAAGGGGCCGTAAACTTTAAACCGTGAGATTGCACAAAACATATTAAGTTTTGGTGAATTACGAATTTGCTGCACGAATGCGTGAGGATTCTCTACCGCCCAGATTCGCACAATGTGTCTGTTCACTTCTCCATTAAGAAAAAATGTTGCTTCATCACTGAAAACAAGTTTCGCACTGAACGCATCCTCTTCCATGAGCTGTTGCAACCGCGCCGAAAATTCAAAGCGTTTGACTTTGTCATCGGGTGTCAGGGCTTGTAGCAATTGTAAACGGTAAGGCTTCTGCTTTAGCCTTTTCCGTAAGATTTTCCAAACCGTCGAATGTGGTACGTTTAGCTCCCTGCTTGCTTTATTCGTTGACTTCCGCGGGCTACGCGTGAAACTTGCCCGCACCCGTTCAACCGTTTCTTCGCTCACTGCAGGCCGACCCGTTGATTTCCCCTTACAGAGGCATCCAGAAGTTTTAAACTGCGCATACCATCGCCGAATGGAGTTAGTAGTTGGTGGATCTTTGTTGAACTTCGTCCTGAAGTGTCTTTGCACTGTTATGACTGACTGATGTGAGTGCATTTCAAGCACGACATACGCTTTCTCGGCTCCTGTCGCCAGTTTGTCTCACTGCGTTCTCGAGCGCTCTGGCGGCAGAAATCTGAAGTGCGGCTTCAGCCGAATAAATCTTTATGGGTTTTTCTACGTATCTGTAGTGTGTTGTGACCATATGTCAATGAATGGAGCTACAGTGAATTTATGAAATCGCTTCAATCATTTGTAATAGCTCTATATATATATATATATATATATATATATATATATATATATGTATATACCATATGTCAATGAATGGAGCTACAGTGAATTTATGAAATCGCTTCAATCATTTGTAATAGCTATATATATATATATATATATATATATATATATATATATATATATATATATATATATATATATATGAAATTCGATACCTCGAACGGTACTCCGAAAGCCTGAATGTGAGGAGAGCTGTCTCTATTGTACCAGTTCCTGATCTATACTACTGGAATTAAATTCGAATCTCTTAAAATGCCATATTAATAGCTACGATCTCTGTGTGTTGTGGATGAGACCTTGTAGGGACAACGTTGATTTTGTTTTAGTTTTATTCTAACTTTTTGTTTATAGATACCGGAGAGAATTACTGTTATGAGGTAAGTGGTTACACAATGTTTTATTTAGGGGAGTTATACATACAATGACGATAGTTTTCAAAAGCTCAAAAATTTTTATTCCTTGCTGTTAGTTTGTAAGAAAATGCAAACAAGAAAGGGTGACGTTGCTTATGGTGTACTGCTCTAAGTTTCCTGTGCCGGCACAGTTTAAAAACTTGTTGGTATAATGAGATTTAATAAATACGCCTTATAGTATAAATGCAACGTAATGTTTAGAGATGATGTGGTGAATTTTCGATACGGTTTTTTTCCTAAGGTTATTAATTTAATACACTGAAACACCAAAGGAACTGGAATAGGAATACGTATTCAAATACAAGGAAATGTAAACAGGCAGAATATGGCGCTGCGGTCGGCAAGGCTTATGTAATACAACAAGTGTCTGGCGTAGTTGTTAGATCAGTTACTGCTTTTACAATGGCAAGGTATCAGGACTGAAGTGAGTTTGAACGTAGCATTATAGTCGGCGTACTAGGAATGGGATACAGCATCTCCGAGGTAGCGATGACGTGGCGATTTCCCGTACGACCATTTTAC
This sequence comes from Schistocerca piceifrons, assembly GCF_021461385.2. NCBI lineage: Eukaryota > Metazoa > Arthropoda > Insecta > Orthoptera > Acrididae > Schistocerca > Schistocerca piceifrons. The sequence continues at coordinate 779,408,431 of NC_060141.1, forward strand.
GAGTGTACCGTGAAAATAAGGAGTCCGGTAAAACATCAAATTTCCGACATCGCTGCGGCCGGGTAAAGATCCTGCAAGAACATCACTAACGACGATTGAAGACACTCGTTTAACGCACATCCGTTATGTGAACTCCCGTACAGATCACACGTTGTTCTTGAAGGTCGCATGCCCTGTATTGGCAGATAAATACGATATTGCAGTGCCGGTGTTACTCCGATGACAATGCACTGCGGCGACCAAAGCCGTTTCCAGACACATCAGATGAATTCGCAACTTATTCTTTTTGTCTTACCCCACAAGCAATCAACTGGAAATGACAGATTTCTCGCTGTACACTGAATCGCCAAAGACACTGTTATAGACATGGGTATTCAAATACAGAGGAATGTAGACAGGCATAATACGGAGCCGCTGTCGGCAACGGCTATATGAAACTATGGCAGGTGTATGGATTTAACGTGGTGTTACAGTCGGCGCACGATAGATGGGGCACAGAATCTCCGAGGTAGCGGCGAAGTGGAGTTTTCCCCGTACGACCATTTCACAAGTGTACCGTGAATATCAGGAATCCGGTAAGACCTCCAGCTGCGGCCGGAAAAGGAATCCTGCAAAAACACGAACGACGACGGTTAAAAAGAGAATCGTTCAAAGTGACAGAAGTGCAACCCTTCCCAAAATTGCTGCAGAATTCAGTGCTGGGCCATCAACAAGTGTTAGAGTGTAAACCACTCAACGAAACATCATCGATTTGGACTTCCGGAACCGCAGGCCCACTCGTTTGCCATTGATAACCTCATGACACAAAGCTTAAGAGTCGCCTGGGCCACTCAACACCTACATTGGACTGCTGATGACTGGGAACATGTTGGCTGGTCCTACGAGTCTTGTTCCAAATTCTATGTATCGGATAGACGTGTAGGGGTATGGAGACAACCTCAAGAATCCATGGACCCTGTATGTCATCAGGGGACTGTTCAAGCCGGTGGAGGCTCTGTAATTGTGTGGGGCGTGTGCAGTTGGAGTGATACGTCTACATACGACTCTGACGATGACACGTAGGTAAGAATCCTGTCCTGTCTGATCACCCGCATCCATTCACCTTCGTTCAGCTTTCCGACGGAGTTGGGCAATTCCGGAAGGGCAATGCGACACCCACAGGTCCAGAAGTGCTGCGCAGTGGCTCCAAGAACAGTCTTCTGAGTTTAATGACCTCCGCCGCCCACCAGACTCTCCAGAAATGAACATCATTGAGTATATCTAGGATGCCTTGCAACGCGGTGTTCAGAAAAAGTCTCCACCCATTGGTAGCCTTACGAATTAATGGACAGCGCTGCTGGATTCACGGTGTCCGAACTACTTCAGACATTAGTCGAGTCCATTCCACTCCGTGTTGCGTCACTTCTCCGTGTTCGCGGGGGCCCCACGCCATATGAGGCAGGTGTACCGGTTTCTTTGCCGATTCAGTGTAATTATTCTGTATTGCAATATGGGAACACAAAGGCGTTAAGGAAAATGGAGCTCAAATAAATTGCGTTTACTTATAACAGTGTACATATTTCAATGGGAATCATGGATTACACGAATGTGCTTGCATATACGATGTGGCTAAGTTAACAGTTCAGAGGCATGCTGAAATTGAAAACAAAACTTAAACTGTGGTATAAAAATATTTGGCCCCAGTAGACTGTTTTTGAACGAAATTGAAAACTAACTGAGAGATCATATTCTTACACTTGACGATATGGTTTGGTTTAAGCATGTGCGGTGTAAGAAAACTTGCGTTCGACATTGAAGAACGACGTGAATTGCGCCATAATTTCAACGCAGTAGAATCTAAGGCAGGCAAAAAATGGGTTCACTGAGACCATCGACGAAATATCGCCGAATGAGAGAGAATGATAAAAGCTCGGCACACTGTAAAATCGCTAATTGGGTGTAGGGCTTCCATCCAGTCACTCGTTGACCAATCTGGTGTTACAGTAGGAGATAGCAAAAGTGAGGCCATAGTTTAAAATTGCACTTTTAACCAATCACGCACGCAACAGAATCGTACAAACGTACCGTCGTTTGACTATCTCCAGAGTCCCGTATGGACGATATAGTAATAAGCAACCATGGCGTAGAGGAAGAACCCCAAGAGCTGAAAAGAAATAAGTTGCCAGTTCCGGATGGAATCCTAATTCGGTTTAACAGCTAGTACTTTACGTAATTGGCCCCCTACTTAGATGGAATTTGTGGCGAATCTCTCTTCCAGCGCAAAGTGTCAAGCTACTGGAAAAAAGAGAAGCGCAGTTGACTCTTGTATATAAGAAGTGTAAAAGAACGAACCCGGAAAATCAGTGAACAATAACCTTAACATCATTTTACAGCAGAATTCTAGTACATATTTTGAGTTAGAATGTAATAAATTTCCTAGAGTCCGAAAAGCTCTTTGCCACGAATCAGCATGGCTTTACAAAGCATCGCTCGTGTGATACCTACTTGCTCACTTTGTGAACTTTGAGTGAAAGGCAACAGGCTGATTCCATCTCTATAGATTTCCGAAAAGCAATCCACATGGTACCCAACTACAGAGTGTTACCTAAGGTACATGCATACGGAATATGTTCCAAGATAAGTGATTCGGCAGAAGACTTCTTAAGGAATAGAGTCCAGTATTCTGCCCTCGACGGCGAGGGGTACCATCAAGAGGGCGACAGGGAAGTATGGTAGAAATTTTGCTGTTGTTCTTTGATGATACTGTAGCGTACAGGAAGCTGTCGAAGATCAGAGATTGTAGGTTGATACAAGATGACCTAGACAAAATTTGTAGTTGTTGTCATGAATGGTAGCTGACCCTTATTGTACAAAGATGTAAGTTAATGCGGATGACTAAGAAAAACAAACCCGAAATGTTCAGATACAGTATTCGTAGCGTCCTGCTTGACACAGTCACGTCGTATAAATATCCTGGCTTTACGCTACAAAGCGATATCATTTGGAACGAGCGAATGAGAATTGTGGTGGGAAAGGCAAATGGTCGACTTTTGTTACATTGGCAGAATTTTAGGAAAGAGTGGTTCACCCGTAAAGGAGACCGCATATACGACGCTGTTGCGACCTGTTCCTGGGTATTGCTGGAGTGTTTGGGATAAGCAGCAGATCAGACTGAAAGAAGGCATCGAAGCCACTCAGAGGCGAGCTGCTACATTTGTTATCGTAAGGTCCAATCAGCATGCAAGTGTTGCGGATGTGTTTCCCAATCTCAAGTGCAAATCTCTGGATGGAAGAAGACATTCATTTCGAAGAACATTACCGAGAAAGTTTAGAGAACTTGTATTTGAAGCTGCCTGCAGAACTATCCTACTGCCACTAATATACATTTCACGTCGGAGATAAGATACGGGAAGCGAAATTAGGCCTCATACGGTGCCATACAGACAGTCGTTTTTCCCTCGCTCCATCTGAGAGTCGAACTGGAAAGTAAACGACAAGTTGTGGAGGTGGTACAGGGCACCCTCCGCCACGCACCGCACGGTGGCTTGCTGGATATGTACAGATGAAGACAGACATCATCAAGCTCCAGCCAAGGAGCCTGTGATCTGACAAGTAGCTAATACAAAAGATGCAAAGGAGAAGAAATCTGGAACTGCAGTTCTACCTGTGAAAAAGAAGTGTTTTGGAGACTCTGCAGAAAGACCAGAAACTTATTTGTAAAACAGAGAAAAATTTACTACCAGTTATGGGAAGTAGATGGAACGAAAGAATTACGGGGTAGAGTTGGGTTGTTTGGGGAAGGAGACCAGACAGCGAGGCCATCGGTCTCATTGGATTAGGTAAGGACGTGGAAGAAGGTCGGCCGTGCCCTTTCAAAGGAACCATCACGGCATTCGCCTGGAGCGATTTAGGTAAATCACAGAAAAACCTAAATCAGGATGGCTGAACGCGAGACTGAACCGTCGTCCTCCCAAATGCGAGTCCAATGTGCTAGCCAAAAGAATTATGAAAATCACAAGTTGTAAAGTGTCTGTTCACGAAAATCATGCAGAGGCTGCGATAGAAATGAAGAAACTCTGTTTAAATCCCAGAAACTAGCCATGCAAGAACTAAAGTATGGAACATTTCCTGAAACCCAGATCAATACACGTCGTTAAGCTCAGGAATGTAGCTTATGTAGGTACCACAATTTAAGTGCATAGAAACTAGATTCCTAATCTATTCCACTTGCAGATGTTTAGTGAGATATGTGTAGCATGTTTGTTTTTCTCAGAATTTCCATTCCGTAAATCAGACACCGACAACAATTTCGTGAAGTTGCTGAATTGTTTGAAAAATTTTGTACCTTGCTGTTTAGCCTACAGGCCCAATAAACAAAATCTCAATAGTGGTACAGTTTAGGCTGCTCTCCCTCAACTTGGGTAAATAAAGCCAAAGGTACATCGAAACCAATACACTAATTAAAACAACGAAGGCAAAGTATCACCTACAATAAGTAATACATGCTCTTTGGATACAGATCTCTTAAGATGTGTCAATGTAAAGGAGAATTTAGTTTTTAGCAAAACTCAGCTAAAAATGTTTTCTCAAACGGTTGTCGGCCGAAGGCTAGCGCTCTCTGGTTGTGTATGTACTGCAGAAACCTAACCCTTGGTTAACTTAGAGTCATTGGGCACTGTAGAGCTGACCCTTTAATCTCCCTTCGTCTTCATATAATAAGTAAGTCACTTGCTCACAGCTTTTTGATGATCACGTGGAATAGTAACCGATAAGAAAATAAATTTAAACGTAGACGACGAGTAATACAGGGAAAGGTTTCTGAGAGAAAAAGAATTAATTAATACAATGGCTGAAAAGGTGAAGAAGTATTCAGATCAAGAGTGGCTCAAATGGCTCAGTAATAAAAAATGGCATTGCCATGTACGATATTTCAGCAACCCATTAAGGTATGTAAGAATATCGATGAGTGTGAGTACTTACTGGAACTGTGGGACGACAGACTAGTCAGTTACAGATTGACTAAATTTACGTATTTTACTCGCTGTGTATAACTGAATATCGGCCATTCTCATTCTGTTAACTTCTGTATGTGATATGAATCGTAATCAATTAATTTAAATCCAAATAGCGACACAAGTCCATGGTCACAGCTGTTAAACTTCCAGTGTTTCCGCACTGAGCGAATTCTATTCATAAAATAAAATAATTCAACATACCTTTAAATAAATTCTTGACCAATAGTGTCTACGAAATTTAACTCGAAGTGGGGTATGTAAGTTTATTAAGGCAGTAACTGAATGCAAAAAGATTATGTTCGTAAAATTGAAAACTGAGCACGAAATGTGATGTGCTTAAATCAATACAGTGGTACTATACCTATCACGAGGGGAAGAAACTATAAGCTTTTGAAATTAAGATCGTAATTTGAATAAGGAGTACAGTAATTGTACATTTCCTGTTACGCAATGCTTTTCGATGCCAGACTGAGATTTGACAAACTCAGCAGTTAGTTACGTTATTAGCAGAAAACTATTTCAGAAAGTTTCAGAAAGCTGAGCTGGTGAAGAAGTCACCCTGAGTGAACGACCATAGCAAAAGCAAAGCATGTATCCGCTTTTAATTCTGTGCAGCTAGCGCCCCTGTCCCGGTCTGTAAGCCGTGTTTTTGCAGCTAGACCTCTAATTATATTTTTCCGTGCGGATTACAAAGCGTGCCAGATTACAGGTGCTCTCTGCTCCCAACAATACGAGTAAAGCGAGTTTCAGCAAGCAGAAGATTAAAACAAGTTGGAATTAAATACACGTCGGAGCTCACACTGCTTAGCTTGTGTTAATTAAACAAGGTCACAAAAGTAAATGAGCCACTGCTAAATTTGAAAACTGTCTAACAGCTTTTATGGAGTTTTCTTCCCCATACTTCAGCCATTCGCCCTGCTACTAACTCGCAATAACTCTGCGAACTTTGGTATCGACCTACTAGTTATTAGCCCTATTCCCGATATTCATAAGCGGTATATCGAAGTACGCCAATCGCTATCTTAGAAAAATTTTGTGGTTGGTTTTATGAAACGAGAAAACCAGTTCTTCTGCTACAAATATGTATCAGACTGTTGAAAAGATAAATCAGCAGTAATACGGAATAAAATGAAACTGCGATTTAGAAATATTTTTTGATTAACTTTTATAATATATATACTAATTATCTTTGATCCTAGCTACTGCTTCCAAGACCCCCCCCCCCACCCCCAAATCGCACTTCTACTAAACCTCTTGAAATGTCTTTGTTTAGCCGGTGAGTCCGTAGATGGTGGTATAAGTGGTGTATAGTACAACCGGCCGTACTTTGCCACCTGAGTTTTTCGCTAATTAAGTCAGTCCGTCTTTGAACTGACTTACTGAGACGCTGCGAGGAAATTCTTCCTACATGGTAAGTGGAAATGCTGTCGTAGTTTTATGTAACCTTTCCTAGCCGTAGCAGCGCTGTCAGTTTCTCAAAGTCCAATACTACTTTCAATGTTTCACATAAGGAAGCGGGAAGAAGTTTTTTATGCAAACAATTCTTACATCGGCTGTTGTCATGGTGCGTTTATTTAAGGAACACCCTAAAATGAACTTGTTCACTCTGATTATAAGTTACCTATTAACGGCGGTCGGCAGCTCGTGGTCGTGCGGTAGCGTTCTCACTTCCCACGCCCAGGTTCCTGGGTTCGATTCCCGACGGGGTCAGGGATTTTCTCTGCCTCGTGATGACTGGGTGTTGTGTGACGTCCTTAGGTTAGTTAGGTTTAAGTAGTTCGAAGTTCTAGGGGACTGATGACAATAGATGTTAAGTCCCATAGTGCTCAGAGCCATTTGAACCAGTTTTTTTATTAACGGCAGGAGAGGGTGGTCTATCGCACGACTAGATCGAAAGGCATTCTATCGACGAGAGCCGACTATGGTGCCCAGTCTGTAACTGAAGCATACAGTCGGTATAGTTTGTACAAGATCGTAAATCTTTGGTTATGCCAAAGTTATTCAGTTATTTATTAGTATCGACGTTTCCTGGCTTTCTACAATTCCTGAAATATAGTATTTATGCCCCGTAGACCCCTTCTAACATCTGAGTGGCAACTTTTGCTAGCAAATATTTATTGATAACTTATTTGATTCGCTCCTGACTAGCTCGTCTGTCGCTGTGTATCATTATGCTGACATCAAGAGCGCCTTCTGCATCGGAACCTCATTCCTTTGCCTCTGAGAGCGCCAGATGGCCAACAGCCTCTACTAGCCGATGTGGGAACGCCGCATTCTCCCCTTACTCCGTAGGTACTACAGCGTTGATACATTCACTTCACGGATGTGAAACTGCAAAACTGGAAATAAAGTAAAATGCGCTGTTATCTGCAAATAAGGTGTACTGTACATCCCAGCGTGTGTCATAGTATTTAATTGTAGCAAAGATGATGACGTTATCTCCGCAAAAGTTACAAGATATCTCAGCAACCGACAGATACGCAAGGTATCTTCTAGTTCGACAATAGCGGGGATATATAAAAAGCGGGATCTATCATACCATCATGGTGACGTATCTTGCGTCGAGGAGCTGACATATAACGACCTTTTCATCTAGTGAAGGTACAAGAGATGTGCCAGACTTAAAGAAAAATCGAAACATAAGGTTAGATTTTAACGGCCTGGAGAGGTATTCAGTAGCATAAAATGGTAGGTAATAATCGGAATTCTAAAGAAAAAACCCTGTAATCAACGCGTAAGATTCAGTAACTACAAGAATTAAAAAGAGTGTATGAGAAGGATGCAGGCTTTCGCGAAATCGAAGAAGTAGTGACGAAAACAAAAGAAGGTTTCAAGAGTGGGATAAACGTTTTCAGTAAAAAGACGTCAACGATAAAATTCGACGATGATTTTACTATCGTTATTGAATGTAAGGAAGAATCGTAGACCCTATTGAATGGAATGAATAGTCTGATGATGACATACAATGGATTGAAAGTAAACCGAAATAAGACTAAAATAAGGACGATTAGCAGAAATGAGATTAGCTATGAGCGTACGATCAAAATGCGAGACTACAAAATAAAAATGCTGCTACCCAGGAAATAAAATAGCAGATAATGCATGAAGCAAGGAGAACATAACGTAAAAAGCTGACAGAGAGAAAGTACCAAAAATCGGGATTTGTGCTGAGGTACATATTTCTGAAAGTGCACTTTCGGAGCACTAGATTACATAGAAGTTAATCACGGCTTAAATGTTGTTATCGCAATTAGTGCAATAAAAATTAATAGTCCGGCATTTTTCCATCAAACGATAAGTTCTCGTAGACACATGAGCAATATATAGCAATCTTTTTTTCAAACCTCTGACAACTTACGAGAAGACTCACTGTTATTCCATGCACGCGCAGGAAGAACACACACGCTCTATAATTACATAACAATATTTAATTAATGTTTGATGATAGAAACTGTCCTTTATGACGGGAAATATCCTAGCTCACGTCGTATGTAAAGCATCCTTTAATCTGGGGACACGAGCCAGTATATATGAGTCACCTGGTATGTTGTTGTTGTTGTGGTCTTCAGTCCTGAGACTGGTTTGATGCAGCTCTCCATGCTACTCTATCCTGTGCAAGCTTCTTCATCTCCCAGTACCTACTGCAACCTACATCCTTCTGAATCTGCTTAGTGTATTCATCTCTTGGTCTCCCCCTATGATTTTTACCCTCCACGCTGCCCTCCAATACTAAATTGGTGATCCCTTGATGCCTCAGAATATGTCCTACCAACCGATCCCTTCTTCTGGTCAAGTTGTGCCACAAAATTCTCTTCTCCCCAATCCTATTCAATACTTCCTCATTAGTTATGTGGTCTACCCATCTAATCTTCAGCATTCTTCTGTAGCACCACATTTCAAAAGCTTCTATTCCCTTCTTGTCCAAACTATTTACCGTCCATGTTTCACTTCCATACATGGCTACACTCCATAGAAATACTTTCTGAAATAACTTCCTGACACTTAAATCTATACTCGATGTTAACAAATTTCTCTTCTTCAGAAACGCTTTCCTTGCCATTGCCAGTCTACATTTTATATTCTCTCTACTTCGTCCATCATCAGTTATTTTGCTCCCCAAATAGCAAAACTCCTTTACTACTTTAAGTGTCTCATTTCCTAATCTAATACCCTCAGCATCACCCGACTTAACTCGACTACATTCCATTATCCTCGTTTTGCTTTTGTTGATGTTCATCTTATATCCTCCCTTCAAGACACCATCCATTCCGTTCAACTGCTCTTCCAAGTCCTTTGCTGTCTCTGACACAATTACAATGTCATCGGCGAACCTCAAAGTTTTTATTTCTTCTCCATGGATTTTAATACCTACTCCAAATTTTTCTTTTGTTTCCTTTAGTGCTTGCTCAATGTAGAGATTGAATAACATCGGGGAGAGGCTACAACCCTGTCTTACTCCCTTCCCAACCACTGCTTCCCTTTCATGTCCCTCAACTCTTATAACTGCCATCTGGTTTCTGTACAAGTTGTAAATAGCCTTTCGCTCCCTGTATTTTACCCCTGCCACCTTTAGAATTTGAAAGAGAGTATTCCACTCAACAATGTCAAAAGCTTTCTCTAAGTCTACAAATGCTAGAAACGTAGGTTTGCCTTTCCTTAATCTTTCTTCTAAGATAAGTCGTAAGGTCAGTATTGCCTCACGTGTTCCAGTATTTCTACGGAATCCAAACTGATCTTCCCGAGGTCGGCTTCTACCAGTTTTTCCATTCGTCTGTAAAGAATTCGTGTTAGTACTTTGCAGCTGTGGCTTATTAAACTGATTGTTCGGTAATTTTCACATCTGTGAACACCTGCCTTCTTTGGGATTGGAATTATTATATTCTTCTTGAAGTCTGAGGGTATTTCACCTGTTTCATACATCTTGCTCACCAGATGGTAGAGTTTTGTCAGGACTGGCTCTCCCAAGGCCGTCAGTAGTTCCAATGGAATGTTGTCTACTCCGGGGGCCTTGGTTCGACTCAGGTCCTTCAGTGCTCTGTCGAACTCTTCACGCAGTATCGTATCTCCCATTTCATCTACATCTACATCCTCTTCCATTTCCATAATATTGTCCTCAAGTGCATCACCTGGTATAGTAAGCGTAAAACCAAGTTTTCAGATTTCTTGAATATCGTCTTCAATCCATCGTGGGACTATTTTTAGCATCTCTTCAAACTATTTGTAGCGTAAAAAATTCTAAGTTGCATCATCGTCAAGATACCTCTTTAAAGTGGCTGGGTAACTCCGTTGAGAGGTCGCAGAATGACAGGGGAAGGTGACTTTAAATAGGAAAATGTTTAGTAAAGCACTGTATCACTCAAACCAGCTTTCGGCTTTATGGCACATTTGCCAGCAGGTAACCTTCTTTGGGAAAGTGGGAATGACCTTTTGCAACGTTTATCATTTTTAGTGTGTCTATCAAGGGAATAGGTGAGTTCCCGCATGCAGCTAACGTTTATGAAGATTGAGGGGTGTGTACAGTGCGAATTCGAAGCATTCTTTAGTAGCAGTCAGCCAAACACTTTACATGTATTATGCGAGATGAAAGCGAAATTATATTCTGAATCATTTCAATACGAAGACTGCTGGGTTGTTCTCTTGCGATAGCCGTGATTTTTCACCCATATTCTTTCAAATTATCCGGGATCAGTTTTTTTCAGCGAGGCAAATACTTAACACTTGAATAAAGAAGAGAGAAGAGGAAGAACAACAACGACAATAAGAATTCAGCAGACATAAACTTATTGATGGCTTTCATACCCCTGTGTCATTGATGTGCAATTATTATTTCCTGTAATAACACCTCTCACGGATTGTAGGAATCAACTACGAATGCACCGCTCCATCCACAACTCGTCGACATCTGTTCCGTACATTTCTGCAGCTCGTGCCGTGAGAAAGCTAGCATATAATAATGCGTCTAGAGACGGAAGGAAAACGTTTATCTGACAATTTAGTTGGTGAATTAGCACCGATATTTCGACAGTAATAAGAGCCATTGACGCGGAGTCGCATAAAACCGACTGCAATTCCGTTCTCAGGAACGGTAGTTCCCGCTCCCCACGTAGTGAAGCTGAAATTACCTTACCGCGATCTGATAAACAGCGGCTGGTATTCCTGTCCATGTAATAAGGTAATGTGCTGCCCATTCTTAATACATTTCACTCAGCGGTTTATTACTGCCTCGTTTGCTAAACAGGGTCCTGATATTTCAGTGTAAATCTTCGCAAAGCATCGAAAGTAAATTGGAATCACATCTACTCCAGTAACCTTCTCACTTAAAGAATGGGATAAAAGTTTTCATTATTTTGTACTTTGTTACGTATCCTTCAAATGCAACATAATTTTTATAATACTGTCAAATTTTTTGTAGGCCGGTTAGCAAAAATAGACTGTCTGGTGTGGAATACACTTACGACCAATCAAAGCATTCCTAACATGTATTGCTTATATTTCCTTGTGTCTGCCTCAGAAGAATCGTGCGCCATTGGCTGAGCAGTGGGTATCTCATGTTCCTCTCCAGACACATTGTTTTATTATCACAAACAATTACCTACAACGAAATTAAAAAGGCAAACCGGTCGAAAGTAATCAGTAGTTATGATGGGGTCTGACATTACACTGCAAACTTTTACCATCACGGCGTCTTCGAACTCTAGTTCGGTCGATACTTATTAGCAACACCTTTGCTGATATACTAAATCTTATACCAAACACCTACAATGGAATAAATGAAATGTTTAAGTAACATAACCATTCGTTTGGCACTGACAGAGCCTTCCAAACATCTGTCATATAGAAAATTATTTTACTCGACGCCCAAACGCAGAAATGATAGATATTGAGATAAGCAGCTAAAATCACCTAGTGTTCGGAAAGGCATCTGGGCCAAATGAGAATACACGAAAGAAATTACTGCCCTTCCATCAGCGGTCCATCATAGATCGCTGGGGCAACGGAGGGCACCTAGCGACTGTAAAACAATGGGAAAGAAACGCAAGTCATTTCCGTTTTCATGAACGGCCGTGTGAGAAAGGCTCGTAATTATAGGCACATATCGGTGTCGTCAGTCTGTTCTAGAACCATAACGTTTTTGGAGAACGAAAATTTGTTCTACAAAACTCTACAAGTATTCCGCAACACAGAGAGCTTTTGAAACTCAATTGATGTGTTCCTAGATGGGGTCCACTGTGCTTTAGACATCGGCGCTGAGGTTGAAGTCATGTTCCTCGACCCGAGGAGGACATTTTATACAGTCCCTTACTGTCTTTTAGTGAAAGAAATATGAACTTAGTATATGACCATATTTGAGGCTGGATCTAAGACTTCCTACCAGAAAGAAATAAACATGTCACTCTAAATTTTTAATTTACTAAGTGGGAACTTATTGCTGCCAGTTCATGTATCTTTTTAATTACTATCTGATTCTCTGGAAGACGTTTAAGCAGATTGTATGTTTGTGATTTAAGGGCTTATTGTTGCATACAGACAACCAAATTTACATTTCCATGTATATACATTGATAGAAATAGCAGTGGACCAATTTGTTATCAGTTTGTGGTTTAATAATTAATATTTAGGGTTCCTTGCCTCAGCCTGTAGTAACGGAAATCTTACAGGATCGCTTTGTTTTCTGTGTATTTTCATCTTTTCGCAGCGTAATGATTAGTCCGTAAAATTTCGCCCGTGCAGCCACGCAAATAAAATTTCTTCGACTGACATTTCGGCAGCGTATCGTCGGGCAATCCTCAGACCAAGTCGCAACTCTGACGATGGCCGGTCGATACGCGGCCGAAATATCAATGGAAGAAGTTTTGTTTGCGCGGCTGCATGCCCGAAATTAATGGGCTTTGTTATCTGTCTGTCTGTCCGTTTGTCCGCCTGTCAAGAATCCTTACTCTCAGGAACGGGCATACATATTATGTTCACGCTTATTTCACATGCTAAGGTCTCTAGTCTCTTGGTACTGTAAAAATTTTAAGCTTCTAAGTAAAGCCAATCAAACGATACGGTGATTTGTGCCATATACTTTAATACTCGATTACTCACTCATCAAAGCCTATAGAGTATACCCGTTCACCTAGAGTTATCACTAAAATTGTGAAGAAGTAGCTATACAAGCAAAGCTAAAATTCCGAAAGTTGTTCATTTTTAATTATATAACACGAAAAATATAGTTTTTGTAATTTTTCGTCTGTCTGTGTGTATTTCTGTCGGTCTGTTACGACGCGTTTCCCTCTTGAACAGATTGAGGTATGAAGTTCAAATTTATGTCACATATTAATGTTTGTGGTTCCCTGGTAATGTAAAAATATTAAGCTTGTAATTCAATGGAAACAGAAGATGCGGCTATCTATGTTGCATATTTTCGTATTCGAAAACTCACTCGTTAAAATATATACTGTGCTTCCCTTTGACGTAGAATCATTGAAATTGCGAATGCGAGCAGTTTTGCACTAGCAACAAAGGAAAAACTTTGAAAATCGTTAATTTGTAACTGTATCGCACAAAAAGAGGATTTTTTATTATTTTTTATCCCACTGTCTCTCCGTCTGTGGAACCCCTTTTCCCGTGAAACACGGCTGTTGTATTAAGTTGAAATTTATGTAGCATATTAGTGTCTATGACCTCTAGGTGGCGTAAATTTTTTAAGCTGCTAAGTCAGTTCATTCAAAAGATTCGGCCATTTATGTCGTAAATTTTGAAACTCGCTATCCCATTTATCAAAACGTGTAAGGTACTTCTCCTACACCTGGAATCGTGAAGTGGGGATAAAGTAAGGTTTCACATACAGGTAAAGGGAAACAACCGAAAATTGTTAAACTGAAGTTATACTATACGAACATATTTTCTTGTCATTTTTTTAAACAGTCTGTATGTCTATCCCTTTTTTCTCCTGCAAACGTTTGTCCATCAAATTCAAATTGATATCACCTACTATGATACATGGTACCTTCGAAGTGTAAAAGCTTTAGCTTCTAAGTCAACGCAGAGAATACATGCAGCCATTTGTGTCACATATTTTGATACCTACAAACTCACTCATATAATCTAATAGGGTACTTACCAATGACGCAGAATCATGAAATTGGGAAAAACAACTTCTCAAAGAATAAGTAATTCAAAATTATCTGAAAACTGTTAAACTGTAATTACATACTATATTAAAAAAACTTTCGCCATCAGAATATACATCGTATTCATCATCTGTCAAATGCACATGGATGAATATTACTGCATGTATGTCTTCATAAATAAACAAAAAGGTAAACCTTCTATGTCTTTTTTTTTTCATCATTCTGACTGGCTTGATGCGGCCCGCCACGAGTTTCTCTCCTGTGCCAACCTCGTCATCTCAGAGTAGCACTTGCAACCTATGTCCTCAATCATTTGATGGATGTACTCCAATCTCTGTATTTCTCTCCAGTTTTCGCCCTCTACAGTTCCCTCTAGTACCATGGAAGTCATTTCCTCATGTCTTAACAGATGTCCTATCACTCTGTCCCTTCTCCATATCAGTGTTTTCCATATGTTCCTTACCTCTCCGATTCTGCGCAGAATCTCCTCATTCCTTACCTCATCACTCCATCTGATTTTCAACATTCGTCTGTAGCACCACATATCAAATGCTTCGAATCTCTTCTGTTGTGGTTTTCCAGCAGTCCATGTTTCAGTACCATGCAACGCTGTACTCCAAACGTTCGTTCTTAGAAATTTCTTCCTCAAATTCAGGACTATGTTAGAGACTAGAAGACTTCTCTCGTCCCGGATTTCCATGTTTGCAGTTGCTAGTCAGCTTTTGATGTCATCCTTGCTTCGTCCATCATTGGTTATTTTACTGCCTAGGTATCTGAATTCCATAACTTTCGTGACTATCAACCCTGATGTCAAGTTTCTCGCTTTTCTCATTTCTGCTGCACTCTTTACTTTCGTCTTTCTTCTATTTACTCTCAGTCCATATTCTGTACTCATTAGTGTGATCATTCCGTTCAACGGATCATGTAATTCTACTTCACTTTCACACAGGATAACAATGTCATCAGCGAATTGTATCATTAATAGCCTTTCACCTTGAATTTTAATTCCACTCCTGAACCTTTCTTTTATTTCCATCATTGCTTCCTCGATGTACAGATTGAACAGTAGGAGGAAAGACTACATCTCTATCTTATACCCTTTCTTATCCGAGCATTTCGTTGTTGGTCGTCCACTGTTACTATTCCCTCTTGGTTCTTGAACATATTTTATATGACCAGTATCTCCATATAACATACCTCAATTTTTCTCAGAATTTCGAACGACTTGTACCATTCTACATTATCGAACGCTTTTTCCAGGTCGACAAATCCTATGAATGTGTCTCTATTTTTCTTTACTCTTGCTTCCATTATCAACCGCAACGTCAGAATTGCCTCTCTCGTGCCTTTACCTTTTCTAAAACGAAACTGATCGTTATCTAACACATCCTCAACTTTCTTTTCCATTCTTCTGTATATTATTCTTGTCAGCAACTTGGATACATGAGCTGTTATGCTGGTCGTGCGATAATTCTCGCACTTATCAGCTCTTGCAATCTTCGGAATTGTGTGGATGATATTTTTCCGAAAGTCAGATGGTATGTCGCCAGACTCATACATTCTACACCCAAACGTGAATAGTCGTTTTGTTGCCATTTCCCCTAATGTTTCAGAAAGATTTTCTAAATTCTGACGCTAATGATGGGTCCCCTATCTCTTCTAAATCGACTCATGTTTCCTCTTATATCACATTATACAAATCTTCCCCCTCATATATGCTTTCAAAGTATTCTTTCCACCTATTCGCTCTCTCCTGCACACTTAGCAGTGGAATTCCCGTTGCATTCTTAATGTTACAACACTTGCTTTTAATGTCACCGAAGGTTGTCTTGAATTTCCTGTATGCTGAGTCTGTCCTTCCGTCAAACATTTCTTTTTCGATTTCTTCACGTTTCTAATGCTATCATTTCATTTTAGTTTCCCTGCACTTCCTATTCATTTCATTCCTCAGCGACCTATATTTCTGTATTCCTGAGTTTTCCGGAACATTTTTGTACGTCGTCCTTTCATCGATCAAATGAAGTATTTCTTCTACGACCCATGGTTTCTTTGCATTACCTTTTTTGTTTCCATGTTTCTCTTTTTATCTTCAGTGATGGCCCTCTTCAGAGATGTCAATTGCACTTCAACTGTACTACATACTGAGCCATTCCTTATTGCTGTATCTATAGCCTTAGAGAACTTCAAGCGTGTCTCGTCATTCCTTAGTACTATTGTATCCTTCTTCTTGGGGTACTGATTCTTCGTGACTAATGTGTCAAATGTCAGCCTACTCTTCATCACTATTATACTGTGATCTGAGTCTGTATCTGCGCCTGGGTACTCCTTACAATACAGTATCTTATTTCGGAATGTCTGTATCACCATGATCTAATCTAACCGAAATCTTCTCGTATCACCAGGCCCTTTCCGAGTATACCTCCTCCTTTAGTGACTCTTGAACACAGTATTCGCTATTACTAGCCGAAACTTGTTAGAGAACTCAATTAGTTATTCTCCTCTCTCAGTTCTGTCCCAGGCCCATATTCTCATGTAACCTTTTCTTTTACTCTTTCCCCTCCAACTGCATTAAAGTTTTCCATAACTATCAGATTTTCTTCTCCCTTTACGTACTGTATTACCCTTTCAGTATCGTCATATACTTTCTCTATCTCTTCATCTTCAGCTTGCGGCGTCGTTATATATACCTGAACTATCGTTGTCGATGTTGGTTTGCTGCAGATTCTTATAATAGCAAAACTGTCACTGAAATGTTCATCTCTGCCCTACTTTCCTATTCGTAACGAAACCTACTCTCGTTATACCATTTTTTGCTGCTGTTGATGCTATCCTATACTCACCTGACCAATAAATCCTTGTCTTCTTCCATTTCACTTCACTGACCCATACTACATCTAGATTGAGCCTTTGCGTTTTCCTGTTGAGATTTTCTAGTTTCCCTGCTACGTTCAAGCTCCTAACATTCCACACCCCGCTTCGTAGAACGTTATCCTTTCGTTGAATATTCAAAAAATGTGTGTGAAAACTTATGGGACTTAACCGCTAAGGTAATCAGTCCCTAAGCTTACATACTATTTAACCTATATTATCTTAAGGACAAACACACACACCCACGTCCGAGGGAGGACTCGAACCTCCACCGGGACCAGTTGCAGAGTCCGTGACTGCAACGCCTGAGACCGCTCGGCTAATTCCGCGCGGCGTTGATTATTCAGTCTATTTCTCATGGCCAGTGCCCTCTCGGAGATCCGAATGGGCCCCTACTCCGGATTGTTTTGCCAATGGAGAGACCATCATGACACGTTTCAGTTTCAGGCCACATGCCCTGTGGATACACGTTACGTGTCTTTAATGCAGTGATCTCCATTGCCTTCTGAATCCTCATGCCGTTGACCACTGCTGATTCTTCGGCCCTTAGGGGCAGTTTCCCACCCCTACGACAAAAGACCACCCTGAAACTCTATCCGCTCCTCCACCCTTTTTGACAAGGGCGTTGGCAGACCGAGGATGACTTCTTATGCCGGAAGTCTTCAGCCGCCAATGCTTATTAGTAATCAACATTTATGTAGTAGTCGTATTCGAACCCGGGAACGAGAACGTTTTGATTACCAAGCAAAGACGCTACCCTTTCTTTTTATTTCTTTTTTACTAGACCTTTGGAAAGGAAAAAAACATCTTTTTTTGTACAAGCATAAATACAACAGAAATGCCACTCTTACGGATGAATCAATAAGAGAAATTACACTCGAACAAGCCGAGAAAAACTCTTTATGAACAAGGTGTTTGAAAAAAATATTATCAATAATACTAAAGAAAGCTGAGAGGTGTGATACAACAGACAAGAAGAAAACAAGGTCGGACTATGATAAGACTTGCAGGCAACCGCCCGGCAGAAGGAGCGTGACAGCAAAGGGGGCAGGAGTCAACATGAGAGGCCTGGGCACTGTGTCCCCGCACCACTACCTGGAAAAAGCACCCGAAAGGAGGTAGAAGCCAAAGAAGAGGGAACAGTAGAGTTGTGGGAAGAACCAGCGTCTTCTGGTACAGTGCATAAAAGAAAGGAGGCGCGTGTCCATGCACCTACTCCACTGTGGCTTTCGATATAGAAAGTAGCGCTGAGAGTCTCAGATGTCAGCATTGGGGGGGAGGGGGCGGGGGAGTGTCGTCCGCGTGTAGTAAAACCGAGCTGAGCGGGGTACCATAAAGATCGTGTGTAGGTAATTGGCGAAGAAGGGGCGATAGCGTGATCAGTGCTCGACTTCACAGTGGGCGGTTTGTAAGTATTGCCAGAAGTCAAGGCGTGATTTTTCGCCATCATTAACATGTAGGTGATCGTCCACCCCTTGACGCATACAATCGCATGAGATTCGATGGCGGGGAAATAAGTGTCCTCATGATGGATGAAAGCCCATGGATCAATCGAATCCGGCGGCACGCGGAGGTAATGGGCAACGAACTGTCGGCCAAGTTCCCAGACATCGCTGATGGCAGCAGAAGTCAGTTGGTGGACATCGTCATCCATGAAGTGGCAAGTCCGATAGCCTGAAGACGTTGATTTGTGGCGAATTTTCCGCATGCGACGTGGTAATACGTTGCCCGGACGTTGGAGGGAAGGAAAAGCCTGTGGATATGAAGCCAAACCGTGGGCCACCGCGTCGATTGATGTGTGAGTTCGATGTTATTGCTGGATACGTAACGAAGCAGTGGGGTTTTAAGATCTTTAGGTCGAGGAGACCTCGTGTTCGGGAAGTGTGTGCGAGCATAACTGAAGTCTACGGTGAAATCAGAAGTTTGCGTCAGATGGTGCTTGATATACCCGACTGGTAATGGTGATGTTATGGAACCGGGCACGTGAATTTCCAGCATGCTTGTGCATGGTGAAAATGTACAGGGATGCCACTCGGAGTCGCACATTGACAAGGCCCAGGCCTCCCGCTCGCGGGAGGAGTATGAGCGATTCCTAACTGACCTTAAAGAGCGTACCGGCCGTTAGAAAGTATCGGAATGCAGCCTGGAGGCTGCGTCCAGATAGCAGCAGGATACCTGTGTGATGTGGACAATTGTGGAAGCCACATGTTGATAGAGGTATTGGACCCGTTGTATGGAATCGAGTTGTCGGAGGAAATTTTGTCGCATCGCTGTGCTTATAGTTCAAAGTGTACACCTAAAATTTATGGTAGCGGAGCGGCACACGGAGGAGGTGAAAATGATACCGAGGTATAGCAAGTGCTGTACACACAGAAGAGGTGCTAAGTCGTCGTGTGAGAGGCTACGTCCAATGGGTATCGCCGTGGATTTTTTCACTTCATGTTACTGCCAACTGCAGTTTTATACGTTGATAACAAATCAAGCTCCGTTTTTGTTTCATTCCGTCCGCGGACATGAGGAGGAGGTCGTCCACATACGCACTATCCCGACAACTGTGCTGTCGCAAAGTGAGACCAGAATGGTGGCTCGTCGGACTCCCGATGAGTGGCTCCAGGTTTATGGCATAGAGTAGGGTCGAAAGTGGGCAACCTAAAGACTTCACAGTGGGCGGTTTGTAAGTATTGCCAGAAGTCAAGGCGTGATTTTTCGCTATCATTAACATGTAGGTGATCGTCCACCCCTTCACCCATACAATTGAATGATATTTGATGATGGGGAATTAAGTGTCCTCATGATGGATAAAGGCACATGGATCAATCGAATCCGGCGGCACGCGGAGGTAATAGCCAATGAACTGTCGGCCAAGTTCCCAGACATCGCTGATGGCAGCAGAAGTCAGTTGGTGGACATCGTCATCCATGAAGTGGCAAGTCCGATAGCCTGAAGACGTGCTTTATGGAATGCCGGATCGTCACTGGTCCCGCCTAACGGCAATTGACCAGAATCAGCGATTCGGCGGTGCCGTACAGGCGCCGGATGACATCGATAAAGGTGGATGGAAAACCTATTCGGCGCGTTCCTGAGAACAGAAAACGATGCCGCACCTTGACGAATGCGCTATCAAAATCTACGGCTTTGAGTCTGCACTCCGGATCTTGTGGCATCGCTTTGTCAGGAGCCGTGTAAAACTTTTATAGTATGCGTAAAGCAGAGTCAGAGGACGGCAATCTGCTATCGTCATTCGCGGTGTCGGTTTTTGGATGGGTATAATAATTCCCGTGACAAAAGAAGGCGGTTTTCCTTTGTGACGTCATTAGCGTGAGGAGAGCGCTACAAAATTCTGTCGGCAATCCGTCGACACCAGAGGACTTAATCAGAGCCCCGTTGTTGAATGCCTCGTGGACTTGGTCGCTGGCAAGGGTGCGATTGACTTTTAACACAAGCTCCTCAATGCAGTTGTTCGTAGTCTCCTCCTGGTACATTGTGCGGTAGTGATCTACAAAGACATTGACGATTTCGGCCTGGCAAGTGACTTGCTGGGCGCGACAGGTGTAGATCTCTGTGATCAGTCATTGTCGACGGTGTTTCCTATCGGAGGTGATGTGCTGCATGGTGGGATGTTCTTGTTCCGCCGAATCTTGACGTTGGGCCGGAACATGGCTCCCTGAATTCTATGGCGACTCAACCCTACAGTTTGTGCCTAAATCCTGCTGCGTTCCCTCTGGTTTCACGGGTGGTCGGCTGAGCATCCAGGCCGCCCAGAATGCCGTAGAAATAGTCGGTAGTGTGCCGGCGCAACGCAGCGACTTTCTAGCCCCACTGAATCAATGTACGCCGAATGGAAGGTTTGGCAAATTCCAGCCACCAAGTCAAGGTAGTGCAGTACTTAGGTAAGTGACGTTCACAGCTGGCTCATTTCTCGGTAGCATGCTGAAGACATTCAGGATCATGAAGATGGGGGGTGTTTAGCTTCCACGGGGCACGACTGCGAAAAATCACTTGTTGCGGAAGGAGAATGTTGCAGATGTAGGCACAGTGGTCCTAAAAGTCGAAGGGCCAAATTTCTGCACCTTGGACTGTAGGTGTGAGTTCCCGAGAGACGTAAATCCTATCAAGGCGGCTTGCGGAGTGACTCGTCTGGTAAGTATGTCCAGGTGCGTCGCCGTGACGAACTTCCCAAGAGTCGCGGAGCAACAGATCACGTAGGACAAGGCGCAGTGCTCGATCCCTTGGGTGCAGGACACAAACTCACCCCCAGGCAATTAATGGTCACATCGTATAAGAAACGAAGGGGCGATAGCTTCTGAATAGAAGTGTGCCCTGTCGCGTCTGCGGGTGGACCCTGACAGAGCGTAAATGATGACAATCGCGTGCCGATGACGGTGATGGCCATGATTCTGGCGGATGGAAGGTATGTGATATCAGCCACCGGGATGCCTTTTCGTGCGTAGATGGCTACGCCACGTCCCAGGTGATCATCGGTAGAAGGATAAGATGTATATCCCGCGACGTTTTCAAGTGTGGAAAAGTGGACTTGCTGTAGTAGTGCGATGTCGACGTACGATGATGTCCTTACCATCTCTCGCAGGAATTGAATTTTGACGAGGGAGCTAATGGTGTTGGTTTTGATCGGCGCTACTCGGTAGGTTTGGAGGCGTACCCCGCCGTGGAGAGGAGAGTGAAGAAGGGCGAGGCAACGGCGACTCATACCATACGCCACCTGACGGCCTTACCGGCGGCGTAACTAGGCTTACAAGAATAATATACGGAAGAATGGAAAAGAAAATTGAGAATGCGCTAGGTCACGATCAGTTTGGCTTTAGGAAAAGTAAAGGGACGAGAGAGGCAATTCTGACGTTACGGCTAATAATGGAAGCAAGACTAAAGAGACATCAAGACACTTTCATAGGATTTGTCGACCTGGAAGAAGCGTTCGACAGTATAAAATGGTGCAAGCTGTTCGAGATTCTGAAAAAGTAGGGGTAAGCTATAGGGAGAGACGGGTCATATACAATTTGTACAACAACCACGAGGGAATAATAAGAGTGGACCATCAAGAACGAAGTGCTCGTATTAAGAAGGGTGTAAGACAAAGCTGTAGTCTATCGCCCCTACTCTTCAATCTGCACATCGAGGAAGCAATGATGGAAATAAAGGATAGGTTGAGGAGTGAAATTTAAATACAAGGTGAAAGGATGTCTATGAGAGGATTCGCTGATGAAATTGCTATCGTGAATGAAAGTGAAGAAGAATTAAATGATCTGCTGAACGGAATGAACAGTCTAATGAGTACCAAGTATGGTTTGAGAGTAAATGAGAGCAAGACGAAGGTAATGAGAAGTAGTAGAAATGAGAACAGCGAGAAACTTAACATCAGAACTGATGGTCACGAAGTCAATGAAGTTAAGGAATTCTGCTTCCTAGGCAGTAAAATAACCAATGACGGACGGAGCAAGGAGGACATCAAAAGCAGACTCGCTATGGCAAAAAAGCCATTTCTGGCCAAGAGAAATCTACTTATTTCAAATACCGGCCTTAATTTGAGGAAACAATTTCTGAGGATGTACGTCTGGAGTACAGGATTCTATGGTAGTGAAACATGGACTGTGGGAAAACCGGAACAGAAGAGAATCGAAGCATTTGAGATGTGGTGCTATAGACGAATGTTGAAAATTACGTGGACAGATAAGGTAAGGAATGAGGAGGTTCTACGCAGAATCGGAGAGGAAAGGAATATATGGAAAACACTGATAAGGAGAAGGGACAGGATGATAGGACATCTGCTAAGACATGAGGGAATGACTTCCATGGTACTAGAGGGAGCTGTAGATGTCAAAAACTGTAGAAGAAGACAGAGATAGGAATACGTCAAGCAAATAATTGAGGATATAGGTTGCTTCTCTGAGATGAAGAGGTGTAGCACAGGAAAGGAATTCGTGGCGGGCTGCATCAAACCAGTCAGTAGACTGATGACCTAAAAAAAGAAAAAAAACTAGGCTTCAGTCTGGGGTAATCCTGTCCCCAGCGTGTGGTTCGGGCCTTCGTCGACGTCGTCACTCCAAGCCACTGAAGGCACTGTCGTTGTGATGTTCCTACGTTCCACTTCGTGCGTATTAGCGGAGAACGTCTCGGCCGCAGTCTCAACGGTGTAGTCCATTGGTTCAGGTGCATCTGGCCTCTTCGGGCCGGACGGCATCTGGAGACTCAAGGGGAAGTGGTCTGTCTCGTTCCGAGACCAGACGGTGCCTCCTCTTGCGCCTTTTGGGTGAATGTTGTAGGAGTGTTCGTCCCTCTGTGTCGTACGACGGGAGAGAGTAGCAGCGGTCTGGTTGGGAGGCCTTCACTATCGCTCACTAGTCTGGAACCGTTACCACATTGGATACTCTGAAGACAGAGCGGCGGTTCGGCACTGGATCGTTTAGTCTGCTCGAGAACGTTACGTAGACGCTCAGAGAACTGCAGTGCTAGGCGCTGCAAGGGAAACGTTTTATACCATGCAGAGGTTTACGACTGAAATTCTGAAGAACTGTATTTGGGCCAGAGTCAAAGAGTCGATCAACATTATACGTCCTTCGACATTAGTCTCAAGAACCGACCACTACAACAAAATTCGAGCCAATAAAGAGGCTTCCCTCATATCGTTGTTTCCATGCTTTTTTTTGAGAGAGGAAGAGGGAAAGTAGCACCAGAATTACACTCCATCACACATCGTCATAGGTGAGGGTAAACATGTAGATGTAGAAACTCTGGAGACCATCCTCCATAGTAGATGTCCTTAATTAAATAGAATCAGTAGAGTCACGTCCGCAGAGTCAAGAACACACATCAGCAGTAGCTTCTGTTTCTACACAGCATTCTTTTAGATTAATCTGTGTTTTCACGTGCTGCTGTGATGAAGTGTTTGTTATCCCTCTATTTAATATTGTTGACTAGTCTCGATAATCATCTTCTGTTTGCTGGTGGTTTCTAAATTATTTTACTTTGTGTATGCTTGTAATACCCCTAATCTCTTTCGTACGTTTCTTGCACCGTTGTTAAAAATGGAACAGAAATTGTATTGTAAATTTGTTACTGTCTTTGAAAATTTGAAATCTTTTGGATCGTGTGAATTACTAGGCTTCCGGATGAGAAAAACGGTTTTCAGTCGTGTTAATGAATCAAACAGATAGCAATACCATGTCAAACTCACTATTTTTAAGCAGCTGTTCTGAAGATGCAAAACCGTAAAAGAAGAGAAAAGTGCGACTTGTTTCTCGTTTATTCAGATGAAACACACGATTTCTTTTCTGTTGACCAGTTCTGTTACGACATTTACTTGCACTTATTGATTCTTTCTTCCATAGCATCTGTTAAATGCAAGGATTCACAGTAATACTAACAATCACTTTTTAACTTTTCTTTATACAGTTAAAGAAAAGCGTGTAATCATTCAAAAGCTAAATCAGTATTGAAGGATATTGGTATTCTCCTAAATTCATGTGATCTGATGAAGACTGTGATTTTACCAACTAGGGTGCAGGGAAACAGTAGCAGACATTGACAATATTTTTATTCAATCTCCCTTACTAGACGCACTTTCTGTTAGTAAAAGGTTAAATGGCCTTTCAGACCATGATGCACAAATATTAACACTAAAAAACTTTTGTACTCAAACAAATGACACATATAATTACGAACTATGTAGGAAATTTATTCCAACAGCAATAGTGAGTTTTTCAGAACTAGTCAAGGAACATAAGTGGCAGGACGGCTGTTATAACGATTACATAGATGACGAATGTAATGCTTTCCTTAACACATTTCCCTTGCTCATTGATGGGTTACTTTACAATAGAACGTTCTAAACGGGGTACTAGCAGTGAAAGGCAGCCTTGGTAACTGACTAGTGGGATAAGGATGTCATATAGAACAAAGTTGTGATTATATCAAAAAGCTACAGTTGACCATTACAAACAGGACTGAAATGTGCTTAAAAGTGTTATTAGGAAGGCAAAGAGTATGTCGTGCGCAAATAGAATAGCTATTTCACAGGTTAGAATTAGAACCATATGGTCAGTTGTGAAGGAAGCGTCTGGTCAGCTGCACAAGGTCAATGGTATAAAGTCAGTTCGCAGTTAAATATTTCTGTTACTGATAAATCAGATGTAAGTACAGTATTTAACAATCATTTTCTGAGCATCGCTGGCGAATTAAATAAAGATTTAATTTCTACAGGGAATCATGTAACTCTCTTGGAAAATGCCTTTCCTAGACTGATGTCTGAAATACTCCTCTGTGATCCTGACAAGAGGTAGATTGAGTCAATAATTAAATCACTGACGACTAAGGACTCTCATGGATGTGATGGAGTGCCTAGCAGAATATTAAAGTACTGTGCTGCACATGTTAGCCCTGCACTTAGCCACATTTGTAATTTCTTCTTTAGAAATGGTCAGTTTCCTGAACGATTAAATTACTCAGTAGCAAAGCCGCTTGATGAAAAGGGAGGAAGGGATAATGTAGACAATTTTAGTCCTATTTCTGTGCCCTTAGTGTTTGCTAAACTTATTGGAAAATCTGTGTATGTAAGGATAATTGATCATTTTATATCATATAATTTGCTATCAAATGTACAGTTCGGCTTTTAAAGCCATTTAGCGACTAAAAGTGCTATATTCCCTTTACTCTGTGAGGTACTGGATGGCTTAAACAAAAGGTTTCTAACGCTAGGCATTTTTTTTATCTAAGACGTTTGATTGTGTTGATCACAAAATATTGCTCCAGGAGTTGGACCTTTAGGCAATACATGGAGTAGCTCACAATTGGTTCACTTCGTACTTTAACAACAGACAGCAAAAGGATATTATTCACAGAGGTGAGATCGGCTGTGATGAGGGGTATGAGTTGGGTACGGTCAATTTGGTCGGGGGGAGGGTGCCTAGGTATCAGTGTTGGGGCCACTCCAGTTTCTTATTTATGTAAATGGTGTGCCCTCCAGTATACAGTATTTCTGTTTGATGATGACATTAGTTTTATAGCAAAGGATGCTGTGTGCAACATTGGCTCGGTTTCAAATAGTGCAGTTCATGACATAAGTTCATGTCTTGGCAGTCTTGTGTGTTAACCTTGCCACTTAAGTGAAAAGTCGACTCGTCAGGAAAAATCGTTTTTTCCAAGAAATGTTCATCCTCATGTAATCGATTTAACATATGCACACAGAAGTTCTTGGGAGAAATTTTATCAGTGATTTTCATTGCTTGTACGATCGTCAATCTGTATTGTTTCAAATGCGAACTGTTTCTCAACACACGCCGAACAGACGTATGTGGGATTTGTAGTTCGCAAGATGCACGCCAGGTCGATTTCGTAGGGTTGTTGACAATACGTTGTCTCATTCGTTCAACGACGTCGTCAGATGCGCTTGGACGACCTGACAATTTCCCACGTCTTTTCAAGCACCCGGTTTCTATGATAAATTTATGCTACTCATATATTATAGGCCTACTAGGACGTTCTGTAGCGTACTAGGTACAGTAATTACACTGAACTGTTGTCGGCAACCTCAATTCTTCAAACAAAACACACAATTAGCACGCTAGGGTCCAGTGAAGGCAGCCATCTTTAACGCACCTGCAGCTAGCGCTCCTTACGGTGCGGCTCGGCACTAGCGAAGTACACGAAATAAAACTTGATGTATTTCCCTACAAATTGACAAAACATTCATCTCTGTAAGTGTAATCAAATAATTGATATGAATTTTCAAGTATGTAAAGTCCTTTTTGAAACACCCTTTATGTGACAAATGTGGTAATTTTACATTCTGACATTCTATTGTATGAGGGACAGTCAAGTAAATACCGAGTACGTGCTACAATGGGCAAAAGGAACTGTTCCATTCAAAAGCAATCACCACACGCGTTAAGGCATTTATCTTACTGGGCGATGAGTCGATGAATTCCTGACTCGTAGAACGCGGCCGGCCGCTGACGGATCTAAAACAGCATGTACTTTTGCGTCTATTTGTCCAACTGAAACCGATGTCTTCAGGTCACAAGAAATGTGACAATCACACAGTAACAGGTCTTTACTGTACAGAGGGTGTCGCACAGTTTCCCATCCAAAGTGCTGATGTGTAGCCGTCGTCCGATTGCCTGTGTGGGGGCGGGCTTTATCGTGGAACAGTACGATACCGTCCGACAGCATTCCTGGGCGTTTCCACTTTATGGCGAGGGAGGTGTGGCATGCTTCCGCCATTGGCTTTGCCGCTTGCCCTCGGACTCGAAATGGTGCTACCACGTAAGGTCGTGTTCACCTTCTTCTTCTGCTGCCAGGGCCGTCTAGTCGTCGAGTACCCGGAGTGTGGAACGACAGTCAGTAACCACCACTGTGGAGACACTTCGCAGAAACTGCGATGCACCATAAAGTCAAAACGATCAGGAATGCCTTCGGAGTAAATCATGCTGTAGCTCGATAAAGAGTGGCGCCACAATGCCAATCAGACGAAAGGTACACGTCCCCCAGTCGGATCTCCCGGCGGGGAATACTGAGGAAAACGTCGTTATCAGCAGAAACAAAACTGAAGTTCTACGGATCAGAGTATGGAATGTCAGATCCCTTAATCGGGAAGGTAGGTTAGAAAGTTTAGAACGGGAAATGCATAGACTAAAGTTAGATGGAATTCGCGAGGTTCGGTGGCATGAAGAACAAGACTTCTGGTCAGGTGAATACAGGGTTATAAATTGAAAATCAAATAAGGATAGTGCATTTGTAGGTTTAATAATGAATAAAAGTAGGAATGCGGATAAGCTATTACGTACAGTATAGTGAATGCAATATTACCTCAAAGATAACCGCGAAGCCCACGCCTACCACTGTAATGCAAGTTTATGTACAAACTAGCTTCGCAGATGATGAAGAGACTGACGAAATGTATGATACGATAAAAGAAATTATTCAGATAATTAAGGGAGATGAAAATTTAATAGTCATGGGGGACTGGAATTCAATAGTAGGAAAAGGAAGAGAAGGGAAAGTAGTAGGTGAATATGGACTTGGGGTAAGGAATGAAAGATGAAGCCACCTCGTAGAATTTTGTATAGATCATAATTTAGTCACAGCTAACACTTGGTTTAAGAATCACGAAAGAAGGCTGTAAAGAAGTCTGCAGACAGTGGAAGGCTTCACATAGATTATATTATGGTAAGACAGATATTTAGGAACCACGATTAATATTGTAAGACATTTCGAGTGGCAGATGTGGACTCCGATCAAAATTTATTTCTTATGAAATATGAAAGAAAACCGAAGAAACTGCAAAAAGGTAGGAATTTAAGGGGATGGGATCTGGATAAACTGAACGAACCAGAGGTAGTAAGGAATTTCAGAGAGAGCTTTAGGGAAAGAGATAGAGTAGAAGAAGAATGGGTAGCTTTGAGAGATGAAATAGTGAGGGCTGCTCAAGTAGGTGAAAACTGAGCTATGGCAATCCATGGGTAACAAAAGAGATACTGAACTTCATTGATGAAAGGAGAAAATATAAAAATGCAGTAAATGAAGCAAGCGAAAAGGAATACAATCATCTCAAGAATGAGATCGACAGGAAGTGCAAAATGGCTAAGCAGGGATGGCTAGAGGACAAAATTAAGGATTTAGCGGCATATCTCACTAGGGGTAAGATAAATACTGCTTACAGGAAAATTAAAGAGACCTTTGGAGAAAAGAGAACCACCTATATGAATATGAAGAACTCAGATGGGAAACCACTTCTAAACAAAGAAGGGAAAGCAGAAAGTAGGAAGGCGTATATAGAGAATCTGTACAAGGGTGATGTACTTGAGGGCAATATTATGGAAACTGAAGAGGACGTAGATGAGGATGAATTGCAGATATGATACTGCGTGAAGAATTTGACAGAACACTGAAACGCCTAAGTCGAAACGAGGCCCCAAGAGAACACAACAGTCCATTAGAACTACTGACAGCCTTGGGATACCCAGCCATGACAAAACAACTCCATCTTGTGAGCAAGATGTATGAGACAGGTGAAATACCATCAGACTTCAAAGAGAGTGTAACAATTCCATTCCCAAAGAATGGAGGTTTTGACAGGTGTGAAAATTACCGAACTATTAATTTAATAATTACGAGTGGCAAAATACTAACACGAATTCTTTACAGACGAATGGAAAAACAGGTAGAAGCCGACCTCGGGGAAGATCAGTTTGGATTTTGTAGGAACGTTGGAACACGAGAGGCAATACAGACACTACGATCTCAGAAGATACGTTAAGGGAAGACAAACCTCCGTTTCTAGCATTTGTTAACTTAGATAAAGCTTTTGACAGTGTTTACTGGGATATTCTCTTTCAAATTATGAAGATGGCAGGGGTAAAAATAGAGGGAGCGAAAGGCTGTTTAGAATTTGTACAGAGACCAGATGCCAGTTATAAGACTCGAGGGGCACGAAAGGGAAGCAGTGGTGGAGAAGGGAGTGAGATAGGGTTGTAGCCCATCTCCGATGTTATTCAATCTGTATACTGAGCAAGCAGTAAAGGAAACAAAAGAAAAAACTGGATTAGGAATTTAAATTAATGGAGAAGAATTAAAAACTTTGAGGTTTGCCGACGACATTGTAATTCTGTCAGGACCTGGAAGAGCAGGTGAACGAAGTGGACAGTGTCTTGAAAGGAGGATATAAGATGAACATCAACAAAAGCATAACTACGATAATGGATTGTAGTTGAATTTAATCAGGTGATGCTGAGGGAATTAGGTTAGGTAATGAAATGCTTAAAGTGATAAACGAGTTTTGCTATTTGGGATGTAAAATAACTGATGATTGTCGAAGTAAGGAGGATATAAAATGTAGAATGGCTATGCCAGGGAAAGCGTTCCTGAAGAAGATAATTTTTTTAAGATCGAATATAGATTTAAGTGTCAGGGAACCTTTTCTGAAAAGTGTAGCCATATAGGGAAGTGAAAAATGGACGATAACTAATTTAGACAAGAAGAGAATAGAAGCTTACGAAATGTGGTGCTACAGAAGAATCCTAAAGATTAGATGGGTAGATCTCGTAACCACTCAGGAGGTACTGAATAGAATCGAGGAGAAGAGGAATTTGTGGCACGAGTTGACTAGAAGAAGGGATCGGTTGCTAGGACGCTTTCTGAGACATCAAGGGATCTCCAGCTTGGTATCGGAGGGCAGCGTGTAGGGTAAAAATCGTATAGGAAGACCAGGAGATGAATACACTAAGCAGATTCACAAGGATGTAGGTTACAACACTTATTCGGAGATGGAGGGGCTTGCACAAGATAGAGTAGCATGGAGAGCTGCATAAAACCAGTCTCTGGTCTGAAGACCGTAACAACAACAAACAATTACAGAAGCCGAATACCAATTAATTTCCATGGGCGTGGGTGTTGAAGGTGATTGAAACGTAGAATCGGATACTTTTATAGAGTCCATACATCAAGAGCAGTAGTAACGAAACAATTTATGGAAAATTTGTAGAAGATTTCACGCAAGTTAGTTTCTGAGGTTGTTGTTTAGGGGTGGATTTCATCTTGTCTGCTATGGACTGAGCGGCTCAAATTGTTAGGACAGATAGAAATGACCGGGAATCTTGTGGGGTTTTTCTAAATACTTTATCTGAAACGTACCTCGGGCAGTTCATCAGTGGTTATCGCGGGTAGTAGAGGCAGATATCATGTTAACTTTTCTAAATAACTTGTCCGGAACTTACCAAGATTAGTTAGTCCGTGAACCCTCTCATGAAGGTATCATTTCAGAACTCCAGGTTAGAAAACGGAGGATGAAACAGAAAAGCCCGAAATGCTAAAGCCTCTTTTGCCCAAAATGCTTCACTGATCGTACTCCACTCTTCCTTAAAACATCCAAAGAGAGTCAAAATGACAAATAGCAAAACAGGTGGCCACGGTATAGGAAAATACCTGCAATATCTAAACACAGAGAGGGCGACTAAACCTGATGACATATCTATTCGCGTCTCCGTACAGTATGTGAAAAAAATTGCTCCTTTTTTAGCAGCAGTGTACCTAGGTCACTGTAGAAGCAAATTGTTCACAGTGATTAGAAAAATGCTCAAGGAGGGTGGTCGAAAGGCCAAAGAAGCTTATAGGTCTCAGTGGCTGAAGTGAATAAATTATAGAATTAAGGCATCTGCTGTAAGTTTATGTATTATGACATTCCTCGAGACAGGAAATTTGCTTTGTAAGAATGAAAACGGATTCTGCAAACAACGAATGTGACACCCAGCTCACCCTTTTTGTTCACGACCTGCAGAAGTTAGAAAACACCGAAGTGCAGATTGATGGCTGGTTGCTTCACTTGCTTTCTATACAGTTGCGCGCTGGCCAAAATACGAGCGTATGGAATATCAGAGCTGTTCTGTGATTCGACTGAAGACTTCTTACAACGCTAGGCAAAATCGTAAGTGCCTTGACGCTTTAGGCCGGAAGAACCACTATTGCAGCACACTCACGGAAAGTAGTCCCATCCACATCCATTAAATACCAAAAAATATGTGTAAGGAGCAATTGAGAGCGTGAAGGCATAAATATAGTCACAGCAAAGTTAAATGTACTGTGACTCATTGAATGAATTCTCAGGAAGTGTAGTCCAGTCATCAACGAGGGTTCTTACAAGACCTTCATTCGACCAGAATTTGAATAGTGATCGTTGGGCTGGGGCACGTACCACAGAGGATTCATAGAGCAAACAGAAGATGCAAAGAATACCTGCGAGTATCGTCACAGTTTCACTTATTCTTAGTAAGCGCGAAAGCTACACGGAAATGCTGAACCACTTCCAGTGGCAGACGACACAAGAGAGGTGTTCTCCATCACTGTGCGGTTTCCTGTTAAAATTCCGAGAGCGTACGTTCGTAGAAAAATCGACCAATACATTGCTTTTTTTTTCAGCACACGTGATGGTGAAATTATAGATTAGAGCTCACACGCAGGCGAACAACAGTTGTTCCTGGGGCCATTCGTGACTGGAACAGGAAAAGCTGGCATTAATAGTGGTACAAAAAGGCCCTCCGCCATACGTCTACCAGTGGTTTCTGGAGATACGTATGGATGTGGACACTCCCTTCACTTTATACCGTACCCGCTCGTTGCAGTTACCTAAATCTACATCTACATGTATACTCTGCAACACACATTTAAGTGCCTGGCAGAGGGTTCATCGAACCACCTTCAGAATTCTCTATTATTCCAATCTCATATTGCGCTGAAAGAACGAACACCCATATGTTTCATTATGAGCTCTAATTTCCCTTATTTATCATGGTGATCCTTTCTCCCCTTGTAGGTCGGCGGCAACAAAATAGTTTCGCATTCGGAGGAGAAACTAGGTGTTTGGAATTTCGTAAGAAAATTTCTCCTCAACGAAGAATGCCTTTGTTTTAATGATGTCCATGCCAAATGGTATAACATTTTAGTGATACTCGCTACCCTATTTCGCAATAATACAAAACGTGCTGCCCTTCTTTGAACTTTTTTGATGTACTCCGTCAGTCGTATCTGGTAAGGATCCCACATAGCGCAGCAACATTCAAAAACAGGACGGACAAGCGTAGTCCAGGCGGTCTTCTTAGTAGATCTGTTACATTTCCTACGTATCCTGAAACAAACCGCATTCTTTGGTTAGCCTTCCCCACAACATTTTCTGCGTATTTCTTCAAATTTAAGTTGTTCGTGAATGTAATTCTTTTGCATTTAGCTGAACTTACGGTCTTTAGATTTGAATGATTTATTGTGTGACCCAAGTTTAAGGATTCCTTCTAGCACTCATGTGGATGACCTCAGACTTTTCGTTATATAGAGGCAATTGCCAATTATCACATGATACAGATAACTTTTCTAAATCGTCTTGCAATTTGTTTTGATCTTCTGATGACTTTTTTAGTCGATAAACGACAGCGTCATCTGCAAACCACCTAAGACGGCTGCTCAGATTGTCTCCCAAATCGTTTATATAGATGAGGAACAGCAAAGGGCCTATAACACTACCTCGGGAAACGCCAGAAATCACTTCTGTTTTACTCGATGACTTTCCGTCAGTTACTACGAACTGGGTCGTCTCTCTGATGAAATCTCAAATCCAATCATATAACTGAGACGACATTCCATAGTCACCCAATTTCACTACATGACGTTTGTGTTGTACAATCTCAGAAACCTTCCGCAAATCCAGAAATACGGAATCAGTATGAAAGCCCTTGTCGATAGCACTCAGAACTTCGTGTGAATAAAGAGCTAGTTGTGTTTCGCAAGAATGATGTTTTCAAAATCCGTGTTAACTGTTTGTGAATAGACCATTTTCTTCGAGGTAATTCATAATGTAGGAACACAGTATGTGTTCCAAAATCCTGATGCATATCTACGTTAATGATATGAGCTTGTAGTTTAGTGGACTACTCCTACTACATTTCTTGAATATTGGTGTGACCTGAACAACTTTCCAGTGATTGGGTACGGATCTTTCGTCGAGTGAACGGTTGTATATGTATACGTATGGATCTATTGTATCAGCATACTCTGAAAGGAAACTAACTGGTATACCGTCTGGACCGGAAGACTTGCTTTTGTTAAGTGATTTAAGTTGCTTCACTACCACGAGGATATTTACTACTACGTTACTCATGATAGCAGTCGTTCTAGGTTCTAATTCTGTAATATTTACTTCGTATTCTGTTGCGAAGACATTTGGGAAGGCTGTTTTTAGTAACTCTCCTTTGCCAGTACTGTCTTCGATAGTATCTCCATTGCATTCGCGCAGAGAAGGCATTGATTGTGTCTTGAAGCTAGCATACTCCACATACGATCAGAATCTCTTTGGAGTTTCTGCAAATTTTCGAGACAAAGTTTCGTTGTGAAAACTATTGATAAGTATCTGGCATTGAAGTCCGTGTTACATTTGGAGCTTCTGTAAAAGGTCGCCAAATTTGCCAACTTTTTCACGTTTTGTCCTTGTTCGTGCTACAGTGTTGTGTCCCGTTCTGTGTACCAAGGAGAGTCAGCTCCGTCGTTTGTTAATTATATAGTATAAATCTTTCACTTGTTGCCGATACTATTTCTTTGAATTCAAGCCACATCTTACACTGTTAATTTGGAAGGACTGGTGATTGACTCTCAAGGAGGCATCAAGTGAACTTTTATCTGCATTTTTGACCGGTATATTTTTCGTTTATTTTTGGAGGATTTGGGGGTTACGATATTCAGTCTCGCTACGACAATCCTGTGATCACTAATCCCTTTGTCCGTTTTGATACTCATTATTACCCCAGGATTATTTGTTGCTAAGAGTTCAAGTGTGTTTTCGCAACCGTTTGCTATTCGCTGGGGCTTATGAATTAACTGCTCGAAATTATTTTCGGGGAAATGCATGTAGCACAATTTCGGATCATATTTTATGTGTACCTCCAAATTTAAAAATTTATTTTCACCAGCACATCGAGTGTAAATTAAAGGCACCCCCAACTATAAATGCATGAGTCGGGTGCATGTTTAATATTAAACTCCAGTTTTCTTTGAACCTTTCAGGTATTGTATCATCTGAACGGGGAGTTCGATAAAAGGACCCAATTATTATTTTATTCCGGTTGCCACCAATGGCCTCTGCCCATACTAACTCACAGGAACTTACTAGTTCAATTTCACGACAAGATAAACTACTTCTAACACCAACAAACGCTCCACTGCCAACTGTCTTTTGCCTATCGTTTCGGAACACCGATAGGTTCTTCGCAAAAATTTCGGCTGAATTTATCTCCGGCTTCAGCCAGCTTTCAGTCCCTATAACGATTTGAGAATCCGTGCCTTCTAATAGCACTTGGAGCTCTGGTACTCCCTCAACACAGCTACAACAATTTACAACTGTTATTCCGACAGTTCCTGTATCTACGTTCTTCCTGAGTTCGTCCTGCACCCTTCGTGACTGAAGTCCTTTTTGTGTTTTGCCGAGACCCTCTAACCTAAAAAACCACCCAGTTCACGCCACACAGCCCCTGCTACACGTGTAGCCGCCTCCAGCATGACTTTTTCAGCAGAAACCGAAACCCAACCACCCTATGGCGCAAAGGGAGGAATCTCTAGCCTACACTGTAACAGAACCGTCTGACCCTCTGATAGATACCCTCCACTTGGGTCTGTACCAGAGGTCAACAATCGCTCCTTTCGCCTATGCTGCAAATTGTCAGTTCTGCTTTCATCTCGCAAGCATGGCTAGCAGTTTTTATCAATTTAGTTAGCCGCTCGAAACCAGAGAATCTCTAATCCAAAGTGACAGACATTATTTATATCGATGTGAGCCACCACTCGCTCTTCATGGTATCCAGAAGGACCTGTTCACCATGTGGAATTACTCCACCTGGTACGCACACAGAATGCACATTGGCTTTCTTCCCCTTCTTGGCAGCTATGACCCTCAAGGGCCCCATTACGTGCCTAACGTTGGAGCTCTAAACAATCAATTACCCCACCCTCTCCCCGGATCTCTCTGGCTGAGAGGTTTCTTCTGAAACAGGACAGGCGAGAGCCTCTGGCTGTGCGACAGTGTGAGTCACACACAGCACCTGGAACCTGTTTATAAGACTAACCAGAGAGGCCTTTTGTGTGGTTCCCTCTGAACTCTTTCACCTCGTGCTACGTCGCCCCGACGTCCCAGTCAGCCACAGATGAGGGGTCAACATCAGTGCGAGCAGCAACTGGTTTGGCCACCAGTGGGGACTCCTTGGAGGATTCGGATGTGCTCGACATCCATTGGATCCTAAAGCTGGCCCACAACACTGGTGCCCATCCACTGCAACTTCAACCTGTGTAACCGAAGCCATCACAGCCTGGAGCTGAGAGCGAGGTGCAACCAATTTGGCTCTCATCTGCACACAACAATCACAACCCCTGTTCATATTGAAGACTATGGATAACTAAACTAACTAGGTAACAGACTATCGGAAAGTGCTGCGCAACTCCACTGCTACAGTGACGAAATCGCTGGAACTGTGTCCAATAAATTAGATTAATATGCAGAGACTCAAAAAGGTAACTACCGAAGCACCTACGTGAAACTAAATAGTTCTCTCCTGTTTAGGAACTTATAGTAGGTCACAAAATCGGTTTACTTTCCGATGGAAACGAAAACACGAGAACTCTTGCTACTAGATATTAAATTAACGCTCAGAAACTCAAGAAACAAAACTATCGAAGCACACAAATGTAATTATACAGTTCGCTTTTGGTTAGGAACTCGTAAAAGTCACAAAATCGGTTACTTCCCTATTGATGCGTCTGTCTCGGCCGGCTGCAGCTGCCTGACATGAGCGTCAGTACACTGCAGCAATCGTAACATGAAATATGTTCTTTCTATCCTGGTTTTAAGCACATAGTTAATTCACTTTAGGCAGTCAATGTAAGACATTGCACATCCATCTCTGGCGCTACTACGTAATCCCACAGTTTTCCACTCACGTCAAATACAGAGAGGCACATATTACCTGTTTACGAAATTTAAAAGTAGCACATTGCCATCAGAGAAACTGTTTCAGTAATATTATTTGCCACTAATTTTGGTCATGTCGAGGACCATCGTCTCACAGAATATATGAAAATGAAAGTAGCGCGTGGTTACGCAGTTTACCTGAAGGATGGATTTCCTAGGACGCATTTTGTTTCCTGCTTTGTGTTTCAGTCTAGTGAGAATCACAAAGAGGAACGTTCATAGGAAACAATTATAGGGGATTCCGGCATTTTCTACTTTTTTGTTGTTGAGAGACATGGAAATGTGTTTTATTCGCCGTTCGTGAAAACTGAGAGTCCTAAATATTTAAGAACATTATAATTTACTAAAGCTGTATTGAGAAAATTGGTAATTCTTCACTTTGAGTACATAATAGCCAGTGAAATTATGTATACTTTCTAAACAAGATACATAACTAGTGGACAGTTAAACCTTACTGTTGTGTTGTGTAACATGTTGTACCCCTAAACAGAAAGTCTCCTTGCCGTGAAACACGCGATATTTACAAATCAATACAGACTCTGTAATGTCTTATCGGTTTTCGCTGCCTCGGAAATGGAATTTTGTGATAGCTACCAACAGTTTCTATTTCAAAATGTTTTTGACTAGTAACTGGTTTTCGATAATACTACGTCTTAATTTGATTTCACTTATCGGTAACTGGCAGGTAGTAGAATAGTAATGTGACACATCGAATATTAACTATTGTACTGGCAAAAGACTACAACACTCTTAAATTTCTGTAGAAGATTTGCCATAGATTCATGAGCATTATACGTTGGAGCAGTTTTCACGTTTGGAAAAACATTACACTTCCTTAGTTGTTGGTTGTTGTTGTCTTCAGTCCTGAGACTAGTTTGCTCCAGCTCTCCATGCTACTCTATCCTTTGCAAGCTTCTTCTGAATCGGCTTAGTGTATTCATCTCTTGGTCTCCCTTTACGATTTTTACCCTCCACGCAGCCCTCTAATGCTAAATTGGTGATCCCTTTCTGCCTCAGAACATGTCCTACCAAGCGATCCCTTCTTATTTTCAAGTTGTGCCACAAACTCCTCATCTCCCCAATTCTATTCAAAATCTCCTCATTAGTTATGTGATCTACCCATCTAATCTTCAGCATTCTTCTGTAGCACCACATTTCAAAAGCTTCTATTCCCTTCTTGTCCAAACTATTTATCGTCCATGTTTCACTTCCATACATGGCTACACTCCACACAAATACTTTCAGAAACGACTTCCTGACACTTAAATCAATATTCGATGTAAACAAATATCTCTTCTTCAGAAACGCTTTCCTTGCCATTGCCAATCTACATTTTATATCCTCTCTACTTCGACCGTCATCAGTTATTTTGCTCCCCAAATAGCAGAACTCCTTTACCACTTTAAGTGTCTCATTTCCTAACCTAATTCCCTCAGCATCACCTGATTTAATTCGACTACATTCCATTATCCTTGTTATGCTTTTGTTGAGTTCATCTTATATCCTCCTTTCGAGACACTGTACATTCCGTTCAACTGCTCTTCCAAGTCCTTGGCGGTCTCTGACAGAATTACAATGTCATCGGCGACCCTCAAGGTTTTTATTTCTTCTCAGTGGATTTTAATACCTACTCCGATCTTTTCTTTTGTTTCCCTTAATACTTGCTCAATATACAGATTGAATAACATCGGGGATAAGCTACAACCCTGTCTCCCTCCCTTGCCAACCGCTGCTTTCCTTTCATGCCCCTCGACTCTTATAACTGCCATCCGGTTTCTGTACAAATGGTAAATAGCCTTTCGCTCCCTGTATTTTACCCCTGCCATCCTTAGAATTTGAAAGAGAGTATTCCAGTCTACAAATGCTAGAAACGTAGGTTTGCCTTTCCTTAATCTAGCTACTAAGATAAGTCGTAGGGTCAGTATTGCCTCAAGTGTTCCAACATTTCTGCGGAATCCAAAGTGATCTTCCCCGAGGTCGGCTTCTACAAGTTTTCCCATTCGTCTGTAAGGAATTCGCGTAAGTATTTTGCAGCTGTGACTTATTAAACTGATAGTTCGGTAATTTTCACATCTGTCAACACCTTCTTTCTTTGGGATTGGAATTATTATATTCTTCTTGAAGTCTCAGGGTATTTCGGCTATCTCATACATCTTGCTCACCAGATGGTAGAGTTTTGTCAGGACTGGCTCTCCCAAGGCCGTCAGTAGTTCTAATGGAATGTTGTCTACTCCTTGGGCCTTGTTTCGACTCAAGGTATTACAGTGCTCTGTCAAACTCTTCACGCAGTATCATATCTCCCATTTCATCTTCATCTACATCCTCTTCCATATCCATAATATTGTCCTCAAGTACATCGCCCTTGCATAGACCCTCTATATACTTCTTCCACCTTTCTGCTTTCCCTTCTTTGCTTAGAACTGGGTTTCCATCTGAGCTCTTGATATTCATAGAAGTGGTTCTCTTTTCTCCAAAGGTCTCTTTAATTTTCCTGTAGGCAGTATCTATCTTACCCCTAGTGAGGTAAACCTCTACATCCTTACATTTGTCCTCTAGCCATCCTTGCTTAGCCATTTTGCACTTCCTGTTGATCTCATTTCTGAGACGTTTGTATTCCGTTTTGTCTGCTTCGCTTACTGCATTTTTATATTATCTCCTTTCATGAATTTACTTCAATATTTCTTCTGTTACCATCGTCTTTTTATCTACTTGATCCTCTGCTGCCTTCACTACTTCATCCCTCAGAGCTACCCATTTTTCTTCTACAGTATTTCTTTCCCCCATTTGTGACAATTGTTCCCTTATGATCTCCCTGAAACTCTGTACAACCTCTGGTTTAATCAGTTTGTCCAGGTCCCATCTCCTTAAATTCCCACCTTTTTGCAGTTTCTTCAGTTTTCATCTACAGCTCATAACCAATAGATCGTGGTCAGAGTCCACATCTGCCCCTGGAAATGTCTTACAATTTAAAACCTGGTTCCTAAATCTCTGTCTTACCATTATATAATCTAACTTATACCTTCTAGTATCTCCAGGATATGTCCATGTATACAACCTTCTTTTATGATTCTTGAACCAAGTGTTAGCTATGATTAAGTTATACCCTGTGCAAAATTCTACCAGACGGTTTCGTCTTTCATTTCTCTCCCCCAATCCATGTTCACCCACTATATTTCCTTCTCTCCCTTTTCTTACTCTCGAATTCAGTCACCCATGACTATTAAATTTTCGTCTCCCTTCACTATCTGAATAATTTCTTTTATCTCGTCATACATTTCATCAATTTCTTCATCATCTGCAGAGCCAGTTCGCATATAAACTTGAACTACCGTAGTAGGCATGGGATTCGTGTCTATCTTGGCCACAATAATGCGTTCACCATGCTGTTTGCAGTAGCCTACCCGCACTCCTATTTTTTTATTCATTATTAAACCTACTCCTGCGTTACCCCTATTTGATTTTGTATTTATAACCCTGTATTCACCTGATCGAAAGTCTTGTTCCTCCTGCCACCGATCTTCACTAATTCCCACTATAACTAACTTTAACATATCCATTTCCCTTTTTAAGCTTTCTAACCTACCTGCCAGGTTAAGGGATCTGACACTCCATGCTCCGATCCGTAGAACGTCAGTTTCCTTTCTCCTGATAATGACGTCCTCTTGTGTAGTCCCCGCCCGGAGATCCGAATGGGGGACTATTTTACCTCCTGAATATTTTACCCAAGAGGACGCCATCATTATTTAATTATACAGTAAAACTGCATGCCCTCGAGAAAAATTGCGGTTGTAGTTTCCCCTTGCTATCAGCCGTTCGCAGTACCAGCACAGCAAGGCCGTTTTCGTTAGTGTTACAAGGCCAGATCAGTCAATCATCCAAACTGTTACCCCTGCAACTACTGAAAAGGCTGCTGCCCCTCTTCAGGAACCACACGTTTGTCTTGCCTCTCAACAGATACTCCTCTGTTGTGGTTGCACCTACGGTACGGCCATCTGTTTCGCTGAGGCACGCAAGCCTACCCACCAACGGCAAGGTCCATGGTTGATGGGGGTAGTTATCGTAATTGACAGTGGGTACCACCTTCTGACAGAACATGGATGAAGAACTTAGCTACATGATTAGCAGGAGAGAGTGCTATCCCTGCATACATGAAAGCTATTATTTAGAAAAGGAATGACAAAATGTATTACAGCTCTGTTACAGGACTGGCCAGAGGAAAAAGGCTGAAATGTGCTGCAAAGTAGAGTGTCTTCCCTACTATGTCGTCCGAAAACATTTGATAACTCTTGGTTCTGTGTTCTCTGAAAACCGACTTTTTATATGCTTATTTCTGCAAACAGAGTTGTAATGATTTGTAAATTACTTTGCACCATTTTAAAAATGATTCTCTTCCTTTCTAAGATAGTCTGCAATTTCCTTTATTATGGGAAACATCTAAATATGCTTAATTTCGTATGATACTTTCCATTTTTATATTACTTGTAAGGTTAAATATAATAGCTTTAAAGGGTATTTAATTCTTTTCCCTATTCTGACTCTGAAAGGTCACTGATTTGGTTTTCTCTTTAGATATGTAAATATCGAGTACATAGGCATGACGATTTAATCAATAGACACTTTATTGAATTTCGTCGCCTCGTTCTCCTTTAAAAAACTGAAATGGAGTAAGAATTTAAGGCGTACAACGAATTGTCAATATATGAAAGCATGTTGTTCATATAAAATAAACATTTAAAGGTGTCAGCTATCCGCAGGCAAACTGTGGCCTACTATGTAGGTAACGGCACCGACATGCAGCACGGTTCGTTGAAGCCGATATAGGATCCGACGCATCGCCTCGAAATATTTTATCTTGTATAGCAGAGTCGACCGAATTAATAAAAACGCTCTCAGAATCGCACAGTCGCTACGGCTCGACCATGAGATGAAGCCGCTAGATCTGATTCTCTACTGTTTCTATATTTTCGTCGGCACATGTGTAAAATCCGATTTGAATTACTTGACGTCTTATATTTAAGTTCCGAGGATACGACGTTGTCGCTACAACTCAACATAAGCAGCAAACTTAAAATCGTTTTATTATCCCTGTGTCCTACAAAAATCAGGAAAATAATCTTTATTTCATTTACGGTATAGACCTCTATAGTGTCATTCAGCACGTTAAAATTTTGTTCTTCTTTCTGTAAGACCAGGCAAACTCTAGACGTATCACCTCATACATTAGCCGAATAGCCAAATAGCCAAAATTTTCTCTTCCTGTAAGTTTCACATCTTGGGAACTGACATGCACAATTATTTTCGTAGCGAAACTTTCTATGCTGTAGGAAGTAATAAAGCCAGGAACCCATTTGTGTTTCGCTACATACCTTAAATCAGTGGGTTGCGTTGACAGCTCGATAGAAAGCCCACGAATTTAGGGTGGGGAGTTAGGAACAAACGTGTGAACCGTTTTTTTGGATGCATGCATTTCCACGCTTTCTAACCTGGTTTATGTGAATGGCAGCAGCTGCAGTGCTGCATTGAAAGATTATGGCCGATTCAAAGGTCTGAGGAGAGCCCCGATGTCAGTAACGGCTTTAAAGATGACGATAATGAAATTCGAAAACAGATTGAACTTTGTGCGGCACCTGGGAGAGGAAGGCATCCTATCCTGATGGATTTTGTTGAAGGTGCAGTTGTTGCTTTAAATGACCATGGAACATGTCCCCAGGCAGTGTTAATGCTCGTGCAGTGTCACGATAATTGTCCATCAAATGACCAACAATAAGGAAAGTTTTGCTGTCTGTGTTACACTGATTCCAATACAACATCCAGACAGAGCAGCAACTGAAACCTCATCATCCGCAACACCTTTATCAATACGCTCTTCGGTTTCTGGTACGCAACGAAGTTGATAATACGTATACTGGGGATCAGAG
Organism: Schistocerca piceifrons; assembly: GCF_021461385.2. Classification (NCBI taxonomy): domain Eukaryota; kingdom Metazoa; phylum Arthropoda; class Insecta; order Orthoptera; family Acrididae; genus Schistocerca; species Schistocerca piceifrons. The sequence goes on from NC_060141.1 coordinate 779,450,831, forward strand.
ACGAAGCACATTTTACGCTACAGGAGGCAGTCAATACATAAAACTGCTTCATATGGGGTACTGTTAAACCACGTCTTGTTTTACCAAGGGACAATGCACTCGTTTTATGTGACTGTGTGGAGAGGATTAACAACGATAATTACTCTCGGACCGTTGTTCTTTGAAGATAATACACCCAAAAAGCCTATCAGGTGTACCGTGATATCTGCACGTTTTCGAAACATCCTTGTAAAGCATGTGATTCCTACTTTGGAAGCTGGGGCAACATCCAATGTCGCTCGCCCAGTGAAGGATTTGCGTAATGCAACCCTCCACGAACGTATTATCACTTAAGGTTTTCTAGGTACATGGCCTGCCAGGTAACCTGTTCTGAATCCATGTGACTTTTCGCTCTGGGATATATGAAAGATCGTGTTTACCAGGGGCTCGTTCAGTGTCTCCCTGATCTGAAAGTCAGTAAACAAGAACACGTCACTCAGATTCTATAGTAACTGCTGCGAACAATAGTTGATCATGTAGTTTCACAGACGCTTTATCTCTTCAGCCGTCTCCAGCGCTCATTCTGAACAAACCGTGTAAGCGGCGGTTCATAATAAAATCAACATCATGCCATTCTCACTTGTTTGACTTTTTCCACACACGTCCCGTTCCTATTACGTTACATATGGAATCGTTTCTATATTCCTTTCTTGCATTCAGAAAGCGCCAGATCCGCCTAATGGTCAAAATTAGAACTAAATAATTCCAGTGTAGATCGCTTCCCCCTTAACGCATGAGAATGTCTACCACGTTTTGCTGCCATACGATAATGACAGTCCATTGCATTGTATTGTATGGAACCGTGGACCTACATACGACGGCGAGGCTTCATCCCCGCCTTAGCCCTCAGTGGTTCACACCCAGAACAGGCTACAGCAGTCCAACCCCCCGCCCCCTCCTCCACCACCGGCCAGCATCGAACCCAAGGTTTATTGTGCGGTTCCGCACCCAATCGAACGCCTTCCCCCACCCCACCCCCCACTACCCACAGTAAAGTCTCAAAAAATGGCTCTGAACACTAAGGGTCTTAACATCTGAGGTCATCAGTCCCTAGAACTTATAACTGCTCAAGCCTACCTAACCTAAAGACGTCACTTACATCCATGCCCCAGGCTGGATTCGAACCTGCGACCGTAGTGGACGCGCGGTTCCAGGCTGAAGCGCCTAGAACCGCTTGGCCACACCTTCCGGCCAGGGAAGTCTCATACCAGACGAGTGTAATCCCTATGTTGGCGAGGTAGAGAAATTATGGTGTACGCGACGTGGAGAAATTGTTTGTGGAGCAATCGTCGACATAGTGTAACTGAAGCGGAGTAAGGGGAATCAGCCCGCATTCACCGAGGCAGATGGAAAACTGCCTTAAAAACCATCCACAGGCTGGCCGGCACGCCGGACCTCGACACTAATCCGCCGGGCGGATTCGCACCGGTGACCTGCTCGCCTTCCCGCCCAGAAAGCAGTGCGTTACACCGCACGGCTAACTGGGCGGGCTGTGACAGCCCATACTAGCCCTCTGTTGTAACTTTATAAAGCTATAACCACCTATTACCTGCTTACGCAATTTTTTTGAAGACTATCATATCATGTATGGGAAGTCTGCGCGCACAATAACACATGATGTCCCAACAGGAATGAAGCATTGACCATTTCCTGCCAATTTCGATATGACAACAGATGCACAACATTACGTCATCGTCAACACAACGGAAATATATCCAAAGCTCAGTTCTTCTATGCACGGTGAAGATATAAGTTACGTGAGTCATGGCGTTTTGCTGGTGCTCCAGCGTATTTGCAAGTACCTCTCCTTCGCGGTCTTATCTTTGCTTGTGGCGCGTACTGAGTTATGGCTGTCCTTATCTTTGCTGTGCGCTTGTTAAGTGTTACAGCTGGCTGGCTGGTGTTTTGGAGTAAGCGCTACCTTCCCACCTATGGGTACCGGGGCTGTGAAATCCTGAGTAGAGGGAGGTGACTCCGAGCCAAAGCTCGAGAAATGGGTCTTGTGCGAACTGTCGCCTTCTGTCTTCAGCCTTGGCTTCTCCTAATTAAGTTTTCGTTCTGCCTTCGAGCGACCTGGTGTCACTCCTCGGTAATTAATTTTGGGGCTTATCATATTTACTTGGGTATTTATTATATTTATTGTTATTATTAAACCTCGTCTCAAGAGCAACAACATCAGGGTCTAGAGAAATGGCCTAACAGAAAACGTTTGTAGGCTTTTTACGGACGATGCAGCTGCATATAGGGAGCGTTCCCCAAAGTCGTGTTATAGGCTCTTTGCTATTCCTTACCTATGTACGTCATTTAGACAATCTGAGCATGCATCTTAGGTTGTTTGCAGATTGCGCCGTCGGTCACTGACTAGTAAAGTCATCAGAAGATCAAAACAAATTGCAAAACGATTTAGAAATTATATCTGTATGGTGTAACAATTCTCAGTTTACCCTAAAAAACGAAAAGTATGGTGTCATATGCATGGGTGCTAAAAGGAATCCGTTAAACTTCGGTTACACGATAAATCAGTCAAATCTAAAGGCCGTAAATCCAACTTAATACATACAATTACGAACAACGTAAATTGGAAGGAACACATAGAAAATGTTGTGGTGAAAGCCAGCCGAAAACTGCGTTTCGTTGGCAGGACAAGTAGGAAATGTAGCAGATCTAGTAAGGAGATCACCTGCACTATGCTTGTCCGTCCTGTTGTAGAATACTGATGCATGATGTGGGATCCTTACCAGATAGGATTGTCGGAGTACATCGAAATTGTTCAAGAAGGGGAGCACTTTTAGAACTTTGGTGAAATAGGGGAGAGAGTTCACTGAAACGAGACAGGGTTTGGGATGGCCATCATTAAAACAAAGGCGTTTATCGTTGTGGAGGAATCTTCTCACGAAATTCCATTCACCAACTATCTCCTCCGTATGCGAAAATATTTCGTGGACACCGATTTTCGTAGAGAGAAACGATCACCATGACAAAATAAGGGAAATCAGTGTTCGCACGGAAAGATATAGGTGTTCGTTGTTTCCCGGCGCTATACGTGATTGGAAATAATAGAGAATAGTGAAGGTGGTTCGATGAACACTCTGCCAGGTACTAAAATGTGAGTATCCATGTAGATGTAGATGTAGGACATACGATTCTGAAAGGTTGCTACTGTGCTACTATTAGTAAGACTTTCCGCTGACTAATTGTGTTAATGGGCCTTGGGGCCCAAGTTTGAAACATTAGTAAGCCTTAGTGATATTGATTGACTCGTGAGTGTGAAACGAGTGCCTTTGTATTAAGTCCATCCTGCTATTTATAATGTGCATGTCTGGCAGTTTGTTAGTTAGGTAAATGTTTTTGACAACATCATTTCTCGGTTTCCGAAGACTGGTCAGAAATATTGTGTGTCTTAATTTAATCCGCCAGAGCATAACTGTCAGTGGTTTTAAAATTTTCTTATATATGAGATAGACTTTATTTCCTAAAAAAGCATTGGTAGTAGATTCAGTAAATTCTTTTGACTTACTATTCTTTTTACCCAAAGCAATCAGGATTAAGATATTGTTATTCTAAAGGAATTTGTTGATATGATTGTTAAATAAAACGACTGATAACAAAAGGGATCCAGTCCTTCGTTTTGTTTCCCTATTCCCTAGTAGAAGACCGTTCCATTACGCCTCTAATGAAACACGAACATACGAACCGTCGGCACACTTGATTCTGGACCAATACGTCGTGAAATCTTTGGGGATCTTTAGAAGGAAATACGAGCATTGTAAAATCATCAGATTTCTTTCCGCCAACGTGATAATTAGGTTCCTTGCGAACCTGTTTAAGCGGCAGCGGTGCCTGACGTCATCTGGTGCGGCCACAGTGCGGTCACTGCGGCAGCTGGAGGTAAGTTGGCGGCTCCAGCCAGTCCAGCTGTGTCCCGTCCTCCTCCAGTGGCGGAGACAGGAATCCGCTTAACGAAGCGGCGGGCCGCTGCTGCAGCAGACCGGACGCCGTAATTAGGCTGCTTACGTCAGGGCCTCCTTTTTGCAAGTCGCGGTTTAGCTATCACCTCCGGATATTGAGTTCCTGGCGCACTTGGTGCAAGAAACAGGAGTTAGAGGCACAGTCTACTCAAAAATGGATTTTCATTTACATACCATACTGTTAGTTATTCCGGTCACTACACCCTCTCTTTGCTGTTTCTTCCGTAATTAACCCTAATAACATCGAAACGACACAATGTCAGAGACGTTACTGGCATCATGTAGATATGATTTTTTCTATGTAGACTGAAGCGGGAAGTGAAAATTTGTGCCAAGACTGCGAATCGAACCCGGGTCACCTGCTAACTAAGCATTGGATTAGCCAGCAAGCCACGTTTGCAGAGTGAAGGTGGCATAGTGGCTAACGCACTTGCCTTACCTGGGTTTAATCCCCGGTCTTGGCCCAAATTTTCACTCTCCACTTCAGCCTGTATACATAAAACCTAATAACAGTTTCTACAGTTATAGAAGACTTTATATTGTAGCTGTGTCTCATCGGCAACATACTTATTAATACGCTGAACACGTAGACACTACATTTTCAATAAGTAAGGGAGAAAATTTTCGTTGTCGATGGTGTATTCCACTTGTGTGGTCACTTTATTATCTTTGATCACAACTGTTGTTACATAGGTAACTAGTTTCACCGAACTACATTTCCATCTTCGGATTTTAAAATGTTTCAGACATGGGTTAAAATCGAATATTCAACGGAATACATACAACAAAACACACATGGAAAGGTATCTGCAGTCAAATATACAAACATATGTGCAAGATACATACATCATATACGTACCTCACGTTACGTTACGCACCACAAAATTGCGTACTGCAATAGGTACATCAAAGTGACATAATAAGCAGGTGTCAAAATACATCTCACCTGTACAGTGTCAGAATAGGCGTTCCTGCTGACGGATGGAGGTAGACTGACAGCAAACGTACAACGAGACGATTCCTGAAGTTCCCATCAGGCGGCAATTCACGCTCATAACGGAAAATTTGCAAACTTCCTATGTTTTAGTAATTTACAAAGTCATACAAAAAGTCAAATTTACGGTTAGTAGTGCAACAGCACTTAATGCATTAAAGACACGTAACAACACTTGCTGCATAGATAGAACCACAATTGGCACACTAAAAAAAATTTGGTCCACCACATTATAGAAAACCATAAAAATACATAAAACACTATTGTAATTACCACCTTTCTCCGCGAAGAACATGTTTGGAAGCATATCAGTATGAAACCAAGATACGACTGCATTGAGGTAGTCGACTCGCTTGCGGTTTGCTGCAAGGGCTACAGGCGAGATATTAGTGGAATATGTAAACTACGATTGTTTCCCGATTCTAAATTTCATTGAATGTACCAGCTGTATTTAGACTGCCAACAATCATGGATGTATTTGTGGGAAGAAAGTATTTCATGCATACAGTGTGTTTTGCGTATTTGCACTCAGAAGACATTTTTCAGGATTAACCCCAGATCTCTGTCGGCGAAGACCATCTTGATTTCTGTATGTGAAATTTTCGTTGTCAAGAAAGGGATAATAGTGCGCGAGCACAAAATCATACATTAAAAAATTCAGCAATACACTGACGTCAGTGAAATACGTCCATAATTACGTACATCTGTCCAAGGGCCCTTCTTTATTAGAACTAATGCATGCGCAGCAGTTACGCGGAACTGTGAATATGGTTTACAGTGTCAACATTCAAAGACGTGTCCTGCATGCTGTATCCTTGGACACTATCACAAGAAGGTGTCCTCGTTTGTTTATTACATTACGCAAGCCGTTCGTAGGAAGAAAGAGACTGCAGTGTAAGAGATGTGTTTCACAGTAGTGAAGATGAATAAGAACTCATACCTCTTAAGGTATGCGCTTTAGAGCTAATTTTATCGGACATTTTTGTCTTTGTTTTGGTCTGTACAATAACCTCCCGAAGAATGAACCACATTATTTTACACCCTGTCGTCACATGCATTTCCTTTGGTGTTTCGGCCGATATTTGCAATTTGGTTTTTATAATGTACAGCTAGAGTCGGCAAAACAGATATAGCCTATCACGTGTTTCTTTCCCACAACAGACATAATGACATCTAAATTGAAATTTAGGGCCCATTCGGCAAGGTAGTTCCGTACTAGTCTTTTGCGATGTTGCTCTTATCGATCAGCATTAATAGGGAGATTAAAACACGAAGAGTAAGCAGTACTGCAGCAGCGAGTGAGCAGCGCTGGTCCATGGCTATAGCAAACAGCGTTGAACAGGACACTACCCAGTGGCTCCTGGACTACTAGTTATTCTTCGTGCTTTAATCTCCCTCTTTATTTATTTAACCGCATGGCTAGGGCCTCCCTGTCGGGCAGACGGTTCGCCGGGTTCCGGTCTTTCAATTTGACACCACTTCGGTGACCTGCAGTCGATGAGGATGATAGGATGATGATGAGGACAACACTACACCAAGTCCCTGGGCGGACAATATTCCCCAACGCAGCCGGGAATCGAACCGGGGCCCAGAGGATTGACAATCCATCACGCTGAGCATTCAGATACCGGGGGCGGACAATCTCCCTGTTAATAAGTATCGATAAAAAATATTGCAATAGACTAATCTGTACCCCCTTTGCCGAATGGGCACCAAAATTCCTCTTTAGATATCATTTTGTTTGTGATGGGAAACAAGCTGAGGCTTTCTGTCAACACTGGCCTTCATATGATCACATGATGAGCAATATTTGGGTGACTCTAGATACACAGTGCAAAAACGAAATTTCAAATATCGGACACAGCACCAGAGTAAATGTGCCTGACAGCTCTCAGGAGGGCTCCATATACACCGCGTGACATCCCATTTCGTCCTCATGATGGAACGTCGGCGAAGTCCTTTTTCATAGCATTTAGATCTACATGTACATGTATGCCAGGTATGCCCCTTTTGGTGTACAGCGGAGGGTACTTATGGAACCACAAACTTTTCCATTCTTCTCCGTTCCCTTTGCAGTAGGGTGTGGGGAGTCATTCGAAAGAATTACAGTAAGTTTGACGGACTACTATGTTGCCCGACTCATCGTGGACTGCACGCACTGAGAAAATCAACAGCTAGCCCTGATAAAGTGCTGGGCGATAGGGAACGGGATAATGGCTTCAAATGGCTCTGAGCACTATAGGACTCAACTGCTAAGGTCATAAGTCCCCTAGAACTTAGAACTACTTAAACCTAACGAACCTAAGGACAACACACACATCCATGCCCGAGGCAGGATTCGAACCTGCGACCGTAGCGTTCGCGCGGTTCCAGACTGTAGCGCCAGAACCGCTCGGCCACCAGCGGCCGGCTGGGAACGGGATAACTTCGAAAATGGTTCACAAGCTTTTCCGATCATAGGATGTTCATGAGATGATGCAATGTCGAACAGGTCGCCTGTAGGGTAGTGTAAACAAACAAATGGATAAAAATGGTCAAACATTCCGTTAGATCATTGCGTTCTGTGATGATAGACGATGATAAAAATGCATGGAACCCTATCTCACCACGCCGGCCACCATTTGACCCTATCTCACCTCAAGGAAAATTTCCTCGTACAGAAATTATTAATTCTCTTGTCACAGCGGGGATCGTTTGGCACATGGGCTGGGTGGTTCAAATGGCTCTGAGCACTATGGGACTTAACGTCTGAGGTCATAAGTCCCCTAGAACTTAGAACTAATTAAACCTAACTAACCTAAGGGCATCACACACATCCATGCCCAAGGCAGGATACGAACCTGCGACCGTAGCGGTCGCGCGGTCCCAGGCTGCAGCGCCTAGAAACGCTCGGCCACTCCGGCCGGCTACATGGGATGCACGCCGTCCAGTCACATTAATGTGACCGACGCCTACATTCGAAGACAACGTGCAATAACAGCTCTCAACCGGTAGCTGGCAGTTGAAGCTGCCAAGGGGTGTAAAGCGCGTCGAGGGTACGCAGAATTTGAATTAATACGGAAACGGAGACATGTATGTCACATCAGAAATGGTATGATCACCGACCCTCGGGCCATGGGTGGAAGCATTTCCGAAACGGCTAAGTTTGAAAACTGCTCGCATGCCACCTCGGTTAGAGCGTACTGAGCATGGGTAAATGGCTCTATCCAAACTAGGCGCCGAGGCAACAGTGGTGCACTACGGGCAATAGATGACAGAGGTGATCAACGGCTGCAGAGGAGAGCACGGGCGACCAGACGTGCAGCTGTTGAGCAGCTGACCGTTGAGCGAACTTCGCTTCGTATGGGCCTCTTCAGCAGGCGCCTGGTTCATGAAACCGTGCTGACCACAGCTCATTGGCGACGAAGGCTGGGTTTTTCACCCCAATGTCGCCACTGGATGTCCACTAATAGCGACAGGTGGCCACATCAGATAAATCGCGTTTTACGCTCTGTCGGAAAGACGGCATCAAAAGTCGGAAAAGAAACATCCTGCAGCAATCGTCGGAAGGATGTAGTCTGTAGGAGGGAGTATTATGGTGCCGGAAATGCTATCTTCGTATCCGCTGAGTGATCTAGTCATTCTCGAGGACCCAGTGGATCAACAGAGTATGAATATATTCTTGGGGACCATGTCGATCCCCAGATGTGGTTGGTTTCTTCCCGGAACAATGACATCTACTATCAGGACTCTGCAACCTCTTTCAAACCTCGCAGTGAACGTGCGTGGTCCGAAGACTGACAGGATATCGTACTCCATCGCTCTCCTAATTCACCAGATTTATATCCTGTCGAGATCGGACTGTTTGCGCCATGGTTCCTCAACAGAAGATTCTAGTGCAGCTGGCCACAGCAGAGTAGTTGACATGTGTCCACATTCCTGTCAGTACCCTCCATATCGTCACTGACACTCTGCCTGCATGTTTTGGGGCAGCAAGAGGCACATTAATGTGACTGGACAGTGTACTACCTTGCAGACAATATCGACAAAGGGCTGAGAGACATGATGCGATTATCCACCTGAAAAATACCCAGGGATGAGATTTTCCATACACTTCACAATGGCTTGTAGCGTATAAAAGTAGACATACTTGGTTTCCAACTTACGTGTACGTTGTTATTGGTATAAACTAAGCGTACCCTCGAGCTGGAAACTGTAGCCGAGCAGTTCTAGGCGCTTCACTCCGGAACCGCGTTGCTGCTACAGTCGCAGGTTCGAATCCTGCCTCGGGCATGGATGTGTGTGATGTCCTTAGGTTAGTTAGCTTTAAGTAGTTCTAAGTTCTAGGATACTGATGACCTCAGATGTTAAGTCCCATAGTACTTAGATTCATTTCAACCATATTAAGAGTATCCTCAGTGCTCAGTCAGCACGCCTTTTTCCACACATCGAGCATTCAATCTCGGTATTCCTTTGTTCATGATAATCTCCTCGCCTTGTGACGTGATTGAAGATGATGAACAAGAAGGGGAAATTAGTTACAATGGTGTCTAATTTTTATTTAATGGCTAAACATTTTTTGTTGTCATCTCATTCCCGTAAAAGGGCGTGTGATTCCTGCACTTTGATTCATTTTCCTGATGTTATAATAATCGCCGACGGCTGGCAAATACCATCTGCCATTGTTGAGCGCTGCAGTTTCTGTCCGTATTGCCAGAAATTGGAAATTTGTGGTAAGGTCTTCTGGGACCAAACTGGTGAGGTCATCTGTCCCTAGGCTTACGCACTACTTAATCTAACTTAAACTAACTTACGGTAAGAACAACACACACCCATGACCGAGGGAGGACTCGAACCTCCGACGGCCGGAGCCACGCGAACCGTGCAAAACCCCCTAGTCCGCTCGGCTACAGCGCTCGGCAGGTATTGGTTCAAATGGCTCTGAGCACTATGGGACTCAAGTACTGAGATCATCAGTCACCTGGAACTGAGAACTACTTAAACCTAACTAACCTAAGGACATCACACACATCCATGCCCGAGGCAGGATTCGAACCTGCGACCGCAGCGGTGGCGCGGTTCCAAACTGTAGCGCCTAGAACCGCTCGGCCACACCGTATTGCTGGTATTCACGGTATCAAGTTACCCTCCGCACAGCCTTGGTAATGTGGCACACCAGCACCTGCACGGCTTGCACAATCGAGTGTCCCTCACATCCCCTCCCCCCCCCCCCCCCACTCTTGTACCCTCTTATTGCGATCGGATATGATGATACTGCACGTTTTTCCAATCTACAAGTGATTGCTAGGACGTTAAAAAGACCAACGTAAATAGACGCGTGACAGCGATGTTATTCCATTCCCTGTGAAAATAATAGTGTGTCCTCACCATTACGGCACCTAATTGCACTATCTCATCAAGAGTATCCTAACACCCACTATCAGAGGGGACCGACCAATATAAAAAGGGCGGATGGTACTGTCAGTAGAGAAGCAGTAAGAGGAGAATGAGAGCTCAGTGACTTCGAACGTGGACTAGTCACAGGATGTCACTTGAATAACAGATCCATGACGAATATTTCAAATCTTCTACAGCTGTACAAGTTGACTGTGAAGCGGAAACGCAAAGGAACAGCCGCTAGGTACACCTCATGTGTTGGAGGATGGGAGCCGTCGTACATAGCGGCAGGTGCTTGCATCAAATCGTGTGAAATCAGCGGGAAGTATCACTCATGTGTCCAAAAGTGCTGCCACCAGCCCAGCTCCACTATGTTTGTTAGTAGCAAGGAGTTAAACCAGTGAGGCACAATAGTTTAGCAAATCCTGGCAAGCCATGCTTTTTGTAGTCAGTGCTAAATTGGAAGGAACACACAGAAAACGTTGTGGAGAAGGCATAGCAAACACTACATTTCATTGGCAGGACACTTAAAAAATGTAGCAGATCTACTAAGGAGACTGCTTACATTACGCTTGTCCATCCTCTTTTAGAATACTGCTGCGTGGTGTCAGATCCTTACCAGACAGGGTTGACGGAGTACATCCAAAATGTTCAAAGAAGGGCAGCGCGTTTTGTATTATCGGAAATAGGGGTGAGAGTGTCACTGAAATGATGCAGGATTTGGGATGGACATAATTAAGAATAGGCGTTTTTCGTTGCGGAGGAATCTTCTCACGAAATTCCAATCACCATCTTTCTCCTCCGAATGCGGTAATATTTTTTTGGCACCGAACTTCATAGTGAGAAACGGTCACCACGATAAAATAGGGGAAATCAGAGCTCGTACCGAAAGATGTAGTGTTCGTCCTTTCTGCGCGCTATACGAGATTGGAACAACAGAGAACTGTGACGGTGGTTCGATGAACCCTCTGCCAGGCACTTAAATGAGATTTGCAGAGTATCCATGTAGATGTAGATGTAAATGACTCTAGGGCGCGTTGGGGGTGAGGAGACCAAATAGCGAGGTCATCGGTCTCATCGGATTGGGGAAGGACGAGGAAGGAATCGGCCGTGAACTTTCAAAGGAAGCCTCCCGGCATTTGCCTGGAGCGATTTAGGGAAATCACGGAAAACCTAAATAAGGATGGCCGGACGCGGGATTGAACCGTCGCCCTCCCGAATGCGAGTCCAGGGTGCTAATCACTGCCGCCACCTCGCTCGGTGGGAAACGAGTGATACGGAGTTACGAATCACACTGTACCTCCTGGCAACCAGATGGAAGGCTTTAGGTTGGGTGCACGCCTGCAGAGCATTATCTTCCACCACGTGTGCCACCTACAGTGAAGCACAGACGAGGTAGTATTGGATATCAGGGTGTATTGCGTGGTTACGGAGTGGTCCTCTTATCGCGCTTAACACAACCCTATATGCAGGTTAATACGAGCATTTTTTTACGCATTCTGTACTGCACTCAGTAGAGGAACACCTCGGTCACGATGGCTGTATTAGCACAACAGTCTACCCTGTCACAAAGCAGCGCCTGTAAGACAATTGTTTGTGCGTAATAGCATTCCCGAGGTTGACTGGCCTCCCATGAGTCCAGACCTCAGACCAATGCAACCTCTTTGCGATGAGTTTGATCACCGACTTAGCATCAGACCCCAGCGTCCGACATCACTGCCTTCTTGCTTGTGAAGCCAGCTTCAGTAGTCAGAAGTGTTCTGATACGGCGTGAAGTCAAGGGCCGGCACGCCAGTCGAGAAGGATAGAGAAGAGATGGCTGTGAGAAGACGTCAGCCAATCGCACGCTGACCACACCTCTCCAGGACGACAACGGGACAGCAGCCTCCTCTACGATTGAATTCCCTATGTAGCTCGGATTAGGACTTGTTTGTACTGAAGAAGACTGCTTATTTAGCATGTCGCCTTTTGCTTGCGACACATCGGTGTAATTGCAAATGTTAAGTATTGTATTGTTCTTTTCGTAACAAAATTCATTAATACGATTGGTTTGAATGTTTGTCTAGCGATCCGAGTGAGCAGGCTTCCCAGACACCAGAAGTTCAACGTGGAGTGCTACTAACAAGGATTGGTTCGAATGGCTCTAAGCACTATAGGACTTAACATCTGAGGTCATCAGTACCCTAGACTTAGGACTACTTCTTACCTAAGGACACCACACTCATCCATGGCCGAGGCAGGATTCGAAACTACAACCGTAACAGCAGCGCGGTTCCGGTCTGAAGTGCCTAGAACCGCTCGGCCGCAACGGCCGGCACTAACAAGGATACTGCATGAACATCCCCTTACAGATTTGACACATACTGACAGGATGTGTTGGGAACGGCTACGACTTCAACTCATGTAAACAGGAAGGCGCAACTCTCGAAAACAGAGACTGAAAATTTATATGTTGTGCATGGTCGTTAGTACCCAAAAAGTCCGCAGCTGAGGGTGTTAAGCAATTAGTTTTTTTTATTCCCACTTAATTATGATGACTACTGTGCAAACTGTCATTATTGAATAATTCATAACCTTTATCCAGGGAAAAGGAGAAAAATTTTCCTAATGAGATTGGAAAACAGTGGATACAGAAGAACTTTCAGTCTAGTCTATATATAGTCGTTTTATTAATATTATTTCATCTACTTTGTACATATGTGACGAGAATAATGTGCTACCTGTGGAGTAGTATTTCAATCAGAATGATACTGATTACTGAAGCATGGCAGAGAATAAGTATTGCGACTCACCCATTTGTAATGAACGCCGAATCTGTGCATGTGCACGGTTCTTTCAATGTATCTATTGCCAAATAAACTTTGGTTACATTCGTAATCGGTGCTCTGTCATCTCAGAATTTTACGGAGTACCACGCATATCTGTTGTTAAGTTATATGTGAAGGAATACAAAAAGTAATCGGCTACGACTTTCGATCCACAGACCTCGTGCTTAAGAAGCGAACCGCTCACTTGCTTGGCTAGGGAGCCTTTGATTCCTAGTGACCATACTAAGCATTTAAGCACGCGTAATAATGTTCAAACTTGATTTTTCTTTAAAATGGTTGAGAGTTGCGTCTTGCTATTTACATATGTTGAAGTACTAACAGTGCCCTGCACAGCCTGCCAGTATGAATAAAATCTGTGAAAGTAAATTCGTACCGTACCCTGTAACAGTAACGGGCTCGTCTTTAGATATTCTAGGAATAAGTCCATTGGACTCGGAAATAGGGGAAATCTATAGATTTTTATAGGTTAAAGAAAAGTAATGAAATGCAGGAACTAAGGATATTAGGAACTGAGCCAAATATGGAAAAATTAATACAAGATCGCATATTACAAATGTGGCAGGCATCGGCAGGAGGGATACGAATTACCGCTTAGCATCGGCGAGAGACAAAAAAATCCGATTTCTAATAGACATATATTACGTGGCGGGTCATAGCACGTATGTTACGTGTCCGTATAAAATCAAAAGACAGACGAAACATAGTTGCGCCTGCGGCAGTATGGACACTCGAAAGCTTACATTTTGGGGCTGTGCAATGTACGATCACGCATACGTTATTGACTGCCAGATATTACGAATGTTTGATCCGAAGGCAGCAGGGCGGAAAGAGCCATCTTGGACGGTGCTGCAGCCGCCGTATCTATGAAAGCCAAGGAAGACTTCAAGAGGCGTTCAACCACGTGTCAGAATGCTGCTATCCTGGCTACACAACGTACTCTACAGATGGTGCGAAGACAGTTGATGCCAGCGGCCACTGAATAATATGAGTTTTTCGAAAACTCACTCTGCATTGGCTCGGGTGATCACGGACTCGTGGATTCTAAGATGTTACAGTGTATGGTAAATACGCTTGTAGTAGCTGGAACACTGCTGAAGTGTTGCTGTCTGCCAAAGGAGACCAGCATAAAATGGTCACATAAGGGCGAATGCAGTAGCGAAAACAACCATCTACAGTTTGGATGCGTCCAAATAAATGAAGAAGAACTCATTCTATATTACCAACACTAGTGTTGGCAGTACGGTAGGTGATTAAGAGGTTTCATTGTAGTTTTGTCATGGTATAAAGTACTAGTAGTATCAGCACATTGTAGTATTAGGATATTTTAACGAGTAACAGGAGTAAATAATTAATACACTCCTGGAAATTGAAATAAGAACACCGTGAATTCATTGCCCCAGGAAGGGGAAACTTTATTGACACATTCCTGGGGTCAGATACATCACATGATCACACTGACAGAACCACAGGCACATAGACACAGGCAACAGAGCATGCACAATGTCGGCACTAGTACAGTGTATATCCACCTTTCGCAGCAATGCAGGCTTCTATTCTCCCATGGAGACGATCGTAGAGATGCTGGATGTAGTCCTGTGGAACGGCTTGCCATGCCATTTCCACCTGGCGCCTCAGTTGGACCAGCGTTCGTGCTGGACGTGCAGACCGCGTGAGACGACGCTTCATCCAGTCCCAAACATGCTCAATGGGGGACAGATCCGGAGATCTTGCTGGCCAGGGTAGTTGACTTACACCTTCTAGAGCACGTTGGGTGGCACGGGATACATGCGGACGTGAATTGTCCTGTTGGAACAGCAAGTTCCCTTGCCGGTCTAGGAATGGTAGAACGATGGGTTCGATGACGGTTTGGATGTACCGTGCACTATTCAGTGTCCCCTCGACGATCTCCAGTGGTGTACGGCCAGTGTAGGAGATCGCTCCCCACACCATGATGCCGGGTGTTGGCCCTGTGTGCCTCGGTCGTATGCAGTCCTGATTGTGGCGCTCACTTGCACGGCGCCAAACACGCATACGACCATCATTGGCACCAAGGCAGAAGCCACTCTCATCGCTGAAGACGACACGTCTCCATTCGTCCCTCCATTCACGCCTGTCGCGACACCACTGGAGGCGGGCTGCACGATGTTGGGGCGTGAGCGGAAGACGGCCTAACGGTGTGCGGGACCGTAGCCCAGCTTCATGGAGACGGTTGCGAATGGTCCTCGCCGATACCCCATGAGCAACAGTATCCCTAATTTGCTGGGAAGTGGCGGTGCGGTCCCCTACGGCACTGCGTAGGATCCTACGGTCTTGGCGTGCATCCGTGCGTCGCTGCGGTCCGGTCCCAGGTCGACGGGCACGTGCACCTTCTGCCGACCACTGGCGACAACATCGATGTACTGTGGAGACCTCACGCCCCACGTGTTGAGCAATTCGGTGGTACGTCCACCCGGCCTCCCGCATGCCCACTATACGCCCTCGCTCAAAGTCCGTCAACTGCACATACGGTTCACGTCCACGCTGTCGCAGCATGCTACCAGTGTTAAAGACTGCGATGGAGCTCCGTATGCCACGGCAAACTGGCTGACACTGACGGCGGCGGTGCACAAATGCTGCGCAGCTAGCGCCATTCGACGGCCAACACCGCGGTTCCTGGTGTGTCCGCTGTGCCGTGCGTGTGATCATTGCTTGTACAGCCCTCTCGCAGTGTCCGGAGCAAGTATGGTGGGTCTGACACACCGGTGTCAATGTGTTCTTTTTTCCATTTCCAGGAGTGTATATACAATGAAATGAAACTTCCTTGCAGATTAAAACTATGTGCCGGACGGAGATTCAAACTCGGGACCTTTTGCCTTTCTCAGGCAAGTGCTCTAATATCTGAGCTACCCACGCACGACTCAGGACCCGTACACACACCAATTTTGCCGGTACCTCGTCTCCTACCTTCCAAACCTTACAGAAGCTCTTCTGCGAACCTGAAGCTGTGAGGACAAGTCGTGAGTCGTGCATGGGTAGCTCAGATGGCAAAGCACTTGACAGCGAAATGCAAAGGTCCCGAGTTCTTTTCCCCTTCCAACTCACAGTTTTAATCTACCAGGAAGTTTCATATCAGCGCACACTCCACTGCAGAGTGAAAATCTCATTCTGGAATATATACATTTATTAAAATTCTGGAAAATAATAAATGAAAAGTACCAGTTTGCTTTTGTTCTACAGTATTGTAGAACAAAAGCAAACTGGTGCTTTTCATTTATTATTATAATGTTGTTCTACCAAGAACCGACGGAAGATTCTGTTAATATGATTCTGGAAAATGTTTACTCTGTGGCCTACATTAGCTTTTCAGATATAAGGTAATAATTGTGTAGAATAAATAATAACTAAATTCTCTGGTTTCGGCTTTGGAAGAATGAGCAGCCATTCCTCCACATACATTCAGACACCTCACTGAAATTGTCCCCTGCAAAGTTCAAGCCATCATAAAGTCGAAGGATGGACGTGTACCATAATAATGTCCACCAATGGGATTAACGGTAAAATCACAGTCTCCTGCGTTGCATGCAACTCCTCTTGCAAACGGAGAACAACGTACTGAAATTGGCTTCCATATGATACTATGAAGAATTACGTTTCATTTTTTGCAATGTGACCGGGATGACAGAAATTAGGTTTCGCTTCCCTCTTCTTGCACCAAAGTAGACAACCTGCAGAACGAAAGAACTCGTTTCTTTTACAATATCTCACTCGAAATAATTCATGAATAGGTCGGCTACAATCTTAAGCATTAACCGGCACAGCATTTAATGACATTAAAAGAATCCTCCTCCTTCGGCCGTAGCAGAAATGTTTACCCGACGGCTTAAAGAGCTCGTCTGAATTCCTTCTTTTGCGTTCACGGCTCGTTGCTAATTAGGTAAATGTGTTCCAGAAAGTTACACATTTGCATTTACACTGGCGCTCCATTTAAATTTCTCTGTTCTACATTTGCATTTCTGCAGGAATTTGCATTCAAGTATAATAACGGATTCTTCTTGTATAGGCCGCATAGCGAGCTGCAGGTGTACTGGTGACTACTAATTACGCAAAAACTTAGGTTCATCGCGGTACTGGAAGTCACTACTCTAGGTAAACACAATTAAAATCATAGCCAGTTTTGAGGAAAAATAGAATGATTACGAAAGCCGCTGTCTGCAAGACGCTTTAACATCCATATTACTGATATTTTGTTCCTACACTGGTTTTTGGGAATTAGCAAAAAGTAGCACTAACTCCAAAATTACAAACGTACAGTAGTAATAGTATCTGTCCTCTAACGTTAATTGCTGATGGTTTTTGCGCCATTGGCTTCGTAGTGCTTCGGGGAAGGAATTTACATGATGGTGTTGTTATTGCATCTGATTAAATCCGAACAGACACTGGCAGACGTGATTCTGTCATGCAGACTTGATCAGCTAATCAAATGAAACGACATCACAGAGGCTGCATTTTCCCCTATGTAATTGCAAATTAAATCACTGTTTGCAGCATTGCAACTAGTATAATTGATTTGTGTTTTCGGATGTCTTTGTGTGTCTGTGCGCGTGTTCGAGGCTGTGCGTGTGTGTGTGTGTGTGTGTGTGTGTGTGTCCATGATATTTGGTAAATAAGAATATTTGGTACCTAGTTCACTTGTGGCTATATTTTACTGTTGTTTTATTTCCACAATGACAGGTACCAGGACAAAAACATTACTATGACAATCCGTAACTGTACAAGTAGTATAAAATGGAAAAACGACGTAATAACCAGATACCACAATGTTTTATGCACTTGTAGAAGTGATGTTACTGTGCTTAAATCGGAACGTGGCTAACATTGCCTGGCTCCTGTTATGCAAATGAGTACACCCTTGTAACCGATTTTCTTAAATAGGCAAATCTGTAGTTTGGTTCCTGTTACATCTACATCTACATGTCTACTCTGAAATTCACATTTAAGTGCTTGGCTGAGGGTTCATCGAACCACAACCATACTATCTCTCTACCATTCCACTCCCGAACAGCGCACGGGAAAAATGAACATCTAAACTTTTCTGTTGGAGCTCTGATTCCTCTTATTTTATTTTGATGGTAATTCCTACCTATGTAGGTTGGGCTCAACAAAATAGTTTTGCATTCGGAAGAGAAAGTTGGTGACTGAAACTTCGTAAATAGATCTCGCCGCGACGAAAAACATCTTTGCTTTAATCACATCCGTCCCAACTCGCGTATCATATCTGCCACACGCTCTCCCCTATTACGTGATAATACAAAACGAGCTGCCCTTATTTGCACCCTTTCGACGTCCTCCGTCCATCCCACCTGGGAAGGATCCCACACCGCGCAGCAATATTCTAACAGAGGACGAACGAGTGTAGTGTAAGCTGTCTCTATAGTAGACTTGTTGCATCTTCTAAGTGTCCTGCCAATGAAACGCAACCTTTGGCTTGCCTTCCCCACAATATTATCTATGTGGTCTTTCCAACTGAAGTTGTTCGTAATTTTAACACCCAGGTACTTAGTTGAATTGACAGCCTTGAGAATTGTACTATTTATCGAGTAATCGAATTGCAACGGATTTCTTTTGGAACTCATGTGGATCACCTCACACTTTTCGTTATCTATCGTCAACTGCCACCTGCCACACCATACAGCAATCTTTTCTAAATCGCTTTGCACCTGATACTGGTCTGCGGATGACCTTACTAGACGGTGAATTACATCATCATCTGCGTACAACCTAAGAGAACTGCTCAGATTGTCACCCAGGTCATTTATACAGATCAGGAACAGCAGAGGTCTCAGGGCGCTTCCCTGGGGAACACCTGATATCACTTCAGTTTTACTCGAATCCAAAATTGCTGCCAAACACCTGATAGTCTTAAATAATTGCGTGAGTCCAATGCTTATAAAACGGATAGATGAAATTGTCCAGCCTACCTTTTGTATTAATAATTAAGTATGTTCTTTTCACGCAAAGTGTGCACTGGTATGCTTTAGATGTAACCTTAACGCACTACGGCCTTCAAGTGTCTTCTTATCCAAATGTTGCTGACATTATAGTTAGGGTGTCTGCATTACAATGCGACAGAACATTCTAGTGGGTCATCGTGTAAGTGTATGGAATACATTCTGTATGTATTGTCACCCTTAAAAAGTTAATTTATCGGTATTTACAAACTGTAACTGTAGCAGTGTACGATCTAATCGTTTAGATAACTTAGGTTTGAACCGACAGTCTTTGCCCCAAGTTGTGATATTATTTAAATACTTATGACCGTTCTCGCTTAGACCGGTAAATAATATTTCTATTACTTAATAGTCATTCCTACGTTGTTGTATCTACCGATTACAATTTTGTGCCATAAAGAACATTCAATAAACGATGTAGTGGGTTAGTTATACCACCTGATGTCTAAGCGTTTAACAGCTCAGCCTTGCATGATGCGCCGCAGCTGTAAGAGCTGAACTGACGAACTCGCCTCCACTCCATAGGGCGCTGTTGGTGTTAGGTACTTTTTATTTACTCTGTTATATTTCATCTGACAATCCACTCTGACGCCTTCGTTTTATGAATGGAGCATGCTGTCACTATGTTTGTGCCATATATGCACGATAGAGTTATTTCCAGAAGGTATACACGGTGTTACAAAAAGGTGTGGCCAAACTTTCAGGAAACTTTCCTCACACACAAAGAAAGAAAATATGTTATGTGGACATGTGTCCGGAAACGCTTACGTTCCATGTTAGAGCTAATTTTATTACTTCTCTTCAAATCACATTAATCATGGAATGGAAACACGCAGAAACAGAACGTACCAGCGTGACTTCATACACATTGTTACAGGAAACGTTCAAAATGTCCTCCGTTAGCGAGGATACATGCATCCACCCTCCGTCGCATGGAATCCCTGTTGCGCTGATGCAATCCTGGAGAATGGCGTATTGTATCACAGCCGTCAACAATACGAGCACGAAGAGTCTCTACGTTTGGTACCGGGATTGGGTAGACAAGAGCTTTCAAATTCCCCCTTAAATGAAAGTCAAGAGGGTTGAAGTCAGGAGAGAGTGGAGGCCATGGAATTGGTCCGCCTCTACCAATCCATCGGTCACCGAATCTGTTGTTGAGAAGCGTACGAACACTTCGACTGAAATGAGCAGGAGCTCCATCGTGCATGAACCACGTGTTGTGTCATACTTCTAAAGGCACATGTTCTAGCAGCACAGGTAGAGTATCTCGTATGAAATCGTGATGACGTGCTCCATTGAGCGTAGATGGAAGAACATGGGGCCCAATCAAGACATCACCAACAATGCCTGCCCAAGAGTTCGCAGAACATCTGTGTTGATGACATGATTGCACAATTGCGTGCGGATTCTCGTCAGCCCACACATATTGATTGCGAAAATTTACAAATTGGTCACGTTGGAATGAAGCCTCACCCGTAAAGACAATATTTGCACTGAAATGAGGATTGACACATTGTTGGATGAACCATTCGCAGAAGTGTACCCGTGGAGGCCAATCAGCTGCTGATAGTGCCTGCACACGCTGTACATGGTACGGAAACAACTGGTTCTCCCGTAGCACTCTCCATACAGTGACGTGGTCAACGTTACCTTGTACAGCAGCAACTTCTCTGACGCTGACATCAGGGTTATCGTCAACTGCACGAAGAATTGCCTCGTCCATTGCAGGTGTCCTCGTCGTTCTAGGTCTTCCTTAGTCGCGAGTCATGGGCTGGAATGTTCCGTGCTCCCTAAGACGCCGATCAATTGCTTCGAACATCTTCCTGTCGGGACACCTTCGTTCTGGAAACCGATACAAACGTACCGCGCCACGGCTATTGCCCCGTGCTAATCCATACATCAAATGGGCGTCTGCCTACTCCGCACTTGTAAACATTGCACTGACTGCAAAACCACGTTCGTGATGAACACTAACCTGTTGATGCTACGTACTGATGTGCTTGATGCTAGTACTGTAGAGCAAAGAGCCGCATATCAACACAAGCACCGAAGTCAACATTACCTTCCTTCAATTGGGCCAACCGGCGGTGAATCGAGGAAGTACAGTACATACTGACGAAACTAAAATGTGCTCTAACATGGAAATTAAGCGTTTCCGGACACATGTCCACATAACATCTTTTCTTTATTTGTGTGTGAGGAATTTTTCCTGAAAGTTTGGCAGTACCTTTGTTTAACACCCTGTATATAAAACGTTGTAGTATCTGGTTATTGTACTGTTTAACTTCTGGTATACCGGATGTACAGGTGCGGATTGCCATATAAATCTATTTCTCCTGGTACACTGCAGATCCGATGGCGACAGCTAGATTCTGCTGTAACTGGCCATCGAGGAAATAAAATAAAAGTGTTACGTGAATTTGGCTGCCAAATATTTTTGATTACTAAGAAGATGCTAGTAATGTCCCATAATCACCTCTACTAATCACGTTTCGTTCATTTAATACCAGAGTTCCAGTGACACTGATGTTTTTCCGAAGGGTGATTCACGAAGATGTACAAGTATTTTAATAT
Organism: Schistocerca piceifrons; assembly: GCF_021461385.2. Taxonomy (NCBI): domain Eukaryota; kingdom Metazoa; phylum Arthropoda; class Insecta; order Orthoptera; family Acrididae; genus Schistocerca; species Schistocerca piceifrons. Next base: position 779,472,597 of record NC_060141.1, read on the forward strand.
GTTATTTTACATGTAAAACTGAAGAAAAAAGTTCATATAAACATAGGTCCGCAAATGTTTGGTTACGGAGTTACGGCTAATAAAATATTTTGCCTGAACTTTAGAAACTTCGCTAATATCAAGCCATCGCAAAACTGTACGAGGTTAAAGTAAAGCACTCTTTCCATTTATCTTGTTATTGATCTGGTGAATCTAATAAAATAAAACATTTTCCAGACGTATCTGCAGTATCAATGCATTCGGAATCCTCCGAGTTGAATAACGTACGTGATATTCGTGAACTGCAGCCGTAGCGTTCCCATCACATTTGCCATCAGTAAATACCATATCGGTGTATTCCTCTGCCGTAAATTTGAAAAGCATCCATATTTCATAAATAATCTACAAACTACAATAGTTACTATGTTGTTTCACTCAAATAAGCTGTTTTTACTATGTTCTTTCAGTGGACAATACTAAAAAGTAACTCGTTTCAAGGTTTGGAAACGACTGAAACAACTAACTATTGGTTGCCACAATGACATAAACATTTCTACATTCTTGATGGAAAGTTCTGTTCTGGTAAACTACTGCAAATACACGTCTGGGGCATGTTTCTTAGATTCACCTGACAAATAACAGCAAAATAAATGGAAATCTTGCTTTACTTTAACCTCGTACAGTTTTGCGGTAAATTCATACTAGCGAAGTTGCTGAATTTCAGGGAAAATCTTTTACTGGAGGTAACTTCTTAAGTAAACATTTGCGGACTTACGTTTATATGAACTTTTTTCTTTAGTTTAATTCTAGAATAACATACCAAAATATTGGTGTATCTTCGTGAATCACCCTACATAAGGCAGTTCAAGTTTGGTGTAGTTGGAAGTGCTAACTGTTTCAAGTTATTTCTGGCTTTAAGGCACAAAACTTCACAGTCTTATAACATTAGACGAAACGTGTTAGTGCCTGAATTCAGGATTTTCAGGAGTTATTGCACAGCGAGTTAAGAATAAAGTCGTACAGCTTCCATTCTGAGAGTTCCAAAAAAAAAAAAAAAAAAAAATGGTTCAAATGGCTCTGAGTACTATGGGACTCAACATCTTAGGTCATAAGTACTCTAGAACTTAGAACTACTTAAACCTAACTAACCTATGGACATCACACACACACCCATGCCCGAAGCAGGATTCGAACCTGCGACCGTAGCAGTCCCGGGGTTCCGGACTGCAGCGCCAGAACCGCACGGCCACCGCGGCCGGCTGAGATTTCCACAAATACTTAAAAAATGTAAGATAGCTTCTACGAGAATAAGTTTGTTATCTGCCTAGGCCACTTATACCCGGTTTGTGTTTGTTTATGATATGTATATGCTGACAACATAAAGGTGAAAAGTTTTTGACCGGAGTTTTTCCTCATACGAATTATCAGTTGCTGTGGTTTGTTTTAAACTACAGAAGCAGAAACGAAATACCACTCCCGCACTCTTTCTATACACAGCTTCTCGTGAGAAATTTATATTGCAAGAGGTATTTTCTTTCTTATGCACAAAAGTACCTGTCGATTTGATGTCATAGCTGTGTTTCCGCCCATTTAACGAGTTTAGAAATCTGAAATAGGTTACTTGAAAGGTAATTGTAGGAAACACACTTTGAATATAAGCAGGAAACTGACATACGAGTATGTAAAAAATGAAACTAAAATTGTTTGACGAAGATTTCTTTGAAGGATTTCTAGAACCATAGAGATGACGCGGAAAGATTGTAATCAATACGTAGCAAATTACAAATCAGTTTAGAACCATCCGAGGGTATTAATCACCATCATTTAGTTTTTCATGCATTAGGCCCTTTGACTTCATGCGAACTCAAAACTTAATCTTTACATCTCCTCATTGTTCTGCCAACATGACGATACCCTAAAGATTTCCACCTGTTGGTTTGTCGATCATCCATTGTACGCTTAACATTGTAAGATCTTGTTATTTATAATGTTTTCCATATGTTTTCTTTTCCGTTACTGCCTCTCTTTATAACTCTCAAGACTGAGCTGACAAACTTTAAATTAACTTTAGAAATCGGATATAAAATGTAAATTAGTTAACAGTTCTTTCTGGTAGAAAGATGTTATTTTCGGTTAAAGGAAGAGCAGTATAAGTGTGTGTGTGTTTGTGTGTGTGTGTGTGTGTGTGTGTGTGTGTGTGTGTGTGTGTATGTGTGTGTGTGTGTGTGTGTGTGTGTGTGCGTGCGTATGTGTGTGTGTGATTGATAACTGTAGATGTGTTCGTCGAGAAAATCTCTCATCACATTTCGTGAACGAGACTTGGTTGTATGGAAAGGTAACGAAAGCACCGTACAATCCTGATCACTATTTAAAGTGTATTAAATACGTTTTATCAAAGAGGCAGGTTGGATGCGAACAAAGCCAACCGTCAGACGCAAATGTCGGCAGACATTTTTTTAACATTCGGGCTTGAGTGGCATGTGTGATAACTATCATGTACACAAAGGGACTGCATGACGCGAAATTTAACAATATCAAGTTTTGTACGGTACTATCGCTTGATACCGTGAATTCATCTTAAAGATAAATGCTCAATCATTTCGATATGTGTTATAAATAAAACAACCTACGTTAGGAAAGTGTTGGCTAACAGGGTTTTCATATACGCAGATACTGTCGAAGCACGAATGTAGAAACCTCATTTGTCATTTTCGATCCTGTATAGGGGTGCTTTATTTGCATAACACACTGCCTCGCAAAGAGAGTGAAGCGACCAGAAGACAATCCCTATTGTGACTGTAACTTCGTACAAGCACATGTCATTAGTGAATACATAGTTTTCCTGCCATAGCTGTAGGGCGGGGTGTCAGTATTACAGAAACTACAAGAGGAACGTTGTTATCCATCAGTTTGTAATATTATTTCATCTCCGAGTACTTTTTTAATAGCAACTTAACTTTTCCCAATATCAGTGCAAATGCTGTGTCTTGTTGAAGTATTAAGTTCAGGTAAAATGTGTAAAATTTTTGTGCAGACGATAATTGATGATTAACCGTTACCAAACCTGAAACAGCGATGTATGGAGCAATTTGTTACAGATTTGTTGGGCTACTTGTTCCTGTGTAACTACCCGTCACATGTCACGTTTTATTTATTATTACGTGTTTCCCTTGTGAAGGCAATATGAGAAATTACAAAAAGGAGTCTTATGTACCACGAAAATAAAACGTAATGAAGTGGCAAAGGAAACCAGCAATCAGAAGAAGTAAAACAGATATGTCTACAATATTGATAACAATTTACATATAAGAGGAGACAACAGTGAACAAGGCAGAACTGGTACATTCTTGATCAAAACTGAATACGCTACACTAAGATTAAATGTTTACTCCACTCGCTGTGACAACATGGCGTAAAATTTTTGCAAAGTGTATGACCGGAAATAATGACCTGATAAATGATAATAAGGAAGGAAAATATGAGGTTCATATACTCTGAAGAACCAATGAAACTGATACACCTGCCTAATACCGAGTAGCGCCCCAGGGAGAACGCAGAAGTTCCCCTACACAATGTGCATGAACTCGACCAATGTATGAAGTAGCGCTGGAAGGAATCGATGTCCTGAATCCTGAAGGGCTGTCCATAAATCCGTAGAAGTACAAGGGGGTGGGGATCTCTTCAGAACAGCACGTTGCAAGTCATCTCAGAAATGAACAATAGTGTTCATATCTGCGGTATTTGGTCGCCAGCAAAGAGTTTAAACTCAGAAGAGTGGTCCTGAAGTCACGCTGTAGCAATTCTGGACGTGTGGGATGTCTCATTGTCCAGCTGGAACTGCCAAGCGAGTCGGAATGCACAGTGGACATGAATGGATACAGGTCATCAGACAGGATGTTTTCGTACGTGTCACCTGTCAGAGTCGTACCCATGCCACTCCAGCTGCACATGCCCCACCTCATAAGAGGGTCTCCACCAGCTTGAACAGTCCATGGATACATGAATTGACTCCATACCCGTACACGTCCATCCGCTCGATACACATTGAAACGAGACTCGTCCGACCAGGCAACATGTTTCCTGTCATCAACAGTCCAACGTCGGCGTTGACAGGCCCAGGCGTGCCGTAAAGCTTCGTGTCGTGCAGTCATCAAGGATACAGGTGTGGGCCTTCGGCTCCGAAAGTCCATATCGACGATGTTTCGCTGAATGGTTCGCAAGCTGACATTTGTTGATGTCTTAGCATTGAAACTTGCAGCAATTTGCGGAAGGGTTGCACTTCTGTCACGTTGAACGATTCTCCTTAGTCGTCATAAGTTCCATTCTTGCAGGATCTTTTTCCGGCCGCAGAGATGTCGGAGATTTGATGTTTTACCGGATTCCTGATATTCGCGGTACACTCATGAAATAATCGTACCGAAAATCCCTACTTCACAGCTACTCGTAGATGCTGTATCCCACCGATCGTGCGCCGACTATGAACAGCACGTTCAGATTCACTTAAATCTAGATAAGCTGCCATTGTAGCAGCAGTAACCGATCTAACAACTGTGTCACAAACTTTTGTCAAAGATAGGTGTTGCCGACCGTTACGCCGTATTCTCCCTGTTTACATATCTCATTATTTGAATACGCATGCCTGTACCAGTTTTTTTGGCGTTTCAGTGTGTAACAATGGTGCTACATTATCAGGTAAATCGCATTAAAATCAAACACGTTCTTGTTAGAAATTATTGATAAAAATTGTAACAGATGCCCGAGTCCCCCTAAATGATTACAGCTGCCATTACATTGCAGAGTGCATTAGCGTCATTCGTGTTTGGTGTAGTTGCCAGGCCTGTTGGGGTATATAAGGATTGTCAACCGCACCGGTTGTTGGGTGATCACTGTGAAGGTCATGTAGAAGCTGCATACTCATGTGAGACATAATTATTACCATCTGGGACGATTTAAAGTGTTAATCATTTGATATCGAAGTGTGTAGTACACCTTCTGCCAATCTGATGTTTCTTGCGAACCACCTTCGTTGTATTTTGGTTTTATAATGTAATAGATGTGCAACAGTAGCTGGTTCGCCTATGTTGCTGTGGTGTCCAGTCCGAAGACTGGTTTGATGCAGCTCTCCATGCTACTCTTTTCTGTGCAATCCTCTTCATCTCCGAAAAACTAATAATCCTTCTGAAATTGCTTACTGAATTCGTCTCTTGGCCTTCCTCCACTACCTTCACATCCCACACTTCCCTCCAGTAATAAATACCAATTTCTTGTTATCTCATAATGTCTCCAGCCAACCGATCTCTTTTTCTAGTCAGGTTACACCACAATTTCTTTCTTCCCCACTTCAATTCAGCAACTTCTCGTTAAGTGTGGGATCTACTCATATAATCATCATCGTTCTACTGTAACACCACATTTCGAAAGCTGCTACTCTTTCGTTTTCTAACCTGTTTACTGTCCATGTTTCGCATCTATATACGGCTACACTCCATACAAACACTTTCAGAAAACACTTGTGACACTTAAATCTATATTGGATGTTAACCAATTTCTCTTCTTCCAAAACGCTTTCCTTGTCATTACCAGTATACATTTTATGTCTTCTCTACTTCGGCCATCATCAGTTACATTGCTGCCCAAATAGCTAAACTCGTCTATTACTTTAAAAGTGTTGTTCTCTAATCTAGTCCTCTCAAGGTAACTTGACTTAATTCGACTACATTCCGTTATTGCTGTTTTGCTTTTTTTTATCTTCATCTTATATCCTACTTTCAAGAAACTGCCTATCTCATGCATTTTGCACAACAGGCGGAAGAATTTTGTCACGGCTATCTCTCCCACTGGTATTAGAATGTCATCTGCTCATGCTGCCTTCATTCTACTTACATCTTCCAGTGATACGTTAAATTTTTCTCACGGTGTCATGTCTCCCACCTCAATGTCCTCTACATCCTCTTACCTTTTCATAATATTGCCTTCACGTTCACTTCCCTTGTACAGACACTCAATATACTCCTTCCAACTCCTGACTCTCCCTTCTTTGCTTGGAACTGGTTTCCCATCTGAGCTTTTGATATTCATACAGCTGCATCTCTTTTCTCCGAAGGCCTCTTCAGTTTTCCAGTACGTTGTATCTATCCATTCCCTAGTGATACACTATGTGTTAAAAAATATCCAGACCCTGGCTGAAAATTACGTACAACTCCGTGGGGCCCTCCATCCGTAATACTGTAATTCAGTATGGTGTTGGCCCATCCTTAACCTTGATGACAGTTTCCGGGCATACGTTCAATCATGTGCTGGAAGGTTTCTTGGGGAATAGCAGACCATTCTTCACAAAGTTCTACACTGAGTAGAGGTATCGATGTTGGTCGGTGAGACCTGGCACGAATTCGGCGTTCGAAAACATCCCAAAGGTGTACTATAGGGTTCAGGTCAAGACTCCGTGCAGGCCAGTCTATTACAGGGATGTTATTGTCGTGTAACCAATCCGCCACAGGCCATGCTTTATGACCACGTGCTTGTGTTGAAAGATGCTATCGCCAACCCCCAATTGATCTTCAACAGTGGGAAGTAAGAAGGTGCTTTAAACATCAATGTAGGCCTGTGCTGTGATAGTGCCACGCAAAACAACAACGGGTCCAAGCCCCCCCATCCCCCCCCCCAATGAAAAACAACACCACATCATAACACCACCGCCTCCGAATTTTACTGTTGACACTACACACACTAGCAGATGACGTTCATTGGGCATTCGCCATACCCACATCCTGCCATCGGATCGCCACATTCTGTACCGTGATTCGTCGCTCCACATTAAGTTTCTCCACTGTTCAATTGTCCTAGATTTACGCTCCTTAGACCAAACGAGGTGTCGTTTGGCAATTACCGGCGTGATCTGTGGCTTACGTGCAGCCGCAGGACCATGAATTCCAAGTTTTCTCACCTCCCGCCTAACTGGTATTGTACTTGCAGTTGATCCTGATGCTGTTGGGAATTCCTATGTGATGGTCTCCATAGATGCCTGCCTGTTACACATTACGACCGTCCTCAACAGTCGGCGTTGTCAGTCAACAGACGAGGTCGGCCTGTACGATTTTGTGCTGTACCTGTCCCTTCTCGTTTCCACTTCACTATCATATCAGAAACAGTGGACCTAGGCATGTTTAGGAGTGTGGAAATCTCACGTACAGGCGTATGACACAGGTGACACGCAATCACCTGACCACGTTCAAAGTCCGTGAGTTCCGCGGAGAGCCCCATTCTGCTCTCTCTCGATGTCTAATGACTATAATGAGGTCGCTGATGTGGAGTACCTGGCAGTAGGTGACAGAACAATGCACATAATACGAAAAACGGTTGTTTTTGGGGTGTCCGGATACTTTTGATGACATAGTGTATATGCCTCTAAATCTTTGTCAATTAGCCATTCCTGCTTCACCTCCTGTCAATCTCATTTTCTCAATGATTGTATTAAATTTCGCCTGCTTCATTTACAGCATTTTTGTCTTTTCTCATTTCATTAGTTTAATTCCAAATCTCTAATGTAATGCTCGGTGTTCTATTAGACCTGATCTTTTTACCTAATTCAACCTCGGTTGCCTTCACGACTTCATCTCTCAAAGCTATTCAGTCGCCATCTACGGTATTCCTTTCCCCTGTTCGGTCAATCACTTCTTAATGCTCCCTCTGAAACTCTCGACAACTTCTTGTTCTTTCTATTTATTCAGGTAACATCTGTTTAAATTGCTAATGTCCTGGAATTTCTACTATTTTAATGTATAGTTCTTGATCAACACACTGAGGTCAGAATCCTCATCTGCAGCTGGAAACGACTTAGGATTTTAAACATTGTCCTGAAATCTCTGCATTACCATTATATAATGAGTTTGAACCCTTCCGGTTGCTCTAAGTCTCTTCGACTTGTACAACTATGTGCACAGCTATATGCATTGGTAAAATAGACTCTGTGCCTGCCAGCAGTTCTCTGTGGCTTTTGTTATCATCCGTGCTGTACGTGCGTTTGGCGTAAAATTGGAATTAGGCACAGATGTCACTAGAGCTTTCTTGAGTTGTAGTCCCGTTGGTAAGTGTGTCATGGCTGATAATCCGAAATCCTCTGCATTACCATTATATAATGAGTCTGAACCCTTCCAGTTGCTCTAAGTCTCTTCGACTTGTACAACTATGTGCACAGCTATATGCATTAGACTCTGTGCCTGCCAGCAGTTTTCTGTGGCTTTTGTTATCATCCTTGCTGTACGTGCGTTTGGCGTAAAATTGGAATTAGGCACAGATGTCACTAGAGCTTTCTTGAGTTGTAGTCCCGTTGGTAAGTGTGTCCTGGCTGATAATCGGATATCCTTACTATAGAATCCAGCCACATTTATGTGACCACCGCGTACGATCGACGGCAACGATGCGACAATCACTCACAGACAGCATGTGGTGGCTATGTCAGTAGAGCGTATACAAATCGTACCGGAAGGACGTGTAAACCAGTGCACTAGTTGTCGTAATGCGGAAACGGAGCGATTTATTTTACGCGCAAAAGAGAATAACCATTGGCTTTCGGGACAAACGTGGAACCATTTCCTAAAAGATGCGGTTGTAAACTCTTCGTGTGGCGCCGTTGCTATAGTATACCGTGCAGGGAAGAATGATGTTAATTAGAACCGGCGCCGAGGGAACTCTGGTGCACTGCTGACAATAGATGGCTGCTATAGATCACCAGGGTCAACGATGACTGCAGAGGTGTGTACGGGCGAATAGAATTGCCACTGTGGAGCAACTGATCGACCAGATGAACTAAGCCACAGCCAACAGTGTCTCCTCAACGAGAGTTTACCCAACATTGCTGCGTGTGGGCCTCCGCATTCGTCCATGCTGACAGCTGTTAATCGGCGACGAAAGCTGGAGTTTGCACGCCATTACCGCAATTGGACGGCCATTGAGTGCCGACAGATGGCCGTTTCAGACGAATAAGGTCTACTCCCCACCGGACAGATGGCTGCCTCAAAGCACTCAGTCACGAACACTGAACAAAATTTAGACATCCTCATAGAGCTCATTAGGGACGGTTTCTTAACATTTTGCAAGAAATTGAAATATACACCCACAAAAAGAAAGATTCGGATTTAATCCTCAACGAGCAAAGTGAGGTAAATCATAACGCCTATTTTAGCATTTATGACGACTTACTAAGATGACAACTATTGCGTGTGGAGGTGGAGAGAGGTGAGAGAAAGTGGAGAAGCTGGAAGAAGCGTTCAGTGCCTGATGTCGTTGATGGGGCCCTCCTGTGCGGCCCTCTTGCCCACGGCGATGGACGTCACACGACTGGGCGGATCGCAGCAGCACACTGAAATGGCGGGAACCACGGAAGTAGACCATGAAGAAAAAAAGTTTACACCAGCGCCATAGATATAGAAATCGCCCTATGTTTATAGATCGTATGATATATGATATTTTGCTGTGTTTTTTTTTTAAATTTTGATAAGTACATATTTTAACCTTGACATCTATAGATTTTAATTAGGTATTTTTGGAGATAAAAGTTAATCACAAAAATCTACCGAATACAGTATGTGCATACGTATTGTAACAAATGTACCAGACGCCACCCGTCGGTAATAATTGGGACAATGCTAGGGAGTGCGAAGGATGACCTGGGGCTACGTAAACCAGGCATTTGCAACACCCTGTGCCAGTGTGGAAAATCATACATTGTCCAGACAACCAGGGCGGTGGACGTCAGGTGCAAAGAACACCAGAGGCACACCAGACTCGGACAGGCAACCAAATCCGCCATAGCGGAGCACTGCCTGGAGCTTGGCCATTCGATGGACTACAACAACACCAAAATTAAGACACAGACTCCAAGAAATTGGGACAGTGTCATAAAGGAGGCCATCGAGATCAAGGTCACAGACAACCTAATAAACCGAGACAGCGGTTACCAAATCAGCTCGGAGTAGAGCTTATCCGAGCCCAACGAAAGGAACCAAGAAACTCCTCAAGAAGTAGTAGCACCACAGCAGGAGCAGTACCAGGCGTGCGCGGACCGCGAACGGAGCGCCCGACGCGAGACGGGCCTCAGACAGCTGCCACAACTGCAGATGGTGGACGAGGCGGGTTCGGACGTCCATGGGAGCACCTTGGAGGTGCCAACACCTCAGGAGCAGCGCCTAGCGGGCGCGGACCGTGAACGGAATGCCAAACGCTGGTCTGGCCCCAGACAACTGCCACGACCTCAGATGGTGGACGAGCAGGGCGCGGACGTCCGTGGGAGCACCAGGGAAGAGCCAAAACCTCAGGAGAAGCAGCAGGTTGGCGCGGACCGTGAACGGAACGCCCGACACAGCCCGGGCCTCACACGGCTGCCACAGATGGCGACCAAGTCGGGCGCGGACGTCCGAGGGAGCACCGGGGAGGAGACAACACATCACACGCAGCGCCAGGCGGGCGCGGACGGCAGAGAGAGCAACCATCGCCCTCTGAGCATAAATACTGAACGCGATCCTCCAATACGGCAGTCTCAGGTAGCATCTGAAGAAGCCAACGAGCTACGTGGCCGAAATATTGTGCCACAGCGACACAAACATCTGGCAGTAGACCCGATTATTCCACAGGTCAAGATCTCACCGGGAAAGCCTGAAGAGTTACAATAGTGTTACAATTAATACAAAACATGTGCACTCTGCCAACCAATTTTATGTGACGCAGCATGTGAAAGTTGCTGTATTTGGACGGATTACTCCTGTAACCGAAACATCAGGTACGTTCTGGTACATTTGTTGTTGATTAGATAAGATGAAAAATGTTTGCATTCATGAAATAGTATATTAGTATCATTATCGTTAAAGATCTGAAGATGGTTGTAGAGGAACCGAAAGGTGTCTTATGTATAAATGATTTGCAATTAAGACGGATTATATGTAACATTTTAAGATGGCTGTTGCCGTGTAGCAAATGTCCTGCAACAGCCGCCGGGAGGTTCCAGGCTGAAGTAGAGAGCTTTATGCCGACGGGAATGTTCTCGTAGCATCCCATTGGTGATCTCCTCAGTCTGGAAGGCTCAGTGGATCAGCACAAGTATGCATCTAACCTTGGGGACCATGTCCACCCCCACATGCAGTTTGTTTTTCCTCGGCTCGATGGCATCTACCACCAATACAACGCAACGTGTCGCACAGCTCACATTGTACGTGCGTGGCTCGAACGGCACCAGGGTGAGTTCACCGTACTCTCCTGGGCAACAACATCCCCCTTTTTAAAACTATCGAGAATCTGTCAGACGATCTCGATTGGGTTGTTCGCTCCATAGATCGTCAACCGACAAATCTAGTGCAACTTGAACTGGAGATGTCGTTTCCCCACATACCTGTCGGCACCTTCCAGAACCTCACTGACTCTCTTCCTGCAAGTCCCTTACCTTACGTCACTGCAAAAGGTGGTTTTCAGGATTTTGACTGCTCATCACATTAACGTGACTGGACCGTGTATTACTGAAAGAATTCTCCAGTTTATCGTAATCATCTGTGCCAGACTTCTTCACTGCTTTATATTCTCAGTGTGAAAGTATCTTTTGATGATAATGACATTCGGGCAGGTTTAGGACATTGTGTATTTTCGATAACTGATTTGTTTGCAACAAGTGATGCTCTAAATAAACTGCTGGTAATTAACAACTCCCACTTTTAACCTACATTGTCTATATCATCTTACGCCTCCCAACACATTCTCAAAGCAGAGGAAAGCGTTATACCTTGGGGATATATTACGCAGTAATAGACAATGATTCTTGGTAGTTACTTCTCATTACTGACTGATTTTAGAATCAGGTGATCGAATGAGCGCTACACACCGCCTTAAATAGGTACCGTCGTTTTCTACAGTTTTTGGTGTTATTTCACGTGAGGTTTTGTCTTGCACAGAATTTGTAAATAGTTACAGTTCTACACATTTAACTCCTACATAATTTATTAAACTTATTTGGGATATATTTCTAATTCTTGAGTTGAAGAATTTTATGATCGGAAAATGCTGTATATTTTCGTTATTAGTTACACAATTTACGTACAATTACGCCATTTAGAAACGGAACAGTAAAATATTGAAATTCTGTTATAATATTAAAAAAGTACACAATTTAGTACACTAAAACAGGAGAAGGTATTATACCACGGAACGTGTAATACATGCAAATTAACTGTGTTTCTTTGATGACTTGGCAATTTGTGTTAGTTTCCAATAACTTCTGTTTCAAAGTGTATCTAACATACAACAGGTTTTTGATAATGCTTCTGGTCAATGTAATAAAATTTACTACTTATTGCTCTGTAGTACACTAACTTTGTGACAGATAGACGATTAAATAAAGTATTGACAAGGTATTATCGACTACAGAACTTTTAAATTCCATTACAATATTTGTTCGTAACTCTATGGGAATTTCGTTACTTGGAACATATTTTCGCGTTTCGAAAACCTTCAATTTTCCATTGTAATTCTTGTAAATTCAGACGAATTCTGCAGCACATAGCACTGAGTGCCATAATTTAAAAATGGAGTAACGTTACGTTAAATACATTAAAATTCTATTAGAAAAGACTACCAAGGTACAACACATTCTCATAGGGTTTATAGAATTCGTGAACAGACAAAGGAAATTTATGTGTGTTGCTAAGATAAAATAGGATTAAATGGGACAGTATGACATTCTAGTGCAACTTGACTATCCATTAACTTAGGACTACATAGAAGACAAGGAAAATAAGGATACATTTGTACCATCAACTTTATTCATATGGAGAAGAGATGCGTACTTTTCTAATTTCATTATGTATTTTGACCAATGTAAATGTTCTGATTCCTATTTGATGTGAGTTGTGAATACTGTGATGATTATTTCTTTGCCTTTTCTCCTCATGAAGTATATCACATTTTCATTTACCAAATTGGAAATTATTTTTGTAGTTATGGGATACTGATTTCTTTGGATTTTGACAACGCCTATGTCTGAACATTCGATACAATTTTCATTAGCGTTACCACTGGCCTCTTCATTCCGTAACGAATTCTTCCAGTTTTCTATGCGTACAAACCCCGTTTCCAGAGCTTTCTACCAGAATGAACATTGTAAGGCAACTACATCTTTGTAATCAGTTCTGGGTACTGGAATGTACGTCTTTAGAAAAATGCACTGAGTTAGTGCCCTTTTGGTCTTAAGGGTTTGAGCCATGAAATGATTCACAACGCAGTCTGACTATTTCCAAACCATACACAAGTGTAGTTAGTTCTTATTTCGCTTAAGGGAAAGAATGGTGGAAATAACATTGTAGTTGGGTGAGTTATATGATCATAGTTACTTCTAGCAAATAATAATTTAATTCGGAGTACGTATGTATGGTTCACATTATAGGTGAACCCTGTGCAGGAGCAGTGAGCATGTGTGGTTCCACCTTTCGGTGAAAAACCTTATCTTTCATTCACACCAACGTAATACGATTAGCAGGAAGAAATTTCGGTCTCACCACACCGTCACTTGCTTCGAAGCATGCTAAGAATATCAAAACGTTTCTGCGGATTACAGTTCTGGTAAAGTTTATATTGATTGTACTTGCCCCTCATATTGCTGCTGAAGGCAGAAGATGGGGGGGGGGGGGGGGGAAGTTGATATTCAGAGTTACTTGCAGAGTGGAATAGTCATAAAGTGACAAGGAAGTATTCGTATCATTAAACATGAGTTCATCAGTGACACGGAAAGGAAAAGAAATCGTAGAAGCTTCAGTTAAGTGTATAATCACTTAGAATCAAACCATAATCATGGATACACGGAAGAGTGCATTTAGACGCAAGGGCTCTACGTGGCTACAGTGCCATCACATAAGAAGGCACTCAACAGGAAACAATTGTAGACACATAAAAAATTCCCGAAATCATTTAAATACACTACAGTCGAATGCATTCATAGAGCGTACTAATCGCACGTACAAATCGGATGGCTAGTGAAAAATCTGGTTCTCTACTATGTGCCTCGAAACCTCTCTCACTGAATGATAAACGTTGATTTTGAACACAAGTAACTTACACAGTAAAGACCTCAAATTTCCACAAGCGAATGCCACACCAAGCTGCCAGTGTACTAGCCTTAATGTCACAATACTTGAGCAAGTCTTTTCATGAGAATGAATGTCAAAAAGCAAGTAGCTACATAAGGCGTCCATAGCAAAAGGGTTGAAGCAACATCCAAACCTAGATGCAAAAGACAAGCCGAAAAATCAGGTAGGAACAGGTGATACCTTTCGTTTCGTACAGACGTGGCTCAAAGTCGAGTCTACGTGGGTGTGCTAGTATTAGTTCGCATCTCTACTGGACAAAGTACGTCTTGTCGGACTTGCCTCCTCCACTATTCAAAGACTGTGATAACGTAATCGATCACGTGGCACTGAACTCAATTGCAACTCTCTTGAGATTCACAATACACTAAAGAAGGAATGATTTTGAACGGCTACGCAGTGACAAAAACCATCCAATGTTTAACACTTATTGCTGTACGTCAAATGAATTTTATTTGTAAATATATAGAAAACTACTATAGATGTTGTTTTAGGTGCGTTTTTTCAACCACCACCACTTTCACCCCACACGAATATCATCAGGCAGCCAAATGGCAGTGGATACTCGTGTAGAATGAAATTAATCGTTGCTCTAAAGAATGCAGCTAAACCATGTTGGTTTTCTTAGTAACCAGTTGAATCAAATGCGCAAACACTCCATGAACCATGTGTTTTATTTGCATCCCACTGACAACATAGCATCAACAGTCCTTTACCTCTCTGGTGAGGAATGTACGGTATAGGTTGTTCAAAATCTTATCCCATTTTCCGTGAGATCATTAAGGACCGTAGCCTTTGGCAGTTATCGACTGAACAGCCTGGTGTATGTTCAAGCAGAAGTATGCATATTTAGAGATCAGCTGTATGTCCAAGTTTAACTCACTACACATACTAGAAGTACTTGTGCAGTACGAATTAATGGTTTGCAGCATTTACCAAGTTGCCAGTAAATCAGATCCTCTTGTATTAATCACTAAACAGACAATCTTCCAAGTTTTAATGAACTGTTTTTGTACGACTACGAATGATAAAGGAGCGGAGTGGTTCCTTCACTGAAGATTAAATATCGTTACGTGTCACTTGATGCATTACAGGATAATAGGGTCGTCTCTCAAAGTGCAGCTGACTATAAATTTTGCAACATCACTCTGTCTAATATGTCTCTGACACTGCTGGCTCTGTAGTGGGACGACGCAGTCGTCTTGAGCTGCAATTACAAAGCGGGCTGGGTGGCGCTGTTCTCTGACGTAAGTAGTGCTGCAGCGGTGCCATATGGAACTCTTGGGGGCGTGTGTACGCCGTCCTTACTTCTTCATCGCTAAGTCTGGCGTCTGGCAGCGACTGTTTGTCCTTACGGTTCTTCGGACGACACAACGGCAGTGTTAGTACATTTGTTCTGACAGTTGAAAGTTTTCTTGTTCGGATGAGGCAACAGTGGTGTTAGTACATTTATTCTGACAGTTAAAAGTTTTCACATTTATATTATAAACTATTGTTCTTGATTCAGTATGCATCACATGAACACAATGTAGTGGTCACTTGTGAGGACATGTTGTAAAGTAAAGCTTCCGAATTTTTTCGTGAAAACCCACAAAACCCCTATAATTAATAGAAACGTTATCAACGTTCTATCACTTTATTCTTCATATCTGCAAATTTGCAGCCCTCTGCCGCTAAAGGGCTCTGAACTGCAGCGCTTATCATTACGGTGTGTAACGCAACTATGTCAGTGCCTGACCAACAGGGTGCTATCATCAAGTTTCGAATTCGAAGAACGCGTCAACGACAATGCTAGACCATACACGAGCGCTGCGACACCTGGTAGCCTCGTCTCAACTGTCATTTGGACTCCAGCCGATTTTCATCTGTTTCCATAGCCAAAAGAATACCTTCGACAACTTCTTTTTGATAATGATGTAACGATGCTAGCAGAGGCGAGGTTATGTCTCCATTAAGAATGCTGAACAATCTGCGAGGACAATACCAACAAAACCTTCTCTCGTTGGGAGAAATGTGTTTATCGCCATGGTAAAAAATGGAAGTGAGCGTACGGCATAGTGGGCCGGGAGTCCCCCATTCGGGGAAGTTCGGCCACATAGGGCGACTTGGGGATGAAATGGTGATAAGGACAACACCTAGTCACTGAGCGGAGAAAAATACCCTATCCCAGCCGGGAATCGAACCCGTGCCCCTTGGCGTGGCATTCGGTATTTTTACACTGATGTACAGTTGTACCCCCCCTTCCCCCCCCACCCGACGCCCCATGAACCATGGACCTTGCCGTTGGTGGGAAGGCTTGCGTGTCTTAGCGATACAGATGGCCGTACCATAGGTGTAACCACAACGGAGGGGTATCTGTTGAGAGACCAGACAAACGTGCAGTTCCTGAAGAGGGGTAAGCCTTTACAGTAGTTGCAGGGGCACCAGTCTGGATGATTGACTGATGTGGCATTGTAACACTAACCAAAACGGCCTTGCTGTCCTGGTACTGCGAACGGCTGAAAGCAAGGGGAAAATACAGCCGTAATTTTTCCCGAGGGCATGCAGCTATACTGTATGGTTAAATGATGATGGCGTCCTCTTGGGTAAAATACTCCGGAGGTAAAATAGTCCCCCATTCGGATCTCCGGGCGGCGACTACTCAAGAGGACATCGTTATCAGGAGAAGGAAAACTGGCGTTCTGCGGATCGGAGCGTGGAATGTCAGATAACTTAATCGGGCAGGTAGGTTAGAAAGCTTAAAAAGGGATATGGATAGGCTGAAGTTTGAAAGAGAGTGAATTAGTGAAGTTCGGTGTCAGGAAGAACAAGACTTTTGGTCAGGTGGATACAGGGTAATAAATACAAAATCAAATAGGCGTAATGCAAGAGTAGGTTTAATAATGAGTAAAAAAATAAGAGTGCGGGTAAGCTACTACAAACAGCATAGTGAACGCATTATGGTGGCCTAGATAGACACGAAGCCCACACATACTACAGTACCACAAATTTATATGCCAACTAGCTCTACAGATGAGGAAGAAATTGATGAAATGTATGATCAGATAAAAGAAATTATTCAGGTAGTGAAAAGAGACGAAAATTTAATAGTCATGGGTGACTGGAATTCGAGGGTAGGAAAAGGGATAGAAGGAAACATAGTAGGTGAATATGGATTGGGGGAAAGAAGTGAAAGAGGAAGCCATCTAGTAAAATTTTGCACAGAGCATACCTTAATCATAGCTAACACTTGGTTCAAGAAGGTTGTGTACATGGAAGAATCCTGTAAATACTAGAAGGTATCAGATATATTATATAATCGTAAGACAGAGATTTAGGAACCAGGTATGAAACTGTAATACATTTCCAGAGGCAGATGTGGACTCTGACCACATTCTATCGGTTATGAGCTGTAGATTAAAACTGAAGAAACTGCAAAAAGGTGGGAATTTGAGGAGATGTGACCTGGACAAACTGATTAAACCAGAGGTTGTACAGAGTTTCAGGGAGAGCATAATGGCTAATCAGGGATGGCTAGAGGATAAATGTAAGAATGTAGAGGCTTATCTCACTAGGGGTAAGATAGATACTGCCGACTGGAAAATTAAAGAGACCTTTGGAGGAAAGAGAGCCACTTGTACGAATATCAAGAGCTCAGGTGGAAACCCAGTTCTAAGCAAAGAAGGGAAATCAGAGAGGTGGAAGGAGTATATAGAGGGTCTATACAGGGGCGATGTACTTGAGGACAATATTTTGGAGATGGAAGAGAATGTAGATGTAGACGAAATGGGAGATACGATACTGCGTAAAGAGTTTGACAGAGCACTGAAAGAACTAAGTCGAAACAAGGCCCCAGGAGTAAACAATATTCCATTAGAACTACTGACGGCCTAGGGAGAGCCAGTCCTGACAAAACTCTACCATCTGGTAAGCAAGATGTATGAGACAGACGAAATACCCTCAGACTTCAAGAAGAATATAGTAATTCCAATCCCAAAGAAAGCAGTTGTTGACAGATGTGATAATTACCGAACAATCAGTTTGATAAGCTACAGCTGCAAAATACTAACTCAAATTCTTTGCAGACGAGTGAAAAACTAGTAGAAGCCGACCTTGGGGAAGATCAATTTGGATTCCGTAGAAATACTGGAACACGTGAGGCAGTACTGTCCTTACGACTTATCTTAGAAGAAAGATTAAGGAAAGGCCCAGCTACGTTTCTAGCATTTGTAGACTTAGAGAAAGCTTTTGACAAAGTTGACTGGAATACTCTCTTTCAAATTCTGAAGGTGGCAGGGGTAATATACAGCGAGCGAAAGGCTATTTACAATTTGTACAGAAACCAGATGGCAGTTCTAAGAGTCGAGGGACATGAAAGGGAAGCAGCGGTTGGGAAGGGTGTGTGACGGGGTTGTAAACCTATCCCCGATGTTATTCAATCTGTATGTTGAGCAAGCAGTAAAGGAAACAAAAGAAAAATTCGGAGTAGGTATATAAATCCATGGAAAAGAAATAAAAACTTTGAGGTTCGCCGACGATATTGTAAATCTGTCAGAGACAGCAAAGGACTTGGAAGAGCAGATGAACGGAATGGACAGTGTCTTGAAAGGAGGATATAAGATAAACATCAACAAAATCAAAAGGAGGATAATGGAATGTTTTCGAATTAAGTCAGGTGATGCTCAGGGAATTAGATAAGGAAATTAGACACTTAAAGTAGTAAATGTGTTTTGCTATTTGGGGAGCAAAATAACTGATGATGGTCGAAGTAGAGAGGATATAAAATGTAGACTGGCAATGGCAAGGAAAGCGTTTCTGAAGAAGAGAAATTTGTTGACATCGAGTATAGATTTAAGTTCCAGGAAGTCGTTTCTGAAAGTATTTGTATGGAAGTATTTGTATGGAAGTGAAACATGGACTATAAATAGTTTGGACAAGAAGATAATAGAAGCTTTCGAAAAGTGGTGCTACGGAAGAATGCTGATGATTAGATGGGTAGATCACATAACTAATGAGGAGGTATTGAAAAGAATTGGGGAGAAGAGGAGTCTGTGGTACAACTTGACAAGAAGAAGTGACCGGTTGGTAGGACATGTTCTGAGGCATCAAGGGATCACAAATTTAGCATTGGAGGGCAACGTTTCGGGTAAAAATCGTAGAGGGAGACCAAGAGATGAATACACTAAGCAGATTAAGAAGTATGTAGGTTGTAGTAAGTACTGGTAGATGAAGAAGCTTGCTCAGGATAGAGTAGCATGGAGAGCTGCATCAAACCAGTCTCAGGACTGAAGACCACAACAACAACAATATACAGTTGTACAGAGACTGGCACGCTACAACTCGCCAGCGACTGCGATTCGTGACATGTGGCATAGAGTTGAAGGACCATGGGATGAGATGCCTTTACCAGTAATCGAAGCTCAGACAGAGTCGATAACAATCAAGTTTCGAGCCTCTCATGCTGCCGGTGGTTCTTGCTCTGTGGACTGACTTTTGAATCTTGTCGACCCCCAAATCACCTGCTACAGGGTGTTCCCCTTATTTACGGACCACACGCACAGCGCAGTAGTTGGCGGGCAGCGAGCGCTCCGTTTCCAGGCAAAGCAGATGATGATGACGTTTGGTTTGTGGGGCTACCAACTGCGCGCTCATCAGCGCCCGTACAAAGTCCCAATTTTTATTCAGTCCATTTTTTTTACAGAGTCTAGTCGAGCCACTGTCACGAATAATGATGATGAAGATGATAAAATGAGGAGACCACACAAACACCCAGTCCCCGGACAGGGAAACGCGAATCAGATTCTGTGTCCAGCGCCTGTTACCGCAGTACTAAATTTCAAATAAATCAAGTAAATTTTCCACTCGCCCATGTCATGCAAGTAGATGGTATTTCATCTATTCAAGTAATTATTCTTCACATGGTGTAATTCTGTTTGAGAAACTTAATTAACTGATTCGCGTATACGAGGGCTGTCCAGAAAGTAAGTTACGATTGATCGCGAAATGAAAATCACAGTGAAAGTCAGAAATGTTTCATTTGTAACAGTTAGCTACACCTTTCAGCTACTTCTCTACGTAGTCGCCGTTATGACTCAGACATTCGTCCTACTGTTGTACCAACTTTCTAATACCCTCTTCATAGAAGGCAGCCGCGAGTGGTTTCCGCCAATTCTCTACGCTGGCCTAAAGCTCGTCGTCTCTGCCAAAATGTTGTCTTCGTAGCCAGCGGTTCGTTTGAGTAGAGATGAAACTCAGTGGGAGACAATTACGGGCTGTATTGTGGGTAACCAAACATTTCCAATTGAAACGATACCGGAACATCTTCATTGCCCCTGCCGAATGAGGCTGAGAATTGTTGTGAAGAAGAAACCGCACAACAGTTATGTAATGTTGGTTGCATAGCTTCAGGGGAAAATTCTCACCAGGCCCTCGTACTTGGCGGGAGACACTATTCCCTATAACATCTTTACGCGCTCACTAAGAGCTCAGGAATGAAAAGGGCGACATAATTCTACCTAGAGTCATACTAGAGACACTGCCCAACACATCTTCGCAAAGCTTTATCGCATTTTCTTAGTCGTTTCCATTTCGCGACCGATCGCAACTTACTTTCTGGACAGCCCTCGTATTATCACTCAGTTCCTGTAACGTGTGTTGATTTGCTGTGTACACTTCATTTGTTAGTGCTCCCCGTAAATAGAAATCGCGTGAGGTAATATCGGGAATTCGAGCGAGGCAGATATTGTTCATAATGACTGTCATTGATCACGTTGTGAAATGCACGCGAAGAAACGTTGCCCTCTGAGCCCTCGCCGAATCCTACTGAAAACTTGGAGCTTCGTTTCTCTTTCATTCACTTCATTAGAAAACGGTTGCAAAATATTTTGCACAATTCTTTCACTGTTAACTGAATCATTAAAAGAAACTATTGGGCCATACTCGTGTTTTCTGATCGTGAAGGGGTTACTTATGAACCAGCGTACAGGGTCTACTGATACTCCACTGTCTATTCGTTTGGGATTTAACATATCGTGTAAACTGAACCAAACCTCGTCTAAAAACAGAATGAAGTGAGGATATGTTTCACTGACAAGTACTTGTTTCAAACACCATTCACTAAACCTAACTCTTTGGCCTGGGTCACCAGATTTAGATTTTTGCATCTAAGTTTTTGCACTACTCTTACTTTTCAGGGCCGCAGCCCAAGTAACTTACCAGCTCTTTGTACAGACATGCAATCAATTTGTGTTTGCTGTTAACGACGTCCAAGAGAATTTGTAGGGGAATTTTCCAGGCGGTATGTACTGTCATGGAGATGCGGGCCCGTGAGCACTGCACCTCACCGTTTAACACTTCTTGTCGTGAACACTTCCCATTTCACGAAATTCTTTCACTAATCTATGAATTACATCACAAGTGCCATACGAAGTCCTGGTAACTTCTGTTTAGCCTTCGGACAATACAAGCAGACTCTACATACACATATGAATCGTAAATAAACACTCGTTGTGGAATAGGATAATTTGGGCCTTTCGTTACTGCGAATAATATAGGCCGAAAGGCTGCGTAGCGCGACACTGAGATGCGAGGGACATTCGACCGGCCTTTACGGCTCCGATGCGAGCATGTGCGGTCATCAGATAAATGGAACATCGTGTACTTTAATCGTGCGGTATTCGAACTATACTGTGTATGCCAAATAACTAAAATTTAGTTGTTTACCGCCCTTGCTAGTGTTTCAGTTTTAATGAGCAAAAGGGCAGTCTGCTTATCGATACGGTAACAATGTGGCAGCGACTCTCCGATAATTGCCTTTGCGAGAAACCTTTCACACCGCGCAAAGTGCCGGGAAATGCGATATTCGGAGGCTGGGAGCAGGCTTAAAGGCCTCTCTTCCGTCGGCGCCTGGCTTTAATCTGGCCGTTCCCTGGCTGACTCCTTTGGGAGGATTTGCGACATTTGGCGTCGCCTTCCAGACGGGCGACGACCGGCTGTAACTTGGCGGCGGCGGTGACAGCGGCGAACAGTGGGCGTTGACGTCTCTTTGTGAGGAGAGAATGGCGTTCCCGACAGCTCCGGCTGGTCTGTTCACCACCACAATCACCACAGACACAGCCAGCACCAGTACAGGACTTGGTCTGGCATCGCTGCTGTCATGGCCACATGCAGTGAAGAGTGGTGCGCAGACAGATGGCCTGTGTCAGACGTCTTGGGTTTCAGACAACAAAGTCAGTCTTAGCACAAAAGGATCCCAAAAGACAGAAGTAAAATCCGTGTTCAGTACTCTGCTACGAAATACGTCTTAAGGAAGACAATCATTTCAGTGTTACAGGGCACTTGGTTAGCAAAGTATCTGATGTTTTAATACGTTGGGTCTTTGGGTAAGGAGAGTATTCCAAGACTAAGGTCCGGTCGCCAGTGTTTCACTGATGGTAGGCCTGAATGAGATTTCACGCACGCAACGCTGTCTGCCGACTCTTTAGGCAACCGCTGCAGTCTTGTTTTGCTCCAGTAGTAGTTTGTCTGTCAGTGAGTGCAGATCCCTGTGGCCCGATGGGTCAGAGATCCCACCGCCCATGAAGTGCGCGATGTGACTCGATTTTTATCGGCCAAAGGATAGCCAATGCCTGAAATCCATTGTGAGCTTGGCCAAGTCTATGGACCTGAAATAATGACTGACAAACAAGCTCGTAAATGAAGCCGAGAGTTTCAAAACGGCGGTGCAAATGCTCACGACGAACAGCACGGTGACAGGTCCTTTATTCGGACTGATGACGTCGTTGATCAAGTGAACCAAAAAACTCGATGTGGTCGGCGATTGACGAGTAGTGGTATGGCAAATGGATTCCAAAATCTTCCTCGAAGTAAGTTTTCATCGTGGTCGCAGTACAGATGTGTGCGAAGTGGGTTCCAAAAATGCTCAATGATCAGCAAAGAGCAAAGAATGCATAGCGTGCGATACTCTTGGAGCGCTGTAGACAAGATGGAGATGATTTGTTTTCCCACTTTGCTACTGGCGACGAGAAGTGGATATCGTACACCAACGCAGGACCGGAACAACAGTTAATGTAATGGCGCCATTCAAGTCCACCCAGACCGGAAATTTTCGCGGTCTCTGATTCCCAATCGTAAAATGATGTCTTCTGTTTTCTTCAGACGAAAAGGGCATACCTTCCTTTGATTTCATGGAACATGGGTCAAAAGCTATAGTTTACGTATTCTGTGAAACGCTAACCGATCTGAGACGTGCAATCGAACATCAACGCTTTAGGAAATTGTCGGCTGACACGATCCTCCTTCACGACAACGCACATCAAGGAGTAGATTCTACATTAACGTTGCGACCTTTTTAATCACCCTCCATACAGTCCCAACACTGCTCCAAGGGACTATTTCCTCTTCTTGCAACTAAAAAACTGGCTGGCTGGATAACTGTCTTAAAACGACGATGTACGCAAAACCGGCGATTAGCAGCTGTTTCAGTTACCAGGTGGCAAATGCAGGAGTGGTTAAACAAGCTGGTGCAGCGTTATACGAAGTGTGTAGATGTTAACGGCGATCACATCAATAAAAACCATTTCTCAACAAATTCGTTTTGACCAAACAAATATTAGTTTTGGAATACGTCTCTTATGACTCCTTTTATCATCTTACCATACCTTCCGCAGTGTCAAAAATATGAACCGTATCTCAAATGTGATTCTAGTGGCACTGCGAAATACTTTTTCTGGAGTAGAGTGTCCTTAGCAAACGAGAAGACATGAGATTTTACAACCCAAAAGAGACGAAATATTTTTCTTTTGACGTTTTACAAAATCCAACAGTTTGTTTCGCAATATCATTCAGTACATTTTTCAAACATATCTCTTATAAATTATCTATACTCGATGTTAACAAATTTCTCTTCTTCAGAAACGCTTTCCTTGCCATTGCCAGTCTACATTTTATATCCTCTCTACTATGACCATCACCAGGTATTTTGCTCCCCTAATAGCAAAACACCTTTACTACTTTAAGTGTCTCATTTTCCAATGTAATTCCCTCAGCATCACCTGACTTAATTCGACTACACTCTATTATGTTCGTTTTGCTTTTGTTGATGTTCATCTTATATCCCCCATTAAAGACACTATCAATTCCGTTCAACTGCTCTTCCAAGTCCTTTGCTGTCTCTGACAGAATTACGACGTCATCGGCGAACCTCAAAGTTTTTATTTGTTCTACATGGATTTTAATCTCTACACCGAATTTTTCTTTTGTTTCCTTTCCTGCTTGCTCAATATACAGATTGAATAACAAAGGGAACAGGCTACAACCCTGTCTCACTCCTTCCCAACCGCCGCTTCCCTTTCATACCCCTCGACTCTTATAACTGCAATCTGGTTTCTGTACAAATTGTAAATAGCCTTTCGCTCCCTGTGTTTTACCCGTGCCTTCTTCAGAATATAAAAGACAGTATTCCAATCAACATTGTCAAAAGCTTTCTTTAAATCTACAAATGCTAGAAACGTATGCTTGCCTTTCCTTAATCTATTCTCTAAGATAAGTCGTAGGGTCAGTATTGCCTCACGTGTTCCAACATTTCTACATCTACATTTATACTCCGCAAGCCACCCAAAGGTGTGTGGCGGCGGGCATTTTACGTGCCACTGTCATTACCTCCCTTTCCTGTTCCAGTCGCGTATGGTTCACGGGAAGAACGACCGTCTGAAAGCCACCGTGCGCGCTCGAATCTCTCTAATTTTACATTCGTGATCTCCTCGGGAGGTATAAGTAGGGGGAAGCAATATATTCGATACCTCATCCAGAAACCTGGCGAGCAATCTACACCGCGATGCAGAGCGCCTCTCTTGCAGAGTCTGCCACTTGAGTTTATTTAACATCTCCGTAACGCTATCACGGTTACCAAATAACCCTGTGACGAAACGCGCCGCTCTTCTTTGGATCTTCTCTATCTCCTCCGTCAAACCGATCTGGTACGGATCCCACACTGATGAGCAATACTCAAGTATAGGTCGAACGAGAGTTTTGTAAGCCACCTCCTTTGTTGATGGACTACATTTTCTAAGCACTCTCCCAATGAATCTCAACCTGGTACCCGCCTTACCAACAAATAATTTTATATGATCATTCCACTTCAAATCGTTCCGCACGCATACTCCCAGATATTTTACAGAAGTAACTGCTACCAGTGTTTGTTCCGCTATCACATAATCATACAATAAAGGATCCTTCTTTCTATGTATTTGCAATACATTACATTTGTCTATGTTAAGGGTCAGTTGCCACTCCCTGCACCAAGTGCCTATCCGCTGCAGATCTTCCTGCATTTCGCTACAATTTTCTAATGCTGTAACTTCTCTGTATACTACAGCATCATCCGCGAAAAGCAGCATGGAACTTCCGACACTATCTACCTGGTCATTTATATATATTGTGAAAAGCAATGGTCCCATAACACTCCCCTGTGGCACGCCAGAGGTTACTTTAACATCTGTAGACGTCTCTCCATTGATAACAACATGCTGTCTTCTGTTTGCTAAGAACTTTTCAATCCAGCCACACAGCTGGTCTGATATTCCGTAGGCTCTTACTTTGTTTATCAGGCGACAGTGCGGAACTGTATCGAACGCCTTCCGGAAGTCAAGAAAAATAGCATCTACCTGGGAGCCTGTATCTAATATTTTCTGGGTCTCATAAACAAATAAAGCGAGTTGGGTCTCACACGATCGCTGTTTCCGGAATCCATGTTGATTCCTACATAGTAGATTCTGGGTTTCCAGAAACGACATGATACTCGAGCAAGAAACAAGTTCTAAAATTCTACAACAGATCGACGTCAGAGATATAGGTCTATAGTTTTGCGCAACTGCTCGACGACCCTTCTTGAAGACTAGGACTACCTGTGCTCTTTTCCAATCATTTGGAACCCTCCGTTCCTCTAGAGACTTGCGGTACACGGATGTTAGAAGGGGGGCAAGTACTTTCGCGTACTCTGTGTAGAATAGAATTGGTATCCCGTCAGGTCCAGTGGACTGTCCTCTATTGAGTGATTCCAGTTGTTTTTCTATTCCTTGGACACTTATTTCGATGTCAGCCATTTTTTCGTTTGTGCGAGGATTTACAGAAGGAATTGCAGTGCGGTCTTCCTCTGTGAAACAGCTTTGGAAAAAGGTGTTCAGTACTCGTATTTCAGCTTTACGCGTGTCATTCTCTGTTTCAATGCCATCATCATCCCGGAGTGTCTGGATATGCTGTTTCGAGCCACTTACTGATTTAACGTAAGACCAGAACTTCCTAGGATTTTCTGTCAAGTCGGTACATAGAATTTTACTTTCGAATTCACTGAACGCTTCACGCACGGCCCTCCTTACGCTAACTTTGACATCGTTTAGCTTCTGTTTGTCTGAGAGGTTTTGGCTGCGTTTAAACTTGGAGTGAAGCTCTCTTTGCTTTCGCAGTAGTTTCCTAACTTTGTTGTACCACAGTGGGTTTTTCCCGTCCCTCACAGTTTTACTCGGCACGTACCTGTCTAAAACGCATTTTACGATTGCCTTGAACTTTTTCCATAAACACTCAACATTGTCAGTGTCGGAACAGAAATTTTCGTTTTGATCTGTTAGGTAGTCTGAAATCTGCCTTCTATTACTCTTGCTAAACAGATAAACCTTCCTCCCTTTTTTTATATTCCTATTAACTTCCATCTTCAGGGATGCTGCAACGGCCTTATGATCACTGATTCCCTGTTCTGCACTTAAAGAGTCGAAAAGTTCGGGCCTGTTTGTTATCAGTAGGTCCAAGATGTTATCTCCACGAGTCGGTTCTCTGTTTAATTGCTCGAGGTAATTTTCGGATAGTGCACTCAGTATAATGTCACTCGATGCTCTGTCCCTACCACCCGTCCTAAACATCTAAGTGTCCCAGTCAATATCTGGTAAATTGAAATCTCCACCTAAGACTATAACATGCTGAGAAAATTTATGTGAAATGTATTCCAAATTTTCTCTCAGTTGTTCTGCCACTAATGCTGCTGAGTCGGGAGGTCGGTAAAAGGAGCCAATTATTAGCCTAGCTCGGTTGTTGAGTGTAGCCTCCACCCATAATAATTCAGAGGAACTATCCACTTCTACTTCACTACAGGATAAACTACTACTAACAGCGACGAACACTCCACCACCGGTTGCATGCAATCTATCCTTTCTAATCACCGTCTGTACCTTTGTAAAAATTTCGGCAGAATTTATCTCTGGCTTAAGCCAGCTTTCTGTACCTATAACGATTTCAGCTTCGGTGCTTTCTATCAGCGCTTGAAGTTCTGGTACTTTACCAACGCAGCTTCGACAGTTGACAATTACAATTCCGATTGCTGCTTGGTCCCCGCATGTCCTGACTTTGCCCCGCACCCGTTGAGGCTGTTGCCCTTTCTGTACTTGCCCAAGGCCATCTAACCTAAAAAACCGCCCAGCCCACGCCACACAACCCCTGCTACCCATGTAGCCGCTTGTTGCGTGTAGTGGACTCCTGACCTATCCAGCGGAACCCGAAACCCCACCACCCTATGGCGCAAGTCGAGGAATCTGCAGCCCACACGCTCGCAGAACCGTCTCAGCCTCTGATTCAGACCCTCCACTCGGCTCTGTACCAAAGGTCCGCAGTCAGTCCTGTCGACGATGCTGCAGATGGTGAGCTCTGCTTTCATCCCGCTAGCGAGACTGGCAGTCTTCACCAAATCAGATAGCCGCCGGAAGCCAGAGAGGATATCCTCCGATGCATAGCGACACACATCTTTGGTGCCGACATGAGCGACCACCTGCAGATGGGTGCACCCTGTACCCTTCATGGCATCCGGAAGGACCCTTTCCACATCTGGAATGACTCCCCCCGGTATGCACACGGAGTGCACATTGGTTTTCTTCCCCTCTCTTGCTGCCATTTCCCTAAGGGGCCCCATTACGCGCCTGACGTTGGAGCTCCCAACTACCAGTAAGCCCACCCTCTGCGACCGCCCGGATCTCGCAGACTGAGGGGCAACCTCTGGAACAGGAAAAGCAGCCATGTCAGGCCGAAGATCAGTATCAGCCTGAGACAGAGCCTGAAACCGGTTCGTCAGACAAACTGGAGAGGCCTTCCGTTCAGCCCTCCGGAATGTCTTTCGCCCCCTGCCACACCTTGAGACGACCTCCCAATCTACCACGGGTGAGGGATCAGCCTCAATGCGGGCAGTATCCCCGGCAACCACAGTCGTAGTCCGATCGGGGGATGCGTGGGACAAGCTGGCCGTCCCCGACAAACCCTCATCCGGACCCCCACAGTGATGCCCATTGGCAACAGCCTCAAACTGTGTGACCGAAGCCAACACTGCCTGAAGCTGGGAGCGAAGGGATGCCAACTCGGCCTGCATCCGAACACACCAGTTGCAGTCCCTATCCGTGCTAAAAATTGTTTTGCAAAGAACGTCTGAACTAATCTACAGAGAGCGAAAAAAAATCAACAAAATTTAAACGCTTATTAAAATACAAGATTGCCTAGTAAATGCAGTAATGCTGCTACTTGCGCACTGCTGACACTGCTCGGCGGCGGAAGGAGACTACGCGAATTTACACTATTCAGGTACTAAAACGCGATGTTACAACTCTCAAATACTATAATACGCCAAAAATTTACGAATTAAACAATGCAAGTACCAAAAACACGCAAAGACATTAAGAATTAAACTATGTAACAAATGAGTGAGCTAGGAGGATACGACTTGCTGCTGCAGCTGCTTATCCAACGGCGTCAGGGAGCACACTGACTGTGACAAACCGACACTGGCCGTTCAAAACAAAAACAGAAGACAAACGACTACGCGAATTTACACTATTCAGGTACTAAAACGCGATGCTACAACTCTCAAATACTATAATACGCCAGAAATTCATGAATTGGACAATGCAAGTACCAAAAACACGCAAAGAAATTAAGAATTAAACTATGTAACAAATGAGTGTGCTAGGAGTATACGACTTGCTGCTGCAGCTCCTTATCCAACGGCGGCAGGGAGCACACTGTGACCAACCGACACTGGCAATTCAAAACAAAAACAGAAGTCAGACGACTACGCAAATTTACACTATTCAGGTACTAAAACGCGATGCTACAACTCTCAAATACTATAATACGCCCGAAATTTACGAATTAAACAATGCAAGTACCAAAAACACGCAAAGAAATTAAGAATTAAACTATGTAACAAATGAGTGAGCTAGGAGTATACGACTTGCTGCTGCAGCTGCTTATCCAACGGCATCAGGGAGCACACTGACTGTGACAAACCGACACTGGCCGTTCAAAACAAAAACAGAAGACAAACGACTACGCGAATTTACACTATTCAGGTACTAAAACGCGATGCTACAACTCTCAAATACTATAATACGCCAGAAATTCATGAATTAAACAATGCAAGTACCAAAAACACGCAAAGAAATTAAGAATTAAACTATGTAACAAATGAGTGAGCTAGGAGGATACGACTTGCTGCTGCAGCTGCTTATCCAACGGCGTCAGGGAGCACACTGACTGTGACAAACCGACACTGGCCGTTCAAAACAAAAACAGAAGACAAACGACTACGCGAATTTACACTATTCAGGTACTAAAACGCGATGCTGCAACTCTCAAATACTATAATACGCCCGAAATTTACGAATTAAACAATGCAAGTACCAAAAACACGCAAAGAAATTAAGAATTAAACTATGTAACAAATGAGTGAGCTAGGAGTATACGACTTGCTGCTGCAGCAGCTTATCCAAACTGATCTTCCCCGAGGTCGGCTTTTACCAGTATTTGCAATCATCTGTACAAAATTCGCGTACTATCTTGCATCTGTGACTTATTAAACTGATAGTTCGGTAATTTTCACATCTGTCAACACCTGCTTTCTTTGGGATTGGAATTATTATATTCTTCTTGAAGTCTGAGGGTATTTCTCCTGTCTCATACATCTTGCTCACCAGATGTTAGAGTTTTGTCAGGATTGGCTCTCCCAAGGCAGTCAATAGTTCCAATGGAATGTTATTGTTCCCGGGGCCTTGTTTCGACTCAATTCTTTCAGTGCTCTGTCAAACTCTTCACTCAGTATCGTATCTCCCATTCCATCTTCATCTAAATCCTCTTCCATTTCCATAATATTGTCCTCAAGTTCGTCGCCTTTGTATAGACCCGCTATATACGCCTTCCACCTTTCTCCTTTCCCTTCTTTGCTCAGAACTGGGTTTCCATCTGAGCTCTTGATATTTATACAAGTGGCTCTCATTTTTCTAAATGTCTCCTTAATTTTCATGTAGGCAGTATCTATCTTACCCCTAGTGAGATACGCCATCCCTAATTAGCCATTTTGCACTTCCTATCGACATCATTTATGAGGCATTTGTATTCCTTTTTGCCTGCTTCATTTAATGTGTTTCTACATTTGCTCTTTTCATCAACCGAATTCAATATTTCTTCCGTTACTCAAGGATATCTACTAGCCCTCGTCTTTTTACCTACTTGATCCTCTGCGGCCTTCACTACTTCATCCTTCAGAGCTACCCATTCTTCTTCTACTGTATATCTTTCCCCCATTTGTGACAATTGTTCCCCTATGGTCTCCCTGAAACTCTGTACAACCTCTGGTTCTTTCAGTTTGTCCAGGTCCCATCTCCTTAAATTCCCACCTTTTTGCAGTTTCTTCAGTTTTAATCTACAGCTCATAACCAATAGATTGTGGTCAGAGTCCACATCTGCCGCTGGAAATGTCTTAGAGTTTCATACCTGGTTCCTAAATCTCTGTCTTACGATTATATAATCTATCTGATACCCTCTAGTATTTCCAAGATTCTTCCATGTATACAACCTTATTTTATGATTCTTGAACCAAGTGATAGCTATGATTAAGTTATGCGCTGTGCAAAATTCTACCAGACGGTATTCTCTTTCATGTCTCAACCCCAATCCATATTCACCCACTATGTTTCCATCTCTTCCTTTTCCTACTCACCCATGACTATTAAATTTTCGTCTCCCTTCACCACCTGAATAATTTCTTTTATCCCATCATACATTTCATCAATTTCTTCATCATCTGCAGTTGGCATATAAACTTGTACTACTGTAGCAGGCGTGGGCTTCGTGTCTATTTTGGCCATAATACATATAATAAATTATAAAGACATATGTAATTATAACTATATATTTAAAATCTATGCATAATAAATATTATAATATTAATATGATAAATACGTATAATAAGTTTCCTTGAGAGACAAAAATGTGTGTCCACAAATCAGCATTTATTTAGAAAGTAACGCTCATGTGAGCTTCATAATTAGCAATATTCGGCGATTTAGTGATGACGCTATAGTGTAGGTGGGAAATATCGTTATTGTGTGACTGTGAGAGGGAGGGTACGGGATGAATTACTCAGAAATTCAATTTGTTGTGATGAATAGCAACTTATTCTTAATGTACGAAAATGCCAGTGAGTAGGAAAAGCAGGCCTCTAATTTTCGAACATATTATAAACGGTGTGCTCTTGACGCGTTCATGCTGATAAAATAGCTGTAATGATAAAAAGCAATATGAAATGCAACGAGCACATAAAGTCGTTGATAGGGAAGGCGACTGGTCGAATTCGGTTTACTGGGAGGATTCTTGAAAGGTGGACCTCGTCTACAATGGGGACCGCACATAGAACACTACTGCAACCTATTCTGAAGTATTGCTCTGCTCGAGTATTAGGGTTTCCTCTGCCTCTCACCCCCCCCCCCCCCCCTCGTCGGATTAAAGGATGACATCGATGTAATTCAGAGACACGCTGCTATTTTCGATTGACAGGTGAGTATTAAGGAAGATTTCGTAAATGCAGGTGCGAATCCTCGGAGGAAAGATGATGTTCCTTTCGGGAAACACTATTAAAAAATTCAAGGAACCGGCATTTGCATCTGACTACCGAAAAATTATACTGACGCTAACGTACATTTTATGTAAGGACAAGATAAGAGAATCCAGGACCCGTGCAGAAGCATACACAAAGTCACTTTCCCTTCGCTCTGTTTCCCAGTGGAACATAAAACGGAATGACTACTAGTGGTACAAGTTACCCTCCCCTATGCTCTGTTTGGTGGCTTGTGTTGTATGTATGTTGATATAGACATAATTTGTAGATTGCATCGTTCTTAATATACCGGTAAAACAGTTTCGTATTGTTTATCCCAATCTCCAATGGGTTGTGTTGCGTGCTCATCCTCAGAACCGCACGCACCTACCATATGCAAGTAATTACACGCAGCTGTTCACACTGAGTGTCCTGTCATACTGCTGGAAACGCTAGTGGGCACTGAAAGGTTAGTCCATTGACTACAGTAGTACTGGAAACAAGAGATGAGAGGCATTAGTAATGCTGGGAAACAGCGGGGCACAAGGAGTGTATTCTCCGATTAACTTTTATTGTGCTTAAATAACTGTAAAACATCAAGCCTTATCCCTCAAAGAGACGCCACATACGAGGTGTATGCTTTACGTCAGTACACACTGATGAACCAAAAAATAATAATCACTGGGTCAATAGCTCCTTTGTCGGCCTTGGGAACGAAATACATCACTGAATCTGCATAACCGAGATCAAACAGTATGTCTATAAGTACGAGAGTCACTCCGAAAGAAATGTACACTATTTTTGTAAAAATACAGTTATCATTCTGCGTGTGTGAAAGTATTACAGTGTGTAGATACATCATTCCCGCTTGTTTTCAAACTTAGTTCAACTTGTTCCCGTGATTGGCGCCGCCACAGCATGTCTTCAATATGACTGCTACAACTGACGTTCGTCAGAAGCAAAGTGCTGTCATAGAATTCTTGTGCTGTGAAAACGAGACAGTGGGAAACATCCACAAGAGGTTGAAAAAGGTGTATGGAGATGCTGCTGTCGATCGCAGTACAGTTAGTCGGTGGGCAAGCAGGTTGAAAGCGAGCACGGCAAAATTGAGGATTGTCCTCGCAGCGGCAAGCCTCGTACTGCACACACTCCAGACAATGTGCAGAGAGTTAACGAATTGGTGACAGCTGACAGACGCATCACAGTGAACGAATTGTCACGCTACGTTGGGATAGGGGAAGGAAGTGTCTGCAGAATACTGAAAGTATTGGCGTTAAAAAAGGTTTGTGCCAGGTGGGTTCCTAGGATGTTGACTGTGTCTCACAAAGAAACAAGAAAAACGGGATGCAGCGAACTTTTGGAACAGTAGGAGAATGGTGGAGATGAATTTCTTGCAAGAATTGTGACAGGTGATGAAACATTGCTCCATGATTTTTCATCAGAGACGAAGAGGCAATCAATGCAGTGGAATCACGCAAATTCAGCCAAGACAAAAAAAGTTCAAAACCACAACTTCTGATGGAAAAGTTATGCTATGGTGCTTTTCGTTTCCGAAGGACTCTTGCTTCTGGACATCATGACAAGTGGAACCACCATAAATTCTGTTGCATCTGTGACGACACTGAAGAAACTTCGAGCTCGACTGAGTCGCGTTCGACCACATCGGCAAAAGCAGGATGTTTTGCGGCTGCACGACAATGCACGGCCACACGTCAGCCAAAAGACCATGGAACCGATCACAAAACTCGAATGGACAACCCTGAAACACCCACGTTAAAGTCCTGACCTGGCTCCGTGTGACTATCATCTCTTTGAGAAACAGACTCTCTTCGTGGAACAACATTTGAAGATGATGACTCCCTTGAGCACGCTGCCAAACAGTGGCTCCAACAGGTTGGTCCAGAATTTTACCGTTCGTGTATATAGGCGCTGGTTCCAAGATGGCATAAGGCAGTTGATAGGGATGGAAATAATGTGGAGAAATGAAAATATTGTTCCTAAATGATGTATCTACACACTGTAAAACTATCAAACATGTAGAATAAAAGATGAACTTAAAAAAAATTGTGTGCATTTCTTTTGGAGTTACCCTCGTATGTTGAAGGTATGTGCCACTAGGCGGTCTACGTAAAAGTCATGTAAGTGGCATAAATAAAGGGCCACTGATTTGCGTACGTGGTGATGGAGTCCGATAACAAACCAGTTGGGTTCCATAAGATTTATATTACGAAAAACTGGTCGCCGAGACATCAACGTGAGTTCACTATAATGGTCCTGAAACCACTGTAGCACGGTTATGGCTCATACACAGTTCTACATCTGCAAGATGACATCACTGGAGGGGAAGACAACAAGCATGGACGTTATTCGCAGCTGTCAGCGGGTCTTTGATTACTACAGGTTTCATGGAAGCGGATGTCTGCACAGCGTGACGGTGGTCCACCAGCCTGCGTCGTGGCGCGCTGCACGTTTCAAGCAGCCGTTCACCTCGATGACGGAGTTCATGGAGACGACCATCGACCTAGATTATCCAACACGTAATTCATCCGAAGAGATGACACGTTTCCATTGATCGACGGTCGAATCCCGATGGTCCAGTTCCCACTGCAAACGTAACTGACAATGTCGTTGGGTCAACATGGAACACGTAGGGGTGGTCTGCTGCAGAGCTCCATGTCCAACAATATACGATCAAAGGTGTGCCTCTAAACACTTGTGCATACACGAGCACTGTCCTCTTCCGCAGAGATGCCACAGATCGCTATCTATCCTGCTTTACAGAGCTGACAAGCCTCCGAACCCCCCATTCTGTGAAGAGTCGTGGATGTCCAGCCACTTAGCGCCTAGTGGTAGTTTCACTGTTCTACTTCTTTCCGCAGATGCTCACGACAGTAGCACGTTAACATTCGAGGAGCTTCTCCGTTTACGAGATTCTCGTTCACACGCTCTGCGTAATAATAAACTGCACTTTATCGGAGTCGCTTATATCAATGAGTTTCCCCATTTGCAACCTGTATCTTCGTTAGGGTGATCTCCCGTCAGTATCTGCTGTGATTGAATAGTTTTATTACCTCGTCAGGTGCCCTGAACGGCAACAAGAGCGGTGGGCAGCGGTTTTAATGTTTTGACTGGTCATTGTTTGTAAAAGATGATATTTCACTGGTTTTATTCTTTCCACAGTACATGTGTTCATCTTCCATCTCTACATGCATACTACATGCTACAACCTCCATAAACCGTTTTGCATCAACGCTGTTAAGCCTTAACAATTAAACACTATTGTATTAAAAAATGTGAATTCCTGTCAGCTTTAATTACGTCACTGGCTTGTTTGAAACGTTAAGAACTGAGTATCAGTTCATTATAGCGCTACCTAAGGAACTTTGGGGTAGCTGTGAGCCGAGCTATCGAGAGCAAGTGATGGAGGCGGGCTGGTAGCCAAGAAGAGAATGATAGCTGCAAGTGCAACAAATTCTTTTATTGGAGCATCTTGATTCAACGCGTCAGCGACCGGCTGGCAGCTGAATTCCGCTGCCCTGGCTGCCTGCGCACCCCGCGTTGCTGACATTGAATCTGCACCACGCCGGAGGCTTCGATATGTAAGCCGACCGCACGGTGTCCACACAGGCGGCGTGTTCACGATGACGGTACATCTGCTACGGCCCCTGGCGACGCCTGGCTACATCACGGCAGAGATGTCCACCACGCTGAGACGCTCACCCTGTGATGGCGGATTACGGCAATGCGCACGGGTAGCGACACACAGCCGTGTGGGCAGCTGTCAGCCCTGGTGCTGGAGATCACCAGGTGTGGCCAGCTGCGCCGTGGCTCTAAGTCCGGGGAGAGACTTAGTGTACACAACTGTCGTCGTGCTGTGGCCTCAAACCAGTGACTTAGTGTCTTCTATTGGCAGCTCCATATAGCGTCGTCGTCCAGTACACCCCTACTGCCCTTATCAGTCTGCCAGACTCAGAATAATTCTATTGCAAAAATTATCAGTATTTATAGTCGCCAGCAGCGTGCTTGTTGCGCATATGAGTCACTACGAGTCACACATCGTAAACACTGCTGCCACTGTGAGTGTAGAAATCTCACTTTCACCTTGCTGCACTAGTGTGTCCAATATTTCTGGGTCAACAGTCTTAGCAAGTTAACCTGCCTCGCGACACTACGCAGGGTTTCTTGAATTACCACAGCCACAACATCACGCGCTCGCCTGCTGTCGGTGCTGCTGCGATACACTACTAAAACTCTTACTAATATGCCCTTATATGGTCGTTATAGCACTTTAGACTAACGCATATTCCAGAATGAGATTTTCACTCAGCATCGGAGTGTGCGCTGATGTGAAATTTCCTGGCAGATTAAAACTGTGTGCCCGACCGAGACTCGAAGTCGGGAACTTTGCCTTTCGCGGGCAACTGCTCTACCATCTGAGCTACCGAAGCACGATTCACGCCCGGTACTCACAGCTTCACTTCTGCCAGTATCTCGTCTCCTACATTCCAAACTTTTCAGAAGCTCTCCCGCAAAACTTGCAGAACTAGCACTCCTGAAAGAACGGATAATGCGGAGACATGGCCTGGTCACAGCCTGGAGGATGTTTCCAGAAAGAGATTATCATCTGCAGCGGAGTGTGCGCTGATATGAAACTTCCTGGTAGATTAAAACTGTGTGCCCGACCGAGACTCGAAATCGGGCCTTTGCCTTTCGTGGGCAAGTGCTCTACCATCTGAGCTACCGAAGCACGATTCACGCCCCGTCCTCATAGCTTTAGTTCTGCCAGTACCTCGCCTCCTACCTTCCTAACTTTACAGAAGCTCTCCTGCGAACCTTGCAGAACAAGCACTCCTGAAAGAACGGATATTGCGGAGACTTGGCTTAGCCACAGCCTGGGGGATGTTTCCAGAATGAGATTTTCATTCTGCAGCGGAGTGTTCGCAGATATGAAACTTCCTGGCAGATTAAATCTATGTGCCGGACCGAGACTCGAATTCGGGACCTTTGCCTTTCTCGGACAAGTGCTCTACCAACTGAACTACCCAAGCCAGTGGAAGGCGAGATACTGGCAGAACTAATGCTGTGAAGACAGGTTGTGAGTCGTGCTTGGTTAGGTCAGTTGGTAGAACACTTGCCCGCGAAAGGCAAAGGTCCGATATCAAGTCTCTG
Organism: Schistocerca piceifrons; assembly: GCF_021461385.2. Lineage (NCBI taxonomy): Eukaryota > Metazoa > Arthropoda > Insecta > Orthoptera > Acrididae > Schistocerca > Schistocerca piceifrons. Next base: position 779,509,740 of record NC_060141.1, read on the forward strand.
TCTGGAAAACAGTTTTAGTCTGCCAGGAAGTTTCATAACGCATACTGCATCGCCAGAAAAGTAGAAACAGCATTCGGCATAATGAAACGTTTTCAGTAACAGCACTGACTTGGCCTCTTGAGAGGCTTCTTATTGACGACACGCATTGCAACAAGTAGTGTTGTGAAACTTCCTGGCCGACTAAAACTGTGTGCCCGTCCGAGACTCGAACTCGAGACCTTAGCCTTTCGCAGGCAAGTGCTCTACCATCTGAGCTACTGAAGCACGTCTCACGCCCGGTACTTACAGCTTCACTTCTGCCAGTATCTCGTCTCCTACCTTCCAAACTTTACAGAAGCTCTCCTCCAAACCTTGCAGAACTAGCACTCCTGAAAGAACGGATATTGCGGGGACATGGCCTAGCCACAGCCAGGAGGATGTTTCCAAAATGAGACTTTCAGTCTGCAGCGGAGTGTGCGCTGATATGAAACTTCCTGGCTGATTAAAACTGTGTGCCGGATCGAGATTCGAACTCGGGACCTTTGCCTTTCGCGGGCAAGTGCTCTACCATCCGAGCTACTGCAGCACGACCCACGCCCGGTACTCACAGCTTCACTTCTGCCAGTATCTCGTCTCCTACCTTCCAAACTCTACAGAAGCTGTCCTGCGAACCTTGCAGACATACCACTCCTGAAAGAACGGATATTGCGGAGTCAAGGCTTAGCCACATCCTGGAGGATGTATTCCTATTGATATATTTGTTCACTACATTATTTTATTGATTGTAGAAATGGGAACAGAAACTTTTGCTAAGGAGTGAAGCTAAGTGTCCCAGACTTTATGACTTACCTAAAGTTCACAAAATAAGTCTCCCTCTGAGACCAATTGTTAGTGCGATTGATTCCCCTACTTATCAAATATCTAGGTATATAGCTGCTCTTCTACAGCCATACATTGGTAAGACCGATTCTTATGTGATTGATTCACGTCATTTTATTGAGGAAATTGATGGTCTAACCGTGGCTCCTGAAGACAGTCTGGTCAGTTTTGATATTGTATCTTTGTTTACTACGATTCCGGTCAATGAAGTTATGGTTTACATAACGGAAGTTTTCCCTGAAGATGTGACCGCTCTGTTTAGACACTGTCTCACTTCTAACAAGTTTCAGAGGGATGAGGAGTTCTATGAGCAAGTGGATGGTGTTGCCATGGGTAACCCGTTGAGCCCTGTGCTTGCCAATTTTTACATGGAGAAATTTGAACAATTAGCGTTGAATAAAGCAAACTAGAAACCATGTTGTTGGTATCGTTATGCAGACGACACTTTCGTGGTTTGACACACGTTAAAATGCCTTAGACGAATTTTTTGGTTATCTTAATAGCATAAACCCTGAAATTCAGAATACCATTGAAGTGGAAGAAGACTAGGCTATATCGTTTCTCGATGTGTTAGTCATGAGACAGACCGATGGCAGTCCAAAACATAAAGTGTTTCGGAAGAGCACACATGCTGATAGATACTTACATAAGAACTCCAATTATTACCCACAACAAAAAAGAGGTGTAATCAGAAGTTTAGTGGACAGGGCGAAACGGATTTGTACGCCGGAACATCTGGATGCGGAACTGAATCATCTGAAACAGGCCTTCGAAAAGAATGGGTACTCAAACACAGAAATTAATAGAGTTTTAAGATCTAATTACAGCAGGCCGAAGGACAAGGATGGTACACAGCGATGGAAAAACACGGTGTCTTTAACCTTTCATTAGTAAGGTTACGGATCGAATCGGCAAAATTTTGCTGAAACATAAAGTGAAACCGGTATTTAAACCTATCAGAAAAATAGGACAAGTACTTCGTTCTGTTAAAGATAGAAGGCCACCATTATCATCTAGCGGGGTGTATAAAATTCCGTGTACTTGTGGCAAGGTCTACATTGGTACTACGAAAAGAAGTGTGAATACGAGGGTAAAGGAGCATAAAAGTCTTTGCCGACTGGGAAAAATAGATAAATCGGCCGTTACGGAACATGCACTTCAGTCAGGTGACCATGTAGTTCAGTTTCCTGAAACTACAGTTTTAAGTGCTACCACTAATTATTATCCACGAGTGTATACGGAGGCTATTGAAATTTACAAACATGAAGATAATGTTTATAGAAAAGAAGAGGCCTTGATATTAAGCGAGATACAAACAGAATCGATAAGTGATATTTATCTATGACAAACTATTATCGATAGTTACATTTTATCTTTGACTAGTTTTCTCTCTGCTACTATGTGCAAGCTACACCACGCCCACTTTCCTCGGTATTTAGGCCGCTCTCCGACGCCCGACTCGTCAGTCGGCAGGACTCTGCAAGACCAGCCGTTCCCATGAGGATGTCCAACGTAGTATTGGACGAAACGTTGGGAATAGAAGAATTCCATGGACCACAGCCTATAACCCGGAAGAATTATCAACAACACAAACCTAGTTTGTTGAACTCATAACTACTCATAACTACTACTGCTACTATTACGTGATCAGGCCCAGTGGACCGCACGAATCTACAATTTTCCTCCTCCACTGCATTCCGTCCATAGCTGCTATCCACCATCCGTCCACATCTACTGACACGTGTTTTAAATATTCAGGGAGTCCATCCCTCCAACGCTTCTTAGGTCTTCCTGGCGGCCTCTTTCCTGTAGGGCTATCTGTGTTCCTCCATCCGGGCCACATGGCCAGCCCACTGCATTCGTTTGTCTTTGACAGTTCCTGTTATGTTGGGCTGCTGGTATAGTTCCTCAAGCTCTTGGTTGTATCTCATCTTCCATTCCCCTGTATCTGCATCCAAAACCGGACCGAAGATCTTCCGAAGCATTTTTCTCTCAAAAACAAGGAGCTTATGGAAGTCCTGTTTCCGGATACTCCATGTCTCACAGCCATATAGAACAACAGGTAGGATCACGGTTTTATACAGTCGAATCTTGAACTGTCTGGAAACGTATCTGGATCGAAGCAGTTGTGCTAGGCTGTGGTAAGATCTGTTTCCTGCTTGTATTGTGGCATTGGTCTCTGCTTCACATGACGAGTTCTCAGTGAAAAGGGCCCGTAGGTATTTGAATTTTTGCACTCTCTTGTAGGACTTGTCCCCAACCTGCAGTGATTGTAGATGATCAGCAGTCTGACAATGACCACGCGTCATAACGAGGTACTCTGTCTTGGCTTTGTTTATGTTTAGCCTAAATTTGCTGGCAGCCTCCTTTAGTGCTTTGGTCATTTGCTCAGGTTGTTACATGCCATATGTAATATTCTGAAAATTGAAGTATGTATGAATTCAAAGAGGCAGTCGTACGTTCGGTTAAATTTTCTCGTTCCAAACGACGTTTTCCGTCAGCTAACTTCACTTCCACACTGATTATCCTTACAAATACAAAAGTTGAGGATAAAATCAAGACTGTGAATACTGAGCTATTGCTTTCATTAATGACATTGATTTCTAACTTGTTGCTTCGTACTATGTAACATTACAGTGGGTGTGGGAGGCTAGGAAATTAGTTTGATTTGTGATTTAATTTCCAAGCGTTTTACTACAACTCTTCTCTGTCCTCTTAAGCGTATTACCTGATGATGACTTGCTAATACATGCTGTAACAAAAATGTACAGCACAAACTGCAGGATACATTCATTTCTGACACGTACACGAAGAAATTATATGAACATTAGTCTGGAAATATTATGTTTCCCTGTTACAACTAATTTTCTCCAACTCATCAATCATAAGAAAAACAAAATATTTCACAATCGGCAAGCATCGACAAAGATTTTCTCTCAGTGTTGGAGCAGCGTTGTTTGTTTGGTAGGCCACCATGCTCAACGGACGTGGTTATCATAATTCCTTAGAGAATGTTCTATCCGATATGTCAGCATATGTGCCTTTAGCTTTGCGACAAAACATGTACTTCATGCAGAATGGAGCAGCGGCTGATATTAATGTTAATTTCTGTCGGTTTCTAAATGACGGATTCCGTTACATATGGATATGTAGAAATTGACGAGTTGCCTGGCCGTACCTAAACCCACTGCACTTTTATCTGTTGGAATATCTGAAACCTCTTGTGTATCGAACCCCAGTACAAGATGTTCAGAGTCTCCGTAATCCTATTAGGGAAGACTATGAAATCGTACGTAATACTCCAGGGATACATCAGCACGTCTGGGATTCACTAAGAAGGCGGGATGACGTATTAATCAATCCCAACAAAGGGTATATTGAACTTATCGTGTGAGAAAGAGTTTCATGTGATATGCTGGTGTGTTCTGTTCGTGTATGTTTCCCATGATTAATGAGTTGGAGTAAATGAGTCATAACATGGAAACAGGGCTTTTCCAGACCCATGTTCATGTAACACAATTTCTTCGGCTCTTGTGAGGACTGTTTGTAGCGTACATTTTTGTTACACCTTGTATACTGATAAGCCAAATCATTATCGCCGCTGCTACCACGAGTTTGAATTCGGCCTGTGGCGCTGGGAATTGGTGACGCAGTGATAAGTATACATGCGGAGAAGCGCTGAATGCTGTATCATTGTATCCACGATACAGACCAGAAGAAGAGTAGACCATTGACAAAACCGACACTAACGTAGACCGTTGTGGACCGGCGCCTGGAAACGTACGTCTCTGGGTAACTGGTCGGCTATTGAGGTACTGCTGTTGTGAGCATCTACTAAAAGATCTGAAGGATGGTAAGACTGCGATTAGGCGATGAGATGTTGGGTGTCTACGCCACATCGGAGATAATGGAGATCTGATGCTACGGCACTCACTTAAGGAGAGTGGGCAGAGAACTGTGATAAGTTTTGGGGCAAACTACAGTGCTAGTGAAGGCACAAGTATTTTGGATCACACCATTCGCTGCACGGTCTTAAACATTTGGTTTCATCGTAGACGACATATACGTGTGCCATATTAAGCCAAGAACATCGTCAATTATAGCTGCAGTGTGCACTGGACCTACGAGATTGTAACATGGATCAACGGAGAGGAGTCGTTTGATCGTTTCTCGTTACTCTAGAACGATGGTCTTGTTCGGATACGTCATTATCGAGGCGGACGGCTGCTCGAAACATGCACTCAGCGGCACTGAGCCACAGACGCAAGCTGGTGGGAACGGCCATATGCTATGGTGGACGTTCAGCATCAATGTGATTTGTCTTAAAATGTACAGTCTCTACATCTACATCTGCATCTACGTGATTACTCTGCTATTCACAATAAAGTGCCTAGCAGAGGGTTCATTGAACCACCACCAAGCTGTCTCTCTGTCGTTCCACTCTCGAAAGGCGTGCGCGAAAAATGAGAACTTACATTCTTTTGTGTGAGCCCTTATTTCTCTTATGTTATTGTGATGATCATTTCTCCCTATGTAGGTGGGTGCCAACAGAATATTTCCGCACTCGGAGGAGAAAAGTGGTCATTCAAATTTCGTGAGAAGATCCCGTCGCAGCGAAAAACGCCTTTGTTTTAACGATTGCGACTACAATTCACGTATCAGGTCTGTGGCACTATCTCCGCTTTACCGATAATACAAAACGAGTTGCCCTTCTTTGAACTTCTTCGATGTCATCCGTCAACCCACCTGATGCGGATCGCAGACTGCACAGCAGTACTCCAGAATAGGGCGGACAAGCGATATGTAAGCAGTCTCTGAAGGAGACCTGTTGTCCATTCTGTGTGTTCTGCCAATGAATCGCAGTGTTTGGTTTGCTCTACCCACAACAATATCTATTCCAATTCAGGTTATTTGTAACTGTAATCGCTAAGTATGTAGTTGGGTTTACAGCTTTCAGATCTGTGTGACTTATCTCGTAAATTTAGTGGATTTCTTTTATTACTTATGTGAATAACATCACACTTTTCTTTATTCAGGGTCAATTGCCATTTTTCAAACCATACAGATATCTTACCTAAATCACTTTGCAATTCGTTTTGGTCATCTGATGACTTTAAAGACGGTAAATGACAGCATCTCCTGCAAACAATCTAAGACGGCTACTCAGGTTGTCTCCCACGTCGTTAATATAGATCAGGAACAATGAAGGGCGTATACCACTTCCTTGGGGAACGCCGGATATTACTTGTATTTTACTCGATGACTTTCCGTCTATTACCGCGAACTCTGACCTTTCTGACAGGAAATTACGAATCCACTCGCACAACTGAGGCGATATTCTATAGGCACGCAGTTTGGTTAGAAGACGCTTGTGAGGAACGGTGTCGAAAACCTTCTGAAAGTCTAAAAATGTGGAAACAATTTGACAATCCTTGTCGATAATACTCTATTAATTCTTGGGTATATAGATATAGTTGTCCTTCACAAGAACGATATTTTCTGAACCCGTGCTGACTAAGTGTCAATAAATGTTTTTTTTTTTTTTTTCGAGGTACTTCATAATGTTCGAACACAGTATATTGTCCGAAACCCTACTGCAAATCGACGTTAGTGATATGAGCCTGTAATTCAGCGGATTACGTTTTTGGTATTTGTGTGACTTGAGCAATTTTTTAGTCCTTACATACGGATCTTTCTGTGACCGAGTGGTTGCATATAATTGCTAAATTCCGAGCTATTGTATCAGCATACTCTGAAAGCAACCTGAGTGGTATACAGTCTGGACCGGACGCATAGCCTTTATTTCGAGATTTAAACTGTTTTGCTACACCGAGGATTTCTACTTCTATGTTTCTTATCTTGGAAGCTGTTTTTGATTCGAATTCAGGAATATTTACTTTGTCTTCTTTGGTGAAGGAATTTCGTAAAACCGTATTTAATAACTTTGCTTTAGTGGCAATGTCAACAGTGACTTCACCGTTGTTATCGCGAACTGATTGATGTATGACCAGAATCTGTTTCGGTTGTTTGCCAGATTCCAAGACAAAGTTTCGTTATGGAAATTATTAAACGCATCTCGCATTGAAATACGCACTATATTTCGAACTTCTGAAAAACTTCGCCAGTCCTGGGGATTTCGCGTTCTTTTAAATTTGGCGTGCGTTTTTCGTTGTTTCTACAAAAGCGACCTGACCCGTTTTGTGTACCATGTGGGATCAGTACCATCACTTATTAATTTATGTGATGTATATTTCTCGATTGACGTCTTCGTTATCATTCCACATCTTTTCTACGCTTACATGATCAGATCGGTAGGAGTGAAGACTGTCTCTTAAAATTGGCTCTGAGCACTATGGGACTCAACTGCTGTGGTCGTCAGTCCCCTAGAACTTAGAACTACTTAAACCTAACTAACCTGAGGACATCACATACACCCATGCCCGAGGCGGGATTCGAACCTGCGACCGTAGCAGCAGCGTAGCTCCTCCGGACTAGAGCGCCTAGAACCCCACGGCCACCGCTGCCGGCCATTTCATCATCTTTTTTAAATAGATATACTTTGCGTTTCATTTTGATGGTTGTAGATGTTACGGTATTCAGCCTAGTAGGAACTGGCTTGTGGTCGCTACCCCTCTGTGTTTCACGATACTTCCTATTTGTATAGTATTATTTGTTGCTAAGAGGTCAAGTATACTTGCGTAACCATTTCTCTTCGAGTGGGCTCATGAACGCATTGTTTCAAATAATTTTCTGATAGAGCATTCAGTATAATTTTGCGTGACGTTTTATGTCTGCCGCCGGCTTTTTCCCAGCATATCGGGGATAGATTGAAGTCACCACCGACTATAATTGTATGAGTGGGGTGCCTGTTTGAAACGAGTCTTAAGTTTTCTTTGAACTGTTCAGCAACTATATCTTCTGAGTGTGGGTTGTGGGGGGGGGGGGGGGGGGGGGAGGGGCAGGGAGGTAAAACGGGCGAATTAATAATTTAGTCAGATTCTCAAGTATAACCTCTACCCATACTGTTTGGCAGGAACTATTTAATTTAATTTCAGTACAAGGTTAACTACTTCTGACGCCACTAACTGTATTTGATCTACCCTTCCTGAACACTGTTAAGTAGTTTGAAAAAATTTCGGCTCAATTTATTTCCAGCTTGAGCCAGCTTTCCGTATCTATAACTATTTGAGCTTCAGTGCTTCTATTAGTGTTTGGAGATCTGGTTGTTTCCCAACACAGGTACGACAGTTTGCAACTACAATACCAATCGTTTCTACAAGTACCTGACTGTGTCTTACCTCCCTCCGTTTAGACGTACGCTCTTTCTGTGGTTTACCGAGACCAACCTAAAATGCAACTAGGCCCTTCCCACAGCCCCCGCTACCCGTGAAGCCGCCTCCTGTTTGTATTACTCATCTGCCTTTATTACAAACGTTGACACTTAGTAGTCGACATTCACATCATTTATGCTCGAGTACCAGAACGCTGAAGAAAGAGATTCACTGCTGAAAACGAAATCAAATTTTAACACCATATTATTGACGCTGCGGGAAACTTGATGAAAGAAAAATTCACCAACAGATGGCGCTGTAAAACTCTTGAGGTCAATGGAGTTAGCGTAAAATTACAGATGAATCACAAGGCGAAGGTTATGGCTTAAGTTGCACATTACACCGCCTTTGCTGTTCAAAGTGCATGACTTCACATGCTTCGGTTGGAAACAGTTGTGGCACTGTTGGTAAGATAAGCCTATTTGCTTCCGCAACGTCGTACCATATTGGAAGGGAAAAATCGGTTATTAACTGTCCCGACGCCTAAAACCGTATAAGAGGCAAAATGACATCGGTTAACGTCCTGGGACTAAAAGCTGCTTAAAAAGCAAGATGATACCGCTTTGTAATTTTCCTGGGTCCAAAAACGGCGTAAAAATGGTTCAAATGGCTCTGAGCACTATGGGACTTAACATTTGAGGTCATTAGTCGCCTAGAACTCAGACCTACTTAAACCCAACCTAAGGACATCGCACACATCCATGCCCGAGGCAGGATTCGAACCTTCGACCGTAGCAATTGCGCGAGCGGTTCCAGATTGAAGCGTCTAAAACCGCTCGGCCACACCGGCCGGCAAAACGGCGTAAAATAAGTTTAACGATGTATCATAAGTTTCTGGTTTTCATGACATTGGCCGAAGACATCTTAAAAATTTTACCCACCGTTTTGTGCTACAAGTTGAAATCGAGGAACAAATTGTTTCACAACAGACCGGAGTATCTCTGGGGTCAAGTTCAGAATGCTTTGCCCAATGCTTGGCATAATTTCTGGTATGTTCGTAAATGGAACACTGAACAGGACACACCCCCACAGCCAGAAGTCTCGCGGTCTAATGTCAGGTGATCTGGACAGCCTGGCTCTAGGGAAATTACGGCTGATAACCGTAGCATTCCCGAAATGCCTTACCAGCAGCCGCTTCACTGGCTATGCAACGTTCTGAGGAGCGCCATCTTGCATAAAAATAATTCTAAGAACACATCGACAATTTTGATGGGCTGGAGTGTCGTCGGTGCGCAAAAGTCTCGCATAGAGTTTACCAGTGGCGGTACGGATGGCAGCACCCACAGGACTCATGTCCCCAAAAATGTCCCTATAGTAAGCCACTCCGTCAATCTGTACCATACAGTTATGTTTGCAGAATGAAGTGATACCGGTTGGTGTGTATGTGGATTTTCCGGTGCCCATATTCTGTATTGACTTGTCCTGGGAGATGGAAATGGTCTTCATCTGTCCATACACTGTCCCATGACCATTCATTGTCCACTTCCATGACAGCAATAAATTCCTCAGCCATCCTTTAGCTTCCTGGCAGGTCTGCCGGAAGCAGCTCCTGAACTTGAGTGATTTTGTATGGATCGCAGTGAAGAATGTTATGGGGCATATTATCCACCGTGCTATCAGACGCGTCCTACATTCGGGCAGTCCCCGTGACTGTATGTTTGGAAGCCACCATTCGACCCCCCGTGCAGTGCGGCGGCGACATCTTCGACATATGTTACATAAACTCCTTTCCGCCCTCTGCTACGCTGCCCTTCAAAAGAACCTGTCCGAATTTTGTAATCCCTTAGCAGATATCAGACCGATGCTTGCCATCATACCGTAAGGTATCAGGAACTTCTGCAGGGCTACTCAAGCACAGTCACCGTTTTTGCAAAAATTAGTTTGCCAGCAGTGGGGGGCTCCTTCGCGCAGACAGACATGTTGGGCGTCTCGGACGCAAACTGAGGAACAGCCGTGTGATGCCTGTCTGTATATATTGACGCTTGCAGCACCAACTATTAGTCAAATTATCTTGAAAAATGTATTTTTCTCTCATGCTGTCCCCCACCAACCATCCCTTCCCTCCTCGGTTAATCACCATTCTGGACAGTGGTTCTGTTTCTACATGATCCTGACACTGGAACTTTAGTATGCATACATTTTACTTAAAATGCATGAACAACTACGAGTTAACATTAAAGCACGAATGCGTGCTAAAAAGTAATGCCTCTGATTTTTGTACGTAAAAAGTTCTTGAGCCGTGTTAAAAAAAGAAAATGGTGTTTGAAGAGCGCGCCGCAGCGCGTTGTGTGAACCAGTCGCCCTTCGTTTCTGGCGGTGGCGCCGCTGTGGCAGTCGCAGCTTTGGTGTCTCCCTCTGGTGGGAAAGGGGAAGGGTTGCCTGTTCACGTGCATTTAAGGGGTGCTATCAGCTCGGCAGTTGGTCAGTCGAAGTGAGGCTAGGTCAGTCTCTCGTTCGCATTTGTGTGGCCGTTAGTGTCTGTCTGTGGTCGGAGTTTGGATCAAACTTTAAGGCAGAAAATGAGAGTCTTGCCACTCCGCCAGTAACAGAGCTAGTGGTCGCCCGGTCGGGGCTGAGTTCCTGCATCTAAGTCTGCGCGTTAGGCCGCTAGTCTGCCCGAGTTGATCGGGTAATGGTCATTGGCGGTTGGATCGGTCGGCTGGTCGGTCGCGCACTGAGACACGAGATGACTTGTCCGCCTTGTACGTCGGCGCATGTGAGGTCCCCGCGTGAGTCCAGTGGGACGCGCCATGTGGAAAGGGGTAGTGGCTTCGCGGTTGGCACGAGAGCAACAGGAGTGAGACCACGACATCGGTCTGGTCGGTGCGAACTGCGACACCGTGAGACGGGAGATCGGCGCGCCTTCCTGTCTCCGTTGAAGCGGCTGGCAGCGGACGGTTCGGGGGAGTGTTGGGGGTGCTGCGCCAGGTCTTCGCCAGAAATCGCAGTTTATTAGAAGTTAAGTGATTGGAGATGTGTTCTTTCATTTACTTGTTAAATTCTACTTGTTTTCTTGCTGAGGTCACCAGCTGCTTTCTTTTGGTGTCATCCCACCATTCTTCTCCGTTTGCCCACCCGCGGGAGGGTGGTTATGTGTGAATTGGGTGGTCCGTTTTTCCCTTGTGGAGTTGGGGAGGGTTAGAACAATCTGCGGTTCGGGTTGTTCAGTAATCCCCCTGTAAATCTGCCATACGTTAATAGCTCCCTCTGTTATGTATGTCGTATTCGGTGTTAACGAATTTATAGAATTAAGGTGTAAAGGCCGATTTGACGAATATGTGTTTATGTTGCCTATCATCTTGCCAGGTGGTATATGTGTAATGTAGAGCATGTTGCACATGTAAGTCTGAATTTCATGGGTTTTATTTAAATAGTCATTTTTATAAAGTTGCCACCCTTCCACCGGAAGAGTCCTTTTAAAAACTAATTGCGCTTTCGGTGGCAAATAATTTCTTAGTGTGAGTGTTTCTACCGTTTCCATCTCTCTTGCGGGGTGCATAGTTAATGTGTTTGTGTGAGCTGTTAAAATTTTTAGTTTAAAGTAATCTGGTGTGTTGCAGATTTGCACCAGTGTAGTCTTTCAGAGGTTGTTGTGAGCGGTCGTGACTACGACCGTGTTGAAAGGGAGCGGCAAGCTTCTCAGCCCGAAGGCTCATACCGTCAATATTGTTCTTCCTGCCTCTAAATAAAATTGTAACTTGATATTTCGAGGGTGCTTTACTGCTTATAAATTTTTAATCTGTTTCTGAAAAGGCTTTTATGAATAAAATTCCTATTTGTTAAAGGTAATTTCACTTTCATCAATTACTTCCTGACAACTACTTCCACGCTAACCTTGTGTGATTAAATTTGTCAAACTTCCTGATGAATCGTTAGTAAATAAAGGAAATCCTTAAAAAAAGATTTTAAAGTAAATTCACGCTTCAGTTCTTGAAGTTTTTTAAACAAATAAAAGCTAGAGGGCTCCACATTCTAGCAGGTAACATGACGGCGTGTAACGTGACTATGTCTGATCGTGAGAAACAGTGTGCTGTAATCGAGTTTCGATTGCGAGAGGTTCTTTCACACTTCGAGCATCCTCTCTACTTAAGCTTGACAATGCCAGGCCACACACTACCGCTGCGACATCTGCAACAATCCCATACCTTGCGTTCACTGCCTTCCACAATCCTCCGTACATCTCCGACTTGGCACCGAGCGATTTTCATCTGTTTGCAAAACTTAGAACACCTTCGAGGGAGTCACATTTATAGTGATGAAGCGGTGTAAGCAGAGGTGAGGTCATGGCTGCGTCACCCAAGTGGAACATTCGTCAGTGACTGTATCAACAAGCTTGTTTCTCGTCGGAAGAAATGTTTGCGTCGTCATGGTTATTATGGTAAGAAATAAATATATATAGACATGTAGAATTGAGAATGATAATCATGTTTGTTTTACTTGAAAAGCTTTAAGAGCTTTCACGTACAAGAATTCCGAGGCGTTGTACTTCAGCACACCGTCGTCATACTATTTTCCTTATTCTATATAACGACAATTTCATGTTTATGAGTCTGATTCAAAACGTAATGCATAACTCATGCCACTGTTCCAATTTAACCAACGATCCCAGTGGGACAAAGTGTTCTGATTTATCTGTTAACTGTGTATACCGTTAAGCAGTAATGGAAAGCTGCCTCACTAAAGGTTTAAAAATATTTTTTTTAATACAACGTAAGAAACCTAAACAGTCTAGTAGAAATTCGAACGTGCTGGTGACTACTGTGCCATATTAATAAAAAAGATACATTTCCTGTGTGCGACCTCAGTCATTGTGGGTAGAATGTGAGTTAAATCGTCTAGATCGCTTAATTTATTTCTTATAGGTAGGATTCAGAGAAGTGTTAATGTCTCAGGAACAATTTTAACCAGGAAATTAGTACGAAGTTTTATTAGGTTACTCTCGAAATGGTTCAAATGGCTCTGAGCACTATGGGACTCAACTGCTGAGGTCATTAGTCCCCTAGAACTTAGAACTAGTTAAACCTAACTATCCTAAGGACATCACAAACATCCATGCCCGAGGCAGGATTCGAACCTGCGACCGTAACTGTCTTGCGGTTCCAGACTGCAGCGCCTTTAACCGCATGGCCACTTCGGGGTTACTCTCCGTCTGCAGATAACAAACATATAACTTCCTAAGAAAGAAATATCCACTTGTAATCATAAATGAAACGCGTTTCAAGTTAAACGGTATCTGCAAGATCAATAACCAAACGAACAAATTTAAAATAAAAAAAATTAAAGAAATACCTACATCACTGGTATTAGAAAACCAGCTCACTGTATCCCTGGAATTGTAATTATAATTAGTCACGATAATAAATAATACAGAACAATAACAGAGAGGAAGGAATACAATTAAAATGAGCACTTATAACGCTGAAACCAAATTAAATAAATGGTTAAATGTTGTTGCCTAAACACGGGAGATGTAAACATTAGACAAAATAAATAAAAATGTGTTATGATTAAGCGCTTCAGAAACTATTACGTTGGTACATCAGTTCGTAGCGTTTTCCCATAAGTTTAATAAACACAACAGAAACACATAAGAGAGACTTCAGTCATCAATAATATATTCGCCTTCACTATTTACAAGTCTGTGAACTGCCAAGGCTGCGGTAACTTCGCGATTCCGCGACTGTAGAAATCACGGGTTTCGAGACAAAGAGCTCGTAGAACCATGTTCGGTGCGCATATTCATCAGGAAAGGAAGTCCCTTGAAGGTTATTCCTTAAACAGCGGAAAAAGTGAAAATCTGAGGGCGCTAGATCAGACGAATGAGATGGGTACGGAATGACTTTCCAGCCCAACTCCTGTATAGTGTAATTAGTCGGTCTAGGAGAATGCGAGTGGCCGTCATCGTGGAGTAGCTTCACTTGACGCAGTCTTCTTGGTCGTTGATCTTGGACTGCGTCTGCGAAACGCCTCACCTGTTGACAATAAATGTCAGGAGTGATGGCTACACTTCCGGGCAGCAGTTCGTATTACAACACACTGTAGCTCTGCCAACAGATACATGACTATATGTTTTGTGGAAGCGCGCAGGTTTTTTGACGGAGAGTTGTTGTTTTCTTGGGCTCAACGATTACTTTTTTTCCTCATATTAACGTAAAGAAACCATTTCCCGTCACCGGTAATGACACAGCATAGAAATGGTCGGTGTTGTTCACCAACCAATGGATGACGAGCAAGCACAATGGCAACCCGTTGATTTTTGTAATTTTGGCTTAGAGCAGTCGGTACCCATACACACGACTTTGGAACGTACCCCTTCGCATGCAAATATCACACGATGGCGGAATGACCAAAGTTCATCACATTTGACAGTTCACGGGTACACCGACTTGGATCATTGTGGATTAATTCCATCAAACGATCTTCATAAAACACGAAAGGTCTTCCTGAACGTAGAGAATCACTAACGTCGAAACTATCGTCCTTAAAATGAGGAAACCAATTTGTCACCGTGCTCTGCACAAAGGCTTTGTCCCCATACACGGCAGTCATGTTTCTGACCGCCTCCTCTACTATCACCCCGCTACTTAATTCAAACAGAAGAATATGACGGAAATGTTCCGATTTCTCCACTTTGTACTCCATATTGTAGCGTCCACAACTCCACTCACTATCACCCAATGACAAAATGACAAGATTTAAACATAGACAGCAAGAAATGACAGTACATAAATAAATAAAAGTGATCCGAATACTAATACGCAAAGCAAAACCGCTACGAACTTATATGCCAACCTAATACTTTCTGCATTGACACTCCTGAAATTATGAGAAATCAAATGGTCTCAAGCTGACATGTTAAAAGAAAGGATTTAATGCAGTTATCAACTGTTATTTTTCGACGCATATTGAGACCATTAAAGCGTCGTCACAACCAATAAATAAAATTCATAAACACAGACATGAGATGTTTACTATGACAAGAATCAGTAAGAGAATGTTTAGTGCCCATTTCCAGGAGAGATTGGCAGAGACAGTTTTATCATAACATTCTCACCGAGTATTTCCTTCCTCTATGACTGGCCGGATGTAAGGGTCTTCTGACCGCGGTGTTGCGTGCTCGAAACTGACTCGCCAAGACTAATTTCCTCCCTAAGGAGCTTCTGGAAGTTAACAACCAGCCATGGACTGGATGAACCAACAGGAAGGAAAAACTGCCTCACAGAGAAATCCGGATACGAGGCTACTATAAATTGGATTTATTTATTTGAAAGAAGCAAACAAAACACACCATTCATTTCAGGAGAAGCTGAGTTTTAAACGTGAAACACAGTATTTGGTATAAGAAACCATCGCCGCCCTACTTGCCCTGCACGCGATCTCTCCGTCTATGAACTTACCCATCACCCGCTCGCAGATTTCCCCATCAACATCATCGAGCACAAGTTGAATTTAATGAGTGAGTTGCAACAGATTACAGATGACTTAGCGTTCCCCCAGTCACTAGGTGTCAGGTCACATGGTTTGGTCTCTTGGTAATGAGATTAGTCTGTCCGGGAACTTTTCCTGCAACAGAACGATTGAGTCTCCTAAAGTGCAGCAAGTTGCGCTGTCATGTCTAAGTCATAAATTCTCGACGTTCATATGATTCGAACAGGGCCAAAGTAATGGAGTAAGCGACGGACGACAAATACCTTCATTCACTGTGACAGCCATTCCTTGTACATCTTCAACAAAGTAAGGACCGATTAAGAACCCACCCTAAAGCGCACACGAAACCGTAACTCACTGAGGATGCACGTCTGTTCTGTAAATTACTCTTGTGTTCTCTTTTGCCAATATTCACTAATTACGCTTGATGACATTGAAATGGAAATGCACTTCATCTGAGAAAATGACGCGCTTTGTGAAACCATGGCTCTCTTGTTCCTTTTCCAGGATACATTCCGCAAATTACTGTCGGTTTCCACGATCCGTTGTTTTAAGTTCCTGTGTTAACTGAACTCGATACGGGTGTAAGTGCAAATCTTTGGTTAAGATTCTGTGTATCGATGTCGGACAAACATGTGCATACCTTGAGCGCGACAGCGACTTGATTTTTCCGCCCTCGCAGTAACAGAACCACGCACAGCAACAACATTCGCGTCACTTCGGCTACTTAGAAGACGTCCAATGATTGTGATGTCTACTGCTGAACCAACTATTTCCGATTTCTTGATCAACCTAACAACATTGAATTCATCTGTTGCGCTGTTGTGTCCGTGAATAGTACGAAGTTTCCGTAAAAATTTGCCATTCTCACAGTGAGTTTTCATAATCAATGCTCACTGTTCTGTACTGCATTTTGTCGTGCCAATACGCCACAATCACTGACCTGGGAAACAGAAGAAAAGTATCAAAGCATGACCTCAATTATCAATGATAACCGAACAGGCGACAACTATATCGCCAACAACAAAAAATAAAGAACCGGGATTTTCAAATAAGACCTTTTTGACACACCATCAGATGGCGCCGAGTAGAACTTCGTTACCCGGCCACAAAATAGAATCTTGTAGCAGTATAGCGCCTCCGGCCCACTACCGGTTTAAATTCCCATGCTAACTTCAATGCAACACTCAGTCCGCGAGCGCGACCGACCCGCTTAAGTCGGCAAAGCGATTTGTGCACGTAAATTAAACATGTTCCTTCGAGTTAGGTAAACGCAGAGTGATAAAAAGTAATGATCAAGACTCTTGCACATGTTGGTTCCTTTATTTATTTCGTAGTTTCGGCTATTGCCATCATCAGACGAAAACGTAGAACTTGTAAAACGAAGTTCATCGTTATTAACAATAAAAGCTATGAAGGTAGACAGCGTTGTACCACGCTATATTTTAAAATTATACTTTACTATAAGCCTTACTAATTTTGAGTGTGGCTAACTCTCAAGTACATCCCTAACAGATTTGGAGACCTCAGCATTCTCACCTATTGTAGATGCACTTGAGAATGCTTCAATCTCAGAACTAGTAGTGCTTAATGAAGTGCAGTTTCAAAATACTGCCTGAAGCAACGATATAATTTTTAAAATTTATCTAGGCTATGGTACACACTCGGAAGAAATAGGTCAATGTCACCAATGCTTAAGTAGGAATCCATGAGACTTCACATTCGTCCCTCGACAGATATTCTGGATCGCGGGTTTTCGGGTTAGATTCCCGGCAGGGTTGGGGAGTTTTTACTGCCGGGGGACCTGGTGTTTGTGTTTCCTCATCATTCCATTATTCATGAAATTGGCTAGATTGGACTGTGTACGGATTGGGAATGTGTACGGTCGCTGATGGCTGCACAGTTGAGCGCCCCACTGAACCAAACATCATCATCACAACACCATCGACAGATATGATCCTAATGTGTTGGCAGTCTTGCACTTGAGGATAACATTATTTAAGCATTTCTGATGTAGCGTGTTTGGGAAAGAGTTATGAATTAGCTTGTCAAAAAGTTTCGAATGACATATCCGGTGGAAAAGTGATTTAAATAACAATAAAACGTCTTTAGAAAAATAGTGGTCGAAGGAATTGTCTAAAAGTAAAAAAAAAAAAAAAGGTTAGCTAAACATTTGGTGCGCCTTTGAATGATATTCGAAACTGTTACGAATCTTTGCACACTGTGTGGTTCTTTAGTGGATATTGGACCGAGTAACAGATACTGTTCATGGCCACAGAATCCAGACATTAATTTATTCAACATCAAATATCAAATAATGAAAATAATACGTAACTTTGTAGCTGTAAGTTGCAACGTCAATTACTAACAGTAGATTTCAATGTAGAAATATGTACAGACACAAAAGGTTTACAAATCTTTCACTCTTCAATGCAATGTCTATTCAGAAGATGTCGAGCTCTGACTACTATGAAAGTCTGTAAATGTGATTCAGTCGGCGAACATACAAAAATGTGGTTCGGTGAATGGATATTCGAACTTAAGTACACCCTCCTCCAAAGTTCCGGAGAGGGGATGCTTGCATCTCATTGGCAGCGGCGTAATCGTTCGTGGGAACGCCCTCGCATATTTGAAAGTGCTGCAGACCGGATAACGGCTGATATCAGAGAAATTATGTACAGCATATGACGATAGTCAAAAGTTTATCTAAATGATTTCATTTGTTACGTTTGGACAAATCAATTATTTTAATATTCAGAGACTTTGAAACTTAGAACAATCAAATATCAATCGCTAGTCAATTTTTATTAACAGTATATAGACCAAGATAAAGCAGAGATGTTTAAATTTTTGCTGTATTTGATATTGTTTTTTTTCACCAAGAAAACCAGTTACACAATATCTAAACTAATTTTACTTTTTACGTACAAAGCGGCTAGGCCTTGAAGAGATGATATTTTGACACTGCCTTTTTCAGCTGTTCATGAAAAATTTCAATATTTCCTCAGATGAAAATGATCTTCTTATAATCCTGATTTCTTTCATGTAATTAAATCTTTTCTGCAAAACTAGATCTCAGTCGGTCAGTTTGACAACCAGTTTAACTATTTCCCACTGTTAATCTAGGAGTCAAAATTCAAACGTTTTCCCTCAAATGACAAGTTACGTTTTTCTAAATTACCGCGATTTATTTCCAGAAACTAAACCCTGTTTGTTAAATTAGATATTACACTGGCCAGTTTTACAATTTGTCCATGTGTCACTCTTCGTGTGGCTATGCAAATTCGCACAGAAATCCATTGTGTAATTTCCAGGAAGCCTTTTTTTCGCTCCGCTGAATTAGTTGGCGAAGAGAAAACAAGACTGTGTACCTGCAATCTCAAATGATGTATTAGAAAGTAAAATAATACTCTGCTCCCCGTCATAAACAAGAAGAAGATGGGAATATAAACCGAATCATCAGTACATCGGGAAATGTGGCAATTACCTTTTAACAGATATGTACACCAATTACAGCTAATGAATGGCTAAATGCTTAGATAGCTGCATAAACAAAGAAGGGCAGTTTGTGTAGTTAGCTACTCATCCGGAACACTGGTAATTACGTAACTGTTAATTTAGCAGAAGTGCAATATGAGCTTAGGGCCACAGTTTCGTATACGATCACTAATTAAGAGACGTGTCCTGCTGGAGCAAGCTGTAGTTCGCTGTGCTGTGAATGTATGTATTGGTGCGAGAATAACATGATCAACTTCCCCCCATAAACACAACTGTCTTTACTGAGACAACAAGAATCCATAAAAATTACTTCCACTTTTGGTTATTTTGTTCTGCCGGCATTTATCGAACTCTAACTCTATTTCACAATTTAAAGTCAGCGGATAATTTCGTTTCGTTTTTGGAAGCAGGCTTTCCACATGAGGTAATTGTCTTTGGGCAATTCAGATATATCTGTTGACACATAATATTTGATTGTTGGTAATTTTCACGGTACTCCGCAGTTTTATTAAACTGGTAACGGAGTTAGTTCACTGCAGTGCATTGCATTTCGAAATGACTACGAGTAGGCATGAAGCGGAACGTCTTAGCAGGTTTGGAACCAAGGTTCATTTCCTCTGGGAAATCAAAGTACATTTCCTTTGAGAAAACATTGATGTATATTCGCCACTTACATACAAGATTTTTTTTTAAAATCTTGAGTTTCAACAGATCTTCATAAACGTAACTTAATCTCATATAGATACTATAGGTTCAGAAATTCGTCTGTTGAATATGGCGAGGTCTCAAGCAGAAATTATTTCACTTTATAAAGTGTTTGTTACCTGCCTGTACATTTAATTCACAACGGAGGTGGAAAACAATTTTTTATGGTTCCATGCAGTGTGCCTGTTTGTGTAACATTTGGGCTAAGTTGTAGAGTGCAGATCTGTTTCCTTCCTAGCGTCGTACAACGATGGCGAAAAATAGCGAGGCCAAAATCAAACAGACGTGGAAGATATTACAGGCACCTTAAGATAAGCAACCTACCTTACATGATCCTCCCCGGGCGCTGGCGATCAGTGTTCGTTCGTATTCGACTCGCATTCGCGGGTGCGCATTCGTGTTCCGTTTGCTTTCGGTCTTTCAGCGAAGCATCAGAGGAAGTTGGCGTGCACTGCGGTTCGGCTCTTATCAGCACAGAGAGCATCGACCTACCGTTCTCTGTACGAACTACTTCTGCTCCTGACATGCGCTGCGTGAGTCTCAGGGCAGTCTGAAAAGAATGTCATTGCTAAGAATATCGATATCATAGATGCCTGTAGGATCTAAGAGATCCACAGCACGAATACCAGAGAGAAAGAAATACGACTTGTAGAAAATTATTAACGCATTTAATGGCCCTACTGTAGATGTGAGGTATGGGATAAATTATGAGAATGTAGAACAGATCTGATTCTTCTCCTTGCTGGCGTTAATGGTAGGTCTGTTTGCATGGTTTACATATCCTCGTCATTATAGGTGTTTCAGATGTAATAACGGAATAAATAATTCTCCCGTGACCATGCTATTTTCTTTCTAACAAACCGTGTAACACGTTGTTAAAGTAGCCTATGTATCAGTTTGTATGGGTGTTTCAATAATCTTTTTCACAATTCATTGTTGACAGTATTTTCCTTACGCGCACATTAATAGAATCCTTGGTTTAGCATCACTGCAGATGTCAGGAACCAAGTGGGATATAGCAGTCATTGAAATGTGAAACTTTTACCACCGCATCTCCATTAGCTGTTAGCTTAAGTGCAAATACCAGGTAACAAATCTTCAGGTTTCGTTGCTCGTTGGTAATTAATGGCCCGCTTTTAAATTTACTCCTAAATTTCAGCAGAATCTAGCGAAATGCCACAGTCAACGGGTGTCAAATATTTTATGGATTAGTGCCAAGGTAGATCGCAACTGCGTTTCAATATTAAATGCACTGCTTCCATTCGTTACGTGCTTACGTAAGGACTGGAAGGTTTCAGAAGTCACACCAATACAAAATAAATAAGAATGAAGTAACGCTCTCAATAAATGGAAATGCTGTATGGCTAGGGCCTCCCATCGGGTAGACCGTTCGCCCGGTGCAAGTCTTTCGATTTTACGCCACTTCGGCGACTTGCTCGCCGGTGGGGATGAAATGGTAAGTCAACACAACATCCAGTCCCTGAGCAAAGAAAATCTCCGGCCCAGCCGGGAATCAAACATGGGCCATTAGATACGACATTCCGTCGCGCTGACCACTCAGCTAGCAGGAGCGGATATACACTCAATTACATACCCATATGATTAACGTCAAATTTTGGTGGTATTTTGAAACATTTACTCTGTTTGAACATTACAAATTACATTGTAGAAAACGATTGGCTGAAAAATAATCAGCACTCATTCAATACTATCGTTCTGGTGAAACACAAGTAGCTCTTTATCCACGTGCAGCAAAAAGGACTATCGATAGGAGACCTCAAATTAATTCCATATTTCTGTATTTTCAAAATGTTTTCGCTACCATTCCTCAGAAGCGACAGCTAATCAAATTTTGTGTCTACGGAGTATCGTCTCGGTTGTGCGACTAGATCCGTGATTTCCCGTCAGAAAAGTCATAGCTCGAAGCGACTAATGGGCACGCATGGGGTCAAACAGAAGTGATATCTTGCGTTCCCCTAGGAAATGTTATACGCTGTCTACAGTTACTAATCATTACAAACAATTTAGAGGACAATCTGAGCAGGCTTCTTAGATAATTTGCTGATGACACTAACTTGTAAAGTCATCAGTCAATCAAAACCAGTTGCAAAATGATTTATACAAGATATCTGGGTGGTGTGATAAATGGCACTATACACTAAACATTGAAAAGTGTGAAGTCATCCACATGAGTACTGAGAGGAGTCCTCTAAATTTCGGTTACGCGATAAGTGACACGTATCTAAAGACTGTGTATTCAACTTAATGCTTAGGGATAACAGTTGCGAGTAGCTTAAATTAGCATAAATACATAGATAATGTCGTGATGGATGTAAATATATTGGCAAAACATTTAGAAGCTGCAACGGGTCTATTAAAGGTGCCTGCACAACTCTTGCCTGTGCTTTTCTAGAGTATTGCATCACATTGGCTTGACAGAGCACATCGAAGAAGTTCAACTAACGGCAGCTCGTTTTGTACTGTCGTGAACAGGGAAGAGAGTGTCACACACGGATGTAATACGCGAGATGGGGGTGGCAATAATTAAAGCAAAGGCGGTTTTCGTAGCGGCGAGTTCTTTTCACGAAATTTCAATCACCAGCTTTGTCCCCCGAATGTTAAATAATAGTTCTGTGGTCAACCTACATAGGGAGTTTTGATCATTTACATAAAATCTTTCACGGAAAGATGTAGATGTTCGTTCTGGCGGCGTGCTGTTCGAGAGTCCAAGGACACAGAAATATCTGATTCGACTAGCTCTCTGCCAGTCACTTAATTGTAACTTGCAGATGTAGAATCAAAAAGTGACAGCTCCGCAATCTAATTGAAAATGATGTTAACTAGCTAACAAAAAATTATTTTTCGACATTTCTGTATAGATGAACAGACACTCGATGTATACAGTTAACACCTATATTGACTGTTGTAGAAATTAGAAGTCGAAAAATTCATACTTATCTTAATTTTATAGGTGACATAGTAGACGTCTTTTCTCGTTGTCCTGCAATAAAACGGCGTAAGCTATCTGCTGAAGGCCAGAGTTCGTTATCTATGCAATCCTACTGCTGTAAATTTTGTGTATTAAATATTGTTTTGTAAAATTTAAACTGTTACGCAATTTTTAATGTATCTTTTATAACTGATTTTTAATCATATTTATTTTGTAAGTTTATGTTTAACTGCTATATTGTATATAAAATAAGACTGATCATGTAAGATAACACAAAAAAACGAAAACATGAAGAAACCTATTTTCAAAATATAATGGAAAAAACTATATAATAAGTGAAATTTCCATAAAAAGACCACCAAACATCTAATATGGGTTCTCAAACACATACAGAGATAATAAATTTTATATATATAAAGAAATATCATTCGTTACAATAAGACTGATATCGAGAGGTTCATATGACATATTTGTATCGCCATTTACTGTGGACAGAAAATAGAAATTCGTTTCAAGGCATAGGTCACGATTCAGGCACATACATCCTCCACGTTCATCATTATTTTGCTACCTTCTTGGGAAACAGCTCTCTGACCGCGCAGAATAAAGCTATCCGGAAGTCAAATCTCTGCAGTGTGGGTATGACTACTGGTATCTCAAATGAAACCTACGCGACGATTATTACCACGAAAACGCAGTAACACAATGGTCATATGGTTGGAACACTAGGCTCTCCCTGTCGCGTCCTTCTGGCTTCCCTCTAATTCAGATGCGCAGTCACAGCCACAACAAAATACTAGCGAACACCGGCGAATTTTCTACGAATGTGTGTCCGCTTGTCTTCGCTTCAATTTCCATCAGTACAAACGAGGCTTCGTGTTTTAATTTCAGCAATTTTCTTCTGAGATTTTGTCTCATTTCGTTAGGTGTCAGGTAGTTGAAGTAAATATGACATATATAATTACTCAGTCCGATTCATTGTTTTCCATATTAGATCTGCTGAACGAAATATTATAATTATTATCACCGGAAATATTACGTAGGCGCAGCTTTCTCTTACTGCTGTAACATAATAATAATGAGAAAGGGCATGGGCTGGATGCGATGTTTGTCAGTAAGGGGCCGTGCCAGCAGCAGCAGGCACAGTTCAGCGCCGCCAGCAGCATACTTGGCATACCTTCGCCCGTGTGACGTGTGCGGAACGCAGCAGGTGCAGCAACCTAGCGCCGGCACAGCACGCACACCAACTCGGGCCCCCAGCGCTAGGGGGCGCGACGCGGAACAGCTGAATGTCACGCGCTGCAGCCGCGAAAGTACGAGCCCGGCCAGGGGCGTTACCCCGTCGCCGGCGGGCGTTCCGGGACCAACAGGCACAACGACCATGGCGGCGTGCTAAATTGTCAGAAACTCCAGCTTTACTTTAGTAGCAACGGAAACAGCAATATTATTTGAAAAGGCAAGAGAGATCTGACAGCCGGCCGGTGTGGCCGTGCGGTTCTCAGCGCGTCAGTTTGGAACCGCGTGACCGCTACGGTCGTAGGTTCGAATCCTGCCTCGAGAATGGTTGTGTGTGATTTCCTTAGGTTAGTTAGGTTTAAGTAGTTCTAAGTTCTACGGGACTGATGACCTCAGTAGTTAAGTCCCATAGTGCTCAGAGCCATTTGAACCATTTTTTAGAGATCTGACGCGGGTTCCACTCAATGGCAAACAATAAACTGTGCGAACATGGAAAGCTTATTAACCTTTAGGTATCGAAATCTCACTCGCACCAAACCTAGAAGGCTTTAATGAACCAGTCCATCAATTCTCCAGAAATAAGGACAGCAGAGGACAGAATGGAGGATCTGTAAGACTCCTGTGTGGATAATACACAATGAGGTCACAAAAATCATGAGATAGCGTCGTCAACATATACAAATGGCGGTAGTATCTGGTACATAACATACACTCCTGGAAATGGAAAAAAGAACACATTGACACCGGTGTGTCAGACCCACCATACTTGCTCCGGACACTGCGAGAGGGCTGTACAAGCAATGATCACACGCACGGCACAGCGGACACACCAGGAACCGCGGTGTTGGCCCTCGAATGGCGCTAGCTGCGCAGCATTTGTGCACCGCCGCCGCAGTGTCAGCCAGTTTGCCGTGGCATACGGAGCTCCATCGCAGTCTTTAACACTGGTAGCATGCCGCGACAGCGTGGACGTGAACCGTATGTGCAGTTGACGGACTTTGAGCGAGGGCGTATAGTGGGCATGCGGGAGGCCGGGTGGACGTACCGCCGAATTGCTCAACACGTGGGGCGTGAGGTCTCCACAGTACATCGATGTTGTCGCCAGTGGTCGGCGGAAGGTGCACGTGCCCGTCGACCTGGGACCGGACCGCAGCGACGCACGGATGCACGCCAAGACCGTAGGATCCTACGCAGTGCCGTAGGGGACCGCACCGCCACTTCCCAGCAAATTAGGGACACTGTTGCTCCTGGGGTATCGGCGAGGACCATTCGCAACCGTCTCCATGAAGCTGGGCTACGGTCCCGCACACCGTTAAGCCGTCTTCCGCTCACGCCCCAACATCGTGCAGCCCGCCTCCAGTGGTGTCGCGACAGGCGTGAATGGAGGGACGAATGGAGACGTGTCGTCTTCAGCGATGAGAGTCGCTTCTGCCTTGGTGCCAATGATGGTCGTATGCGTGTTTGGCGCCGTGCAGGTGAGCGCCACAATCAGGACTGCATACGACCGAGGCACACAGGGCCAACACCCGGCATCATGGTGTGGGGAGCGATCTCCTACACTGGCCGTACACCACTGGTGATCGTCGAGGGGACACTGAATAGTGCACGGTACATCCAAACCGTCATCGAACCCATCGTTCTACCATTCCTAGACCGGCAAGGGAACTTGCTGTTCCAACAGGACAATGCACGTCCGCATGTATCCCGTGCCACCCAACGTGCTCTAGAAGGTGTAAGTCAACTACCCTGGCCAGCAAGATCTCCGGATCTGTCCCCCATTGAGCATGTTTGGGACAGGATGAAGCGTCGTCTCACGCGGTCTGCACGTCCAGCACGAACGCTGGTCCAAATGCGGTGCCAGGTGGAAATGGCATGGCAAGCCATTCCACAGGACTACATCCAGCATCTCCACGATCGTCTGCATGGGAGAATAGCAGCCTGCATTGCTGCGAAAGGCGAATATACACTGTACTAGTGCCAACATTGTGCATGCTCTGTTGCCTGTGTCTATGTGCCTGTGGTTCTGTCAGTGTGATCATGTGATGTATCTGACCCCAGAAATGTGTCAATAAAGTTTCCCCTTCCTGGGACAATGAATTCACGGTGTTCTTATTTCAATTTCCAGGAGTGTATAATAGGGCATTGCATTGACGAAACTGTCTTTCACACTCATGAGATTCATATGAGATTTTTCCCGACGTGATTATGACCACACGAAGGGAATTGACAGAATTCGAACTCGGAATACTAGTTGGAGATAAGACACATGGGACATTCCATTTCGAAAATATTAAGAGAATTCAATATTCCTGTATCTACTGTGCCAAGAGGGTGTACAAAGTGGGAACGGTAATTTAAGTCCTCAAGCAACCAGACAACATCAACTGAGAAGACGGCTACAGGCTGCTGGTGACCTGTCTGCCAGCAATCCCACCACGACGGGTTGTTTGTGTGATCAGTGCGCAGCGGCCCATTTGACATCTGAAAAATCAGGGAGAGCCAAGAACTCTGCGTGTGTGTAGAGCTCTCGCTCGTGTGCTGATCTTTCTAGCCTAAGTGCACCCTACCCCACTACCGTGCCACGCTGGCTGAGTGGGATGACGGGGGATTTCCGAATGCACCGCATCAAATGGCAATGCAGTCGCTAGTGAAAATCTGAACAGTTCGCATGTGGATTTTTCAACAACACACCCATCATAAACAAAACATTTATTTTCATTCAAAGTTCATTACTTTTGGCTCGATGAAGACATAATGAAATTTAAATCGGGAAGAAACTAACGGCATATGGATAGGCGCAAACAGATTGGCAGATTTCCATCACTCAGCTTAGAACGTAACATCACAATTGAAAACAAGCATTTTCCACATATATGTTGCACAAGCGTCGGGGCACCTTCAACTGATGCGACAAATAGTCTCGAAAATAGCTCGATAACAGTTGATGTCATAGTCCTGAAAACGATCAGAAATTTTTTGCTTTAATGCTTTCAACCCCACAATGAGTTCTTCATAATTCGCGTTTTCCTTAAAACAAGAGAGCTAAGCGAATTTGAAGGTATTCCACAATACGACATTCTTTTTAAATCCATCAAGTTTTCTTCTCTAATCAGACATAAGTTGCTTCTCACCTTCGTAAGTCTTACCAATGCCGTCCAACTGTGCAGTTCTGTCCACTGATACTGTGAGTTCCACAATTAACTCCAGATAATTTTGATTCCTGATTTACTTTTTCCTTCCTCAATTCCACAACAGTGACTATTAAATAGAAAAATCGTTCCAGGCATACTCCTCAACTTAATCAACCTCCTTCGCACTAATACGAGTATATTACTTCTCCATTCACTTCGTTCAATTCCATCGAAAACTGTTCGAACTGGTAGCGTAGTAATGCAAACAATTACCGAAAATTTACCGGTTCAGGATGTGCTTCACGCCAACACATTTAGCACAAAGTGCTTTTTGAAGCCGGCCGCTGTGGCCTAGCGGTTCTAGGGTCTTCAGTCCGGAACCGCTCTGCTTCTACGGTCGAAGGTTCGAATCCTGCCTCGGGCATGGGTGATTTCGTTAGGTTAGTTTGGTTCAAGTAGTTCAAAGTCTAGGGGACTGATGACCTCAGATGTTAAATCCCATAGTGCTTAGAGGCAATTCACGCTTTTTGAAGTACAAAACATTGTGTTCATCGTTGTTACTTTCTGACTGTTCAGACATTCTCCTCACATTTTATCCCATTTGCATACTGGATTTGCATGTAAGAATCTCTTTCTCAGTTACTGTCAGACTGGGTTTTTATTTGTCGAATTCTCTCTCGTTATTCCCACTGAGTACATGAATGATCAGGGGCAACTTGTAGCAATGTAAATAACACATCTCTCTGTACCCGATCTGACATATCATTATTGTAGTAGTTTCTCTCTTTAATGTATCTGGTCTTGATCAAGTGAGCTCCTCCTCCCTGGGGAAAGAAGCAGGTGGAACCTTTCTCAAGCTCTTATGGAGCTACCTGTCACTTAAAGTGCAGGTTTATCATTAGTGGACCATGCGAGCAGCGGAACAAGTGTTTCAGGGATTATTCTGGAAGTACCGCAAAGAAATGTGGGTGGAACGGTCAACTGAAGTGCTCCAAAGCATAACGGGAAACCACTGACGGAAGGTGTGAGAACTCCACTTGTTGCCAAAATTTATCAGGATTCTCAGGCTGTCTACTTGCCATAAACGCCGCTGTGTTTTGGTCGCCTGAAGCTATATACAGGGTGTTTAAAAAATGACCGGTTTATTTGAAACGGCAATAAAAACTAAACGAGCAGCGATAGAAATACACCGTTTGTTGCAATATGCTTGGGACAACAGTACATTTTCAGGCAGACAAACTTTCGAAATTACAGTAGTTACAATTTTCAACAACAGATGGCGCTGCAAGTGATGTGAAAGATATAGAAGACAACGCAGTCTGTGGCTGCGCCATTCTGTACGTCGTCTTTCTGCTGTACGCGTGTGCTGTTCACAACGTGCAAGTGTGCTGTAGACAACATGGTTTATTCCTTAGAACAGAGGATTTTTCTGGTGTTGGAATTCCACCGCCTAGAACACAGTGTTGTTGCAACAAGACGAAGTTTTCAACGGAGGTTTAATGTAACCAAAGGATCGAAAAGCGATACAACAAAGGATCTATTTGAAAAATTTCAACGGACTGGGAACGTGACGGATGAACGTGCTGGAAAGGTAGGACGACCGCGTACGGCAACCACGGAGGGCAACGCGCAGCTAGTGCAGCAGGTGATCCAACAGCGGCCTCGGGTTTCCGTTCGCCGTGTTGCAGCTGCGGTCCAAATTACGCCAACGTCCACGTATCGTCTCATGCGCCAGAGTTTACACCTCTATCCATACAAAATTCAAACGCGGCAACCCCTCAGCGCCGTTACCATTGCTGCACGAGAGACATTCGCTAACGATATAGTGCACAGGATTGATGACGGCGATATGCATGTGGGCAGCATTTGGTTTACTGACGAAGCTTATTTTTACCTGGACGGCTTCGTCAATAAACAGAACTGGCGCATATGGGGAACCGAAAAGCCCCATGTTGCAGTCCCATCGTCCCTGCATCCTCAAAAAGTACTGGTCTGGGCCGCCATTTCTTCCAAAGGAATCATTGGCCCATTTTTCAGATCCGAAACGATTACTGCATCACGCTATCTGGACATTCTTCGTGAATTTGTGGCGGTACAAACTGCCTTAGACGACACTGCGAACACCTCGTGGTTTATGCAAGATGGTGCCCGGCCACATCGCACGGCCGACGTCTTTAATTTCCTGAATGAATATTTCGATGATCGTGTGATTGCTTTGGGCTATCCGAAACATACAGGAGGCGGCGTGGATTGGCCTCCCTATTCGCCAGACATGAACCCCTGTGACTTCTTTCTGTGGGGACACTTGAAAGACCAGGTGTACCGCCAGAATCCAGAAACAATTGAACAGCTGAAGCAGTACATCTCATCTGCATGTGAAGCCATTCCGCCAGACACGTTGTCAAAGGTTTCGGGTAATTTCATTCAGAGACTACGCCATATTATTGCTACGCATGGTGGATATGTGGAAAATATCGTACTATAGAGTTTCCCAGACCGCAGCGCCATCTGTTGTTGAAAATTGTAACTACTGTAATTTCGAAAGTTTGTCTGCCTGAAAATGTACTGTTGTCCCAAGCATATTGCAACAAACGGTGTATTTCTGTCGCTGCTCGCTTAGTTTTTATTGCCGTTTCAAATATACCGGTCATTTTTGAAACACCCTGTGTATTGTGTGGAGTCACCGCTTCACCGCTTACGCCGTAAAGGTGTTCCGTTCGTCTGAACGACGGAATGCGAACGCGCCTTTCGCCAGTTGAAATCGGCGTTGCTTTACAATACTTGCCTTACGCGATTCGATCCCCAGGAGCCCCTTTTGTTGATGGTGGATGCATCGGATTTCGGGATCGGTGCTGTGCTTGCGCACAAAGATGGATCGCACGATCGCCCTATTGCCTTTGCGTCCAAATTTCTCTCGTCTGCGCAAAGAAATTATTCACAGATCGAGAAAGAAGCATTGGCTCTCGTATTTGGTCTTACAAAGTTTCATGATTTCTTGTATGCTCGTCACTTTACCATCGTCACAGACCACAAACCTTTGACATCGCTTTTTCATCCGAACAAGCCTGTACCTCCAAGTACAGCCCAGAAATTCATTCGCTGGTCTATTTTCCTCTCGCAGTGCCGCTACGATATCTTGTATCGGTCCACTGCTGAGCACAGAAAGGCCGATGCGTTGTCCCGTTTGCCTGTTGCTGAGGATAGAGCATTCGATTCCTCCGAACTTGCTTGCATGTTCATTAATGCGGAAACCTATGACGTGGTCGAATCGTTACCGATTGATTTTCGTCGTGTAGCTACAGCCACACCTGCTGACCCTGTCCTTGCAACCGTTCTGCGTTTTGTTGCTACGCAATGGCCCTTGTCAAAGTCACAGATCGGGGATCCGTTGGTTCGCCGATTTTTTGCTCACAAGAACAGACTTTTTGTTCGACGTGGTGTTTTGCTGTTGTGTTCTGATAATGATCAGTCCAGGGTCGTGGTCCCACGTTCGTTGCAGCCCTCTGTCTTACAGCTTCTCCACCAAGGACATTGGGGTGAAGTGAGAACGAAACAACTTGCTCGTCAGCACTGTACTGGGTTCGGAATCGATGCCGCGATTACGAATATGTGCTCTTCTTGCATGGTGTGTGCCGAACAACAATCAGCCCCACCGCGGAAATTCTTTGCATGGCCAAAATCCACTTTCCGTTGGCAACGCTTACACAGCGATTTTGCTGGTCCATTCTGGAATGCCCGCTGGTTGGTTGTGGTAGAGTCATTCAGTAATTTTCCTTTTGTTGTCCGAATGTCTTCCACGACGTCATCTGCCACCAACCAAGCGTTATCTGCTATCTTTTGTATTGAAGGTCTTCCACGGACTATTGTTTCTGACAATGGCCCACAATGCTTGTCCGCAGAATTTCAGTCATTCTGCAAGGTATTCAACATCTGACGCCCGCGCCGTTTCCGCCACAGTCAAACGGTGCCTCTGAACGATTGGTCAGGACTTTGAAGTCACAGATGTTGAAGTTAAAAGAGTCGCATTCTCGGGAGCACGCGTTGTTGCTCTTTTTGTCCTTGTATCGCTCTCAGCCCCGAGATGGTCACTCGCCGGCAGAGTTGCTCCGCGGTCGTCATATCGAACCTTGATGTCTTTGCTACATCCGCCGCATCAGGTTCCTGTGCAGCGGCAAACACCTGCGTTTGCTCCAGGCGACGTTGTCTACTATTGCCACCATCGAGGTTCACGGCGTTGGCTCGAACGGCGCATTCTTCGCTGCCTCGGACGCGCTATGTATCTGGTTTTGGGGGCCTCTGGTGAGATGCGCCAGCATCTCAACCAGTTGCGCCTCTGTCGTCGCATGGGATCTGCCGCTCGCCGTCTGCTTTCAGCGACGGTGCCGTCCGGTCAGCGCCCTGGGGATCCATCTACTGGCTCGCCTCAGCCCCTGGTGTTACCGTCGCTGCCTACCATTTTGCCCCATGGCGACGCGCCGCCGCCACCGCCACCGCCGCCGACTGTTCTCCCGCCGGAGACGCCCGCAGTGGACGCGTCGCTGCAACCGCTGCGCGCCTCCATGGGTCACGCGCCGCCTGTCGCCTCCCGTGACTAGTTGTCCTCCGACATAGAACTCTTGCCCGCTCCGGACCATATGTCGTCTTCGCCCGTCGGGTGCCCCGGCCCGATCGAGGTCGACCCTTCGGCCCCTCCTGTCTCTCTCTGCGGGTGCTTACACCGCATGTTCTCGTGCACCCTGGAGCAGGTTTTCAGGCGTTTCCTAGCTCCCCGCGGACCGCATGGCAGGGTGCGGGTGGCACAGCCTCGCCTGTTGTTAGGCTCCCCACCTCGTCGCATACGTCAACATGGGGTCCTCCCAACGGCGGGCGGAAGCCTTATAACACAACCGTACGCCGATTTGCGGGGGAGGAATGTGGTGTCACCGCCAGACACCACACTTGCTAGGTGGTAGCATTTAAATCGGCCGCGGTCCGTTAGTATACGTCGGACCCGCTTGTCGCCACTACCAGTGATGCAGACCGAGCGCCGCCACATGGCAGGTCTAGAGCAACTTCCTAGCACTCGGCGCAGTTGTACAGCCGACTTTGCTAGCGATGGTTCACTGACAAAATACGCTCTCATTTGCCGAGACGATAGTTAGCATAGCCTTCAGCTACGTCAATTGCTACGACCTAGCAAGGCGCCATTATCAGTTGCTATTGATCTTGTGATGCATGTACCGTCAGACCTACGTTCACCATTAATGGATTAAAGTTAAGTATTCCACCAGCTACGTCCGTTTTTATAAATTATAATTTCCTTGTCCTGTTCCAGACCTCACTCCAGCCTGCGTGAGCTAAAACGCGTGCCTTTCGGCTTGCTCTATTATTAAGGTGTTGGCTCTCCTGCCAACCCACAACATATTGTGTGGAAGCACGTGGGTCTCCGCAATCTTAAAACTCTGCCCTTTTTGTGGGAACACTCTCCGAAGCTATACGAATTTTCCAGGATTTACGACAAACAGGTATCCTTTACGTAATGCTGGGAGCTACAGAATGGACATTCAATATTTCTCATTGGAGAAGTACTTAGGTCCTTTTCGGGACTCGCTGGGCATCTTTAAGAGGTAGTAAGGGTGCCATCAAAATTTAGTGAGGTATTCTATTTCCAATTCTCGTTCGGATGGTACTTCGGTTGCGGATTAGGTGCTTGCACACTTGTTTCTTGACTTCGAACATCTACCTAGGTTTCTAAGCTTTATTTTGAATGTACTCGTTAATCAGGAAGATGATGACATCACCAGGTTATGTAGCCACATCACATCTACCGCACCAGCAACAGATAGCAGCCACTGCAATATGGAGCACCGAGACTCGCTTGTAGTCATCTCAACTGCCGTCTCTGAAAGACAGCAATTGCAATGACCATTCCTGGCTTCAGAAATAGCAGCTTAATCAGTTTTCGTGATTTAAGCTATGAGCTTCACGCACTAGTACGCATGTTTTCTGCAACCTAAGTCCTGCTTCAGAGGGATCTTTTTCGGTAAGCCCTCAAGTTTCGTTCCGCTATTTATTTAATTCATTGGAGTTAACCACCTGGTGATGATTGTTTATGTTTCTTCCTTTACTTATTGGTGTTTTGTGAGCTCTGTTTCGATTCACATCCTTCTTTTATTGAAATATTATAAAGGTCTAGAATCCCAGTTGGAGATGTGTTTCGAGTGCTTGGGCACTATATCAATCATAACTGCCCATCATCATGCTGGTTGTGACCCTGATAATCATTCATATTTCCGATCATCGTTTTATTTTATTTATGTACAATTCATTCTCAAGTTTTTGCTATCTCAACGTCAAGCTGTTTAGGGTAAATTGCATTTTGTTTAAGTAGATCTTACGTTTGCTACATTAAACTCTGTCATTCAGGAATCATTAAAGTAAATCATTAAATTGAAACAATAGTCAGCACCCCTGAAGGGTTCAGGATCTTATCATGTAACCTCTCCAATGTGAATGGCAGTTAATCTTTTTAAGTAGACTGTTTATTTCATGGGAATAGTCTATCATTTTACACGATCTGAGGTGATAGAAAGTGGTCGCGTTCACACAACACCTAGCTTCTAGCAAACTAGATCTGTAAAAATTCTTGTGCATGGTGTAGTAACGCCATTGCAAACTAAACTTGCGTCCCTCATCGATTATGTCTTTGCGCAACAGAAAGGCCTACTGAAAACTGTCTTTGAGAAAGGACTGTGGTTCCTGTTCATTTTTAAAGGCCACTGACGTCAGATTGCTAGGCTGCTTCTTTTTGAGCAATGGCCACTGGGCTTCTGAACTTTTTTTTTTTTTTTAGGGACCGATGGCCCTAGTAGTCTGATCCCTTCAATCCCACAAACCAACCAACCAACTATTTTTTACGTCACGAGCAAACAGCTAGGAATAAGCAGAACTGCCGCCACAAAATGTAATGTCGCGCTGCATGGCGTAGTAGTTCCGAGAAGAATCGAGCACATCTGAGGCGGACTTAAGGAAGCCAAGATGTAACCAGTAGCGCCGAAGCAGGTCGAGCCACGGGATCGCATGCGTGCAGCTCATTAAGTAAGCGTGAGGTTTTGCACGCCGTATCCCACGGCGTATGCACAACTGGCGTCGTTTCTCCGCTACTAACAGCAGGAAACACGGCCCCAAGAAACTTAGCGCCGATTTGTACCAACTGCCAGCAAGATGTACAAACGGCAAGCAGTCTGTCACATACCCCATCCCTCTTTCCCAACGGAACAACAACTTTATTATACGACGAGTAAAACGTAATGAACGTGACCTCGGTGATCTAGTGACACTATTAGTAATTTATTCCTTCCAAACCAAAGGTGCACTGTTATTTTATGCACACTTTTTGAAAATATTGTCATTAAGTCACGTATTTTACATTTTAAAATTTTGAAAATAATATTTACGATTTTTTATGAAGTCTTCCACCAGAGCTCTTACATGTTTGGAGTTTCCAGTTAAACTTACACTAAAAAGTTATATCTTAGTACTAAATGAAACTTATTTTCAGGTTCAGGACCCCACTTAAACATCAGTATCTCTTTAAAGTGAATGTTGTGAGTAAAAGTTAACAACAGTAATCGAAACTTGTTCTTTTGAACTTTTTTTGGTGGTCGATAAGTACCCTCCGCTCACCCTTGGTAGTGCATTAGCTAAGCACTAGTAATCAGAGTGTATTCTTAGGTTCTCGACCATACTTACACATTAGTATCTTTTTAAGGAGCATGCTGTCACAATAAGTCTCAAACAATTAACGAATTTCATTTATTTTTAACCTTCTGGGGAGGACGGGTGGACATAAAGAAACACCCCCAGCCCCCTCCCGTATACCCCCTTGGTAATACATGTTATTGAAAATGCGTTCGTCCTTCTATGTTTACAACAGCAATTCCCCAGTTAATTAGTCTTCGTCCTACAAAAAGACTGTGCAACTCAGGCAATACATCAGTTTACTTTAGTAATTTTTCATGATGCCGCAGTAAACCCAGAAGGATTTTAATGAGGTATGAAACGTACTCTCAAGAACGGATTTCGTCCTCTTCCTGTCAGAAAGACGTGGGCTAGGCAGCAAAGAATAAATATGCAAACTGCAAAACGGCTTTACTCCGTGGTGTAACTTATAGAATCTGATGTTCACAATAGTTATGGGTGGATTGTGACTAATCATCTGTTCACCGCAACAGGGCGGAATCTGTTTACCCCACGTGCCTGCACCTACAGTAAATCTCATGTGAAAGGTAAGAACGTTTTCTAAGTAGTTGCGTAGCGTACATTTGAGGCAGGACGTCGGTACCAGCCCGGCATTCATCTAGTGGGATGTGGGAAAACACCTAAAAACCACACACAGGCTGGCCGAAGCACTAATGCTCGTCGTTAACGTGCAAGACGTATTTGATTCATCTCAGTTTCGCCACACAGCTTGCTGAAGAGCTTGCTGACGAGCTCCGCTGTGCAGTCAGGTCCTATAGTAGTCATTTAAAAAAGCTGTCACTCTTGCTTCCAGACGTACTTTCGTTGAAAAAGGAAGAAACTCCTTTTTATCAGATGCAGTCATGGTGTGCTTTCTGAAATTTTACTATTATCTCTCACCCATGCACAACTGTTATAACAAAAATGAATCTCTAAGAAAGCTATAAATTGAAAAATTCAAGATGGACAGCAATGATACAGAATTTTGACGACTTACTAGGGATACATTCAGTTTAAATACTTAGAACTGACGTGAGTGGTGTACGAGTTGCCATTTAGATGTGTTTCTCAAGATATTGCCAAAATGTAGTTATTTTACATTCTATGTTCTGTCGTTGTCACTTTTTGTTACGAACGTGTCTCATATGGGAAACAAGCATTTTGATTATATATATATATATATTGGTTGCAACGAGTCTAAGAGCAGATATTTCTATTGGTGACTGAGTGAGAACAGTGTACTGAACAACAGTACATCAGTATATCCATTTGCGGACAACTTATTATAGACGTTAAAAGTCGTATGTTTTTAGGTTGATTAGTTCCTCGAGGAACACGTGGCAAGAGCAAACCATTATTGCTTATTTCCCATTGGTCAGTAGCTCAGGTATACTGTCAGTACGACCATGCAGAAAACAGCAGGTGAGAAGAGAGTTCGACGCTGAGAAAAAAGTAATCAACACCCTCATGTGGGTGTGTATTAAGGTACCACATATAAAGGTATCTTCGCTTGTACACGTCACACCGCGTACACAGTTGATGGCATAAAAATGATTTTTTCTGGTTAGGTACTGCGTCCCCCCCCCCCCCCCCCCCACCCTCCACCCCACATTCCTAGTACATGTGTAGAACTAGAGATTGGATTGATGCATCGCCTGTGGTGCGTTTACACTTATCATGCGAGACTGGCTGCAGGATGAATCTCAATTTTTAAAGAAACGATCGATTTGGAGAAAGTTTAGAGAGAAAGAAAATTGGAATAAATATCAGCAGCGTTAACTGTAACAAGAAAACTTATTTGTGACCAGGACTTATAAATCGAATTGTATGTTGAATCGTTAATTTTTAGGCACAACGTATGCCTAAACACGAGATCAAGAATACCTATAAGTAAGGCAAAACAGAAGGTGAATTGTAGCCAGAAGTACTTTCCAGTGGTAATGAAAAAAATTGTCTTAAATATTTTTTCTGGGAAGATATTACAGCGGAAATTCATTTATTAAATAGGTGTAGCTTTCGTAGCCAGTCATTGTTCTTTGTTAGCACCTCTCTCGAAAACTGCAGCTAATGTTCGTTTTGTGTTCTTTCTACTTGACGCCAGAAAATAGCTCTGAACACCAATGCGCGCGAAATGAACATACGAGCGAGCTGCTGCGTTATGAACGTGAGAGAGTGGTATAGCTACAGGTCTGGTGGCGTACTTTTGGTGCCGTACACATAATGTCTCACACGGAATTGTACACATTCAATAACAAACTTTGTCAACAGTAAAAAAAAAAAAGACGTACATTCATTAATGATTGCTTTCTAATTTACAAAAGATATTTATGTCAAATATTGTACCTACAATCCTACCTTATTCGTAAATTTCCACTTGTCTCTCTCCACATACACACTCGCCATCATAGGCTTATATTTCAGCAAGATAATGCCTGCCCGAAGTATGGAGAGAGTATCCACTCCTTGTCTTCGCGCTTGCCAAACTGCATGCAAGGTCGCTGGATCTCTCCACAGCTGAGAACGTCTGGAGCATTATGGGCAGGGTCCTGCTACCAGTGCCAGACTTTGTAGATCTAGAGCAGTATTCGGAGTTCAACACTATATCACTCAGCAGGAAATCCTGGAATTCTATAAAACAATGTCAAACTCAATAATGTCTTGCATAATGGCCGGTTGTGGACCAACGGGTAACTGACTTTCTCAACTGATGTAGCTCTTGCTCTTTAGTAAATTATTTAATTTTTCTGAAATTGTAATCATTTGTTTCTCAGTACATGCACATCACATCTACTGATTTTCGTCCATGCAGCTAAATCCTTCGTGGTACGTCGTTTCTCCCTTTTTTTGCCTTGAGGTGTCCGATTATGTATCCCCCAAATTGAGGCTCCAGTCTCTGGTGTTCATTATAACCAGCAGTATCCATATATGTATGGTATATTTTGCACTGCAGTACACGCCAGACGATGACATTGAAACAGACCACTACCAGCATAACATGTTGCAGTCACACGCCATCCATGGACTCTATAGCCCACAGCAGCAGGTTTCTTGCTGAGCTAATAGCCGGAAGCAGCGAACTTGATACCACCACTTTGCTGTGCAACCAGCTGAATGAGTACTTATGCTCTTGCCCACCTCCCTGGTGGGCTGTACGGTCAAGCCGTCGCTGCCATGCTATGCAGCTACTCTCTCGGTATCAGCTGGCCTGTCCAGGTCTTCATCATAGTAGAACAGTTCCTGGGCCAGATCCATGCCATGGACGTAGGTCAATCAGGATACTACAATTCCAACAACATCCATCGTCGTCTGTTGTGACTTCAGCCACAGAGCAGCCATGTCACAAAGTGTAGCTTTATTGGTCCCTGCACTTGTGTCAGGCTTCTCTGGCTTGGCCAATGTCAGGAGCTATGGCTTCCTGCAGGTGGCAAGGTAAAACGTTGATGCCAAAACATGATGAGCTTGGGGCAACATACACGTCCAATGCCTACGAACTTCTCTCTAGCTATGCACTCATCCTTGTAGTCGATATCAATAAAGGGCTACCTACCGTAGCCTGGGATGTTTTATTGGCAGTTCACCACATTATTTCAGTCACCATCACACGCAAAGCCGACGAACAAGTGAGGAATGAGCACTCCATGCTCATTTGACATCAGCTAAGTCACACACTATGATGTTCCAACACCTATAACAGTTACATACCATTTCTGTTAGGAAAGTAACTTTTCGTGGAAAGCACATCACAGCGTAACTGTTTAAATCCATCACAATATGTGAGCATTATTTGTGCTATTTCCACTACACAGGAAAGATAGATACACATTTGGTAGACTGTGGGTAATTCAATCCAGACAGCATTACCATGCATTGTAGAATGAATGAGTAGTTAGTATACTAGAAACAGTTGTACCTGCAGCCATTGTAGTTATTCTGGTTTGAATTCTAATCAAGCATATTAACATACAGCGTTTAGTATAGTCTATTAAGTACACTGCAGCTACGATCATGAATATTCAAAGTTCAAATAGTGTAATGGATTCGACTGCATGAAATGGTTTACTGAAGAGTACGTCAGCTCTTGTTCGTAAAATGAAAAGAATGACATCGGTCCCGAATAAACGTAGGTTTTTCATATATGCCAATAAAGCTTCAACAAGCATGGAGTTTAACAGTGATCTGCCATTTAACTGCTGTGTATCGGGGAGCTACAAATGTTAGCTGCAACTTCTACTGTAGACTTTGCTTTGAAGTCCCAGTTGTATCCCACAGCTTGAGTAATGACGATAGCCATTTCATCACTGCAAACAAATGCAAACCAACGGTGAAGGCAGTGATAACCAAGTGAAACTAATTCCAGGCTTGTCGTTAGATATGAAGAAGCTGTATCCATTTACAAAGGGAATTGCATTAAGACACGTGGATCGCAGATTCAGTATAAATTCCTGATTTGAAGGTACGTTCAATTTTCTGACATGTTCCCTCAGTAACTTGAAACTGGACGAACTGAAGATTGCGAAAAATACACTCCTGGAAATGGAAAAAAGAACACATTGACACCGGTGTGTCAGACCCACCATACATGCTCCGGACACTGCGAGAGGGCTGTACAAGCAATGATCACACGCACGGCACAGCGGACACACCAGGAACCGCGGTGTTGGCCATCGAATGGCGCTAGCTGCGCAGCATTTGTGCACCGCCGCCGTCAGTGTCAGCCAGTTTGCCGTGGCATACGGAGCTCCATCGCAGTCTTTAACACTGGTAGCATGCCGCGACAGCGTGGACGTGAACCGTATGTGCAGTAGACGGACTTTGAGCGAGGGCGTATAGTGGGCATGCGGGAGGCCGGGTGGACGTACCGCCGAATTGCTCAACACGTGGGGCGTGAGGTCTCCACAGTACATCGATGTTGTCGCCAGTGGTCGGCGGAAGTTGCACGTGCCCGTCGACCTGGGACCGGACCGCAGCGACGCACGGATGCACGCCAAGACCGTAGGATCCTACGCAGTGCCGTAGGGGACCGCACCGCCACTTCCCAGCAAATTAGGGACACTGTTGCTCCTGGGGTATCGGCGAGGACCATTCGCAACCGTCTCCATGAAGCTGGGCTACGGTCCCACACACCGTTAGGCCGTCTTCCGCTCACGCCCCAACATCGTGCAGCCCGCCTCCAGTGGTGTCGCGACAGGCGTGAATGGAGGGACGAATGGAGACGTGTCGTCTTCAGCGATGAGAGTCGCTTCTGCCTTGGTGCCAATGATGGTCGTATGCGTGTATGGCGCCGTGCAGGTGAGCGCCACAATCAGGACTGCATACGACCGAGGCACACAGGGCCAACACGCAGCATCATGGTGTGGGGAGCGATCTCCTACACTGGCCGTACACCACTGGTGATCGTCGAGGGGACACTGAATAGTGCACGGTACATCCAAACCGTCATCGAACCCATCGTTCTACCATTCCTAGACCGGCAAGGGAACTTGCTGTTCCAACAGGACAATTCACGTCCGCATGTATCCCATGCCACCCAACGTGCTCTAGAAGGTGTAAGTCAACTACCCTGGCCAGCAAGATCTTCGGATCTGTCCCCCATTGAGCATGTTTGGGACTGGATGAAGCGTCGTCTCACGCGGTCTGCACGTCCAGCACGAACGCTGGTCCAACTGACGCGCCAGGTGGAAATGGCATGGCAAGCCGTTCCACAGGACTACATCCAGCATCTCTACGATCGTCTCCATGGGAGAATAGCAGCCTGCATTGCTGCGAAAGGTGGATATACACTGTACTAGTGCCGACACTGTGCATGCTCTGTTGCCTGTGTCGATGTGCCTGTGGTTCTGTCAGTGTGATCATGTGATGTATCTGACCCCAGGAATGTGTCAATAAAGTTTCCCCTTCCTGGGACAATGAATTCACGGTGTTCTTATTTCAATTTCCAGGAGTGTAATTTCCTGTGGATCACGTGTTTAATTTAGCCTTTCAGAAAGTCTTTTATCCATCTGACTCTGTAAATAACGAGTCTGCTTTACTACATCACTTGTCTCTAATAGAAGAATTTAGAAGTTTACTAAGAGATGGAACTGTAACACAATGTGAGTACCACAGGGCGTGCGTTGTATGGTGTTTATTCAAGTGCAAGATACTAGGAGAACACTCTAACCTGTATTTGAAGGTACTGGTGTGCTACTGTTATCTAAATATTGTTGACAATTTCAGAAGCATGTGATTCGCACCACGCCCATTATAATACTTTATCTGGCTCCGTGAACGGAGGGCACTTTACTGAAAGCATGGAGCAACTTTCCCTTTCCGAATGAGGCGTGAGAGACCACTCATGTACTCATACTATGGCAAACAACAATCCTGGTGAAGTTTCCAATCGGTATCCCGAGGTCAAAAGCTTCTACAGTTAGGCAACGATGCAGTACTTTCTTGTCTCTGAATTTGTTTGGATTATGCGGAACGTACCAAAAATGAGAGACATAACATTAGTAGCATCCTGGGAAAGTAGATACTGAGCCGCTATATTGGTTGCTAAACCTAACTTCAAAAGGAGCATTAAGAAGGAAAGGCGATTTTAAAAATTTCAGAGATTCGTCTTACTATCTTATAATGAATATATACTTAACGAGATTGCAGCAGCGCATGAGAAACTGTGTTACACCGTTGCTGATAACTTATCATACTAATACAACGAACATTTATAAGCTTATGAGAAGTGATAAACAAGTTAAAGATGAAGCATCCCACCAGTAAATGCAAAAGGGGTTGGATTATTGAAAGATAAGTCAAGTGGTGAACCTGTTATTGAATTCACTGGTCTAGGATCTAAAATATGTGCTTTCGAGCGTGAATTAGAATGTGTAATGATCAGAACAAGGGCAGTAAAGCGCTAAAGAACTAAACATTGATGATACAGACTGGATTATATGCATCATAAAAGCCTTAAAAGATGCATGCAAATATGCATGAAAAATGCTTGAAAATACATGAAAAGTGTCGAAGTATGCAAGACCAAATAATAAAAAAGACATGGTAGTTACTGCATACATTATATTTCAAAGTCGAACAAGGAAGAACGCCGGCCTCGCAAAATATCGGTGTATTTAGAATGCTGATATCATTGGCTGAATACTTTGTGGTAAAGGTTAAGAAGTAGGCCTTACTGGGATTCTTTTCTAAAAATTTGCAAAATGGGGACGCATACCGTGTTTGAAGAGTTGCCCCTTCTTTGCTACTGTTGGCGGTGACAAGCGGATGCGATGCGAGTGAGTCGCAGCGAAATTGTTTCAAATTTTTCACTTAAACTTAAGCCAGAAATTTATGTGTTACTAGTGATGTCACTTTTCACAATGAATCCCATATTCCAAATTTTTATGTTCAGACATTTACTTACACATCAATATCTCTATAAAAAGCACGTTTCAAGTAAAAGTTAACACCCATTAATGAAATTAGATTTTTTTAACATATTGTTTGTGGTGGTCATAATGTCCCCCCCCCCCTTTTGTACTCACGACTTCGTAGTACACATAACTGAAAATGCATAGATATTGCTACGAGCGACCTAAAAGATATCTTCAGGTTCTGGGTCCTATTTACACATCAGTACTCTTTCAAAGTTATTCTGTTAATACAAGTCAACAACAATTAACGAATTCTGTTCTTTTAACATTATTATGAAGGGAATAATGTACCGACTCCCTTTGTAATACGTTTCATGGAAAAT
This sequence comes from Schistocerca piceifrons, assembly GCF_021461385.2. Lineage (NCBI taxonomy): Eukaryota > Metazoa > Arthropoda > Insecta > Orthoptera > Acrididae > Schistocerca > Schistocerca piceifrons. The sequence goes on from NC_060141.1 coordinate 779,552,325, forward strand.
GTTTGGTTTCGCTAGGATTTATCGGAACAAACCGTGCACAGACAGAAGATTAAAGATTGGCGTGATTAAAGAAAAGTTATTCCCAATCCGAACAGACTCTGAGTTTCCAGTCATATGCGTTAGGAGTGGGGTCTCAGTTAAGCCGCTTACTAGCTTAATGTTTTAGATGAAGAGCCCCTGAGTTCTAAAGTGCAATACAGAATCAGGTATGTGGACGACGTACTGTGTTCGCGAACGATTTAACAGATGCATCCGACGTTTAAATTCAGTTCACTGTAAAATTAAGTCTGCAGTGAATTTGGCAGTAGACTCAATCATCTGCACAGTGCTTATGATTGACATTAGCAAGCCAAAACAATCATGTAAGATATATGGGAGAGTAACTGCTACACAAACGTAATACCTGTGAATTCTCAGCTTCCTGTAACACGTAAACATGCAATCTTACATTGTGTGGGGAATCTACAAACCAATTTACGTTTTGAAAATGAATTAAAAAGGATTGATGAAACTGCATGCAGTGTAACCCTAATTGATAACATACCTAGAAGAAAGAAGAGAGAGGGGAGAATAGCACTTTTGTATCCTTCTCAAAAGACTCTACACAAATTGACAACAAGTGCGACCCAATGCTTTATGTAGGTAGGGCATCATGGATACTTAGCAGTCAACTAAAATCCAAGAAATACCATTTTCGTATATGAAGAATACTGCAGTATACATACTGCTCAGCAGTAAAAACGAGATTCCACGTACAGACGAGAGAGGAATTTTTGAGCTTTTCTCAAATTTATGTGGAAAAAAATACGTAGGTCAATCAGATACTGCTTAAACAGCGAGACTCCAGAATCTGAAACGTGTTAAAGACTGAAGAGAAAAGATCCCAATTTTGCTTATCACTATCTGAGTAGATGACATTAAATGTGTTCTACACAAAGCAAATAAAGGTAGGTAACTAATACTACTTGAAATTTCTGGCTAGCAATGGTCACCTTCAAGAGATATATTATTGTGGTACATCAACACTATATATTTCAGCTGCTAACATGGAATATTAAAACGAAGTCCCCTGAAAGATGAGGTCAGTAGAGGCGGCGGAACATTAACTTGGATAGAGAAGCGTGACGAAAGACATCGACCGTGTCCTTAGAAAAGGACCTATCGTTCCACTCGAGTCAACTGATTTCCTGAATGCAAGAAATTGGAAGGAAACAAGCTTAGATGCTCCCACAAAAACTGGAAACCAACCAATCTCGAACGCGAGTGCTGTGCCGTAACGGCTGAACCGTCTCCCTCGATTACGAACTTCCTTCTTCGCACTGTATCACCAACATGGTATTAATCCTCGCATTTTACGTGCGTTTATTACAGAAATAATACACGTCGAGCCTATGTTTGATGTCAGTGAGCAATAAACGCCCACACATGTCAGGTGGCTACACTTGCAGTAGAAGCTATTCTGGGAATGGGGAGGAGGGGGGGTGGGGGGAGGGGTTGGGGGGGGGCGATAGGTGGTGGGGGGAGGTGGGGACTCGGACGCGGTGACGTTGTTGTCATATTGCGGAAACGGAGCGATTTATCTGATATGCAAATGGGTACGATCACGGATGGAAGTATTTCCGAGGGTACTAGGTTTGTAAACTCGTCACGTGCCGTCATGGCTCAACTTTCCCCTGCATAGCAAAACTGCGCTATCCAAAACGGACGCCGAGGTAACTGCAGTGCACTACGGTACATAGATGACACGAGTGAACGACGGGGCCGGCCACGGTGGCCGAGCGGTTCTAGGCGCTTCAGTCCGGAACCACACTGCTGCTACGCTCGCAGGTTCGAATCCTGCCTCGGTCATGGATTTGTGTGATGTCCTTAGGCTAGTTAGGTTTAAGTAGTTCTAATTTCTAGGGGACTGATGACCTCCGATGTTAAGTCCCATAGTGCTCAGAGCCATTTGAAACATTTTTTTGAACGACGGGTGTGGAGGTGTGTCCGGGCGAACAGGCGTCCAAAATTCAAGCAACAGATCGCCCAGGTGAATGAATGGGCTACCAACTGTGTTTCTTCAACGACTGTTTAGCGAACGTTTCTACCAGCGTTTCCACAACGACTGTTTAGAGAACGTTCCTACCAGTGTTTCCTCAACAACTGTTTAGAGAACATTGCTCCGTGCAGGCTTTCGCAGCAGGCACCTGCCTCATACACCTATGCTGACTGCTATTGCCCGGTGACAAAGGCTCGAATTAGCACGCACAAACCTCAACTGGATGACCACAGAGTTTTGACAGGTCACCTTTCCAGATTAATCACGATTCAGGTTGCTAGCTGAAATCTAGACCTGCCAATAAAGGACGATAGTTGAAATCTATTGTTTACAAATTAATCACGATTTATGCAATAGTGGATAGAAATATGTTGATAAGAACGGCGTGAAACGTCGGAAAGACCGGAGGAATGAATATTATGACTGGGGACTGTTTTCATTGCGTTCTCCGGGTGCTCTTGTCATTCTGGAAAGCACCAGTGTATCTACATGAGCGGGGTATGTACAATTGGGTACCATACACTACACAACATGCATTTTATTTTACTCAGGACAATGGCATCTATCAGCAACTTTCCACACAGCTAGCAGTATACGTGCATGGTTTGGCCACCAATCTCCACAGACTTAAACCCAATCGAGAACCTGTGGGATAACCTCGAGCGAGTTGTTCCCGCCATGGATCCTCAACCGAGAATCCTAGCGCAGCCGGCTACGGCTCCTGATTAGGCATGGCTCTACATTTCTATCGGTACCTTCCAGAACTTCGTTGACTCTCTTCCCATTCGTCTCGCAACTGATGGCTCTCGATCTTCCAACATAAGGTGGCAAATATGAGGTAGACAGGGAGATGGAAACGTGGGTTCTACTATGCCAAGATTTGCTCGGTAGCTACAACAGGAAAACACAATTAATACTTTGCTCTAGTCCATGATCAGTTGGTTGGCAATTATAGAAGACATTACTAGACTAAGCGTCTGTAGAATGAGATAATTTACAAGTCACAAATCTTGCAGTGACGAATTAATCTCTCGTAATCTTGAATGTCGAATGTCGAATACGGTGAATTTGAAGACTAACTTGGAACTGGGCTACAAAGAGTTGTTGGCAACGCAATTAATTAGCAGTAGTACAAAATAAGGAAATATTTATTACTTTGCTGTAGCCCATGATCAGTTGGTTGACAGTTATAGAAGGTGCGACTAGACTAAGCGTCTGTAAAATGGCATAATTTACTAGTAACAAATCTTGCACTGACGAATTAATCTCTCGTAATCCGTGCTGCCAAAGGTGTCCAAATGGCTCTGAGCACTATGCGACTCAACTTCTGAGGTCATCAGTCGCCTAGAACTCAGAACTAATTAAACCTAACTAACCTAAGGACATCACACACAGCCATGCCCGAGGCAGGATTCGAACCTGCGACCGCAGCGGTCGCTCGGCTCCAGACTGTAGCGCCTATAACCGCACGGCCACTTCGGCCGGCCAAAGGTGTTCCTTCTGTAGTGTAATGATGCGTATGACTCAATGATTTTTGTTTGAAATATGTCCATATTCGGACATCGTCACCTACGTCGTTTACAAAACACTTCAAAAAAATTATTTAAATTCTTTTAAAGTTCTCTATAAAAGATTCTTGAAGGAAACTGTAATTAAAACACATTCAAGAACCTTCAACATCGCAGCGCGTCAGCAATCTTTGGTTAATATATTAAAAAACTAGAAACCCGCCTCGATGGCGAAAAAAGCACCTAGTGTTAACCTAGGTTTCGGCGTAGATAACTACGCCTTCTTCAGAACAACAAAACCCGCAAGGGCCTAAGACAAAGGTCTTCTTAGGCACTTGTGGGTTTTATTGTTCTGAAGAAGGTGTAGTTATCCACACCGAAACCTAGGTTAACACTAGGTGCTTTTTTCGCAATCGAGGCGGGTTTCTAGTTTTTTAAAACACCTTCAGTTGAGTCGTTTGTGCAAAATTATGTCACTCAGTCCAACTGGTTTGCGCAAAACTTATGAAACTTAGATGTCGTTTGTTTCTTCTTGGAAATTATATTCTTGCAAATTATCTTATTTTTCCCATATTAAAATCAGACTGTAAACCTTTTAGATTCAAAAATCGAAATCAAACTCTTCTGAAATTTAATATCTTGGAAAAGTTCAGTAATAATTCTTCCTCAATATCACTCATCATAAATAATTCTCGAACACGTATTTAAGCTTTAGAGCATACACTGTTTTATTATCTTCGTATATGTTGCATACAGATGTGAACATCAGACTCGACAAAACAGAACTGAACAAAACACAACATGAACTAAACATTCTGTGACGTCATTAGGATGGAAAATTACAAATTTTTATTTATTTGAATGTTGTAGGTTCGACGCAATAACCCGGTCACAGGATCTTCTGCTGCTCTTTGGCCGTTGACCCGCGACGTCTAGTGGCCAGCAATTTTCTTTCTGGTTCCGGCAACAAAACAAAAATACAAAACTTTAAATATTTTACAAACATAACAAAATATTACAAATACATAAACAAAACACTAAATTAAACATATTTACTTGCGAACTGAGGTGATCCTTGTGGATGGGTGACGCTTTAATTTCGCGTCCCATTACACTTCATGCTTTTGATATATGGTCACATTAATGCGACTACTCACTGTAACACGTCTAGAAAAAGAAACAAGATAAGAAATACATCACTGAAGGGAAGGCGAAAGTACTTTAAAAGGTGCCAGCTGGATTAAACTCTATTCATCCGAACTGTGTGTAGTGAGGGGAGATAAGAAAATAGCCCCGTGTTTACGTCGAAAAAACCACGTACAAAAAATAACCTAGAAAGCGGAAACTACAAGAGGTAACCACCGACAGAGAAAGAGGCGGTGAAATTGTACAGCTCGACAGCAGCTTTTACCGTTGTAGAGTGGATCGTGTAAACTTCATTTTATTGGCCAACTCTCGCGTCGAGTGCGTCGTATTTCGTGATGCGTCGCTCAGATTACGGTAGGAGGGCTCAAAGGCCACGACTCGAGGCTGCCGAGGGGCCGAACCCGGCAACTAGCGAACAATTTCTTTTATGTCCGGGTTAAGCTGCCGTTGCGCGCCGGTTAAAAGTTGCGCTACAGGTAACGACGAAAGTTGGCGGGGCTTTTAAGAAAACAGCGGCCCGTCTGCCGCCGCTGCCGCTGCCGTCGGCGCCGCCATTGCATTTTGTGTGGGCCACGGCGGATCACGCGAGCTTCCTCTGCTCAGCTCTTCCTGCTGATTTACTGCTCAGCCGAAATTAGAGCAGCCGCCGGCAGCCTAGACCAGCACCGGGGGCGCCCGCCGCTTCCGCCCTGGCTGGGCCGCCATTTGCATAAGTGCCAGTCCGACCACCCTGCCTACTGCTGCACCTGCCACTAATTTTTGGGAGCACGCTTCGATTCGCAAGTTTTTCAGTCTATAGTTTTAACATTCCTGGTAACATCGTGATGGAATGTGGTCGCAGAGCAACGATGTATTTGCTCATAGTTAAGATCTTATTCTTCATCTTCTTTCTTGGCTCTACAGCTCATGATGAGCCTTGGTCTCTTCTACAATTTCCTTCCTTTTCTCTCGGTCCTTTGCCAATACCCTATAGCCCATTTTCCTAAGATCTACGTTCACATGCTTGGCTAAATATTCAGTCCGCATGCTAAAATTTCCACTTTTTCTCTTGCGTGAACACTTGAAGTGCGTTTGAGTCATTAAAAGTATTGATCTACCTGGTTCTGTTCGGTTTTTCACATGTCAGAGGCATAAATAATTCACTTTTAAACTCGCCGTAAGTTGGCCTGTTAGGACAGAAGGCAAGCTAAAACACATTATCAGCAGAACAGGCAGACTGCTTTACTTCCCATCAAAGCCAAGCTACACTCAACACAAGAAGCCTACAGGAATCTTGCTTGTCAACCCGTCTTCCCGCTGCGTCACCCTACGTGTCCGTTTATTCTGTAAGCTTTGATTGTAGTGTCATGAATAGGGTTCCGGTGTGGACGACTCTTTTTACTAAGTTATATCGAGATGAGGCTCAATGAAATATACATTCATTTCATTGTAGGCCAATGGTGGATATGAATAGTCCTTTATCCTGTTCGGCGTATTTAGGGCTTATTTATTTATTTCGGTACGAACTATTTTCTTTGTATCTCCACCCTTTCTCGACTAGTAGTGGCTCTTCTGTAATACAAATTTTCTGTAGAAAGCACAGGCTTCTCTAAAAGTCGAATTCTCTTGCGCCTAAAAACCTAAAAATGTGTAATATACTCAAAAACCAACAAAAGTTTTACTCAGTTATATTGGGACGAGGCTCAACGAAATATACATTCATTTCATTGTAGGCCAATGGTGGATATTAATAGTCCTTTATCCTGTCCGGCGTTGATACTGTCATGTGTGAAAGTGGCTTCAGGCAAATTCCGGGATGGTTCCTTTGCAGGGGTACGGCCGTACAGTACAGTTTCTGTAACTTTAGTGCATTTCACCCAAAAATGAACCCATTTATTCGCAGCCATTGACAAATACTTTTTTTCCTGTTTCAAACAATACTTGCCCTAAATTTAGAAAGTCTGTAAACCGATAAATGTCCTCAACTCCTTAGTATTCATTTCAAAATGCTGCAAATGGCTCTAAGCACTATTGGACTTCATATCTGAGGTCTTCAGTCCTCTAGACCTAGAACTACTTAAACCTAAGTAAGCTAAGCACGTCGCACACATCCATGCCCGAGGCAGGATTCGACCTGCGACCGTAGCAGCAACGTGGTCCCGGACTGAAGCACCTAGAACCGCTTGGCTACAGTGGCCGGTAGCATTCATTCGCACAAACTTGTCAGCCACCAAGTCTTTGTTCCCTTATAAAACATTTATGGAGTAAGGAAACTACTGGTCAAATTTACAAACATATCGCAAAAAACTCGAGGTTCCCGAATGAGTGAGTGTTCAGCAACTTTCTGCATAAATTGTATTGCAAGACACCTACAGATTTCTTTGAAGTTGTCCCAAAACACATAACTATTTCCCTGTTGTATCTGTGCTCTGTTTCGTACCTGGAAAATATTCTCCAATTCCTAAATTCTCTTCGATATACTTTACGTTTGATTTATTCATTTAGTGCTTCCACCGCTGTAAGAAATGAGCTACAGTGAAACTGTCTTCTTCCTGTTTTAAAATAAATTCATTCATCTTATCCTCTGACTGGTTCTATGCGATCCGTCACGAATTCCCCTTTGGTACCAAACTCTTCATCACAGAATCGTTCTTGCTCCGTCACTCACGTGTTATTTTGCTATCTAGGGAGAAGGATTCCTTAACTTTATCTGCTTCGTGATCACCAATACTGAGACTAAGTTTCTCGCCATTCACATTTCTGCTACTTCTCGTTACTTTCGTCTTTCTTCGATTTAACCTCAATACGTATTTTGTGCGCATTAGACTATACATTGAATTCAGCAAATCATGTAATTCTTCATTTCAATGTGGATACGAATGTCATCAGCGAATCTTATCACAGACATCCTTCCACCTTGAATTTTAGTGCCACTCATGAACCTATCTCTTATCTCCGTCGTTGCTTCTTCGATGTATAAATCGAACATTAGGGGCGGCAGCCTACATCCCTGTTCTACACTCTTTCTAATCCGAGCGCTTCTTTCATGGCCTTCCACTCTCAATGCTCCAACTTCAATCTTATACATATTGTATATCATCTCTCTATCCCAGCAACTTAACACTCTTTGTCTCAGAATATGGAACATCTTGCACCATCCGAAACGTCGAAAGGTTTCTCCAGGTCGACAAATTCTATGGATGTCTTTCTTTAGTCTTGCATCCACTATCAACAGATTCGCCAGAACTGCCTCTCTGGTGCCTTTATCTTTCCTGAAGCCAAACTGATTGTCATGTAACAAATCCTGAATTTGAATTTCCGTTCTCCTCTATATAAATCTTGTTAGCAACTTGGATGGATAAGCTGTCGAGCTGTTTTTGAGATAATTCTCACACTAACTCAGCTCCTGCAATCTTCGGAATTGTGTGGATAATGTTTTTACGAATGTCTGATGATAATTCGCCAGTCTCATACATTCTACACACCAACGTCAATAGTCAATTCGTTGGCACACTTCTCCTTGATTTCATAATTATGATAGTATATTATTTATCCTTTTTGTATTATTTGATCTTAATTCTTCCAACTCTCTTTTAAATTCTGATTCTATTACTGGATCCTCTATCTCTTCTACATCGACTCATTTTTCCTCTTCTGTCGCGTCATCAGACAAATGCTCCCCTTCACACAGGTTGTCAATGTACTATCTGGTCCCTATTCTGGATTTCATAATGAATTCTCCACTGGACTCTGAATTTTAGCACCCTTATCTTTAATTTCAAAGGAGGTTGTTTTGACTTTCGTATACGCCGAGTCAGTCTTTCTGACAGTAATGTCTTTTTCGACTTCGTTACATTTTTCCTGCAGCCATTTTCCCTCAGCTTTCTTGGAATTCCTGTTTATTTCGTATCTAGACGGCTTATATTTCAGAATTCCTGAATTTTCTTGGACGTTTTTGTACTTCATTCTTTCGCCAATCAACCGAAGTATTTCTTCTTTTATTCATGGCTTTTTTGTCGCTGACTTCTTTGTACTCAAGGTTTTCTCTCAATTGTCTATGACTACGCTTTCCAGAAATGGCCATAACCATTAAACTGAAATGCATTGTCTGCTATTCATTATGGTAGTATCTACGGTCTCCGAGAACTTCGGGAGTATCACTTCATTTCTCAGTCGTTCCATATAGCACTTCCTCGCACGTTGTTTCTTCCTGACTAGTCTGTTAATATTCAGTTTATTCTTCATCCCCACTAAATGATGATCTGAGTCTATATCTGCTCCTGGATACGCACTACAAGACAATATCTGGTTTCGAAATCTTTTTCTGACCTTGGTGTAGTCTTACTGAAATATTCCCGTATCTCCCGGTCTTTTCTAAATATGCCTCCTCCTCTTCTGATTCCTATTTGCTATAACCACCTGTAATTTATTGCAGAACTCGATTACCCTTTTTCCTCTCTAATTCCTAGTACTAAGCACATATTATCCCGTAACCCTTTCTTCCATTGCTTCCCCGACAAACACATTTCAATTGCGTATGTCTGTTTGATTTTCAACTCTCTGTACGTACTGAATTACCTGTTCAGTAATCTCATATAATTTCTTTATCTTCAGCTTGCGCCGTGCGCGTGTATACTTGAAATATTGTTGTTGGTGTTTGTTTGCTGTCGATTCTGATGAGAACAATCCTGATTCTAAACTGTTCACGTTAAGTCACTCCCTCTCCGGCATTCCTATCCATAACGAACCTACTGCCGCTACAAAATTTTCTGCTGATGCTGACGTTACCCCATGCTCATCCGACGGCAAATTCTTGTGTTCTGTCCATTCCTTTTCACTGATCCCAATTATATGTAGACTGAGCCTTAGTATTTCGGTTTTCAGATTTTCTAGCTTCCCTATTAACTTCAGACTTCTGACATTCCACTCCAAGACTTGTAGAACGTTAACCTTGCATTTTTATCGTGGTCACCTCCCCTTGGAAGTCGTCTCCCGGAGGTCTAGCCCAAAATCTTTTGACAATGGAGAGATTATTCTGACTTTCCTTTCGGCGACAGGCCACAAGTCCTCTCGATACACTATAAGTGTCTGTAATAAAGGTATTGTGGGTGTACCCAGGCAAACACATACCTGCCACAGCCGCATTGGACCGATAGCGCAATTTATTGTGAGGTGCATCTGGATGAATGGGTCCTGTAATTTTACCAGGCTTGCGGGTATCAAGGGTGGCCAGCTTTAGTTACTGTGCTTCAGTCCGTATGTACTCTTGTGTCTATATTGCGGCAGGTTGAGCTGTTTTAATAGTAGCAGCGGAGATAGGGGCAGGTAGACCTGAAGGACAAATTGTAAACCTCAGCCACGTATACGTCACAACTTACGGTGAATTAAAGCATTACCAACTACATCTCGAATAACTGGAAATTGGGCACTGTGTATTCTCCAGATTCGTTATAAGGCCATTGTGGTGCGTAATTAACACAAGACCAGTAGCAGAAAAGGAAATGCCCAGAAACATACGCGATCTTATTACTTTTTTCCACACGTTTCGTTTCGAAAAGCGGTTGCACAATTTGTGATAGCCTTGTAACGGTACTAACAGTCACCACGCGTACGACATTTGGAACTCTTGCTGCAAACACATGGGCCGCCGTAACGAATTTGTGTGTGTGTGTTTGGGGGGGGGGGGGGGGGGTGCTGCCACGCCGACCGGAGTCAGTCGATGCTACAGGCGTAGGAAGTTGGTGCGGCCTCCCGGTGGTCAGTGACTGACTGGTCAACATCGCCTGCAATGGCGGAGCTGAGGCAGGCCACCTGGTGTGTGGCGAGGCGGCGCCGGGTGGATGTCACCGCCTCAGCCGGCGGCCATAGAGTGCTTCTGAGTCGGTAACAATCTGAGTGCGATGGTACGAGAGAGGATTCCGAAAAAAGGTAAGAACACATCCTTGTATACTTGCCCAAAATTAGCGATGGTTTGTACGGTCGTCAGAGTGGATCGTATACAAAAGATGTTGCGTGATCTTTGATATTTCTGTTTCCTCTCCCCCTGTCGCTACTCATTGGTGACTTGACTTGTTCTGAGGTTTTCTGCGCTGTGAACCAAGGTAGCCTGTTCGTAGCAGAGATTTAAGGAGCCCAAGAGCGGTTTGCAAGGACGTGTTGTTGTTGTGGGTAGTTTAACATAAAACTTGTGCTTTGTGCACAAATGGCCGTCCGTCAGCCAGAATGGGTTCTGTGCTATTGATTGTTAGTTAGAGAGGAGCCGCTTGTTGCCAAGCACGACGTTAGATTCGGCTGTCGAAATTACCTACTTTCCGTACTGATTCGAGAGTGAGATGGTAATTTTACCTTCAAGTGCATCTTCAAGTTCCCATTGCCACTTACTGACGCTCGTAATTGAGAAGTACGGATAGTATTGATCTTACGAACATTGTTGTGAATAAGATACTTGAGTTGAGAATAATATTTTCCCACATTGTTAATTGCCACATATTGAAAACGCAGATGGAATACTGAAGGAAGGTGACAACATACGAAATAAAATCATACATTTTGGGTCGAATGCAAATAGTAAATCAACTTCAAAGGATATAAACTGATTCTAAAGAATGTAACACACCGCATTTCATGTAGAGATGGTATCACGGAACTTGTGGGCGTCCGACACAAACATTCGCTATCTATGTACATATTTACACGCAATACGCGATGGATGCTGTTGGCTGCCTCTTACCGACGTCTCCTGCGACACACTCAGCAACGCGCTTCTTTTCCATCAAGACCGTGCGTTCTGGTAAATAACTAATTTCTACAGGGTTTGTATAAAAAATACTGTTTCAAATCACTCACAGGAATCTCTGGTGAAATCCTATACTGAAGGCCGTTCTCTGTGGCCGAACTGTTCTAGGTGCTTCATTCCCGAACCGGGCTGCTGCTACAGTCGCAGGTTTGAATCCTGCCTTGGGCATGGATGTGTGTGATGTCCTTTGGTTAGTAGGGTTTAAGTAGTTCTAAGTCTAGGGGACTGATGACGTCTGACGTTAATTCCCATAGTGCTTAGTGCCATTTGCACCATAACTGTTGACAGCACTATTTAAAGTCTACAGTCATTCGTTACGCAAACGATTAACAGTTTCCATGCTCTAAGAACAACTGGTATCTTATCTACTGCTTATCTCGTATATTTGGAACATATACGTTATTTCGCTCTGACGTTCTCAGTTCACCGTGTGGGAGTGGCGCTCTATTTTGATTAATAATGCATGCACAACTGTCGCAATGCATATGGATGAGTGTACTCGACAAGCAGACGAACCGAATTTTCAACCACTCGTTCTGTACTATTAGTTTGCTTACAAATGAAGTCCGTAGTGCAATACCCAGATAAATCACGTTTACTTAATTTCGAATAAAACACAAAGAACTGACCACAAATAGCAATAAAAACTCAAGCGGTCTTGTATTTTCCCAACATTTACTTAGGCGACTAGCACACCTGTCGCATAATTAAAAATGCAACACCTGTAAGGCAACAGAACAGCAGCCAGGAAGAATAAGTTCCGTAGAAAGTACTCAGAGCACAAAGGAAGGACTTTGGTTTGGGCGTTGGCCCGATATGTTACGTAGACTCACGAGGTATCACGTGAACTCACGTGGGGAGCCGCGAGACAGTACAGTGCATTGGCGGTGACCGTATGTGGTCACACGTGACCTCACAGGGCGGAAGCTAGAGGCGCCAATGTGGGAGGGGCGGCGTAGCCTACCGCGCAGTATAAAGGTGGAGGCTGCAGGGTTCCGTAAAGATAGCGGTTCAAGAGGGACGTCTGTGTGGGTAACGCCCCGGGCCTGGAACTGTTCTATTCACTCTGGCTCTGCTCACACTGCGTACTCCTACATGGGATTTAGCAGTCAGGAGTAGTGGACTCTCATTCAAGTCATCACCCAATTCTTCCGGCTTGTGACTAAAACATAGCCATCCAGCTGTGGAAGCTCTGATTAGGAAGTCTACGTTGAAGTTTTCGTTCCCGTTCGGATATGAAATACCGAAAGTTTATGAAATCGACGACTGGTTGTTCGAAAAGATAGGTTTTCAAGATGATGACGTTCACGTGTTGTCATATGATTTCCTTGGTAATGCAGTGTATGTTAAAGTGCGATACGTTGAAACTTGTACCCGGATTATGACAAAAACAGGCGGTTTCACGAACTTTCTTCATTTCAATGGTGAATCTCGCTCATTTGCAATCACATACGATGGTTTAGGGTTGCGATGTGTGCGCGTTTCGACCTTCCATTTGAAGGAAAGTTCGATCTCATCAAACAAGCGTTAGTGGAACGGTTCAGAGGTTACTGGTGAGAAATGGACGGGCAATAAACATTTCAATGTTGACAGTGGTGTGCGAAATGTTAGAACTGATCTTCAGAAGCATATCCCGTCGTATATTATGGTTCAAGGCTTCAGAGCCTTAGTTGTTTATGATGGCGAACCAAGGACCTGCGTGGTATGCGGATCCACGGAACATCTTAAGGCAACCTGTCCTGTGTCAAATTTTTACGGAGGGAAAACCAGGCACACAACTCGGCGGGCGAAGTCAGACATCAACAGAAACTGTCGTATGCGGTCACCTTGTCAGCCACATTACAGGAGACCGAGAATGGCCAGGGCTCTGCCATATCATATCAGGCAGAAAATGAAAGAAATCAGGCTTCAGCTGTACGTAGCGTGCTGACAAGTAAATAGAGTTCAATGGTTACCCTGCCACACTGTTCGAACCAGGCCTCTCCAGGAGAGCCTAATTCCCAGATCATAGACGGTAGCAAGACACATGATAAAGAAATTACATTGCCTGTTACACATCCAGAGGTACCACTAAGTTCCAACCCCGATGATGTTCCAGTGTAATCAGTAGGTAGTGACATGATAGTTGACGAGGACTCAAACCCAAACCACCGAATAGTCATCGACCGATCTGATCACCCAGTAATAAGTAAGGACAATTCAAAGAAATTATCTAAGCAAACGAAACGCTCCCATAGAATACAAAGTCAGGAAGAGACACAGGAGTTATAAAGTAAAAGAACGTGCACAAGGGAAATCCTTAAGAAATCTCAGACAGGGGAAACGGCGGTGGCTGATTCTGTGAGGGTAATGGTTCCCATTCGGAACGAAGATGTTTTGATGCATCACATGAATACAACCGTGAAAGCATCTTCCGGGTTTCTTCCGGTCCCGAGCACCCTTTGATCGGAAGATACGGAGCTGTAGTAAACAGTTTTATGCAGACTTACAAGCTGGCTACAGTTAATGTCTCTCGGATAAGTTCGGCGGTAAAGTTACAATGTTTGAAAGATTATCTTTATGCTACTGACATAGATGTTGCCATGTTACAAGAGGTTATAACACCTAGAGTAACGGACATAACAGGTTATGAAGCAACCATCAACATCGGAAATGAAGGCGGAACAGCAGTTTTATTCAAAGAGGATGTTGCGTGTCGACCTCAAGCGATTTTAGAAACTGGTCGAGATATAACTGTTCAACTTCAGGACCTCTTTTTAATTAACGCATAAGCGCCATCTGGGACTAATGAAATACGACACAGAGGTAACTTTTAACGGAATGGGGTAGCTGAACTGTTAAAGAACGTTGGGGCCGCCATTATGCTTGCCGGAGATTTTAACTGTGTGTTGCGCCAAGAAGATGAGACGCCCAGTTTTAACACTTGTTATGAGCTACAAACATTGGTAACTGAATTAGAACTGCAAGACCCCTGGACATACTTTAATCCCCACCAGACCGGATGTACTTACGTCAGTAGCACGTCAGCAAGCAGATAGAATCTATGTTACTGTGGTGTGCATACTGAAAGACCTTCGGTACACACACCATCAGATTATTTGACTTGTCGCTCTAACGAAGTAGGCGAGTGTCAGCAATATGTCTCGTGGTCTTATCGTGGCGTGTTTATTTTCTGCCGTTAGGTCAGACGATAGAAATGCCACTTGCACGCTTAGAGTATCAGATTGACGGTGGCCAACTTTAAACAGAACTTGATTAATTTTCACACACATTTATTAAAGTAATAAAAAGCATAGAAATTACTTAACTTGATTCTGGATGCTGTTTACAATTGACAATTGAAGTTCCTTTGGTCTTGGTACGTTAATCTTATTCTCACATATCTCTGATACTTGGCAAAGTGTCTATTCATTTATCTTCATGGCTATGTACAGGAATATGATAATCTTATTAGGCGCAGACTAAAACTTGACTATAGACTGGTACAGACAAATGCAGACTGGTACAGACTGGTGCAGACAAGTGCCGACTGACCAATCGGAGGTCTGTACACTCGTTATAATACCTCGAGCGTTCAGGTATCACTGCGCGAGGGTGATCCGCGAGGAAAAAGGTTCTACGTTAGCAGCGATCTCATTGGCTACGTTACATATTAATACGCGGATCGGCGGAAGCAGAATTTGGTCCGTCTTTATGGCAGCGCCATCTCGTAGAGCGGAGAAGGACGAGCGCCGCGCCTCCGCTGTTGTGCTTAGCGGGGCGCGCTCTAGTGGGAAAGTTGTGTACGCGCTGACTACGCGGAACTATGTACACAGCAGTTACTAATGAACTCATGCGCAATATTAATGATTGTGAGACATGATCTATAAACTTCTCCAACCATTGTGCATACCATATTTCATTCAGGTATATCCGACAAAAGACCTTTCGTGGCCATGGAGTATGTCACCTTAACGTCTCCCTATTGCAGGATGTTGAACACAAGTAACACATTCAGCACACTTGGCATAAATGCTTAGGTTCCCAAACGAAGTATCGGGAGCGGATCGTTTGGTGGGCCGAATTCTCAAAACCCGTACTTCGTAAATGCATGATACAGTATGCAAAGGCCCGAGCATATTGGCGCAAACAAACTGTGAAATATTTTTTCTCTTGCTTGCAAGACTTTTACCAACAACCAGACTACCTTTCGGCTAACATAATGAAACTGAAACGCTTTAAGTCGAAAATAACCGCCGTAGCCCGGCATCGTCTGGACGGGGTGAGTACGCGAGCTGGAGGCACGGGCGATCTTGTGCAGGAACGTACGTCGTTATACCATGTGGTAAGGGAGACACGTAGAGGGAAACAAAGAATAAAACCCGCTCTGGAAGACGATGACGGAGGAGAGTACGCTACATAGACGGCCATAAAACAATATGTGGCGAAGTATTATAGGAATATATACGCTGGAACGGAAATTGTTAGACTGAACGGCGAAAAACTTTTAGCGGACGTTAAGAAGGGAATACGTGAGGAGGATAGTGCCCGTACATATACCTGAGGACGAAATAAAAACAATAATTAATGACGCACCGAGGAACAAGTCAGCAGATCCCGATGGGCTCCCGGTCGAATTTTATGAACGCATGTGGGAGGGATGTAATAGGGAATGAGCTCACAGATACGTACAATGAGGTATTAACTAACCGGGCGTTTCCTCCTATATTTACGGGGGGAACGATTGCACTCACCCCAAAAAAAACCAGACAGCTTGACGGTTTGTGACCACTCACCTTACCCAAAGCTAACTTTAAAATATTTACTCGTCTCTTGAACAGAAGGATGAAGTAACTCCTGCAAAATGTCATAGGTCCTTACCAAACGAGTGTAATAAAGGAATGATCAAAGCTAAACACCTTATGTGAGTATAGGGATGTAATAAACCTCACTTGGTTAAGTGACAATAGTCTTTCCTTATTGTTTTTAGATTTTGATAAAGACTTTGATAGGATCAATCATGGCTTCTTATTCAGCACCATGCAGAAAATGGGTTTCAATGACCATCCTATAACTGTCATACGTAAATGTATCAGTGGTGTTTTTTCCTGGATTAAAGTCAATGGACAACTGACTGAAACATTTCCAGTGCCACAATCTGTACGTCAAGGATGTCCATTGTCTATGACATTATATGCGATATTGCTTTTGACAATGCACCAGAATTGAGAGAACTACAGATCTTCAGTATTAAGACAGTTTGTCATGGATATGCAGACGACATAAGCGTTATTCTAAGCTCGAATAGTGAGGTCGATGAAGTACACCAGAACTCACTATCCTCTGGTGCAAATCTGAATCTTCGAAAGTCCAAAATAATGCAACTCGGTTCTTACAATTCTGCAATAGTTGCACACTGGTTAGATGTAACTGATGAGCGACTCCAACTCGGATTGTGTTTAAGTAAGAATCCCAAGCTCATGGCTACGAAAAACTGGGAGCGGAAACTTATCATCAGAGCCCTGCTGAAGGACCATAACATGGTGTCGTCAGGCCGATTGCAGAAAGTTCAGTTTGTAAATACATGCATACTTAGCAAAATATATCATTTCGCAGCAGTCTTGCCGATACCACTCGTCACAGCATGAAAAATACTAGCTGCAGTGTGTTGGTATTTGTGGAAGCAAAATATCTTAAAAGTATCCTTTCACTCGGCCACTCTGCAGAGGTACAACGGGGAATCTGGACTTAAAGAAGTTAAATCTAGATGCGACGCACTGTTTCTAACGCACTGTTTTAAACTAAGATAGGCATTACGAAATTTCTATTTCTCTCGTTAGGTCCCATTAATGTAGCACGTATAGATGTCAGTCTAGACTCCGTCCGGAAGAACTGTGCCGATTCGAGCTTTATAAGACTTAAACCAGCACAAACCAACACTAGAACCGTCTGTGATTATATTACCAGACATCGTCTTAACAACTCAATTCAATTAAAATATCCTACTAAAAACTGGATGAATGTCTGGAAAAATATCAACAATAAAATTCTACCGACTAGAGTTAGCGCCGTGTGGTACGATGCTGTAAACGAAAGCATACCCATAGCGGAAAGACTATGGAAAATCAAATTTAGACCATCTCCATACTGTGACTAATGTCAGTTTGTAGAAATTGTAACGCACATGTTCTTGTGTGAAAATAGAATCAGAACTTCGAAATGGACTAGGAAGAAATTAGCACTTATCAACAGAACCGCAGAAAGTCATATTCCGATAACTGATGCTTAACAACCCGACTGGAATGTTACCCATCCGCAAAGAATAACAGTTATTCGTGGCTTCTGGGACAGTTTGTGTTTTAAATGTTAACACATAAACCTTGGAAGAGTATTTGTTTTATATAGCAGAAAAACATTTTATGTGGCACACGTATAACAAATACACTCCTGGAAATGGAAAAAAGAACACATTGACACCGGTGTGTCAGACCCACCATACTTGCTCCGGACACTGCGAGAGGGCTGTACAAGCAATGATCACACGCACGGCATAGCGGACACACCAGGAACCGCGGTGTTGGCTGTCGAATGGCGCTAGCTGCGCAGCATTTGTGCACCGCCGCCGTCAGTGTCAGCCAGTTTGCCGTGGCATACGGTGCTCCATCGCAGTCTTTAACACTGGTAGCATGCCGCGACAGCGTGGACGTGAACCGTATGTGGAGTTGACGGACTTTGAGCGAGGGCGTATAGTGGGCATCCGGGAGGCCGGGTGGACGTACCGCCGAATTGCTCAACACGTGGGGCGTGAGGTCTCCACAGTACATCGATGTTGTCGCCAGTGGTCGGCGGAAGGTGCACGTGCCCGTCGACCTGGGACCGGACCGCAGCGACGCACGGATGCACGCCAAGACCGTAGGATCCTACGCAGTGCCGTAGGGGACCGCACCGCCACTTCCCAGAAAATTAGGGACACTGTTGCTCCTGGGGTATCGGCGAGGACCATTCGCAACCGTCTCCATGAAGCTGGGCTACGGTCCCGCACACCGTTAGGCCGTCTTCCGCTCACGCCCCAACATCGTGCAGCCCGCCTCCAGTGGTGTCGCGACAGGCGTGAATGGAGGGACGAATGGAGACGTGTCGTCTTCAGCGATGAGAGTCGCTTCTGCCTTGGTGCCAATGATGGTCGTATGCGTGTTTGGCGCCGTGCAGGTGAGCGCCACAATCAGGACTGCATACGACCGAGGCACACAGGGCCAACACCCGGCATCATGGTGTAGGAGGCGATCTCCTACACTGGCCGTACACCACTGGTGATCGTCGAGGGGACACTGAATAGTGCACGGTACATCCAAACCGTCATCGAACCCATCGTTCTACCATTCCTAGACCGGCAAGGGAACTTGCTGTTCCAACAGGACAATGCACGTCCGCATGTATCCCGTGCCACCCAACGTGCTCTAGAAGGTGTAAGTCAACTACCCTGGCCAGCAAGATCTCCGGATCTGTCGCCCATTGAGCATGTTTGGGACGGGATGAAGCGTCGTCTCACGCGGTCTGCATGTCCAGCACGAACGCTGGTCCAACT
Organism: Schistocerca piceifrons; assembly: GCF_021461385.2. Lineage (NCBI taxonomy): Eukaryota > Metazoa > Arthropoda > Insecta > Orthoptera > Acrididae > Schistocerca > Schistocerca piceifrons. Next base: position 779,571,356 of record NC_060141.1, read on the forward strand.
GAGGCGCCAGGTGGAAATGGCATGGCAAGCCGTTCCACAGGACTACATCCATCATCTCTACGATCGTCTCCATGGGAGAATAGCAGCCTGCATTGCTGCGAAAGGTGGATATACACTGTACTAGTGCCGACATTGTGCATGCTCTGTTGCCTGTGTCTATGTGCCTGTGGTTCTGTCAGTGTGATCATGTGATGTATCTGACCCCAGGAATGTGTCAATAAAGTTTCCCCTTCCTGGGACAATGAATTCACGCTGTTCTTATTTCAATTTCCAGGAGTGTATAAGAAATGGTTTAGAAAATTTTTATTTATTGCTTTATGTCGCTACAAAGCGGTGGACAATTTTATTGATTAGAATCGGAATACTATTCTTTCTCTCTTTTCTATTCCTGTAATTTTCTTTTATGTTGGTTCTAAAATACGAACGGTTCTAATTTGGCAAAACCCCTTCGGCTCCGAAATGTCTTTCATTAGTTGAAAAATATATGGCTTCGTTACGGACCTCATATGCATCTAGCACACAATAACTTAAACTGTGAATATATTTCTGAGTGAATGTTTGTTATGTATTGTTAAGTCACCTTTTTACACTTTACGAGTTATGTTCTACAAGAAGTACATGCCATTGTAAGCGATAATAATTTATTTTACCTTAGTTACTACTTCAGTCTTAATCTACAATTTAAAGCATATATGGAAACTAACATGAAATACATGGGAATCAAGGAGCAACTCAGGTATAGGGGAGGTATTGCGAAACAGAAGTAGTCTTCTAGGGGTAGCATCTTTGACTCATAATCAAAACGTCTCGAGTCCCAGGTTCGAATCCCACCACTGCTTAAATTTTGATTAATCATCGGAATTGGTGGCCGAAGACTTCCGGCTTAAGAAGTCACCCTCATTCTGCCAGCGGCCTTGTCAAAGAGGCCGGAGGAGCGGACAGAGGTTCAGTGTACACACTTGTCCTAGGGGTGGGAAACTGCCCCTAAAGGCGGAGGAATCATCAACTGCATGTGGATGCAGAAGACCACTGCATTAAAAACACGTAACGTGTATCCACAGGACTTTTGGCCTGTAATTGAAGAAGTGTCATGATGATCTCTCCATTGGTAAAAGTTTCCGGAATAGTCCCCCATTCGGATCTCCAGGAGGGGACTGACAAGGGTGAAGTTACCATGAGAAAAAGATTGAATAATCAATGGAAGGATAACGTTCTACGAGTCAGCGCGTGGAATGCCAGAAGCTTGAACGTGGCAAGGAAACTAAAAAATCTGAAAAGAAAGATAGAAAGCTCAGTCTGGATTTGGTAGGGAATCAGTGAAGTGAAGTGGAAAGAAGACAAAGATTTCTGGTCAGGTGAGTATAGGATAATATCAACAGCATCAGAAAGTGGTATAACAGGAGTAGGATTCGTTATGAATAAGAAGGTAGGGCAGAGATTGTGTTTCTGTGTACAATTCAATGTCAGGGTCGTTATTACCAGAATCGACAGCAAACCAACACCGACTATGATAGTTGAGATATACATGCAGGCATCGCAAGTTAAAGATGAGGAGATATGATATTGTATGAGTTTATAGAAAGGGTATTACAGTTTGTAAAGGGGTATGAAAATCTAATAGTGATGGGGGACTGGAGTGCAGTTGTAGGGGAAGGATTAGAAGAAAAAGTAACAGGAGATTATGGGCTTGGGACAAGGAATGAGAGAGGAGAAAGACTGACTTCTGTAACAACTATCAGCTAGTAACAGCAAATACCCTGCACAAGAATTAAAACAGAAGGAGGTATACTGGGGAAAGGCCAGGTGATACAGGAAGATTTCAGTTAGATTACATCATGGTCAGACAGAGATTCCGAAATTTAATACTGGACTGTAAGGTGTAACCTGGAGCAGATATAGACTCAGATCACAATATAGTAGTGATGAAGAGTAAGCTGAAGTTTAAGACATTAGTAAGAAAGTATCGATGCGCAAAGAAGTGCGGTAGAGATATAATAAGGAAGACCAGATGAAGTTCTCTAAGGCTATAGATACGGCAATAAGGAACAGCTTAGTAGGCAGTACAGTTGAAGAGGAATGGACATCTCTAAAAATGACCATTACAGAAGTTGGGAAGGAAAACATAGGTACAAAGAAAGTAACTGCGAAGAAACCATGGGTAAATGAAGAAATTGATTGATGAAAGGAGGAAGTACAAAAATGTTCCGGGATACTCAAGATTACAGAAATACAAGTCGCTGATTAATGAAATAAATATGAAGTACAGGGAGGCTAGGACGAAATAGCTGCAGGAAAAATGTGAAGAGACCGAAAAGAAATTATCGTCGGAAAGACAGACTCACCATACAGGAAAGTCAAAACAACCTACGGTGACCTTAATTGCGAGGGTGGTAGCATTACGACTGCAACGGGAATTCCACTGCTAAATACAGAGGGGAGAGCCGATAGGTGGTAAGAATACAGCAAAAGCCTCTATGTGTGGGAGGATTTGTCTGATGTGGTAGAAGAAGAAACAGGAGTCGATTTAGAAGAGATAGGGAATCCAGTATTAGAATCAGAATTTAAAAGTGCTTGGGAGGACTTAAGATCAAATAAGGCAGAAGAGATAGATAATATTCCATCAGAATTTCTAAAGTAATTTGGGGAAGTGGCATCAAAACGACAGTTCACGTTGGTATTTAGAATGTATGAGTTTAGCGACGTACCATCTGACTTTCAGAAAAGTATCATCCACAAAATTCCGAAGACGGCATGAGCTGAAAGAAAGTGCGAGAACTACCGCACAAGCAGCTAGACAGCTCACACATCCATGTTGCTCACAAGAAGTGAAGTTATTAGCGAATGCCAATATGAAATAATCTGGGTTAAGTTAAGTATCAAAGGTGGGTCAGATATGATAGTCGGATGCTTCTATAGACCACCTGCATCAGCAACCGTAGTAGTTGAGCGCCTCAGAGAGAACCTGCAGAACGTCGTGAAGAAGTTTCGTGATCATACTATTGTAATAGGGGGAGACTTCAATCTACCAGGTATAGAATGGGATAGTCACACAATCAGAACTGGAGCCAGGGACAGAGACTCTTGTGACATTATCCTGACTGCCTTGTCCGAGAATTACTTCGAGCAGATAGTTAGAGAACCAACTCGTGAAGCTAACGTTTTAGACCTCATAGCAACAAATAGACCGGAACTTTTCGACTCCGTGAATGTAGAAGAGGGTATCAGTGATCATAAGTCAGTGGTTGCATCAATGACTACAAGTGTAATAAGAAATGCCAAGAAAGGAAGGAAAATATATTTGCTTAACAAGAGTGATAGGGCACATATCGCAGAATATCTGAGTGACCACCATCAAACGTTCATTTCTGAGGAAGAGGATGTGGAACAAGAATGGAAAAAATTCAGAAACATCGTCCAGTACGCCTTAGATAAGTTCGTACCGACTAAAGTCCAAAGCGAGGGGAAAGATCCACCGTGGTATAACAATCATGTACGAAAGGTACTACGGAAACAAAGAAAGCTTCATCATAGGTTTAAGAGTAGTCGAATCATAGCTGATAAGGAAAAGCTGAACGAAGCGAAAAAGAGCGTAAAGAGAGCAATGAGAGAAGCATTCAACGAATTCGAACATAAAACATTGGCAAACAGTCTAAACAAGAACCCTAAAAAGTTTTGGTCATATGTAAAATCGGTAAGCGGATCTAAATCCCCTATTTAGTCACTCGTTGACCACGATGGCACCGAAACAGAGGACGACCGAAGAAAGGCAGAAATACTGAATTCAGTGTTCCGAAACTGTTTCACTGCGGAAAATCGTAACACGGTCCCTGACTTCAGCCGTCGCACGGACGCCAAAATGGAAAATATTGAAATAAACGATATCGGAATTGAAAAACAACTGCTATCACTTAGTAGCGGAAAAGCATCCGGACCAGACGAGATACCCTTAAGATTCTACAATGATTATGCTAAAGAACTTGCCCCCTTTCTATCAGCAATTTATCGTAGATCGCTGGAAGAACGTAAAGTACCTAGCGACTGGAAGAAAGCGCAGGTCGTTCCCATTTTCAAGAAGGGTCATTAATCAGATGCGAATAAATATAGGCCTATTTCGCTTACGTCAATCTGTTGTAGAATAATGGAACATGTTTTGTGTTCTCGTATTATGACGTTCTTAGATAATACAAATCTCCTTCATCATAACCAACATGGATTCCGCAAACAGAGATCATGTGAAACTCAGCTCGCCCTATTTGCCCAAGAAATTCACAGTGCCGTAGACACTGGCGAGCAGATTGATGCCGTATTCCTGGACTTCAGAAAGGCATTTGATACGGTTCCGCACTTACGTTTAGTGAAAAAAATACGAGCTTACGGAATATCGGACCAGGTTTGTGATTGGATTCAGGATTTCCTAGAAGAAAGAACACAACATGTCATTCTTAACGGTTCAAAATCTGCAGATGTAGAGGTAATTTCGGGAGTACCGCAGGGAAGCGTGATAGGACCTTTATTGTTTACAATATACATAAATGACTTAGTTGACAACATCGGTAGCTCCGTGAGGCTATTTGCAGATGACACGGTTGTCTACAAGAAAGTAGCAACATCAGAAGACTCGTACGTACTCCAGGAGGACCTGCAGAGGATTAATGCATGGTGCGACGGCTGGCAGCTTTCCCTAAACGTAGATAAATGTAATATAATGCGCATACATAGGGGCAGAAATCCATTCCAGTACGATTATGCCATAGGTGGTAAATCATTGGAAGCGGTAACGACCGTAAAATACTTAGGAGTTACTATCCGGAGCTATCTGAAGTGGAATAATCACATAAAACAAATAGTGGGAAAAGCAGGCGCCAGGTTGAGATTCATAGGAAGAATTCTAAGAAAATGTGACTCATCGACGAAAGACGTAGCTTACAAAACGCTTGTTCGTCCGATTCTTGAGTATTGCTCATCAGTATGGGACCCTTACCAGGTTGGATTAATAGAAGAGATAGACATGATCCAGCGAAAAGCAGCGCGATTCGTCATGGGGACATTTAGTCAGCGCGAGAGCGTTACGGAGATGCTGAACAAGCTCCAGTGGCGGACTCTTCATGAAAGGCGTTACGCAATACGGAGAGGTTTATTATCGAAATTACGAGAGAGCACATTCCGGGAAGAGATGGGCAACATATTACTACCGCCCACATATATCTCGCGTAATGATCACAACGAAAAGATCCGAGAAATTAGAGCAAATACGGAGACTTACAAGCAGTCGTTCTTCCCACGCACAATTCGTGAATGGAACAGGGAAGGGGGGATCATATAGTGGTACAATAAGTACCCTCCGCCACACACCGTAAGGTGGCTCGCGGAGTATAGATGTAGATGTAGATGTAGAAGAATTACATACAGAAGAAAGGAAAAGAAAATTGAGGATGCGCTCCGGCCGGGTAGGTCGAGCGGTTCTAGGCGCTACAGTCTGGAACCGCGCGACCACTACGGTCGCAGGTTCGAATCCTGCCTTGGGCATGGATGTGTGTGATGTTCTTAGGTTAGTTAGGTTTAAGTAGTCCTAAGTTCTAGGGGACTGATGACCTCTGAAATTAAGTCCCATAGTGCTCAGAGCCATTATTTTTCAGGATGCGCTAGATGACGATCAGTTTGGCTTTAGGAAAAGTAAAGGCATGAGGGAAGTAATTCTGATGTTGCGGTTAATAATGGAAGCAAGACTAAAGAAAAATCAAGACACCTTCATTGAATTTGTCGACCTGTAAAAAGCGCTCGACAGTGTAAAATGGCGCAATATGTTCGAAATTCTGAAAAAAATTAGGGGTAAGCTCTAGGAAGCGGCACGTCATATACAATATGTACAAAAGCCAAGAGGGCCTAATAAGAGTTGACGACCAAGAACGAAGTGTTCGTATTAAAAAGGACGTAAGAAAAGGATGTAGCCATTCGCCCATGCTGTTTAATCTATTCATCGAGGAAGACATGACGGAAATAAAAGGAAAGTTCAGGAATGGAATTAAAATTAAAGGTGAAAGGATATCAATGATTCTATTCGCTGATCACATTGCTATCCTGAACGAGAGTGAAAGAGAATTACATGATGTGTTGAATGGAATGAGCAGTCTAATGATTACACAGTATAGACTGAGAGTAAATCTAAGAAAGACGAAGGTGATGTAAAGTAGTAGGAACGAGAACAGCAAGAAACGGAATGAAAAAAACCTGAACACAAGAAAATCGAAGCATTTGAGATGTGGTGCTACAGATGAATGTTGAAAATTAGTTGGACTGATGAGGTAAGGAATGGGGAGGTTCTACGCAGAATCGAAGAGGAATATGTGGAAAAAACCGATGAGGAGAAGGGTCAGGATGATGGGACATCTGTTAAGGCATGAGGGAATAGCTTCTATGGTACTATAGGAAGACAGGGATTGGAATATATTCAGAAAATAATTGAGGACGTAGGTAACAAGTGCTACTCTGAGATAAGGAAGTTATCGCAGGAGACAAATTCGTGGCGTGCCGCATCATACCATTCAGAAGACTGATGACGAAATAAAGAGTCATTCAAGTATTGTCTTTGTTAGATTATTTCCCAGTCGAGTTCCATAACACTCTCAATCTTCCAGTGACCCATCTGCACGTTAGCTCACGGACGGACCTTCCACATTCTCCATTGTCACTAGCGTCTACAGTACTCCCTGGACGACCTAGAGATATCTTTGTGGTTTCCCATGGATAGCGGTGCTCATATAACACTAGTCAGAAGTAGTTTCAGTCTGTGGAAAAAAATGTTCAAATGTGTGTGACATCTTATGGGACTTAACTGCTAAGGTCATCAGTCCCTAAGCTTACACACTACTTAACCTAAATTATCCTAAGGACAAACACACACACCCATGTCCGAAGAAGGACTCGAACCTTCGCCGGGATCAGCCGCACAGTCCATGAATGCAGCGCCTTTGACCACTCGGCTAATCCCAAGCAGCTCAGTCTGTGGACACCATTAAGTAATATTGAATGGCTGTTTGTTGCTTTTCTAGATGAACGCATTGCCATCATCTGTCAAGACGGAAGTCCCACAGACAGCATGCTCTGAAGCAGAGGGATGATTAAGTTTATAGGTTAATGTCGTCGGTATAGGGTCAGAAGACGATACCTTCATTTCATATTTAACAAACCTCCAATATCTGGTATGGTGATGCTTTCTCATGCAGGGGGTGGGTAGACTGTTGCCTCCACTGGAGTGCATCAGGGGATCGACTAAGGATGCCCACATCATCGGCAATAATGTAGGTGGAATAGGTTTGGTCTATGTAGCTGAGGAAGTCGGGTATGGTGATTAGATTGGATGTAGATACTGGCACAGATAATGGTTAGGATTTTGAAGAACAGGGCAACGATAAGCTGCTCAATAGGAATATTGGATAAGCTTTGAGACCAAGCAGGGTTGTTATTAACTGGAATTCCAGTTCTGGCAATTGGAAGGGATTATCTACATGGTGCAGGACGCAGGGAGAGGTTTTTATGGTGTGCTAGCTTCGAGAAACGTTTCATCAAACATGAAGATATGGACATCGCATTCTACCAGAAAATGCAGTAAAAGATTTTCATGTCAAGAAGAGTTGCAGGTGGGAGGGAGGTGATCTTGTGACATTATGTGAAGAAGTGGGAGTTTTTACAGCGAGACACTTGGGAAGAATGTTACGACTGGGAGTGATGTGGTCATTATAAACAAGGTATCCTTGGCAATGGTAGGACTGGGTGGGGAAGGGGCGGTTTGAAGGGTTCGTCTTTATGCTGGCAGTTGTGAATTGGGGCTTCATCTGTGAGGACGTGATCAATGGACAGGCTGACTCTGCAAAGGCTCACGTAAGACAGGTGGGACTAGAATCATTTTACATATTGAGGTTGCACAGATTGTGTTCGGAAACCACCTCCTTGCCATGACCTCAGGGCCAATCTTTGTTATCATGGTAATGAAGGTGGGAGGACAGACAGGAGGCTGGGCTTGTCTGAATGTGAGAGTGGTGCTAAGGAGAATGAGGAAGGCATGACAGCCAAAGGTAGTATGTGGAATTTTGAGAAGGGGGTCAGAGAAGAAGTTAGGATTCGTGGGTTGGATGTGAAAAGAATTTTTATGGGGGATGATTTGAGAGATGGGAATATGAGTGATGTAATTTCATATTTCTAGAGTGAGGAATTTGACACTTTAGGAATTTAGCATCAGGTTCAGAGAAAAGTGGAAACAGTCAGATGAGAAGGTGCAGGGTTGGGGAGCGGTATCCACGTGATCGGTAAGGTCTAAAGTTATTGGGATTCATGGATTTGATGAGAATAGATTCTATGTGGGGAACGATTTGAATGACAGGAATTTGTGGAATGTTTTTCGTATGTCTAGAGTGAAGCATTTGGCATTCAGGAATCTGATGTTAGTTCTGGAGGGAAAGACACTGGAAACATTCGGTGGGGTGGAGAAGGTGTATTGGTGGACAGTGGTGTTTATGTATCAAGAGCGGTTTGTATTTTCTTGGTTATGGGGTGCTAGTGTCGTCTGCATTAGGGAGCTTCGGTGGTTTTTTGATGATTCTGGAATTGTGTGGGGGGATATGGAATTGGAGAAGGTAGGGTATGATGCAGCGCAGGTCCATGCAGTAAGCTTGAGAAGGTTTATACGCAATGTTCCTTCCTTTATTGTTGTTCTATCCCACCTTCCCCCACATGGGTGAGAGGGAGGTTGTGGCGACTGGCAGCGCTGTAAAAAAAGTGTGGACGGACAGCACTGTTATAAACACATGAAAAACACTTGAAGGGCACTAAACATTTTAAAATAACACTTGTAAAGTACGGAACAGGAGGAAAGATACACTAACTATTAAAAATGGAGTACCGTATACTTCCATTACAAACTCCAAAAGACGTGCTCTGGGATAGTACATAGTTGATGAAAAGAAAGAGGGAGACAGAAGAGTGATGGTGATGAGGTGGGGACTGGTACCAGTTGGTTAGGAGGGAGGGGTGACTGTGAAGGACTTGAAGAGAGGGGCAGCAGGTATTGGGATCTACGAGAGGAAAGAGGGGTGGGACCAACAGGAAATGGGAGAAGGAGGACTATGTTGCGTATGGAGAGTGAAGAGGGAGCACTTATAGTGGTAAATAGGTTAGTGTGGATTCAGAGTTGGTAGCATATGTCAGGGTGGAGTTCATGGTCCAGTAGAGAGAGATGGTGAAATTTCTTTGGGAGAGGATGTAGAAGATGTGCAGATGGCGGATTGATGGTGTGTTCAGGTATAGTCACTGTAGCACATTAGGACTGGAAAGGAGAGGGGGCACAAAAGGATTATAGGAGCTCAGTTTGCGGATGAGTTACATTATTTGGAGGTGTGCAACGTAACTGAGGAGAGTTGGGAATTCCATGAGTTGGTAAAGGATCCTTGTGGGTAAAGTAAACAGGTGCAGAAAGTGAGGCAGAAAGCAAGGGGTTCAAGGATCTGGATGGACTTAAAGAACTATTTTTTATAGAAATAACCGATGCCATGCATAGTATCGATTCTTGTATAGGTGAATATTATCTCATCTGTTTAACTAAATCAATTTAATATGATTTTGTATATGATGTATTACATTTTAGGCCAAATAGATTAAAAAGTAATTAATTTGTTACACTCTTTATCTATGGTTAACATTATTCTTCTTTTACAAATATTTGAAATCACGTAATTTCATTTCTTGACTCATTTACAGAGTAGTGGTGTATTTTGGCGAGGACTCTTCTTTTGTCAAGAAAATTTACGAACTCTTTTGCTTAGTAAAATCTTTGAAATATTGTGACTACCGCAGAATGTCAGCAATAATCGATATGCCTCTGATGGAGACACACGTATTTTTTGTGATCCACATTAACAATGTAATTTGGAATATTAAGGGGAAATTGCAAGAACGGTGTGATATAGAAAAAATGTGAGAAAGAATAAAATTGAAGAGTAGTACAGGCAAATCATCAGTTATTTAGTCAGCTAGAACACAAAAATCAAAATTTCAGTTGCAAGAATGTATCCCTAGATGCAAGAACTGGAGCCAACAACAAGAGAACATGAAGATAAGTAAAAAGTTTTTCTTTTGTATGTCTTACACCTCACGAAGGTTTCAAAACTTGTGCATGGATAGAGAATTTTAATAGTGAGGTGTAGGAGGGTAAGATTACAGGCATATATCCACACAACATTCTCATGGCAGAGGGTGGGTGGGATCAGGGATCTGTATGTGTGAAGGACAGTGCAGGGGTGCAGTCCAATTGTTCAGCAAGTTTTTGGATGATCGGAAGGTGAAGTTCCTATGTTAGCTACCATTCAAAGGTTAGTCCAAGGTATTTTGGTGTGTTAGTTGGCTGGATGGGATGGTTATAAATAGTGAGATAGAAGTCATGGAGTCAGAAGGTGTGGGAGGTGCATTCTAAATTATTGCCTGTGTTTTGGATTGATCGATCTTAAGGAGCCATTGGTTACATCAGAATGTAAAATGACTGAGGTTGATTTGTAGGGATGCTTGGGATTTTGGGAGCGTAGGATAAAGAGTGAGGAAAGCATACTGTAGAAGGTGGATGCCTCCCATCCACCTTCTACAGTATGCTTTGGGTATATGGTCAGTGTATAAGAGTTCAAGCAGCGAGTAAAGAAGGTCGATTGGAGAGGAAGGCTGCAGTAAGTCAGACACAGTTGACTGGAAGTGCACAAGTGTGCAGTCTGAAAAGGAGACCAGAATGCAATATGTGATCTTATGCTTTCTCTATGTCAAGGGAGACAAAGACGGCAGATTTACAATTGTTCAGCTGTTAGGGTAGGAGATAGGTGAGGTTCAGCAGTTGATCTTCAGCAGAGAAGCAAGGAGGGAAGGTACACTGGGCAATCAGAACCAGATGGTATTAGTGCAGATGGTAGTGGTTGCATCCGGAGAGGATAGAATTACAGACCTTGTTGAACAATGAGGCAATGTAGATTTGGTGGTATGAGGAGGTATAAAAGGTTTTTTTTTGGTTTGAGGGAAAGTAGGATTTTGGTGGTTTTCCACAGTTATGGACAGTAGTCTGCGGAAAGGATAGTGGTAATCCGAGTTGCAAGCATGATGAGAAAGGAGACAGGGCGTTCTTCAAGGTGGTGATAGGTAATGTCCTTGTAACCACAGGATGTGTTGCATTTTCTCTCAAGTACTTGTTTTATGTCCTGTACTGTGTTTGGTGTGTTTAATTCTGTTTCTCGCATGTTGTTAAAGTACTGGAAACTGGGTGTCGTGGGTACTAATTTGATATCTGTGTGTTCAAGAATAGTAGGGAATCGGAAATGATTAAAGTGAGGATTGTCAGGGATGGAGATGACGTCAGTGAGATAAGATGTTAAGTGATTGGCTTAGCTCAAGTCATCAGGTAAGAGATGTTTGTTGTGAAGTATCAGGTAGTGAAGGACAGGATGGGTGCCAGTATGTCGATGGAATGTTTGCCAGAACTTTCAACAGTTAACTGAGTGTCCAGGGCATGTCTGGCTCCAGTCAAGGCGTTTTTATGTACTCTATGAATTTGTAATGTTTTGCTATATTTGCCAGCCGCGTGTGGTTGTATCTCAGCCACTAGTCCACAGAAAGGAGAGATGTAAGCGATGGAATTCACATACAAGGAGAGCAGCTTGTGGTGAGAGAGTGGAGTGACAAGTATATATCGATTTAGTGGGGATCTGGCCGAAGATAGCATCCAGTAAGGTTTGCTGCAGCATGGCTTTGGCATGGGTAATAGCAGTGGGGTGCTGGAAGGTTGTGGCTTCCTATCCAGATATCTATGGATTCCCAGTGGGCTTGCCAGTTGGCATGACCTAGTAATTGGATGGAGTGTATGACGGGATACGTGGGGATGGGGTAGTATGAAGGATAAGGTCAGGAGGAAAGGTAAGAGGTCACTTCCAATTTGATCGAGGATATCTGCAGTGAGGCATCCAAGGAGGTTGGGCGATGCTAGAATGACGTCTGAGGTGATGTTGCTTTCAAGATTGGTGTGCTGTTGGATAGGGCCACTATTACTTTGGAGGGAGTTTGCAGGAGATGTATTATGGATGTTGAGGTCAGTGGCAATACTGTCGGAGGAAAAGGTATGGTCGACATGGGTGTGGAAATTATAGGGGATATCAGGTTACCTTCCATTGGTAAAGTGGGTGCACTCAGCGACTGGTATGTGATTCATAAATTATAGAGCGCAGCAACTAGTAGCCCTTTTCTTGTAGGTTTTATTACGCAAACCCAGATTTCGGCTAGTGCCTAGCCATTATCAATGCAACATTTGCAAATCCCAATGCATGGTAATTCCCTAATTTTCAGTAGTATTCAAAGAACTGTTACTGACGCGCGAACGACAGGGAACTCACACTTATCGAGATTAGAAAATGTTGCATTGATAATGGCTTGGCACTAGCCAGAACCTGGATTTGCGTAGTAAGACCTACAAAGAAAGGACGACTGATTGCGCCGCTCTATAATTTATAAATCATAGGGGATATGATTATTATTTTGTATGTAGATAGTGGCAGAGGTAACAGGCTTTCGAAGAAACGGCTAAAGAGAATGTATTCATTGGGATTACTGGGTAAGTGTCAAGGCCAAAAGGGGGTGTTCCTGTGATGACCAACTCTTACTCTAACTCTGAACGAGGGGGTGGGGGGGGGAGGTTATGAGTATAGTGGATGACATAGGGAAAGGTGAGGACAGTCTGGTGTGGTTTGGGAAATGTTTTATTCAGGATGACGGCGTCAATGTTGAAACGCGACAGGGTATGCTTAAAAATAGCTTGTGGGGAATAGGGAGTAAATGATGCTATATAGGATGCCGTAGTGCTGTCGCACCCCAATGAGAGGTTACGAAGTGTGTTGTTGGGATTAGAAGTGGAGAGGTTTACATAAGGGGGTCAGGGTGGGTGAAGACAAAGTAGCCCTGGTTTCAGGTGTATGAGGAAACTTGGATGCTGAGGAGGAAGACTCAGCCAGCAGCAAGGGAATTTGCAGGAAGGTGTATGGTGACAGAAGGGGTGGATATTTGGAAGATGATGGTAAGTAAATGAATAATGTCTTTAGCCACAGGAGTGGGTATATGGAGTTGTTGTGATGGAAGGGATGATCAGCAGGGCAGACAGGCACAAGTAATTCGACTTTGATGGATAGGGGTTTGGCCTTGCAGTTGATAGAGTAGGTAGGATAAAGGTCATTGCAGGTGTTGCAGGTAAGGGGGAGGGGAGGCCAGATTGGGACATTTCTGAAGGCAGTGGGATTGCTTACAGTGGGACAGGCAGGAGGATTCTTACAATCAGTAGTAAGTTGGTCATTGTACATTATACAGTATGGCTGCTAATTGATGGTGTTGTGGTGTCTGGTGTAGTGAGGATGGTGAGGCAAGATGTAACTGGTGCATGTATTGCACGTTCAGTGGTGATTGTGGGAAAGGTTGAGAACGTGTCACAGGGAGGAAAGAGTAGGCAGCTGGAGGTGAAGAAACTGTGGATAAAGGGAGTGGACATGTGCTCCACGTAATAATGATGGGAGAAGGGGAGGAGGAGGTGTAAATAGTGGAGGTGGTAGAGGTGTCCGTTGTGGGCTGAGATGTCGGGTATAAGGTTGATACACACCAGTTGTTGGGCATCGATAGGGAAATACAGGATACGCTCTGTGATGTTTAGTAGGCTGTGATGGCGGCAGATTAGGAGTGGAGGCGGTGGAGACAAAGACGAGTAGAAGGAAGCCGCAGGGAGGATGTGACGGCAGAGGCCTTAGTGGCAACAGCGTCTTCGATGAACACTAGGACGGAATTGGACGCTGGAAGGCGGCTGTGGTGATGGCGGTGACAAGCAATGGCAGTTGTGCAGCAGCACGGAGGCGACGACGGGAAAAGTACGATATGCAAGGAGATCGTGGTGCACACACACAGGCACACCCGCACACGCACACACACACACACACACACACACACACACACACACACACACACACACAGAAGAAAGTCTCGAAGACACAAGCAAAATTATACAGATGGAGAAATACGGATGCAGAGCATTCGGGAACGGCTTCCACCAGTTCATGCGAAACCAAACAGCGGCAACAAACTGCTAGTCGGTTGTTGTTATTCGAGTATGCAAGGAACACGTGCGAACTCATAAGCAATGATCTGTGCACAATGATTTTCGTAGTGAACACAGTTATTCCACTAACATAATGATTCGCAATCATAGTAACGCTGCAAATATAGTAAACAAAATGGTACAGTATGAGAATAATAGTCTGTCACCTGGTTGCACGACACATTTTTTTTCGAAAGGAAAAGAATACAATCACCAGCACCCAGGAATTAAGCAAGTTAGTGAACTAAAACTGAAACTGAGGCCTGCAGCCACAGCGCTACAGGCGATTCATGGGGAACTTGCCCAGTCTGAAGGCACGTACTATCACAGTCGGGCCTGCTGCACCTCATCGACAGGCTATTGAGACCTAATACCACCATGAAGAATGCAGCAGCGCTACAGCCACCCATCCCAACTCCCCACGAAGTCTCCGAGTTTATCCAGAGCCGCAACCACTATTCGGGAGAACGTTTTTCATGTGTCATAAAAACCAAGCAGTTCCTTTTTCACAAAATGTTTCTGTTCGCCAATATGCATCGTTTGGCCACCATCGGGTCTGAATGTGTAAATGTGGTAATAGCACGAGACACAGACTTCAAATAGGTAGCATAATTAGAAAATGTACATGTAGGTATGACGTGGTTGTTCATTCAAATAGAGTAGAATTAGTTGTGCAGCAAATTGCTGTGTATCGAGAGTGAGTTGACAAAAGAGACTGCTGGCCGCGCCACCTCAACGTTCATGTTTTCAGCCGGCAATACGCGCTTAACTCCGACATAAAAATTACTATATTTCTTTGAGAAATGAAGTGACATAGACGTATACAGTTCATGCTTCACTAAAGAAGAACAAAATATTCGAGAATTCCAATCAAACCCAGCTACCAAGATGAGAAACTTAGAAGTCGGTATCTTCGGTGTAGCGTAGCATTTAAGACAATTTAATAAGTGGAAGACTTGTATACCACTTGAGTTCCTTTCATAGTATTCAGATATAATAGCTCCATATTTAGCAAAAATGTACAACCGCCGGCTCGACAGTACATCTGTTCATAAAGGCTGGAGAGCTGCACAGGTCACATCAATGCAAAAGAAAGGGAGTAACAGTATTATACTGAATTAAAGACCCACCTGAGTAATGTCGATTAGCTGTAAGATTTTGGAACATATCCTTAAAGTAAACGATCTATTGAAATATATTCACCGGTGAGTAATAGTAATGAATACCATCTATTGGGAATCTCAAATTCCTTCCATATTTCTAGAATTCCAGGAAGCTTTTGAAACCGTTCCCAACCAGTAGCTTCTAATCAAACTATCTATGGAACCTCGTGAGACTGGAATCGAGATTTCTGGTCGGGAAGGTAGTTTTCGGGGAAAGCCAAGGTAATCCGCACGACTATTAAACGGAATGCATTAAATGTCGGTTACACGATAATGTCACAGAAGTCTATAGGCTCTCACTTCTACTAAACACTTAGGGAGCGCAGTTACTAACAACTAAATTTTTGGGGAAAGCGAATTAAAGACTGTGCTTCGCTGGCAGAACCATTAAAAGATGCAGCAAAGCAACTAAACAGACTGTCTGTACAACGCTTATGCATTCTTCGCTGCACAATATGGGAACCTCAAAAGATAGTATTGACAAACGGTATCGACAAAGCTCAAAGAACGACAGCTGTTTTGTATAATGGTGAAATAATGATGAGTGTATCAGGGATATGACACGCAAGTTGGGCAGAGATTTTTAAAATAACTATGTATTTCGTTAAAATTCTCGAAGTTTCATACACCAGCTTTAGCCTTTGTTGACGATCATTGTACTTCACCGAAGAGCCTAAGAAATTGGTACATCCACCTAATATCGTGTAGGGCCCCACGAGCACTCAGAACTATCGCTTTACGACGTGGCACGGACTCGACTGATGTCTGAAGTAGTGCTGGAGGGAACGGACACCTTGAATCCTGCAGGGCTCTCCATAAATCCGTAAGAGTACGAAGGTATGGAATTATACTCTGAACAGCACGTTGCCAGGACGCCAAAATATACTCAATAATATAATTTCGCAGGCTTCCGCGGCCAGAGTCAGTCGACATAAGAGTTTTCTGGGTATGGTACCGCGTCATAATGTAAAAAACTGCTGCTGGTGGAGAAAAATCAACGTTTCGGCAACGGTTGCAGCGGCCCTCTTCTGGGTCTAATGGTACATTCCAGCTAAGCAGTGTCCTTTATATTTTGTTGTTCTCTGCGCAAGCCATTACGACATAATTTTAAAAAGGAGGCTAGTTTCATTGGTCACTTAAGGAAGAAGCAAAGGGAACTTTATTTTAATAGGTTATTGCGGTGGAGGGAGAACGTAACCTCTGTTGTCTGTTGGCTCTTGTGTTATGTGCCATGACTGGTGATCGAATGAGATGTTGGGTGCTGTTAACCAACTGCAGGACGTCGGCCGCGCGGCGGCAGATACTCGCCGGTAATGCTCGTGCCTCGTGTTGACAGTGCGGTCTGTTGGGCTCTGATTGCTGGCAGCCAAGATGGGGAACGCCTGAGTCCATCCTCCCTGTTCATTTTATTAGGGTGTTTAAGTATTTCAATGTCCTCTCTGATTTTGCGTTTCGTCATAACTGGCGGCTTGGCCAACACATTGGCTTCGCTGAATTTTACTTCTTTTCCGCAGTCTTGCTGATGTTCTGCCACTGCGGATTTGTTGTGTTGCCCTAGACGAGACGAATATAGCGCTCGTGTTCCCGAATGAGCGTTGCGATTGGCCTTCCTGTCCCGTAGATGTATGCCTCTCCACATCCGCATTCCACCTTGTAAACGCCTGAAGTGTGTAATGCATCGACCTTGTCCTTAGTGGAGCCTAGCACGTCCTTGATCATAGCATCACTATAGAAGACAGGCTGCACCCCAACGCGGCGAAGGTGTTTACCTATTCGGTCAGTAACATTTTTCACATAAGGTAAGCGCACTTTAGGCAGCAGTTCGTCTATTTCTTGCTTATCTTTCTTACTTGTGTTTGTCAACAAGGCTGTGTGGTTCGACTTATATCTGTAGCCATTGGCTAGAGACGTTGTGCGTAGCCTTGTAAGCTCAGGTGTGATGTTTTGAGCATCACTTAGGCGCTGCGCACGGATTGCCAAGGAACGGACGACAGAGCTCTTCTGCGCTAGGTGGTGGTAGGATTGGGCTAGCAGACACCTGTCTGTATGTGTAGGCTTGCGATATACTCTGTGCTCCAGTGTGCCCTCCATTCTCCTGTATACTTCGACGTCTAGAAATGGGAACTGCACCATTCTTTTCTACTTCAAGCGTGAACTGTATCTTCCCGTGCATATTATTAAATATTCGTGAAACTTGTGTAGCTCCGTTTCACCATGAGTCATACAGCGAACGTGTCGTCCACGTATCTGAACCAGCAACGAGGGCGTAAAGGAGCTGAACCGAGGGCCGTTGCTTCAAAGGCATCCATGACTATGTCGGCTGCCAGCGGAGGTAGGGGAGACCCCATTGCTACGCCGTCTGTCTGCTCGTATTATTTTCCTTGTCATTTGAAGTACGTTGAAGTCAGGTACAGCTAAACCAGATCGCATATGTCTGGCGGGATATGCTCCTGAAAGATGCGTGTAGTCTCATCTACTGGCACGTTCGTATATAGTGATTTCACGTCAAAGCTGACCATGATGTCCGTAGGTAAAATGGTGTCTCCCTTTAGGCATTCTATAAAGTACGTCGAATTCTTCACGCCGGCCGGAGTGGTCGTGCGGTAATAGGCGCTACAGTCTCGAGCCGAGCGCCCGCTACGGTCGCAGGTTCGAGTCCTGCCTCGGGCATGGATGTGTGTGATGTCCTTAGGTTAGTTAGGTTTAATTATTTCTAAGTTCTAGGCAACTGATGACCTCAGAAGTTAAGTCGCATAGTGCTCAGAGCCATTTGAACCATTTGAATTCTTCACATAAGAGTCCGTCTTGAAAACTAGACGCCTTAGTTTCATCAGTTTAAATTCAACATCGACATTCATAATTCAAAAACCATCTACAGGCGAGCCAGTGAATCTCTTCTGAAGGAGTGTATTCAGCAGGTAAAGTGTAAGTCGATACTGATATTATATAAAACTGGCAGGAAATTTAGGTGTTGTCGGGTATCGAAAACGGATCATGATGTATCGACAACCACAGAGCTACTGTACAGCAAAGCGGTATCACGAGATACCAATGAGAGGCTACGAAGAAGACGTGTATCCTGTAGTTACGAGACGCCTCTGCCCTGAAACAATGTCGCCAGAGGTCAGGACCGTAGTAATGGGCGCGGTCAGATCATTCCCTCTAGCAGGAAGTTACTGTCTGAGTAACGTCGTTGTACTGCCTACTCGCTGTGACACAGCCTGTCTCAGCTGTCACGGAGTGCAGAGGCTTCTGCCTTCTGTGAACTGTGTCCACACGCCAATATTATCAGAATTGTGTGGACAAGTTTCGACGAACTTGTGTTTCCTATTGAATGTAGAGAAGTCACTCTACAGCCATTCTGAACCTGTATTAATTCGCCACTCAATAATCGTGGCTCATTTAATGCATTATGAACTACAAGTTCATATATGCAGTTCCATAGCTACAGCTGAGCCTGAACAGCAAAGACAGGTTTTGTTGTATTAATAAAGTTGTATTTACTCAGAATGTTGTAATTGACTGTATTATTTTAGCGACAATAGTGTCCAAGAAGATGGACACAACTCTCTGACCAACAGGAGCGCACTAAATGGCGGGAAGCCCTATGGGCCAAGAAAATTCGAGCTCCTTATACTCCCCCATTAATCCTTTTATATCTCACTCTACTGAGCATGTCTCTTTATTCAAGTCTGAGCATCATGATGAGGAGGTTCATCTTTGTTTTAAAGAAATAAGTAAGTCATGGTTGGAAATCATGATAGTGATATAACAAATTAATTAACAGTGCATTATGAACATCTTCGTTTTAACAGTTAATTATTTACAATCTTTGTGGCTATTTTCCTTTCTACAAATCTATTGATAATACACAGGATGTATTATTATTAACAATTACACTCCTGGAAATTGAAATAAGACCACCGTGAATTCATTGTCCCAGGAACGGGAAACTTTATTGACACATTCCTGGGGTCAGATACATCACATGATCACACTGACAGAACCACAGGCACATAGACACAGGCAACAGAGCATGCAGAATGTCGGCACTAGTACAGTGTATATCCACCTTTCGCAGCAATGCAGGCTGCTATTCTCCCATGGAGACGATCGTAGAGATGCTGGATGTAGTCCTGTGGAACGGCTTGCCATGCCATTTCCACCTGGCGCCTCAGTTGGACCAGCGTTCGTGCTGGACGTGCAGACCGCGTGAGACGACGCTTCATCCAGTCCCAAACATGCTCAATGGGGGACAGATCCGGAGATCTTGCTGGCCAGGGTAGTTGACTTACACCTTCTAGAGCACGTTGGGTGGCACGGGATACATGCGGACGTGCATTGTCCTGTTGGAACAGCAAGTTCCCTTGCCGGTCTAGGAATGGTAGAATGATGGGTTCGATGACGGTTTGGATGTACCGTGCACTATTCAGTGTCCCCTCGACGATCACCAGTGGTGTACGGCCAGTGTAGGAGATCGCTCCCCACACCATGATGCCGGGTGTTGGCCCTGTGTGCCTCGGTCGTATGCAGTCCTGATTGTGGCGCTCACCTGCACGGCGCCAAACACGCATACGACCATCATTGGCACCAAGGCAGAAGCGACTCTCATCGCTGAAGACGACACGTCTCCATTCGTCCCTCCATTCACGCCTGTCGCGACACCACTGGAGGCGGGCTGCACGATGTTGGGGCGTGAGCGGAAGACGGCCTAACGGTGTGCGGGACCGTAGCCCAGCTTCATGGAGACGGTTGCGAATGGTCCTCGCCGATACCCCAGGAGCAACAGTGTCCCTAGTTTGCTGGGAAGTGGCGGTGCGGTCCCCTACGGCACTGCGTAGGATCCTACGGTCTTGGCGTGCATCCGTGCGTCGCTGCGGTCCGGTCCCAGGTCGACGGGCACGTGCACCTTCCGCTGACCACTGGCGACAACATCGATGTACTGTGGAGACCTCACGCCCCACGTGTTGAGCAATTCGGCGGTACGTCCACCCGGCCTCCCGCATGCCCACTATACGCCCTCGCTCAAAGTCCGTCAACTGCACATACGGTTCACGTCCACGCTGTCGCGGCACGCTACCAGTGTTAAAGACTGCGATGGAGCTCCGTATGCCACGGCAAACTGGCTGACACTGACGGCGGCGGTGCACAAATGCTGCGCAGCTAGCGCCATTCGACGGCCAACACCGCGGTTCCTGGTGTGTCCGCTGTGCCGTGCGTGTGATCATTGCTTGTACAGCCCTCTCGCAGTGTCCGGAGCAAGTATGGTGGGTCTGACACACCGGTGTCAATGTGTTCTTTTTTCCATTTCCAGGAGTGTATTTGCCGGTGTTTAACAACACACACACACACACACACACACACACATACACACACATGTATATATAGCAAACACATCGCCTGCTTTCACGTGCCTACGTGCGTAATGATTACCCTCCAATCTTGTTCTGCTGCGCTATTAACTTTGCGGTGTCCTAGTGTGTGTAGTGAAACAATTTCTTACTCTGTGAGGTCACTGTGAACGCGCGCAGCTTTTACACGCTCATTTGCGTCGAGCGTAAGATCTGTTTAATCCTAACTGGATATCTGCAACAACCAAATTCGGCACATTCTGAGGAAGCACAATTTCGATATGAGCAGCATCCAGCGTCATGTTCTACGCCTGTGAATGCTGAAGAAAGGCCTTCTAGAAGGCCACGATCTCTCCAGTAGTTTTTTGTTTTTTTTAAATTGTGATGCGGTACACAGAGAACTTTGCTCGATTAACTGCGACCTTGGAAGCCTACGCTATTACAGTATTGCCCATTGTCTTGATTTAATTAATGCTTTGTTTTGAGTGTGACTATTCTAAGTAATTCATTTGGTGTGTTTTTTCCCTGACATTTTCAACTGTAGTCGTGCGACAATAACTGCACACCAGCGCAAGTTCATGTATTATATTCTGTGTGCAGAGTAAACTTTCCCATCGACATCCGGCACTCACTGTTGACAAGAAAGGTACATTTCCTCTTGTCTGTTTGCCCCATATTGTAGACACACTGAGGTGTGACGTGTCAGGTGTAGAAGAACAAAAGGCAGAAGGTTGCATGCTGTAATGCAGCACACCGATATCGTTTATGGAAGCACATTTTAGCGTCTTTAAGCGTTCTGTCGTGCGCCTCTGTAGATTATGTCCCTACAATATTTGAACGTCTCCCATACTGGACTTTGACACTTCACTTTGCTTTAGAAGTTTCCAGTGTGACTGACTGGACATCAACAGCCCCACCAATATTTACAGACAATTTTCTCGTACTTCGTTGTGACAACTGAAATTGTTTATGCAGTTTTATTGATTGCAGAAACTCACGCTCACTTCACCTACCAGGATTTTTTTTGGTTTCACAGAGAGCCACTGGGGTAATATATACCCCAAGTAATTTTCAAAGAAAATTTTGTCAGTATTTTAATAAATTGACGTGAAAACAATCTTTAAAGTCATTGAGCGTAAAGTCACCATTCTGCTATCATAAATATTACATTAAAGAAACCAAAAAAAGTTTGAATTAGGTTAGGTTGATCCCAATGGTACTCAGCACAGAAACCATGAACAAATTATAATGTTTTTAAATATACAAATGAACGAAACATCATGGGATATAATAGACTGAGGGGGGAAAAGAAGCTTATTTTGAAAGTAATAAGATTGAAAGTAAGGGATGTAAATATTTCCAATGTACTTACGCGGTCATATTAACCACATTGGTTGTAGGAGGGTTAAATGCTTTACAACATCGATGTTATTTGGAAACTATTACGAACCAAACAATCTTGCTTTTGCTTTTACTAACGCAGATAACAATCACAACCTTTAGTCATATTATAAACGGTGTCAGTCATCTTCGTGTTTAATGTCGAGGCGTAAAGAGACCCACAGATCGCATGACAATACATCCGCTTCGCCTGCTTAAAGGCTCCAAAATCTGCATCAGTTTCAGCATATGATGACTGAAATGGTGAAACTTGCCACTGTGTGATTTTAACGTCCGAGTGTCGTCATAGTAAGTAAAAGGACTTTGTAATGATTTTTTTTTAATTCCAATTTTCGTCAGTAGAATGACTGGTTCAGATGACATGATTGGAATATTGTCGAAGAGACAATTATATTCCGACAGTTATGTTGAATTTAACAAATAAAGGTACTGTGAGTTTGCAACATAGGCTCAAAGGGGAGAAAGAGCGACCAAGATAATATTGTATTAATGCGCTTTATTTGCACTGTCATTCGGCACTGTGATTAAAGAGATTAAGAGAAAAGTTTGTCTCGCATCAAAGTTCCGCCACTTGAAATCTTGCATCAAGGTGTTCCGTTACTTGAAATTCATCCATCATTAAAGAGCGTGGACAAAGTAAAACAGGCCTGATTATGTGTCACGCACATTAAGATAGGCAATCCAACTGAGAAACATCAGCAACAAATGTGATGTAAGTTGCCGGACGTAAGATGCAAGAAGTACAATGACAGAAAATAAAATCACAACACCAAGGAGTTGTGCGACATAAATGAAAGTTGGTACGCATGTTTCTACACCTGGATGATGATGTCAATTTAGATTTCCTACCAATCCCATAAGAGTGGTGCTAGTAGTGCCACTATGAAGATGCGAAAGAGATTTTCTATAGGCTAAGTACAAACTGAAACGGTCGTGAGAGTTAGTTACCTTTGAGTTGGGAGTGGTGAGTTGATGTTAGTCAAGAATGCCTCTAAGGCGAAAAGACGCTATTATCAACACACCACTGAGTTTCAACGATGTCCTGTAACAAGGCTGTGAGGAACTCGATATTGCTTGTATGACATTAAAGAAAGACTTGGCAGGAACGTAGCCACTGTACATGATTGCTGGCAGCGGTGATCACCAAAATGTACGATTGCAAGAACACCGGGCTACGGACGGTCATGTGGCACTGCCAAGAGGGAACACCATCGTGTAGGGCGTATGGCTATGCCGCGTCGTACTGCGTCTGGAGTGGCAATTTGAGCAGCAGTTTGCACCACAATGACACAACCGGATACTTCAAGGACGGCACCGAGCCAGACGCCCTGTGGCGTGCAATCCTCTGACTGCAAATCCGTTTGCCGCTTCAGTGGTGTCAAAAGAGAACTCTTTGGAAGGCAGCGTGGAGGCCGGTTGTGCTTTCAGGTGACAGCCGGTTCTATCTCCACGCTAGTAATGGCCGTATATTGCTTAGAAGAGGCCGTTGAGGGCCTGTAGCCAACTTGTCTGCCTGCTAGGTACACCGAACCTCCATATGAAGTTATGGTCTGGGGTGCAGTTTCCTATGACAGCACACTGATTGAAAATCTGTACATCAGTCTGCTGATTTAACCTGTTGTGCTACCATTCATGGACAGCAATCCGCAATGTGTTTTCCAAGAGCCTAACGCTCGCCAACATACCGCTGTAGTAACCCAACATGCGCTTCAGAGAGCCGACACGCTGCTTTCTCCTGCATAATCGCCAGATCTGTCTGCTGCCGAGCACATAAGGAATATCATCGTACGACAACCCAACGTAGTCGTCTGCAGTTCTTCGTTTGGATGGCTGGCTCTGCTTATATCTACATCTACATCCACACTCATCAAGCCACCTGACAGTGAGTGGCGGAGGGTACCTTGAGTACCTCTATCGTTTCTCCCATCTATTCCAGTCTAGTATTGTTCGTGGAAAGAAAGATTGTCGGTAAGCCTTTGTGTGGACTCTAATCTCTCTGATTTTATCCTCATGGTCTCTTCGCGAGATATACATAGGAGGGAGCAATATACTGCTTGACTCCTCGGTGAAGGTATGTTCTCGAAACTTCAACAAAAGCCCCTTCCGAGCTACTGAGCGTCTCTCATGCAGAATCTTCCACTGAAGTTTATCTATCATCTCCGTAATGCTTTCGCGATTACTAAATGATCCTGTAACGAAGCGCGCTGCTCTCCGTTGGACCTTCTCTATCTCTTCTATCAAGCCTATCTGGTACGGATCCCACAAAGGTGTGCAGTATTCAAGCAATGGGCGAACAAGTGTACTTTAACCTTCTTCCTTTGTTTTCGGACTGCATTTCCTTAGGATTCTTTCAATGAATCTCAGTCTGGAATCTGCTCTATAATTTTATATGGTCATTCCATTTTAGATCACACCTAATGCCTAGCCCCGGATAATTTATGGAATTAACTGCTTCCAGTTGCTGACCTGCTATATTGTAGCTAAATGATAAAGGATCGTTCTTTCTATGTATTCGCAGCACATTAACACTTGTCTACATTGAGATTAAATTGCGATTCCCTGCACCATGCGTCAATTCGTTGCAGATCCTCCTGCATTTCAGTACAATTTTCCATAGTTACAGCCACTCCATATACTACGGCATCATCCGCAAAAAGCCTCAGTGAACTTCCAATGTTATCCACAAGGTCATTTATATATATTGGGAATAGTAACGGTCCTACCACACTCCCTTGCGGCATGTCTGAAATCACTCTTACTTCGGAAGACTTCTCTCCATCGAGAATGAGATGCTGCGTTCTGTTGTCGAGGAACTCTTCAATCACACAAATGGTGTGATAGTCCATACGCTCTTACTTTGTTCATTAAACGACTGCGGGGAACTGTACCCAACGCCTTGCGGGAGAAACACGGCATCTACCTGGAACCCCTGTCTATGGCCCTCTGAGTTTCGTGGACGAACAGCGCGAGCTTGGTTTCACATGATCGCCTTTTTCGAAATTCATGCTGATTCCTACTCAGTAGATTTCTAGTCTCCAGAAAAGTCACTATACTCGAACATAATAAGTATTCCTAAATTCTACAACTGATCGACGTTAGAGATAAAGGCCTATAGTTCTGCACATCTCTTCGACGTCACTTCTTGAAAATGGGGGTGACCTGTGCCCTTTTCCAATCTTTTGGAACGGTACGCTCTTCTAGAGACCTACTCTGGGTCACGGGGTCCCAAGTTCGATTGCCGTCCGGGTTGGGGATTTTCTCCACCCAGGGGACTCGATGTTTGTGTTGTCCTCATGTCATCATCATTCGGGAATTTGGTGAGACCAGACAGTGACAAGGTTGGGTATATGCATTGGCGCTAATATCCACGCAATTGATTGTCCCACAAACGATCATCATCATCGTCCAAAGTCATCCTGGAATATCATTTACCGTTCCTATATTGACCGGCAAAGTCCAACACTTATGGAACTCCATCCCACGAACTAACATCTGGCACCTCTACATAGAATTCATACCCGTTCGCATGTTCGCAGTCAACAATGTGGCAGTTACACCGGTTATCAATTTATCAGCATTTCACATTTTCGGTGGTTCACCTTGGACTTAACCAGTGATCTTGCAATGTTAATCATTTATATGTCTTACCTAGGCAAATGTATTCCAGAAATCTCACTACTCTACGTGAATGATGATTTGTATTGCGTTTTCTCCCCTCCAGCGTACTTTCCTGGTCAGTTTTAATTTTCCCAACATGTAAAGGAAACCAAAGTGGCCTGTAGAAATTCTAATCTTAGAAGAAATATAAAAACTGTCCTTTCACATTAGAATTTACTGTGGCGATTCAGGTCTGATACGCTATATGTTGAGTGTTCTTAAGAGTAGGTTATTCTGACAAAAGGGCAAGAGACATTTCCTAAACAAATTAGACGAGAGCTGCAGAATCCAGGCCATGAACTGAGGAGCGAAAATGGCACATCAGAGGGCAGAAAAAAAAATATTCTGCGGTAGATGCAGAGATTTGATGCCAAAGGGAGAGACTAAGTGTTCCCCTGCACGCCGCTGCGGAATTAGCTTTACCGCGGGAGAGGAGGTACGGCCGCACTCGCCTTTTGGTGGATCGCGGAACTAACGAATCTGAGTGCCGAGCTTCGCCTGAGGGCGGGCATTGCATCTCGGCGGAGCTGAGTGCTGCGTGACGTACAGCGTGCGTGTGTGTGTGTCAGTGAGTGAAAGAGCGTGGGGGGGGGGGGGGGGGCAGAGGTCTGCGCATGCGCGCGTCACAGCGCCGCGGGCCGCCTCGGCCAGGGCCGCGGTCGGCACGACTGAGCTGTTGCAGCCGCAGCCGGGTGGGGATTCATCAGGTGGCTGATTTCCCCGGGGCCTTCATTAGCGGCGCAGCGAGACGCCGCCGGCATGGCGGCGCGTGGGTGGCGTGTAAGCGACGCCAACCCCCGACACCCCCGCACCCCTCACCTCCCGTGATGCATCTCACTCAACCCAGCCACCCCCCCCCCCCCTGCTTCTTCCCTCAAGCTAGCAGGACCTTAAACAAATAATACCAAGAATAGCTGTCACTGAAAGCAATGCTAAATGCAGTCACAACACTCGTTGGGGAAATTCTTCTCTAACAGGAGAACTAGTCGACAAGGGCAAATTGGAAGACGACCATATTGTGGGAGGTGTGGGATATCACCTCACATTTACTGAGACATAGATGACTAAAATTCCTTTTGTGTAAATCAGTACATACGGTGACGGAAAAATAAGGAATAATGCGACACAAACGGAAGTTGGTAGGCGAGTTTCTACACCTGAAGATGATGTCTATTTATAAGTCGCACAAGAGTGGCGTAAATCAGGTTATCTTTATAGGGGAACTTGGGGCAGAACGGGATAGCGGAGCACATTGGGAAATTGCTGTTTTCTAGACTGGACGGTGTTGCAACCTGTTGTATGGGCATGTAACTATTTCTCCGAAGGGAAGTGAGGGCAGCCATTCTGATTTAGTTTAAAGTGCGAGATCTAAGTGAATTGTTGACCGTCATGTTACCGCTTGCGTTGTTCTAACGTTTGGTGAATTTCAACGCCAGGTAAGCTGTTAATTGTCAATTTTATACCCTAAAATGACACATTCCCTTAAACTGCATGGAATTTGTTATACTTTAGTTATTTAATGCGTTTAAATACGTCAGTTATTACACTCCATAAAAGTTGTTAATCTCAAAAGTCCTCTTGGGGCGGAACGGGACGGGGAAGAATTGGATAGTGTCCCGTTCTGCCCCGTCATATTTTGATGCAAGTAGAAAGCAAACCCAGTGTGCATGTTCATGGACGCCAGACTCTCCCAACCAGCTATGTTCGCCGAACAACTCAGCTTTCCAGATATCGCCCGAGGCTGACAATGCAATCTCACTATTCTGCCAAAATACTCGCCGGACTACAGGACGAAAAGGAAAAACCGTCGTATTAACAGATTCTTCTTATAAGAAGGAACTGCAGATGTCGCACGTAAAGTAGGCCTGCAGAAAGGAGGAGGGTGCACAAATATAACCAATGTGATGACAGACACATCAGGTGCAGTGCAGCTTAAGGCAGAACTATGAAAGTGTACACCCAAAAATACCAAAACAGAAGACATCAATGACCTTAAGGAAAATAAAAAGAAGAAGAAGATGGAAAACAGAGAATCAGAGAGAGAGAGAGAGGATGCTGAGTGTTTCTACTGTGGGGACTTCTACTCCGTTTCTGATGAGAGCTGGGTATAATGCCAGAGTGGGAACACAATTCATGCGCTGGGATAGACAGTGAAGATGAAGAGGAAATACTGCTTTGTGACTATTGTCGAAAGGGCTAGTAGTTAGTGGTTTTGTGGTTATTAAGCATTGTACATTTCTTAGAATCACATTAAAATATTTTTTTTTATTTTGAAGAATTACTTTTTAATTATTTAAATTACACATTCCTTAGTCTGAACTGCCTATTATACAACATTATTTCATAGTTCTCATATTCCTAATTTAAATGCAACGTTTATGCTATAATAAAAAAAAGACCTTATCCCATTCTGCCCCGTGGCTGGGGCGGAACGGGAAATATGCAAGACATTCTTTGAAAAATTGTAAAAAATGCAAAATGTATTGTTTTAAGTGATTTTAAAATAAGGTACATTAGGTTACACTACAAGGTGTTTTTTATCACTTTAAGAAGTGTTTCCGTGTGTTCCCTTATTTTATAGAAATTGTTAAACGTTAAGTATCCCGTTCCGCCCCGAGTTCCCCTATACACGCTGTAGCGATCGCGAGCATTAGTTAGTTGATGTTAGGCAAGAATGCCTTTATGACGCCTACACCTCACTGAGTTTCACCGTGGTCGTGTAACAGGGCTACGAGAAGATGGATGTTCCTTTAGCGATACTACAGAAGGACTTGAACATAAATGTAGCCACTGCACACGACAGCTGTCAAGGTGGTGACGAAATTGGACGGTCGCAGGAAGACAGGGCTCCGGACGGCTATGTGGCACCACCAAAAGAAAAGACTATTGCGTTTGACGTATGGCTCTGGGGCATCGTCATGAATCTCCACAAGCAATCTGACCAGCATTTGGCGCCACAGTCACAGAGGGAAGTCTTGCAAATCGGTTACTTCAAGGACAGCTCCGAGCCCCAAGCCAGGCGCCCTGTAGCCTGCATTCCACTGACACCATACCACCGCCAAAGGAGAGCTCTCTGGGAGGGCGGGGTGGAGGTCTGTTGTGTTTTGTGATGGAAGCTGATTCCGCATCAGTGCCGTGATTGCTGTGTGTTGGTTACAAGGAGGCCAGTCGAGGGCCTGCAATCAACGTGGCTGTGTACTAGACCAGCTGCAGTTACGGTCTGGGATTTCGTATGACGCCAGGAACACTCTCGTGGTTAGGCCACGCAAGCCGACTACGTATCTGTACGTGAATCTGGACATTGGGCCCGTTGTGCTGATACTGCGGTTGTAACCCAGCTTGCTATACTGTGAGTCTACATGTTACCTTCGCCTGCTCGATCACCAGATTCGTCTCAAATGGAGCACATATCCGACATCATTGGACGATAACTCTGACGTCGTCCACAAAGAGCCTTAATCGCCTCTGTATTGACCGGCCAAGTGCAACAGGCAGAGAATTCCATCCCGCTGACAACTGACACCTCTACAACATAACGCATGTACATTTTCATGCTTGCATTCCACATTCTGGCGGTTACGCGGATATTGATATACCAGTATTTCACATTATTTTGCAATATCACGCTTACAGTAACCTGTTATCTTCCAACGTTAATCACTTAAATATGTTACCTAGACAAATATGATGGCGAAATTTCGTTACTCTACGTGTATTACGTTACGGTCCTCCGATTTTTTTTCCGTCTTTGTAAATTCACTCCCAGAGCTCAATGCACCTTTGATGTACCTGTTTGATTGTAGAAGCACAGTAAATGAAATGGATTGTCCAGAAGAGATGATCACGTGAAAGGCTCATGTTTTCCTGCTGACAATCCCTACGTGTCGTTCGTGCAATCACAGTGTGTTGTGATGCAAGTAGACGTAAAGGGCCGAAAGGTCGACAACTTAGCTATGTGCCAGCAGTGAAGGTAGCAGTGACGGATGCCGTGAGTATGCATGCGAAGTATTGATATACTAAACATTTACGATAAAGATGCGACTATAACAGCTAACAACGTGGAGATGAGATCTTAAGAATCGACAAAACGCCTAGTATTATTATTGTGGATTATGGATCGGAACTAGTGTTACACATGAACAGTTGGTGCCGGAAAGCACAGTGAACAGTAATAAGTAGCAACTCATAATGAATAACTGTGGCTTTCTTATTCAATTTAATCATCCTCCCAGAAAACATCACCGTCAAAGAAGCGACACATCCGACGGGAATGGCCGTGCGGTTCTAGGCGCTATAGCCTAGAGCCGAGCGACCGCTATGGTCGCAGATTCGAATCCTGCCTCGGGCATGGATGTGTGTGATGTTCTTAGGTTAGTTAGATTTAATTAGTTCTAAGTTCTAGGCGACTGATGACCTCATAATTTAAGTCGCATAATGGTTAGAGCCATTTGAACCATTTGAAGCGACACATTCAGCCAGTGCTCGCCATCATGCTGCAAGTAAAACAAAGCACTTTAGTGGCACGCTCCGGAAACCATGTCTTCAAGTTTGCAAGGTCCATCACGACTCAAATTTTAAAACAAAAGCTATTTGGTTTGGTGCTGAAGCATAGAGGTTTCATGTCACTGATTATCTCACTCTTCCTTTTGCAGTCGTGTAATGAAGAAATGGAAGCATTGCACAAACGAACGAAAAATAAGAAAGTCATCTAGAGGATATAAATATCAAAAGACATTTCTTATACCACACAATAAACATTCAAAAGTTATGCAATTAATTAACTAAGTACGAACTCACATCGCAGAACTGCACTCGTCGGCTAAAGCTATGCACTGAGTCAAATGTGAATGACAGGACTACGCAAACGTATTAGCAGTTATATTTTAATGACTGGATGGAATAAAATAATAATCTTCGATCTACTAAGAATTGCTCTCATTTTCTTAGGTTTGTCACGACCTGGTAACTGGTAGTCATCTCTTGGATGATGTCTGCAATAAATAGGTTCATTGTTCAAGTGTTCTTGTCTTTCAATGTGATGAAACCTAAGAAACTCCAATACAAAAAATAAATAAAAAATAAAAATGAAAAAACGACGCATCACCAATAAAATTATCCCAATTAACGGAAACCGGCAGATGTGCATTTGGACATAAACAAATGATTACAATTTAAAAAAAACTTGATGCTTTATTCAAGAAAAAGAGCCTCAGAAACTGAGCAATTCAATAACCCTATGGTACACCTCTGGCCGTTGAGAAAGCAGTCTTTCGGCTTAGCATTGACTAACATAGTTGTTGGATGTACTACAGAGGAAGATCCTGCCAAATTCTGTCCACTTGACGCGTTAGATCGTCAAAATCCCAAGCTCTGCCCATGTTGGTCGTAACATTCCCGATGGGTTAGATATGCAGTGACCTCACTGGCCTAGGTGCGGTTTGGCAAGCACTTAGACAAGCAGTAGAAGCTCTGTTTGTGTTCGGGCATTCATTATCTTTCTGTAACGTGAGGATGGATTGCCATGAAGGGCAACAAAACGGGCCCTAGAATATCGTCGACGTATCACTGCGATTTTAGAGTGCCGCAGATAGCAACTGCAGGCGTCCTGCTATAAAACGACAAGAGACATGGCACTGCGGGCCATCACTGCTGGCTGTCGGACCGTATGGTGGGTGACAGTCAGATTGGTCTCCCACCGCTGTCTGGGATGTGTCCAGATACAAGGTGTGATTAAGAAGTTTTAAGACTGATTCATTGCTGAGAAGGGTAGTGCACGCCGACTGGTTCCGCCAGGTGGAGGAAGTAGTGGGGGGTCTCAGGGAACGAACTGCCGCTTGCAGCATGAGTGCGTGTCATTGACATAGGTCGAAAAGTGTGAGAGGCGAAAATGGAGTAGCACTTCGAGCAGCGTTATGTGTTTATGTTCTGCGTGCGAGTGAACAAAACCGCCACGGAGACTCTCGGTATGATTCAAGAGGCCTTTAGGGAAGAATCATATGTCCCATGCAATGGTTTTCATGTGGCGCAAACGTTTTAAAGATGGCCGAGGGAATGTTGAAGACGACGACCACTCTGGGAGGCCATCATCAAGCCGAACGGATCAAAATGTGGAGAGACTGCGGAAACTTTCAAACAATGACCGTCATCTTAGTACTAGATTAACTGCCGATGAACTGGGACTCAGTCAGAGTACGCTGTAGAGGATTGTGACAGAGAATTTGATGCTGCGAAAAGTGTGTGCCAAACTGGTCTCAAAAGTTTTGTCGGCGGATCAGAAGAAACGGCACATAACTATTAACCAGGAAATGCTCCAACGGTGGAATGTTGATCCAAACCTTCTGGAGAAAGTGGTTACTGGTGATGAGACCTGGGTCTACAAGTACGATCCTGAGTCGAAGCGTCAAAGCTCAGAATGGCACACTGCTTCTTCGCTGAAGCCCAAGAAAGCTCGTATGAGAAAGTCGTGTGTAATGTGCATACTGATTTTTTTATGGTAAAGGAGAGATTCACAAGGAGTTTTGTTGCTCGTGGACAGACTGTCACAGGTCACTTTTACGCTAGAGTGCTCCGCCGCTTGAGGGATCGAGTTCGCCGCGTCCGCCCGGCGATCAGGGTCGACTGGATTCTCCACCACGACTACGTGCCCGCTCACACGTCGCGCGCCGCCACCGACGTTTTGATCGAGTTCAACGTGACAACATTGCCGCAGCCACCCTACAGCCCCGGCTTGGCTCCAAGTGACTTTTTCCTCTTCCACCGACTCAAGACAGGACTAAAGGGGAGGGGATTCGATTCCATCGACAGAATCCATCAGGCTTCGACGAGAGCTCTTTACAGCATGACGGCCGAGGCCTTCCAGAAGGGCTACGAACAGTGGAAGATGCTCTGGCAGAGCAGTGTTGATGCTGAAGGATCATATTTTTAATAAATTTAGTCCGCTGTACCTAAATGTCCAACAAATTTCTAGTTCCAAGTTAAGTCTTTAAACTTTTCAATCACTCCCTGTATTTCTTCGCTGGTCATCGGGGCTCATTTTTAAGCAGGGCTCATCACTAAAGACAATTCCACCTACTCAGTGACACAACGGCAAAGATGTGCCTGGAGTTTCCTTGGATACGCAGTCGGATACCAACCTGACTGTTGCCTGAAATGTGACCCGATATTCAGGAGCGATGGGCTGGGATACCATTTCTAATAATAGGATGACACGTTTGGTTGTCATTCAAGCAAGGCACCTTTACACTACACTAGTACATCAACGCTACTCTATACATCGTTTTGTTACCTTTCGTAACACCCATTCCGGGCTTACGTTGCAGCAAGGAAATGCCCGCCCGTGCCCGGCGAGAGTTTGTACTGCTAATGCGCTAATTCGAGAGAATTTGCCATCATATCCCGCAGGAGGACATCAATCAATGCCAAAGCGATTAACCTGTTGCATAAGGGCTAGAGGTGGTTCTACGTATTATTGACTTGCTCAGTTTGTGAAACTCGTTCTCTTGAATAAATCGTCCTTTTTTTCTGAAACTGTAATCGTTTATTTCTCAGTACGTGTACTTCACGTCTATGATATCTGTTCCATCCGGATATTTCCTTCGTGGTGCGTCGTGTTCTACTACCGACCCCTTCATT
This sequence comes from Schistocerca piceifrons, assembly GCF_021461385.2. Lineage (NCBI taxonomy): Eukaryota > Metazoa > Arthropoda > Insecta > Orthoptera > Acrididae > Schistocerca > Schistocerca piceifrons. Next base: position 779,604,709 of record NC_060141.1, read on the forward strand.
TCTTTCGCCTTCCTGGACAAAGTTTATCATTAAGGTAAGCTATTCGTATTCGGGAATGTGTGTTTTCTTAACTTATGCATGACAGTATGTTAAAAAATGTCGTAGTTCTGTCTATGCGATCTTATTTCAATAAAAAAATTATCCGTCGATAGTGGCCAAATTCGACCATGTGGGCAACTTCAGCGTAGCCGTAACGTCTTCTTACGAAAGTCTGGTGTCTGCTTAGCCAAAAGTAAGCAGAGGAACTACAACATTTTAGATTTTCCACGACCCATGTGAAATGCGAGCAAGGTCCTTCAACACACTAAGTGAGTATGTTATTTCGTGTTTCATTTCCCAACGGCTGGATGCTCATAAAATTTTCACCACCTCCCAGCAACGTAATTAGGTTAAAAGTTGGTCAGCTATTGGGGATGTCTCATTGGTCAGCGTCAAGGGGTAGTGGTCGTTTGATTGCTACTGTCCCAGGGTGAATCGGCTACGAATTGCACCGCAAATATTGCGGTTCAAAATGGTTCAAATGGCTCTGAGCACTATGGGACTCAACTGCCGAGGTCATTAGTCCCCTAGAACTTAGAACTAGTTACACCTAACTAACCTAAGGACATCACAAACATCCATGCCCGAGGCAGGATTCGAACCTGCGACCGTAGCGGTCATGCGGTTCCAGACTGCAGCGCCTTTAACCGCACGGCCACTCCGGCCGGCTGCAAATATTGCGGAAATGGGAAATGATATTAATGTGTGAATTTCATAGAGCGGATTGATTGTTAGGGGCACGTCTTGTTAGCCGATGAATAGATTGTAATTATACTTATGAAGCGTCTACTTTAAAGACGTACACTTTTTAAATGGAACAATGCCTACTGACATTAACGAACGAAGAGTAATCTAAATTACAATGTTAGTGGTGACTGTTGCAGGATTCGAATGAGAATAATTTGAGAGATATCGTATTATGAAAAGTTTCCACATCGACACTTTTACTCTGCCTAGTTGCTAGGTACGATGTTGATTGCTTACAGTGTTCTTATGTGCTCCTTGAGTGCATTGCGACTTGCTAGTGGGTGTGTGGCACTCCAGGCAATAGGTCATGAGTTGATAATGGGATTTACCAGAGCAGAAACAGCCGACATGTGACATGGTGTATGGAGATTGTAGGAAGACTGCAATTCGTTCTTGTACATCATGTGGCAAGATACACCAATATACGTCAACCAATTGCTTATGAACCTCTTCAACCATTCACGTAATTTCAATGTAATTGGAGCACTGAAATGACATTAGAAGAGGGAGACTTTAATGTTCTTACTCCTGGTGCTGTCGATCCCTCCTGTCACCCCCCCCCCCCTCTCCATCAACAGCTGCATGGAAACGTTTATGAGAATCGTATTAACTTTTATATGTGGGCATTAAGACAGGGTACTCGAGGTGTATCACGTATCTTGTTTAGTGATGCAGCCATATTTACCAATCACGCCCAAGTAAACCGCCGAAACATGCAATTTTGTTCTCTTAACAATCTCCGTTGGCTTCGTCAGTTGGAGCTTCAGCGTCCATGGAGTTTAAACGTGTGGTGTGGGATGGAGAACCATTAGCTCAAAGACCCCTTTTTCGTAGACGGAACACCCACATGTATCGTTGCGTCCTAACATAATAATAATGCTAGGAGAAGTTCCTCTGTAGACTAGGAGAAACTTGTGATAGCAACAAGATGGTTGTCCAGACCATAGTTCAAAAATTACTGCAACCTGTCTTCACGGATTCTTTACAAATCGGTGGATTGGACGCAGAAACCTGTAACTAGGCAGGCGCGTAGCCCGCATTTGACCCCTGTAGACTCTTTTCTGTGGTGGAAAGCTGAAAGACGCTGTCTACAAATATATACCAACGACACACTATAATATGCAACGACATGTAACAGCAGTCTGCTCGTAAATCTCCGCTGAAATGTTAGCATGTGTGCAGCAGTCGTTCCGTACCAGACAGGAAGCGTGGTTTGCTGCTGCCGGTCGTCATTTTGAACACAACCAGTTAGGGTCAACTGTCTTGTTTCTGGCCACTATCCATATAACTAGTGTATGATACCACAGGTATTGTACAAGTTTGGGTGTGGGAACTTCCCAAAATACGATGTTTCGTAAAAGACTCGCGGTCGAGTCCTGCAAAAATCTCCTCTGACATTCAAATTTGCCCTATTTTCAGTTTGTTAATGCCAATAGGCAAAGTTCCATTTAAAAATCGTGTTTTTGCACAAAAATACACCTTTTATGTGTTATTACAATTTCTTGATTAGCTCCTTGCACGGTAAAGTTTTCGTTGTGCACACGCCGCACCCCTTCAGCCTACGGATCTTAAGCAGTGCTCTGTTGCAGGCGGCCGACTTCACTGAGGTTGTGAGAAATTTTTATCTCGACCGCATTTTTTTATAACGCTTTACTAGAAAATATATTTCCATTTACTCGCAGATGTCTCATAGAAAGAAACTTGGCGTCCGTTCCCATAGCAAGATCTAGTACCGTTGGTTTCACATTATACAGCAGGAGTAAACAGCTCCCACGCTGCACACGGTATAGTTCAGTAATACTTGCAGTTTGACATAAAACAGTCAACAGCCACAAGGTACTTCATACTGATTCTGACGGCGACATCATCTTTCACAGTCCCCATTAGATCTCGAATTTCTGCTGAAGGTTCGAAGACCGAATCAGTTACATGTTTGTTTAATGGCTCGTTAATTTTTCTTACTCTCGAGCAACGGAACTGCAGAAACGCAAGCATCTTAATAACTTTCTAGGAGGCCTTCTGCTTGCGCGTCTTCGGGAAGATAGCTTGCGAAACATGCCACTTGTTGCAGCCGTTATCCTTTAAATCCTTCCGTAAGTGGCACAGATCCTTCGGCAAGTTTTCAACGCCTGAAGCGGCTTCCGGTTCGATTACACCAAGATACTCAGAAGAAATCGTTTCTCTTATAGATGACGGTAGCTGTTGAGTGCAGTTACCGGTCCGTGTGAGTTGAATTCGGGTAAACATTGTATCGGAAACACCTAATTGCCCCTCGGCTATCGAGGCCATCAAGCAATGGCAAGGACCATTCTTCTGTCATGGATGTGGTTGATGTTGACGAAGAATTTTCCAAGGTTCTTTACGTTCATGTGGTCAGACAAGGACTGTGTTGTCGACGCAACGATAAAAGCAAGTATGGTTCACAAGAGCTGGTCCAAGACTATGGCTATGGCCGAAAAGTATTCAATTAACAAGTTCGTCATTTTCATAACTGGAGCCGATAGGCTTCCCATTGATGATGACTGTAAGACACTATTCCACATTCACGCTCTTCCTGTTTCACCATCACGTAAATTAGGAGTTCTGTCAATTTGCCCATACATAGGTGATCTTGATCATGATGATATTTGGTTTGTGGAGCCCTCAACTGCGCAGTTATCAGTGCCCGTACAAACTTACAATCTTTTCACAGTCCAGTCTCGCTATTTCTCCGAATGATGATGAAATGATGAGTACAACACAAACACCTAGTCCCCGTCTGGAGAAAATCCCAAAGCCGAAGAGGATTCGAACCTGGGACCCCCTGATCCAGAGACAGCAACGCTTGCCACTAGACTAGTCCATAAGAAGCTACAAAATACGAACTTTAGGCTCAACATCCGTTCACAGTTGAGCTACAAGTAGCATGTATTGGTTTGCGTAGGAACCTATTTTTCAGTGGCATGTAAGTACCAAGTGGGGGTTCAACAGTTTGCAGCCAAGCTTTTAAGTTATCATAGAAAAGCGAAGGTAATGTATGGGGAGGTCAAAGGATTTCAGTTTGAGGGCATTGATACAGCGTATATTTAACGTAGCGCGACTCCGATGTAGGTATCTAAGTATTGACATGGAGATAAGGCATTGGTGTGCGATTAGTTTCTTTCCGAAGTGCGCACGGTAAATGCAGAGCGTGAACTATGACGACGCTATTACCAAATGCGTCCAAGTAGGACCAACGTGCCTTTATTATTTTCTTGGCTGCAGAACGAAGGATGTATGTAGGGCAACATGTCTGTCGAAAACCAGTGATGCGCGCCAAATTCCGTGGTGTCGTCATTCGACATAAGAAGCCGGTCTATCTGGAAGACCAGCCTCCTCGATTACAGCTCTAATTGGAGAGACTTGAACACTCGCACTACAGTCCTGATCTCTCTCCATGTGATTATCACGTCTTCGATCCCTTAAAACTGGGCCTTAAAGCGTCAACGTTTCCAGTCGGACGATGGTGCAGGAAGTTACGTCACACAGCAGGACACGGGGGTTTACCAAACGGGTATGATGTACTGGGTGCGTCATTGGGAAGGCTGCCTCAATGCTCAAGGTGATTTATTCTCATTGGCGTACTGTTTCTGGACTGTATGGCCTTCGTAAGGAAACTTTATGATTGCCCCTTACACAGTAGCGACTTGGAAAGAGTTCATGTCGATTTCCTTACCAAGGGCTGCGCTTTTTCGTTCTGGATTCTCTAGCAGCTACTGAGGCGCGGCATCGGAAATTTAAAAGTGTACCACACATGCCGATAACAACACTTTTATGTTTTTGAGTCATCTGATTCGTTGCTTCCCGCTACTAATTCCTCTTCTGTTTCACCCCTCTTCATCAAAGACAAGCATTTGCAAGTTACGACCGCAATTATTTTCTGGATATAGTCGAAACCCTGTCTCGCATTTCAGTTTTCATGCCTTGCATCTCTCTCTAGTACCCAGTGCCTCCTCGTTGTTGGTGTTCTCCATACGTTCCTTTTTTCAACGATTGTGGGTATAATGTTGTCATCCCTCATAAATTTTTAATATTCTTCCATTGCACCTCTTATCAAACCCTTCGGTTCTCTTCGAGTCCACGTTTCACTATACAGTGCCTCGAACCAAACTTACCTTAGCCATCCGTCAATGTTATTTTCCATCCAAGATAAAAGAATTCTTTAACTAGCTCTGCTTCGTGTTAACCGATATTTACGTGAAGGTATAGCTAACGTCGTATCTGTTAATCCTGATGACTTACGTCCTCCTTCCGTTTAGTCTCAGTCCATTTTCTGTGCACTCAGTTTATCAGTTCCTGCATTTCTCCTTCAGTTTCAATGTATTAGCAGTATTCAAATGAAAAGTTACGAAACGTCGTAAGAACCAAACAGCTTGAAACTGGAATATGCCGCTATGGGACAGCGTATTGAGACATAAATGCAACGGAAACATGCGTCGTCACCTTCCACAAAGAAATTCAAAGCTGTGCCCTCGGAGATGCTTTCCCCTTCCTCATCGAGTTCTTCGAGCACGGAAAAACATTAACAGTGACATGCGCTGTGAGACACTCTGTAGCTTACACAAGCCCATCAAGAACAAACGGTGTTGGCTGCTCACAGAGGAAGTGACTCTTTACAATAAAGCGCATCTACACGTCTACGAGGCCCGAAAAGTGTTATATCCACGTTCAAATGCAAGGAGCTCAAGAATCCATCCCACAGCCCGGACAGGTCACACAGGTCTGCTAAAAATATCTCATACGGAAGCATTTCAACTCGGACGACTAACTGAAGAGCACAGCGGAGGACAGGCTCCTGCACAGCCACAGGAATTCTGGGAACTGAGAATGCTTCACTCGTGAAACTGGGGGATAGCTGAACTCGGGCGTCTGTTGATTTCTTTTGAGTAAACACATCAATCACACCCACGCTGATGTTTCGTAATGTTTCTTCTGCAGATCACTACTACTGTTATTTCACGTTAAAGATCTTTAATTTTCTTTCCATTTCATGGAACCAAGAATATACTTATTACGTAACTATAAGGGGCGTTTAATAAGCAATGCAACACACCTTTTCTTTTTCTTAAAGCAAGTTGGTTTAAATCAGGGTTCCAATATACCATATTATTCCCCACTCTTTTGACTAGAACACCCTATTTTTCGACGTAATCTTCGTTCAATACGATAGCCTTACGTCACCCTACCGGGAGGACATGTATGCACACAAGGTACCACTCTACTTGTCGAAGTCGGAGACCGTCTTTCTGCATCAGTACCTCCGGTCATGCAAGTACTGCATCCTCCATGATTGTCGCAACGTGCGAGATCCAGGCTGTAGGATGGGTGACGGAGAACAATCCAATGAAGTCTTGTGAGCTTCTGTCGGGTGCGCATTGTTTAACACCTCGCACTGGCATTGAGGAGAAGAAGTTCGTTGGAATTTTTGTGGCGGCAAACAGCCTGAAGTCAGTCCTTCAACTTCCTGAGCGTAGGACAACACACATCACAGTTGATCGTTTCCCCATGAAGGAGAGCATAAAATAGAATGACCCTTCAGTGTCCTAGAAGACCGTCGCCATGACTTTTTCTTCGGAGGAGAGGTGGTGTGGCGCCACTCGATGGATTCCCATTTTATTTCAGGTTCGAAGTGATGAATCCACATTCGATCACCTGGGACGGTGTTCCAAAAAAAATGTCCTCATGATCAGTCATGTAACATGCCAGTAATTCCGCACAGACGATCTTTACTTGCTTTCTAGCGTCTTATGTTAGGTAGTGAGAAACCCAGTACCCCAATTGGTGGACGAGAGTGACAGCACTACCAACAGAGACAACCAATTTTGGAGCGAGATGTTCGAATGCGATCTGTCGATCACCCTGACATCATAAGCACCCTCCAGCATTGCAGGAGTCGCAGCTGCGTGGGGCCACCCGACACGCGGGAGACTGGACACGTTTGCGCGACGATTTTGCGATAGTGAGAGATGCCTGGCTCTACGACTCGCCGTGCTTTTGTTCACTGGCAAGTCTCTGCAGGCATTCTACAAGCGCCTATGAATATCTGCGATGCTCAACTTTTCTGAAAAAAAATGAAATCAATGACATCTCTCTACTTGGACAGTACCTCCGTTACAGACGCAGTTTTCAAGGCTATATCTAGCATCGGCTCCTGTCCTATTGGAGCTGCATTAAAGTGTAGGGACTGAAGTGAGGCTAATCCACGATGTCCCAAAAATTATTTCTAATCGAAAATGGCCGAGAGAAAGATCTATTTCATTACTTATAGAGCGCCTCTCATATATTCGTTCGAATCGGTAGTTGGACGTTTATGACTAGTCCCTGAATTATACATACTTTGTGTTATGATTACTTGAGGCCGGCATTCACAAGGGGTCACAAATCTCTCCCCACATGAAAGTATCGTCTAGCAATGTTCCATCTGCAATGCTTGCAAAAATCCCGAACACTCATTACCCAAGAATATTCGTAAATATAATAAGACAGGGGACGCCGTGTAGCAAAATTAAAGCCCTGTTCTGGACACAGCTTCCCTTCTGTGGATGAGAAACATTATGAGGTAACATAAGAGATTTCTGTTTTCGAACAACGAGTGAATAAACTCGAGAGAGTAACACATCTAAACATCCAGTAGAACCTTGCATTAGCAGAATTGCACGTTTAAGGCCAGTGACTGAAATTGGAAGAAACTACTACTCCAAAAAGTGTGGAAGAGGAGAGACTGCAGAACTGCAGATGACTACAAATACGAATAAGGGGGAAGGTCTGTGTCACTTCGGTCATCGTCAGTACACAAAAAGAGTCATTCACTAGCTGCCATGCTGCAGTGATCGGAAAGTACGCTTCGTGCTCAAGCGCCTGGCGTCGAAGTCCTACAGCCTAGCAACATCACGTTGACTCTTGGTGAGGCGTCGGATAGTGAAGTCTGTAACCTGCAACCACAGGGTCGAGTCCTGTCGACGAAGAGGTCATCCGAGATGGACCGCAATCACGAATTAGGGTACGATAAGTAAATAAATTTGCATTGTTATTTTCAAAGAAACCGTCCGGTATCTTGCCTTCAGTTACTGAGTGAAATAGCGACAAAACTTGTCGATTTATTTACTGTAATTGTAAAAGAATTAAAATTTGGTCTCAAAATTTTTACTTTCATATTTGATGAACTATTTTTCAGTCGATAGCAAGTTATTTGACTTATAAATGATACGAAGCCGTTATAATCCTTAAAATGTTCAGAAGACCTATAAGACGAGGCAGGATTATGCAGGCGAAGTACATTAAGCAACAGAGAAGTCTGAAAGTAAACATACAGCTATGATTATTGCTTCTATTGAGACCATTGAGGACAGTTATTTTTTTCATTAACACGGACAGGAATGTTACACTCAACACTTCGAATGCCGTCTAGATTCCAATGTATAGACGAACAAAGTTCACATCCGATTTTTGAAGTGACGAATGTTGGCTAGTAACATCCTGTACTCTGAAAACGTACTTCGTTGGTTGCTGAAAATGCTCTCTTTCTTCTATTTTGAGGTGAAGAAAGACAATTTTTGATGCTTTGGGCCTTCCCCGTACTTTGGTTATTTGCTTTCCAATTGTGAGTAAATCAGGTATAGTTCTGTCTTCCAAATCAATCAATGGAACTCTCCCTATTACGTCACAGTATCACATATGGGAATTCACAAATTTCCATCGCTGCATGAACCAGTCTCTGTAAATACATCCTTGACATTCTATTTCATAAGGAGACCTAATCATGTCAGCTCCATCTCCACCACCCACGCGTTCATTATAACCTCGTACAGCTGTCAATTACCCTGCTTCAGTCTTTGTCCCACTTTTCTGGTGTCTGGATAAGGTGCATACTTCATTTCCACGTTAATTTGAAAGATTATGAAATGCACAATTGTCTATCCATATTCTGTGAAATACAATACTAGGACTTACCTGAATCGATACAGTTTGAACATTTCCTAGTTAAGTACGAATTTCTTCGTCGGTAAGACCTCTCCCATATTAGGTAGCCATAGCCTGAAACAAAAGAAAATCTTACTGGGTGCACTTATGTTTTATAAGTCACGCTTTATTTTTGTTGCTTCTTATATTATGAAATGTCATATTGTCTTTATCAAGGACATGTTTTCATCTGTAAAAGAGCCTGAAAGCAGAAAAAGCTGTAGACATCAAACCAAAGCAGCCAAAGGTCAATGGAGCCTCAATTTGTGAAGTTGCGCCCTAGACCTTATAGTAATACGAACTCCCATTCACATTTTACGTTATAAATGAAACTGCAAGGGTACTTTATAGATCTTTTATCCAAACTAACAATATTATGTGTAAAGGTAACTTCACAAAAATAATCACTTCCGTCAGTTCACATATATACCTTACTATTATTTACGTAAACTTGCAGCGTTGTTTCACACACCAAGTACCCATTTGTAATACAGCTCTTCACATTTCAGGCTGATGCATAGGCTGTACTGACATCAAGCTTCGGAGGCACAAACTGTATGGAAAAGGACCATTTGGTCCCTAAAGGTGTAACGGGCTCCTGAATTACATAATTCCAGACAGGATATGCCGGGACTCCTGTCCCGACAGTAAATACAGGGTTACTCTAGGGAACTGATTTTACATCCCAGTGTGGCCATTTCAGACGTCGATGATCAGAGGTTCTGGATTCTCACACGGGGATATGAAGTCCAACCCGTTGCTTTAGGTTTCCCGTGGTTTCCTTAAAATACCTAAGGCAAATATCCAGACTGCTCTTTCGAAAAGCACGATGTGTTTTACATTCGAGCTTGTACTCAATCTGTAATAACTTCGCCGTAGACTGCATGTTAATCACTCATTCCTCCTTCCTTTTGTGCTAAACCTGGATGGCCGAGAACGAATATTATTTGCGGTCCACCCGAATAGGGGTCCACTATCTCACTACTGAACGAGTTTCCTAGGTCCAGCACCACGAGGGGAGGTTACACGAGTAACTGCTTTTGGGGGGTCCAGTTAATCCACAATTTATAGCCTGCACACTCCAGACAACACTAAGATATACTGGGTAGTTGCGAAACGTTCTTGTTACCTTAAAACAACTAATTACTTGATGATTTGTTTGCTTAATGCCTGTGTCTCTCTATTAGCAGCTTGTCCTTCAAGTAATCAGTCCTAAACTCTATAAATATTATCGTTGTTGGATTACCTGCACCTTATAGATATCTAGTAAATACCGAATTTATTGATAGGACATGAGGTTTTCTACATAATGTAGTTTTCAGCATGCGATCCATGAGAGTAAATCCAAGCCGGATTGGCGATAAATGTGAGCACATAGAACTAATTGCTTACTTGAGCACGTGTTCTAACAAATAAAAGCTTTTCCTCGAGCTATAAGCAAGTACAGAACTTACGTTAGGAAACAGCAATGAGGATTCAGCATCACGTCGATTATTGTAAAATGAATTATATAACTGAATAAGAGGGCGACCTAATGGTCCAAATAACGCTTTATATTTCTTTAATAAAATATATTAAATACATACTTCGTAATAAGTAAGTACCATAAATGTTTGAAATTTTATTTGATGTTCCACAGTGAATTTTATTAGTCATTATTTAGTTATCAATCTCCTACTTGTGATAATGTAGTTGCTTTTAGTAAAAACATATTTAAATTTAAAAAGATGACAAAATTATAGCAGATATAGAGTATACATTCTTTGAAATCTTTGCACTGCTGAAGTTTTTTTGTGTTTGTCTCTTTCTCCACTTCTGAACGAATAGTTTTCTTTTTCGAATCGCTATTGATGCAAGTACTGATGCGTTGTCGAATATTCATTCGTAATATTTAATAGGATGTGAATAATCAATTCTATTTTCATAAAATCTCGATACTCATGTGCGTTAAAACTTATACTGTTGTCAAAAAAGATGTGCTGATTAGAACTGCGAGGCCGTCCTCGATTATTTCTGTACTTGAAAAATACAATACAATTCGTCTGCAATACTTTTGTCTCATTTATCTATAGACGTTATGCCATGAAAAACTGATCTGATGCTAATAAATGATGAATAAGGTGAAGAAACGTGTTTCAACCGTAAAATGAAAAGCCAGGCATAAAAAACGAGCAGCGTGTAAGGTAAATAAAATACATTTTGGTTTTAATTATTTTTTCACAATGATAATTTAGTAGTGTAACAACGACGAATATTTATACCCAAATGCAACTTTGTTTGATGTTCAGATTTCTTACATTTCTGATTACGACCGAATATTACATAATATATGAATTGGTGTCCAATGCGGAATCAGTTAAAATAACCTCTGCAATAGATTTTCCGTCTTTTTATTGTCAGAAAGCTTAACAGGTACGCTTCCTAGCAGAAGGGAGAGCTTAGTGAAACATCTGCTACTGCTTCGAGGAATAGTTATCCTGGGCCAGAAAGGAGTAGAAAACGTGGAAATATTGTAAGGGCAAACCTAGGCTACGAAAACCTGGTACGTCGACGTGCAATCTATTTGCAAGGAATATTGTGATGATCAAATATTTACTTTTCTCGTGCTCGCAACTCCTATTTACAATTCAGAAAAGGAACAAACATAATTAATATCAAATAAAATATGCTAGCAGAATGAGCAGTTCCGCTATACTGCTTCAAGCAAATTGTAGGTTCTTGCGATGGACTGTTATTTACTCGTCAAAATATTGAACGACAAAAAATTTTAAGCAGCAGTTCCTTTTCCTGAAGTGATCAGAGAAGTGCTATGTGAAATTTTACTGCCTTGACCGTTAGCTGTGCAAAGCTCCGGCCCTTAGAAATATTGCTGGAAGGAACATAGCAGCCTTTCTGATAGAGCGGGTGCAGCGGAGTAGGGGTGAATGGGGATTAGGGGAGGGAGAAACTTCCGGCCCGGAAGCCGGCAGCTTGCTCAGAGCTGCCGACAAATAACCGAGATGCTTGCGTTCTTCTTATTACCCCAGTGTTTGGACGCCCGCGCTAATCGGGCAAAGAGCAAACGTTTATTAGGTTCCGACGCCGGAGTTCCTTAATTAAAACTGGAAGTATGATTCTTCCGAAGGGACGGGTAATCATTGTCTGCGATCCTACTTGATTGCACTTCGGGCTGAGGTTAGCTATAGATTTTCATTTGCCCGCCGGCTGACATATAGCGTGGGTTTTCCCGGGATCCGATAAGTGCTTTCAGCAAGAATATGAATACCGGATTGACACCTCTGAAGGAATTTGTCATTACCTGCGAGCGCTCACTACGTCTTACAACACTAAAACAACAGCGTATTCTGCCCGTCATTGGTAGGGTTTTGTCTAAGGCTGGATCATTTACTTTTCATCTAACAGTTTTAATAAACTAGAAATATAATTCTTAGTTATGACGAATATTTCAATTTTGGTTGTTGTTGTCTAAAGTCTAAAGACTTGTTAAATACCGCTGTCAACAATGGTCTAAGTGGTGTAAATGTATTCATATCTGCATTACTTGAAACCAGGTTCCTGTATTGAAGCCTTGGTCCCCACCTACAGCTATTACCGCTCAAACTTAGCTGCATTACCCAATTATCTCTTTCTGGATGCCGCAGGATGTGTTGTATCATCGTAGCTCCATTTTTAGTGTAACTGTACCACGTAGCTCTTCTTTCCAGTCATATTCATGACCTATCCATTAGTTACCCACTGTCCCCTTCAGCTCTTGAGCATTTTTCCTTATCTCTCCATGTATTTAGTGCTTTTGCCCACCTTCCGCATCACCATAACGATACTGTTGGGGCAAATAATTTACTAGGCTTCGTAAAACTTAAATTTACTGTGGATGTTAACGTACCTCTTTATCAGCGGAAAGCTTGTCTCGCTATTACCATACGTTTTATATCCTTCTTAACTCTGTCGTCACATATTTCGATGCCTAAATAGAAAAATTCGTCTACCGGTCTCAGCGTCTGATTTCCTAATTAAATTTGCTCAGCTCTTATCTGGGTTAATTCCTTTACTATTAACACTTCTATTTGGGTTATAGTGGTGGTGGTGGTTAGTGTTTAACGTCCCGTCGACAACGAGGTCATTAGAGACGGATCGAAAACTCGGGTTAGGGAAGGAGTGGGAAGGAAATCGGCTGTGCCCTTTCAAAGGAACCATCCCGGCATTTGCCTGAAACTATTTAGGGAAATCACGGAAAACCTAAATCAGGACGGCCGGAGACGGGATTGAACCGTCGTCCTCGCAAATGCGAGTCTAGTGTGCTAACAACTGCGCCACCTCGCTCGGTTTGGGTTATAGAGAACAGCTTTTGGGACGATACGCATTCCTGTTAAGCGATCGTCCAAGTCTTTGCGGTCTGTGACCGATTTACAATGTGATCAGTAAGCCTTATATTATAATCTTTATTTTTTCTATCTGGACTTCTGTTCCCTTTGCAAATAACTTTGTTTTCATTATTCGGTGCCCAGTTTACAGATTCAATAAACTTGATGGTGAACTACATACCTGTCTTACTGCCTGAATTTCGTGCCCCTAGGCTAGTACAAATGCACTTTGGTTTCTGTTTCCCTTGAAACTAGCCTAACTTCTGTCAGATCTTGCAACATTTCTTTACACCATTCCTGCGGAGTTGGTATCGAAATGGAGTCGTTTCTGGCAGGTTGAAGGTATTCGGTATTTTGGGATAAATGTCAGTCAGATCAATTCGTAGTGGCCAGCTAAGAGATGGTATGTATTCGAATTTCAATCCTACTATGACGCACAGTTTTAACTTGTCATATATGATCGTTGATCTACAATAACGGACGGTAGTAGAAATAGTAGCGTAGACATAGAAACGTATTAACGAATTGGCCGAATTGTATGTGAATTAAACCCTTATTCAGCAAGACTTTTGCCGGCCGAAGTGGCCGTGCGGTTAAAGGCGCTGCAGTCTGGAATCGCAAGACCGCTACGGTCGCAGGTTCGAATCCTGCCTCGGGCATGGATGTTTGTGATGTCCTTAGGATAGTTAGGTTTAACTAGTTCTAAGTTCTAGGGGACTAATGACCTCAGCAGTTGAGTCCCATAGTGCTCAGAGCCATTTGAACCATTTCAGCAAGACTTTTACCTCTCTCTCTTCTATGTTTTATCTGTATGGTTAAAAATGTCCGCCTGAAACGTGATTATTAGTGTCTTCATTTTTACTGGCAGATTCCTTTTATCATCTGTTCGGTCTGAAAGCTTATTTGACTGGTAACCTCGGCCGTTAAACTCAGATTGAAACGTCGCGGTAAGAGGAAGGTGAATACAATAGAATTACACTGGTCCAGTTGAGATTCGACCTAGACAGCGTAAAGAAGAGATTTATAAATATACAAACGCCATATAGCTCAAGTCCCAGACGGATTGGCTTTCGGGCGTGCCATCTTAATACTGAAATTTCAGTGATAACGATACGAACATAAGAATACGAAATACCCAGTATCTGAGAGGAGAAAATCACTGATCCGTCCGGCAATCGAACCCGGCCCCTTCGGTTAGCAATCCGTCGCTCTGACTGGACACAATACATGCAGCATGGGCGACGAATAGTGAAAAAATTACACATAAAAATGGTGAATGAAAAGTACTATATTGTACCTTGCCTACGTCATGAGTAATACCTGATATTATTAGGTGATGGTGATAAGCGATATGGTATATTTCTAAAACGTATATATACGTTATCTTTTGATTATCTGGAAAGCAGTAATACTTTATATTACAATTTACTGCTAGTTTCGGTTGCTAAACAACCATCTTCAGGTCACTTATGCTAGAGACTCTCTATGCAAGTGCACTGTAGGCTAGAATGCTGTGGTATGATGTTCTATCAGTGAACTATGTAAACAACTGGAACGACCACCCTCGCTAATGAGCCTAAGTTTTAGTTTGCAATTTTTTTACCAGCGAAGTAAAAAAGAGCAATTTGGAACCACGCTTATTAAGACGTGCACCAAAGTACAAAATTGTTACGTGTTCTAATGTGAAAACGGTAAAAACATAGAAAATGTAAAAGATGGTCAAAGTATGTTCGTCATCTATTAAAGACACCGGAACACTAACTACTGTGTGTGCTTGTCAGCTTTGACCAAATTATACAATGGTTATATTTTACTTTTTTATCACTGACCTTTTAGAGTTTGTAAAGAGGATACGTCAACAGTGTACTGGGTACACCTTATAATCAGCATGGATCCGAACAGCACTCTGTGACTTCACTGGTATAGCCAGCAGTCTGTTAGTAACTCGGCTCCTTAGAAAGGGTGGGAAATTCCGTGTTTTTACAAAGTTCTGAGATACGTTGCAAAGATTTTATATGTGCATACAGAGTGAATTAACTAAAACTTACACCGCAGATATTTCTAAAATGTGAAAGGTCATTGATGTGCGGTTTTCACAGAATGAGTTGGTAGTCAGATGCTCGTATTGTTGGCCAATAAACGGATTGTAATAGTACTTAGGGAGTGTAGTTTTTGTGAAAAGATTCTTTTTTAAGTGGATAAATGCCAATCATCAATAACAGTCTAAAAGTACGGCAAATTAGATTATCAGTGGTGTTTGTTGTAGGGTTACGGCGATGCTGTACATCGAAATGCTAGGACAATAGAGAAAAATCTGCTGTCTCTCTCTCACACGAATTATCGCGCCATTTACCTTACGCAATTTTTTTTAAAAGGAAACCTAAATATGGTTGATCTGGAAGCTGACATAAAGCGTTATCACCTTAAATGGAAATCAATTGTCCTCGCTAAGTTTAGTTACAGCGGTGCACTCATTAGATAGAGAGCAAGAAACGTGACGGGACACACACACAAAAAGGCTTAGATAAAAGACACAGACTTCTCAGCAACAATGGACAGCATTGTTCTAGAAAAAAATTAAGAATACGGTAATCCCCAGGTTCCGAAATGGATTTTGGGATGTTTCCCCCTATCATCAGGGATACACCGTAGTTGGAAGCTCTCTCCCAATTATTCCCTATTGGGAACGCCCTCAGCCGCATTTCAACTCTACTGGGATTTTTGGCTATAGGAACTATTCAAAGTGTCCCCGAAAAACACAACATTCAGATCAACATTTCACAGATGAGTAACTTCATACAAAAGTTACTATTGTAGAATGGGAATCAACTCGTTTCAAAAGAGTGAAACTAGTCTAATCAATGCTAGAAAAGAACTGAAGTTCAGAAAAGGAATTAACTGCTTCCCGCACTAATTTGATTGGCTGGTAGGTCCCATAACATCCTCAGACAGATGTGAGGAAGAGATATCGGAGCAACTAAAACAGAACATACAGGGCATAGAATCCACTGAGGTGACAAAAGCCATGCTATAGCGGTACACACTTGTGCAGATGGCGGTAGTATCGCGTACACAAGGTGTAAAAGGGCAGTGCATTAGCGGAGCAGTCATTTGTACCCAAGTGATTCATTTTAAAAGGTATCAGATGCGATTATGGCCGCACCATGTAAATTAACAGACTCTGAACGTGGAATGGTAGTTGGAGCGAGACGCCAGTTGGGAAATCGTTAGGGAATTCAATATAATCCACAGCGTTAATAGTGTGCCGAGAATACCAAAAATTCAGGCTTTATATCTCACTGCGGACAACGCAGTGGCCGGTGGCCTTCACGTAACGACTGACAGCAGTGGCGTTTTCATAGTGTCGTCAGTGCTAACAAACAGTGCTAACACAACAGTGCAACAACGTGAGACATACGAATAACGTACCCATTAGGACAGTATGGTGAAATGTGGCGTTAAAAGACTGTGGCAGCAGACGATCGACGCGAGTGTTTTTCTAACAGCTCGACATCGCCAGAAACACGTCTCCTGGTCTCGTGACTATATCAGTTGGACTCAGTATATCCGTGGCCTGGTAAGTTGAGTTCCGACTTCAGTTGGTAAGAGCTAAGGTAGTGCTCGAGTGTGGCGCGGATCCCATGAAGCAATGGATCCAAGTTGTCGACAAGGCAATGTCAAGCTAGTGGCTGCTCAAAATGCTGTGGGCTCTGTTTACATGGAATGGAATGCGTCCTCTGGCCAAATTGAACCGATTGTTGGCTAGATATGTTCGGCTACTTGGAGACCATTTGCATCCATTCGTGGACTTCCTGTTCACCAGGACACATTTGTTCTCGATTATGTTGAAGAACATTCCTGACAGCTTGAGCGAATGATTTGGCCACCGAGATCTCCCAACATGACCCGCATCCAACACCCTGCACCGACACCACTTCCGTAAAGATGGACCGCTGGAGAGGCAGTATAGCTCAATATTTGTTCAAGGGCCTACGACTTGTTGAATCCATGCCACGTCGAGATTCTACACTAAGCCGGGCAAAAGGTGGTCCGATGCCCTATTAGGAAGTATCCTACGACTTTCGTCACCTCATTGTATTTTTCAAGGATCCGTAGCAAATACGATTAACATGGGATATTCAAAACATACAAAGAAGGGCAGCAGGAGTCATCACAGCTTTGTCTGACGAATGGAAGCATATCACGGAGGTGACGAAACTCTTGAATTGACAGACGCTTGAAGGTACATGCTGATCTGACGAAAGAGTACTTATCAAGATTCGTGGAACAGTATTAAGTGAGTGACCTGCGGATGGAGCACAGTACATGACGTAACTCTCTCATAGAAACAGCGAGAACTAGAGTTTACTGCTTACAGCTCGCACAGTCACTTATAAGCAGATCGTCATGAAAAATACCCTTCTGTGGGAAATTTTTGAGGAACGTGTTGAAAATAAAGTATGAAAAATGAAAATAAAAGTTTGGGAGGATGAGGTTAACTGGACCCAATTCAATGTAAGTCCGTTCCCAGGTCACATAGTTATTTGGCTGATTAACAGGTCAGTATTCGAGTACGGTTTTGTTATTTACATTGTTACTGTTTTCGCTCACATAAGGATACTATATCTCACTATTCAATTATTTGACATTGCAACGCTGTTGATTTATAGGCCACATCAAGTTTTGTCCCACTGTGCAATCCATTGCCGGCGTTTCTGTTATCGTCATAGTATATCGGTAGTTTATATAGTGTCCGTGGGTCATTTGTTTTCCAAGCTGATACATTATAACTTTTATGTATGCTCTTTTCACTTACTAAAATATTTTCATACTTTTATTTGCTTCTGGGAACAGAAAGTCAAAAAAATTACACTTAGCGTGGTTGTCATTCCTTGGCCGATTTCGTGACTTATATTATGCCAATAAAGGTGCACGTTTGAACATAATCACGTCCTCACCTAACCCTCGCATTCAAAGGCAGGTTGGGGGGGGGGGGGGGGGGTATTGTCTGTCCAACTTTTGAAAATATCGTTAATGTACTATTTATCTTAAAATTTTGAAATAATTTTTTGTTTTGTTTTTAAGGATATCTTATAACAAACTCCTTAATTCTTTAAAATTTTTCACTGAAACTTAAATAAAAAATTTAAGTCTTAATAGAGGACGTGACTTTTCACAATATGTCATATTCGTATTTTTAGATTCAGGACCATTCTTACGCATCTACGAATGTTTGAATAGTATGTTGTGAACATAAGTCACCCACAATTAACTAAATGTATTTTGTGTTGGTCATGAAGTATCTCTCCCCTCGATGTATACATTACTGCAAATGTGTCGGCGTTGCTAAGATGATGTTAAAAATTAATTTTCAGGTTTTGAACCCAACTTATGCATCACTGCCTATTTAAAAAGTATGTTCTTAATGAAAGTTAACATCAACAAGCTGTTTTTTGTAGTCGTTGTGGGCACAAAGTACCACCCGCACCCCACCCCCCGCACCACCCAATACCCTTGGTGGTACGCGTTATGGACAATGTATTACTATTGCAAGGGTTAATCCCAGTCGCTTTGAACCCATTTTATTTCCAATAATTCTGGTAAAATGCTTTATTTTGATTATTTACTATTTTTACGTCCCATATGGCAGCTTCATACCTTTCGACACTGTAATGCTGTTTTATTCCATATCTTAATAAGGTATGCAGAGAGGTGGCGCCAATGTACTTTTACGGTGTATGATTTTAGTTTATGCACAGAGAGGACACACCAAGTTTCGTCTTGCTATTAACATTCCTTAATAGTTTAATTGTTTTAGAACTTTATTTTAACATTTTTACTTTTCACTGTGGTATGGGAATGTAAATGGACATTCTCCGATAATTTTTAATGCAAAATAATTACGCACTGTTCTGTACTTACTATTACTGAGCGATCTAAACTTCTGGCTCCAACCATCAGTTTGTTCGCTAGGTTTAATCATTATATGTGGTTTTTATCACTGAGTACATTTTTTAAATTAAAAAAGTTATAAGCTTCACTATTATTCAACTATTTGCTGGTGTCTCTATAGCCGGCACCACCTGTCTCTGATGTCACACTTTTTCCTGTTCAGCGATGTAAGCGACGGCTTTAGTTCATGTTAGACTCCTTTGTGCTCTACATCCAACAATACGGTTCATTACGTGACACTTTGTACTAATATCACCTTTTGTCATATGGTATATAAATGTACGGTGCTTATGTTTGCACTTACAATACATTGATTGTTAACCATCTGATATTTGTTCATGATGCTCCTGTTTCTTATTTTAGCACTAAAGGTGATAGTTGAAATTCCGATCTGCTGTAATAAAACGACAGCTTTTGCGACCAATTGTTGTTCTTTTATGCATTCCCTATATATTTATAACTGGTTCAAAAATGGTTCAAATTGCTCTGAGCACTATTGGACTTAACATCTGAGGTCATCAGTCCCCTAGAACTGGTTGTTGTTGTTGTTGTGGTCTTCAGTCCTGAGACTGGTTTGATGCAGCTCTCCATGCTACTCTATCCTGTGCAAGCTTCTTCATCTCCCAGTACCTACTGCAGCCTACATCCTTCTGAATCTGCTTAGTGTATTCATCTCTTGGTCTCCCTCTACGATTTTTACCCTCCACGCTGCCCTCCAATACTAAATTGGTTCAGTCCCATAGTGCTCAGAGCCAACTAAATTGGTGATCCCTCGATGTCTCAGTACATGTCCTACCAACCGATCCCTTCTTCTAGTCAAGTTGTGCCACAAGCTCCTCTTCTCCCCAATTCCATTCAATACCTCCTCATTAGTTATGTGATCTACCCATCTAATCTTCAGCATTCTTCTGTAGCACCACATTTCGAAAGTTTCTATTCTCTTTTTGTCTAAACTATTTATTGTCCACGTTTCACTTCCATACATGGCTACACTCCATACAAATACTTTCAGAAACGACTTCCTAACATTTTAATCTATACTCGATGTTAACAAATTTTTCTTCTCCAGAAGCGCCTTCCTTGCCATTGCCAGTCTACATTTTATATCCTCTCTACTTCGACCATCATCAGTTATTTTGCTCCCCAAATAGCAAAACTCTTTTACTACTTTAAGTGTCTAATTTCCTAATCTAATTCCCTCAGCATCACCTGACTTAATTCGACGACATTCCATTACCCTCGTTTTGCTTTTGTTGACGCTCATCTTATACCCTCCTATCAAGACACTGTCCACTCCGTTCAACTGCTCTTCCAAGTCCTTTGCTGTCCCTGACAGAATTACAATGTAATCGGAGAACCTCAAGGTTTTATTTCTTTTCCATGGATTTTAATACCTACTCCGAACTTTTCTTTCGTTTCCTTTATCGCTTGCTCAATATACCGATTGAATAACATCGGGGATAGGCTACAGCCCTGTCTCACTCCCTTCCCAACCACTGCTTCCCTATCACACCCCTCGACTTTTATAACTGCCATCTACTTTCTGTACAAATTGTAAATAGCCTTTCGCTCCCTGTATTTTACCCCTGCCACCTTCAGAATTTGAAAGAGAGTATTCCAATCAACATTGTCAAAAGCTTTCTCCAAGTCCACAAATTCTAGAAACGTAGGTTTGCCTTTCCTTAATCTTTCTTCTAAGATAAGTCGTAGGGTTAATAATTCCTCACGTGTTCCAATATTTCTACGGAATCCAGACTGATCTTCCCCGAGGTCGGCTTCTATCAGTTTTTCCATTCGTCTATAAAGAATTCGCGTTAGTATTTTGCAGCTGTGGCTTATTAAACTGATAGTTCGGTAATTTTTACAGCTGTCAACACCTGCTTTCATTGGGATTGGAATTATTATATTCTTCTTGAAGTATGAAGTATTTCGCCTGTCTCATACATCTTGCTCACCAGATGGTAGAGTTTTGTCAGGACTGGCTCTCCCAAGGGTGTCAGTAGTTTCAATGGAATGTTGTCTACCTTGGGGGCCTTGTTTCGACTCAGGTCGTTCTGTGCTCTGTCAAACTCTTTACGCAGTATCATATCTCCCATTTCATCTTCGTCTACCTCCTCTTCCTTTGCCATAATATTGTCCTCAAGTACGTCGCCCTTGTATAGACCCTCTATATACTCCTTCCACATTTCTGCTTTCCCTTCTGTGCTTAGAACTGGGTTTCCATCAAAGCTCTTGATATTCATGCAAGTGGTTCTCCTTCCTCCAAAGGTCTCTCTAATTTTCCTGTAAGCAGTATCTATTTTACTCCTAGTGAGATAAGCCTCCACTTCTTTACATCTGTCCTCTAGCCATACCTGCTTAGCCATTTTGCACTTCCTGTCGATCTCATTTTTGAGACGTTTGTATTCCATTTTGCGTGCTTCATTTACTCCATTATTATATTTTCTCCTTTCATCAAGTAAATTCAATATTTCTTCTGTTACCCAATGGTTTCTACTAGCCCTCGTCTTTTTACCTATTTGATCCTCTGCTGCCTTCTCTATTTCATCCCTCAAAGCTACCCATTCTTCTTCCACTGCATTTCTTTCCACCATTCCTGTCAATTGATCCCTTATGCTCTCCCTGAAACTCTATACAACCTCTGGTTCTTTCAGTTTATGCAGGTACCATCTCCTTAAATGCACACCTTTTTGCAGTTTCTTCAGTTTTTATCTACAGTTCATAACCAATAGATTGTGGTCAGATTCCACTTCTACCCCTGGAAATGTCTTACAATTTAAATCCTGGTTCCTAAATCTCTGTGTTACCATTATATAATCTATCTGATACCTTTTAGTATCTCCAGTGTTCTTCCATGTATACAACCTTCTTTCATGATTCTTGAACCAAGTGTTGGCTATGATTAAGTTATGCTCTGCGCAAAATTCTACCAGGCGGCTTCCTCTTTCATTTCTTAGCCCCAATCCATATTCACCTGCTACGTATCCTTCTTTCCCTTTTCCTACAGACGAATTCCAGTCATCCATGACTATTAAATTATCGTCTCGCTTCACCACCTGAATAATTTCTTTTATCTCATCATACATTTCATCAATTTCTTCGTCATCTGCAGAGCTAGTTGGCATATAAACTTGTACTACTGTAGTAGGCGTGGGCTTCGTGCCTATCTTGGCCACAATAATGCGTTCACTATGCTGTTGTAGTAGCTTAACCGTACTCCTATTTTTTATTCATTATTAAACCTACACCTGCATTACCCCTATTTGATTAGAACTACTTAAACTTAACTAACGTAAGGACATGACACACATCTATGCCCGAGGCAGGATTCGAACCTGCGACCGTAGCGATCGCGCGGTTCCAGACTGTAGCGCCTAGAACCGCTCGGCCACTCCGGCCTGCTATTTATAAATCACATATATTTATTGAACAATATATAGTCTATGTCCATCGAAATGTTTACTAGAAAATCGTGTAAAAATTTAAGTGAATAGTAAATATTAAAAGTTATATACCATATTTACATTCAAACTTTAACTACAGATCGCTCAAAAATTTGAAGCAAATTGATAAAGATGTTTTCCATACATTTGCTTATGGTTCCGCTGTATATATATACATATATATATATATATATGTATATATATATATATATATATATATATATATATATATATATATATATAGCAGGCCGGAGTGGCCGAGCGGTTCTAGGCGCTACAGTCTGGAACCGCGCGATCGCTACGGTCGCAGGTTCGAAACCTGCCTCGGGCGTGGATGTGTGTCATGTCCTTTGTAAAAAAGATGTTCCGCTTCAGCGGGGTGTTTTTGAAAAGTTAGACGTCTTAAGTTATTTTAAAGCTTTTCTAAGCACTTTAAAAGTGTGAATACAATTATTTTGCTGCAACCACAACAATATTTATAAAATCAGCGATTCTTTTTTTCGTCAGAGGTACCAGTGCTCTCCGTCACAAATCAAGCAATGTAGAATTAGTTACTGTGTCTGCTACCATTTTGATGTCAGCAGATAAAAGATACCTTATCTGCGAAACTTCTGCCTCTAGATCTATGGTGCATCGGAGGTCGACCCGTACCACCGCTGTTTTTTCAAGAAGAGGTATACATTAGGGGACACGAGGAACTCCACAAACGCATAACAGCCCATTAGTAAATCGATATAATAGTTATACAGTGACAAATTGCAGAGAGGAAATCTGATAACAGTTTTTAATGTGAGGTAGCCTCGTTACAGTAAGGAACGACATCAGTCCACTATTTCGGACTATTCGTAGTCTGCAATAATTCAAAGATCCTAGAGAAAAACAATCAAACAAAATACCAAACTTCTTCCAGCTTCTAGAGGGCTCTAACAAAAGAAACGTGAAAATCCACCTTAAGAAATGTACATCAGATATTGATGTTGACGTGAAGGACGAAAGATCTGAATTCGAAGGGAAGGCAAGTGCAACGATGCTCACCCCTTCTGTAGACCGGGTAGGCCGTTAGCCACTTCGGCGACTGGCTCGTCGATGGGGATGAAATGATGATGATTAGGACAACACAACACCCAGTCCCTGAGTGGAGAAAAATCCCCGACCCAGACGGGAATCGAAACCGGGCCCTTAGGATTGACATTCTGTCGCGCTGAGCACTCAGCTACCGGGGGCGGACACTGGTGTGTTAACATTGGTCAAACAAAGCCCCGTGAACGCGTAATTACAACTGTCGAAGTATGAACCAGAAAACTGTCACAACTCGAGCGGCTTTCTGCCGACGTGATATTACAGACGACTGATTCCAAAGTAATGGCGACCAGTTAATATTACCTAAAGTCAACGCCGGTTTCCGTACTACACGTTTCAATAGCACCGTCGCAGACATGCGTCCGCGTGGCTCCGTCTGAAACCTGCGTCAGAGGGGCGCGGAGAGCAGATCTTCGTGGTTTCATTGCCTGGGAGGAAACACCGTGGAGCGGCTACTGCGGAAAAATATAGTTCCTCAGTCAACCGAACTGGAGGAATAGCTGTGACCATTCCGGCGGCTTTTGAATGGAGAGATAGGGAGGATTCGCAGTTGGGGTGGTCGTACTGAGCGACTTCCGCGAAAAATCGTTTCTTTCCGCTATGGCATATCTTCATCGCCAATTTGTATGCAACGACTCTGCCCTTTACTGATTAACATATGCAATATCGGGGAGGGTAGGTGTACTTGATGTCTACCTTTTCGAATTATTGGAATTTATTCAGTTGGTTTACATTTTAAAAGTTTGAGAAATTTTTTTATCGTTATTAATGATTTCTTCGACCAGATTAAATAAATGTATTAAATGTTCCAAGTAAACCTCGCCAAATATTTAAGTCCACGTAGTGGATGTCATTCTCCGCAATGAATATCGTACTGAATATTTTCGATTCAGGACCTGACTTACACATCAATATCACTTTAAAAAGTATGTTGTGAGTAAAAGTAGACGATAGTTAACAAAGCCTGCATATTTTAAATTAATTTGATGGTACACGGTACTGGAAATGCGCGATTACTAATAGATGCTTGTAACTTAGGAAGTGGGGATGAGGGGTACAATTAGGATGGAAGGTGAAGGCCCCGACAATGTCATTCCATAAACAACAACTACCAAATTCATTGTTTATTCAAAACAGGTAAGAGACAATCAACGTGGGCACCTTTTATAAAATATTACATATATATTACATCTCAAGCAAGACAGCGGATAACAATTACCAACAGACTAAGGAGATGACCCACAAAGATTTCAAATAAATTACAGTCTGAAGCTGAATTAAAGAAATGGCACAAAATTAAAAAAAAAAAATTTACAATGAAAAGCATCACTTCGTTTAGAAGCCCCAAAAAACAACCTGTACAACATGTGACTATAATTAGAATTCATACTCAACAAATTTAAAAACTTTTAAAAAAATGGTTATCAAACGGGCAGTGACTCCAGCTTGCCCTTGCAGAGGTGACTAAACTTAAATGCCGGAAGCAGCAGACCAGCCGTCCAATCAACACCTAAACGCTGGGGCCCAACCGGGAGTCACTTCCCATTAGACGGCACGTCACAGCTTCTGTGCACCGAAGCGGGACGTTCTGCCGCACCAACGCACCGCAACTAGCAGAAACTGTAACACAAACAAGCCGCAGAAGAAACGGCAAACACCAACCAAACATCAGTCAATATACGTTAAGAAATTTATAAACAATGAAATACACAAACCAATTACCGTTGAGTGAGTGCATTTAAGTGCACGTGTATAAGGGAGTACATACAAATGACTAGCTTTACAAATACAAGTTTTATTAATATATTAACTGGTTGAAATTTTTTTTCTCTTACAGCAATATACCAGGGACGTCGCGTGATGGCAATATACTAAAATCACATGCACGCCTTCTCGCTAGTCTGCCTTTTAAAACTCATCCAGCCATCGGATTTTAAAGGAAATCGTAACTGCTGGTCTGCATACAGCCACACAGACCCTGCCGGGCCGGCCGGTCGGCCGGTGTGGCCGAGAGGTTCTAGACGCTTCAGTCTGGAACCGCGCGACCGCTGCGGTCGCAGGTTCGAGTCCTGCATCGGGAATGGATGTGTGTGATGTGCTTGGGATAGTTATGTTTAAGTAGTTCCATGTACTGGGGACTGATGACGTCAGATGTTGAGTCCCATAGCGCTCAGAGCTATTTGAACCATTTAGACACTGCCGGCTGCTCTTACTTCGAAAACAAGTACATTAGAACCAACCGACCAACAAGTACACTCGCTTCAACGCAAATCGTTTGACGAAACGAAGGCACTAAAACCACTTACATGTATGATGGAGAGCGTTGTTCGAAATGGTCTCGAGGGATGGGTCTTTCCGAGAAAACAGGCCCCAAAGAAATGCGACGAGCAGCGTCGGAAGTTGA
The DNA here is from genome assembly GCF_021461385.2 of Schistocerca piceifrons. Taxonomy (NCBI): domain Eukaryota; kingdom Metazoa; phylum Arthropoda; class Insecta; order Orthoptera; family Acrididae; genus Schistocerca; species Schistocerca piceifrons. Next base: position 779,630,712 of record NC_060141.1, read on the forward strand.
TTTGAGACAGGTCCACCAAAAACTCGCGACCGTCTTGCATGGTAGAGCGGCCGCGCCACCGCTTGCCGAGCCAGCTTGTTTGCTCTGTTATATTCGTTTTTTTTTTTTTTTTTTTTTTTTTTTTAGACGCTACCCTTTTTTTCCAAACTCAAATTTCTTTTTCCTTTAAGAACAAATTGTGAGGAATAAATAAGGAAAAGTTTTTTTTTTTCGAAAGAAAACAAAGACTCAGATTATACTGGTTTCTCCTTCCAGTAAACAAAAATGAGTCTCCTTCGTCTTGTTGGCGAAGAAGCAATCCTTTGCAACAAAAAAAAAGTTTCTCAAAGTCAAAATCAAATTTCTTTTTCCTTTAAGAACAAACAAACTATGAGGAAGAAATAAGGAAAAGCTTTTTAAGTCGTCATGCGACTTGTAGTTAAAGTCCAGTTCTTATAGGAGCTCCTGAAGTGTATCCGCCTACAGCATGCCAGCACGTCCAAACGTGTCTTCTCATGGCGTAGGCGTGAGTTCTGGGTAGCAGATCTATTCAGTTCGGTTCATTTTATACAGTTTTCAGCTTCTCAGGGCTTGGACGTTCCAGCTACTAGGTGGGTCATCGAAAGTGCTCCGTAAGAAATTAGAAAAATATTGTTTATAGCGTGGGTTGCGTATCAGGACGCAGTGTCGTTCGTTGAGATAAGTCCAATATCCTAGCGTAGACTTGTCGCCTGAAGTAAAAAATAGCGGATCGTGTGGCCACAGATCCAATTCACAAGAGTTGGTTTTGGCAGAGGGGTAAAAAGTCTTATCGGGGTACAAAAGCATGTGCACGTCGATCTGAGCCGGTGTCTGGCGAGTAAGAAACGCCAAAATTCGCCGCGCAAGTGTCCAGACGTCTAGCGCTGTGCCACAGTGGAAGCGGTGGACATCCGTGTCATCCACGCCACAGTGGGTGCAGAGGGATGAATCGGCGAGATGGATGCGGTGCAGACGATCTCGGTTAACTTGTTTGCCACTCACGGTGATGTACCACGCTGACTGGACGTCTGATTCGAGAAAACGCGCATGGATCGCCTTCCATATGTGTCGCCACACGTACTGTGGATACTTACGTTCGATGGGGTTGGACGGGCGGCACTGTTGTAACAATTCGGAGACTGTTTTCGTGAGGTACAAACGTGTAAATGGTAAGGACCGGTAGATATAACTGAACTCCAGGAAAAATTGTTGGATGTAATAAAAGGGGGTTGGAATGGTCGATATCAGTACTGGGGCGGACAAGGAGGCCGGTGCAAAGTTGTGAAGCAGGAGTCTAGTAAGGCTCTGCGGGCAACGATGCCAAAGTTTTAGTTGGGAGCTGACGTATAGTGCCTTGACACGAGTCGGCACGTGGATGAGTCCCACCCCGCCACGACCTCGTGGCAGTGCAAGGGATTCATACTGCACCTTGAATAACATCCCCGAGCTGACGAAGGAGCCGAAAGCCATCAACAGTCGTCGCGCCAGGAGATTTGGGACTGGTAGTACTTGAGCCACGTGTGGTATACCGGAAGCATGACACATGTTCACGTATTGCGCGCGTTGGATAACGTCGAGAGCTCGTAGCCGGTGATCTGCGAGATTTGTTCTGATTGTCTGTAGCAAGCGTCTACCATTGATAGCCGCTGAGCGGCGCAGGTCTGCTGTGAAATCAAGTCCAAGACACCGTATGGTGGCGGCGACACTAAGGGGGGCAGCGCATCTCTCCGGCAAGCCCTCACCAATGAGCAGGACCTTGGATTTTGACACGTTGAGGCAGCTCCCCGACGCTTCGCCGTAAGTCGCTACCCATGTCAGTGCTGCTCGTACTTCATCTTCACTGCGCAAATATAGTACTATGTCGTCTGCGTAGGCTGTACAACAAAAACGGTGGTCTTGCACGGCCATGCCTTCCAATCGTTGGCGCATGCCCTGGAGCAGGGGTTCCAAGGCGAAACCATACAAAATCGTTGAAAGAGGGTATCCTTGCCGTACAGATCGTGCTATGACCAGGGACGGTGTACGACGACCACTGTACATGATTTTAGAGGTTGCACTACTCAACAGGCGCATAACCACTGTTACAATACCGCCAGGAAAACCCATATGCTGAAGAACTGTCCGTAAATAGAAGTGGTCAACACGGTCGAAAGCCTGGCTAAAGTCCAGTGAAGCCAAGGCGCCAGGGAGACGCTGATGATGCGCTAATGCTATCAAGTCTCTGTAACGGCAAAGGGCCGTACAGATGTTGTTGTCGCCTCCTAGGGAAGTCTGGTCGCAGGATGTGACGTAACGTGCGACCTTCTTGAGTCGCGATGCCAGTAGCCGTGTGAATATTTTCATGTTGCTGTTGAGCAAAGTAATTGGTCGATAGTCCTGGACCCTCGATAACCCGCACGGTTTATGTACGGGGATAATAATTCCTTCTAGAAAGGCGCTCGGGACCACTGTCCTCGGTGACATCAGCTCTTGTGCGATTGCCGTCCACGTGGAAGCCAACAAATACTGAAAACTTTTGTAAAATTCGATGGGTATACCGTCAGGTCCAGGAGACCTGTTATCGGAACCCGCCTTGATAGCATCTACCACTTCATCTGTGGTTACGTCGTCTTGGAGGTCATGAACTGCATCCTCGTAGTGAGCTGAGTGACTTCTGTGATCAGTGCTGCAGAATGCGGTACGGCTGTGTATAGCCCGGCAAAATGAGCATGGAGAGCACGACCGATGCTTTGTTGGGTGTCGTGCCGGCGCCCTTCCACATCAGTGAGGACTTGGATCAGAGCTCGTCGTCGTCGTTGTCTTTCCTGAAGGAGGTGGTACATCGACGGGCGTTCTTGAGGGATTCGATTAGAAGCTCGAGAACAGACTACAGTGCCTTCCAAGTTACGCCGCATGATCAAGGAGATCTGCGCCTTCGTGCGATGGACCATCGACTGCCGGGCTGGCGAGAAAGGCATCGTCGCACAGTCACGTAGAATGGTGTAGTAGAAGTGCAGGGCATCAGTTTGCCACGCCTTTAATTCCTTCCCAAAACTCATCAGAGTCTTCCTGAGGGTCGGCTTTGCACAGGAGAGCCACCATGATAAGGTGGAGTCGTAGGCTTCTCGACGATGGCGGCAGCGTGCCCACGCTTCTTCGACCATACGGCGACAGTCTGAGGAGGTCAGGTGAGCGACATTGAGTTTCCACAGACCACGACTATGCCACACTTGCTGTCGGGCGGTAGTGACGTCACAGAGGTATGCATCATGGTCTGAAAAGGCCAAGGGCCCGACTTCCGCATGACGTGTGCCATCAGCAAGGGAGCGGGTAACGTAGATGCGATGTATGCGGCTTGACGAGTGAGAGGTGTAGAATGTATAGCCCGGTTGAATTTCGTGGAGCTTCTTCCATGTGTCAACAAGTCGGAGACGGTCGATGACCACTGAGAGAGATGCACAAGGGGAATGTCGCGGGAGTTGGTCGGCGGGCTCTTGTGCCGAGTTAAAATCCCCACCGAGTACCAAATCGTCCTGCAGACCGGTGAAGAGGGGTGTGACGCTTTCGGCAAAAAAAGTTTGTCGGTCATGACGGCGGCCAGTGCCGGACGGAGCGTAGATATTAATAATACGCACGCCGAACAGTGTGAGGGCCATACCTCGCGCAGTGGGGAGGTAGATGACGTCCTCTGCAGGGAGTCCGTCGCGTAGCAGGATGGCTACGCCGCTACCGGTATCGGATGCGGGGGAAACATGGGCGTTGTATCCGGTGGGAACTAGGAAGTCAGCCACAAACACCTCTTGTAAGAGTGCTATATCCACATCCGCAGAGTAAATAGTGTCTCTGAACATGGCCAGTTTATGGGGGGCACGAATGGTGGCAAGATTCATCGTGGCGATACGATATTGCTGTGTGCGGCCATCCTCAGTATTTGCAGAACGTGCGGTAGAAGTAGCCGGCAGGTGGAGACCCGCCGGTGATCCCGCAGTGGTGATAATTACTGGCGGGGCGCCAGCCCCAGTGTCGCCGAGGTGGACTCCTGTGCAGACACGCTGGCAGTCTGTTCCGCTTCTTCTTCAACGTCATCGGCCCAGGAAGCTGACGACGTGGACATGTGACGGTCACGTACTTCCGGAACGGGTGCTGTGGATTCCGCAACATGAGTGGCAGGGGGACCGCCGTCATCATTTGTTGACATCGGCGAGGACACGTCGCTGGCTGGGAGACTAGGCGTCACTGGAGGGGCTCCTGTTGCTGCCACATCGCGTGACTTGACGCAATGTGGGAGATCACCGTCAGACATCAGGTCGACATCACGTGGGGCCGTCTGAGAAAGGGCGTCATCGGAAGGCGTTAGTCGTCGTTTCCTGTGTTTGCGAGGCGACCGCTGTTTTCTGATGTGGCCTTCTGAATCAGAATGTTGTCGCCCGTCGTCTGACGCCGAACCCGTCTGGACAAAGGCAGACGTCGGCACGACACCGAGGTCGACGTCCATGGTCCCAACAGACATCGGTTTCGGTCTGCAAACCGGACGGTCCTGAAGCGAGCACTGGAGGTGACGCCGTGCTTGTGTCCTCGGCGCGTTGTGCTGCGGCGGGTGGCGTTGACGATGCTGCTGGCGCAATCGAGATTGGTACGACGGGGTCCTGTGCAACCTTGGCGTAGGTGATGGGTAAGGACGTGACCGTCGAAGCCTGGGTCTCTTCACGTAACGGCGTCTGTATTAAACGGCGGTGTAAGCATTCGGAACGTACATGTCCCTCCTGGCCACATCCTGCGCACGTTCGTGGCTGTCCATCATACATGACGATGGCCCTCACACCGCCAATCAGCAGGTACGATGGGACATGTTTCGTCAGCTCAATTTTTATTTGCCTGACGCCATATAATACGGGGTAGGTCGTAAATGTTTGCCACTTCTCCACGACGTGACCCAAGACGGTGCATGACGGTGAATTATGTAATTGCAAATTTCCTCCGTCGACATCTTGATGTAGACAACACTTCCAGTGATGGAAAAATGTATGTCGATTACGTCCTGGGGGTTCAAACGTAGATCCTCACGTATGAACTGTTCGACTTCGAAAGCTCTGGGTCGTGGATGTTCGGCCTGAAACGTTACTTTGATCGTTGCACGGCGGTACGAGTGCGCCATGGTGTACGTTAGTACTGGACTCGATAGACACAAACACCGCGACGCGGAAGTAAACACCGCCAGGAGCGGAGCGTCACACGGCGCGCGGAGCAGCTCCGCACGCTAGCACGGCTGCGGGCCGACTGTATCCTCAAGCACGTCCTAGCGCCTCGTAGCTAGTTCAACGACCAACTCGCCTACGGCAAATACCCGCCGCTAGATCGCAACAAGGGCAAAGATCGTAGTACCGCCGGGTAATCGATAGTACTGTCAAAAAGCTGGTGTGCCAGAAAAGGCGCACCACGGCTCAATGCTAAAATATGTTTTCAAGTTCTGGGCTGTACTTTCACATCAATACTTCATTAAAAGTAACTTGTTAATATAACTCAACAACAATTAATGAATTTTTTTCTTTTTTATCATTCTTTGGATGGCCCCTCTCTCGTTAATGCGCGTTTTGCAAAATGCGTAACTACAGCTTGGGTTAACGCCATATTGCCACTTTCTCTAGCCACTTGTTTGCCTGGTATTGAAATTTATTCCCCTCCTCCTCGCATATAAGTAATGCGTGGGTGGGGGGAAGAGGATCGATGAAGAAGACATGTAATTTTCATTTGCCTATTAAGTTTACTGACCAGTTACATATTGACGTAATCAACCCACGGCCATTGTCCCTGGATTTGTAATTAGGCCTTCTATGTCATCCGTAATGGGAAATATATGTCATTAAGCTGTCCTGTGTAAGGGACCGTACTAAAAATCCACTGAATCATGTACACATCCCGGACGAATCTCAGGTTCACAAGGAGATGTCCATAACTCTAGCAACAATGGTACTGCAAGGGACTCGAACAATACTGTATGGACGCATTGCTGACTCATCGTAGTTGGGAATGTCAAAGCAGTCAGTGCCCCTGGCATTCTCGGTGTTGGCGAACCGATCTGCTGGTTTCAGCTCTGTGGAATTCCAGTCAATGCTTCGTCACGGGCGAAGCTTCTCTGTTCTCCTCGACCAAGACGATGACTACAGCTCCCAGTAGATAGCCCACCAGCACCACACGGTAGTACCGCCGGGAACTCAGACTCAGTACAATGCTCCCGTGCTCATCACGCCTCAACGATCAGGAGAAAACACAGACACTTCCCCAGAAGATGGGAAGTATAACACTTCCTGAAACGTCGCGAGATATAAACGCTACCACCCGGCTGGAGACATGAGATACCATCATCAATAGTTTTCGCCGGGAAAACCAACAGTCAGAGACATGCCTAATTTTTAACTTTAACGAGAGACAATCACAGCCTAGACCTTCTTCAGTATCACATGTTAAATGGCAACAAATTTGAAAATTAGTACTCGTTTTCGACTAAAAGGTTAATATCCCAAACAGAATTAGGAAAACTTTGAAACATATACAGAGAATTGGGTCTTTGCATCATCCTGTCGCACTAACAGGAGGCATGACGACAATGGCTGTTTTGTACACTAGCAACCTCAGGTGTAGCTCCAAACTGGTTTTGTACATGTTTGAGGCGATGGGCTGCAATAAATGTAAGACAGTCTTTTCGTATCCTCTACAGGCTAATGATACGAGATCGAGTACTTTGGAAACACCTTCTAAAGGATACGAGGAATGGATAGGACGGTGATGAAGAGTAAAGTAGTTGGAACACAACTCGAAGACAATCATCACCAATAGGATTCTACACTTAGAGGCACCTGATCGCGATATCTCGATATGTGAAAATGGAGCCTGCGTATGACTCGCGGACTTATTCAACAAGATGCATCTAGCAGTTACACTTTTCCAAGAGTTAAGGGACAGTAAGTGATTATTATAGCAGCAGGAAGTTATGCCTGCGTGGAGAGCGATGTCTTACGAGAAAACCTGAGACACAGAGATTTCTGGGTGTCCATATTTATTGTTATTTGGTATCTTACATTCAGGGACACAAATAGCTGTTATCAGCAGTCCAGTGGTCATCTAAGTGAGCCCACAGATTATTATGCAGGACACGAAGTTTAATCACCCTCAATACACATCACTCTAATACCCTGTTACACAACATATAGCTTTGATAATGCTGTTAAACATCGAACAGAGGATAAATGTTTCTGCAAGTGTTCCGTATACAGATGAAACCATTCATTGATTGCTTGATTCCGCAGACCAAGTAAATTGAGGGTACGTTGATTGCTACACTTCATCTTCTGTCTAAAATGGTTCTAAACATTTTCTGAGGACAGGATGAATTTGTGAGCTACTCAGTGTGCTACAGGGTATATGTTCCTTAAACTGTGAACTTATACTCCTGTGATGATAACATGCCTATTGTTACCTTGCAATAGTGGTATGTCCATAGCAGATTCCTCATGGAGATCTAGAAGAAAGGTCAGCACTCGGTCACAAAGATATCCTGGTTCATGTTCACGGTAACTTGTATGATTGAGCCCTTCTAATGGTAACCAAAGACATTCGAAACCTCACAGACCCTCCTCTGGACTTAACTGCGGTCCCCAGACTGCCGGTAAAGCGCATATTTGGGCTGGCTTAGAGTCGACGCCTCGCATCGTTTGCAAAGTGGCAAAATCGCAACTCGTCGGACCACACCACACGCTTTCAATCAGATAATAAATTTGTATTGCTTCGCCGACTGAAGACCTGCAGCTTATATATGCCACTGTGAGCAATTGCGTTCCTGGAGGCATTCAAGTGCTAATGTCCTCTGAATGGCGTACACAATGTACGCGCGGAATCTACACACGGAAGATCACGTTTTTCAAACCCTGTAATTCCCTCACATTATGTAGTTTCAGTTTGAAATATGGCTCACAGATGCGTACAAAATTCCTACGTAAATGTGTAAAGACGTGGATACCTGTGACTTCACCCTCGCGCTATAGGACTCTTCAAACAGGAAGAGTTCCCATTTGCGAAGAAAGGACACCTCAGAAGTTCACGTAACGTGTAAGGCTAACGATGTCAAAATGGCACAAAATTACACAGCAATTTGGCACAGCACCACAGTAGTTGTGCCACAAATGTTCAAATGGCTCTAAGCACTATGGGACTTAAGATCTGAGGTTATCAGTCCCCTAAACTACTTGAATCTAACTAACCTAAGGACGTCACACACATCCATGCCCGAGGCAGGATTCGAACCTGCGACCGTAGCAGCAGCGCGGTTCCGGACTGAAGCGCCTAGAACCGCTCAGGCTCAGCGGCCGGATGTCACGTGATCGAGAGGTCTTCGAACTCCCCTCTTACTCACACTTCACCCTTTCTTTTCACGCCCAATGTTTAATTCTCGTCGTTTCCCTATAGTAGCCGAGCAAAACCTTTGAAATACCTTGCCTCGCAATATCGGCGGGAAAAGGCTTCCACGTCTGTGAAATTCTTCATCTGTGTGGCCATATTGTGCGTCGCTGCTTTACAATTCCTGAGGGTGTTTTCATTCCGTCGTTGCAACTACCAAAAAAATGCGTGTTTTTTCCTCCCGAAACGTTTCGCTTTACTGAAGTACATCATCATCAGTGGTCTGTAACTAAAAATAATTATAATTAGATTTATTTTTAAGATTTAAAAAGAAGTTCGTTAACAATATGTTGCTTTTTCCTTACTGTAATTGGTTCTTGGTTTCTCACCGACATCGGGAAACGCCGTCTGCTAGTACATCTCTGCAGTTTTTCTTTGTTAGACACTACTAGCGGTAGTCTAAATTTTAGTTGCTCTGCCGAACGATGCATTTCTCACGTTTTACACAGCACACTTTTCGCACACAACTGTTTCCTGTTCAGTTTTTTTACTTCTATGTATGTATTGTAGTTTGTGTTTAGTAGCGTTGCCGATATAATATTGCCACTAGTTTGTCTTTACCCTATAATTTTTTGTTATTTTTTGTATTTTATTGAGTTGTACGTGTGTAACGCTATTCAGTTATGCTGCTGTGTATTTACATATTGTGCAAGAGTAGCGAAGAAGTAGTAATATTATTTTGTGGGGGAGGGAGACCATGAAGAGTGGACATATGAGAGTGTAGTAGTGTGATGGAGTGTGGATTGGAGGAGAAAGTGAGAAGCAGGAAGCGAAATGAAATTGGGGTGGACATAAATGGTGGTGGTGGTGGTTAGTGTTTAACGTCCCGTCGACAACGAGGTCATTAGAGACGGAGCTCATGCTCGGATTAGGGAAGGATTGGGAAGGAAATCGGCCGTGCCCTTTCAAAGGAACCATCCCGGCATTTGCCTGAAGCGATTTAGGGAAATCACGGAAAGCCTAAATCAGGATGGCTCGAGACGGGATTGAACCGTCGTCCTCCCGAATGCGAGTCCAGTGTGCTAACCACTGCGCCACCTCGCTCGGTGGTGGACATAAATATATATTAGTGTCATGGAGAGTGAGTTGGATGAGAAGGTGAGGAGCAAGAGGCGAAATGATATTGGGAGAATGTGGTGTTTGGTAGGAGAGAGTGAAGGATGGCAAAAGCTCTCTTCTTTTTCATGTAATTTCTTCAGTTTTTTACTATACTGTCTGGTTTCCCATATTTATTTGTCCATTGAGCAACTGTTCATTTTGTGTTCATGCTTTGTGTGTGTGGAAATTTTCTTGGAGAGGGAGGAGGTGTCTGTCTTTACTGGTTCTTACTGTGTTCCTTTCCAGTATTGCTTGGTCTAAGGCATTCTTGTTCTAGAAGATCAGCAAACGGTGAATAGTTTGCAATGTATTTAAATGCCCTAGTGAGTTCTTTATGTGTAGTGTCGAATGTTCTGCTAGTCATTCCAGAAACTATTTGTTTGGCAGTCTCAGCTACTGAGATGACAGATAACACTGGCAGTTGATTCTCACATACATGGCGGTCGAAAAAGATAGTTCGCTCTGCGATCAGCTACAGGCAGACGTTCTTCACAGCCTTCCCACTGCTGACTGCATTAGGGATATTAATCATTCTCTAGGGTCACTGTGGGTTTATATCCATAACCAACATAATTTCCCCCGTTCGCAACACATTGCGGTTGTTATATTTGCTCTCGTGTGCAGATTGGAACTACTAGGAACCTTTCAAAACGATTCGACAAAATCTGAACGTGATCCAAAGCAGCTAATGGTAGTTTTGCTTCATCAGAGCTATTTTGTGTCTTCCTCTGGTGTGATCAAGGGGGCAAGGGACATTGACACACGCATGAGCTAAACAGGAAAAGGTAGAATTAAGACCTTCCATACTCCGGTAAATACTCAGTGGCACCCATTTAAGAATGCAGATGGTGAAGACGTCCCAGGTGCTTGCTGTCCGGCTATCTCTTTGACACTCTTCGATTCCGGGTAGCCTACTATTTAGAGCAAGCATAGCACTGTGGAGGTGAAAGAGCAGTAGCGTAGCCAGCCTGCAGACTCCAGCTATATTCTTCACGGAATCTACCTGTAGAAGTGCGTTTTTAAAATTCTCAATAAATATGGGAGAGTTTGATCGACTGGGTGTCGTACACAGTCCTTTACCGTTCCCCTTGATCACACCTTAGGAGGACGCGAACGAGAAGAGCTGACAAATCCGAATCAGCCTTACCTGTTTCGGATCACGTTCGTTAAATGGTTTTCAACAGACCCTAGCGGCTCCAGCCTGTATACGAATGCAGAATTTACACTCGTACTCTGCTCCAGACGATTGTGATCAAGTTTGATGAGCGTGCAACCCCACAATGTCCTTAGAGAAGGTTTGAGACACCAGAGGGTACCAGCAGTTTCAGAGATTGTGAAGAAAATATTCCTATAGTTTATCGCAATGCGAACTGTTGTTTTCAAGCGCGAAATGTGTGGGAATCAACGCCCCTGGGAAAGTGGTGATGACAATGACGGCTTTTAGCCACCCCTTGCGGCCCTTTCGTGCCGATTTTGAGCGACAGCGTGTCTAGCATGTTCTCTTCGACCTCTCATAGGAAAATCGTGGGATTTCAACGATGGGCGTCGTGGTTCTGATCTCCATCAGACTGGCGTCAAAAGAAGGGGTTAAATCAGAAAAAGAGGGGGTGTGACGAGCTCGCGACCATGCGACACTTCGAAGCTGGCATTTGGGCGAGTTGTGGTGAATTTTGGTGCGAATATGACTCCATAAACCCGGCTTACACTTGCAATGAACCTCTGAGGTCTGGCCGTTTCTTCGCATGTGACGACACCTTGCTGTATGAAGCGTCATCGAATCCGAGGGCAGATTTGCAGGGCACCCAATTTATGCAGCGTTATAGAGGAAGGCTGTTTGCACCTTTGAGCCAAATTTCAAACTCACCTGTCACCGTGGGTGAGAATTACCGAGATACGAAAAAGGCACTCTTTAATTCTATTGCTTACTGTAGTTAGAATTGTGCTGAACTTAAAGTAGGAATATTTATCGAGGGTCAAACCAGTCGTCATTGATCAAGCGTGGCACTGATCTCCAGCTTCTCTAGGTTAAAATCTTTTCACGACCATTTTTCTCATGCCGTCCCAAATTGTTGCTTGCAGAAAATCCAAATACGACAATTTCTTTCTGCCAAGCGACCAAGTGTCTTCCTAGTCGATACATGTTACTGTTTCCATACAATCATGGCACATTCACACCGCTTCAGTGCCACAGCTTACGCCCATGGAGGATGGTACCCTGAACGCCGTTTCTAGCGTTCTAAAGTAACAAGCGTGCTCTTTTCCCGAAGAGGGTTTTGGGGAAAATAAATATTATTTAGTCCTGTGAGCTAGTAGACATCCATCTGTTTAGTAGAATAATGTGGCGTGATGTTTCCATCACTGTCACAGCTACATTTTGTCTCTCAGCGAACCAGCCATTTATCATTGTGCGCCTGTAACGTAACCGGCGTAGCGATGTTCGTCATATTAGAAACGAAACCAACAGTCCAATGCTTCGGCTCATTCACTACGAATTCTCGAAACTCGAGTATTGCAACGTCCAGCTGTTCACACAGCGAGGCGTCTGGAGCTGGCCTGCAGACCTCAGGGAAACACAGAAGCGGCCATCGCTTGGCCTCTGTCTAAGTGGTGTGTACAGTTGCAGGAGACCGCTGTTAGACGATTACACAGCGCGGGCGAGGTCGCCCTCAGAATCGCATTACATAGTGGACTGGTGGAATTCTGCCCTCTCCACTGGCGGTGACCTGCGCCGCCGGTGTGAACTGTTGCGAATGCTTCCGCCGCAAGTTAAACGGCTCTCGGCTGTGCTTTCGTCTCGTGGTGTTGCTCTCGTGTGATGATGGTCTCATGAATAATCCACAACAGGTCACATGTAATTAGCTTGTTACATGGTTCGCTCTTCCGCGAGAGCATCGCCAGAGTTTTATTACCTTTGGTGGAACACACTAACGACCAGTGAGCTAGCTATAACCGTCGCACATGCAACTAGTACCACTTAGTGTTGGCGATTGCTGCCGAGTGGAGCTCTAAACCCTAGCATACAACCGTCATGGCAATGACTGTCTGAAGATGCTCTCGTCTGTACACCGGAACTAGCCGTAAAGCAAACACTACGCCACCTGTAGCAGTTTATCAGTACGTTAATTCATAACTGTCGCTGTGACTCCTGTAGCAGTTTCCTAGATAAGTAAACGGGCGCTGCAGTCGGCAAGGCCGTAATAAAACGACAAGTGTCTAGAGCTGTTACAACAACAGGTTATCAGTATTTACGAGCGTTTTAACGTGGTGTTATACTAGGAGCGTTGGGACACAGCATCTCCGAGGTAGCGTTGAAGTGGTCTCCCCATACGTCAATTTCACAAGTGTTCTGTGAATGTGAGGGCCGGCCGGAGTGGCCAAGCGGTTCTAGGCGCTCCAGTCTGGAACCGTACGACCGCTACCTTCGCAGGTTCGAATCCTGCCTCGGGCATGGATGTGTGTGATGTCCTTAGGTTAGTTAGGTTTAAGTAGTTCTAAGATCTAGGGGACTGATGACCTCAGCAGTTAAGTCCCATAATCCTCAGAGCCACATTTTGTGAACGTGAGGAATCTGGCAAAACATCAACTCTCCGACATCGTTGAAGCCGGAAAAAGATATTGCAAGAACGAGACCAACGACGTCTCGTTCAACGTGACAGAAGTGCAACCCTTCCTCAAATTGTTGCAGATTTCAATACTGGTCCATAAACAAGTGTCAACGTGCGAACCATTCAACGAAACATCATCGACACGGGCTTTCGGAGCCATAGGCCCCCTCGTGTACCCTTGACGACTGCACGACATAAAGCTTTACGCCTCACCTGGGCCTCTCAACACCGACATTGGACTGTTGATGACTGGAAACATGTTGCCTGGTCGGACGAGTCCCGTTCCAAATTCTATCGAGCGGATGTACGTGTACGGGTATGGAGACATCCTCATGAGTCATGTATCCTGCATGTAAGCAAGGGAGTGTTAAAGCTGAGCCACACGGGATAAGCCGAGCGGTCTCAGGCGCTGCAGTCATGGACTCTGCGGACGGTCCCGGCGGAGGTTCGAGTCCTCCCTCGGGCATGGGTGTCTATGTTTGTCCTTAGGATAATTTAGGTTAAGTAGTGTTTAAGCTTAGGGACTGACGACCTTAGCAGTTAGGTCCCATAAGATTTCACACATGTACGTATGTTAAAGCTGATGGAGGCTCTATCATGGTGTGCGGCGTGCGAAGTTGGAATGATATCGGAACTGATACCTCTAAATACGACTCTGACAGGTGACACGTACGGCAGTATGTTGTCTGATCACCTGCAACCAGTCAAGTCCATAGTGCATTCCGGCGCACTTGGGCAATTCCAACCGGATAATGCGACGCCCCACACACCAGAATTGCACCAGAGTGGCTCCAGGAACACTCTTCGGAGTTTAAACACTTATGCTCATCAGATACTTATTATTTGTGTTCGTGTCACGTCGTGTTACTTCACTTCTGCGTGCTCTCAGGGGCCCTGCACGATTTTAGGCAGGAGTAGCAGTTTCTTTGGCTCTTCAGTGTATACACTCCTGGAAATGGAAAAAAAGAACACATTGACACCGGTGTGTCAGACCCACCATACTTGCTCCGGACACTGCGAGAGGGCTGTACAAGCAATGATCACACGCACGGCACAGCGGACACACCAGGAACCGCGGTGTTGGCCGTCGAATGGCGCTAGCTGCGCAGCATTTGTGCACCGCCGCCGTCAGTGTCAGCCAGTTTGCCGTGGCATACGGAGCTCCATCGCAGTCTTTAACACTGGTAGCATGCCGCGACAGCGTGGACGTGAACCGTATGTGTAGTTGACGGACTTTGAGCGAGGGCGTATAGTGGGCATGCGGGAGGCCGGGTGGACGTACCGCCGAATTGCTCAACACGTGGGGCGTGAGGTCTCCACAGTACATCGATGTTGTCGCCAGTTTTCGGCGGAAGGTGCACGTGCCCGTCGACCTGGGACCGGACCGCAGCGACGCACGGATGCACGCCAAGACCGTAGGATCCTACGCAGTGCCGTAGGGGACCGCACCGCCACTTCCCAGCAAATTAGGGACACTGTTGCTCCTGGGGTATCGGCGAGGACCATTCGCAACCGTCTCCATGAAGCTGTGCTACGGTCCCGCACACCGTTAGGCCGTCTTCCGCTCACGCCCCAACATCGTGCAGCCCGCCTCCAGTGGTGTCGCTACAGGGGTGAATGGAGGGACGAATGGAGACGTGTCGTCTTCAGCGATGAGAGTCGCTTCTGCCTTGGTGCCAATGATGGTCGTATGCGTGTTTGGCTCCGTGCAGGTGAGCGCCACAATCAGGACTGCATACGACCGAGGCACACAGGGCCTACACCCGGCATCATGGTGTGGGGAGCGATCTCCGACACTGGCCGTACACCACTGGTGATCGTCGAGGGGACACTGAATAGTGCACGGTACATCCAGACCGTCATCGAACCCATCGTTCTACCATTCCTAGACCGGCAAGGGAACTTGCTGTTCCAACAGGACAATGCACGTCCGCATGTATCCCGTGCCACCGAACGTGCTCTAGAAGGTGTAAGTCAACTACCCTGGCCAGCAAGATCTCCGGATCTGTCCCCCATTGAGCATGTTTGGGACTGGATGAAGCGTCGTCTCACGCGGTCTGCACGTCCAGCACGAACGCTGGTCCAACTGAGGCGCCAGGTGGAAATGGGATGGCAAGCCGTTCCACAGGACTACATCCAGCATCTCTACGATCGTCTCCATGGGAGAATAGCAGCCTGCATTGCTGCGAAAGGTGGATATACACTGTACTAGTGCCGACATTGTGCATGCTCTGTTGCCTGTGTCTATGTGCCTGTGGTTCTGTCAGTGTGATCATGTGATGTATATGACCCCAGGAATGTGTCAATAAAGTATCCCCTTCCTGGGACAATGAATTCACGGTGTTCTAATTTCAATTTCCAGGAGTGTATATAGAATGCTTTTGACCCGTGCTGCGGCTCGCGTTGGTGCCGTTGCTAGGTTGGCATCGTCCAGTTGGTATATTTATGGTTATCGTCTTCCTCTTGTGTTCATGGCGCCACTCCGTTTGCAAGCGTTGTCTGTCCGCTAGTGGCAGCAGCGGTGGTTATCGATATCTAGCAACGGTGGTACTATCTTTGGGGCGACGTTGTAATGTTTCCGTGTCGTGTGAGTCGGCAGGTCTGTTGGGGACGGACGAACAGCCAGGTCCGCTCACAGCGAGAACTCTCCGGAACCACATGCTGCACGCATGCACTGCTGGATGCAAGGGCTGTAGTCACGAGGGGTACAACCTCGTTGTGAACCGGTCCCAGGAAGTTTAAATTGAGTGGGCCTTCATTCAAGTATTGAAACCTCCACCATCGTGGGATCTCGCCAGTTGCTTGTGTGTTGCTGCTCGCAGTGACGCCGAGACGAAGAGCAGCGAGCGGAGCGTTTGAGGAAGGCTAACCTAACTAGCCTTCCTCCACTTCTTATTATTAATTGTTGCATTCTGTATGTTATTATTGGTGAAATTCAAACAGTGGTATTTTTCCTACATAGTGGCCGCTAACGACCCAGCTACCTCAAAAATAGCTCTGAGCACTATGGGACTTAACATCTGATGTCATCAGTCCCCTACAACTTAGAACTACATAAACCTAACTAACCTAAGGACATCACACACATCCATCCCCAAGGCAGGATTCAAACCTGCAACGGTAGCGGTCGCGCGTTTCCAGACTGAAGCGCCTAGAACCACTCAGCCACCAACAGCCAGCCCCAGTTAGTTGCCTTGCAGCTATGTGTATGTTATGCCAGTGTATTTCTCCTCGTCTTGCCCCCGCTGTCCGGTGAAGTGTGTAGTTCCGCAGCTTCCTCGGTTTGGGGGCCGGGTGGTGTTTTTTATCTTTTTCCTACTTTGGTAGTAGTGGTTCCTTTCTGCTTCCACGTGCTCTAAACATCTGAGTCTCGAGACGTAGTGCTGACCGTGGGTTCCTGCTTGAATGTGTTATTCCATCGTTCCGTTGGTCATCGCACGTTAGGTAGATTCGGCAAATGATTATTGGTCATGCGTTGAAACTGCCTTTAGTCTGAGTTACCATCTCGTGAAGTGAATGCTACTCTTGGCTGCCTGTCTCATCGCTTGCAAGGTTTGAGGGACTTACCCCCAGATCGATCCTTGAAGCAACGTCTGCGCCCCCCCCCCCCCCCCCAAGCCCTTTGTTTGGTCAGACTAAGGATTGTTTTTTGAAAAAAATATACTTTAGTGACTGTAATTTCAAGTTTGAAAATGTTTAACTGGTTCTTGAAAGGATTGCTAGTCAGACCTTTAGCTGTGAAACAGTTTTAAATTATTACTATTGGAGCGTCCGCGGCTCGTGGTCTTGCGGTAGTGTTCTCGCTTCCCGCACACGGGGTCCTGGGTTCGATTCCCGGCGGGGTCAGGGATTTTCTCTGCCTCGAGATGACTGGGTGTTGTGTGTCTTTCATCGTCATTTTATCCTCATTCCCTCGCAAGTCGCCGTCGTGGCGTTAAAGAACTTGTGGAGCGGCGGCCGAACCGCCCCGCGAGGGGTCTCCCGGCCACCAATGCCATACACTCATTACTACTGGAGCCTTTCGCCGAGAAGTAGTTTGAATTGGTAGTCATTAAGGCCTTCAGCCGTGAGTGTTACTTCTCTTAAGATTTTAGACAATTGTATTCTAGTACTGCGATTTTGATGATTGTTCTTTTAAAAATATTTAATAACGGTAATTGCTGATTGAAGTAGTTTAACTGGTTCTTAAGACTGCTATTCATGGCTTCAGCCGTGAAACAGTTTCCAACTATCACTATTTCGGCTTTCATCGGAGAAATAGTTTGAATGTGTTGTCATTAATGCCTTCAGCCGTGGGACACTTACTAATTTATTGTCACCTTTTATTTGTTGTTTTTCCAAATAAAGTGTACGTGATTGAAAAATAACCTAACCAACAGTAATTGATTACTGCCCCGTCACAGTCGCAACCCAGTTCTGCCTTACAACTAGTAGCAGAGCGTGGTTGCGATTGTAATATTGCCATTTAGTTTCGGTTTGTTTGAACTGTAACACTGCCAGTGTTTGGTATTGTGTTCTGTTTTAGGTGGCCAATTCTAATTGCGGTCAGGCAGTGCCCGGAGATCGGCCTATTGAGGAAGGACCACCTTCTTTTTGAGCTGGCGATAAGATGCCAGGCTATTGACTTAGCCGCCCGGATAAGTGCTACTGTGCTTCAGCCGGTTGACGTCACGCCGGAAGTTGTGGGTGACAAAGGCAGCCTTTCTTGTTTAGAGCCGTTAGTAGTCTTGAGGATAACATTGGTTTCTTAGAGGGCACTCAACCTTGTGGCAGTCAGTGAGACAGAGTGCAGGCGCAGTTGATAGATTTGACAAACCGGGTATCTGATATACGGAGATTAAAGTTAGAGGCTCGTGATAAGGAATCAACAGCTGAATTAGGGTCCTTGGGTAGTAAATTTCAGTTTAAGGTCACATGCTTAGTACGCGATGGGAGCAGGATTTGTTATCATCTGGACGGTGCGCTATCGAGCCCGGTAATAACGCACTTATATCTCGAAAGAGGTTAGATGGGGCGTTTGCTAAATTGCCTAATCCCCTCTTGAACTTGTTTCGAGCCTTCAAGGAATTAGTTGTCGACCGACTCGAGCAAATAGAAATGTTGTTATGGTTGTTGGTTCGCTTTGAGCAACATGCTGATGCATTTGGTGTTTCCCATCAAGTAGCTTTGTCTCTATTGTATCCCTTAACTAGAGGCGAACTGAGGACCATAGCAGAAGGGTTTTCATTGCTGCATTGAGGGAGCTTGTAATTAGCGAGAGGTTGACTATGGGAGTTCGCAAGCATCTCGAGTGTCGGTTTATTTGGCAGATGTAGCAAGATAAAGAGGAGTTACATCAATATGTGGAAAGAGTCAAGACGGCCTGTTTGGCCTTGGTAGTTGCCGTGCCCTGAGGCTGATGTGAGCAAAGTCACACTTCATTTTTCGTGGGAGGATTTTGATGCCGCCGTTGTAGCGATATCCGCGTTGCCGCTCTCGGACGATAGATTCCGTCAAGTTAAGGTACAGTCGGGGGCGTTGCCGAGAAGAGTTCCGGATTATCTACATGTGATAAGTCTGCTAAAAGGGAATCGCGGTGTTGTTTCAGGTGCGGTCGGACAGGTCTTTTGGTTCGTACTTGCGTTCAGCCGCGGACAACCAGAGTCAATAAATGAAACCTGGCTTGGCAGCGGCACCGGGATCGAGCCTTTCGTTCGTTCATCACCTCCTCTGCCTTATATTTTTTCTCGAATAGGCTGCGGACCTATTTGTCCCCTTTTGGATTCCAGTAGCTCCTTTTCATTGTTGTGTTTTGAATGATTCTTTGAATTTGGTCATCTTGCGAGGCTTATGTCGGTCCCTTCTCCGGTTCAGAGATGTCGGGTTGCCAACGGGCAGGTGTTGCCTCTGCATGGTTGGGTCCGAGGGAGTATCTCGGCGACTTCTCATGTCCCTTGTCTTGCCGTTCGATTTGATTTTGGAGCGTGATTCTATCGGCAAAAGTGGACCTGTCTAGGATTACTCCAGGTACACCTTTTGCTTTAAGTTCGCTTCTTCTCAGAGATTTGGGTTTTGTGAATGTGCTAAACGTAAGGTCCATCGAGAGTCGGGAATGCTGGCTGTTGCAACTAAGTTTAGTAAATTTGATCTCACCCATCTTTCTTCCCAGCAGGCCTCGGAACTAGGGGTTTTGTTGGAGAGGTTTGACCCTGGAACCCCTCGAGAAGGAGCCGACCGGTGTGGCCGAGCGGTTAAAGGCGCTACAGTCTGGAACCGCACGACCGCTACGGTCGCAGGTTCTAATCCTGCCTCGGGCATGGGTGTGTGTGATGTCCTTAGGTTAGTTAGGTTTAAGTAGTTCTAAGTTCTAGGGGACTTATGACCACAGCAGTTGAGTCCCATAGTGCTCAGAGCCATTTTGAACCCTCGAGAAGGAATGCCGAAATTTCCGCATTAGATGAGTTGGTTTGGACAATAAATTCTTGTTAAATTCAGGCACTCCGAGATATAGATTCACAGCTTCTCTGTGACAGACCGGTAGTTACTACAATACTCGTCTATCTGACCACGTTCCCGTCAGGCAGTCCCCATATCGTCTAAGATGAAGGTACTAAGCGGACAGATCTCCAGAATGCTTGAGCAAGGAGTTATTAGGCCTTCTACATCTGCTTGTGCCTCCCCTACATTCCTCGTCCCTAAGGATCAGGGGCTGGATTTTCGGCCTGTTGTTGACTACCGTCGCCCAAATACGAATTTTATCCTAGATATCCTAGAATAAGGTCCTTTAACTGATCTTCTTAACTATTTTATATGGTTTGCCAGGGCTAATTGGTTCACTGTGCTCGATCTGAATCAGACTATTAACAGATTCTCTTAGAAGAAGAATGTAAACACCTTACGGCATTTTGTACTGATTGGAATCTGGGTTGAAAAGGGTCGCCTTTGGTTTGGCTAGTGGTGCAGCCGTCCTTACTCGTTTGCAGGATAATATTCTATAAATTAGTCTGTGTTTACAATTATCTGGACGATTTTGTCATTTATAGTCGTTCGTTTCAAGAGCATTTGGAACATATCCAGCAAGTTTTTGCTGTGTTGCAGGGGGCCGGTTTGACTGTTAAACCCAGTAAGGTGACAGTAGGTAACCTTCTTAGGTCATCTAGTATCAGGTGAGAGCATTACCATTGAGCAGAAGCTGACTAAGGCATTGAGGGCTCTCCCGCCGCCTACTGGTAAACATGGGGTTGCCAGGTTTATTAGCATGGCGAACTATTTTAGGCATTTTGTCTCTAATTTTGCTCACCTGGCGGCTCTTTTAAATGAACTGCGCCGAAAGTGGGTGCGTTTTTAATGGGGACCCGCCCAAGAGGCCACTTTTGAGCACATTAAGGCAGCTATAGCCAGTCCTCAGAGTAGATGAATTTAATAAGAAATTATTGTCCAAACCAACTACTCTAATGCGGGTATTTCGGCAGTCCTCCTCCAGGAGTTCGATGGTCAAAGGCAGCCATTAGCATATGCGTCTCGTCGGTTAAACAGCGCAGAGCTCCAATATTCTGTTTACGAATGTGAGGCACTAGCCGTCTTGTTCGCGCTGGAGAAGTAGCGGTGTTACCTCAGCTAGAGACTAAAAATGAAGCCTTAATCTGGGTGCTAGCCAGACCGCATAAAACCGGCCGTGTAGCGAGATGGGCGGCACGCTTTTCGGCGTTTCAGTTCGAGGTTAAACGCATTAGGGGCACTGAGAATCTGCTCGCGGACGTCCTCAGCCATATGTTTAATGACCATCCATCTAGTGCGGGCGCCCAAGAAGCGGAGGAGGGCAATCTTAGCTGTGTCGTGTTAGGCGGTAATCCTCATATATTTAGTGACATTGGCGAACGTCAGGATCAGGACACCACTTGGGGGACCGGTTAAGAAACGGCTGTCGGCGGGAGAACGTCTGGATGAATACGTTATCAGCAAAGACATTTTGTATAAAAGGGTGGGACGTACCAGGTAGATTAAGATCTGTCTACCAGCCACCCTAGTACGCCCCGTTTTCCATTTCTTTCACAACTCTTTGATTGGCGGGCATTTAGGAAACTATAAGACCTTGCAGAAGATTAAGGAACGTCTGACTTGGCCGTCTATGGACAGAGACGTGAAAGAGATGGTTTCCCGATGCCAGTTGTGTCACGTGACCCAACCGAAGAACGCTCTTCAACAGGGCTTCCTGAGCTCTAAGCGCTAATTCTGCCCCATGGACAGGCTCTATATTGATTATGTGGGGAACTTACCTCACACCAAAGGAGGTTATCGGTACGTATTAGTTGCTACTGACGCGTTTTCGAGGATTACCTGGCGTCTTACGAGCCGTAATGTGACTGTTTCCACCACCATTGCGCCTTTAACAAACGTATTTAGTGTTCTTCGACCCCCTAAACAAACCGCCGGCCTTTCTTTCGGCCGCTTTCAGGGCCTTCTCTTTTCAAAGCGGTGTGAAACACGTGACTTCCACTCCCTGTTATCAGCAGGCCTCCTTAGCGGAAAGGGTCAATCG
This sequence comes from Schistocerca piceifrons, assembly GCF_021461385.2. Taxonomy (NCBI): domain Eukaryota; kingdom Metazoa; phylum Arthropoda; class Insecta; order Orthoptera; family Acrididae; genus Schistocerca; species Schistocerca piceifrons. The sequence continues at coordinate 779,652,363 of NC_060141.1, forward strand.
TAACCTTTAATCCGCACTGATTGTCTTTCATCAGAAGTCTCCCAGTACGTGGGATTTTAGTCTCTCTTGGCTTAGCTTTGCCTTCAATACCGCCAGCCATGAGGCTTTGAAGGCTACCCCAGTTTCCCTGATCTTTGCTTACCCTGTTAATTCCCCCTTTCGAACTTATGAAGAATTCAAGATCTAATTCCTGCGTACATTACCACTCAGGTCGTCAAGGAAAACTTGAATAGTGCGAGGGGCAATATTCTCAGGGCCCACAAGAGACAAGCTGATCGTTATAACCGTAATCTACGAGCCCTCAGAGGTAAGCTGGGAAATCGGAGCCTAGTTCACTTGGTGCGTGGAATAGTTGATTAGAATATGGCGCCTGAAAGTAAAAAAAAAAATGTGTTTGTGAAATCTAATGGGACTTAACTGCTAAGGTCATCAGTCCCTGAGCTTACACACTACTTAACCTAAATTATCCTAAGGACAAACACACACACCCACGCCCGAGGGAGGACTCGAACCTCCGCCGGGACCAGCCGCACAGTCTATGACTGTAGCGCCCTAGAGCGCTCGGCTAATCCCGCGCAGCGAAAATAAAAGAGAAGCAATCAGTACACATGGTTGGACCCCAATGCAACTTCATAGACGTACAACCGTCGGTAGTTTTGTAAACTGTTAGAGCTGCAATTTTCTGCGACGGATAAATCGGCCTCTATAATGTATTAACGTTGTTTGTGTACCGTGTTGTTACCGGGCCAGGTATGGTGTATAACAGGAGAGAACAGCATCAGATGCTGGGACGGCCGAAGTGGCCGCGCGGTTCTGGCGCTGCAGTCTGGAACCGCGAGACCGCTACGATCGCAGGTTCGAATCCTGCCTCGGGCATGGATGTGTGTGATGTCCTTAGGTTAGTTAGGTTTAGCTAGTTCTAAGTTCTAGCGGACTAATCACCTCAGCAGTTGAGTCCCATAGTGCTCAGAGCCATTTTTTCAGATGCTGACCGATCACAGTGAAGGAGGAAAAGGAGATGTTATGTGCACCCCCACCGACCACTTTAACGGACGATCGCCATGTAGGTTCGAGTCCTCCCTCGGGCATGGTGTGTGTATTGTCCTTAGCGTAATTAATTTTAGGTGAGATTAAGTAGTGTATAAGCCTAGGGGCCGATGACCTCAGGAGTTTTGTCCCACAGTCCTTACCACAAATTTCCAAATTTTCTGAAATATCAGATAGTGGCTCAGATTGCCAAAAATGCTTCAAAAAATTTACGATGCTTACACTAGCCAGTGCATCATAACATATAAAGTCTAATCAACAGGTGTACACAATAAATCAGAAACGCTTGGCAATAGAATCTAAAAGCGAAAACGAATTACATCCAAGAGAGAGGCTGAGCACAGCGTCGCTATATTAACAGGAACGCCCTGACAGTTAGGCTCATTTTGCCGAGCTCTTTGTGTTACTCGATTTTGTAAACACAGAAATAACTGAGTCTTGCTACAAGGTCGATACCTCGCACCCGACTCGCGAGTATGTCTGTGATGCTTTGATGCGACGCTGCCTTTGCTGTGCTTAGAACAGGGTGCGGAAGCACGCAGGGAGCGTTTCCTGATGGTTGCCGTTGGAAGAGGTCGCTGGCAGTTTGTTTGGCTACGGGAGGTTCGGTACGGATGGACTCTGTTTGGAAGTTGCTTGGCGAGTAAGGAGAAACAGTGTAAACAAACACGCCATGGAGGACGTCCCTGCAATGGGGACAGGCCGCGTCCAGGAGAAGTGCGGCTTGTGGCAACTTCTGTTTTCCAGATCTCACTGCTGGTGCTCGTTTATTCGGATCACGAAGCCTTGCTACTCCTCGACTTATAACGACTGGAAGAACGCCATAATTATCCTCGTGCGTTGGTGGCTTCCCTCAGATCATGGCAGTGGAGTGCTTAGCACAGTTCTTGGAATATTATGCGACAGCTTGCCCGTTTGCCCTGATGTGGTCAATCACTTTCTTCTTTATTTTGACACGTGCATGTATTACTTATGTAGTGCGTCTTTGGCGTGGTTGATGTCGATCTTACGATGCTATCCTCAGCCTCCCTCTTTGATATAATTTGTTTCCGGTTTTGGCTTCTACTGTCAAGCGTTTTTGTTTTCTTGTGTTCGCCTGTTGATTGGGCTTTATATGTTATCATGTTCGGGCTAGTTTACACGCCTTAAATTCTTAGGACATTTTTGGCTCTTTCAACCACCTTTCGGTACTTCATGTTAAAAGTTGTAATCACTCTCGAGTCAGAACCTTTTTTAAGTACTGGTCTTGAGGAGTTTTATTGTGTTACAGAAGTCAGTTGCAATTTGGTCCCCCGCTTCAGTCTTGGCGTTAGCCTGCGCAGCCTGGGCGGACCTATTTTGGTTGGCGGAAGCCTTGACCGGTCTTAGGACACGCTGTTCGTGATAAAGTATTACAGTGACCACTTCCGTGTGTATTCTGCCCCTTAGGTTCGGTATTTTTATCATTTTAAGTTTACCAAGTTTACTATTGTGGGTGTGTGGGTGTTTCCTTTTTTTAACTAATGAATCTTAAACTCGTGTATTAAGGCCGCTGGACAAACTTAAGCGAGGCTTGAAAGAGCATCCAAATTCTGTCTTGTAAGTGTTAAAGGTTGTGTTTCATGTTCTTTCTAATAAAGTAGTAACTCCCTTGTAAAAACCACCGATCCACAATAATTATGTGGTAATCAACTTGCGTTGGTAAAAATAATATTTTTTCTCACAATAAATTTAAAAATGTTTTAAACTTACAATGATCAATTCCTTTCCCTCCCTCACTTCATTTCCTCCATGGTCCAGAGACTACTAATGTGTTAAGCCAAGCATAAGCAGTCGTATGGTAGTGCCACGCTTCGTTCTGGTGGTTTCGTTGTTTACTGTCTGGGTTTTCCGGTCAATTGAACATTGTTCGTTTCGACATTTGTTATTTCTCTCCTTTGTCCAGAGACTAACCGCGGTGCTTATGTTTGCAGGTTTTCTCTTACCGACATGGAACCGCACCAGGTGATCGGGCTATGTGTATTGCATAAGAAGCAGTTGAAGTACTAGCTCAAGATTTGTGACTAGTCCGAAGACTGTGACGTACCGGATTTGTGTTCGCAGATTGCGGCGTTCTCACACACCTATGCACATTACGCCTCAGCGTATTGGTCGGGCAAGAGCCTCGCTGGAGTACTGTTGGGCTTCTTTCAGCGATGTTGGCAAGAATATCGACATTTTAGAAGGCAGCTCACCTTCTCCGTCGAAAGTTCATAGACTTCAGGCGCAGATTACTCAAGTAATCGCACAGAGGAATTAGGTTTGGTAACGGCTGATCTTTGTGTGAAAGACAAGTTGAGACAATGGCCTTACAGAGAAGGTTAAGTGCTTTAGAGTGAGGAAAGGACTTGCGTGAAAGCACCAAGGGCAGTTTTCTGATGGAAAACTCCGGTCAAGACCAAGGTTCGTTAGGCACCCTAACGGGTTGTGACTCCTGTCATTTCGCCAAGTTTTTGAATCCCATTTGCAAGCGTGGTACATTAGAAAGTAAAGTTTTCTTATTTTTTGGTCGACCTGGGAAGAGCGGTCAGAGTTTTTAATAATCCTTGGGAGGTAGCCTTAGTTGATATCCCATTTGTGTAAGACTTCGTTAAGAACCAACACCAGACCTCTATATTCAGAAATGTCTCCACCACTAGCACAGCCGTATACAAATACTCTAATCATCGGCCTGCTCACAAACTACCCAGTTTCCAATAAGTGCCGCACAGATTGAACAAACTTCCACTCATTGAATACAACTACAAAAATTTGTTACAAATAAACAAACAAATACCTGTAGAGAATGTATATAATACAAATACCCTAGAGAAACTCAGTCATAAAATTAAAACAAAACTAAAGGGACACAAAGCCCACAAAGACAAATAGCTCGTCACGAACTTACAAATACAGGCAGACAGAAGATAAACACCCAGAACACAGTCACACAGAGCACACACACAAACACACACACACACACACACACACACACACACACACACACACACACACAAGCTCACGTGAACAAGAAACACCCTTAACATAAAAGCAAATGGTACACTCCCACTTACAACGAAGCAGCCGACAGAGTAAAGAATAAAAATGCTAAAAGCAGCCTACAGATCACATAATGCACTAAAAAGAAAACTAAGAGCAAACCAGTACAAACCAACAGGCAAATGCAATACACATCTGCCATTTACCAACTGGCGTACCAGGTCAAGACAAGCACAAACTTTAATACCGGATACAGAAAAAACAGAAGGAACATTAAAGAGTAACAGCAGTCATTCCTCATTTGCTGAACACCTTATGGTCATGAAACACTGTTTAACAGATATCAACATCCGCTTGATAATTCTCAAATGCAGCCATCAGACTGGCACAAAAACTACTAACTGTAGAAAACTTTCAAATACAAAGAGCAAATTATGAATAAATACACAGATCTCTTGCGATGGAACTTGCTTCTGTGCCCTCAAAGAACTATCAGACAACACCAACCCACGAACTCACCGAACCACCAACCCACACATCCATTCTTACACGCCAACACACACACACACACACACACACACACACACACACACACACACACACACACACACACACACACACACACACACATGCATACAATCTTCCTCATAACATTCCAAGTTCTAAAATTGTGAAACAAAGAACTAAGTGCTCGGAACAAAGAATCAAGTGCTCCGATTAAAAAAAGTGCCTTATACCTCTAGTTTCACTCTATATGTCTGAAAAGCAGTGCTGGTAACAAAAGAAAGATTCAAGAGTGTGATTAATATTCAGGGTGATGGGATACATGAACGAAATTACATGTTGGAGCGCTGTTCTCAGTGAAAATGAAGAAGACTTACAAGACATATTGAATGGAACGAACAGTTTAATGAACAGCGAATATATAGTAAGACTAGAATGTGGATAGGCGAAATTAATGACGAGTAGCAGAAATGGGAGTAGCAATAAACGTTACACGAAAACTTATGATCACAAACCAGACAAGTTTAAGGAGATATGCACCTTGGATGCAAAACATGACGAGCGAAACAAGGAGGTAATAAAAAGCAGACTGGTACTAGAGAAGAGGGCATTCTTGACCAAAATAAGTCTACTAATATGAGATAGAGGTTTTAATTTGAGTAGTAAATTTCTGAGAACGTACGTTAGGAGCACACCACTGAATGGTAGCCAATCATAGACTATGAGGACACCTCAGGTGGATAGTGCCGAAGTAAATAAGTCATGATGGTACAGAAGAACTACGATAATTTAATGGATTATGAGGAATGCAGAGGTTCTCTGGAGAAGTGAGGAGTTCAATTTGGGTCACTAGAAACCAGTCAGAAGTTCATGAAAAATAAACGCAACGACCTTCACCCATGTGGTATTCTGACAGGTGGCATACACAGAAGAGTCCCTAGTCAGTTGTCTCGCATGTTTATGGCACGCTGAAACGCTCAATCACTGAACCAGTGTTCACAGAATTATTGAAATCAACCGCACACCTGACTTTAAAAATTAAGGACTCCTACTTTTGGGCTTCATTATACCCCAATGTCTAGAAGCCACTTGACTACCGGCTTCTGAACGCTGGCATTGTCTCTGAAGCGGCGACCACCTAGATGGTCCGGATTGATGAAAATCGCTTGGTGTCAGATGCATACTCTATGACAGGTGTTCCAGTTAAGTCCATCAGAAACGGTGGATACGGTAAGGTGTAGGTGCTGGTTCAAAGATATCACCTGTTGCAGTGACGTAGTCACTTAGAAATCTTCGACTAACAAGGGATGAACCGCAGCTGGGACGTGTTATTTAAATGTAAAAAGCATCTTATATTTCATATTTCAATGACCGATAATGTGTTTCTTAATCAAAGTGTCCTCAAACTGTATCACGAAGCGGCCCTGTTAACTCCAACTACCAGCGGCAATTGTAAGAGTTGATCGTCTCTTCTGTGTAGATGTGCAGTTTAATTCAAAAGGGGTTTTTATGTATCCCTGACCGCGCTTGCTACGTTAGTTGTTGAACAGTACTTGCATATTAGTAATTAATAATTTATTTTTCTAATAACACCTTTGGGAATTCAGTATTTTACAATATACATTATGAACTTCTTCGATACTTCACAAGTGGTTTTACTATCATGCTTTACATTTTTACAGTCCATATTAAATTAAATGTCTAAACTCATGAAAAACAAAGACAAGAAAAATTGCCCCATATTGGCGGTCAAAAATGTAGTGCATTTGTATTTGAAAATGTTACAGCATAAATAAATGAATATATGATTAAAGCAAGAATACAATTACATTTATTAAAACATCGTCGCTACAAACACAAATCGCAGGAGCGATTTGACTGGGCATAGACATTACTCATTAACTCTGAAAATAGCAGGGAGAATGGACTACCTCACCACTTGACGGAGTCAGATTTGCATGAAGACGTATACGGCAGCTGGATGGTCAGGGCGACGCATCGATGGTCTCAAAGTTTTCGTATGGTGGTTAAATGATAGACGGCAATTTTCAATTTCCATATTCTGCAACTCTCTGTTCGACGCTCGTGGGAGAATTAACTTTTTCCTTCTTCCGAGCTCGCTTTACCATTCGGGTGAAGTGTGGCTCCTCAAACAATGTTCCGTTGTTTGCACTCATGATCTCTATTGTCCGCAATATCTGTCTTGCAAAAGCGATGTTAGCATAGTATTTGAAGGTGTCTCTCATGATTTGTCTGACTGTGCGTTGCTAACTCAATGACTGCATACTTACCAGCATCTCTTCACTGTCCACCTGCATTACTATCCAATGGCTTATACGATCTCTATTGCTTTAATTGCTTTCTGGCTGGAATGCTGAGTGACCCATTGGCTGTTCGTGCTTTTCGGCTTTGTTTCTCGTCTCCTCCAGGTCACTAGATTTTCTGTCATATTGGCTATGTTACTGGCAGCTCCAATTTGCAGCCCCACTCAATGATTAACAGCAGCTGTGTTACCAAATATCCCAGCCATCGCACATGGTGAAAATTTCCAATATTGCGGGAGCTGGGCAGTGACGCAATAATCCGTCTGTCTAAGCGTTGTTTGTGATATAGACATTTCTCGGTGCAGAGTGCAATCTCGCCAGTGAATCGTTCCAGGTATTTTTTCGCATTCCTGAGTTTTCAAGAAAGAAGCCGAACAGCAACAAACTCGCCCGTCTGTAATTGGAATGTGTGTGCTTCGTTCAAGTGTCTCCATGTGCTTGTCGCTAGGCGCCCTCATTCTTGCTGTCTGACTTTTACAGGACAACCCTTGCCCGCGCAAGGGCGACGCTTCACTTAAGCCATGCCTGTCTGGCTTTTCTGAAGTCAAACACATTGGATGTATCTTAAGAATCCTACTCGTCTGCGGTGCTCAGTGATATTCGTTTACATTGCCACACTAAATGAACAGTCGCACTCCAACCGTCAATGGCTTTTTTATTATTTTTAACGACACATTGGCTACGTAATTTTTGATACAACACAGCCCCCTATCTAGCCACGTTGTTCCGTTCTGATTTTATACATTTAAAATTGATTAATTCTGCACTTTTCAAAATGTAAAAGATCTTCATGTTGCCTGATGACCACCTTTATTTTAGCGAAATCAATATATTTCGAAAAGCTAAACTGATTGTTTTAATTCCATAAAATAAAATGTTTCCAGTTTGTATGTTTTTTGCATCGGCGCTCTTTAACCCAATAGTAATTCTATATTTGATTTCTCTAGTTGTTATTTGGATCATCTGCAACAATATTTGACATAGTGGAACTAAGACATTCTATGCATCCACAGAACTTCTACAATTAAAAAAAAAAAACTTTTTATTTTCCTCTCCTAAATTATTTTGGCGCTGTAAGCCACTAATTTAATAATGTGTATACTTTATACTATCCGTCGAATCTATCTCTCTAGATAACTTATAAATTTTTTTAAAAAATTGTAGCACGTTAATAGTTTTTGGTCAGATGACGCAATGTAGCACCATTGCTTGCTGCTGTTACCAATCGAGTACATGACACGCTGCCTCTGACAGTTACGTACGTTTCACACAAAGTCAGGTTAACTTTACAACTCGATGTAGCTGGTACGTATCCTTTACTCGTAACCTGTGGATATTTTGTGATGCGCCATGGCTGCGCTGTTGCTTTTACCGCATAACTTTCTATTCTCTGCTCCATAGATATCTGACTATGTATTATCAAAAAACGCGTAATATTAAAATGATTCATTCAGCAGCTGATGACGTTTGATTACGTGACTCATTCAACTTTTGTGCAATACTGTTCCTATTACACATTACGGTCGTAAGCTTCCTGTACCACAGTTTTGTTCCATTTCCAATAGTGTTACGGTATACTCAACTGCTGCAAGAACACAATGAACCAGATCTCCAACAACAAAATTTCGGAGATAACTGAGTGATGGCTTCTAGAATTAAGGCTCAGGGTCTATGTTGCCTCTTGTTGCTCGTGATAGGGTAATAATAAGGCGCATGTCAGTAAAGTAAGTATCTTTTTGGGAAAAAAAACCAAACATAAAAGCACTTTTTTCAAACCAGAACAAACTTTCACAGGAAAGAGCAGGTCTTAAACTGTTTTTCAAACATTGTTAACACATGTCTCATAGCGGGCAACGACTTTTCTACGCTCTCTTCATAGAAAGATGCCGCCAGTGAAGACATCCAAATCTGAGCACAGTGTTTTGCGTCATCTTCGCTGTCAATTGCCTTCCCCCAAATTCACACGTCAAGTTCAGGATCATGTGGTAGTACTTACCTGGGAGATTGGGACTGAACTGCGTGGAGAGCTCAGTCAAGACACATGACAACGCACGACCCAATTCAGCCTGTCATTCACAACCTTATTCAGCAAATCGGTTCACAGCATTTCGATCATCCTTTGTACAGCCCCGATCTCGCATCTTCCGACAATAGACCAGTAGTACAAAACCAAAAAAGTAGATGAATGGGAAGCAACAGCTACAAAAGATTCTTGAGCGGTGCACGGCTCGCGTTTATCCCATTTATTGGTTGTCATCTTCTGTTACGGTACTGCCTCCTCGTTTTCTTATTCCATTTACTGGCGTCACTAACTTGCTGCCTTACTTGCCCCAGAGCGGCAGCAGTGCACTGTCATACCATCTTTGGAGCGACCGACGGTATTACATGGCCGTCGTGTGTCTGGCAGTCAGTGTGGGACGGAGCAGCAGTGCAGTCGGCACGCAGCAGCAGTGAAGTCGGGGACGGAGCGCCGGTGAGGAGCCGACAGCCAGTGCTCGCCGACCGCTAGCGACACACATGAACGACCGAGGGAGATTGGAGCGGGACTACCGTTGGTTGGTCGTTCGGTTGGTCGTCTCATCGGCCGACGTATACTTGGTCCTTTCACCGTTTCCGAGCCTGGGCGGTCGGTCGGTTGACGTGGAGCAGCGAAGGATTCTCCGTGGGACGTATTTTGGCCGTGGCCGCTGGCGGTCTCTACCCGGTGTCGAAGTGTGTGAGGCTGTTCCCATTGCTACGAGGTCCGTAGCTCACCGACGAAAGTTGAGTTTTGATTTACTCAACCAGCAAGTGAAGACTGTACACATTGTGTCGTTTGGAGTCCGTTGTCGGCTGTTGGGATATTCCTGTGAGCAACAACAGGGTTTTCAAGTTGGAAAATTCTAGTCACCTTCTGGTGGAGTTTCACTGTATTCGGTTATTTGAATTGAAATGCACCAGCGGAATCTTCTGCCTTGTGGCCGTTAACGTTCCGGTTACCTGCCCTGGCCGTTGAGGTAAAATTGAGGCAGTGTAGTTTCCTCATCAAGTTGTTGCTGTCCAGCACGGTGTGTACTCTGACAGCTCCGTGTAAGATTGGTTGTGGGCACCAATATCGTCTACGTTGTTCCGTTGAACTCCCTGTTGTGCCCTGGTCGGCCGAAGTGGAAGTTATCTTGTCGGTGGATCCGTTGACTGTCGTTCGGTTGGATTGCCGTCGGATCGTGAATGGTTGGCCCGACTGACTGTCTCACCTAACCGAGAGTTTATGTTGGAATTCCAGTGCCCTTGGGTGTACACCCTTTTTTTTTATTTGTTCTTGTTGTTTGTATTTGTATGGCTTCTAGCCGATTTTCAAAAAATATCAAGGTTGTTTTGCCCTTAAAGTGTGAGATTCTTTAGGGCTTCAGGCTAATTTAAAGAACTGTTTCACGTAAGACCTTTGGCATTTTAAAAGTTTTAATGTTGTTCTATTTTAAGTCTTGCGCCTTCAGCCGATTTTGAGTTTGAGTTGTTTTGCTCTTAAGGACTTCAGCCTAAATTCTAGAACTCTTTCACGTAAGGCCTTTGGTATTTAGAAAAATTAGTGTTATGGAGTTTTAATTGTTAGGCCTTCATTCGATTAGAATTTAAGTTGTTTTCTCTTGAAGTGTCTGATTCCTTGGGCCTTCCATCTAACTAAAGGTTTTAAGGTAAGGCTTTGCCTTTTAAATTTCTGTTTTGGTTGAGTTTTGTCTAAATAAGAACTGTTTTATGTAAGGCCATTGTTTTTTTCTTAATTAATGTTTATCCTTAAGTGTTAGACCTTCAGCCGATTTAGAATTCAAATTGTTTTCTCTGAAAATCTCAGATTCCTTGGGCCTTCAGCCTAAATAAAGAACTGTTGTAAGATAAATTCCTGGTCATGCTTGAGTTTTAGTTATTGGTTTTCAGTCATTTTTAAATAAAAGTGGATTTCAGCCTGTAATTAAGTCCCAAAGATTAAAGCTTGTGTTTAAAAAAATTTTTTTTGGCTCTTGTAGTGTTTGATCAAACAATAAAGTTATATGTTCGAGTGTAACTGACAGCCCCTTATTTTAGCCCCTTTCTGCAATTTAAACCACCTGTCCTGTCCTGCGGGTTTAGAAGGGCTTTTCATCTCTGTTGTTTTAATATCTTTGTTTCTGGCCCAGTAGAATATCTTAGGTTTTTCCCCACTGCGGAGTTTTTAGGAAGTGGTGAGGGGGGCCGGAGCAAAATTGTACCCCAAAAGGAGTATTTTTACGGTTTGGTGGTTATATCTCATAAAGAACTCATAATATAGAAAACATGGTTCTATTAAAAGTTTTAAGGCATTAAATTCTGCATTTAATGAGACCACGGCAATAGCTTTGGACCATCCTTTCCCACATTTGTGTTCTTCAAAGTTGGTCAGATTTTCTATACTTATGAAGAATTTTCGTTTAACTTCGGCTTTTTAGTAATATCTTCTGAACTAACCACCTATCACAAAACTGTTCCACACAGAAGCTATAGAGAAATAAATTCCGCGTCCGATTATACCACAAGTGAAAATTTTGGAACACCCGTTTCAGTACAGCCTCACCTTTAATTAGGACTATTTCTCATCATCAATGAAGACTTTATAAACTGCAGTTCTTCATTAAGTGTCATTTTCAGTACATGAAACATAGTAATAAAGCGCCACATTTTACTAGTACTTTGTAAATACAGCAGTACAATAACGTAGTGAGAAGGTAGATGCAGAAAAAGATGACATTACAAATGGTTTTGTATTGTATTTTAAATTGATCATAAACAGTCTGGACCGTAAGAAGCTTTTATTCTTTGTGGTTACCAGTTTAGGTCAGTTGTTGATCATCTTCATACCTCATAAAATGATGGTAGGCGCTGGTGGTGAACGGAGAAGACATTACTGTTGTGGACTGGCAAGACAGCCAATCCACAATGACGTGTAGCCGAATGGCACGCGTTTAAGCTCACGCAGGCTGGCGTGAGGTCTGGAACAGTTAAAGGATTTGAGTCTAGCAAATAAAGTACGCAGCTGTTGGAATACTTAACTTTAATCCATAATTGGTGAACATCAGTCTGACGGTACATGCATCACAAGATAAATAGCAATTGATAATGGCGCTTTGCTAGGTCGTAGCAAATGACGTAGCTAAAGGCTATGCTAACTATCGTCTCGGCAAAAGAGAGCGTAATTTGTCAGTGAACCATCGCTAGCAACGTTGGCTGTACAACTGGGGCGAGTGCTAGGAAGTCTCTCTAGACCTGCCGTGTGGCGGCGCTTGGTCTGCAATCACTGATAGTGGCGACACGCGGGTCCGACGTATACTACCGGACCGCGACCGATTTAAAGGCTACCACCTAGCAAGTGTTGTGTCTGGCGGTGACACCACAATTACGACTCCATGAACATAAGGAGTAGATACAAAGTTTTTTTGTTGTTGTAAAAATAAATTTTGGTTTGGTGAAAAAATTTTTAAGAGGGCTTTTTTTTCAAAATAATAATTGCTTTCCGAATATACCTCTTGTTGTTGCAGCAATTACCTTCGTTTCCGTGAAGATACCTTCACAATAGTGAAACACCGTAACATACACTGAGGTGAGAAAAATCATTGGATAGAGGTATTTGCGTTTACAAATGACGGTAATACCGCGTACGCAAGGTGTAAAAGGCCAGTGGATTGACGGATCTCTAGTTTGCAACGAGGTGATTCATGAGAAAAGGTTTCCGATGTGATTATGGCCGCATTGCGCGAATTAACAGACTCTAAATGCGAAATGGTAGTGGGAGCTAGGCGCATGGGTCATTCAAATTCGGAAGTCGCTAGAGAATTCCGTATTCCGAGATCCACATTGTCAAGAGAATGCCGAGAATACCAAGTTTGAGGCATTACCTCTCACCATGGACAACGCAGCAGCCGAATTAAGTGAATTAACTTCCGAGACCAGCTGCGTTTGCTTAGCGTTGTCAATGGTAATAGACAAGCAACACTGCACGAAACAGTCGCAGAAATCAATGTGAGACCTACGACGAACGTTTCAGATGTGACAGTGCGGCGAAATTTAATGGGCTATGGCAGCAAATCGGTGCGAGACCCTTTGCTAACAGTACCTAAATGTTTCTAGAATGAAATTTTCATTCTACAGCGAAGTGTGCACTGATAAGAAACTTCCTGGCAGATTAAAACTTTGTGCCGGGCCGAGACTCGAACTCGGGAGGACCTTTGCCTTTCGCGGGCAAGTGCTCTACCAACTGAGCTTCCCAAGCAGGACTCACGTCCCGTCCTCACACCTTTAATTACGTCAGTACCTCGTAACCTACCTTTCAAACGTCACAGAAGCTCTCCTGCAAACCTTGCAGAACTAGCACTTCTGGAATAAGTTTCATATCAGCGCAGACTCCGCTGTAGAGTGAAAATTTCATTCTAGAAGCATCCCCCAGGCTGTGGCTAAGCCATGTCTCCATAATATCCTTTCTTCCAGGAGTGCTAGTTCTGCAAGGTTCGCAGGAGAGCTTCTGTGAAGTTTGGGAGGTAGGAGACGAGGTACTGGCGGAGTTAAAACTGTGAGGACGGGGCGTGAGTCGTGCTTGGGTAGCTCAGTTGGTAGAGCACTTGCCCACGAAAAGCAAAGGTCCCGAGTTCGAGTCTCGGTCCGGCATACAGTTTTAATCTGCCAGGAAGTTTCTGTACCTAAATGACTGCAGTCCTTCTCCTGGGGTTGTGACTATATCGATTGAATTCTAGACGACTGGAAAACCGTGGCCTGGCTAGATGAGTGGCGATTTCGGCTTGTAAGAGCTGATGGTAGGGTTCTAGTGTGGCACAGATACCATGAAGCCATGGACCCATGTGGTCAACAAGGCACTGTGCAGGCTGGTGTGACTCCATATTGGTGTGGGCTGTGATTACATGGGATGGACTGGATCTTCCGGCCCAGCTGAACTCACCATTGATTGTAAATGATTACGTTCAGATACTTGGAGTCTAATTGCAGCCATTCATGGGCCTCATGTTCTCAATGCACGGCTCAATATTTCTGGAGGAGACTTCCAAAGACTCGTTGAGCCCACGCCACATCGAGTTGCAGCACTACTCTGGGCAGAGGTAGGTCCGACACGACATTAGGAGGTATCCTGTGACTTTTGTCACCTCAGAGTACAACTCAAAACACTCTGCAAACCACAGACAGATGAAATTATTGCGAACTACTCATGAGACGTCACTGAACAACCTTTGATGTAAAACTAGTGTCGTTACAACAGTTGGGTTCACAATTTAACGAGATTGAAGGCAAATTGGACAGTAGAAACACCTGCGGTCGTGCAGTACCCAGCTAAGATTAATCTGGTATAGGGGAACTGTGGTACACTGTCCTGTACCGACAGCAATCGAGGTGAGCGCTGGATGCTCCCACCCAGCTGCCCAGGTACGATGGAGCCAACAGTTGAGCGCCAGCAGGCAGTGCCGGCAGGGCAGACCACCAGACGCCGGGCTGTTAACTCGCGCACCCTTTTGTCTCAGAAGCTTCTAATTGCCGTAATTGCCGCTAACGAGGACTGTGTAATCCTCCAGGGAGCGCTTCCGAGCCGGAACTCGGTGCGTTTCTCTCCCGTCCGCGAAACGCCCACGATAAACGCAGTGCTGCGGTACCGTTCTCCAAATCCACTGGTGTCTCGCCGCGAAGCCCCGGAGCTAGGCTATTTTAACACCCTGCGTGTATATAACAGAAATGGCGTATAGCTCCTATTAATTACCAGTTACTGTACAATATTAGTGCTGTAATAGCAGACAGTACTACAACGATATTTATCATATAGCAAAAGCTGTTATCTGTTATTCCTTCACTATATTTCATCGTTATTAATTTTATCGGATACATTCCGAATATTTATGAATGAGTTCTAATACTAGTGAGCGCAACATCATATACATGTAAGGATTTTAGATTCGATAGGGAACTTGGTTGGGACTTCTCTACATCTACATCCATAATCCGCAAGCCACGTGACGGTGTGTGGCGGAGGGTACCTTGCGTACCTCTATCGGTTCTCCCTTCTATTCCAGTCTCGTATTGTTCGTGGAAAGAAGGATTGTCGGTATGCATCTGTGTGGGGTCTAATGTCTCTGAATTTATCCTCATGGTCTCTCCGCGAGATATACGTAGGAGGGAGTAATATACTGCGGGACTCCTCGGTGAAGGTTTGTTCTCGAACTTTCAACAAATGTCGGTACCGAGCTACTGAGCGTCTCTCCTGCAGAGTCTTCCACTAGAGTTTATCTATAATCTCCGTAACGCTTTCGCGACTACTAAATCATCCTGTAACGAAGCGAGCTGCTCTCCGTTGGATCTTCTCTATCTCTTCTATCAAACCTATCTGGTACGGATCCCACACTGGTGAGCAGTATTCAGCAAAATATTGCCCCTATGTCCAGTACATTAAAACTGCTTCCGTTACTCTAACAGAACGGTTTGGAGGATTATAAGTGTAGCTACCGAGTGGGCGCAATACACTCTAAGAAAAAAAAGGACTCTCTGCGATAAAATGATTACAATTTCAGGCAAACGTGATGATTTATTGTATGGAAAGACTTTCACAAAATGATTAAGTCAGCAACAGATCACTCCACCTCTGCCCAATATCCAAGCAGTTTTTCGGCTTGGTTTTAATTGGTAGGATTTTTGTATGTCCTGCTGAGGTTATCGATATCGCTATCGCTTGCGCCTTGTCCCGCGCTGACGCAAGGTCGGCCATGGTTAAACGGATTTGGCATGTTAATGTGAAGGGGTGGCCGGATGCCCTTCCTGCCACCACCCCATACCCCCTGGGATGGAATCAGTGTACCCCAGCTGAATGCGTCTAGTGTAAATCGTGAGATTGCGAGATTGTGTTTCAAACGTCTGCGAGTCGTGTAATTGTGGCGGGACGTGGGGACCAGCCCAGGATTCACCAAGTAGAATCTTTTATTTATTTTATTTTATTTATTGCCAAATTATAGACCTGTTACCTGATGTTTAAAAGAGGTCGTACATCTTACAATTTTCGTTTTTCACATTTTTACAGTTTTCTTTCCATTTGTTTTATCTAGAACATTTACAAAGAATGATACTTTTAAAAATAACAATAATTTAAGGTTGAAATATGAATAAAATTTTGTTGTTTTTGTAAGAAGAATATAAAAAGAAGACAGTATAGATGAGAGATTTGATAGTACCATCACCGAGTGTGACTGACGGTGAATACCGCGGAATGGTTTCTTCGAGCCGTTGACCGCTAGTCACACACACACACACACACACACACACACACACACACAAATGGTTATTAGTAGAGAAATAACATTGCTTATCCTATTTGTTACTAATCCTATGTGTTAACTACTTTAGGTGCCCATCCATGTAAAGCATGTGGTGTTTTCTTGGCTATATTGCCAGCAATTTGCTTATTTACTGTCACAGCTCAGCTTCCTCCTCCTGTTCCTCCTCATTGTCACAATTTTCGTTGTCACTGTGGGTATTGCTGTCCATCCTTTGGAGATATCTGTTACGCTGCACATAGTCATGTCTGTGATGTCGTGTCCGCATATACTCTTCATGTGCTGTTTTTGAAATACTGTTTGTCAGTGCGTTTAATTGTGCCAATTGTTCTTCGTCTCTTATTGCTGTGTATATATCTATGTCTGTATCTGTGTAATCTAAGTGTAGTGTATGTCTATTTTTCGCTTATTGCCCGCAGAAAGAGACAGTGTGTTCTGGGGAACCTTCGTCGCCGCATGTGCATGTAGGTGTCTGCCTCAGACTCACGCGGTTTAAGTGCGTGGGATAAGATTCGTTTAAGAAATGTACCATACCGCGGCTGGGATCGATATGTCTCATTCTCAACCGCTCCCTTATGTCAGGGAGGAAGTCGTGCAGTCTACGTCTCGTATCACTTGCATCCCACTCACCTTGCCATGTATCCAAACGCCAACTTTTAAGGTGACGTATCGTCTCTATGGGCACACCGGTTATTCTGTGTACCTTATCTAGTCTCCCCACCTTTAACCAGTACCTGGCAGCTCTGTATTTGATCGTGATATCTATGGGGCATATTCCGAGCACCACACACAGTGCATCCGCTGAGGTGGTACCGAAGGCTCCAGATAGCCTAAGTAGGACACTTCTCTGCCCTCGTCTGGCGAATGCTTTGTTGGTGACCACGTTCATTCTTTGTGCCCACGTGCTAGCTGCAAAGCTGAGTACTGATTCGAAGAGCGCACAGTGGTATGTACGTATGACTGGAAGAGGTAGTCTGTACCGTTTTGAATTTAGCCTCACCAGTTTGTGGAGTGTTTTTCTGCTTTTTCTGTTGTTAGCCTTATGCGTTCGTGGAAATTCAATTTTTCATCTATGTGTGCCCCAAGGTAGCGCGTAATACTTCTTTCTCAATTTCTCAAGTTCATGCTATTGAATGAATCATCAAAATTTTCTAAAATGGAAATTATTTGTTTGCCAGTGCATGTACACTACATCTACAGATTTCCATCGCTCTCGGACAACTGCTTCGTGGTGCGTCGTTATTTTTGTTTTGAAGCGTACTTAAACTATTACAACAGGTTGTTAACAATGGTTCCTTGTAAAACGATACTTTTGAAGCTATTATAGACAAGCGAAAAAAATTGTTCAAATGGCTCTGAGCACTATGGGACTAAACATCTGAGGTCATCAGTCCAAAAGAACTTAGAACTACTTAAACCTAACTAACCTAAGGACGTCACACACATCCATGCCCGAGGCAGGATTCGAACCTGCGACCGTTGTGGTCGTGCGGTTCCCGACTGAAGCGACTAGAACCGCTCGGCCACACCGGCCGGCATCACAAGCGCAGGTAGTAAGATCTATAAAATTAAAATTTTCCAAAACTTCATATTTAGCACACTTGTGAGTTATAATACGTATTGTGGTCAATTCTGACTCTTCCTTTCATTCCATATGAGAACGTTTGCTCTTTGAATTTACTTCGCCACGTGATTTTTCATAGGACTAAGTTCAGTATGTTTTTATACCAGATCCAGTTACACGGATACGATAACACCAGAAGTGGTACAAGCCACACCCTGCTGAATATAAAAGCTGTTTAACACTTAAAACACTGGTTTCCACTTTATTAGCAGGATTAAGTTAGCATTTGCCAGTTAAGTAGTAATAACATTTACAGAATTGTGTGGGCGCTGGAGTATATTTGGTGCAAAGAGAGTAGGTGAATCCACGAAGGGAGAGTCGTACAGCGACAACTTGGGAGGAACTGTGTAACTGGATTGGGTGATTAGGGATAGTATCACGGAGGAGAATCTTAAGTCCCTCCTGTGCCAGAACACCAGCAAACGAGGGGAGATGAAACCGAACAAACGTAATGTAGGCAGTCTCCTGAGTTGGTCTGTTACATTTCCTACGTGTCCTGCCATTAACACGCAGTCTTTGGTTAGCCTTCGCCACAACATTTTCTATGTGTCCTTCCAATTTAAGTTGTTCGTAATTGTAATTCCTTGGTAGTTAGTTGAATTTACTGCTTTACATTTGACTGATTTATCATGTAACCGAAGTTTAAACGATTCCTTTCAGCAGTCATGTGGATGACCTTACACTTTTCGTGAATAAGAGTCAACTGCCAATATTCGCACCAATCAGATACCTTTTCTAAATAGTTTTGGATTTTTTTATTTTCTGATGACTTCATTATTCGGTAAACGACAGCGCCATCTGCAAACGAGCTAAGACAGCTGTTCAGATTGTCTCCCAAATCGTGTATGTACATAAGCAACAGCAAAAGACCTATAACACTACCTTGTCGAACGCCAGAAATCACTTCTGTTTTACTCGATGACTTTCCGTCAGTTACTACGAACTGTGACCTGTCTGACAGGAAATCACTAATCCGGTCACATAACTGGGACGATATTCCATAAGCAAGCAATTTTACTACTAGCTGCTTGTGTGATACAGTGTCAAAAGCCTTCTGGAAATTCAGAAATACGGAATCAATCTGAAATCACTTGTCAATAGCACTCAACACTTAAAGCGAGTAAAGAGATAGTCGTGTTTCACGAGAACAATATTTTCTAAATCCACTTGTCTCACTTGCAAAAGACCGTTTTCTTCGAGGTAATTCATAATGTTCGAAGACAATATATATGTTCCAAAATCCTCCTGCATATCAATGCTACTTGTATGGGCCAGTAATTTAGTGGATTATTCCTACTACTTTTCTTGAATATTGATGTGACCTGTACAACTTACCAGTCTTTGGGTACGGATCTTTCGTCGAGCGAACGGTTGTGTATGATTGTTCCCCAAGTATGGAGCTATTGCATCAGCGTACACTGCAAGGAACCTGTTTGGTATACAGTCTGGACCAGAACAAAAAGACACCTGCCACTTATAGAACAAATGTCTCCTTCAACCTTTAGTAGAAGTTATCGGAGATCTATTACTTAAGGAAATCAGTGGATCCCTTGTCTGATAAACACATCGAAATACATTCCATAACACAGGCACATGCACTGCGGGACAGTTACATAGACCTAATGACACATACTAGGGCAGCTGGTTTTGATGTCGAACTACAGATAAAGAAACAGAACTGAGTAAAAAGAAAGAAAATTGACTTATAAAGCAAGCGCTAAACAGCATAAATAAACTGACAACACTTACAACATACGCCATACCAATATACAACAGAACAGCAGTAACATACACATAACACACTCACAAAATAACATAAAGGAGACACCTGTACCAACCAACCTCTACATACATATATACAGCATGGCACCAAAAAGTGCGAAAATTACATTACAGCTATCAGATTCATCTCCGGTGGGATGTACTAACCTAGTGCCCGAAAACCCAGTACTACTCAGCCTACTCCCTCACAAGGCACAGCGCCTGGCACAGAAACACAGCCAATCATCACCTCGCTGAGGAGACTAATAATGCTCAGAGACGGTGAACTACACTCCTGGAAATTGAAATAAGAACACCGTGAATTCATTGTCCCAGGAAGGGGTAACTTTATTGACACATTCCTGGGGTCAGATACATCACATGATCACACTGACAGAACCACAGGCACATAGACACAGGCAACAGAGCATGCACATTGTCGGCACTAGTACAGTGTATATCCACCTTTCGCAGCAATGGAGGCTGCTATTCTCCCATGGAGACGATCGTAGAGATGCTGGATGTAGTCCTGTGGAACGGCTTGCCATGCCATTTCCACCTGGCGCCTCAGTTGGACCAGCGTTCGTGCTGGACGTGCAGACCGCGTGAGACGACGCTTCATCCAGTCCCAAACATGCTCAATGGGGGACAGATCCGGAGATCTTGCTGGCCAGGGTAGTTGACTTACACCTTCTAGAGCACGTTGGGTGGCACGGGATACATGCGGACGTGCATTGTCCTGTTGGAACAGCAAGTTCCCTTGCCGGTCTAGGAATGGTAGAACGATGGGTTCGATGACGGTTTGGATGTACCGTGCACTATTCAGTGTCCCCTCGACGATCACCAGTGGTGTACGGCCAGTGTAGGAGATCGCTCCCCACACCACGATGCCGGGTGTTGGCCCTGTGTGCCTCGGTCGTATGCAGTCCTGATTGTGGCGCTCACCCGCACGGCGCCAAACACGCATACGACCATCATTGGCACCAAGGCAGAAGCGACTCTCATCGCTGAAGACGACACGTCTCCATTCGTCCCTCCATTCACGCCTGTCGCGACACCACTGGAGGCGGGCTGCACGATGTTGGGGCGTGAACGGAAGACTGCCTAACGGTGTGCGGGACCGTAGCCCAGCTTCATGGAGACGGTTGCGAATGGTCTTCGCCGATACCCCAGGAGCAACAGTGTCCCTAATTTGCTGGGAAGTGGCGGTGCGGTCCCCTACGGCACTGCGTAGGATCCTACAGTCTTGGCGTGCATCCGTGCGTCGCTGCGGTCCGGTCCCAGGTCGACGGGCACGTGCACCTTCCGCCGACCACTGGCGACAACATCGATGTACTGTGGAGACCTCACGCCCCACGTGTTGAGCAATTCGGCGGTACGTCCACCCGGCCTCCCGCTTGCCCACTATACGCCCTCGCTCAATGTCCGTCAACTGCACATACGGTTCACGTCCACGCTGTCGCGGCATGCTACCAGCGTTAAAGACTGCGATGGAGCTCCGTATGCCACGGTAAACTGGCTGACACTGACGGCGGCGGTGCACAAATGCTGCGCAGCTAGCGCCATTCGACGGCCAACACCGCGGTTCCTGGTGTGTCCGCTGTGCCGTGCGTGTGATCATTGCTTGTACAGCCCTCTCGCAGTGTCCGGAGCAAGTATGGTGGGTCTGACACACCGGTGTCAATGTGTTCTTTTTTCCATTTCCAGGAGTGTATATATCGATGACAACAGTGGTAGCGAAAGTGACACTGACACATACAGTCAACAGAACCATACAGATAATGTGAGGAAGCAGAAAAACGGTAGCATCGCAAAAGTAACCCCTCCAGTGGAAAACACCGAGAAGAAGGTGCCTACACCAACCACGACCGCCACAGTCACGGGCACATGTCAGGTGGATACGTCGAGGGCAGTCTCTCGTGTGGCTAATGCCACAAATGGGGAAGCCACTATCAGCCACCATGCCCCCCCCCCCCCCCCACGCACGGGCAATACAAAGGGAAACAGTTACGACATCATCGGGGACACACTGTCAGTTTCACAACCACAGAGCAAGCAGACAGAATCGCTCCGAGAACCGAAAACTTACCGACAGAGCCAACACCACTGTACGACGAGATGACATTGGTCTGCAGATGTGGTGTGAAAAACATAATCCATTAAAGCTGTGCCGAGGTCAGGTTAGGGCACGCGGGGGACATATTTTGACTATGTATAAAAGCGGTCAAAATGCTATGTTTGCGTGAAATACTTGTGAAAGTACTCCAGCTAAATACAGTGGAGATTCCACTACTGAACACTGAGCTCCCTAGAACTGCCCAGGGCCTGCTGACATCTTATGTCTGTAAGGAGCCCTGTGTCTTACCCGGGAAACTGACTAACTTACCCTTAGATGCTATTGTAATAACAAGGTAGCCAGGACTGCAAAGTAGCTATTGTAATCCTTAACAAGAAACTAAACGTTGTTAAGGTAACTCAGCTGTGCAACAGCCACTTGCTAACAATATAAGCAGGCTGTGGAAAGGGAACGTGAGTACAAGCCTCTCGTTATGCCTGACATAGTCATACAATTGAACCACATACTAATATAGTGAAGTACGTAGCAGATTATTCGAGGCATAAGAACCTGGTTATAAAGGCTTACGTTAACGCAACTTCTACCCAATGGTACTCAGACAGAACGATGACGATACTGGAGTCATAACTACACATTTACTACACATTTTAAACACAGGAGGGCAAACACATACATATCCAGGACATGACTGATCACACAGTTGTATCGACATAACTTCAGCAAACAAGAAGTCACTCACACATTCACCAACTGGACAGTATCCAATAACGTGACAACGAGCGGCCAAAACATAATAACATTATAATTAACGCAAAACTCCAGCACCACACTGGTACAGGCAGCAAAACACTGCATATTCCTGAGAGCCCAAAGGGGTAAAGTAAAAGAAATAGTACAAAATCGCTAGCTACAAAATATTTGAGGAAATATAGATTTCAGGGCACGAAAACTCGAACAGATTGTACAGAATGCACAAGAACAATCAGTACTAAAGGCATCACACGCGAAACAGAGAACTACGACCTGACAGACTAATGAACGAGACTAAAATGAGACATGAGGAGGAAACGAAAGCTTTACCAAGAAGCATGGGTTCACAAACAGAATCGAATGGAAACACATAGACAAGCCAAAGGCAACTTCAAACACTACTAAAAAGTAGGAAGCAACACTGCGAACAGTGCATGGCTACACAGAACATCATCTAGGGAGAGCCATACAAGCTACTCTCAGACAAAATTAAGATCCCACTATTATTAGGTACACTAAGGTAGGATGATGACACAATGACAGTAGGGTGGAGGAATTCATCCGAAGATGTCATGAACATCAATACACCACAACAAACAACAATGAGAAAGAGCTACGTGTACCATACAACAAAATTTCTGTCACCTGCTCATCTGCTCAGGAAGGAGTCACATTAGGGATAAGAGAAGAACTAAGGAAGTGTCGGGGCCAGATGGCATCCATGCAGAGGTACTCAAATCAACAGCGCCACAGATCACCACACAGTAGAACTCTCAATGACGGCTTACGTCTATGCAGGGTACCTACAATTACGAAAACCTCAAGTACACTGTTCGTACAAGAATCCACACACACGGATGCTTCACATCTCAAATCTCACAGAGAACAATATGTCATAAACAAAATGACTAAGGCTCAAGGGAAGATGCTTTGCAGTCGTCTGCCCACAGAGCACTTCACGGCCTTAGTCCCCACAAATTCGGCTTTAGACACGGAAAATCCATCGATGACGCCATTAACCAATGACTCGAAATTGTTACAAATAAACAAAGCAAATACGTAATAACGATAATGATAGACATAGCAGGTGTTTTGCTTGGTTACGACAATTGGAAGTACCCTATTCCCTGTATGATAGTCTCTTGGACTGCTGCTGCGACAGAGTGATGGAATTCCGCGTACACAATCGCGAAGTAATCAGGGGAACTATCAAGCAATGCCCACAGCGATCAATCTGTAAATCCATCCTCTATTGAACCACTTTCTAGAGGATTAAAAATAGGACTGATGGAGTTGTCGCCTACGCGAATCACCTGCTGTTAGTAGTCTCTGCTAACAGTGGAGACCAGCTACAAGTGAAAGCAAGTGGCACACTACATACAATCATACAATGCTGCACAAGAAACAAACTCCAGGTAGCAGGCCACAAAACATACACTACTCGCCATTAGAATTGCTACACCAAGAAGAAATGCAGATGATAAACGGGTATTCATTAGACAAATATATCATACTAGAACTGACATGCGATTCCATTTTTACGCAGTTTGAGTGCATAGATCCTAATAAATCAGTACTCAGAACAACCACCTCTTACCGTAATAACGGCCTTGATACGCCTGGGCATTGAGTCAAATAGAGCTTGGATGGCGTGTACAGGTACAACTGCCTATGCAGCTTCAACACGATACCACTGTCCATGAAGAGTAGTGACTGGCGTATTGTGACGAGCCAGTTGCTCGGTCACCATTGACCAGACGTTTCCAACTGGTAAGAGATCTGGAGAACGTGCTGGCCAGAGGCAGCAGTCGACAATTTCCTGTATCCAGAAAGAACCGTATAGGACCTGCTACATCCAGTCGTGCATTATCCTGCTGAAATGTAGGGTTTCGCAGGGATCGAATGAAAGGTCGAGGCACGGGTCGTAACACATCTAAAATGTAACGTCCACTGCTCGAAGTGCCGTCAGTGCGAGCAAGAGGTGACCGAGACGCGTAACCAATGGCACCCCATACCATCACGCCGGGTGATACGCCAGTGTGGCGATAACGAATAAATGCTTCCAATGTGCGTTCACCGCGATGTCGTCAAATACAAATGCGACCGCCATGATGCCGTAAACAGAAGCTGGATTCATCCGAAAAATGACGTTTTGCCATTGGTGCACCCAGGTTCGTCGTTGAGCACACCACCGCAGGCGCACCTGTCTGTGATGCAGCGTCAAGGGTAACCGCAGCCATGGTCTATGAGCTGCTAGTCCATGATGCTGCAAATGTCGTCGAACTGTTCGTGCAGATGGTTGTTGTCTTCCAAACATCCCCACCTGTTGACTCAGTGATCGCTCCGTGGCAGCACGATCCGTTGGAACAATGTGGATAAGATGCCTGTCATCTCGACTGCTAGTGATACGAGGCCGTTGGGATCCAGCACGGCGTTCCGTATTACCCTCCTGAACCCACCGATTCCATATTCTGCAAACAGCCATTGGATTTCGACCAACGCGAGCAGCAATGTCGCAATACGATAGACCGCAATCGCGATAGGCTACAATTCGACCTTTATCAAAGTAGGAAACGTGATGGTACGCATTTCTTCTTCTTACACGAGGCATCAAAACAACGTTTCACCAGGCAACGCCGGACATCTACTGTTTGTGTATGAGAAATCGGTTGGAAACTTTCCTCTTGTCAGCACGTTGTTGGTGTCGCCACCGGCGGCAACCTTGTATGAATGCTCTGAAAAGCTAATCATTTGTATATCACAGTATCTTCTCCCTGTCGGTTCAATTTCGCGTCTGTAGCACATCATCTTCGTGGTGTAGCAATTTTAATTGCCAATAGTTTATAGACCCTATCAAAGGCTTAACTAAAGTGTCATCCCTCAATAAAAGTTGGGAACACAAACATAAGGAGGGTGACTGTAAAGCGCTACCTAGGAGTACACATGATCAGAATAACTACAGACAAAGCAGTAAAACTACTACACAAACTGGCTAGGTTAAACTCAGTACATGAAGACTAACTTTCACAGTAATCAGAACATACTATCGTGCGGTCTTGAACTCAGATTATCAGCAACTACGTGAGCACATCGGTTTACCCTCATCACCAAATCGTGGTGCTTGGAATCCGTCCGGCTTATATCACCATCAGATATCAGGGCTGCACAGTGCTGGTTAAGGATGGGTAGACTAGACGAAGTAGCCAAACTGCCGGTGTACCCTTAAACAACAAACGACGGCTTAAACTCTGGCGAATGGAAAGGAGAGCCCACACATTCTTGCCAACCCTAGGACAGCGTGGTTCAGTTCTTAACAGGACACGGGCCTTATCCCACGAACCTGAATCGCGTGTGTCTAATGGAGATACTTGTTTGTATTGAAGATACAGCCCTATTCTGCGGGAATTACAGACACATCAAGGATACAAAATACAAGCACATAACGTTTACACAGAGTGCCAACCATACGATCTGCTAAGAAATGAAACAAAATCGACACTACTCAACATATTAACACACAAATTTCAAAGGCAGCATACGAGGAATACTTACTCACACGACTGTATAGAAGAGTAGCCAATATGCAGCAAGGTAGCAGGCTCCATTAGGTGCAACACTACAAGGGAGACGACGCAGAGAGAAGACAGCGCAGATGACAGCAAGTTTAGTAACTAGACCGCTACTCAATTTAGTCATTAACAAACTGCTGGTATGTTTAGTAATAACGCATATATCTAAAAGTGGACACTTAGTAGTGCACATTAGGCTAAGGAAGTTAGAAAAGTGCCGGCATATTGGCCGCAAATTGCCAAAGGCAATAGGTACAATAAACTTATTAATAGTAACTAGATAAATACACTCCTGGAAATGGAAAAAAGGACACATTGACACCGGTGAATCAGACCCACCGCACTTGCTCCGGACACTGCGAGAGGGCTGTACCAGCAATGATCACACACACCAGGAACCGCGGTGTTGGCCGTCGAATGGCGCTAGCTGCGCAGCATTTGTGCACCGCCGCCGTCAGTGTCAGCCAGTTTGCCGTGGCATACGGAGCTCCATCGCAGTCTTTAACACTGATAGCATGCCGCGACAGCGTGGACGTGAACCGTATGTGCAGTTGACGGACTTTGAGCGAGGGCGTATAGTGAGCATGCGGGAGGCCGGGTGGACGTACCGCCGAATTGCTCAACACGTGGGGCGTGAGGTCTCCACAGTACATCGATGTTGTCGCCAGTGGTCGGCGGAAGGTGCACGTGCCCGTCGACCTGGGACCGGACCGCAGCGACGCACGGATGCACGCCAAGACCGTAGGATCCTACGCAGTGCCGTAGGGGACCGCACCGCCACTTCCCAGCAAATTAGGGACACTGTTGCTCCTGGGGTATCGGCGAGGACCATTCGCAACCGTCTCCATGAAGCTGGGCTACGGTCCCGCACACCGTTAGGCCGTCTTCCGCTCACGCCCCAACATCGTGCAGCCCGCCTCCAGTGGTGTCGCGACAGGCGTGTATGGAGGGACGAATGGAGACGTGTCGTCTTCAGCGATGAGAGTCGCTTCTGCCTTGGTGCCAATGATGGTCGTATGCGTGTTTGGCGCCGTGCAGGTGAGCGCCACAATCAGGACTGCATACGACCGAGGCACACAGGGCCAACACCCGGCATCATGGTGTGGGGAGCGATCTCCTACACTGGCCGTACACCACTGGTGATCGTCGAGGGGACGCTGAATAGTGCACGGTACATCCAAACCGTCATCGAACCCATCGTTCTTCCATTCCTAGACCGGCAAGGGAACGTGCTGTTCCAACAGGACAATGCACGTCCGCATGTATCCCGTGCCACCCAACGTGCTCTAGAAGGTGTAAGTCAACCACCCTGGCCAGCAAGATCTCCGGATCTGTCCCCCATTGAGCATGTTTGGGACTGGATGAAGTGTCGTCTCACGCGGTCTGCACGTCCAGCACGAACGCTGGTCCAACTGAGGCGCCAGGTGGAAATGGCATGGCAAGCCGTTCCACAGGACTACATCCAGCATCTCTACGATCGTCTCCATGGGAGAATAGCAGCCTGCATTGCTGCGAAAGGTGGATATACACTGTACTAGTGCCGACATTGTGCATGCTCTGTTGCCTGTGTCTATGTGCCTGTGGTTCTGTCAGTGTGATCATGTGATGTATCTGACCCCAGAAATGTGTCAATGAAGTTTCCCCTTCCTGGGACAATGAATTCACGGAGTTCTTATTTCAACTTCCAGGAGTGTAGCTATGGGTAGTTAAGCATAAATTTGCATTAAAAGTTTGGGCGTACTGTCGCAAACTGCCTACTGCAACGGGCACCATAAACCTATACATTAGTATACAGACACACCAATTGAGAGAAAGGAAAACAGAATAAGGACCACCCTAATCACTAACATGCAAGATGTGTGAGAGTCAGTGTCTCGAAGTACATACCGAGGTGTTCATCTTAGACATCTAGGTTACGAGACTCACAACTCTAATTTCCTATTCTTCATTTTGTACATACCGAGGTGTTCATCTTAGACATCTAGGTTACGGGACTCACAACTCTAATTTCCTATTCTTCATTTTGTTTCTTCCTTAATCCAACAAAACCTTATATTTCCATTTCATGTATTATAAATTGGAAACTTCTGGTAAGCTCTTATGTGACCAAACTGCTGAGGTCATCGGTCCCTAAGCCTACACACTACAGGCCGGCCGGTGTGGTCGTGCGGTTCTAGGCGCTTCAGTCTGGAACCGCGTGACCGCTACGGTCGCCGGTTCGAATCCTGCCTCGGGCATGGATGTGTGTGATCTCCTTAGGTTAGTTAGGTTTAAGTAGTTCTAAGTTCTAGGGGACTGATGACCTGAGATGTTAAGCCCCATAGTGCTCTCAGCCATTTGATCCATTTTTGAACCTACACACTACCTAATCAAACTTAAACTAACCCACCATTTATGCTCTGCTGGAAAGACGGTGGTTGGCGTGTACGGCGTGAATTGTCTGAAATAACACACCCTGCAACAGTCTTCAGAAGTATCCAGGCCGAAGGGCATTTCCCGGGGACTTATTCATTGAGTAAGGCCCAGTGGATCAACACAAGTACGCATTTATCCTTGGGGACCATGTTCATCAATACATGCAGTTTGTTTCTCCTTGGCAGAATGGCATCTATCAGAAGGACAACGCAGCGTCTTACACAGCGTGCAGTGTAGGTGCGTGGCACGAAGAGCGCCGCGATGAGTTTACCGTACTCCCCTGGCCCCCAGAATCCTTGGATTTAAACCCAACGAGAATTTGTCTCACCACTAAGATTGGGCTGTTCACACCATCGATTCGTTATCAAGAAACCTGCGGCAGCTGATCACGCACTAGTGTCGGCATGGCTCTGGATATCTGTCGATAACTTCCTGAATCTCATTGACTCCTCCTGGATGTCTCTATGGACACTACGGACATCACACACAACCATGTCCGAGGAGGACTCGAACGTCCGAAGGGGGGAGCCGCACGGACCGTGACAAGGCGCCCCGACCGCGCGGCTACCCCGCGTGTCATGTATTATAATTTGATAGAGTACGAAGCTGCTAAAACATACAAAACAAAGAAACAACAAAGGGACAGAAATGAACAATAAGCCCGCCTCCACAAGGTGGGACAAGGGCAACGATATGATGAGGTATGGACCACGGGTGGAACTGCTATTCAGATCCACTCGGATCCCTGGCCAAGAAGCAATAAATGATCCACCGTAAGCAGTCAGATGGTGGGTCAGTAAAAATAAGCATCAAGTGTGTACGACGCCATCCATCTGTGCGGGGGATTGTGATCGAAATACTGAACAATTATATTGACTGTTTTATTACAGTGAACGTCTACAGGGTGAAAAGTATTTAAAGCGACAAACTCTGGACGGTTGTAAGGGACATCAAAACAAATATTTTTCCCAGATGTCATTTCTTCCTATGAGGAGTATTTAAACCGGTAGAGGAAGATTTCTCTGCTGGCAAATTGATTAAATCAACAAACACTTTTCCATTTATTTATGACAAAGAGACAACACATTAACACAACCCAATTCCAATTACAGCATATTTTCAAAAATGCCTCCATTGACACGTAAACAAAGGTTAAACCGTCGGATCACGTTCTGTCTGACACGAGCAAAAACCCCAGGAGTATCCTGAATTGTTCCTGTTGCTGCTACTATTCGGGCAACCAGATCCTCTTCTGATGCAACAGGAGTAGCCTAAACAAGGCTGCGCATCTCTCCCTATACAAAAAAGTCCAGAGAGGACATAACTGGTAATCGAGCAGACCATGGTACAGGACCACCTCTGCCAATCCACGTTTCTGGGAACCGTCGGTCCAGGAATCGACGCACACGACGACTGAAATGTGCCGGCGCCTCGTCATGTTGGAACCACATGCGTTGTCTTGTAGGGAGCGGGACCTCTTCCAGCAATTCCACATGTTGCAGGACAGCTTCATCAAATTGCAGAGTTCTTACCGTGCGATGGCGTCCCTGTCCAGGTATACTGCTTAAAGACCCGGTCTCACAAAGACGTTGGTACGCAGCAGCAAAGGTCGTATGATGCGGGATACGGCTGATAGGAGATTGTTGTTGATAAACCCGCTGTGCAGATCGTCCGTTGTGGTGCGCTACGCCGTCCGAACCAACCATATCTGTGTACTCACTCCAGGTGTAACGCTCAATTAGTAAACAGCGACAACGCACCACTACACTGGTGGACAGCAGTTGCCTACAACTGAAGATCGTAATACGGCCTCATAATCTGAAGAGCGTAATATGGCCTCCTACGGTTTAAATCATCATCATTGGAAAAAATGACATTAGGGAAAAATATTTGTTTTAATGTCCCCTAAAACCTCCCAGAGTTTGTCGGTCTAAATACACTACTGGCCATTAAAATTGCTACACCAAGAAGAAATGCAGATGATAAACGGGTATTCATTGGTCAAATATATTATACTAGAAATGACATGTAGCATTTTCACGCAATTTGGCTGCATAGATCCTGAGAAATCAGTACCCAGAACAACCACCTCTGGCCGTAATAACAACCTTGATACGCCTAGGCATTGAGTCAAACACAGCTTGGATGATGTGTACAGGTAGAGCTACCCATGCAGCTTCAACACGGTACCACAGTTCATCAACAGTAGTTACTGCCGTAGTGTGACGAGCCAGTTGCTCGGCCACTATTGAGCAGACGAATTTAATTGGTGAGAGACCCGGAAATGTGCTGGGCAGGGCAGCAATCGAACATTTTCTGTATCCAGAGAGGCCCGTACAGGACCTGCAACATGCGGTCGTGCATTATCCTGCTGAAATGTAGGGTTTCGCAGGGATCGAATAAAGGGTAGAGCCACGGGTCGTAACACATCTGAAATGTAACGTCCACTGTTCAAAGTGCGGTCAATGCGAACAAGAGGTGACAGAGACGTGTAGCCAATGGCACCCCATACCATCACACCGGGCGATACGACAGTATGGCGATGACGAACACACGCTTCCAACGTGCGTTCACCGCGATGTCGCCAATCACGGATGCGACCATCATGACGCTGTAAACAGAACCTAGATTCATCCGAAAAAATGACGTTTTGCAATTTGTGCGCCCAGGTTAGTCGTTGAGTACACAATCGCAGGCGATCCTGTCTGTGATGCAGCGTCAAGGGTAACCGCAGCCATAGTGTCCGAGCTGTCAGTTCATGCTATTGCAAACGTCGTCGAACTGTTCGTGCAGATGGTTGTTGTCTTGCAAACGTCCCCATCTGTTGATTCAGGGATCGAGACGTGGCTGCACGATCCGTTACAGCCATGAGGTTAATATGCCTGTCATCTCGACTGCTACTGATACGAGGTCGTTGGGATCCAGTACGGCGTTCCGTATTACCCTCCTGAACCTACTTATTCCATATTCTGCTAACAGTCATTGGATCTCGACCAACGCGAGCAGCAATGTCGTGGTACGATAAACCGCAATCGCGATAGGCTACTATCCCACCTTTATCAAAGTAGGGAACGTGATGGTACGCATTTCTCCTCCTTACACGAGGCATCACAACAACGTTTCACCAGGCAACGCCGGTCAACCACTGTTTGCGTATGAGAAATCGGTTGGAAACTTTCCTCATGTCAGCACGTTGTAGGTATCGCCAACGGCGCCAACATTGTGTGAATGCTCTGAAAATCTAATCATTTGCATATCACAGAATCTTCTTCCTGTCGGTTAAATTTCGTGTCTGTAGCACATCATCTTCGTGACGTAGCAATTTTAATGGCCAGTAGTGTACTTTTCATCCGGTATAGGTAAGGTCTGCTATAACACGGTTGCCATATCCTCTTATCCAGCCTCTAGAACTTAAATATCCGACACTGGAAATGGAGTATCCCGCGTTCTCCGGAAATCCCATCAGACGTTCGGTAAATGCCGAGGTCGTTCCGTTAGCTGCCGCTAATGAAATCCAGCAAATTGGGAAGCTCACCTCAGCCCCGGGACCGGGTATTCTTAAAGGCGCCTGATACTGCGCGGCGAGATGGTGGCAGCCTAATGCTCTCATTCCAGAGACGTGGAGAGGGCGGGCCACGCTGAGTGGCGGGCTTATTAAGGCCCCGGCGCCGGCCATTCCGTCACGCGCCGCAGCGAAGGCCCCACGCCGCATATTGCAACTTCTTAGCGTGGCCGTAAATCGTAATGAAATACGGCGCTACGCCACGCCGCGGGAAGGAGCCTAGCTGACGAGGTGGCTGAGGGCTGGTGGTGGTGGAGGTGGTAGTGGCGGGGGTGCGGCTGCAGGCGGAAGACAGGGGTGGGAGCTTCCGAGACTCAGGTGGAGGAAGCGGGGCCCGCAGGATGCGCGGTGTTCACATCATGGCTTCCTGCCCAGGAGGCGCGCGGGCCCACTGTTTAAAGAGACCACGGCCGGGGGGGAGTCCCCCTCCTGCCTGCACAGGTCTGCTGCATAGCAGCTCCGTTTCATAACGTCCCGTGTCCTACTGTATTATCTTCTCGTTAACTGGCTGCTGTAGCTATAGCGGTCATCTCGAAATTAATATCAGGATCATCTCACCGTATTGCAATTTCGAAATTTTTACAGTTTATGAGAATTGCAAATGTTTGTAAAACTTCCGAAAAAATTTCGTAAATATCTATTTTTAAAGTTCAATTCCTTTATCTGGGAGGCACGTGCATGCCCGCCCAGACGTAGGAGATTGCTGCGTTGCCAGTTGCAAACGACGCACGCGCCAAGAGAAGAAGCGCCATAGCATAGTAAGTTCGCAAACTTAAGTTTATGGGGGAGCGCGCAGTTTATGAAGTAAAGCCACCACGGCCGCATTAACCCTTTCGCTGCTACGAAGATGTGCTCCCCGCATTCCGCGCTGTGCGCGATTTTGTCATCACTGCACTGCTCGCCTGTGCGGACACATGGTGTTCCGACTGCTTTGACACACTTATCGTTCGATTTCACAAAAACTATTTGGCCCAAAAATTTCATTTTTACACATCTTCTTGACTGATACCTTCTCCCCATAAATGCCTTAATTTTGGTTCGATGTTCAACGCAGTTATTTTGCAGCATTAAATGTAGTATACCATTGTACGAAATTTTGCAGAGTTTGTAGAGGCAAAAGTTCATACCGTATACTTTCCGTATGGTCGATTTTAGTTGCCACAATGTTGAGAATGAAATGTGGACAAGTTACCTAAATTTCATATAAAATTTACTGTATAACCATATCTCATTTAATTTAAGTACCAGATATGTGTCGTATGTAATATTGAGAAATATTCCGCCTTTCACGACTGTAATAAAAATTTTATTTACACCGGGCGCGTTTAAAGGAAGTAGACGAAGTTCATTAAACAAAACTGTGGGACATCCAATGATACCAAATCCGACGGATTTGTGGTCAGATTTGTTATAATTGGATGTCCCCCTCCAAGAGAAACTAATTTTCACTAGGAATTCTTTTGTCTCTGTGTGTCGTTTTCAAGAGAATTCAATGTCCTCAGTTAAAATGAACACCCTTTATAACATAAACAGTGTTTATAAATTGGGAAATAATCCATCTTTAGCGACTGTAATAAAACTTTTATTTATAGCAGAGTCATTTCGCTTTTATGTAAAACGCTCTGATTAAAACAAAGTTGGCTAAGTACACAAAACTGAATCGTAGACGTAATAAAACATAGAAACTAAAATATACTGCGCAAACAATTTGTGTTTGTCACAACGGACAGCAAAATACTTGCCACAACATATATCTGTAGACGAAAACATTGAATACGATGTTGCGAAAGCAGCGAAGCAAAGAATTGCGTCCGAAAATCAAGTATCTCGGCAACGTACCAGCCGAAATTCTGTTCTAAATAATACTTTTAATACTGACGCAAAAGAATATATCTCAGTATGAATAGTAAAACAGCGACTGCCGGAGAGGAGATATACAAACAAAACAGATAACATGAATATTGTATGTGTGCCTTTACATTGTTTTTAATTGCTGTGAAAAGAAATATTGGAGAACAAAATTAGAAAAACCGAAAGCTTATGATTATAATCAAGAGACAAAACACCCGAAATTTCAAAAAATTACATGCAAACGAATATAATTCATGAAGTAAGACACTTCGATATTGTTTTTAAATAAAGAAAATATTAAGCATCGAACTAGGTTTGGCCTCTGAACCTTTCCTTAGCAGGCAAACACCTTCAGCATCACGCTAACGCAGATCGTCCTTCAGTGGAACTCCTGGAGGACTTTTAAATATCACGCATAATACCGACAAACACTGTTGGTATGACTACCAATTACTCACGTTTCGTCGAAGTACAACTACCGCTGTTCTTTATTGCAAAAAAGCGGTTCGTTAGAATGATACAAACACCTTTCCTTGCTATCGCCTGAATTCGGAGCCTTATTGCTTCTTTGGTTTAATTAATTGATATAACATGAAGCAACTGGTATAAAGAATGCTTTTTCCAAACTTTCTATAAAAGAGAGTCTGCTATCAAGACAGTGCTTTTGTTCAATTACTTTATTTACGACTAAACGTTTCTAAATCTGAAGACACTCGTCCGTGCTCTGCACTGCAGTCGAGCTCTGGCAACGTCGTTCTCTGTTCATTGGCTGACTGTGTTTTGTGACGTCAGATGCGCAGAACGAACATAAACTCGGCCGCCGTCGTAAATGACGCACACTATGATGCAGTACTCCCCAAGAAAAAATTATTTCATAGTAAAAATAAAAAGTAACGTTAGAAGGAAATTTTAAGAAAAATATATTATTTTACTTCAGCTGTGAAAACAACGGGAAACACTAACACATTTGGTTTCATAAATAAATGTATGATCGTCTTCAAAAATTTGTAGAAGCAAGGATACACATTTTATCTTGTAAACATGAACGTATATAACAAATATTGTCCAAGGTATAAACTCTTTACATGAACAAAAAAATTTCATCTATATGAGAAGAAGTACCACCACAGCTGTGTCTTGAGAATGTCTTTTTTTCTACTACAGACTAGTTTGGCAGTGGTGGGGCCTAATGATGTCGGTAATAAGGCACCGAAATTAGTCGTGTCACAAAATAAAGACATTGTCTAGACACAGCTGTGTTGGCACTTTTTCTGATTTATATCATCAGCTGAAGTCACTCGTCCAGGCAGTAAGATGGACATCCACATATAAAATATGTCATCACTGATTGATTTGTGTTCTGCTGGGAATTTTTTAATTGTATAAGGCATGCCCCGTGCTTACCATGTTAAAATGAGCCAGAATCTGAGAACATTCTCTCGTAAGTTATTGCGAATACACTCCCCATTTTTTCACAAAACACGGACCTATGTTCTGCTTTTCTACTGAATTAATCTCTCCGGAAAAAAGAAAGTATAGTTTTTGAAATATTTTATCATATATTAATGTTAAAAAAGTTATACGTCTTAACAAGTATTTTGAAACACAAATCTCTCAACAGAAAACAATCTGACAATTGTTTTAACTAGGATATATTAGAAGCCTTTAAAAACAACTACTGAGGATGTCATCTTTCTAGTAAAAGCAGTCTTAGACAATGTACCTTACATACGAAAAAAATTAAAGTTACAGTAAATGAACTTCAAAGGTTTCACTTAAAAGCGTGCTTGCTCCATACCTAGTACCATCGGAATTGTCCAGCAGCTTCCTCTTGATGTCTCTCGTACGCTTACTAACCATCTTTGAACAGATTTTCGCTGCGTTACCTGAAGAGCTGTGCCGCTCCTCGTCCAAACGAACCATACTGGCTGCTGTTCGTAATCTTACGCAGAGCCCCATTTCCTCCAAAACTTTGCCCTATCTTATATCGCAACTTCTGAATGGATGAAACACGATCATCAACTTCAAATTGAAGAGTGTCTGCCGGTCGGAGTGGCCGAAAACGGTTCTAGGCGCTACAGTCTGGAACCGCGCGACCGCTATGGCCACAGGTTCGAATCCTGCCTCGGGCTTGGACGTGTGTGATGTCCTTAGGTTATTTAGGTGTAAGTAGATCTAAGTTCTAGGGGACTGATGACCACAGCAGTTAAGTCCCATAGTGCTCAGAGCCATTTGAACCATTTTTAGAAGAGTCTTTACACTTACAAACACATTTCTGTTCCACACCCCATGGTTCACACACTCATTTGCATTCAGTAGACTAATATCTTAGAGTTCTCGGATTTTTGGTTTCATTTCGTCCACTGTGGCAGGTGCTAAATGATGATGGTGATTCTGTTGTTGTGTAGCTACTTTGCCTCTTTTGTACTTCCACCACCTACCTTTTTCTATTGGATGTGGACCATGTAGTAAATTTTCATTGCTTGAAGCTTTGTAAAAAACAGAGCTCATACTGTACTGATAATTAATTCTGCATCTGCATCTGTCTATTTGCTAGAGCATAGCACTTCTGGAAATTGTCTATAGCAGCATCTGTCATTCTATTTCTCCCATCCAAAGTTTTAACCCCTCAATTTCTTGTCTTTCGTCCTACTCTTGAGCTGTCAAAGTATTGATTTCAGCCTTTTCTGAACATGGCCAGCACACTCAGGTTTGCAAATGCTCCCATTGTCCCCACAGGGCCTTAGATTTTCAATTTCTTTCAGTATCTTTAAATCACAATTTCCAAGATAATTTATATATCTAATGTAGTACTATCTTATTGAGCATTGGTAAATACTTATTACTCGAACAACTTCCATATCGATAAAAGTTTATTATGCATTCGTCTTCATGTTTATATTCCATTTTATCCTTGAACAGTGTCCATTCTCGTAGCTGTTAGAACACCATTCAGTGATGTATAACCTCTCTTGTGCAGGCTCCTGTCACGAGTTATGGACAAGTCAGTGTTTTTATTGTTTTCAGCAACAAGTTTCCTCAGCAGCATCTTTCATATTATCCTGTGCTACATCTTCAGCAGCAGAGTCTATTTCCATAATCTGTGTTGTGACTTGGCAAGACAGCCAAGCCACTAGGAGATAGCCGAAAGGCACGCGTTTAAGCTCACGCAGGCTGGCGTGAGGTCTGGAACAGTTAAAGGAATTGAGTCTAGTAAAAAAAAAAGTACGGAGCTTCTGGAATACTTAACTTTAATCCATAACTGGTGAACATCTGTCTGACGGTACATGCATCACAAGATAAATAGCAAAGGATAATGGCGCCTTGCTAGGTCGTAGCTGAAGGCTATGCTAACTATCGTCTCGGCAAATGAGAGCGTAATTTGTCAGTGAACCATCGCTAGCAAAGTCAGCTGTACAACTGGGGCGAGTGCTAGGAAGTCTCTCTAGACCTGCCGTGTGGCGGCGCTCGGTCTGGAATCACTGATAGTGGCGACACGCGGGTCCGACGTATACTAGCGGACCGCGGCCGATTTAAAGGCTACCACCTAGCAAGTGTGGTGTCTGGCGGTGACACCACAATCTGTTTCTCAAGTTTTGAGGGTGGAGTAGAAACGTTCATCACATCACGTAGAACGGCACCTGCAGCCCTTCCTCTCTAATGTTTGTATCATAGAGCTTACCTGCATCTGCAGAAGCATTTGAGGAATTGAAAAGATAAAAAAATAGCACTGTGTCTGCAATAATTGCACATAAACTCTAATTCACAAACAAATCCTACATGTATATTTCCTTTCACTGTAATACTGTATTTAGCACAAGGTCTGCAGCACACATTCTTCTCCAAAACATCTAATAATAAAGACAAAATTACTTATTTCATATTTTGTAGGCCTGGCTTTTAGTTTCTTGTGTTATTCTTCCGTTTCAGTTAGATTTATTTTCGAAGCACTCTTAGGTGTAGTGATATCAGCATCACGCCACCAGGGTAGAGGTTAGGCGCTACAAGAAAGTCTAACAGTGAGGTAGGCGATGAATCTTACGAATTTAGAGACTCCTTTCCTAGCTTGTGCCAATGTACAGACTTTTCAAACTACTTCAGAATCGATCTTGAATGGTTTTCACAACAAGAACATTAACTTTTCTCAAAGAAATGAATACAAAGGGGGCAAAGTCGATTGT
This sequence comes from Schistocerca piceifrons, assembly GCF_021461385.2. NCBI lineage: Eukaryota > Metazoa > Arthropoda > Insecta > Orthoptera > Acrididae > Schistocerca > Schistocerca piceifrons. The sequence continues at coordinate 779,690,330 of NC_060141.1, forward strand.
CAACTGTCTTGCATTGTAGCCAACGGAAAAGATAACTCTCTTGTGCTCAGTTATGTATCTGACAAGGCAGGCTATATCACCCATGTTTCGCGTCTCATAGACACGGTACAGACCATCTTAAGCCGCAATTTTGTGAAAAAGGAATTAAAATCTCAGTATTTTATACACAATTTTAAACGGGTGGTCCTAAATGTTCCGTTTTCCCAAAACTCATTTTTCTCATAGAAACGCTCGTACTGTATACCATCGGAACAATTATTAAATTAAGTTCAGTAATACCTGAGGCTTCCTTGTCTTTTTGATGTCAGCTATGAACGAGGTTTACCTCCGAGGTACTCCGTGCGCTGCAGCGAAAGAGGGTTTGCATGCCGTTGCCGGCATTTCTCTTCCGACGGCTCGCTGTAATATGGGGGACAGTATTCGATGCAGCCCCGAAGGAATGTATTTGCAGCTGTTGCAGGAGGCACTTCATTTTACAACCATCACGCAACCCCCCGAAATTTCCTGCACAAATTTCTGTGTTGACACTTACCGCTCATCATATTCTGTGGAGTCGTGCCAAGTTTAGACAAACCTCTTACTTCAATGTGACCACCCCTTATGTTCGACATCAACGTAAACACTCACAGATGTCAGGTTGCAGCACCAGCAGTGGAGAGTATACAAGGAGTGTCAAGGGGACGCAAGCACGTTACAGTCTTTGTCGTAATGCAGAAACGAAGGGACTTATCTGACGTCCAAACGGTCAAGAATATTGGCCATCACGTCAGGGATGGAAGCATTTCCTAAACGGCTAACTTTGTAAACTTTTCACGTGCCTCCGTCGTCAAAGTACGTTATTGTTGTTTGATGCAGCTCTCCATGCTACTCAATCCTGTGCAAGCTTCTTCATCTCCCAGTAACTACTGCAACCTACATCTTTCTGTATCTCCTTAGTGTATTCATATCTTGGTCTCCCTCTACGATTTTTACCCTCCACGCTGCCCTCCAGTACTAAATTGGTAATCCCTTGATGCCTCAGAGCATGTCCTGCCAACCGATCCCTTCTTCTAGTCAATTTGTGCCACAAACTTCTCTTGTCCCCAATACTATTCAATACCTCCTCATTAGTTACGTGATCTACCCATCTAATCTTCAGCATTTTTCTGTAGCACCACATTTTGAAACCTTCTATTCTCTTCTTGTCCAAACTAGTTGTCGTCCATGTTTCACTCCATACCAATACTTTCAGAAACGACTTCCTGACACTTAAATCTATACTCGATGTTAACAAATTTCTCTTCTTCACAAACGCTTTCCTTGACATTGCCAATCTACGTTTTATATCTTCTCTACTTCGACCATCATCAGTTATTTTGCTCCCCAAATAGCAAAACTCCTTTACTACTTTAAGTGTCTCATTTCCTAATCTAATTCCCTCAGCATCACGCTACTTAATTCGACTACATTCCATTATCCTCGTTTTGCTTTTGTTGATGTTCATCTTATATCCTCCTTTCAAGACACTGTTCTTTCCGTTCAACTGCTCTTCCAAGTCCTTTGCTGTCTCCAACAGAATTACAATGTCATCGGCGAACCTCAAAGTTTTTATTTTTTCTCCATGGATTTTAATACCTACTCCGAATTTTTCTTTTGTTTCCTTCACTGCTTGCTCAATATACAGGTTGAATAACATCGGGGAGAGTGTGTAGTGTATGATAAAATGGCGCTAACCAAGACTGGCCCCGAGGCAGCTGTGGTGTACCACAGGTTACAGATTGTGGGAGTGAACGACGGCAGCGGAGAGATAAGTACTGGCGGATAGGTGTGCAACTATTGAGCAACTGACCGCCCAGAGGCACCAAGAGACCACCAGCAGTGTCTCCGCACCACTACTTGGCAAACGTTTCGATGCATAGCCCTCCGCAACAGACGCTTGGTCTGCGCACCCATGCTGCCTGCTGTTTATCGGCAACGAAGGCTGGAATTTGCATGGCAGTACCGAAACTGAAAATTCACTGAGTGACGACAGACGGCCATTTCAGAGGATTCGCGTTTTATACTCTGATAGATGACCGTTGGCATGTATGGCGAGAAACGTCTGAAACCAAACACCACGCAATAATCGTCAGCATGGTCCCGGCCGGAGGGCATTCCCTGGGTGATCTCGTCAGTCTGGAAAGCACAGTGGATCAACACAAGTATGCATTTAACCTTTGGAACCATTTCCACGACTACAGGCAGTTTGTTTTTCCTCGGGACAGTGGCATCTGCCACCAGGGCAATGCGACGTATCGCACAGTTTGCAGTATAAGTAAGTGGTTCAAAGAGCTCCAGGATGAGTTTATCGTTTTCCGCGCCGATTGAAACCCAGTAGAGAATTTATGTCACCACTTAGATTGGACTGTTCAAGCCTTGGATTCCTTACAGAGGAACATACGGCAGCTGGCCACAGCACTGGTGTCGGCATGGTTCCATAAGTCTGTCGATGCCTTCCAGAACATCACTGACCTATCCAGCGCGTCTCGCAGCGGGCCACGCTGCAAAAGTTGGATATTCAGCCTTTTGACTGGTGGTCACATTAAAGTGACTGGACAGTTTATTGGTGCGTATGGTTTCGCAAAATCGAAATTTTGTCCAGACATTCGCTTTATTGATCTTTGAGTGGAATAAATACATAGACAACAAAAAGGTAGCTCCTGAGGTGGCAGTACCCCTTCGATCCACTAAAAAGTAGCATCAATCGTCACATTTATGGACTTAAATCCGACGTAATTTAGAAGTAGTAGAACGTACTCTATGAGCCATCACGCTCAATTTTGTACTGTAGTTAGACTGTGTCACTCATAACTATATGTAAGGCAGATAGAGTTCACAGACTAAACCATAACCAAACACGACAGACGAGCCAATACCTGACATGGCGACACTACGGGGGCACGGGAGGAGCGTGTGAGACGTAAGCGGCGGTCTTGAGCCTTCTACTTTCGCGACGGCGCCTCTAGTGACACAGGTGTATAGGTGCCCGGGAAGACGGCCGAGGGAGCACTTACCAACTAACAAATCTGGGTCGCAAACTCCTTATCGTTTTCAGAATTCTATTTCTAGGTATGATTGCCTATGACGATACAGTATCCCAGATTGAGCAATCCTAAGTACAATAGGAAACACTGGGGCGTCAGCAAGCACTGCGTAACTTTGGTTTGTGTGGTTGGCATGAATTACAGTGTAAGTTACAGTGTTGTCTTGGCACAACCGCGTTTACAGTGCTCCTATTCAGTCGTGGCAGATGTGCACCTTTAAAGGAAAATGTCTAAACAGAGTCCCAAATTTTTTCAACACAGTGCAAAATGCAACCATTGTGACACCATCTGCTCAGTCCATTTGACGTGATTGCACAACGTTGTATCAAACTGAGGAGACTAGAAATGTATTGGTTCAATCCAAGTATGTTAAAGAGTCGGTTCTACTGGACCATTTAAGAGCTGTTTTGCAAGGATTCTCATAATTACCTCGTCGAATGCCGGCCCAGGCCTATATTTTACACCAAAATCCTCCCATAAATCTTTTATAACACATTTCTAGAACTTTTAGTAGGAAAGTAAATAATAAAAATAACTGAACATAACGTTTAGAGTGTTTTAAGCTAGAAAAGATGATATCAAAAGTCGAATAAGTGCACAGCCAGCAAAACATTTCTGATACGCCCGCTAAACCGCTGGGCAGAACAGGTAATAATATTGGGGAAAGGGACGAGAGGTTGAAGTCGGTTTCTGCCTCTAATTGTCATTTATTGTAATTTAACAACACTTTCGCGGCTGAATGCCTCCAACAAGATAAAAATCCAATTAAGATCGCAATAAAATAATTCAAAATCAACACACACAAAGTGCAATACAAATGGCTGACGGCCACAATCAAACATCACTATTATCTTTAAAGGCAGAAGGCTGCAGTGATTAAGCTTGAAAGAAAAAAAAAGATAATTTTGTAAAATTTTAAGAATCAAACAAAACCACAAGCCTAAAATTTAAAATAGATGACAACAGATAATTAAATACCGGCGGCACTCAGAAGGCCTCCAGGGAGGTCGGTCTGTCCTCGTTCACTTAGGTGAGACAGGTGGTGAGCCCAACTATACTTGATCTGTTGGAACCCAACCAGGGGGCAGCCACGGACCGACTGGCACAACAACTTGCTTCCCGTCAATGAGTACATGAGAATACAAATCGGCAATGTTACAACATTATTATCCACAACGGAGTAAATATTAGCTGTCAAAATTACACAACATGTTCGACGGCGACACGGGTGAGGAAAGGACGCTGCCTGGAATTGCGTTAGTGGCCAGGGCAGGTAACCAGAACACTAACGGCCACAAGACAGAAAATTCCACTGATGTACTCAAATCGTAGTCGACCAAAATGGTTACTTGCACCGCATGGTGGCTAAATCTCAGCAGTAGAACCACTCGGTGTTGCTCACCGGTAAACCTTCCCTACAGTAAACCACCGAAGCGAAACACCACAACATGAGTAGAAGTTGCTTCTGTAGTAGAAACCACTACTCAACTTTGACGTCCTGGGTCGGTGAACCACGAAGCTCGTAGCGATCGGACAGCTCCTCACACTCTCCGACACTGCGCAGGGACTGCCAGCTGACCCAACCGTGTTCACCGCGCGGAGATGACTTCCCTCGTCCGGAACAATCGACCGACTCCTCTCAAAATGCCAACAACATCTAAAATAGACCTCAGTGCTACTAACACCAACTATACACACAACCTGACAAACACTGCACGAAGACCTGAACGATAAGCAACAGTAACTAACCATACACGATGACAAATCAGGATTCGATGCACACACAAACAGCCGACTCATGAACGATCGGCAGGCCGAATCGCGTCGTCCGGTAGGACGACCGACCGACGATCCACATAGACCGTGGCCCGGCTCAAGTGATGCGTGGCGGCAACGGTCGGGCCAGCCATGTTCATGCAGGCCTCACTCCTGCTCCAACCCGACTGCACTACTGCCGCATTGCAACTCCCCGACTGGCAGGTCCGGACTGCGCTCCAGTCGCGTTCCAACTGACTGGCAGACCCCAATTCACGACCCCTACTCCAGACGAACTGCCGACGAACTGCCCTACGACCGACACCGACCGTGAAGTAATAGCAGTCAAGCAAAGATACTACAAGAGGGGATATATAGATACGCGCTGCTACCGCCCCTCACGGTCAGGCAAAGCAGTAACTCAGTGACAGCAGTAACTTAAACTAAGGTAATGAGGTAGAAGTACGTTTAAAATAGGATGTAACATACATGATGGCGGGAACACGAGCCACGCACGGCTCAGTTTCCAACAACCAGAAGGAGTTAAGGGAGAAAAACGGAAGTTGGTAGGCGTTTTTTTACATCTGAAAGATAATGTCTATTCAAATTTCGCACCAGTCCAATAACAATGGCGCCTGTAGAGCCACTGTGAGGATGCACATAAAGCTCCGTAAAGGTGGTCAGCATTAGTTCCATTTGAGATTGGAAGTAGTGAGTTGACGACAGTCAAGAATGTCTTTAAGACAACGAAGACGCAATTATCAACAGCTCATTGCGCTTCAACGTGATTGTGTAGTAGAACTACGATGATCTGGATTTTCTTCATGCGATATTGCAGACAGACTTGGCAGAAATGTAGTAAGTGTACATAATTGCTGGCAGCGGTGACCTAGCGAATATACGGGCGCAAGAAGACTGAGCTCCGGACAGTAACGTGGCACTACCGTCGTGTCCGCCCCAGTAGCTGAGTGGTCAGCGTGACGGATTGCCGTCCTCTGGGCCCGGGTTCGACTCCCGGCTGGGTCGGAGATTTTCTCCGCTCAGGGACTGGGTGTTGTGTTGTGTTCATCATCATTTCATCCCCATCCGGCGTGCAGGTCGCCCAATGTGGCGCCGAATGTAATAAGACCTGCGATATGGCGGCCGGACCTGCCCCGCGGGGGCCTCCCGGCCAATGACGCCAAACGCTCATTTCCATACTACCGTCGTGGTCGGGTATGGCTGTAGCGCATCATACTGCGGCTGCGGCAGCAATTCCAACTTTCACAAATGGGTTACTTCAAGGACAGCTACGAGGCAGACGCTCTGTAAGGTACATTTCGCTGACCGTCATTTTCGAATTCAGTTGTGTCAACCGAGAGCCTTTTGGAGTGCAGGGTGGAGGATGGACGTTTGTTGTATTTTCTGATGAAATCCGGTTCTGTCTCGGTGGCTGTGATGGCCGTGTATTGGTTAGAAGGAAGCCAGGTGAGCACTCACAACCAACGTGTGTGTGGCCTACGCAGACTGCACTTAAACCCGGAATTATAGTCTCAGGTGCGGTTTTACATGACAGAAGGAGCACTCTCGTGGTTATCCCACGCACCTTGGCTGAAAATTAAATCATCAGTCTGGTGATTCGACCTGTTAGGCTGCCATTCATGAAAAACATTCTAGGAGAGCGTTTTCCAACAGGATAAAGCTCGCTCACATAGCGCTGTCGTAGCCCAACATGCTCTACAGAGTGTCGACATATCGCGTTGTCCTGCTCGATCACCAGATCTGCCCCAGTCTAGCACTCATGAGTCATCATCTGTCAACTCCAGCGTCATCCACAAACGGAACTGACCGTCCCTGTACCGAACGACCAAGTGCAACAGACACGGAACTCCATCCCACAAACCGAACTCCGAACACCTGTACGATTCAATGCATTCACATCTGCATGCTTGCATTCAACATTCCGACGTACACCGGTTATTAATGTATCTGCATTTCTTTTTAGCAGTGACTTTTCTCGTGCGTACGTTAACCTGTGATCTTGCAATGCTATCTAGACAATTGTATTCCCGATATTTTGCTGCTCTAGATTAATAGTTTCTTGGTGCTGAGAACTTCTTCGTCACTGTTATTTTTTATAAGTTTATTTCTTGTTCCTCCGTTTAGAGGTGTATAAAACAGGGGCCACAGCAACAAAAAGCTTGTTATTTTCGTAATATCCTGTAGGATTTCTTCAACGGTTCTGAATTTTTTTATTCAAGTTTTCAATTTTTAGCATCAACCTAACGTTATTGATATGTGAAGAAGAATTTATTTTGCCTAAAAAAATTTTCTACTTTTTTTTGTAACTAGTTTCATTTCGTAATATTTAAAAAATGTACTTCGCAAATACCAATTATATACGCTTACCTTTAAGGCATGAAAGTAATTTTATTTTCAAAAGTATGTTGAATGGATATGTGTCAAATATCTGAGATACTTCCTGTGAAATTAAATTCTTAGAGTGCAACACATTCTCAATCTTCAAGAATCTGTTATAGCATGAATGGCAATTATTTCAGAATCTTGCATGGTCCCTCCCCCCCCCCTCCCTCCCCAGATATATTTCTGCGGACGCCCACGTTCAGATAGAGTAGCTATTTACCAGCTCTCACAACCGGCGGCGCCACATACGTGTAGCAGAAAGCGAGCACACTGTCAACGGTCGTTACACGTACTCTCTACGTCCACGTCACGCCATATGGCGTAGTATCGTGGTTTCCATTGCAACATAAAGTTGTGCATATAGCAACAACAAATCAGTGTATTGATGTCTTCATGCCATCCTCACTCCTATTAACAAACTTTGTTGCGAACCGTGTCTGCTCGCAGTTTGATTGTGGCTATACTTTTCATTGTAGTACGAAGGATTTTGGCTTTATTCTGGCAGTACTTCACAGCATTCTCTGCATAAGAATAGGCAACCGGAAGTTCGTGTTGTGTTCTGAAGTGTAAACCCGGACTGAACTTGTAAGTAGCGTTTATTGTTCAGAATGACTGGAGCGGCGGCACCGTCCAATTACTGAAACGCACGTAGTACTAGGAGCCTTTCAGATCGCTAAGCAGCAAATAGAACTTAATGTAAAATCCTTAAAGCCGCTTTTCGGGTATGTTCTGTTAGTTTATACCGGAAACAAATTTATTGCCATCTATCGTCTCAAGTGGTACCTCGACTGACATCAGTGTTAGCAGAATTAAAACTTTTTAGCATATTTTTGTCGCGTTTGTTTGCAATATACCGATGATAAGCCACCTTAAAAACGCCTCGATAGAGTATATATAACTAGTGTTGGTGTAATGATGAATTAATCGTATAATCATCGCTGGCCTCCTTCACGACTTCCTGTCGCAGTTTCGACTGTTATTATCTCGGCGTATCTATGTACTTTGGTTAAAATTAAAAAATGGATACATCGGTATGACTGACATAAAAGCGTCGCACTTCTATATAGCACTAACATAGGGCTGTAAAGGCTGTGAATCGGAGCTGTGATCCCAACCATAGTAAAAGCATGTGATAGTGTGTTTTTCAGTCGTAAGACTGTTTTGATGCAGCTCCCCACGCCAATCTATCCATTGCGAGTCTCTTACTGTCTAAGAAACTACTGCTTGCTACATGCCTGCCACAATCAAGCACATATATCCTTCTTCAATTTTTTCCTCAAACATGTCCCCTTGAATTACGAACACTAACGATTCCTTGAAGTATAGTATCAACCTATCTCTTCCTTTTAGGTAGTTTCTGGCATACAGCACTCCTCACCTTTTCATCAGTAATCCGATCCACCCATTTCGTTTTCAGCAATCTTCTCTAATACCACATTTCAAAAGTTTCTACTTGCTTCTTACCTGTACTTTTCATAGTCCAGACATAACTATAAAATTAATCTGTGTTAGTAACGGTTTGAACTACAAAATAAAAAATAGCGTGCGCTACCCATTCTTAACTAGAATAGAAAGCTTTGCATGTTATGCAGAATTCCATCAATAATCTGACCACCCAGCGGAAACACCGTCTTATGGAAGTAACACGCTAGTGCATTCCTGATTACATTTGTGGGTAACGGTCCCCTAACCATGAGAAAATTGTAGAAAGTAGGGTTCCTAAACGGTAGTCGACATCATGAACTGGTAAAGGTTTATTGAAAGTGAAAAAACACATGGCAAATTCCTCCAATGTTACTCGTAGGGAAGAAAAAGAAACACAGAAAATTTTCTCGAAAAAGTCAAGCTAATAATATGCGATTATAATTGACATCTTTAGGAAGACCGAAATAAGAACAATTCAAAGTTCCTCATCTGCCAAACTTGAATTTCCAAACAAACAAGAAAAATAACCCAGTGAACTCCGCATCTAAGGCGCAAACTACCAGATAAATGCGAGGCGCTAAGAATGCGGACTCGAAGATATAAAAGTCGCACCGCACACTGTAGCAGAATGCACAGTCAGCAGGGGATGACGCTTAGGAACGATTGAGGCTTGGCATGGGACGGCTCCTGGAAATAAAAGGTCAGATTTCTGATTCTCTGTTGTCAGCTCGAAGCGTCTTTAGATAAGTGGAAACAAGCTTGCGGCTAATTTGAGGAACGAGAATACGACTCCGAGGATGCTGCAAAAGTTCCCCTGACGTTCATACATGTATATTGCAACAATTTATAATGTTTTTACCGAGTTTGAACGATCTTTTGCTATTGGTCGATGAGTCCTTCGCAGTGTCTAGAAGGCGGACGAAATATATAGTATTGGCTGAAGAGAAAATACTGTTGAGAGACAGCAAAATTCCTCGCATTTCATGGGAACGAGAGGGAAGGATTCTTGTCGACATCCATGACAAATAGATGTTACTCTGACTCAAATGAGCACTTGGGAGATCAGACACCGTTACAGCCACGATTCAGGAATTAACCACCGGAAATCGGAACTTCAAGATACAGCGAGAAGGCACTGGGAACGACCTCAGCATGTCACCCAAATCTTAGGAAAAGCTTTTCTGTCATATACGGCAGCGACCTTGGATTGTGCCTGGATTCCACTTCCTTGCATGAGAAGCTTCCATCTATCACCCAACAGCTTGCGCTATCTAGTAGGATGCGAAAATAAATGCAATTGAACAAATACAGGATAGTGTAACGATGTGAACCAGTCATGTTACAGCTTCTATAGTATTAATTTTAAATTAACAACAGCCTCAGTTGTAATATTTGCCTAGGTTTCTGATGTGTCGGCAGCTGGGCCAACACCTTGTAGATCGAGATCGCTGAAAATGCACGCTAGACTAACGCAGACGGACGTGAAGTACTGGAACAGGCTACGTAATTAATCCTATGAAGAAAAGTACGTAGCTGGATTAATACTTATCTTTAATCAATCATTGTGGAACATCGCTCTTGACTATACACAGGAAACTTTAATTACAATCACTGTAAGGCTAATGGCGCCTTGCTAGTTCGTAGCCATTAACCTAGCTGAAGGCTATTCTGTCTCTCGGCTAATGAGAGAGAAAGGCTTCGTACATCTAGTCGCTAGCTAGGTCGTCCGTACAACTGGGGCGAGTGCTTGTTCGTATCACGAGACCTGCCTTGTGGTGGCGCTAGGTCTGCGATCACACAGTGGCGACACGCGGGTCCGACATGTACTAAATGGACCGCGGCCGATTTAAACTACCACCTAGCAAGTGTGGTGTCTGGCGGTGACACCACAGTTTCCGTTGGGATAACCCAACTTTTCTCATAATAAAAGGAACTACGGTTTGTTCATAATGGACAACGTCAAAAACTAAAACTTCCTTTTATTCTGAAGCAGGTTGGATTTTCCCGACTCAAACATAGGTAAATCAAGGTAAACATTGCAACTGAGGCTGTTGTTAATTTAAAATTAATGTTTATGTAGTTGCTGACAGGGCCGCGAAATGTAGAAAATATTAAGCTTCTGTAGTAGCCTATAGTCACGACAAATGCTTTGTATTGCCAGTCTACACAAAATCTCACTATAGTTCCGTCGTCCTCAATGATATTTCTCAAAATCTCAAATTCCTTGCATCGCAATGTCTAATTTTATAATCTACTTCAAAAATAGCTCTGAGCACTATGGGACTTAACATCTATGATCATCGGTCTCCTAATCTAGTTCCCTCAGGCTCACTTGGCTGAATTCGACCTCTTTCTATTACACATTTTTAGTGTTGTTTATGTTCATCTGACAATCTCTTTTAGAACACTATCCATTTTGTCTGACCATCAAGTCTTTTTCTGTCTCTTATAGAATTACAAAGTTAGCGACAAGAGTTATGGTTTTCTTTTCTTTCTCTATAAACTTTGATTACTCTTCCAGATATCTCTCTCCTTTCATTTATTGCTCGTTCTGTGTAAAAAGCTAATTAAAGTTGAGAACAGGCTATATCTCTATTTCAGTGCCTTCCTAATTACTGCCTCCATTTCATGTCCTTTGATACTTATACCTGCAGAATAGTAAGTGTACAAATAATAATTTATCTTTCGTTTCCATTAGTTGTTTCCTACTACCTTCAGTATTACTAAGGGGAAATTCCGGTCAACATTTTCAATAGCATCCTCCAAATCTGCTTATGCCATAAAGGTAGCTTATCCATTTTCCAAAGTACCTTCAAAGGTACACTATGTGATCAAACGTATCCAGACACCCCCAAAAACATATGTTATGCATACTTGGGGCATTGTGCTGCCACCTACTGCCATTTACTCCATATCAGCGACCTCAGCAGTCATTAGACATTGTGACAGAGCAGAATGGGACGCTCCGAGGAACTCACGGACTTCAAACGTGGACAGGTTATTGGGTGTCACTTGTATCATGCGTCTGTACGCGATATTTCCACACTCTTCAAAATCTTTCGTTTCCATTAGTTGTTTCCTACTACCTTCAGTATTACTAAGGGGAAATTCCGGTCAACATTTTCAATAGCATCCTCCAAATCTGCTTATGCCATAAAGGTAGCTTAGCCATTTTCCAAAGTACCTTCAAAGGTACACTATGTGATCAAACGTATCCAGACACCCCCAAAAACATATGTTATGCATACTTGGGGCATTGTGCTGCCACCTACTGCCATTTACTCCATATCAGCGACCTCAGCAGTCATTAGACATTGTGACAGAGCAGAATGGGACGCTCCGAGGAACTCACGGACTTCAAACGTGGACAGGTTATTGGGTGTCACTGTTTGTGATGTGGTTGAGAAGTGGAAATGGGAAGGGACAGCGTACAGCACGGAAGCGTACAGGCCGACCTCGTCTGTTGACTGACAGAGACCGTCGACAGTTGAAGAGGTGTAGTAGGCAGACATCTGTCCATACCATCTCACAGGAATTCCGAACGGCATCAGGATCCGCTGCAAGTACTATGACAGTTAGGCGGGAGGTGAAAAAACTTGGATTTCATGGTCAAGCGCCTGCTCATAATTCACACATCACACCATTAAATGCCAAACAACGCCTCGCTTGGTGTAAAGAGCGTAAATATTGGACGATTGAACAGTAGAAAAACGTTGTTTGGAGTGAAGAATCGCGGTACACAATGTGGTGATCCGATGGCAGGTTGTGGTTATGGTCAGTGCCCGGTGAACGTCATCTGCCAGTGTGTGTAGTGTCAACAGTAAAATTCAGAGGCGGTGATGATATGGTGTGGCCGTGTTGTTCATGGGGAGGGCTTGCACCGATTGTTGTTTCGCATGTCACTATCACAGCACAGGCCTACATTGATGTTTTAAGCATCTTCTTGCTTCCCACAGTTGGAGAGCAATTCGGGGAAGGCGATTGCATCTTTCAACATTATCGAGCACTTGTTCTTAATGCACGGCCTGTGGCGGGGTGGTTACATGAGAATAACATTCCTGTAATGGATTGGCCTGCGCATAATCCTGACCTGAATCCTATAGAACACGTTTGGGATGTTTTGGAGCGCCGACTTGGTGCCAGGCCTCACCGTCCGACATCGATTACTCTTCTCAGTGCAGCACTCCGTGAAGAATGGGCTGCCATTCCTTTAGAAACCTATCAGTACCTGATTGAGCGTATGCCTGCGAGAGTGGAAGCTGTCATCAAGGCTAAGGGTGGGCCAACACCATATTGAATTCCAGCATTAACGAAGAAGGGCCCCAGGAACTTGGAAGTCATTTTCAGTCAGGTGTCCGGATACGTTTGATCAAATAATGTATGTCGAGCACGTGGCATTGCCTGGAATGTTCAGCATTTCTGCATATACCAATGTGATCTTCTCACAGCTCGGATTCTGTATTTACTTCCAATTTTCATCGGGTAATTGGTGGTTCCGATTATCATTTGTTAAGCCCAAAGCCTAGTACCAAACAGTCTAAGAGCAAATACAAAAGCCGATACAGCACGAAGGAATCATCGGAATCGGACGGAAATCGGTGTATCTGCTGTATATACACTCCTGGAAATGGAAAAAAGAACACATTGACACCGGTGTGTCAGACCCACCATACTTGCTCCGGACACTGCGAGAGGGCTGTACAAGCAATGATCACACGCACGGCACAGCGGACACACCAGGAACCGCGGTGTTGGCCGTTGAATGGCGCTAGCTGCGCAGCATTTGTGCACCGCCGCCGTCAGTGTCAGCCAGTTTGCCGTGGCATACGGAGCTCCATCGCAGTCTTTAACACTGGTAGCATGACGCGACAGCGTGGACGTGAACCGTATGTGCAGTTGACGGACTTTGAGCGAGGGCGTATAGTGGGCATGCGGGAGGCCGGGTGGACGTACCGCCGAATTGCTCAACACGTGGGGCGTGAGGTCTCCACAGTACATCGCTGTTGTCGCCAGTGGTCGGCGGAAGGTGCACGTGTCCGTCGACCTGGGACCGGACCGCAGAGACGCACGGATGCACGCCAAGACCGTAGGATCCTACGCAGTGCCGCAGGGGACCGCACCGCCACTTCCCAGCAAATGAGAGACACTGTTGCTCCTGGGGTATCGGCGAGGACCATTCGCAACCGTCTCCATGAAGCTGGGCTACGGTCCCGCACATCGTTAGGCCGTCTTCCGCTCACGCCCCAACATCGTGCAGCCCGCCTCCAGTGGTGTCGCGACAGGCGTGAATGGAGGGACGAATGGAGACGTGTCGTCTTCAGCGATGAGAGTCGCTCCTGCCTTGGTGCCAATGATGGTCGTATGCGTGTTTGGCGCCGTGCAGGTGAGCGCCACAATCAGGACTGCATACGACCGAGGCACACAGGGCCAACACCCGGCATCATGGTGTGGGGAGCGATCTCCTACACTGGCCGTACACCACTGGTGATCGTCGAGGGGACACTGAATAGTGCACGGTACATCCAAGCCGTCATCGAACCCATCGTTCTACCATTCCTAGACCGGCAAGGGAACTTGCTGTTCCAACAGGACAGTGCACGTCCGCATGTATCCAATGCCACCCAACGTGCTCTAGAAGGTGTAAGTCAACTACCCTGGCCAGCAAGATCTCCGGATCTGTCCCCCATTGAGCATGTTTGGGACTGGATGAAGCGTCGTCTCACGCGGTCTGCACGTCCAGCACAAACGCTGGTCCAACTGAGGCGCCAGGTGGAAATGGCATGGCAAGCCGTTCCACAGGACTACATCCAGCATCTCTACGATCGTCTCCATGCGCACGTTCCACTGACTTGCAGCTCCGCTTGCTATTTCAAGTGAATGTTTTCAAAATGCCACGAAAGTACACACGCCCCAACCACCCCAATATTTTTTTGTGAGGACATTGTTCGGTCAGTACATCAGTACCGTGATCGGTGCTCCTACAGTGAAGAATGACGTGTTTCAGGTTTCAAATGTCACCCCATACACAGTTGTCATCTTCCTTGGATTTAAAATCTGAATAAGTATGACGTGTACATCCCATGACCCGGGATGACGTAGGAAAGAGCTCTTAACGGAAGAGCTTCATTCTATTCAGATTACAAGGCGCCATGGTGGTATGGTAATATGTGAGCCACTTGTAATTAATTTCTGCACCGGAATGACTCCCGAAACATAACCGCCCTGAAGATACAGTACTGAAATCTATGCGCTAGATGCTATCTGGTAGCGTATTAATGATCTATTGCCGTAGTAGAGCACTCTAATTAGACAAATTCGTAATAAAACAATAAACGACATAAAACAAGCCACAGACAAACATCAAAAATTATCAAATGAGCAAGGTATATTCTCTATTGGAATGAGAAAAGTCACTGAAATGTGTCAAGCACCTCTGAAAATACGCTACGTACGGCAGTAGTAAATGAAAGACAACTGCTTGTTGTCAGTGAACATTTGTGTCTTGTGAGCGGCAGTGCTGCAAATCTGCAAGCCTGATACCGTGTCGCCCATGCTCAAACTCAAAAGCTGACCTCCGTCTTCGTCGCCACCCCTGGGATGATTCTCAGATCTTCGCATCATGCAGTCCCCAGGTGAACTCACCAAAAAATGGTCGTCAAAACTTCCTTCTCCGACAACACTCCACGCGGAGAACTTCGAAAATTTCGAACTACCACTTGCACGCATAATCATATATGTTAGAGAACAGCTACCTTATAGGAAATGGACAAAGGGCACTCCCCCAACAGTGTTTGGCTGCCAAAAGTACTGACGGCACCGGCACGCCTTTGGTGTAACCATCTGAGTCCCAGTCGCGACGCATATTTTCAGCATGTGGGTGAAATCACTTGGGGTAGGTACACAGTCATTCCCTAAAAATACACTGATCGAGTTGATCACAAACTGTGGGGCAATCAGCAAAATGGGATTATCTTGAACTCTGAGGGGAAACGTTTGCAATGCTAACAATTGCGATTCTCTTAAAAAAGTTTCTCTGAAAGTCGGCCCGCAAAGTACATGCAGATTCCGAAAGTTTTCTCACGACAGGGAACTATTTCCAGGGCACTGGTCCATCTTGCAGTATGGTCTGAAAGATGTAAAAAGCCCTTTGGCTAGCTTTATAGACATTTCACCGAAGTGACAGTTCACCGAAGTGACACCAGGACACTATGTGGCTGGACGACTCAGTGCA
Source organism: Schistocerca piceifrons (assembly GCF_021461385.2). Classification (NCBI taxonomy): domain Eukaryota; kingdom Metazoa; phylum Arthropoda; class Insecta; order Orthoptera; family Acrididae; genus Schistocerca; species Schistocerca piceifrons. The sequence continues at coordinate 779,706,206 of NC_060141.1, forward strand.
AGCACAGATCCTCCACTCAGGTCCCTCCTGGAGTGATAGCAGTGACCAACCCCGACACAGTCCACCTTCCCAGAAGTGTGGCCGTTAGGATGGCCCTGTTGTAACTCTTAACTCTCATAACAGCGTATCTCTCCCCAGACAGTGGCAATACAATCAGTTCACAGGTTCTTCGTCAGAATGAAAAACTTGTCACCTCCAGTTACCATGTAGAACTAGATACCGAGCCAAACAGTATGCAGTTAATATCAGCCCACTTTATTAAGCATCATAAGCGTCCATATGCCTTCCTATTTAGGTAACAGTGCTTTCAATGTGTACGTATCGATGAATTGAATTAATTAAGAATGATAACAGGCAACTCCTCACCACTTGCCATCTTTCAAATTCATTTACACTTTGCACAAGTGAACACACCAAGACGCCCATAAATGAATTAGGCAATGTATGTTGCCATTCCTTATCTACTCACTTCTATTCCGTATCTCTACTGTCCAGTCCCTCGGCAATTATTTCCTATACGTTCTATATACTTACAACTTTACAATGGAAGCCTGAGACGCCATTGTCACCGGATTGAGAAATACAATGTCGAAAGCAGGGATCGCTGACGATTATTGCGAATGAAGAGATCACAGAGCGCCGGCCGGAGTGGCCGAGTGGTTCTAGACGCGACAGTCTGGAACCGCACGACTGCTACGGTCGCAGGTTCGAATTCTGCCTCGGGCATTGATGTGTGTGATGTCTTTAAGTTAGGTAGGTTTAAGTACTTCTAGGTTCTAGGGGACTGATGATCTCAGGAGTTTAGTCCCATAGTGCTCAGGGCCATTTGAACCATTTGAAGATCACAGAGAAGCAGTCACTAAGATAGTGGAGGAGTACAAGAACTGTTGAGAATCCATTCCATCTGGTCATACATACTGTAGGTTATTGCGTCCCAAAGCTGTATACAGAACGCTGCTCACTGCAAATCGTGTTGCACAGAGATTAACTTAGCTGCAGTGACACTGTCAGTGCGCGCGTGTGGCGTGCAACAAGATCATCTTGCCTGCTGACTTGCAGTATACGTTGTATACGTCGATGAGACTATGCAGGCACGTCGAAAATAGCATGACGTGCTGGCATGGCCTTAGGCAATGCGCCATCATCCGAAAAGGTGATGAATGTATCCTCTTGTGGAGTATGTTTGTGTTATGAGGGCTAATGGTAAACTTTTAGTTATCATCTCAAAAATAAAATACCTCTGATCATGAAAAAGAACTAATTAACCGTTCAGTGGGATAAATTTTACGGGCAGGATGGCAGAATTCTGGTTGTGAACGTCTGATTTTTGGCTGTTCACTAAATGTTTCCTTTCTAAGTTATCGCGTCATCTTTCAGGAAATGCGTCCCACATTATGGTTTCGTCATCTGATGAAAGACGAAGAGGTCATGTCAGGAGATTACGGGAGTGGAGGGCCGGGTGGGGGAGGTGGAGAGTTTAACACACCAAAACAGCTATGTGTCTGACTGTGTACTGACGAGAATTAGTTGGGTTGTTGTCGCGCAGCAAAACATCATATTGCATAGCTGCACGTGAAACTGCATCTGCAAAGCCTCCCATAACCTAACCAGGCAGTTCTGAGAGATTTTTTTAATTTTCTTTTTATTTTATCTATTGCCAAATTATAGACCTGTTACCTGATGTTTAAAACAGGTCGTACATCTTAGAATTTTCGTTTTTCATCTTTTTACAGCTTTCTTTCCTTTTGTTTTATCTACAAAATTTACAAAGAATGATACTTTTCAAAATAACAATAATTTAAGGTTGAAATATAAATAATGTTTTTTTGTTTTTTAAGAAGAGTATGCTCCTGTGACCGTATGTTCCTGGCAAGTATAATATGTGCGATCCTAAAAGTAGCAGCATCACCTTGCCCGATGATAGACCTTGGCCTTTTCAGTGATGGTGAACCCATATGTTTCCACTGCTTTCCTTGCTCCTTTGTTTCGCTTTCTAAGTGAAACACATAGCACGGCTCAATAACTCTTCGGATTGGCCAGGCAAAGGCGCAGTTTTACCCCTACTGCCTCGATTTGAGTGACTTGAATCGAAGTGAACAACCGCAGAAATGGAAATGGGTGATCCTTGTCATGTTCTAGAAGTTGCCTAAGATTATTATAAGTAACTCATCACTGACTTTCATTGTTTGGACTGTCGCCACTTATAGAGCCCTACATTACGTTTAAGGATATTCGTAATAATATTATAGCTGCATGATAACCTATTATAGGGTAGTTAAATGAGTAAAATTTTCAGTCACAGAGCGAAGCTATCTCACTACATAATGGCGATGTCTACACGAGGCGGCCGCAACGAAAACATTTCGTCTCTAAGAAAGGGTCAGTGCAAAACACAAAATCGATGCTTATGACGAGCCGGGCAACAGACTTCAACATAATGTAGTGGGTCAGAGCAGCCAAACAGGTTTGCGTCACCTTCGTTACGTGACGAAAGGAAAACTAAGGCGAGTGCGACGAACGGTAGCAGTGCGGTGTAACGACGTATTTAGGTTTTCGTTTGATATATGACCATGTGCAGACTTCGTCACCCACGTCAGTTACACTCACTTCAAAAAATTATTTATATTCTTTTTAAATTGTCATAGAATGGTTCTTGAACGAAACTGTAAAACATCAGTTGAGTCGTGTGCAGAGAATTACATCACTTGGGCCAATTGGTTTTCGTAACTTTTTCGAATTTAAATTTCGTTTGTTTCTCCTCAGAAAATTATATCGACACACGTTATCTTGATCTAATCGATATCAGAATCACACATTAAATAAACTTTTTAGATTCAAAGTTTCGGCCAACGCTGTCTGAATCAATAATCTTGTCAAATATATTATTAATCCGTTCACATAACTCTTCATAAATAAATCTTCAAGACACGTGTTTCACCTTTAGTAACATACACTATTTTATTAGCTTCCTACACATACAGATGTGAACTTGAGCGTTGACAGACAGTGACTAACTTTTCAATAAGGTTAAGATCATTATGACGTCATTGTTGTACAAAAAGAGTATAAAAATTCATTTTTAATTTTTTAGAAACACGACGCAACAACTCGGTTCCAGGATCTTCTGTTGCTCCTTGGCTGTCGACCCGCGACGTATAGCGGCCAGCAATTTCCTCTCTGGTCGCGGCAACGAAGATGCTGTCCCCGTTCGTTGCGCCGATCTCTCCGTACATGAAACACATAAAAAAAAATACAAAACTTTTAGATAATTCACATTTATTACAAATAATAAGAAAACACATAAACAAAAACTAAATTAAACTTATAGTCACCTGCAAACTGGGCTGACTTGGTGGATGGGTGACGTTTAATTTCGTCCCACTACATACCCCACCCACAAGCTCAGTTTGTCAGGTCTTAACCGAAATTAAAACTTTTCAATATACAATATTTAACTGTTAATACATTTTTCTCACATTTTACGTAACCTAGAGCCCTTGCTCTTAGATAGATTTAATCCTTTTAATACGATATTGTTGTGACTATTTGTCATTTACTCTTAATTGTGCTATTATGGTAATTCGTAGCCGAATATAGGGAGATTGCTCCTCTTCAGTTAATAGTTGCTAATAAATACTAATTTAGTACGTTTTTTAACGTTGTACATTAGGACAGAGCATTCAAATTGTGATAGATTAGTTATAGTTTCATTTATTTACTAGAGTTATTCTTTCCAAGAATGTATATTACCAATACGTTTCTCACAATAACTAATAGTACTATTTACTTTACGTCATTCTTTTCCCTAATGCCTTATTTATGCCTGAGGTCAAGAAGAAATCAAGCAAAACTTTCTTTAGAATCTCGGCACGGCTTTCTTTACCTTCGGACACCTTGTTGGGTAATGGCCATTTATTTAGGAGAAACAAGCGAGAGAGCCCCGTTTGGTGTGTTCTATATTAACACTATTACAAACCTCTATTAAAGGCACTCTGCTATGTTCTCGTGAGCCATATAGCTCTGGACGCCCATGGTCCCTAAAACTATTAACCATCCCCTTTGGTTCCTACTATCCGAGTAAATTTGAAATATGCAAAATTCCTGTTGACCTAAGAGCAAAATTTCCTCCATATAAATCCCCCTTTGGGTTATCTTTCTCTTTTTGAAGTACCAGTAGATTATTGTAGAACACATGTTTAAGCTTTCTGTCATTTATTTAAAATAACACGTAACTATCACGAAAAACTTCACATGAATAAACTATGAACGCTCTTCCGTGTGTAACATATACTAAATATTAACTTATTTAGGAATGAAGAGTTTCATTTGATCAACACTATATAATCCTTTAATTACACCTGATGAAGGTTCCATAAGAAGTAATGCTTTGGGATGTACAATCTTATGTACAACATATGGACCTTCAAAGATAAAGAAGAATTTTCTACATTCCTTATCGATCTTAGAACTTTTAGGATGAGATCGTACTAACACAAGATCTCCTACCTGAAATGAGGGTTCTACAGCCTGTTGATTATAACTTTTAATTCTCCGTTCGGCATTTTTTACAATCTGTTCGCAAACTTTTTCGTCTGGAATATCTTGTTGTATCTCATTTACTGGTGGCCAAGGTAAAGCAGCTAGTAAAGGCTCACCTATAATTCGTTTGCCTAAAATTTCTATAGGTGATAATCCCGTCGTTAGGTGAGGCAATTCATTTAATATCTTTTCGAATTCAGGCATTAGTTTGGCCCACCGAGTATGTTTATGTGCACAATAAGTTCTACATAATCGTCCTAATTCTTTCATGACTCTTTCTACTGAATTACTTTGAGGGTGATATTTCGAAATTAAGATATGTTTGATTCCATATTGTCTTATCATATCTTGAAATCTTTGACTAATAAAGGCACTACCGTTGTCAGACATAAGTCGTTTAGGAATGCCCCAGTTAACAAAGTAATTTCGGGTGAGGCAGCGTATAACGCTTGCTGTATTCGCTCGTTTCAAAGTATACAGTTTCACATGTTTGGACCAACATTCCATTACAACAAACACATATGTTAATCCTCCTGAACTACGAGGCAGAGGGCCGAAAAAATCTAATGATAGTAGATCCCACAAACCTCGAGGAATTACAGCATATAATTTATAACGCTTGGATTTGTTATTAACTTTAACCTTTTGACAGGTTTCACAAGCCCTAATAATACTTCTCACAATACGTGACATATTTTTGAAATAATAATACTTCATTAGATGTTTAATACATTTATGAATTCCGAAATGCCCGTAACCTTCATGAATATAAGTAATTAACTCGTCCACAACAGTTTCCGGAATGCAGATTTTCCATCTCTGGTGTTCCCTCTGTGCTTTCCAATACAACAAGTCGTTAAAATATAACCACACACCCCAGGTGTTAACTGTTTCGTCCTCATTATTAAGGTTTTATATAATTCGTAGAATAACATTTTTCTTTCCTTTATGTAATACGGTAATCCACTAATTAGGACTCGCATTAGATGACTTTCAACTAATTTAGCACGGTTTAAATTCCATTCAAAATAATTCCTACAACCTCTCCACCGTTTAGAATATGGAGGAGGGGCTAACAACTCTAAAGTTAAGTGTTGTTGTTTTCCTCTTGACCAATAATTTTGTTTAAACTGCTTAACAAAATCATCCCAATCCCTGAATTCATTTCTATGCAGTACTGCCCATTCCGCAGCTTCTGCTTCTAAATGTCCTATTACAAATTGAACGCGTTTTTCATTACTCCATTTAGGAGATAATGATGTTTCAAAAGCTTTTATAAAGATTATAGGGTGCAGTTCGCCTCCTGGTTTGAATACAGGAAATCGACTTGCTACATTTGAATTTGTTGTTATGTCATCCAGACATTCTGCGAGAGAAATAGTCGGATTCTGTTTAGCTGGCAGAGACGGAGTTGCATCGGATTGGCTTGCCGTGACTGCCTTATTCATATTGTTGCCATCCGTGCTAGCAAATTCGATGCGACTGTTGTCTCTGATTATGTTATTACCTCTGCTACCTGAAATGTTCTCGTTATTATCTAACTCCGATAACCGTTTCGTAATTTCCTGTATCCGCATTTCTGTATTGGATACGCGATTAGCTAATATCGATTCTTCACTGTGTTCACGATGTGAACGCTCTGTACCTTCGTCAATATTATTATCTTTGGCAGTCTCAAGATTACTGCATATCTCAGTAATTAAAAATTTCATGTTTTCGATTTCGGTATGGTCCTTTTCTACTTGATGAGTTAATGTTTCTAATTCTACATTATCTATTGAAGAAATCTCTACAGGTTTGGTAGAGACCTCTTTAATAGATTTCAATAATTCTCTGCGAACAGTTTCTGTTTGCATAGAAAATTCATCTCGTAACATATCGTTATTTTTCTGTATTTCATTTACAACTAAGATATTGACACTATCTAGTCTCTCGGTTAAGTCAGTGATATCGTTTCGCATGCGAGCTTTTTCCTCGCGCGATTCCTGGATATGTTCTTCTAACCTTTTACAATTATCGGCAATCTTATTACTAAGTCCTACTAATTTTTCTTGCATTTCAACTTTAGAAGACTCTATTTTATCACTTAATTCTCGACTGGTTTCATTAAGATATTCCTGCAACCTGTCTGTTGATTTTGTTAGCTCCCCTTTAAGTCTAGCAGTAGATTCCTCGTTAGACTGTTTTAATTCCTGTTTTAGTTCCTGTTTCAATCTAGCAGTAGATTCCTCATTAGACTGTTTTAATCTAACCATAGATTCTTCGTTAGACTGTTTTAATTCCTGTTTTAGTTCCTCTTTTAATCTAACAGTAGATTCCTCGTTAGACTGTTTTAATCTAGCCATAGATTCTTCGTTAGACTGTTTTAATTCCTCTTTTAATCTAGCAGTAGATTCCTCGTTAGACTGTTTTAATTCCTGTTTTAGTTCCTCTTTTAATCTAGCAGTAGATTCCTCGTTAGACTGTTTTAATTTAGCGATCGCCCTAAAAAGGGCTCTCATGCTCCTATCGGACATAGATTGCTCTTCGTCTGACATTTCACTTCCCGACATTATTGTAAAATATTAACTATTTACACACGCAGATTTGCAATCAACAATCCTATAAAAGCACACTCCCTATGTACAACACTCCACTTCCAACTTGAAACAAACTCACCGGACACTAATATTGTAATTTGTAGTTCTCGATGATCAGTGTGCTGCTATGGGCTGCAGATGTAACAGCCGTCGATGCAGCCGCTGAGATGCTGCGACCCCGCTTCCGCAACCGGCAGGACGCTGAGTCGAACACCGGAAACGTCGCTGGCTGCAACCACGCCCGGCACCGCCGTAGACAGGCGAAGCCCTCAGCAACACCTCTAATACCAGCCGGAGGAACACCCCGCAGCTGACGTACTGGGCCTATTAGTTTAGGGAGAAAAAAGGTTGTCGGGGTTTGCAGCGTTCAGCTGCTGCCCAACAGATGCGACTTCTCGTGGAACAACCGCGTGACCGTACTGCTTGGCTGCACTCCGTCAGATGCCCACACCCGCGAAGTCGCCGCTGGCTGGTGAAGGCTCCAAGAAACTCGCGTTGACTTCCGAAGGACTCTTGATGCTTTGTTTCGTACCTGTGTGCCTTAGTTGCACACAAGTCCTGTTTCTAAGGTCGCCACGGTGCGGTGTAACGTTACGTTTTATAGTTTTTCGTTTGATATATGACCATGTGCAGACTTCGTCACCCACGTCAGTTACACTCACTTCAAAAAATTATTTATATTCTTTTTAAATTGTCATAGAATGGTTCTTGAACGAAACTGTAAAACATCAGTTGAGTCGTGTGCAGAGAATTACATCACTTGGGCCAATTGGTTTTCGTAACTTTTTCGAATTTAAATTTCGTTTGTTTCTCCTCAGAAAATTATATCGACACACGTTATCTTGATCTAATCGATATCAGAATCACACATTAAATAAACTTTTTAGATTCAAAGTTTCGGCCAACGCTGTCTGAATCAATAATCTTGTCAAATATATTATTAATCCGTTCACATAACTCTTCATAAATAAATCTTCAAGACACGTGTTTCACCTTTAGTAACATACACTATTTTATTAGCTTCCTACACATACAGATGTGAACTTGAGCGTTGACAGACAGTGACTAACTTTTCAATAAGGTTAAGATCATTATGACGTCATTGTTGTACAAAAAGAGTATAAAAATTCATTTTTAATTTTTTAGAAACACGACGCAACAACTCGGTTCCAGGATCTTCTGTTGCTCCTTGGCTGTCGACCCGCGACGTATAGCGGCCAGCAATTTCCTCTCTGGTCGCGGCAACGAAGATGCTGTCCCCGTTCGTTGCGCCGATCTCTCCGTACATGAAACACATAAAAAAAATACAAAACTTTTAGATAATTCACATTTATTACAAATAATAAGAAAACACATAAACAAAAACTAAATTAAACTTATAGTCACCTGCAAACTGGGCTGACTTGGTGGATGGGTGACGTTTAATTTCGTCCCACTACATACCCCACCCACAAGCTCAGTTTGTCAGGTCTTAACCGAAATTAAAACTTTTCAATATACAATATTTAACTGTTAATACATTTTTCTCACATTTTACGTAACCTAGAGCCCTTGCTCTTAGATAGATTTAATCCTTTTAATACAGCAGGAGCTCTTACAAACCAGTTCTATGCTATAATAAACTCTTTAAGAAAGCACAGCAGAAGGGAAACAGTTGATACCTTCGTACTAGCAAGCCCCATGTGGTAATGCTGAATGGAGTCCTGAACGCTACAGACGAAAGCAGCCGCTACTGGCATAAACGGCTATCTCGCCATAAGCACCAGTCGCAGTCGTCAGCACGACAGGTTGCCTCTCTCGCTGATGGAAGAATCTGGAAGTATTTGTGTCCAACGAGAATCAGGACACCAGCGTTCCTGACATTGTGGCCGACTGAACAGGGCCTACCTGGACGGCAGGCCAATATCGCCCAACTTCACGGCCAAACGACATCCCTCATGTGAGGTAAAGGGCGAGATGTGGGGCCCTGAAAATATTCTAAGTTCGGAGTCGGCGCCTCCACCTTGGGCCTCTCGGCAGGCCGACCGCGTGGTGCCGGACAAAAGGGCTAGCCCCAGTGTGTGGTTCAGCGACCGTGTGGCTGGGAATTCTATGGTGGCGCTGCGTCGATGAAGAGGACATGCCGGGAGCGGCAAAGATGGCTGAATTTGTGAAACAGTAGTGGCAGGCGTTTCTCAGTTTAAATCGAAATTAATAGTAGCCAGATGAACCATGAACCTTAAAAAGAAACAAGTGCATCACCATTATTTGCACGACGATTCTGATGGTGTAATCAGATTTTCAGTATCTTTATTAGTTTAAAGTTTAGTATATGACTGTAAATTATACAAGTAACACCCAGCAGCCGCGCGGGATTAGACAAGGGGTCTAGCGCGCTACAGTCACGGACTGTGCAGCTGGTCCCGGTGGAGGCTCGAGTCCTCCCTCGGGCATGGGTGTGTGTGTTTGTCCTTTGGATAATTTAGGTTAATTAGTGTGTAAGCTTAGGAACTGGTGACCTTAGCAGTTAACTCCAATAAGATTTCACACACATTTGAACATTTATTTTAACACCCAGCAACGAATTTTAATATCTAAACGGTTCACCCGATTTTGTCGATCGACGTGTCTTTAGGACGCTATTAGTGTAAATCTAATTAGGCATAAATTACAGGCATCTGAATACTACATGAGTTATTGGAGGTTGCAATGGTACTTGAATTTCGTAACCATTACGGCACCTCACTTGAACCTCTCGATACCAGTAATATTCTACTGTGTGTCTGTAAAGTAGTTGACATATTTCTGAGACAACATTCAGATTTGATTTCATTTGTGATACATCGATCTGTTTATATTGCAATGATATTATTCTTATGTGTATTCTTTCTTTTGTCACTATGATCTTTGACGTACTTGTAACTCAGAATTTTGGGCACGTAAGCGATTATTAGTTATTTGTTAACTTGTTAGAGAGTCGGACCTTGAGAAAGTCAAGTCTTGGACGTCATGTTGGAAAGGCGCGTATTGTAGTCCACTTATAAAATGTGAACTTTAAAAGTGACTGTGAGGAAGTTGTTTTCAAGTATGTTTTGTATTGTGAAGTAATCTTAAGTGTGTCGCGTGATATTGCAATAAAAGCAATTAAAAGGAAGTGTAACTTAATTTCAGAGTGCTGATCATTTTTTTACATCACCATTGTCCAGCAGAAGTGTAATCTCCAAGAATGGTTTGAGAAGCGCTTCTACAAAACTTTTGAATATAGCAGAATAAAACCTTGGCCTCTTTGCATCCGAGCTTGGAATCATAATCACCTAGATTTTCAACGATTGAGCCATGATAATACGAGACCAGCGTGGGAACCACGAAAAGATGAGTGCCTAGTGTTTTTATTGTTACATGAAATGACTATTAACTGTGCTCCAATGACACCTGCCACATAATATGAGTGATGTTGCCCGAAAATGCAGTATTTAGTAGCGTGAGGAACACCACAATCGTTATTAACTGCTGACCTTTGTTGTGGTAGGGTTGCTAGAGGGTCAAAGTGGCCAATTACTATCTAACGCATCAGGCCATTAGTACTCCACAGTTACACGAAAAAACTGTAGCAACATGCTTATAAATAAATTTATTTACCTATGTCTTTGTTTGCAACCGACATGTACTATTCATGAAGAAATTGATCAATTATTTACTGCGTTCTAGAAAGCACAGTCATTAGGCTACTGGCTTACTGCTGTTCTATTCCTTTGATATATGTTTATTTAATTTGTTTATGTATTTAATAATGTGTGTTAGAGTGTGTTTACGGTCCAGCCGTAGGAATATTTATATTTCATTTCAAGTTATTTAAATGTGAATCCAGTATTTCTAATGTGATTCAAAATGTTTGTGAGTGTGCATTGGCTTGGCGACATGACGGAAGCGCTGTCGCCAATAACAGAGCTCGTTACCATGGGAGGGAACTACAGAAGTGAAAGGAGGGGGAGTCCTGAAGAGCACAGCGTGAGGGTCAGTACGGGAGAGGACACGGAGAGTTCTGGACAGTACGAGACAGGACAGTCCTGGAGAGTACGGCACGACAGACACACAGACGCAGGGAAGACTTGGAGAGTGGAGCAGTCTGCGCGTGGTGGAGCCGACTTGTGCAATTGTGAGATTTCCGTGGCTTCTGCAGTGAAGACATAGTATACGTTTACAAGTGAATATCTCGCGAGCCGTCTTGTTCATAACTAATTTCGTGAAATAGGAATCTATTGTTTTCCTGTTATTCAATTTATATATTATTTAATTGCTGGACCATCGACCACAATAAGTGTTTTTCAGTAATAAACGGCATTCTAAAACGTATTTCTGTTATTGTACTCATCATTTAAAGTCGTTAAGATAGTACCTGCAGATTTTATTTAATTTCAAACTTTCATTTATAAATTACTATGTTGCATTAAAAATTTGCAATTGCCGAGTGATAGGAACCTTCGACCATTCGATTCAGGTGTCTATTCATATTGTATACTGTAGACTCACCACTATTTGGCTTGTAATTCGGCAGCTACATATCCCAGCCTTGGGCGACGAAACCAGCCCAAGCTTTTAATACTTCAACTCTGAGTCAGAGGTTACGTAGTTGAGGGCCACCACACCACACCATCTTTATTGTGGAAGTCCGCAGTCGTCACAGCACGGCGCATGACGAAAAAGGGTGGTGAGTGCGAGGAGACAGAGCACCTCTCAAGTCGGCGTGGGTTATGTTCAATACACGCGGCGTCGTCAATCACTGCCAAAGCGTCGCGGCGCTGCCAGAGCCAGGAACGCCGCTAGGGGCGAACAGCCGGTGCAGCAGCCGCTGGAACAAAGTGGACGGTGTTAGCTGCCGTGGGCGGTATGAAGGTCTCTTGCGACGAGATTTCTCAGCAGGCACTGATGTATGATGCCAACCACGAATCCAGACGTTACCAGTATTTTTATAGTAATTAACTAATTCTGAATCTTCTTTCATTGCGCCTATCACAAGTCTCACCATCTGGAGAGCAAGATGTATGAGACAGGCGAAATACCCTCACACTTCAAGAAGAATATAATAATTCCAATTCCTGAGAAAGCAGGTGCTGACAGATGCGAAAATTACCGAACTATCAGTTTAATAACTCACGGCTGCAAAATACTAACGCGAATTCTTTACAGACGAATGGAAAAACTAGTAGAAGCCGACCTCAGGGAAGATCAGTTTGGATTCCGTAGAAATATCGGAACACGTGAGGCAACACTGACCCTACGACTTATCTTAGAAGCTAGATTAAGGAAAGGCAAACCTACGTTCCAAGCATTTGTAGACTTAGAAAAAGCTTTTGACAGTGTTGACTGGAATACTCTCTTTCAAATTCTGAAGGTGGCAGGCGTAAAATACAGGGAGCGAAAAGGTATTTACAATTTGTACAGAAACCAGATGGCAGTTATAAGAGTCGAGGGACATGAAAGTGAAGCAGAGGTTGGGAAGGGAGTGAGACAGGGTTGTAGCCTCTCCCCGATGTTATTCAATCTGTATATTGAGCAAGGAGTGAAGGAAACGAAAGAAAAATTCGGAGTATGTACTAAAATCCATGGAGAAGAATTAAAAACTTTGAGGTTCGCCGATGACTTCGTAATTCTGTCAGAGACAGCAAAGGACTTGGAAGAGCAGTTGAACGGAATGGACAGTGTCTTGAAAGGAGGATATAAGTCTCAGGACTGAAGACCATAACAACAACAACATCACAGTTCTTTCCCATCCTGCCAAGGAAAACTGGCAAGGAGCGAGCTGGGAGAGTGCAAGCTCTATTCGCGCCATCCCAGTAGTTGCCTCTTCCAGTGCCCATACGCAATTTGTGGGTTCCTTATCTCATCACTTACATTAATATGTCAGAGCTTGAAGTACTGAAAAGCAGCAGAATAACGCTCCTATCGGAGCACAAAGAAGGCGAATATGCTCTTGTTTAAAAGCCTGATTGAAAAGTGGAGTATCAGATGCCTGATTCTGCCTTCCTCAAAATCTTTAAAGATCTCCCGAAAAAATTTGACATGTAAACATATTAGCGCTCTTGATAACACGCAGGTCACCTCTCACTCCCACAAGCTACCCTAACAGTAACTCGCTCACCCACTTATCAAGCACTTGCTCATATACATCCACTCTCTACTGGCCATTCTCATTCACTCATTCAGTCTAATTCGTTCTCATTATCTATTTGTGTCTCCTTAGCTTGCACTGTCTCTTTTTCGACAGTCACCTTCTTTCTGTCCTACTGCTACTGTCCCCTATCACTATCACTTTCTCCCACCGGCGCTCACACCGCTGCTATCTCATCTATTCCTTGCCGGCCGCGGTGGCCATGCGGCTCTAGGCGCTGTAGTCCAGAACCGCGCGACTGCTACGGTCGCAGGTTCGAATCCTGCCTCGGCCATGGATGTGTGTGATGTCCTTAGGTTAGTTAGGTTTAGGTAGTTCTAAGTTCTAGGGGACTGATGACCTCAGATGTTGAGTCCCATAGTGCTCAGAGCCATTTGAACCATTCATCTATTCCTTCCCACTGCTCCTGTTTCTTCTCACTGTCACCATCTTTTTCTTCCTCGTTGTCATTGTCACATACTCTGTCTGTCAATATCACTGGTGCTTCCCACTCTTCTACATTCTCCTTCTCTTTGTTGATGTCGCACTGGCAGTATCTCTTCCTAGCACTGTTGTGTCACTGTCAAGCATGTTCCACTGCCACTGTATCCCTTCCTATCTCTTATACTACCATTGAACCTTCGCTTTTGGCTTATCACAACGACTGTCTACTATCTTCCAGTATCTAGCAATTTTCCTGCTCTTTCACACTGCCACTATTTCCTTCTCTCTCAGCATAAAACATCGAGAATATTTTCGCATGCCAACATTTTTTGAATTTTTTTTAAGGTGTTGAGGAAGATAGAACGACGGAAGTGCTACCTCACTTTTCAGAAGCATATTCATCTATTTTGTGCTACGACATGAGCCATTTCTGCTGGTTCGTTTCTTTTAGATGCTACAGTAGGGCATATCACTCACCTCAAAGTAAATTTATTAGTCGATAACATTTTGACGGTTTACTTACGTGAAATCTAAATTATACAAAACTAATTTTAAACATCAGCCAGCAGTTTGCGTGCACACAAATTTTTCATGTGCTGCAGTACTACAACATGCGGATTCCCGAACCGTTCAGTTAATAATGGAGACACTTTATAGTATATTTCGGAGTGCTATACCACTTTCTAGAATACGTTTTTACGTCACATCGGCTGTTACTTGTGTATTTTACGTATACAAGAAGGGTAACTTTCAACCCCTGCATCTCAGAAGTAGCTAAACATACCAAGAAAATTTTCAAGATACTTCGGCATCCGGATCTTATAAATGCGTTGTAAAACTGACATGTATTTGCTGTGCATAGCTGTCTTTGAATCTGTAGGTGGCTTTTGGTGTTATCGTTAACGGATAAATATTTTTGAAAACTGGAAGATGGCACATCCAGATAAATGCCTAGAGAATCTAACGTTAAAATTTGAGCAATTTATTGCTCTTGTTTATTATTTAGATCTCGCCTCACACCGGATTTCATGTGCGTGTTTTACGTTTGCACATGAGATAAGTTTGAACCCTTGTATCTCGGAAACGGATGAAGAAATTAAGAAGGGTTTCACGATCGTTCACGGCTACGAGCATAGGAATGTACCACAAACATTTCAGCCGTTTTCTGTGTTTAACCTTCTTGGAATCCGCGGCTCGGTTGTAATAAAAAAAAAAAATGCTAAAATACGCCTCCTGGGGTTGTCTAAGGAAACTCCAATGAACTAATAATAATTTTTGAGAATGGGAAGTCGACACATCTGTATAAATGCATAGAGAATATACTGTTAAAAACAGAGCAATTGTCTAAGGCGCCGCAGTCATGGACTGTGCGGCTGGTCCCGGCGGAGGTTCGAGTCCTCCCTCGGGCATGTGTGTGTGTGTTTGTCCTTAGGATAACTTAGGTTAAGTAGTGTGTAACCTTAGGGACTGATGACCTTAGCAGTTAAGTCCCATAAGATATCACACACATTTGAACATTTTGAACCGAGCGATTGATCATTTAGATTTCGCCTCACATCTGATATTACGCAGGTAGTCTACAAGTAGAAATAAGGTGCTTCTCGGAAACGGATAAAGAAATAGCGACACTGTTTAAGGTCTATCGAGATCAGGATCTTAGGAATAAAATTTTTCCCCATTTTCTGTGCATAGAAAACTTAGAATGCGAGGCTTGATTTTGGTATGGAAAAATTAGCCAAAAATATTTTTTGAGGTTTTTGTAAGGAATCACCCGTGAACTAATGGTGCATTCATAAGCCTTTTAAGATCAAAAGTGAATCACATCAAATGCAAAAAGACCCAAACTCAGTGCCCCATTTGCCTAAGCAGACAGACATGTACTGTAAGGTAGTGACATTAAGACACTCCTTCCTTCGGGTCTACTTTTCTGGCGGAAAGTCAAGCACAGGTACGCCGGTCAGGAACGTTAAAGCAGAGAGGGATGTGAAGATGATGTCAGCCAATTACATGCTGACCGACCCCTCTCTAGGACGACAGCCCGACGGGAGCGCCATCTACACGAAGAGAACATAAGCGTTACACCCGACTGGCCATGCCCCTGTTGAAGACTAGCGGTTCGCCGAATTCTACAGCAGCGAATTCAAGAATGGCATCAAGACTAGTCATTTCACTTCTACTATGTAGCACTGAAGTGATATCTTATTTTATCTGTCGGCCTTTTCTGCGACACATCTGTATTCCACAAAGTATTGTAATCATTTCCTTTTCTAACGAACTTCATTATTACAAATTGCGTGAATTGTTGTCTGTTGATCGTAGAAGCAGGTGTCCTAGGCACCCTACATTTGATGAGTGGGCAGGAAACAACATTGGTGAATAGGTGTAAAAAAGAACCCAGAGCCGACAGTCACCACAGACTCTCTGTTTTCTTTTCGTCGGCTTTTGTGTTTTGCTGGCGCCTTACTTCTATATTGTCTTTCTTTGCAGGGGTGTGCTTCCTCGCTTTCACATTGTCTCTTGTAGTGTTTTAGCTAATCAGTGTTTTCATATGGGAGCTACGGGAACTTTCTTTGCTTTTGTGCTCACTTTTATTGCTCGCCTTGTCTGTTTATTGCGTTTCTCTCTAGCAATGTGAGCAGCCCACCTAATTCACGCCCTGCACAAGCGCCTCAGCTGCAAGCGTTAGATGCAAGGCAGCTAATACAGATACTTCAGTTTCATAGGCTACAAACATCAACCCTGCTAAACACGGTACAGCATCTCCTGGCGAATCGAACAAATACACAACAACAATCTACATCTGCATCAGCTCCAAGTGCTAAACCGCCTTTCTTCCAGTTTCATGAGCAAGAAGAGGAATGGCTCAAGTAGTTGCAATAGTTCGAAGCCCACGAAACTAAGCCCATGAAACTTCATTATTTTCTGTCCATGATAGGAAGTGCAGTGTTCCATGTCATCAGGAAGTTTAACTAACTATTATGACCAACAAGTTAAAATGGTAGCAGCTAGGTACGAGTTCTATAATTGCAAGAAACGGTCAGAACAAACTTATCAAGAGTGGATAACAGATTTGCAAGATATTACAAGGGAAATGAAAATTCCAATGTGCTTGTGGTACTTTATATTCTGATGTTATGTTGCGTGTTGCGATTGTGTACAATGTAAATGATATCAAACTTAGAGAACAGATTTTGAAACAGTCTGATCCATCATTTCAGCGCATAGTGCAAATACTGTATCAGTACGTGTCATGTTGACCAATAAGTTTGAGTAGCCAGCAGTTTGTCGGGTAGAGCTGCCCAATGCTCACAGCCAGCCCTTTACGCAGCAGCATCCCGCGTGCGCCACATACTGTAAACATCACTCTACACAGGCGAACCGAATTAAGCCTTTGTGCTATTCACAGCACAATCACCACGACTGCCTGTCCTGGCAAGCGCAGTGTTATGCTTGTGGCAAAAAAAGGTCACGTACAATCTGTGTATTTGCAACGGAACAAATGTAAGAATTCTTACCACCCACAAAACTCTAGACACAAGCCCCGTCTAATAAATGTAGTGTGTTCCAAGCATGCTACAGACATTAGCAAATCTAGCAAGCAAACACCTTCTTCGCTGATACTCCAGTCCAACAAGCTATTTGGGTTTTTGCGTATTAGTGGAAAATGTGAGAAATTTCAGTTGGACATGGGTGCCTCTGTTACACTGCTGTATCATAATACATATGAACCGTTAGGCTCCCCACGTCTGTCTAAAGCTAGGACGCATCTGGTGGCTTATAACAGACAAGACATTCCTTTTCTCGGAAAATATATTATGCCTGCCATGTATTGCTCATTGTAACTTTCACTGTGCTACAATCACGCGATTGTGAGAACATATTTGTCCTTGACTCCTCTGATTTGCTCAGCTTTCTAATTCAGAAAAATGTATTGTCAGTGACTGCATTCTATGTAAAATGCAGAGCAGATAGCTTGCTGACAGAATTCCCCGCACTTTTTTTCTGAAGGTTTAGGCAAGGCTAACAATTTTGTTGCACATGTTACAATGAAAAACAATGCTCAGCCGAAATTTTTCCGGGGCACAACTGTTACCAATGCACTGCGGGACCAAGTCGCTGTTGAATTTAAAGAATTGCAAGATAGTCGAGCTACCGCTCCCATATCAGCCACTCAATAGGCACGTACATTAGTTTTGCTCCTCAAACCGTCAGGTTGCATTCACCTCTGTGTTGACTTTAATTCTACAGTCAACTCACAAACTGTGATTGATACTTCTCCACTGCCACACCCAGAGGATCTCATGGACAGATTAATCTCTGGTCGCTACTTTTCAAAAAGTGATTTGCGTGATGCGTATCTTCAGATGCCACTAGATGAAGAATCCCAAAAAGTGTGTACTGTGAAAACTCATTTGGGCTTGTTTAAATATTTGCATTTGCCTTTCGACAGTGCTTCCGCACCCGCCGTTTTCAAACGGTTTTGGGAGCACCTGAATGCTCAAGTACCAAACTGTTAAAACTATTTGGACGATATTATCGTAGCAGGTCGTACATCTGAAGAACACACTGCAAATTTGCGTACTTTCTTTCGTGTGTTATCTGCTGCAAGACTAAAGTGTGGACTGGTCAAGTGTGATTCTTTTTAAACCTGAGTTGCAGTAACTTGGTAATGCCATCAACAGTCAAGGTGTACATCCTCTTCACTCACATTTATTACATTTATTTGCCATATGACATCTGACAGTTCCTCGCAATCTTACAGAATTGCTGTCAGATTTAGGGAAAATGAACTATTATAATCGGTCCATAATGAATGCTGCAATACGCTGCTCCATTGCATCTCGGGGGTCGCAAGAATGTCCTCTTTGTTTGGACATATGAGAGGCAAGAAACTTTCCAAAGACTTAAAGATGCATTGCTTAGCGATCGATGTTTGGTGCACATTGCAGTTATTTCACCAAGGACATTGGGGGATTGTTCATACGAAACAATTAGAGTGTCGACACTGTACTTGGCAGGGTATGGACACTCAGATAGAACAGATGATGTCACAGAGTCAGGTATGTGCAGAAAATCAGCCCGATCCGCCACAAACATTCTGTGCTTGGCCTAAAACGAAATCACCATGGGAACGTATGCACATAGACTTTGCGGGACCTGTTTGGAACTCCCGTTGGTTGACTGTGGTAGACTCTTATAGTTAGTTTCTTTTACCTGTGACAATGAGCTCGACAACATCGGGTGTGGTCCTCTAATCCCTCGAAGGTTTGCCTGAAGTCAAAGTGTAGGACAACGGCTCTCAGTTCACGTCAAATGTATTTGAAACATTCTGTGAACGCAGTCGCTTACAGCATCTATCCAATGCACCGTTCCATCCACAGTCAAACGGCGAAGCGGAACGTTTCGTCAGAATCTTCAAGCAGCAGATGGCCAAACTTCGCACCGCATACACCACCATGTAACCATTTCTCGCCTCCTATTGTTCGCATCAACGATATGGACCATCGCCAGCGGAATTGCTTCACGGCCACCGCAGTCCGACACTGCTCCCCATGCTCCACCATCCTCAGCGACTGGCGCCGAAAGAAGGCCGCAAGTATCGCTCTATGCCGCATCAGATTGACTTTTACAGGGTTTTTAGCTGCAGCAGATGGTGGCCGCTGGGCGAGGTCCTTCGTCGACTTGGCGAGTGCATGTATCTCATTTCAGGCCCCGGAGGATTGCAAGCCCGAGATCACAATCAAATCCACCAGTGTCATGTGCACGGTGATTCTTCTGTGTCTCTTCCCCAGCAGCCGCTGGAGGGTGTTATCACGACGCTGCAGGACAACCCCATGGAGACGGAGCCTTTACCTCCTCCGCCTTCTCTCGCCCTGACCAAGGAGATGGACCCGCCCACGCCACAGTAGCCGATGCCTTCTACATCTTGTTAAGGGGTTCAGGGGGTGGACGCGTACCCTTCTGGTCGTTTTCCGGGAGACGTTCCCGCTAGAGCGAAGGCCGGCTGACGGGGTACGACCAGAAGTCAGACGTCCCCTGCAGCCACAGCTTCCGGTCCAGTGCAGACTCCACGATCCAGACTCACATCCCGTTGTCGAGCTTCATATCCGACTACGGTTCGTCGCTTTGCGGTGAGGAGCGGTGGGGGGGGGGGGGGGTGGGGGGGTGGGGGGAGGGGGGTAAGGAGGAATGTTCCCGCTTAAAGTCAAGCGCCGGTACATCGGTGGGGAACGTTAGAGCAGAGAAGGCTGTGAAGAAGATTTCAGCCAATTGCACACGGACCGACCCCTCTCTAGAGCGATAACGTGATGGCAGCGCCATCTACTTGAAAAGAACATAAGCGCTGCACCCGACTGGCCGCGCATCAGTTGAAGACTACCAGTTCGTCGATTTCTGCAACAGCGAGTCCAAGAATAGCATTAAGAGTAGTGATTTCGATTCCACTATGTAGTATTGTGTATTCTGAAGACATTTCTTATTTTGTCCTTCACTCTTTGCCTGCTACACATCTGTATTCCACAAAGTATTGTAATCATTTCCTTTTGTAAGAAGCTTCATTAATACGAACTGCTCGAATTGTTTTCTTTCGATCCGAGAAGCAGATTTCCTAGGCACCCCACATATGATGAGTAGGCATAATACAAGATGTACAAATGCTCCCTAGGTAACGGGCTTTCAAATACACTTTACCCCACCTTCCTCATCTTTCTGTCATGAATAGATCCCATAGTATAAACCGCGGAAGAATCTCGTTTTTAGGCACGGCGTTCTGATCGTACAGTATTAGGTAGACATAAGGTGGTCGCGTCCGTACCCATGATGGATCACTTAAAATATTTTTGTGTTGACTGTAGTAAACGCACTGTTAGTTCGCAGTCCTGGCATAGGTGGGCGAAGGTTTACAGTATAGGTTTTTTTTTAGTCTTGTGACTGGTTTGGTACGGAACGCCATTAATTCCTCTCCTGTGCCAACGTCTTCGTCTCAGAGTAGTACTTACAAGCGACGAGCACAACTATTTTTTTATTGTCTTTCAATCCCTGTCTTCTTATACGGTTTTTGCCCTCTCTATCTCCTTCTAGTACCATGGAATTTATTCCGTAATCTCTTAACAGATGTCCAATCATCCTGTCCCTTCTCAGTCAATGTTTTCCACATATTCCTTTGCTCTCCACTTCTGCGCAGAACCTCCTCATTCCCTACCCTATCAGCCTATCTAATTTTCAACATTCGCTTGTAGCACCACATCTCAAATGCTTTGATTCTCCTCTGTTTCACTTTCCCTACAGTCAGTGCTTCACTACCATACAATGCTGTGCTTCAAACGTACATTCTCAGAAATTTCTTAGTGAAATTAGGGCCTATGTTTGATACTAGCATTCCCTTGGCAGGAATGCTTTTTTTTTCCAGAGTTAGTCTGCTTTTAGTGTCCTCCCTGTTCCGTCAGTAACTGATTATTTTGCTCCCTTGACAGCAGAATTCCTTAAATTCATCTACTTCGTGGCCATCAAACTTGATGTTAAGTTTCTCGTTATCCCCATTTCTGCCACTTCTCATTACCTTTCGTCTTTCTTCGATTTACTCTCACTCTACGTACTGTACTCGTTAGACTATTCATTTCAATCAGCAGATCATGTAATTCTTCTTCAACTTCACTCATAACAGAAATGTCATCAGCGAATCGTATCGTTGATATACTTTCACCTTGAATTGTAATTCCACTACCCAACCTTCCTTTTATTGCCTTCATTTCTCTTTCGATGTACAGATTGATCAGCAGCGGCAAAATAATACGTCCTTGTTTTACACCCTTTTTAATCCGAGCACTTCGTTCTTGGTCATTCACTCCTATTAGTCGCTCTTGGCTTTTGAACAGTGTATATTATCCCTCTCTCCCTATAGCTCACCCCAATAATTTCTCTCAGGATTTCGAATATCATGCGCCGTTTTACATTGTCCACGCTTTTGCAGGTCGACAAATCCTATGAACGTGTCTTGATTCTGCTTTGTTCTTGCTCCCATTGTCGAGTGGAACGTCAGAATTGCCTCTCTGGTGCCTTTACATTTCCTAAAGCCAAACCGTTCGTCATCTAACACATCAGCAGTTTTCTTTTCCATTCTTCCGTATATTAATCTTAGATACATGAGATGTTAAGCTGATTGTGCGATAATTATCGCACCTGTCAGATCTTCCGGTCTTCGGAATTACGTGGGTGGTATTTCTTTTGAAACTCAGATATATCGCCACAATCGGGCATCCTACAAACAATCAAGAATAGTTTTTTGTTGAAACTTCCCCCAATGACGTTAGAAATTCTGATGGAATGTTATCTATCCCTTCTGCCGTATTCGATCCTAAGTCCCCCAAATGTCTCTTAAATTCCGATTCTAATAATGAATCCCCTATCTCCTCTAAGATGACTTCCTTTTCTGCTTCTATCACATCAGACAAATCTTCTCCCTCACAGAAGCCTTCTATGTGCTCTTTCCTCATATCCGCTATCTCCTCTGCGTGTAAGAGCGGAATCCCCATTGCATTGTTAATGTTACCATCCGTGCTTTTAATTTCATCAAAGGTTGTTTTGACCTTCCAATATGCTGAGTCAGTCCTTCCGAAAATCTTTTTTTTTTCAGTTTCTTCACATTTGACATGGAGCCATATCGTTTTAACCTCACTGTTTTTCTTTCCAACTTCTCCTCTCAGAGATATCCATTCCTCTTCAACTCTTCTGCCTACTGAGCTATTCCTTATTGCTGTGTCTGTAGCCTTAGAGGACTTCAAGCGTATTTCGTCATTACTTAGTGCTTCCGTATCCCACTTCTTTGCATATTAATTCTTCTTGACTGATTTCTTAAACTTCAATCTACTCTTCATCATTACTAACTTGACCTATATCTGCTCCTGGGTAAGTCTTACAATCCAGTATCTGATTTCCGAATTTGTGCTTGACCATAATGTAATATGACTGAAATCTTCCGGTATCCCCCAGCCTTTTCCAAGTATACCTCCTCCTCTTGTGGATCAATCATAATCTCCTGTAACCTTTTCTGCCACTCCTTCCCCTACAACTGCATTCCAGTCCCCCATGACTATTAGATTTTCATCTTTATTTGTGTATAATATTGCCCTTTAAATATCCTCAAATACTTTCTCTATCTCATCATCTTCAGCTTGCGTCGTCGGCATATATATCTGAACTATCATAGTAGTTGTTGGTTTGCTGTTAATTTTGATAAGAAAAACCCTATCTCTAAACTGTTCTCAGTAACGCACTCTCTGTCCTACGTCCCTGTTCATAATGAACCCTACTCCGTTATACCGTTTCCTGCGGCTGTATATTGTGTTGTATTTCACAAGTAGTGTACCTAATTGTCATTAAGATCCGTATGTTTGCTTGTAGTGAGTCGAACTGAAGCAGGTTAACTAAGTGGAATTGCTGGTTGAACAGACTTTAATAGTAGTGGTCATGGAATCAGGGGAAGCGGCAGCTCTTTTATGGAGCGCCCTTTGATTACGAAATTAATTATGCACGCTTAGTTATAGTTTCGTTACAATGTGTGACTGCTCAAAGTGTCTACCGCTTACTGTGTAGATACCACAGAGATGCAATTTAGCTTCTAAAGAGGTAATTACTGATTCTGTCTACGCGACCTCCATATCATATCAAACTTTGTTGTGCATAGTTAATCCCATTCTGAAGCATGTCCGCTTCAGGCCATGTTACTTGAAGCAGAAGAAAATCTAGTATTAAATTGTATCACAGGGCTCTCTAATTATGACTCTGTAAAAGCATTTTATTTCAAGCTGATGAACTGGTCTTCCCACAACAACACTACGCCCCACAAAAAATATCGAATATCTGTTTGCTTTACTTTGTTCCAAACTTTTCTCTCTGCCTGAGCTGCACTTTATGTAAGCCATTGTTTTAGTGTGACAGTGCTTTAAAATTTACCTAACAGTTCGTAATTGTGGTTTATCGCTAGTGTCAAATCCCAGTGTCGCACTTACCGAAGACTGGACCACGATATGTTACGTAAAATAATGTTTAGACGTACCTTTTAAGATTAACCCTTAGGATTAAAGCTTATTAGATCCGCAGACATATGGAAAACTGAGTAAAGATCCCCATGATCAAGTTATTAGAACCGTTACGCACTTGATAAAGGAAGTCTTCTGTTCAACAGAGCGTTTAGAAAAGTCCGTACAATGCCGTTGCTCTATCAGCAAGACTCTATGAGTTGTCGATAGTCCGAAAGGAACATAGTCGTCTGAGATCTATAATGAGTGTCAGTCGTTCGCCCACCTATTCGGATTTTTTCCCTTGATATTGAAAAACTGGTTTAATTTTGTCTGATGGCCGCTTATTTCTAATGGAACGATGGAAATGGAAATGAGCGTTTGGCGTCATTGGCCGGGAGGCCCCTCGCGGGGCAGGTCCGGCCGCCATATCGCAGGTCTTATTACATTCGGCGCCACATTGGGCGACCTGCACGCCGGATGGGGATGAAATGATGATGAACACAACACAACACCCAGTCCCTGAGCGGAGAAAATCTCCGACCCAGCCGGGAATCGAACCCGGGCCCAGAGGACGGCAATCCGTCACGCTGACCACTCAGCTACTGGGGCGGACAAATGGAACGATGAGTTCTATGAACAGACGGAAGACGTGGCTGTGGGCAGCCCCTTAAGCGCAGCTATGGCGAATTTCTTTCTGGAAAAATTCGAAGAGCGGACCCACTAAAAATCCAACATTTGGTTCTTGTGGAGGCATGGCAGAGAAAATTCAGGTCGATATCACAAGCGTCCGAAGATTCACTTTACCATAGAGTAGGAAGAAGGTGGAAGACTAAATATTCTTGATTTGCCAGTTTTCAAGAAAATCCATGTACACAGTCCGTTACCTACATTGGGACTGCTTCCACCAATCACAACGAAAGGGAGCCATCATAAAAACGTTGGCAGACAGAGCAAGGAACATTTTCGAACCGGAGCTGCTTGACGCGGAACTAAAACACCAGATGAGTGCATTACTCAAGAATGGTTAAAGTAACGAAAATAACTGTGCAAAAATCATATGATGAACAAGCGCCTGTGAGATCAAAAGTTTTCTTGCCTTTCGTTGGGAACGTTACTAGCCGCATAGGAAAAGTCTTGGCAAAACTGAACATTGTGGTAATCTACAAACCCAGCCTGAAGATACTGGATGACCTAAAATGGGACAAGTATCCTTGAAAACGCCAGGTACTTGTAGGATTCCGTGTAGTTGTTGGGAGGTGTCCGTGGGTAGTTCAAGAAGAGCTATCAAAAAACGACTAGAAGAGCACAAGAGCAACTCTAGAGTTGGAGATAGTGACATATCAGCTGTTGCCGAATGTCCATTGAAGCCCGGAGACTTCGGGATTCATTTTGCTAGGACTTAATTATTGGCAGGCACAAGCTGGAAACCGTGAAAGACTATCCAGAGAGGCCGTAGAGATTGTTAGACACCCCAAGAATTTCAATAAGAAGGAGAAGGGTGCGAGATTGAAAGACGTCTGGATCTTGCTGGTGAAGAAGATGTGTGGGAGTCTTCCACCATCGGTTATAGCAACAGTGGACGATGACAACCGTCAACAGCCAACTGCGCCCGGGTATTTAAATTTCGTGACATCACACTACCGCGTGGGAGCTCCCGTAAACGGAATGTTTCAGCAGGCAATAGCGAGCCAGGGTGTGAATAGAATACTCACAGAAGCTAAGATTCCCCATTGAAAATGTCCTCTCAGTCTAGGGCGAAAGGTTGAGTCTGAATGTGAAACCCATTCGAACACGACACGATAGTATGGAATATTGTAGTAATTGTACCATTTGAAATTTATTCAATTTCTCAGTCACGTAAAGCTTTAAATCTACTGCAAACGTTATATCGGAGTAGAATATGATACGAAATAATCATTATTGCTAAGAAAAAAATATATATATATTTTTTTAATGGAAGGAGTTTAAACATACTGCGCGTGCTAGATTGTCTGTGGAAATCTTAGTGACGTTGAAAAGTTCCTGACCTCATAACGACAGTAATGGAACGTAACAAAGTAAACAAGTTTTAACGTCCAGTGTTGCGGTCGTTCTCGAAACAGTGTGAACACTGGTTTAGGATTTAATGCAATGAGCCAGGCGTGGACGTTGGAGCGAAAGATACGATGGCCAACGTCGCTGTTTGTGAGCGACGGAGCCGACTGGAAATCCACTGCGACAATATAGAGCCGTTGCTCGATCCTGAGTAGGGAATGACGGTCAAGCAGCTTCTGCGTGCCTAAAAGCAACGGTTTCAGTGACAAACCTGAATTCTCCAATAGCAACACTGAATGTAACTTGTGGCTGCAAGGAAAATGTGAAGAAATCGGATAAAAAATGGTCGTCGGGATGTCACATTAAGCATTTAGATAAGTCAAAGTAAGCTTCGCTGGAATTTGAACTAAGAGTGTCAACACGAAGAGTGCAATAACAATTCCAGTTTTTAGTGCCGAGGAGTGTTTGGATGGGTGGAAAGAGTATTGTTTAATGACTTAATAGACTTGATAGAATAAATGTAAGAAAATATGGAAGACATAGTGAATCCCGTGTTAGAGTCAGAGTTTAATAGAGCTTTTTAGTAGGGCTGTTGGTGAAATATCGATACGTAGATGTATCTCACAAAAATATCGATGTATGTCAGAGAGACTCCCTTACACGACATATCGATATATCGGTATCGAAATGGCGGTATCGGGTGCCGATATTTATATTTTGATTTTCAATTTTCGGTAAATATTTGAAACAGATCTTAAGAAATTCTGGTACAACATAATTTTGCTTTCACTATCTGAAGAAGTCTTGCTACATTTGAGTTTTCATCACGTTCAGTCTTTCTCTTTGACTCTGGGAAGCAAGAATAGGTGGCACAAAGAAGAATTCCGATAGCACTCGAAGTGCCGGTTTCAACGTGGGTGTGGGGGGGGGGGAGGGGGGGGGAGTGTGTGTGTGTGCGGGGGGGGGGGGTTGTGGATGGAATAACAAGAGTCCCAAAGTGAAGAAATGGCACACCAGTTGCGTTACGAGAAAAAAAATAATGACTACTATTTCTTCACATCGGCATTCATCAAAAATAGTTGCTGGAAATGTTGGACAAAAATCTAAATAACATAATTTGTCTAGCGGTGGGCGGAGACGTCTGAGGCTAAATGCTAATGGAATCGGCGCTTGGCGCTATCTACAGAAACTACAAAGTTTAATTTCACCACGCAGTTTTGACACTACATCTGCTAGGTCATTGGCGATGGCAGAAACGAAAAAAAAAAAACAAAAAACAAAAAAAACAGGGAAATCGTCATTGTGTGGCAATCGTGGTGCGACCTGCTGTGTTGCCTTTCATGAACAGCATTCCAGGGGATTTTCTAACAGGACAACGCTCGCCCATCTACCGCCGTTGCAGCCCAACTTACTCTAAAGAGACGTTACCTACACCTGCTTGATCACCAGATCTGTCTCCAATCGAGCGCATATGAGACATCATCGGACATCTTCAGCGTTATTCGTCACCAGCATTAACAGCCTCTGCATTGATCGACAAAGAGCAAGAGCCATGGTGTTCCATCTCACAAACTGACACCTGGCACCTGCACAACACAATGCACCCACTTTTGTATACTAGTTGTATTCCAGTTATTACACCGGCTATTAATATACCAGAATTTGACATCTGCAATTGTTTATCTCACGCTTACATCAACCTGTGACCTTGCGAGGTTGATCACTGTAACATGTTAAGTAGACAAATTTAGTCCCGAAATTTCATTACTCTACGTTAATTATTTTTTGGTGCTCGGATTTTTTCCGTTAGAGTACGTTTGTTGCCCTCGTTTTTTATGGGACGCATACTGCTCATCCGTGTTTAACACGGGATGCTGTGTATCGTCGTTTCTCGGAGAGCTTTCGTCCTGACCTGCGAGTACAGTACAGAATGATTATGCGGTCTGCCCTCGCCATTTTTTCAGCTATCCGGCACGCTGTGGACCAGGTTTGGTGACCTATGAGTCATAAGACGATCAGTTTGGCTGTAGGCAACGTAAAGACACCTCTTATGTAGTTCTGACATTGCTCTTGATAATGCAGACAGGGTATAACAAGAATTACTCACGTTCATGAGATTTGTCCACGGAGAAAAAGCGTACAACAGTGTAATACGGTGCCACATATTCGATTTCTGAGAATATGTGGGGTAAGCTGTGCGGAATGACTAGAAAACGGCATTGTGCAGAAAAAAACAGGAGAGAACACGAACAATGGAAGACCAAGAGCAATGTCGTCAGGTTAAAAGGGGGCAGGATGACTGCAGTGTCTCGTCCCAGTGTTCAATCTATAGGCTACCTCGAAGAACGTAACTAACTGTTTGTCACGGCACAAACCACCCAACTTATCTACATTTACCTCTACATCTACATACATAATCTGCAAGCAACAGTATGGTGCTTGACGGAGGGTACAGTGTAGAACTAGTATTCGTTTCCTTTCCTCTTTCACTCGCAAGTAGGACGAGGGAGAACTGATGGCAGAGCTCTGATTTCTCGTATCTTATCTTCGTGGTCCTTACTTAAAATTTATGTTGGTGGCAGTTGAATCTTTGTTCATTCAGCTTCAAATGGCCATTCTCTAAATTTTCTCTATAGTGTTCCCTGAAAAAAAGTCGCCTTCCCTCCAAAGATTCCCATTTGAGTTCCCGAACCATCTGTGCAGTTCTTGCGTATTGTTCGGACCTACCGGTAACAAATTTAGCAGCCCGCCTCTGAACTGCATCGATGTCTTCCTTCAGTCCCAGCTGGTGAAGATCCCAAACACTAGAGCAGTACTCAACAGTGGGTCGCACTTGTATCCTATATGCCGCCTCCTTTACAGATGAACCACACTTTCCCAAAATTCTCCCAATAAAGGGAAGTCAACTGTTCGTCTTCCGTGCCACAATCCTCACATTTCCGTTCCATTTCATATCCCTTCGCACCGTTACGCCCAGATAATTAAACGACATGACTGTGTCAAGCAGGACACTGCTAATGCTGCATCCGAACATTAAAGGCAGGACACTGCTAATCCTGCATCCGAACATTAAAGATTTGTTTTTCCTGTTCATCCGCATTAACTCACACATTTACACATTTAAATCCCTTTCAGATCCTCTGGCTAAAATTGTGTACATTGACTTTTATTGTGTCTTAGGTGTAACAGAAGTATTTTCCCCAATGGAAACATGAGGTACACATTTCTCAGTGCTCAAACTTTTCATCATGCACAAGTGCTGCCAACTGTTGGGGATCGTTATGAAAATATGACCAAATCAATATAGTAGTGCGCAGCTGTACGTGACCACCAGATCACATGGATGTGGTTCGTTCGCTTTAGTCCACTGTTAATTGAATGTTGTAATTCTTATTTCGCATCGAAATCATAGAATGATCATGCTACTATCTATTACAACCGAGAACAATTCGTAATTGTTTATTTTAGTCCATAAAATGAAGCTAACTTTGCAAAGTATGTTTCGAAATTTTAATTTGTATAAATCATATCTTTTTGTAAATCAGACATCTAAAATCGTGAAAATATCACCTTGAAGCATTACCACTTAAACAAAAATTTTCCTTCTTCCAGGAAAAATTCAGGTACCGAAGAGTAAATTAATTTTATACATTTTTGAATATACAGGGTGTTACAAAAAGGTACGGCCAAACTTTCAGAAAACATTCCTCACACACAAATAAAGAAAAGATGTTACGTGGACATGTGTCCGGAAACGCTTAATGTCCATGTTGGAGCTCATTTTAGTTTCTTCCACCTACGCTCAATGGAGCACGTTATCATGATTTCATACTGGATACTCTACCTGTGCTGCTAGAACATGTGCCTTTACAAGTACGACACAACATGTTGTTCATGCCCGACGGAGCTCCTGCACATTTCAGTCGAAGAGTTCGTACGCTTCTCAACAACAGATTCGGTGGCCGATGGATTGGTAGAGGCGGACCAATTCCATGGCCTCCACGCTTTCCTGACCTCAACCCCCTTGACTTTCGTTCATGGGGGCATTTGAAAGCTCTTGTCAACGCAACCCCGGTACCAAATGTAGAGACTCTTCGTGCTCGTATTGTGGCCGGCTGTGATACAATACGCCATTCTCCAGAGCTGCATCAGCGCATCAGGGATTCCATGCGACGGAGGATAGATGCACGTATGCACGTATCCTCGCTAAAGGAGAACATTTTGAACATTTCCTGTAACAAAGTGTTTGAAGTCACGCTGGTACGTTCTGTTGCTGTGTGTTTCCATTCCATGATTAATGTGATTTGAAGAGAAGTAATAAAATGAGCTCTAACATGGAAAATAAGCGTTTCCGGACACTTGTCCACATAACACATTTTCTTTCTTTGTGTGTGAGGAATGTTTCCTGAAAGTTTGGCCGTACCTTTTTGTAACACCCTGTATATGAGAGAGAGTGAGTGGTAGGGGGGGGGGGGGGGTGGAGAGAGAGAGAGAGAGAGTTATTCTAACAGATATATATTCCTACTCCGTTTATTTTACTTTGACAATGTAATCAAAGCGAAGTGACTCACCCTCGAGGCATCGCATGCTTTACAGTTACCTCGAGTCACTGACCTCAAGCTGTGAACTCGGAAAGGGCAGAAGCAGCCATCCCTCGCCCGCCCCGTGGCGTCGGGCGCTGGTGACGTATAATTCGGCCGTCGTAGTATTTCTGGCGAGATACAGCGCCTTCCTTTCGATGCCGTCATCTCCTAACTTCCTGGCGCTATCTCCATCACCAGCGGACCCGTAAATTCGGCTGTTATGGAAAGCGGGCCACTTAGGGCGGATAGGGTCGCGCCGACGGCCGGCGTGATCCGCGCTTCGCGCAGCCACGTCGCGCTGAAGTACTGCCGATTTACTGCTGCGGGACGCAGCCGCAGGTACTTTGCAGCCAACTGGATACACTTTACGACGCCCACTCCACGAGAAAGAGGTGTAGGGGGCCAGTCTCTCATTTTGTGAGGCAGCGAATATGCCTCCCGTTGCATGCACCCGTCTATTGGACTTAACTATAGAATTTTTTTAGCTGCACATTCCATACCCTGCGTACAAAAGTTTAACCAAACCCAAAGTTGCGTACCCGCGAATCAGCAAAAAAAAAAAAAAAGCTTGAAGGAAGCGTAGGATGGCATGGATGAACTGAACCCAGAAGTGTGACCTTTTCTTTGCGAGGGACATTTCATAAATAATGCAAACAATTTTGTTGCTTCGCATCAGGAACAAGTCGAAGCGTGGTGGAGTTATGTCCTGGCTGTAGGGAGGCTGCAGACACACTTACCATCGTATTCGGCAGTTTTCGGGCTACAACACTGCCGATACGCGGGCGAGCACTATTGAGTATAATGGGACGGCCAGCCTCGAGCAACTGAGTTTGGGTTTCATGCATTTTTCTTCACAGATTTGACATGAAGTTACGATAACACATTGCTGTGGTACTTCCCCATGGGGCTCTGTCATGATCATCCCTTTGTGATCATAAGCAAAAGTCATCATTTTCTTCAGCTCTGACTGAGAGCGTTGAAATTTTTTCGAACTTGGGTAATCTGCAGCTCTCGTCTCGTTGGACTGTAATTTCAGGTTCGGTTCAAAGTCTCTAATGCAAGTTCCAGCGACAGAAACAATTCGACACAAGACATTTTATATTAGGCTTTACCGTGACTGTCACTGACATTAAATGAAACAACCATTTTACTGTTAGCAGTCTCTGTTAATTTATTTCCACGAGGTTTCAAAGGCCTAAACTTCCATCATCAGGTGGATTTACATTTGTTAGTACGACGTCCGTGTGTGTGTGTGTGTGTGTGTGTGTGTGTGTGTGTGTGTGTGTATGTGTTGCGTTACGATTTTTTTGGAGGAACTTCTGGCACTGTCTCCAGTCGTCACACGTTCCTTTCACTGTCGAAACACATCACATGTATACTGTGTACACACAAAAAATCGCGAAAGAGCACACACACGCATGTCATACTAACAAATGTAAATCCACCTGATGATGGATGTTTAAACTTTTGAAACGCGTCGTCGAGATAAATAAAGGGTGACTGGTAACAGTGAACTTGTTGTTTCATTTAACGACACAAGACTCTTTGTCCATTACGTTGGCATTGTTGTCTGAGCAAGGTTGCAATATACAGGCGTTTCTGCGTGTCTTCAGCAGCCAAATAGTGTGGGACCCATCTTTCAGGAATTTTTCTCTTCTTCATATTACTTGTCAGAATATGGAATCCATATGTTGAGGGGAATTCCCGTGGTTTCGCTAACAAGTTGCACTGCGATCTTCTTCAACAGCATCTGCCGCAAGTTCGAAGCTTCGTTCATTTGTTGACGCTCTTGGCTTTCTCGGTCTTGGGTTATCGTCTATACTCATATGACCACCACTAAAACGATAAACCCATCGTGAGACTGTATTACGGTCCACTGAAAACTCATCAAAAGCTTCACTTACCATACTGTGGATTTCTGTTGAGTTTTCGTTGCGTAAAGTTTCGAGCTTAATGTTCGACCTCTGGTCTTCAGCAGCCACAGAACCCGAGATCCCTACAAGGTCTATTTCTACCTCTCGCTAATTTTATATTACACAGGCAAAAAATCGAAAACACATGCTTCTTCCTCAAGGTCCCAACCACATATTGCGTAATTCTTAATAGTTGGTGCATGAAAAAATCCAAAGTAGTGCCAAACTGTGCAATACGTATTATATACAACCAACAACTTTGCTGTTACAGAAATAGTTTCCCATCCCTACATTCTGGTTTAAATGGCGCACTGTATTTGCAGTCTTAAATGTGTTCAGGTAATATTAAATTGCTGATAAATATGGAGCCATGGAAGTTAAATCCACTGCAGTTTTGAATCACACGATATGTTTATGGCTATCTATACACGAAAAATCACCAATGCTATGCGTCACTGCCATTACAGAATATCGAATATTTAAAAGCAATTTTTTTAATGTTTATTACCTACTAACGAATCTGACAATGCTTTGCATTTGCTAAACATGTGTGGGATCCATCGCTACCTCCCTCATTTCTCTGTCCATATCATCCTACGTCTTCTTCATATCCATTTCCTCTCTCCTTCTTTGTCCATCTCCTCCTCCCCTTTTGACCGTACCTATTGTGATTGCAAACGTAACATTGATAGGAAATAGAAGTCAAAATGAATGGGTAAATCGGCTGGACTCATTAGTACAGGGTCTGAGGGAAACCTTTCCCGCTGCTGGATCTATGAGAAAAGTAACTTTAATGACGCTATTTCGTATGGTTATAATCTAAGAACAGTTATTTTGTTTGAAAATAAGCAGTTCCTTAAGAACTACTATGTCATTTTTAAGGCTACATCTATTATAACTGGTATTTGATTTCTCTGTTAAAATTTTTAAAAAAATTACGTGTTTCTGTGTTACTAGAAACTCAGTTCCTAAGGGTATGCTGTAGAGCATGAAAATTCTCAAGAAAGTATTTCGTTACATTGAAAAATTTTCAAGTAAAATTTATGAAAACTGTTTTTCTTGTCTGTGTTAGATACAGAGAAATATTTTTTACGGGATGGAAGTTGCTATGGAAAGAACGTAGAAAACATGATAAGCAAATACTTTCGGTTCCAGTTACCAGAAACGCTTTTTGGACAGAAGTACATTCGAAAAAATCTTTATATGGTCTTAATTAACGTGAAAAGCTTTGAAGAAATTTCATCTTATGAACAACATACAAATTCAATTAAGCAAAAACAAAAAAAATCTCTGCAGGCCATACAGTACACGCGAGTGAAGCAGCGGGCGCTAAGCTAGTTGGTATATAAACCGCAACTCTTTTTTGCATTGTATTATAATTCAGTATAATTGATTTCCGGTTTACTTAGCCCTGAGAAGATATTCCCGCCAGGCTGCCGTCCCTAGGGTCATGGACCCGTGCCGGGAACTTTTTTTTTTCTTTTTTTTGTCATCAGTCTAGTGAGTGGTTTGATGCGGCCCGCCACGAATTCCTTTCCTGTGCTAACCTCTTCATCTCAGAGTAGCACTTGCAACCTACGTCCTCAGTTATTTGCTTGACGCATTCCAATCTCTGTCTTCCTCTACAGTGTTTGCCCTCTAGTACCATGGAAGTCATTCCCTCATGTCTTAGCAGGTGTCCTATCATCCTGTCCCTTCTCCTTATCAGTGTTTTCCACATATTCCTTTCCTCTCCGATTCTGCGTAGAACCTCCTCATTCCTTACCTTATCAGTGCACCTAATTTTCAACATTCGTCTATAGCACCACATCTCAAATGCTTCGATTTTCTTCTGTTCCGGTTTTCCCACAGTCCATGTTTCACTACCATACAATGCTGTACTCCAGACGTACATCCTCAGAAATTTCATCCTTAAATTAAGGCCGGTATTTGATATTAGTAGACTTCTCTTGGCCAGAAATGCCTTTTTGCCATAGCGAGTCTGCTTTTAATGCCCTCCTTGCTCCGTCCGTCATTGGTTATTTTACTGTCTAGGTAGCAGAATTCCTTAACTTCATTGACTTCGTGACCATCAATCCTGATGTTCAGTTTCTCGCTGCTCTCATTTCTACTACTTCTCATTACCTTCGTCTTTCTCAGATTTACTCTCAAACCATACTGTGTACTCATTAGACTGTTCATTCCGTTCAGCAGACTACTATCAGCTATATAAACCACAGTCTTAAGTTACTTTCAGAATGTGTACCTAATGTCATGTGATCTACTTTAGCGCTGTGACTACTTGTTAGAAACCTACACGAGCACCTTCTAGCTACAAATATTCTACTGTACGTGGATGGAGTGGAGGCATCCACAATATTGGTGACCGATTCAGACCACGATAGGCGGCCAGTAAGCCTTAAGGATAAGAAAAACCGACCTCAGTTACAGTCAGCATTTTATTTATTTTTTACTAATAACTGGATTAGAAAACCGGAACATTAGTTAACACTAGCAGCAGTGCTGGAATTCTTGCCTCTTAAGTAAACCGTTATTAGTTTTCTATTCGTAAAATTTCCATTGCTTTGAAATAGAACGCTATCACAGAAAATAGGAAAAACGATCAGACATATTTTAATAACAATGTCGACAGAAGTGAGCAGCAAAGACATGGCCAGAAATTGGTACATCATTGGTAAGACAACAATTTACCTGCTAAAATGTGGAGTGGCCTATTACAAGGTACACATGTTCAAGCAGTGTGCAACAGTTACCCCATTTGTAGTTTCTCGCCGTAGTCGTCGTACATAAATTGAATTACAGAATGACATCATCCTGGTTATGAGATATTTTGCGAAGTGCGGTGTCGATTAAGTACAATACCCAATTGCTTTAAAAGATCAAAAATGCAAGGAGCCGCAACAAACGTGGGGTATTATGTAAGGAGAAAACTTAAAACTTAAGAATTCATTTATTGTTTGAGATAAAAATGGAAAATAGTTGCTCGTCTGCCTGTGTCTATTCATCTGCTGGCAGCATTTGAAAACCGACAGTTTAGCGCGGAAAACAGTGTTCTTAATCTTAAATTTTCACCTTATAGTACCGACTATTCATAATGCCGAAAGAGTGGTATGATCCTAGATTACAAAGTGATTCCTGAGCAGTTTCAAAAACTTACAATGAATGGGAGAATACTGTTCATTTTTTGCAGTATTCAAACATTTAATACTTCTCGAGAAAATCTACGAACTGTGGATCGACTAACTTTTCTTTTAATTGCCTATTTAATTTACTATTTTGATCTATTTTGCTATTTAATATATTATTTTGATCTATGTGTCTTGAAGCTGCGTGAGTCAAAATATTTCAGTCTTTGTTCGATTTATACCTTCATTACAGGATATAATAGGACTAAAACAGCCAAAATAGAACGGCTTTAACAGCCAGCTTAAACTGTCATTGAAAAAAAAAAGATTAACTGAAAACTGGTGGTTTCAGCGATAAGCGCCATCCTCAGTCCCCTCTTATGGCGCCTTATTTACGTCCACCAACTGCTGCCGTTCCTGTTGTAGGTAGGAAGTGAACATCGATCACAAGCTCCAACCTTGGACTTGGCTCTCTCGTCTCTTACTCTTACAATGAGCAACTTACTTAACTTTCATTGGGTCTATATAAACTTTCTGTGTGACTAGAGGCTCTGTTAACCAATATAACCAAAGAAACATGTCTTGATCAATAAAAGTTCTCTTAAATCGTGTGTATTTAAGTTCCTCTTGTCACTATTCGTGAAATCTGTGAGAACACATTCACAGTCACCACACTTCATTCTCCCTGACCTGTGTAGATGCATAGTGTAGGGACCATGGTACGTAAGAAGGAGTATTATGCCCTTACTTGGCTGAAAACTGCTTAGTTTTTGTCTCTCTCAGATATTTGAAGAAAATTGTTTGTACGCTCCTACCTGTGTCAGATATCTTCCATTGCTCCTGCCAAACATTAGTTACTTCATTATTTATCTCGTGTTTGTTCATCAAAAACTTCCCCTCCATATCTCATACTTTGTCAAGATTCCTGTTTCTTAACTAATAACTTGCTGCTCCTTTGGCGTATGATTAAGTCTAATGGGCATAATCGCATTGTGAGTTGGAGACCGTCAGTCGGTGATGTTCCGAAAGACCGAATTGTCCTCATTGAAATGTTACGTTATACCCTTCTTATGGCCATGATTGGCCTTGGAAGTAGCTATATGTGGACATACAGGCTGCTAGTAGGCCTACAGGCAGCTAGTAGGCTTCAGTGTTACAACCTGGCAAGAGCGGGAAGGAGATAAAATCTCAGCTGCCCAATATTCATCAACTTGGGCATCACCGCCAAGGCTTTCCCGCCAACTCGTTCGATGTGTGCTGCTAGATTTTATTACTGGTCCAGGTGCATTCCCAAGGACTTTGTGACTGTTTTCAGCTTTACATCACCATTATTAACACATATCGTGGGTCTCTAGTGAGTTTACTTTCAACATCGTACAAGAAGCGATTTGTGGTTCGAGTGTCACCTTGCAAGCAACCCCTTGACTGCTAGGCCACAACTTCAGTCCTAAGTAAGGATGATTATAAAGTGTCGTGTTTACAAATATGACGGAAAAATATTAGCTGCCAACGACTCACCATGTGCATCAGAAGGGCGACGGAAAACAAATTTGCGAGAACTGCAGAGATCAACCTGCTATGGGATGTACACTACTGGCCATTAAAATTGCTACACCACGAAGATGACGTGCTGCGGACGCAAAATTTAACCGACAGGAAGAAGATGCTGTGATATGCAATTGATTAGCTTCTCAGAGCATTCACACAAGGTTGGCGCCGGTGGCGACACCTACAACGTGCTGACATGAGGAAACTTTCCAACCGATTTCTCATACACAAACAGCAGTTGACCGTAGTTGCCTGGTGAAACGTTGTTGTGATTCCCCGTGTAAGGAGAAGAAATGCGTTGCATCACGTTTCCGACTTTGATAAAGGTCGGATTGTAGCCTATCGCGATTGCGGTTTATCATATCGCGACGTTGCTGCTCGCGTTGGTCGAGATCCGATGACTGTTAGCAGAATATGGAATCGGTGGGTTCAGGAGGGTAATACGGAACGCCGTGCTGGATCCCAACGGCCTCGTATCACTAGCAGTCGAGATGACAGGCATCTTATCCGCATGGCAGTAATGGATCGTGCAGCCACGTCTCGATCCCTGAGTCAACAGATGGGAATGTTTTCAAGACAACAACCATCTGCGCGAACAGTTCGACGACGTTTGCAGCAGTATGGACTATCAGTTCGGAGACCATGGCTGCAGTTAAACTTGACGCTGCATCACAGACAGGAACGCCAATGATGGTGTACTCAACGACGAACCTGGTTGCACGAATGGCAAAACGTCATTTTTTCGGGTGAATCCAGGTTCTGTTTACAGCATCATGATGGTCGCATCCGTGTTTGGCGACAACGCGGTGAATGCAAATTGGAAGCGTGTATTCGTCATCGCCATACTGGCGTATCACACGGTGTGATGGTGTGGCGTGCCATTGGTTACGCGTCTCGGTCACCTCTTGTTCGCATTGACGGCACTTTGAACAGTGGACGTTACATTTCAGATGTGTTACGACCCGTGGCTCTACCCTTCGTTCGATCCCTGCGAAACACTATATTTCAGCAGGATGATGCACGACCGCATGTTGCAGGTCCTGTACGAGCCTTTCTGGATACACAAAATGTTCGACTGCTGCCCTGGCCAGCACATTCTCCAGATTTCTCACCAATTGAAAACATCTGGTCATTGGTGGCCGAGCAACTGGCTCGTCACAATATACCAGTCGCTACTCTTGCCGAACTGTGGTATCGTCTTGCAGCTGCATGGGCAGCTGTACCTGTAAACGCCATCCAAGCTCTGGTTGAGTCAATGCCCAGGCGTATCAAGGCCGTTATTACGGCCAGAGGTGGTTGTTCTGGGTACTGATTTCTCAGGTCCTATGCAACCAAACTGAGTGAAAATGTAATGACATGTCAGTTCTAGTATAATATATTTGTCCAATTAATACCCGTTTATCATCTGCATTTCTTCTTGGTGTAGCAGTTTTAATGCCCAGTAGTGTATGTATTACACCTCACAAAATATACGTCATCGATATTCAGGAAGTGTTAAAAAAAACACCGAATGAAAAATGGGGCACCACAGTGATTACAAAGGTTCGTACCATAATGATCGAAGCTTGGCTCCTTGGGAGTTAAATACCATGTAGGAGAGTGAGACAGGTATCCTCTCTTATACAATCAATATAGAAGCGTACTGCAGAAACGATAGTATTTCATGTGCCGCTTCTTTCTCACTCTGCGAAATTCCTGCTGTTCTCTTCTGCCGAATGTCAATTTCGGCAACTGTTGTTGTAGATACAAGGCAAAGATTCCTTCTTTGTTTATCGTTGAGATTCCGCTGCTTTGTATCAACACCACTAGCACTGTAGCACTCTCGTGACTTAACCGTCGATTAAGCAGTTCGCTCTGTAACCTCATGCTGTTCTTGCTACTGGATACCTCTAACGCCGCCCCCTGTCGCCATTATCAGTCAATATTTAGGTTGCAAGGTAGACGATATGTGGGGCGTCGAATGCCGTAAACATCTTTGGCCCTTTGCAGCGGCCGACCCAATGGGTTCCACGTTAGTCTGATCGCAGCATTCTATTAACAGAAAAGTGCCGACCACCACAAACTATCAAAGGCACCAGGTATGTCTACGGTGGCTTCTAGAACGTATGAACATACAGACGAGCCAGCAAGTTCCGCGTCCTCAGTGGAACGCCCCAGGCGAAATCCAAATTGCCACTCATGCATACCTATCAGCTCTCCATGGCTTTCCAGTCGTGAGCAGAGAAACTTGTCATATGACGTACCCAATGGGTTGAGTAGGCTAATCCTCTTGCGCAGCAGCAGATTTTCCCATCAACACGAGTTCATTTCACACATATATTACACTTGCCGCCTCACGCTAGCACCATTGTGCTACAAGAGTTGCCGTTTCTCAGATGACAGGACGTGTTCTTGGTTTGTTGCAGTCACAGTTTTGCTATAGTATGGGTAACGTAATACATTACTGTGAGGGACTGAGAGGGGCCGGCCGGTGTGGCCGTGCGGTTCTAGGCGCTTCAGTCTGGAACAGCGTGACCGCTATGGTCGCAGGTTCGAATCCTGCCTGGGGCACGTATGTGTGTGATGTCCTTAGGTTAGTTTGGTTTAAGTAGTTCTAAGTCCTAGGGGACTGATTACCACAGATGTTAAGTCCCATAGTGCTCAGAGCCATTTTAACCATTTGACTGAGAGGGTGCAGCAACTCGAAATGTAGTCCAAAGTAGAAGCAATACCATTGTTTCCGACGAAACTTCTCAATAGACCACAGATTCACCATAGAATTCTGGCGGCATGTAGATTAATTATAATGTCACGTCCGGTGAGAGTGAAATGATGCCACCAATTTTACCTACGCCCACAGACATGTGTGTCACTGATGAGGAAAGAAAGCCTTCGAAACCGGCCCCAGTGCCCGGGCAATCGAGACAGTGATACGCAGGCGTCGATTTTCAAACGATACGGTCGTTTACACAGCGGTCCTCTAGTGGCTCTGCGACAAAAGAGAGGATTTCTACACCAAGGAATCGAATGATTGGTAGACTGTTCCGACTGTTATTTAAAACCACTTGGTGGTAATGTTGTAATGTAGTACCATGTACTCGCTCTTGTGGCTGAAATGTAGTAAAGCATTCAATACAAGTTACTTGTCTTGCCATAATAATGCGTAACTTAATTTTCGTAGCTACTTCGAAATTTTCTAGTGCTGTACACTAATAAAAGAAGCGCGTAAGGATTCTTACCTCTATAACATAAGAAATACGATCTGTGGTGAGACCCGTGCGCCCCTAAAGCCAATACTTTATTCAGGTGGTTAAGTGTACAGTTGTTAATGAGGTAAGATGATGCTTGGGCAGCTGGCAGTGGTTGTTTGGGGAGTGCTAGGGCCGGGCAATGGAAAACTGAAATCATTCGCAGCAGTAACATAATATCTCAATGGTCCGATAAACAGACAAACAAAGTAACAATTACGCAGAGCGATTAGAAAGACCAGCCGTTTCTGCAGCACAATAGGCGTGCTCCCCACTGGCACATCGGAAGACGGGATTCAAATTCTTGCATAGTCCACTACTGTGGACGTGACACAGCACACACTGGTCAGGTGACGCAAACAACGGGCCCGTCTAGAACACAAACAAAAGGTATCCAACTGGCCGTTGATTTATAATAACTGTAAATACGGCGGCTAGCTCAGGCTCTTAATAAACCAAATAATTTTAAAAGAATAAATTGGTGCCAATGGTATCTCCTTTTCTTGTTTTAAGTGTTAAGGTGATGATACAGAGTAAACTGAAACCCCTTACTTGAAATGACACTATAAAAAATTCGCCAGGTAACGCCCTACGCCCGCAGTTCAATGAGTGAACAGTAAAAGTTCGGTAGTGTTCCAGACAATTTACAAGACAACAGCAATTTATTAGTGCAGACACAATTTGCTCAACTACAAGCAGAACCCAATTAGTGCAACAAATTGTTAAAAAGGCCCAGTCTAGTCTCGACACAGAAGAAAAACTATATGTGAAAGTCCATTTAACTTTTTGTGGTGTCACCGCCAGACACCACACTTGCTAGGTGGTAGCTTAAATCGGCCGCGGTCCATTAGTACATGTCGGACCCACGTGTCGCCACTGTCAGGGATCGCAGACCGAGCGCCACCACAAGGCAGGTCTCGAGAGACGGACTAGCACTCGCCCCAGTTGTACGGACGACGTAGCTAGCGATGCACACTGTCGAAGCCTCGATCATTTGCAGAGCAGATAGTTAGAATAGCCTTCAGCTAAGTCAATGGCTACGACCTAGCAAGGCGCCATTAGTAACATTGCATGTATCTAAAGAGTCTCACTTGTATCGCCACAATCTCCAGATGTACCAAAAGGATGGATTAAAGTTAAGTATTCCAGAAGCTACGTACTTTTCTTTATAGCATTCATTACGTATCCTGTTTCAGACCTCACGCCATCCTGCTTTAGCTTAGCGCGTGCCTTTCGGCTTCCTCTCATTGTGTCTAGGCTGTCTTGTCTAGACACAACACTTTTGGTCGACAATAACAGCACAATTAAAACAACACCACTAAACATCCCAACAACCACCACCACCACCACCACATAGAAGAAGAGATTGAGCTGCACCTCTGATCAAGACATTTGAATATTTCCCATTAAAACAGGTTTAGCCAGACGGCCGCAACTTCAACGTGGCTGCCACAGTGGTACACAATTCTCTACGATAACGGGTGTCAGTCACACAATGTGCTCGTTGGAACTTTACTGGAGCGCACAAGAAACTGGTACAGGCATGCTTATTCATACGCAGAAATACAGAAACAGGCAGAGTGTCGAGCAGCGGTCAGCAACGCCCATTTAAGACAAGTGTCTCGTGCAGTTGTTAGATCCGTCACTGCTGGTACAATGGTGAGTTATCAAGATTTTAGTGAGTTTCAAAGTGGTGTTATAGTCGGCGCACGAGTAATGGTGAACAGCATCTCCGACGTAGCTGTGAAGTGGGAATTTTCCCGTACTACCATTTCACGAGTGTACCGTGAATATCAGGAATCCGGTAACACATAAAAGGATTCTACATGAACGGAAAAAGATCCTGTAAGAACGGGATGAAAGACGACTGAAGAGAATCGTTCAGTGTGACAGAAATGCGATCCTTCAGCAAATTGCTGCAGATTTCAATGCTGGGCCGTCGACAAGTGTGAGCATGCGAACCATTCAACGAAACATCGTGGGTATGGGCTTTGGAAGCCGAAGACCCACTCGTGTACCTTTGATGACTGCACGACACAAAGCCTTACGCCTCGCCTGGGCCCGTCAACTCCGACATTGGACTGTTGATGGTCGCGCGGGATTAGCCAAGCGGTCTGAGGCGCTGCAGTCATAGACTCAGCGGCTGATCCCGTCGGACGTTCGAGTCCTCCCTCGGGCATGGGTGTGTGTATTTGTCCTTAGGATAATTTAGGTTAAGTAGTGTGTAAGCTTAGGGACTGATGACCTTAGCAGTTAAGTCCCATAAGATTTCACACACATTTGAACATTTTTCGACTGTTGATGACTGGGAACATATTGCCTGGCCGGACAAGTCTCGTTTCAAATTGTTTCGATCGGATGGACGAGTACGGGTGTTGTGGTTGGCAGGAGAGCCAACACCGGGTTACTAGAGGAGGCCGAAAGGCACGCGTTTCAGCTCACGCAGGCTGGCGTGAGGTCTGGAACAGGACAAGGAAATTAGAATTTAGAGAAACGGACGTAGCTGGTGGAATACTTAACTTTAACCCGTTAATGAAGAAAGTCGGTCTTGCCGGTACATGATTCACAGTATCAATGGTAACTGATAATGGTGCATTGCTAGGTCGTAGCAAATGACGTAGCTGAAGGCTATGTTAAACTATCGTCTCGGCAAATGAGAGCGTATTTTGTCAGTGAACCATGGCTAGCAAAGTCGGTTGTACAACTGGGGCGAGTGCTAGGAAGTCTCTCTAGACCTGCCGTGTGGCGGCGCTCGGTCTGCAATCACTGATAGTGGCGACACGCGGATCCGACGTATACTAACGGACCGCGGCCGATTTAAAGGCTACCACCTAGCAAGTGTGGTGTCTGGCGGTGACACCACAACGGGCAAAAGACGACCTCATAAATTCATGGACCCTGTATCTCAGCGGGTGGCTGTCCAAGCTGGTAGAGGCTCAGTTATGGTGTCGGCGCGTGCAGTTGGAGTGATATGGGACACCTGATACGTCTAGATACGACTCTCACAGGTGCCACGTACCTAAGCATCCTGTCTGATCACCTGCACCCGTTCACGTCGACTGTGCATTCCGACGGACTTGAGCAATTACAGCAAGACAATGCGACAACCCACATGTCCAGAATCACTACAGAGTGGCTCCAGGAAAACTCTTCTCAGTTTAAATACTTCATATGGCCACCACACTCCCCAGTCATGAACATTATTGAGCATATCTGGAATGCCTTACAACGCACTATTCATAATAAATCTCCACCCCCTCGTACCTTTAAGGATTTATGGACAGCCCTGCAGGATTCAAGGTGTAAATTCCCTCCAGCACTACTT
The DNA here is from genome assembly GCF_021461385.2 of Schistocerca piceifrons. Classification (NCBI taxonomy): domain Eukaryota; kingdom Metazoa; phylum Arthropoda; class Insecta; order Orthoptera; family Acrididae; genus Schistocerca; species Schistocerca piceifrons. The sequence goes on from NC_060141.1 coordinate 779,749,669, forward strand.
CAGATATTAGTCGAGTTCATGCCCAGTCGTCTTGTGGTATTTTTGCGTGCTCGCTGGGACACTGCACGATTCTAGGCAGGTGTATCAGTTTCTTTGGCTTTTCAGGGTAGATTCCGAGGCTTCCCCTCTTCACCAAGGAACCGCAATTCTAAATCTGTTCAAAATCCCGCTCACCCGGTATAATATTTGTCAGTGTTAGCAGATTCGCTTGGGTTTGTGACCGTACTCCCACGGCTGATTGTTCCCTCCTCCTTGAGCCTCTGTCCACAAACCTCCTGTCAGATCATCATCTGACAGCCCGCTTTGATGTTACGTACTCCGGGTGTCAGTGTGATCGGCCACACTCCAACACCTACTGAAGTGCCCGTTGTCCCTGCCTCGGGTGGTAATGGCGGACTGCCCTCTTGAAGCAAGCAAGTCCCACTGCACAGTGAACGCCGCCTCTCGTTACCGTCACGCTAAGAGAGCCTGGCGCACACCATGCGTGCCTCCTATAAGTGGATGTTCTTGGAAGTGAAATTTATGGAATCCAGGAGCGTGGCGCGAGCTATCGATCATCACAGCATGGCTCAAATAAAAAAAAAATGACACGAGTTTTACAGTGTATCCATATGTAATTTTACGATTTGATTTACTACTTTACTGTTTAAGGAGCCTGGGGTGGTAGTTTTAACTCTCTAAAATAAAAATAAAAGACGTATTGTATTAAGTTACTTTTGTTGCTTCTGCAACAATAAATCGTCGATACTTATGTAAGCGCCACACCTATCTTACCACCGCTGTGATACCCTGAACATCTTCTACAGTTTCTACGAAAACAGTGCTTCGTTCTTCCAGTAGTTGGCGACATGGTTTATCTATCCTAGATTTAATTTTACATCTGGAGATGAGACACCAAGTCACGATACTGATCTTGTAATAAAGCGTAAAAGGTACAACAGCGCCCTGAGAGAATTTTGCTCACCTAGGGAACTGGGGAAAATAGATGAAGTTCTTGGCAACAGGTTTGCAAACAGATACACGAAGATAATGCTACTGCACATTGGATTGATACACCTCACGGTCGGGATGGTTCCTCTGAAAGGGCACGGCCGACTTCCTTCCCCATCCTTCCCTAATCCCATGAGACCGATGACCACGCTGTCTGGTCTCCTTCCCCAAACCAACCAACCACCTCACGGTCGTGAGCATGAAGTCAGAATACCCTTTGCGGGTATATGAAAGTGAGAGCAGCACAAGGCTCTTGTGTCTTTCAGCTACGGAACTGGGCATGTTACGGACCATTCACCCATTGGACAGGCCGCGAATCGTGGTTATCCAACAAGCCACAAGCTTCATGGCTGCCGTGATTCGTAAGAATACCGTGAGCAGGCCGTCCGAACGCCAGTAGCTCTAGAGTATGCGGTAAGTCAGTAGTTTCGCTCGTTGTCATGAATGACGCAATAAACGAGACTGTCCGGAAAGGTGACGGAGTGATGGTCATCAAGGAGAACGCAACTTGGATGACTGGATTGGTCGAAGTACTAGGTAGGGGTAAAGGGATGCAGCCTCAGTAGCGGAATCAGACCTTGTTCATACAATGCGAAATTAGTAATGAGCCACTTTGCTCCCTCTTTCATAGATTCCTGTTACCGTTTTGCTAAATGCTTGACTCGATGGCTCCAGTGTGTGTGTGGGTTGTCTACGTTGAATCTGGCTCCTGTCTCATATGTCACAGTGAATTCCACTTCATTGCACATGTTAGGTTGGTTGAAACCAAAATCTGTGCGTTCGAAAGTGCGTCTGGGTTATAAAATTACGGATAGCTCAGAGATGGTCCGTTGAATTCAGTTTTGGGCCACATGTCGTTTGCATTACTAGGTTTTTCTCGAAATGAGTAGAAGACCATTTAATACATAGATTATGTAAACATTAGAATCTATCGTTTTGAAAATGTGTGGAGTATTCGCTACTAGCTACACAAATAAAGGAAGGTGTGGATTGTACTATATGGCTGGATCATTTACCACTGGATCAGAAAAAATGTTTTCAGTAGTGAGGAAACAGGTGTGTTATCTCATAAACTGGAGCAACGGATTTAATTCGGTGTATGATTGAGCTTCCAGTCAGCAAACGACCTTGTCTCAACCCATCCGGTTATGGAAGGCTGAAGACGCCCGCTGAAGGAATAGGAGAACTCGACGCGATCCGCTCTTCCTAATAGTCATATTCAGCATGTATTTCGTTGGAGCCAAAAAGTCTGCCACACCACGGTGGGAGGTTGATTATCAGGAGCTAAATAAAGAGGTCATCTCAACTACATCTACATATATACTCCACTAGCCACCAAGCGGTGTGTGGCGGAGGGTATAATTCGCGCCAAAGTCATATTTGCGCCCCTCCCCACCCCCCACCCCCCACCCCCTGTTACACTCGCGGGTCTCGCAAGGGAAAAAACGACTGTCTGAACGGCCCAGTACGCGTTCTAATTTCTCTTATCTTTGAATGGTGATCAGTGCACGATTTGAATGTTGATGGTAATAATACATACCCTACATCATCGGCGAAGATCGGATTTGGGAATTTAGTGAGCAGCCCCTTCCGTTTAGCGCGTCGTCTATCTGCAAGATTGTCCCACTTCAGACTTTCAACGGGATTTGTAACGCTCTCGCGATGGCTAAATGTAACAGTCACGAATCTTGCCGCTCTTCTTTGGACTTTGTCAATCACTTCAATCAGACCCAACTGGTTAGGGTCCCAAAAAGACCAACAGTACTCTAAGACTGGACGAACTAGCCCATTGTAAGCTATTTCATTTGTTGAAGGACTCCATCGCTTCAGGATTCTACCAATAAACCACAATCTAGTGTTCTCCTTGCCCGTTACTTGTGTAATCTGATCATTCCATTTGAGATCATTTCGAATAGTCACTACCAAATACTTGACGAAAGTTACCGCTTCCAAGGACTGGGCATTTATTTTGTACTCGTACGTTAATGGAGATTATCCTGTGGCATATTTCACTGCAAGAGCTGCACATCTGTTTTGATCGGTTTTTAAGAGCATAAGTTTTTACTTGGACTCCGATGAAACTTACTACAAGACTATGCTCCATGTTGTTTCAAATTTATTAAAGAGTTCTGGATTGATTGTAATCTCTTTGATTTCAATTGAGCACCCTTCAGCCTAATATCCGGAGCGAACCTCTGTGTAACTTGCTCGACTCAGACATCAAATAAAAATATGTGACTCAGGTATCAAATATGAATATGTGTACCACGGCCTAGATGATAGCTGTGTTCAGGCAAAATTTGGAGGAACATGCACGTCATCTGAGAGAAATGTTTGTAGGAATGGGAGGCGTCAGCCTTGTCTGGTCCGCCTCCTGCAATTTTAAGTCAACATTTCACAAAATTAACGCTATGGTGCATCAGTCCACTGCTGTGTTTAGCTGTTAATATCGTTTCTTTGGTGTTTTTAATCAGCCCTCAGGCTGGAAATGTACGCAGCCCACATCAGCGGACACTCCCTACCAGTGCTAATTCCTGCATTCATTTGCAGCCTCAGGGCTGATTAAAAAAGCCAGAGAAGCGACGTTAACAACTGTACAGTGGAGTGGGAAACTGCGCCACAGGGTTAAAACTGAGTTTATATTAATTTTGTTCTTATTTGATGCCAGGTTAATTTACAGACAGTTGTGCTTACTTGCTTCATACGTAGTGAGACCTACAGATGACTTCATTTCCTCACTATCTTCTTACAAAGAGTATAGCATTGGTGCGTCTCGTACAGTAGACTAGCATTTGTCGAAAGTTCTGCTGTCTCGCAATGGTGGAAAGGGAGGAATCTAAGATGAACTTCCTGATTCGAGATCTTAATGTGCTGCTTACTGTGTTCCTATATGAAAACGGCAGGGGGTGTCGCACTCCCCGTGATCTACTGATTCACAAGAAAACGCTTCTTATTTAGAAACAGTGAGTGAACAGCTAATGCAGCGATACCCTTCTTTATACAAATCATATGCCCTCTAGTATTATGGGTAACTCTAAAATATTTCTGTTTGCTGATGACACTAGCTTGTTAGTAAAGGATGTTGTGTGCAACATTGACTCGGTTTCAAATAGTGCAGCACATGATCTCAGTTCATGGCTTGTAGAAAATACAGTAACATTGAATCACAGAAAGACTCAGTTTTTTTCAGTTTCTAAGACACAATTCAACAAAACCTGACATTTTAATCTCACAGAACGGGCATATGATTAGTGAAACTGAACAGTTCAAATTTCTAGGTGACTAGATAGATCGTATGCTGTCGTGCAAAGGTCACGTTCAGGATCTTATTCAAAGACTTAACACTGCCACTATTACTATTCGAACGGTATCAAAAGTGAGTGATACTTCGACGCGTAAATTAATCTACTTTGCTTATTTTCATTCAGTTATGTCGTATGGTATCATGTTTTGAGGTAACTCTTATCATTATAGAAGGATATTTTTGGCTCAGAAACGGGCGGTTCGGGCAATAAGTGGTGTGAAGTTCACGAACCTCTTGTCGACCTCTGTTCACGAGTCTGGTTATTTTGACATTGGCCTCTCAATATGTATATTCCTTATTGACGTTTCTTGTTAAGAATATTAGTTTATTCCCAGGAATAAGCAGCTTTCACTCGGTTAATATTCGGCAGAAATCAAACCTCCATTTAGATCGGACTTCCTTAACTCTTGTGCTAAAAGGTGTGCAGTGTACTGCTGCATCCATTTTCAATAAGCTGCCACTCGAATTCAAAAATCTTAGCAGTAATCCACGCGCTATCGAATTGAAACTGAAGAGTTTCCTCATGGGTCACTCCTTGTATTCTGTCGAGGAGTTCCTTAAAAAGTTAAGCTGATTCTTATTGCATTGCTGATAGCGTTTACTTAAACATAGAGACAGGCTTGTTTTCAGGATCATGAACATTTAATTTTATCTGTTAATTACTTTTATGTTGTGAGTTCATGTACTGACACGTTCCATGACCTTAAATATTTGCTCCACAGTTTGGTCCTACGGAACTTGGCGTGTAAATAAATAAAAATAAAATAATAAAACTGACCCTCCAGCAGTACTCAGCCTACCCTTTAGAAATGCATCTGCAGATTGTTTCAGGGCAGATAACATATTTTCCAGAGACTCATGAAAGTACAGAGTACAGAAAGTTACATGCTTGGTTTTTGATTTGCAATCCTGTGTGGTGGAACTCAACAGCTGTGTGAGAAGTTTCAGGGATGAGTTTGGTTGCCCATCTCCGTCCGTCAGAAGCGTGCTCGATTGGCACTTTTGTGCTGGCTACGCTAGTGGAAGTAAGACACTATTGTCAATTCATTTCATTGGGAGCTGTATCTGTAATGCACGTTTGTGTGAACCATCAGCTTTGGCGTGCACTTAATGATCTTTCGGCCTTTCCTTCCTGCACTGTTTCAGCTATGTAATCACACACCTTTATATTCGAGGGAATATACGCCATTGACAGAAAGAGGCAAATATATATCCTTAACCAAAGCCAGCATAGTTTTTACTTCACAGATTTCTGAAAAAAAAACTACGTCTTATGTGTGTTAATTCTAGTTTGAGGGAGTTCAGTGCAGTAATTCTCTTCCAGTGTGTTGGTCAGTTGTCGTGACCCAATTCGTTTTGTGTTTTTATGGATAAATTAATATTGATGGATCGTTGATTTGCAGTTGGTAGGTACTGCGGTCACCTCAGTTATGCACTAGTGAACCCGAGTTGCTAGGGCGATTTCATTCCTTATACATTGTACATTCCCGAATCTCAGGGGCGGGGTGTCTGGAATGAATTCCTGTGGCACTCATACGGAAACGACCTTGTTTCTTCGATGGGAGTCGCGCTTGTAACCTCCACCTCATAAGAGGGGCCGATTGTGTGTTACGTCCACGACGGCTAAGGGCAGAACTGTGGAAAGTTGGATGCCAATGGGATATCACTAACGCACCTTACACTTCACATCAATTTCTAAGCTGTCGCCTTTTCTTTCACATGTGTCCGTCTACACAATGTTGTGTGAAGCATCATCGGAGCCGAATATGACTTTGCAGGAAGCTACGCTTTTACGCCTTTATGAAGGACGTTTTCAGGCACCTTTGACCGAAACTGCAAACTTAGGCGTATAAATGGTTGGGAATAACTAGGGTTCGAAAAAGTGATCCTATTATTCTGTTGCGCAGTGTAACTGCGTAGCAGTTAGAGTTTGTTAGGACGATAGTTTCTCCGACTAACATAACTTCCATAACTTCCTGTCAAAGAAATTTTCTTTTACTGTTATCAACTTTAATTAAATGTCAGGGGATATCACTATCTTTATCAACTTCGATAATGATGAGGTAGATCCGGCAGGGGCTAGCAGTTTTAATATTATTTAAATATTACGGTGCTAGTAAACTAATTTCAAAGTTGTAGATGGTAGTGACATCATATATGGCCGAGACTTCTTGCAGATAATTAATTTTGCTTATTCCATTAGATTCGATCGTCCTTAGAGGCTGTGTTTGGATCGCAACATGTCTAATGTAAGGGACGAAAATTAGTAATAATTTTTCACTCCTTATGAACTTCCATGGGAATCTATTAACAGTGGAAAATAGGGAAATGGTGCATTAATTACTTTATCATATGACTTTTCGGAATAAAAGAGAAATTTCGTAACAAAGCGACCCCAATTGGCATTTTTCAGACTCTTCTAAGCGAAGTAAATTCCTGAAAATTAATGTCAGTATACACTTGTTGCGACTGTGAATCAGAGACCTTTGACAATGGTTCAAATTGTTCAAATGACTCTGAGCACTACGGGACTTAATATCTAAGGACATCAGTCCCCTAGAACTTAGAAATACTTAAAGTTAACTAACCTAAGGGCATTAAACACATCCATGCCCGAGGCGGGTTCGAACCTGCGACCGTAGCGGTCGTGCGGTTCTAGACTGAAGCGCCTAGAACCGCTCGGCCACACCGGCCGGCCTTTGTGAATGAAGACTAAAATAGTTTTAGAAAAGATTGGCTTTCGGAACATGCCCATAGGGCCATCTTAACAGTAGAAGATACGACAGTGTGTTTCGACGATTTGCAACGTTCATTAGGACCAAGATGTAACCTGGTACAAAGTTATCTATGCTTAGACTTGTCATGTTACGTCATGCAGTTGATTTTCGTGTCAGTTAAGACGGTACGAAGATAAGGAAAGCACAACACCCAGTCCAGTTAGCTGACTCCGCAGCCACCGAGGCGAACAGTTCAAAATTTCAATTAAAATTACTACCCTCCATACACAACCGCCTTGGCGCTGGTACAGCAAGCACAATTGGTTTTTAGATGAAGAAGAAAGAATCTTGGCTGCACAAGACAGGTTTCTTTAATCTTCACATGTGACGCGTTTTACCTCTTCTAGGCATCATGAGACGATCTGTGTCTAGCTGGCTGTTACCTCCAGGTCCTATGGGACTTTTAGTTACGTTCGTCTCCTCAGTCACGATTAACAAGTGTTTTTATCGACAGATTGATGATTCCAAGAGCAGGCGAAACGCGTCACATTGGAAGATTAAATAAACCTATGTTGTGCATACAAGACTGTTCTTTCTGTATCTAAAGTTCAAAATTTCAAGGTCTTTTGTAGGTACGGTGTGTGAACAACAGACATATACAACGGATTATAACTTCCGGCCAGTAATACCTAACTGATATCAATCCAGGGGTTGGTTTGCAGTAGCAGTTCCCCAGCATTCTCTGTCTGCACCCAGTTTCTTCAAATGGTAGTAGCTATTACATAATGCATGAAGTACATGGCGCCTAGTTGGGTTGTGGACAGGATGGTGTGGGTGACTGTGTCATGGTCACCTAGAAATGAGACTGCGAACATCAAAAAGAAGCTGGAGTTTCTTTTGCTCATAGAACTCACATTGAAAACGTCCAGGAAAGCGACCGAAACGCTTATGTCACTGTCATGGACTACAGAGGTACTCTAGAAGTTATTCGGCATAAACAAAAAAATTTTAGGAGTGAAGCAGGGTTACAGAGCGATGGCACTGACAGACGTTTCTCTTTCTCTTTAGCGCTTACTAATATAGGGGAGAGAGAGGCAGTAGGAGAACCAAGATATGGCTCGCGGCAATTTCCTAGGTGGTACGATAGTATGCTGAGAAGTGCGGCCTCCGAATTTTTTATGATGGTATCAACAGAATTTAAGATTTACCTATCACGTATATTACTCGAGCAATTTTCCCGATTCAGTGATGTAAGTTGCAACACTCTGTGGCTAGAGGTCTCCGAATAGTAGCTTATAACATGGCGATGTGTAACGTAACTACGTCGGTGCATGAGAATCAGCTTCCTGTAATTCCTCAGAAAACCGAAAGCACGAATTCGAACAGTGCGTCCACACACGAGGTACCCTCTCCTTCAACATGACAATGCTAGGCCATACATGAGAGCCGCGACAGATGCAACAGTCTGACGACTTGTGTTGACTATTATCCTCCATACAGTCCAGACTTCGCCCTATCCGATTTACACCTGTTTCCATGACTTAAAGAATAACTGATAGCTTCACTTTCACAGTGACGAAGTTGTGCAGAGATGAGGTTGTGGCTCCGTCAACAAAGTCAACGATTTTTTAGTCACGGTATCAACAAAGCTGTCTCAAATTGGGAGGAATGTGTTTGTGGCCAGGTGACTATGTCGAGAAAGATACATGCAAACATGATTAATAAAACTGTAGACTGTTAATCTGTAGACTTGAATCACACAACAGTGTAAGTGATGAAGAGAAAGGACCGACCATCATAATGGAAGAAGTAAAGTCTGCTATTGCTGCAATGAAAAATGGCAAAGCAGTAGGCACACATACAATACCGGGAGAAATACTAAAATGCTTGAACCACAATGGAATAAGAGAAATATTGAGGTTATGTAATAAAATATATGACAGTGGAGAATGGCTTGAGGACTTTTTGACAACAGTAATGATTCCATTTCCGAAAAAACAAGGAACCAAGAAATGCAGCGAGCACAGGACAATCAGCCTCATTTCACATGCAGCCAAACTAATGTTAAGAATAATTAATAAAAGACTTGAAAAAGTAATAGAGGAGAATCTCGGCGAGGAGCAGTTTGGCTTTAGACGGAATACGGGCACCAGAGATGCAATAGGGCTCCTACGAATCTTAGGAGAAAGGTTTATTGAAAAAGGAAGAGACCTATATATGTGCTTCATCGATTTAGAAAAGGCATTTGACAATGTGGTTTGGGACAAGCTGGCGACTATTATGAGGGAAAAGAGAGTGGACTGGAAAACCAGGAGACTTATAAACTCATTGTACCTTAATCAAAAAGTTTCAGTTAAAGTGAGAGGAGAAAGTACAAACTGGATCAGACTAGGGTAAGGAGTAAGAGAAGGATGCTGTTTATCACCTACTCTTTTCAACCTGTACTTGGAAAATATGATTGACCAATGCTCATTAGATGACAAAGGAGTAGAAATTGGAGGAAGAAGAGTAGGGTGCTTGAGATTAGCTGATGACATGGTCCTTCTAGCCACAGGGGAAAAAGAATTACAGGATTTGGTGGACACCATTGCAACTAACGGAAAAAAATATGGAAAGAAAATTAACACAAATGAAACAAAAGTAGGAGGAAATAAGGAACTAAAAATTGTGCTGAATGGAGAAAAACTAGAACAGGTGCAAAAGTTTAAGTATCTTGGAAGCAGGATAGACACCGACTGGAAGTGCACCACAGAAATTAAAACAAGGATAGCAATGGCAAAAGAGGCGTTTTATAAGAAAAGGAGAATCTTCTGCAGCGGTATGGACAGAGAACTCAGAAAGAGACTCATAAAATGTCTTGTATGGAGTGTTCTTCTACACTCCTGGAAATGGAAAAAAGAACACATTGACACCGGTGTGTCAGACCCACCATACTTGCTCCGGACACTGCGAGAGGGCTGTACAAGAAATGATCAAACGCACGGCACAGCGGACACACCAGGAACCGCGGTGTTGGCCGTCGAATGGCGCTAGCTGCGCAGCATTTGTGCACCGCCGCCGTCAGTGTCAGCCAGTTTGCCGTGGCATACGGAGCTCCATCGCAGTCTTTAACACTGGTAGCATGCCGCGACAGCGTGGACGTGAACCGTATGTGCAGTTGACGGACGTTGAGCGAGGGCGTATAGTGGGCATGCGGGAGGCCGGGTGGACGTACTGCCGAATTGCTCAACACGTGGGGCGTGAGGTCTCCACAGTACATCGATGTTGTCGCCAGTGGTCGGCGGAAGGTGCACGTGCCCGTCGACCTGGGACCGGACCGCAGCGACGTTCGGATGCACGCCAAGACCGTAGGATCCTACGCAATGCCGTAGGGGACCGCACCGCCACTTCCCAGCAAATTAGGGACACTGTTGCTCCTGGGGTATCGGCGAGGACCATTCGCAACCATCTCCATGAAGCTGGGCTACGGTCCCGCACACCGTTAGACCATCTTCCGCTCACGCCCCAACATCGTGCAGCCCGCCTCCAGTGGTGTCGCGACGGGCGTGAATGGAGGGACGAATGGAGACGTGTCGTCTTCAGCGATGAGAGTCGCTTCTGCCTTGGTGCCAATGATGGTCGTATGCGTGTTTGGCGCCGTGCAGGTGAGCGCCACAATCAGGACTGCATACGACCGAGGCACACAGGGCCAACACCCGGCATCATGGCGTGGGGAGCGATCTCCTACACTGGCCGTACACCACTGGTAATCGTCGAGGGGACACTGAATAGTGCACGGTACATCCAAACCGTCATCGAACCCATCGTTCTACCATTCCTAGACCGGCAAGGGAACTTGCTGTTCCAACAGGACAATGCACGTCCCCATGTATCCCGTGCCGCCCAACGTGCTCTAGAAGGTGTAAGTCAACTACCCTGGCCAGCAAGATCTCCGGATCTGTCCCCCATTGAGCATGTTTGGGACTGGATGAAGCGTCGTCTCACGCGGTCTGCACGTCCAGCACGAACGCTGGTCCAACTGAGGCGCCAGGTGGAAATGGCATGGCAAGCCGTTCCACAGGACTACATCCAGCATCTCTACGATCGTCTCCATGGGAGAATAGCAGCCTGCATTGCTGCGAAAGGTGGATATACACTGTACTAGTGCCGACATTGTGCATGCTCTGTTGCCTGTGTCTATATGCCTGTGGTTCTGTCAGTGTGATCATGTGATGTATCTGACCCCAGGAATGTGTCAATAAAGTTTCCCCTTCCTGGGACAGTGAATTCACGGTTTTCTTATTTCAATTTTCGGGAGTGTATATGGCGCTGAAACATGGACTATGAGGAAAAAAGAAAGACAAAGGCTGGAGGCTTTTGAGATCTGGACATGGCGGAAGATGGAAGGAATAAGTTGGATGGACAGAGTAAAAAGTGAAGAGGTACTGAGAAGAGTGGGAGAGAAAAGGCAGTTACTAGATGTAATAAAGAGAAGAAAAAGATATTGGGTTGGGCATATATTAAGAAAGAATGACGGACTGATAAAAACAGTTTTAGAAGGTTATGTAGAAGGGAAAAGGAAGCGAGGAAGGAAGAGATTCCAGATACTGGATGACTTGATGGACGGCACAACATACAGCAGCCTTAAGAAGGAAGCAATGGATCGCAGAAAATGGAGAGGCAAAGGACCTGCTAATATAGCAGATACCTGATGATGATGAGACTGTTAATGAAGTTTGTTACATTTGCAAAGCTTTAAGTAGGCGGTCACATGCCGTTTCTCCGACTCTCCTGCTTTATTACTGAAAGAATACTTTGCTATGCTGTGGCTTCGCATGCCTGCTAGTCTGGTCTTGGAGTTCTGCTTATCGATTCACCATTCGTATAGCGCGTACCTTGATAGACTACATCTATATCTACTTTTACATCTGTCATTGTGTGATGGAGGGTACCGTGCGTACTGCTGTTACTTCCCCCTTTCGTGTTCCAGTCGCGACTTGTAGACTGCAGGTACGATAGGTAATGAGCGTCGGTGTAACACTAGATCACACCATGATGCACAACGAGAGGAGTACTGTGTGTTTCTGGCGCTTAGTTCAAGTTTGGACCGTTAGTCAGCACCGCAGTCGTGGTGCTGCACTTGTTCATGTTGGAGGAAAATTCAGAAATCTCTATGGGCCCTTGTTACGAAATTTAAAAATTTGCTATAAATTTACAAATCTAAGCTGACATATTGTGGGAAATTTGCAAAAAAGTTGATGGTAAATGTTTAGAAAAGCAGTGATGGCACAGACGGGTATTAAAAAATTTATGGGAAATTAAAAAACAAGATGATGGAAATAGCTCAATTCTGCATTATACGCCATGACCCCTCCCCTTCTTTCCAGCAAATAAGAGTAATGTTAGGTTCAATTAGTTCTAAGTTCTAGGCAACTGATGACCTCAGACATTAAGTCGCATAGGGCTCAGAGCCATTTGAACCATTTTTTTGTTGGTATCAAAGCTGAATTTTCCTTCAGATACTATTCTAAAAACCTTCAAACATGTGAAATAGCTTCAACTACTGATTTATACATTTGTTGCTTGTCTTAACTAACAGATGTCTTCACTAGTGAGAGTTGAGAATTCGATTTCTGTACTGTGGTGTAAGATATAACATTGGCTCTTATTATTTACCACATCCATGACACTGGTCAAATGTCACAATTTTTTTCAGGCCTAAAAGTCTGCAAAAACCCACCCATCAGCTTTGCAAAAATCTACGTTGTTTATTTCATGAATCTCAATGTTATTTCAAGTATCAACATGATACATTTCATATCCACAAACACCAATTCGCTGGTGTCTAACACATGATTTTGAACTCTACAGCAGGGCTTCCCCAACGTGTGGTCCACGGACCCCTTAGGGGTTCGCCGGCTCTTTCTTGGAGGTCTGCGGCCGCCTTTCACCAAATCGTGTAAAAAATGAGTAAAATTATTGAATTAAAATATGAAAATCTTATATATTACTATCTTTTTTTTGTGTGAAAAACATGTGTACCTTTACTTCAGGTCGTATTCCCAAGCAGCCTTTGCGGTTCCTAAGTGAGAATGCATACAAATTTTAGTGCCGGTGAATGCGGCTTCTCTGATCGACTGTTTCGCAGCATTACGGGGATAGTTTGTGCGCCGGCTCACGGCGCTAGATGCGCTGAAACGTTTTAAGCATGCGCGAAGCGAGCTTTGTCGACCAATCACAGTGTCGGTTGGTCACAGCCAGTGTGCTTCCTGCCGCCGTTGGATAAGCAGCTGCCAGCAGTAAGTCGTATACTCCTAGCTCACTTATTTGTTACATAGTTTCGTATAGGAGGTGTAATTTCGGGTTTTAGTTACTGTAATCGTAAATTCAGGCAGATTGTAACGCAGTCGTTAGGCATTTGTACACGTTACTTTATACAGCCTTTGCGCGTTTGCCTTGCGTTCTCTACGCACGGACTCATGTTTCAGTAACTGTTGTTCAACAGCGATTAGAATGGATAGGAACTGTGATTGCTGTGTTCGGATGTGGGCTGATTTGGCATCCCTTCACTGACAGCTGCAGGCGGCGCTGACTTCGGTCGCGCAGCTTGTGGTTGTTGCCAATGGGCACCACTGTGGGAAGCCGGAATTTGGTATCACGGGGATGTCAACCTCGTCCCGTCTGTCCCCAGATCGGTCTGCCGCTGTGGTTTCCCCGGTTGCTGCCCGCAGTGGGGCTGAGCCCTCGCCTGTGGTTGATTGGGAGGTCGTTCAAAGGCGTGGCAGGCAGCGAAAGACGTCCCCGGAGGCTGATCAGAAAGCCTCCCCGGTGCGTCTGACAAACAGGTTTGAGGTGCTGTCACTGGCTGATCCAGACGCAGCAGCCTGCCCTGTTTCAGAGGATGATTCTCAGCCTTCAAGGTCCAGGTAGTCGCAGAGGGTGGGCTTATTGGCAGTTGGGAGCTCCAATGTCAGGCGCGTAATGGGGCCCCTTAGGAATATGGAGGCTAAGGAGGGGAAGAAATCCAGTGTGCACTCCGTGTGCATTCCGGGTGGAGTCATTCCTGATGTAGAAAGGGTCCTTCCGGATGCCATGAAGAGCTCAGGGTGCAGCCAGCTACAGGTGGTGGCACATGTCGGCACTAATGACGTGTGTCGCTTTGGATCTCAGGAAATTCTCTCTGGATTCCAGCGGCTATCTGATTTGGTGAAGCCTGCCGGTCTTGCTTACGAGATGAAGGCAGAGCTCACCATCTGCAGCATCGTTGACAGAACCGACTGAGGACCTTTGGTGCAGAGCCGGTTGGGGGGTCTGAATCAGAGGCTCAGACGGTTTTGTGTCCGTGTTGGCTGCAGATTCCTTGTCTTGCGCCATAGGGTGGTGGGGTTTCGGGTTCCGCTGAATAGGTCAGCAGTTCACTGCACTCAGCTGGCGGCTACACATGTAGCGGAGGCTGTGTGGCGTGGACTGGGCGGTTTTTTAGGTTATAAGGCCTCGGGAAAGTATGGGGTGGGTTGCGATCTCAAAGGGTGCATGGAAAATGCAGGACGTGCTTGGATCAAGGAACAGTCGGAATTGTAGTTGTAAATTGTTGTAGTTGTCCTGGGAAAGTCCCTGAGTTTCAAGAGCTAATAGAAAGCACAGAAGCTGAAATCGGTATAGGTACAGAAAGCTGGCTAAAGCCTGAAATAAGTTCTGCGGAAATTTTTACAAAGTCTCAGACGGTGTTCAGGAAAGATAGATTAGGCAGAATTGGTGGTGGAGTGTTTGTGTCTGTCAGTAGTGGTTTATCTTGTAGTGAAGTCGAAGTAGATACCCCGTGCGAATTAGTATGGGTGGAGGTTATACTTCACAGCCCAACTATGTTGTTAATTGGTTCCTTCTACCGACTCCCAGTCTCAGATGATATATTTGCTGAACAGTTCAGAGAAACTTTGAGTCTCGTAACAAATAAATACCCCACTCATACGGTTATAGTTGGTGGGGACCTCAACCTTCCCCCGATATGTTGGCAAAAATACTTGGTCAAGAACGGTGGTAGGCAGAAAACATCTTCCGAGATTGTCCTAAATGCTTTCTCCGAAAATTATTTCGAGCAGTTAGTCCACGAATCCACGCGAATTGTAAATGGTTGCGAAAACACACTTGACCTCTTAGCCACAAACAATCCAGAGCTAATAGAGAGCATCATGACTGATACGGGGATTAGTGATCACAAGGTCGTTATAGCTAGGCTCAATACCGTTTCTTCCAAATCCACCAGAAACAAATGCAACATAATTTCATTTAAAAAAGCGGATAAAGTGTCACTAGAAGCCTTCCTAAGAGACAACCTCCATTCCTTCCGAACTGACTATGCAAATGTAGACGAGATGTGGCTCAAATTCAAAGATATAGTATCAACAGCAATTTAGAGATTCATACCTCATAAATTGGTAAGAGATGGAATTGATCCCACGTGGCACACAAAACAGGTCCGAACGCTGTTGCGGAGGCAACGGAGAAAGCATGTGAAGTTCAGAAGAACGCGAAATCCCGAAGATTGGCTAAAATTTACAGACGCGCGAAATTTGGCACGGACTTCAATGCGAGATGCCTTTAATAGGTTCCACAACGAAACATTGTCTCGAAATTTGGTAGAAGATCCGAAGAAATTCTGGTCGTATGTAAAGTACACAAGCGGCAAGACGCAGTCAATACCTTCGCTGCGCAGTGCCTTTGGCACTCTTACCGACGACTGTGCAGCTAAAGCGGAGTTATTGAACGCAGTTTTCCGAAATTCCTTCACCAAGGAAGACGAATGGAATATTCCAGAATTTGAAACACGAACAGCTGCTAGTACGAGTTTCTTAGAAGTAGATACCTTAGGGGTTGCGAAGCAACTCAAATCGCTTGATACGGGCAAGTCTTCAGGTCCAGATTGTATAACGATTAGGTTCCTTTCAGATTACGCTAATACAATAGCTCCCTACTAAGCAATCATATACAACCGCTAGCTCACTGATAGATCTGTACCTGCAGATTGGAAAATTGCGCAGGTCGCACCAGTGTTTAAGAAGGGTACTAGGAGTAATCCATCGAACTACAGACCTATATCATTGACGTCGGTTTGCAGTAGGGTTTTGGAGCATATACCGTATTCAAACATTATGAATCACCTCGAAGGGAACGATCTATTGATACGTAATCAGCATGGTTTCAGAAAACATCATTCTTGTGCAACGCAGCTAGCTCTTTATTCGCACGAAGTAATGGCCGCTATTGACAGGGGATCTCAAGTTGATTCCGTATTTCTAGATTTCCGGAAAGCTTTTGACACCTTTCCTCACAAGTGATTTCTAATCAGGCTGCGGGCCTATGGGGTATCGTCTCAGTTGTGCGACTGAATTCATGATTTCCTGTCAAGAAGGTCGCAGTTCGTAGACGGTAAATCATCGAGTAAAACTGAAGTGATATCAGGTGTTCCCCAGGGAAGGGTCCTGGGACATCTGCTGTTCCTGATCTATATAAATGACCTGTGTGACAATCTGAGCAGTTCTCTTAGGTTGTTCGCAGATGATGCTGTAATTTACCGTCTAGTAAGGTCATCCAAAGACCAGTATCAGTTGCAAAGCGGTTTAGAAAAGATTTCTGTATGGTGTGGCAGGTGGCAGTTGACGCTAAACAACGAAAAGTGTGAGGTGATACACATGAGTTCCAAAAGAAATCCGTTGGAATTTGATTACTCGATAAATAGTACAATTCTCAAGGCTGTCTATTCAACTAAGTACCTGGGTGTAAAAATTACGAACAACTTCAGTTGGAAAGACCACATAGATAATATTGTGGGGAAGGCGAGCCAAAGGTTGCGTTTCATTGGCACGACACTTGGAAGATGCAGCAAGTCCACTAAAGAGGCAGCTTACACTACACTCGTTCGTCCTCTGTTAGAATATTGCTGCGCGGTGTGGGATCCTTGCCAGGTGGGATTGACGGAGGACATCGAAAGCGTGCAAAAAAGGGCAGCTCGTTTTGTATTATCACGTAACAGGGGAGAGAGTGTGGCAGATATGATACGCGAGTTGCGATGGAAGTCATTAAAGCAAAGACGCTTTTCGTCGCGGCGAGATCTATTTACGAAATTTCAGTCACCAACTTTCTCTTCCGAATGCGAAAATATTTTGTTGAGCCCAACCTACATAGGTAGGAATGATCAAAATAAAATAATAGAAAGCAGAGCTCGAACAGATAGGTTTAGGTGTTCGTTTTTCCCGCGCGGTGTTCGGGAGTGGAATGGGAGGGAGATAGTATGATTTTGGTTCGATGAACCCTCTGCCAAGCACTTAAATGTGAATTTCAGAGTAATCATGTAGATGTAGATGCTCGCTGGTACGTATGCGCCCCCAGGCACATTAAATGTTAAACTTGCTTTGTCAGTGCACTACCTATTTCATAAGTCGATTTTGGAGCAGTTTATTACTTCTAACATGGATTGGTGGCTGAAGTCAGGATCATTGAAGAAAGGTGCAGTTTCTCCATCGCCTTCACAACAAGGGAAGTTTCCAGTTGATATAAGTGATGAGGGAGAGCGACTAAAGGAAGAACAATCACAATAAGCTCCACAGCCAGATTTATTATGTGAAAACGCTGTAAGTACTCCATTGGTCGCAATATCCTGTGGAAGTGGAATAACCAAGAAGCGTAAGTACATCGAAAGCTATTTATAAATGGGCATTATGGAGACAAATCAGGGTAAAGCTCAGTGTGTAATTTGTGTGCAAGTCCTTCCGAACAGTTCAATGGTTCCAGTTAAATTGCGCCGTCGTTTTGAAGGTACTCACCCGGATTTCCAGGCTAAAGACATTGATCTTTTTAAAAAGGGAGAGTGCTGAACTAGCTGCTTCTCAGTATTTCATGAAAACTCATGCAAAAAACCATTAATGAAAATTCATTAAAAGCGTCTTTCTTGGTTATTTATTGGGTGGCAAAAACAGGCAAAGCTCATACCATTGCAGAAAATCTCATTAAGCCGTGTGTTAATGATATTGTTTCTTTCACGTTAGACGAAAAGGCAGTAAGGCTTGTATCTTCGGGGCATTATCAAACAATACTGTCAAGAGACGCATTGTTGACATGTCAAATGATGTGGAACACACTCTTGTTTCTCGCATCCAACGCAATTCATTTTCTCTGCAGATTGATGAATTCACTGATGTTGCAGAATTAGCGATTTTATTGGCTTTTGTCCGTTACGAATATTCTGGATGTTTTGAGGAGAACCTCTTATTGTGCAGACCATTACCCGCCAACACAACAGGTGCTGTCTATTGGATGATTTTTTAAGGACTAACGATGTTTCATGGTCTAATTGCATAGATGTGTTTACAGATGGTGCAAAAGCTATGAAGGATCCTACAGTCAGAGCAATAAAGAAAATAAAAGAAAACGCCAAGAATGGCAGCAGTAGTCATTGTGCTCTCCACAGATACGCTTTAGCTACGAAACAAATGCCTGTTTCGGTCAAGAAAGTTTTAGACTAATCCATTCAAATCATTAACTACATAAAATCAAGGCTGTTGAAGTCAAGACTTTTCACAATACTGTGTGAAGGCATGGGAAGCCTTCATAGATCCCTGCTTCTCCACACAGAAGTGAAGTGGCTCTGACGTGGGAATGCACTCTCTCGGTTGTACGAATTAAGCCTGGAAGTCTTAGCTTTCCTTTTGGAGCATAGCACCAAATTAGCACACCTTATTAATGACGAAAATTGGCGGTGTATACTTGCCTATTTGTCAGATATTTTCTCCAAATTGAACGAAATGAATATTTCACTCCAAGGGCAAAGTGAAACAAAGGTCACAGCTATCGTCAAAGTTCGAGCATTCAACAGGAAAATCAATTTTCGGGCAGAGTGTCGAGGAGGGGAGGTCGAGTGTTTTACTCTTCTCAAGGAGATTTTGAAAAACAAAACATTGGCGCTTGGGAAGAATTTGTTTCACCAAATCCTGGAACATCTCTGAAGCTTGATGTCATTGTTGGAGCATTATTTCCCAACAGCTGTAGATGAGAAGCTGCAGAAATACGAATGGGTGGTCAACACATTCACTGCATCCATAAAGCGGAACATTCAATCATCAAATGAATATGAGTTGTTGATAGAAATTGCCATGGACCCTACCTTGAAATCAAGTTTTGACATTGACAGTTACCCACATTTTTGGATCCGTTTATATAACAAGAAATACTACCCACTTGTTGGAAAGGCAAAACATGTACTTCTTACGTTTGTCACAACATACGTGTGTGAATCTAGATTCTCGATCTATGCTGCCCACAAAACTAAGTACCGAAGCTGTCTAGTTGCGGAACCAGGCATCCGTCTCCAGTTGTTACGAACTGAACGCCACTTTTCAAAATTGTGTCAGCAGAAGCACCCTCAACCACCACATTAGGATTCCATTATTATTCCTACACACTCATCTATAGTAAAGAAGAAAGCATTTTTCTTCGTAGATGCTCAGTGAACGTAGCTGTACTATAACTCTGTAGGAATTTTGTTTCAGTCCTCTATCATTTACAAAATAATTACTAAGTGAATTCTGTTGGCACTGATATTTTTGTTACGAAAATTAAAATGATCTCAGAAGCTAATTTCTTTTCTTTATAATATATTCCGTCCTCTCAGTTAAAAATATGGCCTGCCTGTACTTCAATTACAATTACTTGCTATAACTCTGACACTATATTACGGCAACTGGCTGCGAGCGTAAACAAATGAGGAACTTTCACGAGACACGTTGTAAAACGTAAACTTCCTCTGCCAGAGTTGTTTCCTTTGAGAAAAGAGTCTAACGTTCTGTGAAATGCTTTGTCTTCTTATATAGAAATAAGAATGTCTCTTTGTTTGTTTTCCTAATTTGTTTAGAGTCGAGGCTGACTGCCACGATATAGTGTCCAAGTAGAAGCTGAAGTTGTCAGCTGTGGCTAAACTGTTGCCACGCCGCCAGCTGCCGGCTATGGACTGACAGCTGCCGTTCAGTAGATACGCAAAGACGTAAGAATAACTACACTTTCTGAGCTGTTTACATGGGCACGAAAATCTATTGTGGAACTGGAAGACGGCTTTATAAACGCAGATTTCCAGAATCGATTTTGAAGTGTTTACCTGACCACCCAAAAGCGGAACTGGGATATCGGCTTACGGAATCCGGTTTTGGAAACGCATGTAAACTGGGTGAATGTATTCCTACACATTGCACAACATATGTCACAATAGTCCTTTAAAGGCAATTCCTTGGCCTCTTTTCTTTCGTGAAGTGTTTGTATCCCGAATCATGGGTCTGCCTCTTTTATTCACAGCTGCGAGGAATGGCCGTGCAGTCGGGGCGCCGTGTCGTCGTGGATTGCGCTCCTGCTCCCGCCGGAGGTTCGAGTCCTCCCTCGGCCATGTGTGTGTTGTATGTGTGTGTGTGTTGTCCTTAGTGGAAATTAATGATGTGTAACACTAGGAACTGATGACCTCAGCAGTGAAGTCCCATAGACATTACATGCATTTGAACAGCTTTCTTCGGATTTCACGAAAAACCACACACACACACACATACACACACACACACACACACACACACACACACACACACACACACACACACGAGACTGTTACGAAATATGCATGCTCCTTACAAAAATTGGTTCAAATGGCTCTGAGCACTATGGGACTCAACTGCTGTGGTTATCAGTCCCCTAGAACTTAGAACTACTTAAACCTAACTAACCTAAGGACATCACACACATCCATGCCCGAGGCAGGATTCGAACCTGCGACCGTAGCAGTCACACGGTTCCGGACTGCGCGCCTAGAACAGCGAGACCACTGCTCCTTACACAACAGTAGCCAAACAGTGGAAGTGAACAGACCATGCCGGCCAGTGTGGGCACGCGATTAAAGGCGCTTCAGTCTGGAGCCGCGCGACCGCCACGGTCGCAGGTTCGAATCCTGCCTCGGGCATGGATGTGTGCGATGTTCTTAGGTTAGTTAGGTTTAAGTAGTTCTAAGTTCTAGGGGACAGATGACCTCAGATGTTAAGTCCAATAGTGCTCAGAGCCATTTGAACCATTTGAACAGACCACAAGCGTCAGCTTGTTATCAGCGAACAGTTGGGACGTGGCGTTGATTACTCTTGGAGGAATTCAGCTCCAACGTGTGAAATTTCAATTACTAACTAATTTTAATCAGGCTATGGTGTGTTGAACAAAGGGAGTAAATCCACTAGTAAGTGTCTGAATACAGTGGGAATTCAAATAGGATAGTTGATTTCAAGTTGTTTTCATTCATCTCTAAACCAAAGACAATTGATCCTTCCGGGGGGGGGGGTCCTTGGGAACATGGCACTTGCATTAAGAAGCTTTCAGTTCCAGAGGGTTTCGCTCTGATATTTAAAGTTGCTTTGCTCTTGACCGACTAGGGGTCCGCCATTGAAATGCGACTGATGAAGGGGTCCGCCAGCTGAAAAGGTTGGGAAGCCCTGCTCTAAAGTATACTCTTTCCACGCATAAATAATGCCAAACTGACATTTTAAGTTACACCTGAAAGGACAAAACTAATCTGAATGCTGAAATACTACACAAGCACAAAATGCTACTGAAATACGTGTTAAATCTGATGTTGCTATCTGTCATCAGCTAACGTTTCCCATCACCAGTTTTTTTCCCTTTAGAAATGAAATCAATTATATTAACTGGCAGTTATTAAAAAGATTGAGCCCACATTAGATTAATTATGAAGCGAGCTGCTGTATTCTGACCAATGACTCTCTAAAACGTATACCAGTTAGAATTAAGGCCTTACAAACGAGTTACTCACTGTACCTTGTATAATCATCTTCTATATGAAACCAACATGTAATAAAAAGGCGTTTAAAACCGCCACACTGACACAACATAGCTAAACATGGCTTAATGAAAAAAGAAAGACGTGTTTTTATCACTTAAACTGCAACGCGATCATAGAAATGAAGGAAGAATACGTTTTATTTCAATACATCACTTACAATGTAGAATACTGTTGGTTTATGTACACAACAACACAAACGAGGACAGTAACTCAGGCGTAAAATCTCCAAGGAAGATGACAGAATCGATATATCGAAGGTTAATTCTTTCTTTCTGCTTTAGCTAGTCAGGGAATGCATTATACAGCCATGTAAAAAGCCATGGAGCACTAGAGGGAGAAAAGTATCCTGTAAAATAAAAAGGGAATTGTATCTGCTGGCAAGAACAAGTAGAGATCCTGCAGTAGCTGCACATGGAACAAGTTCAAAATGTTAGAAATCGGCAATTCCGACAACAGACGTAAGGCTATATGGAATGTAGTGAAACGAGAGACAGAACAACCACCCAGAGATGAGGATAACACTGCTGAACCGATGGAAGGTATATAAATGATGAGTCATAGGTAACAAATAATCGAATAATCAATTCTGAAATGTAGTAGAAAGTTTATGGATGAACAGTTCAAGAGAAGAATCACAGCAGTATCCTGAAGAACCAACTACATAAATTTCCGTCATATGAATGTATCACCAGCCTCTTCTTCGAAGATTAAGAAAATTGTATATTCTTTCAAAAATAAAAGTCCGTACCGTTTTGATGGAATTTCCATCAGCATACCAAAGATTTGTTCACTTATAACAAGCCGTGTGTTTCCTGAAATGCGTAATGACACACTAACTCAAGGCATTTTTTCAGGGACACTGAAAATTTAGTTTTCAGCGTCATATTTAAGAAAGATGATAGGAGAGTGGCCAATAAGTACCTACCTGTCCCACCACTTACATTTTTTAGAAGATGATGTATTCTCGAATAGTATCTCAACTGAACAACAATAATATCCACAGAAATTCACAGACTTGATTTAGGAAAAGTTGTTCAACTGTGAATGTCATGTATATACTCACTCAGAAAATTTTGCAAACACTTTATATTAAAATAGCCCGGCTGGTATTTTCTGTAGCCTATCTGAGGCACGTGACTGTGTGAAACACAGTATCCTCCTAAATAAATTAAAGTTGTTTTTTTTAGGATTGCTGGAACAGCCAAGCAATGTTTAATTGTAACATCTAACCAAAACAATGCAGAACGTTGTACATAGAAATATAAAGAGTTTAATATGGGACATTATTCTCACTAAGTAGGAATCACTTATGGGGTTTCGAAAGGCTCAGTCTTAGCTGCAATGTTGTTGTAGTTGTAAATGATCTTGTGTCTGATATACGACAATCAGAATTTGTGCCATTTGCAGATAACACTATCATTGCCTCTATCCAAGCATACTAACAGAAACAGAAGAAGTGGCAAACAATGTTCTTAAACGTATTATTGACTGGTTTTCATGAATGGTCTCACCACGAATTTTAAAAAGACTCAACATATGCTGTTCTGCACACATGGAGGTACTGCACCAGTAAGTGTAACACAAGGTGAGGAAACAAAAAGTGGGGTGAAAACTTCAGAATTCATGGGGGTCCATGTTGTTAAGAATGTAAAGTGGAGAAAGTACATTGTGAAGCTCCTAAAATAATTTAGATTGCACACATTTACACTTAGAACCACAGCAAATCTTAGGAAGAGCAAACCAGTAACTTGACATTTCTTGCCCATTTTCATTCAATAATGTCACATGAAATAATGTTAGAGATAATTCATCTTTAAGAATGAAAGTATGCATTGTTCGAAACGCATTGAAACAAAAATATATAGTACCCAGTCATGATAATCTTGTAGACATATGCTTAAGGTGCTCAACATTCTATAGCTTCACAGACCCTATATTCCCTAATAACTCACTGCAGTTCAAAAGGATCAATTATGTACTTCATTACAAAACCAGAAGCAAAAATGAGATTCATTATCCGAGATTATGGTTGTCTTCAACACAAGAATGAATTCTCAATGCTATTAAAAAACTTTCTGTAAATTTTCCACGTGATATGAAATTTCTAACACACTAAAGTAAAATTTGAAAACAAACTGATAATGTTTCTTGATGAAAACTCCTTGTGTTCTGTGGAAGAATTTCTATTATTGTAATGTGTGTAAGGTGGTGGGTATGAATTACTAACTCACATCCGTACATGAAAACTTTATATGATATCTGCATGTAACCATATTTACAAATTAATTTGTAATGTGAATGTAAAATGACTTATTCTCAATCATTATGATATATCATGCAAATCATGCAGGATATATGAATCTAATAAACTAATTAACTATGGTAAAGTTATCTATCATTTATGGTTACCATAACACAAAAATGTAATTACAGATCTCAAAGTATTTAAAATTTTTCCTATGTTTCAAGCAAAATGAACCTTCAAATTATATCTTTCTACATCAAAATTAACAATATGACTCATTAAAATCCACGCAGCCTACATATTGGCAGTACTGATACAAAATTTTGAGTTATTAGGTTATTATTAACGATGAAATTTTGGGCTGTATTACGTTTTTAAGGCTCTATGACCCTTCAAATTAAATGTACACTCCTGGAAATTGAAATAAGAACACCATGAATTCATTGTCCCAGGAAGGGGAAACTTTATTGACACATTCCTGGGGTCAGATACATCACATGATCACACTGACAGAACCACAGGCACATAGACACAGGCAACAGAGCATGCACAATGTCGGCACTAGTACAGTGTATATCCACCTTTCGCAGCAATGCAGGCTGCTATTCTCCCATGGAGACGATCGTAGAGATGCTGGATGTAGTCCTGTGGAACGGCTTGCCATGCCATTTCCACCTGGCGCCTCAGTTGGACCAGCGTTCGTGCTGGACGTGCAGACCGCGTGAGACGACGCTTCATCCAGTCCCAAACATGCTCAATGGGGGACAGATCCGGAGATCTTGCTGGCCAGGGTAGTTGACTTACACCTTCTAGAGCACGTTTGGTGGCTCGGGATACATGCGGACGTGCATTGTCCTGTTGGAACAGCAAGTTCCCTTGCCGGTCTAGGAATGGTAGAACGATGGGTTCGATGACGGTTTGGATGTACCGTGCACTATTCAGTGTCCCCTCGACGATCACCAGTGGTGTACGGCCAGTGTAGGAGATCGCTCCCCACACCATGATGCCAGGTGTTGGCCCTGTGTGCCTCGGTCGTATGCAGTCCTGATTGTGGCGCTCACCTGCACGGCGCCAAACACGCATACGACCATCATTGGCACCAAGGCAGAAGCGACTCTCATCGCTGAAGACGACACGCCTCCATTCGTCCCTCCATTCACGCCTGTCGCGACACCACTGGAGACGGGCTGCACGATGTTGGGGCGTGAGCGGAAGACGGCCTAACGGTGTGCGGGACCGTAGCCCAGCTTCATGGAGACGGTTGCGAATGGTCCTCGCCGATACCTCTGGAGCAACAGTGTCCCTAATTTGCTGGGAAGTGGCGGTGCGGTCCCCTACGGCACTGCGTAGGTTCCTACGGTCTTGGCGTGCATCCGTGCGTCGCTGCGGTCCGGTCCCAGGTCGACGGGCACGTGCACCTTCCGCCGACCACTGGCGACAACATCGATGTACTGTGGAGACCTCACGCCCCACGTGTTGAGCAATTCGGCGGTACGTCCACCCGGCCTCCCGCATGCCCACTATACGCCCTCGCTCAGCGTCCGTCAACTGCACATACGGTTCACGTCCACGCTGTCGCGGCATGCTACCAGTGTTAAAGACTGCGATGGAGCTTCGTATGCCACGGGAAACTGGCTGACACTGACGGCGGCGGTGCACAAATGCTGCGCAGCTAGCGCCATTCGACGGCCAACACCGCGGTTCCTGGTGTGTCCGCTGTGCCGTGCGTGTGATCATTGCTTGTACAGCCCCCTCGCAGTGTCCGGAGCAAGTATGGTGGGTCTGACACACCGGTGTCAATGTGTTCTTTTTTCCATTTCCAGGAGTGTATCTGCGTTTGATTTGCCTATAAAACTCATTAGAAACTCACGTCTAGATTATTGAAACTATGATTTTATCCATACTGGATGGGAGGTCGTGGTTGTGAATGTCAACGTTAAAAAATATATCGGTTCAACCACTTGTTTATAGTGTAAAACACTAAGATTCACGCGTTTCGGAAGTCAAGCTTCCATCATCAGAATAATAAAAAGTAAAAGAACCTGTTAAAACTCGCTAAAATGGAACATGCACCAGGCACAATAAAATTTTATTATCAATCCAGTGAACATGTCACTTTTCTGTATGTCATCTGATTTTAACGCAGTTATCTTGTGAAACTCCAGGCACGGTTATCATCAAACTTCTATGTTAAATAACCATAAGCGAAATAACTGAAGTGAATAATTGCATTAAGTCTGTGGGACCAGTACACACAAAAATATACACTATGAAACACAGATTTATGATCACTTTTTCGAAACCCAGTGATCGCCTCCCATTGCGAC
This sequence comes from Schistocerca piceifrons, assembly GCF_021461385.2. Taxonomy (NCBI): domain Eukaryota; kingdom Metazoa; phylum Arthropoda; class Insecta; order Orthoptera; family Acrididae; genus Schistocerca; species Schistocerca piceifrons. The sequence goes on from NC_060141.1 coordinate 779,776,103, forward strand.
GGATAAGGTCGAAATTCCACTGAAAGTTGCCTACAATACTCCTCTTTAATCATACAAAAGCCTAGCGCCCTGAGGCGCTGCAAACAGGAAGCTGTCAACACATTGAAGAAAAAGGACAAAACTTAGCTCAAATAACGTGTAAGAAGAGTTAATGATGTCTGATTGGCACCAAATTTCTGCCTCTAGCCGCTGTGGACCTGTCACGCCATGGGAAGGTCGTCAGATGCCATCACCCTCATTTCACCCCTTCTTTTAACGCCTCTGCTGTTGAGATCAGAACCGCGATGTCCATCGTAGAAACCACTCAGTTTTCTTATGAGTGCCCAAAGAAAACATTTCAGACACACTGTCGCTTAGAATCGACACGAAGAAGCCTCATGGGGTGGAATAAAATGCGTTAATGAAACTACCCTGGATAAGGGGTTGCCAGCTGTAGGTGAGTGGAGCTAGTCCGCAGGTTTTCTTTCGTAAACGCGCATTTTTAAAATTCTCAGTAAATTCGGATGAGTGCCGAGGATTGTGTTGATGAAGTGCAATGTCTTGAAGGGACACTTTGCCGTTTTATCACACGTATCAATGTCGAACCTGTCCGCATGATTTCAACCCCTGTCTTCCTGGTTCTGACCTCCATAACAGAGGCATTAGATGAAGGGGTGAAATGTTTGTCTGTGTGTGTGTGTGTGTATGTGTGTGTGTGTGTGTGTGTGTGACGACGGACCCACGGTGTGAGTCGTCCACGACATTTTTGCGCAGAACTGTGGTGAAATTAGGTACCATTGTGATATCATTAACTCGCCTCACAAGTCACACAAACTTCTGACTTTTGTCCTTTTTCTCGAAAATGTCAACACCTTACTGTTTGCAGCAGTGCGCCACCATTAGAGGGAAGTTATCAATGAAACTCGCCAACAGCCGTATGATTGGGATGATATTATATTTTGTTTTGGTATTGTCTTCCACGCCACTGTAGAGTCTTGTACCATAGAAATCAAGGGAGAGGATGTTGTCTGGTGACAGGCTTCCTCTTTCTACAACTCAACTGCACGCATGTATTAACGGGGTTCTGTATTTATCTAAACAGGAAGCTTCTTATCTTTAAGAGAGTCTATGTGTTCTGGTACAAGCTCGTCCGTAGTAGTCCTCTTACAAACAATATCGGTATTGTAGCTATTACAAACTTCAGAATCAAATGGTTCAAATAGCTCTAAGCACTATGGGACTTAACATCTGAGGTCATCAGTCCCCTACACTTAGAAGTACTTAAACCTAACGAACCTAAAGACACTACACAAATCGACTCACCAGTCGACGTGCAGGCAGGGAAATCAGGACGCGCTCAGTGTAAAGACACTACAGCTATCAAGATATTAACAGTAAACTTTCAGAGTGTTCAATTTAAAGTTCCTGAATTTACTGCCATCCATGAAGCGTGTGGCACGCAAATTATTCTCGGGACTGAGACCTGGCTGAACCCTGAGATAGGAAGTTCTGAAATATTTAGTGAGGGTTGGAACGTGTTTCGGAGCGACAGATTAGACACCGTAGGAGGTGGTGTCTTCATTGCAGTTGAAAAAAATATTATGTCTACTGAGGTCGAAGTAGAGTGTGATTGTGAAGTTATCTGGACACGTCTAACAGGGCTAGGAGAGATAAAGTTAATTGTTGGGTGTTTTACCGGCCACCAGGTTCCACCGCGACAGTTCAAGAATCATTCAAAGGGAGTCTATAATCTGTATCGCAGAAGCATCCGAATCATGCTATATTCGTCGGAGGCGACTTCAACCTACCTAGTATAGACTGGGATGTCTATGGAGTCGTTACAGGTGGTACAGACAAGCCGTCGTGTGAATTACTTTTGAATACATTATCCGAAAACTGCCTTGAGCAGCTAAATCGACAGCTAACGCGTAATGGAAATATTTTAGATCTGGTAGCCACGAACAGACCAGACCTCATCGACGGTGTCTGTGTTGAGACAGGGATTAGTGACCATGATGTTGTCATTACGACTGTGGTTACGAAAGTTAAAAAGTCGGTCGAGAAGGCTAGGAGAGTATTCTTACTATAAAGAGCAGTTAAGCAGTTGCTAGCATCCCACTTAGTAAATAAATCGACTTCATTTACTTCCGGTACGATGGACGTGGAAGAATTATGGGCAAATTTTAAACACATCTTAAATCACGCATTGGAGTAGTGGGTTATTTTGTAGCCATTCTGTTGATCTTCTTATATTAGCTCTAAATATGATTGCTCGTTTTGTAACCATTCTTTCTCATATAATTACAATGAATATAATGATTCCTACAATAGAAATTGTATGTGCTGAAAAAGTGAGTTACGGACGGAAAAGACCCACTGTGGTTTAGCAGCGAAATTCGGAGAATGCCCAGGAAGCAAAGACAGTTGCACTCGCGGTACACGAAAGGTCGGGAGAATGAGGACAGGCAAAAGCCAGTAGAGATTTGTGCTGCTGTAAAAAGAGCGATGCGCGAAGCGTGCAACCACTACCACCATCATACCTTATCAAAAGATCTTGATGAAAACCCAAGGGAATTTTGGGCTTACGTAAAATCGGTAAGCGGGTCGAAGGCTTCCATCATAAATGGTTCAAATGGCTCTGAACACTGTGGGACTTATCATCTGAGGTCATCAGTCCCCTAGAACTTAGAACTACTTGAACCTAACTAACCTAAGGACATCACACAACACCCAGCCATCACGAGGCAGAGAAAATCCCTGACCCCGCCGGGAATCGAACCCGGGGACCCGGGCGTGGGAAGCGAGAACGCTACCGCACGACCACGAGATGCGGGTGAAGGCTCACTGATCATCTTGGCCTGGCAACGGAAGACAGCAAAACGAAAGCTGAAATTTTAAATTTAGCATTTAAGAAATCTTTCACGCAGGAGGATCGTGCAAATATAACGCCGTTTGAGTCCCGTACATATTCCCTTATGGGAGACGTAGTGATGGAAATCCCGGGGGGTGAGAAGCAGCTCAATGGGTTGAAAACAAATAAATCGCCAGGTCCTGATGGGATTCCAATTCGCTTTTACAGAGAGTACTCTACTGCATTGGCTCCTTACTTAGCTTGCATTTATCGCGAATCTCTTGCCCAACGTAAAGTCCCCAGCGGCTAGAAAAGGACGCAGCTGACGCCTGTATATAAGAAGAGTAGAAGGACGGATCTTCAAAATTACAGACCAATATCCTTAACATCAGTTTGTTGCAGGATTCTCGAACATATTCACAGTTCGTATATAATGAATTTCCTTGAGACAGAGAAGTAGCAGTCCATGCATCAGCACGGCTTTAGAAAAAAATCGCTCCTACGAAACGCAACTCGCTCTTTTTTCACATGATATCTCTCGAACCATGGATGAAGGGTATCAGACGGATGCCATATTCTTTGACTTCCGGAAAGCGTTTGACTCGGTGCCCCACTGCAGACTCCTAACTAAGGTACGAGCATATGGGATTGGTTCCCAAATACGTGAGTGGCTCGAAAACTTGTTAGGTAATAGAACCCAGTACGTTGCCCTCGATGGTGAGTGTTCATCGGAGGTGAGGGTATCATCTGGAGTGCCCCAGGGAAGTGTGGTAGGTCCGCTGTTGTTTTCTATCTACATAAATGATCTTTTGGATGGGTGGATAGCAATGTGCGGCTGTTTTCTGATGATGCTGTGGTGTACGGGAAGGTGTCATCGTTGAGTGACTGTAGGAGGATACAAGATGACTTCGACAGGATTTGTGATTGATGTAAAGAATGGCAGCTAACTCTAAATATAGATAAATGTAAATTAATGCAGATGAATAGGAAAAAGAATCCCGTAACGTTTGAATACTCCATTAGTAGTGTAGTGCTTGACACAATCACGTGGATTATATATTTGGCGGTAACATTGCAGAGCGATATGAGGTGGGACAAGCATGTAATGGCAGTTGTGGGGTTGGCGGATAGTCGTCTTCGGTTCATTGGTAGAATTTTGGGAAGATGTGGTTCATCTGTAAAGGAGACCGCTTATAAAATACTAATACGACATATTCTTGAGTACTGCTCGAGCGTTTGGGATCCTTATTAGGTCGGATTTAGGGAGGACGCTGAAGCAATTCAGAAGCGGGCTGCTACATTTGTTACTGGTAGGGTGGATCATCACGCGAGTGTTACGGAAATGCTTCAGGAACTCGGGTGGGAGTCTTTAGAGGGAACGAGGCGTTCTTTTCGTGACTCGCTACTGAGGAAATTTAGAGAACCAGCATTTGAGGCTGACTGCAGTACAATTTTACTGCCGCTAACTTTTATTTCACGGAAATACCACAAAGATAAGATAAGAGAGATTAGGGCTCGTACAGAGGTATATAGGCAGTCATTTTTCCTTTGTTCTCTTTGGAACAGGGAGAGAAGGTTCTAGTTGTGGTACGAGGTACCCTCCTCAACGCACCGTATGGTGGGTGTGGAGTATGTATGTAGATGTAGATGTAGAGGCAGGATTCGAACCTGCGACCGTAGCAGGCGCGCGGTTCCGGTCTGAAGCGCCTAGAACCGCTCGGCGACAGATTCCGACAAAATTTAGTATCGCTATAGGGAAATTAAAAGTCCCGCTGTGTGCACTGATCTGGTAGCTATGTGCCGACAGACACCAACATGGAGTGGGAGTTAGTTCGCCAGTGACTGAGTAGCTGAGATAGAGACTGAGCTCTTGACTGACAGACTCAGACTGAGCTCGTACCGAGCGAGGTGGCGCAGTGGTTAGCACACTGGACTCGCATTCGGGAGGACGACGGTTCAATCCCGTCTCCGGCCATCCTGATTTAGGTTTTCCGTGATTTCCCTAAATCGTTTCAGGCGAATGCCGAGATGGTTCCTTTGAAAGGGCACGGCCGATTTCCTTCCCAATCCTTCCCTAACCCGAGCTTGCGCTCCGTCTCTAATGACCTCGTTGTCGACGGGACGTTAAACGCTAACCACCACCACCACCACCTGAGCTAGTGACTGAGACTGCCCTCCGGTCTGCGGCGGCGATCTAAATATTTGCAGTAGAGAAGGCGTTGGTGGTGTGCTGCTTGTGAGTCTGTCTTTGACCGCCGTCCTAATAGATCGTTCTTTATCCAGCGCCTACTATCGATCTTCTTGCTACATTTTTGCCGAGTGGTGTGCTGGCGACAGCTTACACCAGCACAGTTTCGACTACCAGTTGCAGCATTGCACTATGCCATCTTCAGGTCCCATATGCATATCTCAAAAATAATATTGCCACACAGCGCCATATATTCGCGAATTCAGAACCGTATCCCAGGTGATTCATTCGAGGACCTGATTGCAACTGAGCCCACCTGCAGTCCCAGAATGTTCTTGGATTCCAGGTATGCTCAGTTACGATCAAGTCTTCGAATAAAGCACCTGGGATACGGTTTTGAATTCATGACATCAAGCAGTATGTGGCACTGTATGAGAAAATAGTTTATTTTTTATTGGTGCACATGGGAGCTGAAGATGGCATAGTGGAATGCCGAAACAGGTAGTTCAAAATATAAAAAAAAAAGTGACATGCCAATTACAGAGCTGTTGGCGAGTTTCATCGATAATTTCTTGACCAACTGATGTCCCCTGTCCGTGACGGATCAACAGAGATAACATGTAAATTTGTAGACATCTTTGATCTAAATCTGCAACTTACACATTCCAATAGGAGACTGTTAGGTGATTTTGAAAAGGTGATTCTTTAACTGTGTTGTTGCGCAGTGTAGTTTCCTTTAATACAGCAATGGCAGAAGATCGTAAGCTCGGTCACTGAAGACCGCCGACGTAGTGGGAGCGTAAATGCGATGTAAGTAGAAGGGAAGAGGATGCAGTAACATAATGGAAAGCGCTAAGAGACGGCGGTACAAAGCGTGCCTGCAAAGGGAATGTCGGAGAAGGTTGGGCGGTGCATTGCCACGCCACGTCCTCCGGACAGTTCGCTGCTGATACCGGGAAGCACTCAATTAGGTAGCGAGCATTTCCTCTTGGCACAGTGTCACAGTCGGCGGGTTGCGCAGGACGAAGACAGCAGAGGCGCTCTCGACTGCCGGCCTACAAGGCTGAGTTGGCAGCGGAGTCGGGAACACGTCAGCCGCTGAGGCGCGAAGCTGCGGGCCGCCGCCGGCCCGTCGCCGCATCGCTGCGCGGACGAACAGACAATGCCTGCGGGGGCGGGTGGGGGTGGGGGTGTGGGTGGTGGAGAGGGGGAGAGAGTCCGGAGGCTTGGCGTGGCGCGGCGTGGCAGCCCTGGGAAGGAGTTATGAAGGCGCCGGCGGCGGCACAATGCGAGCACAATCGATAGCGGTGGCTGGCCGCCTCGAGTGGGATCAGCGGCGGCGTCGCGACGCCGTCATCAGCGGTGTGGCCTGCCGCCCCCAGGGGCGGCGCATCCGGGGCAGCGGCCGAGCGCAAATGTCTGCCCGGCGAGGCAAAAACATTTCCTGCAATGCGCCCCCCCCCCCCCCCCCTTACCTGTTCGTTCCAGTCGGAATGAAAGTGGCGAGCTGACCAGCGCTGACCTGGACGGCGCCTGTTGCTTCCCTGCTGCCTTTAGTAGGTACTTCCACCTCCCAGACACTGCGCAGCAAATTTTCATCTGATGAGAAACAGGTTGAAGGAAGAGACCTTAACTTTTCCCGGCGAATTGAATGTTCAAATAACTTACGGGTTCGCTCCCGGGTGACGTCGTCGACTACCTCCGATATTTCGACAGCACCATACCACGAATGAAATCAAGGAGCCTTACAATTAGCAGAATAAAGGGTTGTAGTTAACTATAACATTTGGGTTGCATTCAAAAAGTATTGATATAATCAAGCACACCCTGCCATTCTCAAGTCACAAATGTAAGGAAGAAGAAATGTGCAGGGGAATATTGGTCAGACAATCAGGACTGTGGAGGACCGGCGTATTAAACATAAGCGTCACACACGCTTACAGCAGCCGAGAAAATCCGCTATTGAAAAACATTGCCTTGACACCGGTCATCCTATTGATTACAACAACACGGAGATTCTGGCTTGTACGTCCCGCTATTTGGATAGTGTTATTAAGGAAGCTGTTGGAATCAAACTATCAATTAACTTTATAAACAGAGATGGTGGATTTTGTTAAAATGCTCCTTGGAATCCGGCTCTGTCTCTCATCAAAAAACTAAGGGACAGAATTAGTGCCACCTCACCTGTTGATTAATAGTCACTATCGATATTTCTGATGTTGGTTTTCTTTGGTTGTGTGTTGACTCTGCGGTTTCTTGTTCTGTGTGTGTGGTGTCTTCCTTGTTTCTCCTCTGTGAACCGAGGTATTAAATTCTCTTGCGCAATGCTTCCTCTTTGCATTTGTGCCTTGTGAATGGCAGGGTGTGTTCCTATCGAAATATCGGCGGTGGTCGACGACGTCACCCGGCAGCAAACCCGTAAGTTATTTGAACAGGTTGAAAGATAGCTATCTGGCTGACGACTGCCACCTTGTAGCGGAAGTTGTGATGTATTCGGGTATCTAACCAGAAAAATAGGTAACAATGACAATTTTCATTGTTGGAACTTAAAATTTATATCTGTGTTAGATGAACAAGGCATCAACAAGATTTGTGAACTATAAGGATTTGCTGCGTGGCAATTATTGAACTATATGAACTAAAGTCGTCTTAGCTTCCGAACGGTTTGCGATAGGAAGTTCAAACAACACGGTTGGCCGCGAGATATGATGAGAATTAATATGTGATGTATGGTTTGGTTTAGCGACGAAGCCTACTTTCATTTGGATAGGTTCGTCAACAAGCAAAACTGGCGCATTTGGAGGACTGAGAATCCGCATTTTGTGATCGAGAAGGCTCTTCATTCTAAACGGGTAACTGTGTGGTGCGCAATGTCCACGCGCGGAATAATCAGTGCGATATTCCTTGATGGCACGGTGATTACCGAACGGTACCTGAAGGTTTTGGAAGATGATTTCATCCCCTTTTTGTGGGGATTATATTAAAGACAAGGCGTACAGCAGTAACCCCAAAAACCATTGCTGAGCTGAAAATAAGCCATTCAGGAGGTCAATGACAGCATTGATGTTCCAACACATCAGCCGGTCGTGCACAATGTCACTATTCATCTGCGCCACATGATCGCCAGTGATGGCAGGGATATCGAACATGTCATAACCTGAATCCGAATACCTGTTGTGATGTTTATATGTTGAATAAAACGTGTGTATGCCGCAGTTTGTAACTAATAGTCACCCTGTATTTTTATGCTTTTTTATGCAGAATGAAGAAAATTGTCGTGCACTCTGACTTCGCGGCGTCATTCCTCACATAAAAGCAATACAAGTATGACTGCGCATATCTCTCGGAGTAAAGGGACGTTAAGGATTGTTGTTGTGGCAACGCTGTAATCAATGAACGGTAACTACCTGTGTCAGCACGTTGGAGTACTTCTTTGCAGTTGGTGCAGTGGCTAACGTTTTGGGTTAGTATGCAAGAGACGGACGGTTGGATTCTGGATCGGGGCGTATTTGCTTTCATTTGTCTGTTACTGTCTACCATATAACACTGTAGTATACTCCCTTTCTTATACCACACATATCCGACATTTACGCAGTACAGTGTTTTGGAATTGTGATCATAACAAAATCGTGATCAGAAAAGTCATAAATAGCCGCTGTAACAAATGACCTGTCATAGAACAGAACAACTACAAAAACTGTAGCAATTTCGAGATGGTAAAGATGATCGCATAGTTAAATAACACCTACTTGCAATTTACAATACATGGAGAACGTCTGCCCATACGCAATATATCTGCAACCAATGACAATAGTAATTTCTATATTAATAACCGCATGACGTTTATAAAACAATATGTTATACTCAGAACAGATGCTCAAGCGACCCCTTGAACGTCCAAACATTGCCCTACCTGCTAGATCATCCAGCTCTGGACTCTTCGCAACATGGCTGCCGTCACAGATACTACAGCAGCATGTACACCCGCTATCAGATGTTCCACAGATGTCGGCGGAGTAGAATACGTGTGTTCCTCCAAGTGTCCCCTCAGGAAGAAATCCCAAACGCAGAGGCCATGCAGGTGGACCATCCTGTCCCAGCCATTTTCACACGAGATGTTCTATCTAAATACCGTCGCTCAGTCCTTCACAAGTGTGGAGGTGCACCATCATGTTGCAACCATAGCCCCTGCCGAACATGAAGTGGGACATCTTGAGAGGAATGCATGACATCTTTGTGCAGTCAACCGGTCACGCGGCAAGAAAGGACACAAACTCCTGTCTCCCAATATTCCGGCCCAGACGTTGATGCCAAGACGTACTTGGGATCACGGACGGGGGTGGCGTGAGGTTTAACATCACACCAATGATGGGGATTGTGCTCATTGAAGAGACTCTCACGAGTGAACGCTGCCTTATTCGACAATATTACAATGTTTCTGTAGTCGTCGTAGGCTTCCTGTTATTGTTGGAACCATTCACTGCATCCTCAGACGGTGACAATGACAGGGTGCAGCCTACGCTCGTGCAGCACGTCAGCCACCGTGCGTTGCGAGACACCCTGCTTTGCTACGCTTAGCTGGAGTATGGCGAGCTCGTAGACGGCCTGTGTCACGCGATAGTGAGAAGAGAGAATATGTCTCCCGAAGGCGAAGGTCCAGACGACGAAATACATTTTTATTTGGATGAGTCGAGCAGGCTAACTAGCAGCATATTCACGAGCGGCAACACCAGCCCGGTCATGATATGCACCAAGGACCATCGCGCTAGTAACTAGTACCTGTCTGGTCAACAGCGCATGCAGTATAAACACGTCATAAGTTGCAGCATGCTGTTCCACCTAACGCACCTCTCTTACATCTTTTATTCTGCATGATTCCCCCCAACACTGCTAAGTGTCAAATGTTCGTTTTCGAATTACACTATTTTCTTAGTGGTTCAAAAATGGTTCAAATGGCTCTGAGCACTATGGGACTCAACTGCTGTGGTCATAAGTCCCCTAGAACTTAGAACTACTTAAACCTAACAAACCTAAAGACATCACACACATCCATGCCCGAGGCAGGATTCGAACCTGCGACCGTAGCGGTCGTGCGGTTCCAGACTGTAGCGCCTTTAACCGCTCGGCCACTCCGGCCGGCTTTCTTAGCGGTAATGGACGTGATGTTTCCAGATAATAATAATAATAGTAGTATCAGCAACCCGTGGGGACGCTTCCTGAACAGCATTCACTTAGCAGAGTCTGTGATGAAACGCATATTTAGAAGTTCCATGACGATACTACATACAAATGGTAACAGAGTTGGGAAACTATTTGAAAAGCATATTGCTAGCCTTACCAGTGAAGTAATGACCTAAAGAAATATAATGGATCTGAATCTGGCACGAATAATAATTGGTACTAATCGATGGGACCATTTCAGGGGGCGAGGGGGGGAGGGGGGGGGGAGCGTACAACGAAAACAGATTTGGAATGTAGTGGATACACTTGTACGAAACAATTCGCGTCCGCAACGTGCAAAAGGCTCCTTTAAAAGTTCACCAATGAAATGATTGCACTCCCATTTCTGAGTTCGTAGTACGTAAGTGCAAATCTTTGTAGAAGATCCACTGTAATCGCTGTACAGCGATTAAGACGCCAGATGTCATATATAATAAACCAACACTTAAATATACAACTCTAAACCAGGAGTATAATTCCAATCAGCAGTCGACATTTAATTAAGCCATTAAGTCGATATTTATCCGGCGATATATCGATTTGCCTATTCTTTTCTCGATATATCGACAGCCTATTGTCATTCTTCCTAAATATTGATATATCTGATTCGATATTTTTAAAAAATTCTACAGTCCCACTGCCAAGCTCTTAATCTCATATTAGCATTTGCACCCTTGTTGCACCATATGTTCTTGAATTTGTGTTCGATGTATTCCTGTCTCTGTATTCCCCTACATTTTTTACGGTCTACTCCGCCCTCAAGTATTTTGTATGTCATTTCCTGACCCTTACCTCATGTTACAAATGGACATCACTGAGAAGAACGGGAGACAGGATCATAGGAAGAATGTTAGCGTAATGGAACTCATACATGAAGAAAGTGGCTCATAAGGCGCTTGTTCGACCGATTCAGGACTATTGTTGATCGATATGGTATCCTTATCAGGTAGGATTCATAGGAAAAGTAGAGGAAACCCAATGAAGAGGAGCGCGGTTTCGTAAGGGATCGTTTAGTCTACGTCACAGCGTTACAGAGATGCTCAGGTAACTCCAGGGGCAGACGTTACAAGAGAGGCACTGTGCATCATGGACAAGCTTACTACTGAAATTTCGAGAGGGCACTTTCATGGAAGAGTAAGACAGCATATTACTTCATCCCACATACATTCCACTGGATGATCACGACGAAATAATTCGAAGAATCAGAGATAATACAAAGGTCTACCGACAATCATTCTTCCCAGGCATGAATCGTGAGTGAAAGAGTCAAGGGAGGAAATGTGGTGTCACCGCCAGACACCACACTTGCTAGGTTGTAGCCTTTAAATCGGCCGCGGTCCATTAGTATACGTCGGACCCACGTGTCGCCACTGTCAGTGATTGCAGACCGAGCGCCACCACACGGCTGGTCTAGAGAGACGTCCTAGCACTCGTCCCAGTTGTACAGCCGACTTTGCTAGGAAAGGTTCACTGACAAATACGCTCTCATTAGCCGAGACGATAGTTAGCATAGCCTTCAGCTACGTCATTTGCTTCGACCTAGCAAGGCGCCATAATCCTTTGCTATATATATATTGTGATGCCTGTACCGTCACACCAATGTTCACCAATTATGGATTAAAGTTAACTATTACATCAACTACGTACTTTATTTGCTACTATAATTTCCCTTAACTGTTCCAGACCTCACGCCAGTCAGCGTGTAATTAAACGCGTGCGTTTCGGCCTCCTCTAGCAACACAGTGTTGGCTCTTCTGCCAACACTTCAGGAAAGACAATCATAGGTACTATGAAGCTATCTATGTAAAATCTTTGGTAACTGACAATACAGCAATAAAAATTACTCAGGAATGAAGTAAATAGTGAGTGAATGGATATCACGGCTAAATGACTGTAGGAAAAATGGGAAAAAATGTAAAAGGAAATGATCTTCAAAAGGATTTTCTCAGCATACAGGTAAGTCAAAACAATTTTCAGTGAAAGGAAAAGTAAGGGCTGCTACATTAAAAGTGCAACGCAAATTCCATTTCTAAACGTAGAGAAGAGAGCGGACAGGTGCAGAGAGTACACTGAAGGTCTTTGTGAGGGAGAAGATACATCTGATGAAGTGATAGAAGAATGAATTGCCGTCGATGTGGAAAAAGTAGAGGATCCAGTATTCGAGACACAATTTAAAAGAGGTCTGAAAAACTAGATATAAAATATAACGGAACGGACACATAACATTACATCAGAATTTCTAAATTCATTAGTGCAAGCGACAACCAAATGACCAAGTTAGTGTATAGGATTTCTGAGACTGGCGACGCACCATCAGACATTCGGAAAAATATCAAAGACAGCTAGGGAATATATGTGCGATATATGTGTCAGAACTATTGCTTAATCAGCTTAACAGCTGATGCCCCCAAATTGCTGACAGTAATAATAGACAGAAGATGGCAAAAAACATTAGGGGATCTGCGACATGAAGTCACCAAGGGGATATGCACTCTTCTAAAAATAATGCTGAACAGGTCGACAAGGACATAGACATTGACTGGATAAAGCTAATTTTATTGGGTCAATATTACATGTTTCGGACATTGCCACCATCAGATGTCTGCAGAAAACAAAGTAAAAATACACAGCTGTATATACCGGGTGAGCCATAAATGAGGAAAAATATTTCCCGCAAATTGTCACACAATGACCTACAACCATAAATTCGTTTTCCGCATGTTCCTATGTCAATAAATGACAATGCAATTGAATGGCAAAAATCTGGAAATGTGAAGTGGACTTTAAGGTGTTACTGTGCGCCCACATTGGCAAAGAGACATATCGGGAACAGGGCACAACACGCGAATGTTGTAGGTAGTCTAGCCGTTCACGAGAAGGCGAGGCATGCGGCGACAAGCGACGGTAAGCGTGACACTACGAGCAATGACAGCGCCCACGTCTAGCGCGTACCGGTTACGCTGGCCCCTATTATGTATCGTGGCTAGTTGGAATAGGGAAAGGAATGTGAGGAGCGGCTGCACTACTGTACATGCATGTTTCATAATTTGGTTTTTGTGTCCCAGACTGAGTTTTAAGAAACGAGTACATAGATACAGAATACAAAATATAACCTACAAAGGCATGTGGCAGTTAATGCAAACGAATACAATATATCTGTACAAATCGAAACTAACATAGAAACACATGACCGGACGCTGCAGTGGCGGTTCATAAGTACTGTTCGAAACGACGGCCACGATGTGTATGGCATAGATGAACCCTTCACAGGAAGGATTGCTGAACACGACCAACATGCCTGTATCCCTTTGCGTAATATAACAGGCATGTTGTATTCTGCGTTGAATGGTGTTGACATCAACAACCTCTCCTTCATAAATCACAGATTTCAGATGGCCCCAAAAAATAAATCCATTCGATTGAGGGCTGGCGATCTTGCTGGCCATGCTACAGGGCCTCCACGACCGATCCATTTCGAAGGCCAGACATTGCCCAGGTGGCGTCGCACTGTGCCGCTGAAGTGAGCAGGGGCACCAAGATGCATGTACCACAGGTTCACACGAGAGGCCAGACTGACGTCATCCAACAATTCCGGTAATGTAAAATCCAGGAACGCAGATGCCGTTCTCGTTTAAGCCTTCGTGGTAGCTCATGTGGCCGAATGAGATGGTAATCATTAATATCACACCAGATATTGACACCGAATTGTTGTTGGTACCCTCGTATTATGGTGCTGTGGGGGTTTTCTTCTGCCCACTCGTGCCAATAGTGCGAATTCACTATACTCTTCTTCGTAAAATAGGCTTTGTCGGTGGACAGTACTATTCGTGTAAAAAGCTGGTCGTGGGTCTGACGCCGTAGGATAAAGTTGCAGAAGTCCAGCTTCCTCTGGTAGTCTTCTGGCAATGAGGCCTGTGCCTTCTTCATGCGAAAGGGATGGTAATGGTTTCTATGGGATACAAGCATAACAGCAGAGATTGACATTCCGACCGCAGTGGCGAGAGGCCTGGTGCTTATTGTTCGGTCTTCCGTAACAGTTTGTAACACTGTACGTCGACGGTCGGTCACGACCCCTAAATCCTGGAGGTGCTACACATGCACCATACTCCCTCATGTGACTGTCCATAGAGTAAAATGTTTTTGCGGATGGAAGGCACCGGCTAGGAAACCTCTCGTGATACAGTTGCCTTGTAACGTCAGCTCTACCATCTGCAAGCCCGTAGGTGAGGTGGATGTCGGCGTATTCCTCGTTTGTGAAACTTGCCACGGAACTGTAGTAACACCGCGAAGCGGCCGTTAGCAGCTGTCGATATGGCGAGAATCGGGCAGAGTGAGCAGCACTAAGGGGTCGTAAACACGCACGCAGCGGTTTTACTTCCGCCGTTGACCACTCTTTCCGCTTATGGGATACACATTCCATAACATGGGACTGTACACTGCGTTACCGCCGGCAATGTGTGATTCACAAGTTCTGATATAATTTCACATACATTACGATGGGATTTGTTCTTTCTCGTATCTTTCAAACGCTGGCAGATACACATCAGCTCATTGGTGTGTCATGTATCTATGGGTGAATGACATGTCTTGATAATGAGGCTCGTCGTTATCTCGTTCAATGGTTTTCCGTACAAAGTATACGGGGGAGAACGAAATTAACTACGGTGCGTGACGTGTTATACATAGAAGCATGCGGTCCTCGACAAATTTTTCCTCATTTGTGACTCACCCTGTATAAAAGAAATATGAATTACGAACGTAGGATAATCGAGCACTTGTTCGCGGCAGGCCAAGGTCCCGAGTTCGAGTTACGATCCGGCACACAGTTTTAATTTGCCAGGAAGTTTCACACAAAAAATAAACTTCAAGTCACTAGAAGACTCGTACCCTGGACCACATGTTCCACATTGATGGAAAAGTTTCTTGATGTAATAGTAACGATCATAGACAGACTGATAAAAGGTTGATGGTTGTCATGTAAGACATTAATTATCAATACCATGTGGCGTCGATATGGCGAGAGTGGCGCTATGTAGTGCTACAGCATGAAGTGCATATAATTCACAAAAAGAATCAAATATAATAATAGATGACTTGTAGCTAAAATAGTTGTGGCACACTGATAAAAGCGTAATACACAGTAACACAAGCAGTCCAATTCTTAACACATTCCAAATGGATCGTTGTGTTGGATCACCAAGGGCAAATGCGGGTACATTAACTAACAAGCAGAAAATTTTATCACAATATTTAACGCAATAACGATGCGAATATTACACATGGACA
This sequence comes from Schistocerca piceifrons, assembly GCF_021461385.2. Taxonomy (NCBI): domain Eukaryota; kingdom Metazoa; phylum Arthropoda; class Insecta; order Orthoptera; family Acrididae; genus Schistocerca; species Schistocerca piceifrons. The sequence continues at coordinate 779,791,627 of NC_060141.1, forward strand.
TTACGGACACTTCAAATACATCATTACTGGTGCTGATTCTTGACTCCCAAACACCAACAAACGAGCAAATCTTATTCAATATGCCAGATATGCCAGCGACCTTGAATCTTTTTAGTGATCGCGTAGACAGGGAAACAGATAGTATCTTACAAACAGACGTCGACAATGGATAAACAGAAAAGTTTATTTGTAACATAGGTAGGCCATTTTCAGTAAATAGGCTTTCAATCTCAATTAAGTAAATGATAATATCAGATATGCTCCATTTACTTCTCAGGTGAATTTTGGGGACAAATCGCTGGAGGTTCTATAAAAGCCAAAGTACAGATCCGCTTCCGAACACCTAAGAAGCTTTATCTCTGTCTTACGTACTTTTGTCGACCAAAAGCTTAATAAAATGCTGAAATGAAATGTTTATAAAATTACGTGTGGATCATGTGATTGCATACATGTAAGGCAGACGGGTCGGGATTGCAGGACTAGTTTTAGGAAACACACGTATAAGAGCACTGCGGTCGCTAGACATCCGTCTAGCAACAGGCGTTCCCTACATCTAAAAGAAAAAGCAATGAGCATTTTACACCTGATACGGAAAGGTGCAGACTTAAATAAACTAATGAAGCTTGAAATATACCATCATCGTGTGGACAATCTGCACAACATCCTGCACGGGCAAATCCACTCCAACTGTAAATGGTTTTTGACATCTTTAGTGACATAGTGGATAAATAATTTGGCATAGTTCTCTCTTTATTATACCAGTAATTCACCTTTTTTCTTTAACTTTCATTCCGCTTTCACTTGTCCCATCTCTTGCCACTCCCTTCCTCACCACTCCCCCTTCTTTAATATTTTATTGAACTATATGTACAGTAATCAGGAAATGTACCATCATCGTGTGGACAATCTGCACAACATCCTGCACGAGCAAATCTACTCCAACTGTAAATGGTTTTTGACATCTTTAGTGACATAGTGGATAAATAATTTGACATAGTTCTCTCTTTATTTTACCAGTAATTCACCTTTTTTCTTTAACTTTCATTGCGCTTTCACTTTTCCCCTCTCCTGCCACTCTCTTCCTCACCACTCCCCCTTCTTTCATATTTTATTGAACTATATGTACAGTAATCAGCCAGAACGTTGTGACCTAACAGCTGGTATGCCCGTGTTTGGCACGGATAACAGTGGCGACACACCTTGGCATGAAAAAAATGAAGCCTTGGTAGGTCGCTGGAGGGAGTGGGCACCACATCTACACACACAGGTTACATAATTGCCGTAAATTCCGGGGACTGGGGCGATGAGGTATGACATTTGCATATCACATGTGTTCGATTGGGGTCGGATATGGCGATCTGAGGGGCCAGCATATCAATGGGAATTCGTCACTGTTTTCCAGGAACCACTGAATTGCACTCCCGTCCTAGTGACTTGGCGCATTACTTTGTTCAGAAATACCACTGCTTTCGGGAAACAGGGTCCTCTGCAAATCAGTTTACCATACTTTCTGGCCGTCTTAGTGGCTTGCATGTTCAAAATGGTTCAAATGGCTCTAAGCACTATGGGACTTAACATCTGAGGTGATCAGTCCCCTAGACTTAGAACTACTTAAACGTAACTAACCTAAGGACATCATACACATCCACACCATACATACCCGAGGCAGGATTAGCAACTGCGACCGTAGCAGCAGCGTGGTTCCGGACTGGGGCGACTAGAACCGCTCGGGCACAGACGTCGGTTCTAGCACGTTCCACTGGACTAATGGATGCCCATGCGAGTGATTCCCAGAGGATACTGGAACCACTACCAGATTATCTCTGTCCCGCAATACAGGTGCCAAGGGGCTGTTCCCCTGGAACGCATTCGCACCCTCCCATCGGCATGATGAAATAGGTATCGGGATTCTTCAGACCATGCAACGCTCTGCCACTGCGCAAAGCCGGCCGTGGTGACCGTGCGGCTCTAGGCGCTTCAGTCCGGAACCGTGCGACTGCTACGGTCGCAGGTTCAAATCCTGCCTCGGGCATGGATGTGTGTGTTATTCTTGTTACTTAGGTTTAACTAGTTCTAGCTTCTATTGGACTGATGACCTCAGACGTTAAGTCCTATAGTGCTCAGAGCCATTTGAACCATTTGAACCACTGCCCAACGCCCAGTGCTGATGGTAACGTGCCCGTTTCAGTCATAGTTGCCGATGTAGTGGCGTCAACATCATCATTTTCATCGATCATCGGCTACGGAGGCTTTTCGTCAACAGTGTTCGGTGCACTGTGCGTTCAGCCTCACTTGTACTCTGCCCAGCATTACATTCTGTTGTTGGTACCGCCACAGATCGCTACCTGTCCCGTTTTATCAGTGTGCCCAGCCTACGATGCCAGACATCTGTAATGATAGTTGGACACCCAATTCCACGATGTCTGAACGTGGTTTCACCTTGGTTTCGCCACGTGTTGAAGACACTCACCACAGGAAGCGTGCCTCTGACTAGCAGTCATTCCACGCCAGGTGACACTGCTGTCGACTGAACGAGTTTATATCGGTAGTAGCTCGTCGGTCATAGTGTTCTGGCTAATTATTGTATAATGTCCGAAACGAATCAGAGATTTCCTTTGCGAGTGGTACCCGGTTAACTGACACTCACCCTCCCCACCTCCAACTCCTTTGTCTTCATATGTTCTCCAGTTTACCTGCATACTTCCCAAAGAGATAATGGTTGTTTATAGAGTGTTTTCGTGTGATCGACCAGTGCGCTTATGGCATTTATATTTACAATTTAATTTTCTCTGTATTTTGTTTAAAAAATTAAAAAAGTAGAGTCTCGATGTTTCATTTAATTGGACACAGATGTTTCTTTTAACTGGTCTATTTTTAATGTTCGTTTTATTCTTTTTTAAAAGATCTGTTTTAAAGCCTCATCGTTTTGATAGCTTATTATATTTCTTACAGGTGTGCTGACTAATTCTTATTTGTAATGCCAGGTAGGACTGCGGTGTTTACTCTGTCCTTTCTATCATGTTTTCATACAGTTTATTTATTTTATTGTTATATGCCAATATCTCGGCACTGCATGTACATTACTATCATGTAAAAAAATACTATTATGAGTCTCCTTTTTCCGCGGCTTTTTTTGTGTATCTTTTGCATACATGCATGTCTTAGCGAGTTGCATTGCCAGACAGCGCTGTGGCACCCATAATGTTTCTGTGTAATTCCTACATAGTTATTGCGTTAAATATAACCACTATTTTCTGCCTGTTGGTTAATGTAGTCGCATTAGCACTTGTTGATACTACGTTCCTTTCAGAATATGTTAGAAATTTTTCTTTTCGTGCTACTCTGTGTTACGAATTTTATCTGCATGTCATAACTATATATGCTACTAGACGTATGATATTATAATCGATTCTTTTTGTGTATTACATTTAGTTTTCGCTTTAGCACTATATGGAGCTACCTCTCGCCACATCTGCACCATCTGGTGAAATGTATAATGGTAATTACACACCAATATCACAAATGTAATCCGTTGTAGTTGCAACATATTTTATCAGAATCAAAGTCATTATAAAATTACAATCACAATAATACAGGAGACTGCCTCACAATGCCAGATAACTTGGACGAATAACAAATAAATTTCTTTAACCGGAACAGGACCAATAAAACTTGAAAGTTGAATATGAGTAGGTAAATATACTCAAGTAAAACTTTACTTAAATAGTACAAATGTCCATATAATTTCCATCAGAACTTCCATTACCTCCAATCAGCTGAGGAACAGATTAAGGGTAAGAACACAGATCTTTCAAGGTTTGGACAGCCAACTTTCCTAAACAAACTATATACAAATGTTTAAAACAATTGTGGAGGTGCTTTAATTTTGACCAAACCAATCTTCGAATTTACTTACTCAGTTGATTAATCAACAATATTCTTAGAATGATTACAACTAGAACATGACCATATGACAATTCCTATAAAATGACATTTCTTCAATATTGCGTGTGAATTAGCGATTGACGTGAGCAGACCAAGGATTCAAATCAATACGAGAGATCCACGAGACAGGAAATGACATAGAAATGTACTAAAGTTTGCACTGCAATCGAACTTCAGATGCTATAATTCTCCAACGGATAAATGGAATCACGCCATAGTGACAACATAAACCAAGGTGTAAAGGAGAGGACAGGGCCTTAAATATCTCATCTCTCTGCCGCCGTGGTACTCTGCTCCCAGTATGCTCGCGTCGACCGCTGCCAATTATCTGTAACACAACACACATCAACGGCAGACAATATTCTGAGACATAGACTGCAGCGAGGGATTAGCCGAGCGGTCTAGGGGGCTGCAGTCATGGACTGTGCGGCAGGTCCCGGCGGAGGTTCGAGTCCTCCCTCGGGCATGGGTGTGTGTGTTTGTCCTTAGGATAATTTCGGTTAAGCAGTGTGTAAGCTTAGGGACTGATGACCTTAGCAGTTAAGTACCATAAGATATCACACACATTAGCGATTTTTTGTGTGAGACATAGACTACACAACCTTATCTAGAGAACAGGTGATCAATACAACTGAGTAGAAACAATTATCCTCCATGAGTTACTTCGCCAGTGCCAGGCCTTAAAATTTGATTAACAAGTTCGCTAAAAATCATGCCCTAAAGTTAAGATGACAAGAAATATCTTGAAACGCCAGAGCCGGTTACTAACTACTCGTTGCACTTCAATCTACGTCTTTAACAACGCTTCATGTCGGTTGGTTGGGCGTAGCCACACTTCCTCAATCACCGTCAAGATAGCTAGTCACGACACCAAGGTAAGTGATAAACAACTAAAACCATTCAAAACAATTTTTAGTACACTGGCACATTCAATTAAGCTGCATGCAACCCACCGAAGCAACTCTATGACTCCAATTAAATGAGCCGGCGTAGCTTATAACAGACTCGTTGGAGCTCGTCCCTCCGATCTCTAGGAAAACCAAATCACCATGAGCGGTGGATCTGCACTCCCAACCCAACACGCCCTATCCGCTGGCCCCGCTCCTTCGTTGTCCGACTCGTCCTCTTGCCGTCCTCTCTACGTAAACAGCCCCACGTGACTCTCGCTAACCGCCGATCCCGACACACCTCCTCAGCAGAGCGCACGCGCTGCCGTTAAATCAGCGCCTCCAAAGATGAGCAGAATATAAATAAGCATCGAAGTCGTCTCAAAGATCAAAATGACGATGGAACTGGCGCCATAAACGCATCAGTTCACTGGTGTTGAAAATTAGAAGTTAAGTACAACAACAATCAACATTTTATCAGTCTGCTTATGATTGTTACCGCTATAACGTACAACTTTGGTGTCTATGTGCAACATGATGTTGCAGGCCATTTGTCATCTAATGACTTGTAATATACGAGGGTTGGAACTTAAATAGTGGTAACTATTTATTCACAACCGATAGAAAAGCGTTACATGTTGGCTCTTGTCATTGTCCTTCAAAGTAGTGGTTCAAATGGTTCAAATGGCTCTGAGCACTATGGGACTTAACATTTATGGTCATCAGTCCCCTAGAGCTTAGAAGTACTTAAACCTAACTAACCTAAGGACAGCACACAACACCCAGCCATCACGAGGCAGAGGAAATCCCTGACCCCGCCGGGAATCGAACCCGGGAGTGGGAAGCGTGAACGCTACCGCACGACCACGAGATGCGGGCTTCAAAGTAGTCACCAGCGTTTTGTAGAACCCATTGCCAGCGATGTGGAAGGCATAGTATACCGTTAGCAGACTCTGTTCTGTTGATGGTGCTAATGGAGCTGTCTACTGCCTGTCGAATCTCTTGAACAGTTCTGAAGCTAATGCCACGAAGCATTCGTCTTCGGAATCAAATCAATGTCTGATGTCCTTAAGTTCGGGGGGATGGTGGATGGTACAGTACTTCGCAGTCCCATCGACCGAATAGACCAGCCACAGACTGCGCTGTATTCGCCTGCGCATTGTCTTGCAAAATGAAGGGTAGATTGCGCGGAAAGTGTCGCGGCTTCTTTCGCAAAGCTGGTCGCAGGTGATGTTCCGAAACCGAACATTAATTTTGTACATCGACGGTCTGCCGTGAAGGAACGTAATGCGTTAGGATAACACCATCACAGTCCTACGCGAGAACCAACATATCCTTCACCATACTGGGGTTCTGATGCACTTTCGAATTTCGCGGCGACCCATAATACCGCCATTCGTTGGATTGGCGTTTCAGTTTTGGCTCGTACGATGTGGCCCATGTCTCATACAGTATTACGATACGAAGTAAGAAAGCCTCTGCTTCGCGCTCATAGGGCTCCAATTGCGTCTGAGCAAAGTCGTAACGCATCCATTTCTGCACTTCCGTCAAGTTGTGATGCAATTTTTCGCAGGCCCAGGCGTTCCTTCCGGATGCAAAGCACAGTTGTACGCGCTAATTTGGTTTCGTGGGCGAGCTCAGGAATCATACGGCGTCGATCACTATCCACAGACGAGGCAACATCATGCACTTCTTCAGAGACGCTAGGAGACCTGCCCGATGGATGTTTGCCATAGTTTGGCGACCTTCGTTGAAGGCTTCTACCCAACGTGCCACTGTTCTGTACGGCCATGCCGATTCCATGCACGCCTCTTGAAGACCATGATGCATCCTCTGGCACAATGAATCTTGATCCAACTCCGTTGTCCCTATTTCGAAAACATAGTGACACCGTTACGTTTGACCGCTTTCTCACAGGTGACTGTGTTTCCCTCGATTGTGCGCACGTCAGTGACGTGGGACGAGCGAGTCCACTTGCTCGGAAGTAAGTTAGGTATGTTAACAACGTGTGATATCGGCGACAACAGTAGATTCCATTGCAAAGTGCCTCCACAGCAGTGTTGCCACTATTTAAGTTCCAACCTGCGTATGTCTTGTATTTGTAGCTTACACTTATTTTCTACGTAGCTATGTATTTTTAACATTTTTTGCGCAGATATCGGATGACGACGATACCCGAAACGCATAAGATTCGAATAATAAAGTCGGCTTGGATCCAATCTATGTCTTTTCCTTAGTGACTTACTGAGCATTTTTCAGACAGCACAATTTTGAGGATCTATTAGATAACAGCAGTTGGGGTTTAGGAAAGAGGAAGGCACCAGGTGGCAGTCCTTACGTTGTTATTGATAATAATGGAAGCGAGATTGAGAAGCATCAGGCCACATTCATGAGATCTCTAGACCTAGAAAAAGCTATCGACATTGAGAAATAGTACACGAAGTTTGAAATTCTGAGTAAAATATAAGTATGCTACGCGAAAAGGTGGGCAATGTGCAATAAGTGGAACAACCAAAGCACAGAATGGACAAAGAATGAAGTACTCGGTTTAAAAAGGGTGTAAGACAGGATTGTAGTCTTTCGCCCCTAATGAATAGAAACGTTGACAAACTAGCAGGGAAATAAAGGGAAGGTTCAAGTATGAGATTAAAATTAACAGTAAAATGCTATCAGCGGTATGGTTCGCTGATGACATTTCTATCCTTAGTAAAAGTGAAGAAGTATTAGAGCGTATGTTGAATGGAATGAACAGTCGAATTAGCACATAATATAGACTAAGAGTAAATCGGGAAAAGATGAAATTAATGAGAAGTAGCAGAAATTGGTGATTACGAAGCAGATGAAGTCAAGGAATTCAGTTACCTAAGCAGCAAAGTAACCCATGACGGATGGAGGAGGACATAAAAAGCAGACTAGCACTGTCAAAATGGGCATGCATGTCCAAGTCTACTACTTTCAAACATATGCCAAAATTTTAGGAAGAACTTTCTAAGAATGTACGTGTGGAGCACAGCATTGTACAACTGTGAATCATGGACTACAGGGAAAGCGGAACAGCAGAGAATCAATGCGTTTGAGATGTGGGGTTACAGAAGACTGGTGAAACTTAGGTGGACTGGTAAGTTGAAGGAAAGTAATACATAGAATACACTGACAGCAAAAAGGAATAGGATGATAGGACACGCGTAAAGACATCTGTTGATAACATCCGTGGTACTAGAGGGAGATATAGAGGGTAAAAACTAGAGAGGAAGAGATTGAGGACGTAAGGTGTAAGTGCTGCTCTGAGATGAAGTGGTTAAGGAAGTGGACAGGAATTGGTGACGGAGCGCATCAAACCAATCAGAAGACTGAAGGCTCAATTAAGAAACTAATTTCTTCTTCATTCATACATAGTTCCGTCAGTTCGTCCATCGTTATGAAGACTGTAAAATGCAGAGCAACCAAACAAAAGTGGACACCGAACTATTTGCTAGCGTGGAACAAGAGCAGTCCCGGAGAGCAGCTGGTCAGTGCAAACCAGAGTGAAGTGTTGCCACCACTTTGTTTCCACGTCACTGTCGGCTACGCAATGGGTGAGCAGAGAGAGGAGAGACACATCACAGCAGGATTCAGTGCGCGATTCTGTGTCCGTGATCAGTTTATTCCTCATCACTGAGCGTTGACGAAGCGCCTGGTATTTTTGTGAAGAACAGTTGCAATTTATCACTCAAAATGCCCTGAGGGTAATAACATCGAATTAGAAGCATTTTACGCGTGTAATGAGTATAATTATTCCCATTTGTAACTTAATGGTAGGGCATTCACACGGTAGAACTGAGTTCGATTACTGGTGATACTTCAAATTAAAACTGACGCGTTCATTACTCAAATAGCGTCAGATGAAAATACGTGCACCGCGCTGTGAGCCATACGAGATTCATTAAACGCTACCTTCTTTCTTCTGGTTTTCAGAAGCGGTCTTGCAATATGCCGGGCATCCGCACGAAAGAAGACGAAATAAAAGAGAGAAAATAGAAAAACACTGACAACGATTTCACACCTTCAAAAATTATTGTGATATTTGCTCGTTCGATATTCATTCCTGCAAAATATAACAATCAAACTTTTGCACTGAAAAGTCTTCAGACTGAGTTCAGTGCGGTTACCTGTATCGAGTAGGATCACTGTCACAATGAAAGCACATGCTGAAAATAAACAGTTCTGACTAAACAATCTTACAAGATTTTCAGTAATGAAGGATCACCTGTTCAAACTGACGTATTTGAGCGAAATATGTTAAAATGGTCATTTACCACGAACCTACTATGCTGTCATTGTAGGAGGTGAGGTGATACTCCTACGTGACGCGTCCCGGGTGGCTGACAGGGAAGTCCTCACCGGATTATTGTCGGACTTTAGTGAAATAAAATAGCTCTCGCGGACCAAACACGCCCTCTGCGGTTAACAACCGTAATTGTAAATCGGAGCTTGCTCCAACTGAGGTTGACAACCTTCGAAAGTTAAAAATGGAAAGGTCTTTTAGGAAAAAAATTCCACCGTCCTGCTTAAAAAGGCAGGAAAAGGCTACATCGGATTCGGTGGGTAGTGAACTAGAAGACAGCAACGAATCGGAGCGTTTGCAACCATCCAAATGCACACTAAAACACAAAAAGAAGATTAAACTCACTACTTCAGACCGGAAAACTCAAGAAGCTCACAGATTAACTAAATAAACCAAAAATTTTAATAACAGTGATCCAAGAAATGAGAAACTCCACAGAGGACCCATTCGCATCACAAGGATACAGAATTTATAACGGGAAACCAGGACCGAGGGCAATGAAACAATGTCCCCAGTTTGGAACAGGGTTTTTAGTAAACATAAAAATAATTGATTCAGTAACGGATTTCCAAGCAGTATCACCAAGAATTGCCACTCTAATCTTTAAAACAATGAATAAAACCTATACAATAATAAACGCTCATGCCCCAACAAATGAAAAGAATTGTCTAACAAAAACGAAGGAAGAGGTGGTTAAATTTTGGGAACTTCTAGAACAAACTGTGAACAGAGTAAATAAAAAGAATGTAAAAATCTTATTTGGAGATTTTCAATGCTTAGTTGCGAAAAGAAAGGAAATATAAAGATATAATTGGAAAATGGAGTCCACATAAATTTACGAACAAGAACAGTCAACGACTTGTAGAACACTGCAGAGAACACAACCTTATATCTAAATCAACATACTTTAAGAGGAAGCCAAGTAAACTTAAAACATGGAGACATCCAGACTGGAGGAAGGGGGAGTGGCAGCTAGACCATGTCTCTATGGACAAAAATTTTCTTAAGGAGATCCACAATGTTAAAGTACTGAGAGGAGTAGGCACAGGCTAAGACCATTATATGGTTAAAATTAAAATCAAATTCACTGGGTTAAAGAAGAGGACCGGAAAATCTTATAAAATAAAGAGGAGGTTTGACCCACATTAGCTAATTATATATAATAGAAAAAGATTGAATAATCAACGAAAGGATAACGTTCTACGAGTCGGGGCGTCGAATGTCAGAAGCTTGAACGTGGTAGGGAAACTGGAAAATCAGAAAAGGGAAATGCAAAGGCTCAATCTAGATATAGTAGGGGTCAGTGAAGTGAAGTGGAAGGAAGACAAGGATTTCTGGTCAGATGAGTATCGGGTAACATCAACAGCAGCAGAAAATTGTATAGGATTCGTTATGAACTGGAAGGTAGGGCAGAGGGTGTGTTACTGTGAACAATTCAGTGACCGGGTTTTTCTAATCAGAATCGACAGCAGACCAACACCGACAACGACAGTTCAGGTATACATGCCGACGTCGCAAGCTGAAGACGAACAGATAGAGAAAGTGTATGAGGATATTGAAAGGGTAATGCAGTATGTAATGGGAGACGAAAATCTAATAGTCATAAGCGACTGGAATGCAGTTGTAGGGGAAGGAGTAGAAGAAAAGGTTACAGGAGAATATGGGCTTGGAACAAGGAATGGAAGAGGAGAAAGACTAATTGAGTTCTGTAACAAGATTCAGCTAGTAATAGCGAATACCCTGTTCAAGAATCACAAGAGGAGGAGGTATACCTGGAAAAGGCCAGGAGATACGGGAAGATTTCAATTACATTACATCATGGTCAGAAAGAGATTTCGAAATCAGATACTGGATTTTAAGGCGAACCCAGGAGCAGATATAGACTCAGATCACAATAAGGTAGTGATGAAGAGTAGACTGAAGTTCAAGACATTAGTCAGGAAGAATCAATAAGCAAAGAAGTGGGATACAGAAGTACTAAGGAATGACGAGATACGTTTGAAGTTCTCTAACGCTGTAGATGCAGCAATAAGGATTAGCGCAGTAGGTAGTACAGTTGAAGAGGAATGGACAACTCTAAAAAGGGCCATCACATAAGTTGGGAAGGAAAATATAGGTGCAAAGAAGGTAGCTGCGAAGACACCATGGGTAACAGAAGAAATACTTCCGTTGATTGATGAAAGGAGGAAGTACAAACATGTTCCGGGAAAATCAGGAATACAGAAATACAAGTCGCTGACGAATGAAAGAAATAGGAAGTGCAGGGAACCTTAGACGAAATGGCTGCAGGAAAAATGCGAAGACATCGAAAAAGATATGATTGTCGGAAGGACAGACTCAGCATACAGGAATGTCAAAACAACCCTTGGTGACATTAAAAGCAACGGTGGTAACATTAAGAGTGCAACGGGAATTACACTGTTAAATGCAGAGGAGAGAGCAGATACGTGGAAAGAATACATTGAAAGCCTCTATGAGGGTGAAGATTTGTCTGATGTGATAGAAGAAGAAACAGGAGTCGATGTAGAAGAGATAGGGGATCCAGTATTAGACTCGGAATTTAAAAGAGCTTTGGAGGACTTACGGTCTAATAAGGCAGAAGGGATAGATAACATTCCATCAGAATTTCTAAAATCATTGGGGGAAGTGGCAACAAAACGACTATTCACGTTGGTGTGTAGAATATATGAGTCTGGCGATATACCATCTGACTTTCGGAAAAGCATCATCCACACAATTCCGAAGACGGCAAGAGCTGACAAGTGCGAGAATTATCGCACAATCAGCTTAACAACTCACGCATCGAAGCTGCTTACAAGAATAATATACAGAAGAATGGGAAAGAAAATCGAGAATGCGCTAGGTGACGATCAGTTTGGCTTTAGGAAAAGTAAAGGGACGAGAGAGGCAATTCTGACGTTACGGCTAATAATGGAAGCAAGGCTAAAGAAAACTCAAGACACTTTCATAGGATTTGTCGACCTAGAAAAAGCGTTCGACAATATAAAATGGTGCAAGCTGTTCGAGATTCTGAAAAAAGTAGGGGTAAGCTATAGGGAGAGACGGGTCATATACAATATGTACAACAACCAAGAGGGAATAATAAGAGTGGACGATCAAGAACGAAGTGCTCGTATTAGGAAGGGTGTAAGACAAGGCGGTAGCCTTTCGCCCCTACTCTTCAATCTGTACATCGAGGAAGCAATGATGGAAATAAAAGAAAGGTTGAAGAGTGGAATTAAAATACAGGGTGAAAGGATATCAATGTTACGATTCGCTGATGACATTGCTATCCGGAGTGAAAGTGAAGAAGAATTAAATGATCTCCTGAACGCAATGAACAGTCTAATGAGTACACAGTATGGTTTGAGAGTAAATCGGAGAAAGACGAAGGTAATGAGAAGTAGTAGAAATGAGAACAGCGAGAAACTTAACATCAGGGTCGAAAGTCACGAAGTCAACGATGTTAAAGAATTGTGCTACCTAGGCAGTAAAATAACCAATGACGGACGGAGCAAGGAGGACATTAAAAGCAGACTCGCTATGGCAAAAAAGGCGTTTCTGGCCAAGAGAAGTCTACTAATATCAAATACCGGCCTTAATTTGAGGAAGAAATTTCTGAGGATGTACGTCTGGAGTACAGCATTGTATGGTAGTGTAACATGGACTGTGGGAAAATCGGAACAGAAGAGAATCGAAGCATTTGAGATGTGGTGCTATAGGCAAATGTTGAAAATTAGGAGGACTGATAAGGTAAGTAATGAGGAGCTCCTACACAGAATCGGAGGGGAAAGGAATATGTGGAAAACACTGATAAGGAGAAGGGACAGGATGATAGGACATCTGCTAAGACATGAGAGAATGACTTCCACGGTACTAGAGGGAACTGTAGAGGGCAAAACTGTAGAAGAAGACAGAGATTGGAATACGTCAAGCAAATAATTGAGGATGTAGGTTGTAAGTGGTACTCTGAGATGAAGAGGTTAGCACAGGAAAGGAATTCGTGGCGGGCCGCATCAAACCAGTCAGTTGACTGATGACAAAAAAAAGTACCAACAAACAAAACAAACCATCAAACTAACAGATGATCTAAGACCACTAGTGCCTAATCTTAAAAAAGAAGCAGAAAATCTAGCTCCCTTGAACCAACGAAGGAAACATGCATGGTGGACATCAGAATGTGACAAATTCCATGAAGATAGACACCAAGCATGGTTAAAGTTTCAATCACATAAAACTGAAGAAAATGCCATCAACCTAAAAAATGAAAGAAAAAAATTCACACAAAATGTTAGAAGAATAAAGAGAGGATTTCATAAAGATATTATAAACTCTATAGAAGGCTGTTATCATAAAACCAACTCCAGGAACTACTATAAAATCTTTGGGAAACAACTACAACAATATGAGGCCCCTACACTAATACTGAAAGATGAAGACGGAAGAATGACACACAGTAACAAGGAAAATGCAGAAATCATTGCAAAAGCATTTAACAAACTTCTGAATTGCGAGGAACCCAAAGAACTCTTACAAATCAACATAAATACCCCAATAAAAACCAAACCTGACAAGCTAGACCCTCCAACTTTCCAAGAAGTAGAAAAAATTCTTAAACCACATAAAATTATAAGGCATGTGGAGAACATCAGGTTTTTTTTTGAAATGTGGTAATATGCAAGTGACACAGTCAAGACCTCTTTACACATGGCTCTAACAAAAGTTTGGTTAACAGATCAATTTCCCAAACATTGGACAACAGCTATCATCCACCCACTACACAAAAAGGGAGATAAGAGCAACCCAGACAACTACAGAGGGATCTCTCTCCTAGATTGCACATACAAAATTCTATCCAAGATCCTATATGAAAGAATCAAGGAGCCATTAGAACAGGAGTTAGGGGAATATCAGGGAGGTTTCAGACAATGGAGAAGCTGTGCAGTGCAGATAATGAGTTTAAAATTGATTATGGCATACTACAAGAAATGGAACAAACCTCTGACAATAACATTTGTGGATTTAAAGAAGGCATATGACTGTCACCACAGACCTTCAGTATTAAACATTTTAAGAAATCTAGGACTCCATCCAAAACTAATTAAAATAATACAACTCACTCTAACCAACACCAAATCAAAAGTGAAGTTTAGAGGTGAAATTTCGTAACCATTACTCATAAAAACAGGCTTAAGACAAGGTGACTGCCTATCACCATTACTGTTCAACTGTGCACTGGAATACATAATGAGAGAATGGTACAAGGACAATCGAGAGATGATTAGAATTGGAAGTGCAAAAGATAATATTGGCTTAAACTGCTTTGGTTTCGCAGATGATGTTGCTCTCCTAGCCAACACGGTTCAAGAAGCCAGGCAACAAGTGAAATCACTACAAGAAATAGCAGAGAAATTGGGCCTTAGAATATCATTTAAAAAACGGAGATTATGCTAACTGATCCACCACTTCAAACAAAATTGCAATAGGAGAACAGGAAATCAAAATTGTTGATAAATTTAAATATTTAGGCGAAATAATAACATACATTCTAAATGAGAAGCCATCATGGCAGAATAGAATCATAAAACTGAACTACGAAAATTACATTACCAAAACTACATATAACACAAAAAAGCCCATCTATAGATGCAAAATTAAAGCACTATAAAACAGTTACACAACCAGAAACAACGTATGCAGCTGGAACTATCTTCAAAACAGCTAATACAGCAGAAATTGACAGAATACTAAAAATAGAAAGAAGAATAATTAGGACATGTGTAAATAAACAGTATAAAATAAATGGACATTGGAGAATAGCATCAAATGAAACAGTATATAAGAAAATAGAACCAGTCATGAGCACAATCAGGAAGAAACGCATCTCATTCTTTGGACATTTGACGAGAACTCCAGAAAACAGAATTAGTAAAAAAAAAAATCCAAATTTGTGAAATAGCAAGACCGATATTAAATGGATCACAGAAATTAAGGAAGATATAAAAGAACTTAAAATTACAGTAGATGACCTAAAAAGCAAGACAGAGAAAACCAGAATTGTGCAAGACCTGCAAACCAGACTACAAATGAAATGCAATAAAAGGAGTACAGGAAGTGTGGTCTCCGATGAAGAAAGTAAGAAAATATCTGAAAGAATGAAGAAATATTGGGCAGACAGAAGAGCAAAACACCTTTCATATAAGAATAGACTCTAATAATTA
Source organism: Schistocerca piceifrons (assembly GCF_021461385.2). Lineage (NCBI taxonomy): Eukaryota > Metazoa > Arthropoda > Insecta > Orthoptera > Acrididae > Schistocerca > Schistocerca piceifrons. The sequence goes on from NC_060141.1 coordinate 779,807,004, forward strand.
TATTATCTAAATATCATATTAAGTTATTGTTGAACCAAATTGTATCGCTTTGTAACAACTTATTTACAACTTTCTATTTTTGACTAGAGTAGTCCAATGAAGACCATAAATATATAATAATAATAATAAATAAAATGGTCATTTCAATTAATCGAGTTTATTTCGTTGATGTAGAATATACAATATCACCTGAGGTCACCACACATAAAAATTAGAATTTGTTATAAGCAAGGTTTTTGTTGTTGTTGTTGTGGTTGCGGTCTTCGGTCCTGAGACTGGTTTGATGCAGCTCTCCATGCTACTCTATCCAGTGCTAGCTTCTTTATCTCCCAGTACCTACTGCAACCTACATCCTTCTGAATCTGTTTAGTGTATTCATCTCGTGGTCTCCCTGCACGATTATTACCCTCCACGCTGCCCTCCAGTACTAAACTGGTGATCCCTTGATGCCTCAGAATACGTCCTACCAACCGATCCCTTCTTGTAGTCAAGTTGCGCCACAAACTCCTATTCTCCCCAGTTCTATTCAACACCTCTTGATTAGTTATGTGAAATACCTATCTAATCTTCAGCATTCTTCTGTAGCACCACATTTCGAAAGCTTCTTTTCTCTTCTTGTCTAAAGTATTTATCGTCCATGTTTTACTTCCACACATGGCTACAATCCATACAAATACTTTCAGAAACGACTTCCTGACACTTAAATCTATACTCGATGTTAACAAATTTCTCTTCTTCAGAAACGCTTTCCTTGCCATTGCCGGTCTCCATTTTATATCCTCTCTACTTCGACCATCATTAGTTATTTTGCTCCCCAAATAGCAAAACTCCTTTAGTGCTTTAGGTGTCTCATTTCCTAATCCAATTCCCTCAGCATCACCCGACTTAATTCGACTACATTTCATTATCCTCGTTTTGCTTTTGTTAATGTTCATCTTATACCCTCCTTTCAAGACACTGTCCATTCCGTTCAACTGCTCTTCCAATTCCTTTGCTGTCTCTGACCATCGGCGAACCTCAGTTTTTATTTCTTCTCCATGGATTTTAATGGCTACACTGAACTTTTCTTTTGTTTCCTTTACTTTTTCCTCAATGCACAGACTGAATAGCATCGGGGAGAGGCTACAACCCTGTCTCACTCCCATCTCAACTACTGCTTCCCTTTTATGTTCCTCTACTCTTATAATTGCCATCTGATTTCTGTACAAATTGTAAATAGCCTTTCGCTCCCTGTATTTTACCCCTGCCACCTTCAGAATTAGAGGGTATTCCAGTCAACATTGTCAAAAGCTTTGTCTAAATCTTCAAATGCAAGAAACGTAGGTTTGCCTTTCCTTAATCTTTCTTCTAAGATAGGTCTTAGGGTCAGTATTGCCTAACGTGTTCCAATATTTCTACGGAATCCAAACTGATCTTCCCCGAGGTCGGCTTCTACTAGTTTTTCCATTCGTCTGTAAAAAATTCGAGTTAGTATTTTGCAGCTATGACTTATTAAACTCATATTTCGGTAATTTTCACATCTGTCAACACCTGCTTTCCTTGGGATTGGAATTATTATATTCTTCTTGAAGTCTGAGGGAATTTCACCTGTCTCATACATCTTGCTCACCAGATGGTGGAGTTTTGTCAGGACTGGCTCTCCCAAGGCTGTCAGTAGCTCTAATGGAATGTTGTCTACTCCTGGGGCCTTGTTTCGACTTAGGTCTTTCAGTGCTCTGTCAAACTCTTCACCCAATATCATATCTCCCATTTCATCTTCATCTACCTCCTCCTCCATTTCCACAAGAATGTTATAGTAAGAAAAAGCCAGCTTGGAACTTAAACTATCCACAAAATGCTAGAAAGTGGCTGAACTTGGGTGTGCGTCACCGTTAAACTAATTATTAACAATCAATCTTTGTAAAGAAGGTCCTGACAGTTGATTATACTTCAGTTATTTAGGATCAATTGAAATTAGTAACTAAGACGGTCTCTAGCGAACTTGCAAATGGTTTTCGAATAGGTCTGAGCAGCTCACAAATGCTATTGAAGGAAACTTTTGATAATTAAATCAGTCTCTAAAGTAATACAAATGGACACAAGTTACGATTTAGGCTACACGCAAGTTTGCAATTGGCTAAGAGGTAAAAACTGTCCAAGGCTGAAGTTCAACGTCTCGAAGATCGAAAATCTTACCTCGTGTACACACGCCTTCTCTCCGTCCTCGCTACAACTACGCACTATCACTCCAGACCACAACAGTGTCGAGGGAGGAGTATGTCACGATTACCAGCCTGACATTCCAGGACTTCTCTCTCCATCACAAATCGCAGGGGAGAAACTGCTAAAATTCTTGATCTGCACCCAGCAGATATTTCTTAATTGTCTGGCATACCGACTGCTATCTCGCCGCCCATAGGTTAAACCAAAAATAGGAGTGGGCGGCTGGTGCAAAGCCCGGAATACAAAAAGTTCTGACCAGGTGGAATTATAAAATACTGTAGTTGGACACACCAGTGCCCTGCAGGGTAACCACATTTGTCATGCATGCTTCTGGGGCTCAACGGAACTTCCTGACCTCAGACAGCAACGCTCTGTCCTGCCAACAAACAAGAATGGTTACAGGAATCCAGTGACAATTTCATGGCCCTTGAGAAACTCTGAAGCGACCTACCCTCCCTCCCACAAACGTTGCTGACTCGCTTGAAGTGTTTCACACAACAGGAAATATTGTAAGTAGGCGCCCAGAATCACTATGTGTGTTCGCTCTCCCAGGACTGATAAGGAAACCCATATATTTTCAAACAGAACAAAGATCAATTAGCAACTTGTAACATCACTTAGCAGCTATGTTATCATCAAGGCCACCCACCCAACCCGCACCTGTGCACACGAACTCCACACCCCCACGTCCTGCATGCCTGCCCCACCCCAAGCAGCTCCGCACCACAGCACAACCAATTGCGGGCTATTTTGCATGCTGTCAGCCAAAGGCATGCAATTGGAAACTGGCATCTCTTCTAGAATAATCTGATTTTGTGTACTTAATCATTTGCTGTCCAGTACGAAGTCCTATCAGCAGTAGCAGTGATCAGCTGGGAAGAATAAGGCTATCAGTTTGTATTTTGTCACTTCATCTGTAATTCGTGTTATTATGTGTGTACGTCATTACATTTAGGGACCTGTTATTATTATTGTTACAGATGAGGATGCTCACATCACAGCAACAGCCACTGTTCGCAGCATGTCTTCCCAACCTACCTAGTGCTCTTCTACCGCGCAGTTGCACTGCCGCTGCGGCAGCAGCGTCAACAAGCCCCTGATCCACGCTGGGTGAAGACATTGAGATGTTGCCACCCTGAACCATAGCAGGAAAAGTGGTCACTCTCCATATGATGTCTTCGTTACCAGGCGTTGTCCAACACGGCCCGCGCGGCTCCTCCCGTCAGAGGTTCTAGTCCTCCCTCGGGCATGGGTGTGTGTGTGTTGTCTTTAGGAGTTTGGTCCCATAAGATCTTACCACAAATTTCTACCCAGGTCGTACCACACCCGCAGCAGTCAAGTCCCACAAGAGTTTTGATGTTCACCAAAACATAAAACATTACTGCCAGTGGCTCTAAACATGTCAATGTAGGCCTGGCATCTGACAGTGACTTTGAAGTAGTTGGAGAATTAGAAAAGTGCAGAACATGTCAGTGCTCAAGTGCAGTATTCATGGAATGAGTACGACTTTGTATGCAGAACGATGGCGTATATAACGTGGAAAATGACAGATGAGCAAGAAACATCCCATACTCCTAGGGACATTCACATTTTACCACAGAAAGTGTGCATAGTTAATACGTACTGAGAGGCAATGCTTGATAATAATCACATAGGATATAGACATACACCTAAATGTTCTGAAGTTGGATGGTCTATACTACGCATTAGCAATTGTCACAAATATACCGTGTGCCATTGTTGCTCTTATGTAAGAGGGGAGAAATACAATTTTGTTATTTCCACAACAATAGTGCAAAAACGAACAAATGGAGCAATGAATCAATGTTTGCTTTCTGCTGTACCAGAGAGTTTTTGTGTTCAGCTTGCCAAGTCCATAATGGTTGCGTTTACGAATTGTATTCCAATGTATGTGTTCTACCTGTTGGAGACGGTGCCATAGTGGCTGAATTTAAGGCTTATCGAAGGCTGTTTGTGAAATACGCCATGACTGTATACAAACTGTTGTTGTTATTTCCTCCCACCAAGTTTTGGTGTTTACTAACGAAACTGTGAACCAGCAGTGAATAAATTAATTTATAAGTTATTATTAGTAAGATCCTCACATCTGCAGTTTAAACATACACTATCTATAATTTCCGCAACTGGTACTATTGAAGTGCTGACACGGCTGCTGCCTGTTCTCCTATTTGCCTCTGTTGGGGTCTGGATTATTTTTACACCAATATATTCAGGTAATTGGTACAGAGGACAGCAAACATATTGTAAATACTGTTGCTGTTGCAGGTAGATTGCAGTAGTCGAATTATGTGATGCTACTTCTATCACATACGGAAGTATTAAATGCATACAAGTTGAATTTTTGGTGTATTAGGTGATGATTACAGGGTGGAATTAAAATTAATGCATTCCTACAATGCTAGCAACCCGCAGGTGGGAGGGGTGTGTGTGTGGGGGGGTGGGAGAGGGGGGGTTGATGCGTAGAGATGTTGATGTCACTTGTTCCATTTAGTGGCCTGCTGCACTCCTACATAAATACAACACGAGAGGCGGTGGTAAAGCACAGTTTGCACCGAGACAGCAAACTGTCCGTGTCAGTCAAACTCCCGCATGCATTGTACCTTAGATAATGTCAGAGCTGGGCAGACTTCAATGTTTTTTCGGAAAAGTAGGAAGTTAACTCTCGAGGACCTTAGACTGTAATGTTGACAAAACCGTATGGCAAGACGGAAAATTAAATTTTGGTGATTAGAAGTTAGGGTGATAGACCCTTTTACTTGGAACTTCCTGCAGAACTCACATCTCAACTGTTCATTGTACTGTTAACAACAGGGATATTATTTACAGTACTAAATGGTGCAAATGGCTCTGAGCACTATGGGACTTAACATCTGTGGTCATCAGTCCCCTAGAACTAAGAACTACTTAAACCTAACTAACCTAAGGACATCACACACATCCATGCCCGAGGCAGGATTCGAACCTGCGACCGTAGCAGTCGCGCGGTTCCGGACTGAGCGCCTAGAACCGCGAGACCACCGCGGCCGGCTACAATACAAAAACTTTTATTTTGTGTGTGTGAACTTTGACCGGCTATATCATTCAGTTAAAGTTCAAAACTTTTATTTCTGATCATAGTTCCTGATCCCGCTGAATAAATAGCAATTAGGAACATTTTCTTTCTGTGAGCACAAAGAGTAATGTGGACTTTCAGAATGGATATTATGGTCAGTATTTTCTCCGCCAATTCTTGACGGACCCAAGAATAATTATCAGGCTCTTGTAAACAGCGAAGGGAGGTGTAAAGCACACACATACCACTTAAGAGAACGACAAAATGATGTAACAACCAACTGATTAATACCCGCCACCCTAAATATGGTCCATCAGCTGTGAAGCTGAACTGTGAAAGTGATTGGTACAAAACTGGATACCGAAGTGAAATATTCGTAAAACAAGTGCGAAAACAAAGATTTGCTCTTGGTTGTGGAAACTAAATTGTGAATGTTAGCCACAGTAACTTTAAACATGGCGGAAGGAGGGAAGAAGATGAAACTACATCGCGGCTATCACCAGCGTTGACGTTGGAAGAAGACGGTGCGTCGTCGCGGTGTTGCTTGGACCTGCAAGTTACGTGGAAGCTACTGTATGCGCTCACCGGCGCCCCTGCAGCTACTGCAATAGGCGATACCCGCCGCCATCCTCATTGTCGTAACTGCCGGTGCTGTCTACAATAGGCACAGTTCCCATTAGGGCTGAGCGAAAGGGCCTTGGTTTCCCTGGAAAAGCCGTCAGTGGCGTAGTATAGCCTGCTCCGCGACGCCGTTTGCACATGTCGTACCACGACCGCTGCCACGTGTCGTGCTGCAGCTCCGCGCCACCAGTCACAGAACGTGCCGAGCATGACGTCAGATACAGTACCGGGGCTATAGGAAATTTCGGCCAATCGCTGACGAGGAAGCGGTAGCAGCTATGAAATACTACTCATCCGATTTCAAGGAAACTATTTGGTGAATATATATGATTCTTCTGCATCTTAGAGCCTGATATCTTCGCTCGATAAAGGACTAAATTTGTTTTTGTTGTTTGTCGTGGTTTTTTGCTGCATCTCTTTAAAGTAAACCCCTACGCGAAATTGTTTTGAGTGTGCAGAGGTAAAAACGCTTTGCGTAGACCTTCGTACAGTTCATTTTAGGCAATACATTATTAAGTGTGAAGTTTAGCCAACATATCGAATTTGTCTTTAAATTTGGGAGCAGAACGATGACTATCACCGTTCTCGTGATATTGAATGATATACCGGAGGACTGGTCGCGCTAAGGGACTGAAACTTTGTCCTGCTCATCGTTAGACATGTAGTTGTGTAAACCCCAAGTTTCGTTAATGGTTGAAGATATCGAAACGTGTTATACTATTTTAATTTTTTTTTAAATAATAGCTCGTAAAGAGTCACGTATTTGTCACGTAAATAGTATGCAAAATCTATTTATCTATCGAGATGTGAGTATTTAATAGCATGTGAAATGAGAATAATAGTAACATGGGACACATATTTGCAGTGTTCTATACATATCTACAAAAGCGAAAGAGAAACTAATTTGCCGGTTTGTTACAAGATCTAATTTGATAAGTATCTACAACTACAGATTATTTCATCCGGGAAGTAACAAACGCTTCTTTCTTGCTGAAATGTATTTTATTTGTTCCAGACTCGTTTCGCCTTCTGATATAAGGCATCTTAAGTGGAATCTAGAGTGATTCAATTCTGTTTTGATATGCTGTAATGGTAGATTATAAAACAATTCACGATTTTTTTCAGATCCATTTTTACTATTGGCAGTCTGTACTTAATATCTTCTCTACTTATACTTCTCAATTACTTTTTCCGATTCAAGTCATTGAAGTCTTACAACTGGAGTTTGGTTTCTGTACAACTGGTAGAGAATCTTGTGTCCCTGTGTTTTATCGCTGATACCTCCAGAGGTTCAAGGAGCGTCATTGTGTTAAGATTGTCAAACCCTTATCTAAATATACAAATGATGCCAATCCAAATAAGCCTCTCTCCAGTCTGTCTACAAAGATAAGCGGTAGGATCAGTACTGCCTTGCGGGTTCAGATATTTCACAACAGCCTGACATTGTGCTCATGTTAGTTTGTGCAGCCCCTCTCCGTCTCCTCTCTACATATTCTCTACACCTTTCAGCCTTCTCTTCTTTGTTTGGTTCTGGCTTTCCAAATGAGCTCTTGACAGTGGCTTCTGTTTTGAGTAAAGTTTTATTTCCCCTTTTCTCTTATTTAGATTCGGCAGCTATGTTTTCCAAGTACAAAATCAGAGTTGCTGTTTCTGACGCTCTGTCAGTGTCATGTTTTCGACATCTCTATTCCCTGTGTCCTACCACATTCACAGAATTTTTATATTTTCCCCTGTTATCAATTAAGTTCAATGTATCGCTTTTCATCCAAGGATTTATACTATCCCTTTTGCCCATTGACTACATCTACTGCCTACACCATTTCTTCTCTCAAAGATATCCATTCGTAATGCAGTGGATTCCATCCTCTATTCCAGACAGTTATTGCTCAATGGTCTCTTTAAGGCTATGGGAAAACGCTGAAATATTTATGAACTTATTCATGTTCCATCTCCTTAATTTGCTACCATTTACTATCTCTTTAGTTGTAATTTGCAGTTAAAAACCAATAAATTATCGCCAGTCAGCGTCTGTACTCTGATATGTCTTACAAGTTAAAATCTGGTTTCAAAAACTTTAGTCCAAATATACTTCCTTCTTTCGTGATTATTAAGTAAATTGTTGGTAATGATTAAACTGCTCTTCATGGAAAATTCTATCATGTAGCTTCCCCTTTCATCCCTTGCCCCAATCCTGTGTTTTCCCCCTATTTTTTCTTTCCATGCCTGCCACAGGATTCCAGTCTCTCATCACATTTTAAATTTTTGTCTCGCTCAGCTACCGGAATAATCTCTTTTGCGTAGATTGTTTCTGTCTGTTCTGCATCTGTCGTGTAGGTAGGCAAGTAAACTTGTATCACTGCGGTGTGGGTGTTAGAGATATGTCTGTCTTGGTAATGCTAATGTTTAATGGCACTTTAGAGATGGAGCTGAGTTTTCGGATACTATTGCACCGCTCTTTTCAATAGCTAACTCTCACAGAGTGCTTAAAATATAGTACCTTAATATAGAACGTACTGAAGATCAAATGTCAGACATTTTCAGTTATAAATAGGTGACTAACACATAATAGGTAATGTATTAAGATTATAGAAAAACTGTATTAGTCACTGCAATTTGCATTACTAAAAGCTGTTATGAAAGTAACAATAAGTTTCTGCTGTGCAGGGCTTCGTTTTCTATGTGAGATAGTGAACAATCGTGAACGGTAATAATCAGATCAGTTTATGCTGGAATAAGGAAACATAAATAATGAAATATGTGAAAGAGTACATCGTAAAGAAAATAAAAAATTGGCACGTCTTCACGCAACTTCGTCTCTCCCTCATGTAGGATCACGGTGTAGTTAATCAAATGCACCGCGCGTTTCAGCGGGTCCCGCCCCATCCACCAGTGGCGGTTCGTCATTGGCTACTGCTATCGTCCGCCGCTTCCTGATGGGAACGACGATTGGACGAGCAGCCGTGTCACCGCGGGAAACGCCTGCCGCTGGCGCTGCCGCACCCCGCACCGCAGCGCTGTAGTGGGAACTGGCCGTTACGTCACAACGCGTCACATCACGTTTGCTGGTACACCTCGCCGGCATCGCTCGTCGAGGTCAAGCAATTAAGTCAAGAATATATAAGGGGACACTGTACGTCGAAATTTGACTTTTTGGGTTTTCTACTCTATAATGTACTTTGGACTTGCCTGAATATTTTGCTATATAATACATCAAAATCAGCAATATTTTGAATGTTGACGTGTGGCTATGCATATACTGTCACACTTGAGCAGTCATATGCTGGGATCTATACAGTCTAGAAGACTGTGAAATGCTTTGTTTGGTGCCCACTGCTACGTCTCAGAAGTTGGATTCACGAATGAACAAATCAGTCCTTTATTTCTGATACCAGTTTTCATTGAAAGTAGTGTGATTATCAGTTATTTTTGTAGTAAGCTAATTTCAATTGCTTTTTATACGTAAATAAAATGACTAAGCGTAAAAGTAACTACAAGAAAGGCAAATTTGTGGGTAACAGACATGTGAGACCTGCATTTTATTCCGAAGTACTTGAAAACACGTGTGCTAGCAGTGAAGGAAACCACTATAATGTTTCTGAAGTGACAAAGCCCCCTAGTGCATCGAAAAGGAAAGAAACCTTAGGAATGGGTGACAGTGGTACAAGTAATGATATCATGGACAATGTCTTTATTAATCCGTAAGTCCTTGCACAAGTTTTTTCTGAAACTGTCTCTTGCTGCCTTTGTGGTGGTGAAGTTAAACTTTATGGGGATATTTGAGCTAGAATAGGTGTTGTGTCTAAATTAATTATTAAATGTCAGAAGTCCAAAAACGAAAAAAGTATTTCATACTTCATAGAAGTGTTCAGGTACTGAATTGTATGAAACTAATGTGAGACTGTTCTATGGCCTTAGATGCACTGGTAAAGGTGCAAGGGCTGTTAATGTTATCTGCACTGTGCTGAATTTGCCAAAACCACCTTACAGGTATAATAAATATGTAACAGCAACTGGGGACCCTGAAAATGCTGTGGCTGAAGATTCAGTGGTTGTTGCTACATCAGAAGTTGTTGAACACAATGAGGGTGACACAGACGTTAACATTGCTGTGGATGGATTCTGGAAAAAGTGTGGATTTAGTTCTAAAAATGGTTTTACGTCTGCAACAAGTATTGACACTGGAAAAAGTTTTGGAATTTGAAGTTCTCAGTAACTACTGCCAAGGTTGTGCAGTGATCCAAAAAAATAGGTTGTTTCATAAGCAGCTTTGTATAAAAAATTATGATGCCAAAAGTAGAGGAATGGAGGTAAAAGGAGCAGTTAACGTTTTCCATTGTTCCCAGAAGGAGAGAATTGTCAGATATGTGAATTACTTAGGTGATGGAGACAGCAAGGCTTTCACTGCAGTACAAAACAGTAAGCTAAAGGATGTTCCTATACAAAAACTTGAGTACGTAGGGACAAGTGAAGAAAAGGATGGGAACACGTCTGTGTAACCTAAAAACCAAGCTGGGGAACACAGTACTGTCTGATGGCAAGATAATAAAATGTGCTGAGAAGGCCATTAGAGATAACTGTGACAATTTAGAGATGAAAACAGCTGTGTGTAGAACTTTCTCTTATCGAATACCAACGAATGAAAAGCCACGTCATGCTTCGTGTCCACCTCCACCAAATACTTGGTGTAAATATAGGTATGCTGAATTTTCTGGCACCCTGCATGAATTTGCACATAAACATTCTGTTCCTTTGACAGTAACGGAGACAATCTAACCTATTTGCTTACAGAGATTTGGCATATCCTGAGCTACTAAAGTTGTGTTTACATGGAAAGACCCAGAATGTGAATGAGTCCTTCAACAATGTTGTGTGGTACCGTGTGCCTAAAAATGTATTTGTGGGCCCTATGACTCTAACGTTAGCACTGTCTGATGCTGTAACAACTTTTAATGCTGGGAACTATGAAAACGTAGGGTTCCGGAGAAGTTAGGGGTAAGATTTGGACAGAACACAGCTAAGGGGCTGCGGGAACTGGATGAGCATCGTGTACTTGCAGCCGGGTTAGCCGCTCAGCAAATGACAAAAGAAGCAAGAAAGAAAAGGAGGAGGCCAGCACTGGGCTGTTGTGACACTGAAGAAGACATATACTGCGCGCCAGGGCAATTCTAGTGCACAAAAGAAGCAGAAATGTAAGTCTGTATAAGAATTTGTGTTAAAAAACGTTTTAAACCTCTACATATCTGAACTACATTTTTTTGCAATAAATGACCCATTTTCTAAAAAAGTATTGATGGTAGAGACATGAAATTCTCACAGCCTGCCGAGTGTGAGTTTCAACACGTATGGAGCTAGAAAAATAAAATAGCCTGAGTAGTTTTGTTTTTATGTTCATTTATTTATAAAATTCTGTCAAAAAATTGAGTGTTTGAAAAAAAGATAACATGACCCACAATACAATTTTAGTAATAATTCCAGTTCAGTGTATCTAGAAACGTGTATGCAATAATTATGGAAAATTGTAAATTGGTGTCTTAAAAAGTTTCCAAGATAATGGGTAACAAAGTTCGATAATTTAACATTAGCGGCATAGGGCATACAATGTCCCCTTAAAGTATTTGTTATTGCTTCTAACAGGCTATTAAAAGTGGAATGCACTAATATGGATAATGTGAAATCTAAGAAGGAACCATACTCTGACGATGAACCGTGAGAATTACAAATTGATAATAACGAGGATCGTTCTGTCAAAGTAATAAATCCTAAATCTGATTGTGTTTCGTCAAAAGTAGAATTGGAGACAAATTTCATAAATGATTATTAATTGAAACCCTCAGCTGCCAACACGTGTTGTTGATATACCTCGCTGGGGACTGCTGAAAGTGTGTGCCCCGACCATGACTTGAACCCGGGATCTCCCGATTGCACGGCAGACGCCCTATCCATCTGAGCCACCGAGAACACACATAAATAGCGTGACTGCTGTGACCTCTCACTTGCACGCTTCCCGGGAGACCCACATTCCCAACTGTTCACAATCTACATCCGTAATGTACCTTTTAGATATAGGCCCATCCATTCATCACCCGCCAACACTAAGGTGACGATTCCCGCAAGAGTTAGGGCTACCTGTACGCATTCGCACAGACGAACGTCAATGGCAGGTTAGCCTTTAACTCTACATATGAAGAAGGGAACTGTTCTCGAAAGAACAGATACCATTGGTGACCGTGCAGCTTCTCTAGAATAAATGATAATTAACTGAAACCCTCAGCTGCCAACAGGTGTTGTTGATATACCTCGATGGGGACAGCTGAAAACATTCAGAATTGGAATTAATAGTGTTGTCAGATGATGAAACTGAGTTCAATATTTTTTGAAATATGTATTGAAAAGTGACTCCATGATACGGTCGTTTGACTGTCCGTGACATATCGTCGTTCTGTTAGAGCTCGCTCAGTCAGTATCAGCCATGGTCTGAAGTACTGCCCGATGGTTCCTCACATCTTGACGGCAGGAGTGACGCCGCTGTACCTGTAGAAAACAATGGATGAATGGGACCTCTCCCCAAGTCACCCCCATACCACGATGGTCATACAAGGTAGTGTAGAACCATGACTCAACGCTGAACGCAATAAGACATCATTCATCAGCAGTCCATGCTTCCCGGTCAACCAAAGAGGTTCTGGTCGTATGTAAAGTATGCTAGCGGCAAGAAACAATCAATGCCTTCTCTGTGCGATAGCAATGGGAATACTATCGAAGACAGTGCTGCCAAAGCAGAGTTACTAAACACAGCCTTTCGAAATACCTTCACTAAAGAAGACGAAGTAAATATTCCAGAATACGAGTCAAGAACAGCTGCCAATATGTGTAACGTAGAAGTAGATATCCTTGGAGTACGGAAGCAACTTAAATCACTTAATAAAAGCAAGTCTTCTGGTCCAAACTCTACACCAATTAGGTTGCTTTCGGAGTATGCTGATGCATTAGCTCCACACTTAACAATCATATACAACCGTTCGCTCGACGAAAGATCCGTACCCAAGGATTGGAAAGTTGCACAGGTAACACCAATATTCAAGATAGGTAGTAGGAGATACAGGCCCATGACGTTAACGTCCATGTACAGCAGGCTTTTGGAACATATGGTGTGTTCGAACATTATGAATTACCTCGAAGGAAACGGTCTATTGACACGCAGTCAACATGGGTTTAGAAAACGTTGTTCCTGTGAAACACAACTATCTCTTTATTCACATGAAGTGCTGAGTTCAGATCGATTCCGTATTTCTGGATTTCCGGAAGGCTTTCGACACTGTACCACTCGAGCGACTCGTAAAGTAATTGCGTGCTTATGGAATATCGTCTCAGTTATGTGACTGGTTTTGTGATTTCCTGTCAGAGAGGACACAGATCGTAGTAATTGACGGGAAGTCATCGAGTAAAACAGAAGTGATTTCTGGCATTCCCCAAGATAGGGTTATGGGTCCTTTGCTGTTCCTTATCTATATAAACGATTTTGGAGATAATCTGAGCAGCCGTCTTCGGTTGTTTGCAGATGGCGCTGTCGTTTCTCGACTAATAATGTCATCAGAAGATCAAAACAAACTGCAAAACGATTTAGAGAAGATATGTGAATGGTGCGAAAAGTGGCAGTTGACCCTAAGTAATGAAAAGTGTTATGCCATCCACATGAGTACTAAAAGTGCGTAATGGTTGCTTTTGTTCTTTATTTATTTATCAGAAAGCACATTGGTGCAAGGCTACTGGCCGTGGCATTCCAAGTTAAGAAGGAAATTGTGTTGGTTTTATGTAAAGGAATTGAACGTTTATTGTGTAATGGATACTATTGTTAATTTATTTAGAGTTTGAAAGTGGTCAAGCCTTGATTATTTAAATACGTTAGAATATAAAATAATGTAGAATAAGCTGTAGCCTATCAGATGGACGAATTCAGGGAAGGGAACTGCACTAGTCAGTTGAGAACGAGGTTCGGCACGCGGAAGACGCAGCCGGAAACGGGCAGAAGGACAGTTCTGGTCGAGACACCAAAGGGGACAATTCGAATTGAGACACGAAAGCGGACAGTCGGCCTGTAGGTAGGTAGCTCGGAAGTGAAACTACTTAGAAAATTTCGCCTTGTGTGCTGGACATAGTCTCTCAGTGGTGAGCAGCCGCAACCATGGTGTGAACTCTTAACATTTCGTGTAGTTAACGAGCTGGAGTGTTGGACGTTTATTTCACGATGAGATTGTGAGTGATCGAACTGTGTCAAATGGATTTGTGCTCGAGTATAATAGTAATTCTAAATACGGACACTTTCGCTATTAATTTGCTTTCCGAATAAACATTGTTCTAACCAAATCGCAACTGTGTGGCCTACATCATTTATGGGTCGTTAGTTTAATTCCCGATATTATTTTTACTGCTATTAAATGTTATGTTAACTTTGTATTTTACAAACATGCCATCAGCCAGACTGTTTAACCAGAAAGTTACAAGTGTCTAATTTAGGGCGTGTGACGCAACACGTTCGTTTGAACAGCTAGACAAGTTTGAGCGAAGACATTTCGACGGATGGAGACCCCATGTGATCCCGAACATCTCTGGGATGTTAGCTCGCAAAACAAACCAGGGATATCTGTCAGGGTGCGTCAGAATCTTGTCCGCCGATGTCATGCTTCCATTGAGATTGGTGACCGGCAGTTTCAGCACATTTTGTAATTTACAGTACAAATGGTACGTTCATTGTCTTAATGATGGTATTTTCAGTTAACTCTAACTAATATAAATAAAAGATTACACACTAATGTGATTTGAATCCTGTTGTTCCTTAAGTTGGCGTCTCCGACCCCAGGTTCCCTGCCTCAAATTGTTCAGTGGAGTACCCTCTATGTCCTGTTAAATTTTTGCTCGCTCTTACGGAGACACCATATATGCTCTACCAGGTATGGTAACAACGCTAACGCAGTCTGGTGGCGATCACACTTATCACAGAGAACTGCAACACTTAATCATTTACATACCCACCGATAGTGTGTAATGAGCGAAGTTACGTTGACATTCGACAATGTACTTCACTGTCCTTGTTCCTATGCAACTATATGCCCAGGAAGTACAAGGACATGGTAAGTGAGGAAGGAAGCGTAGTAACGCTGCGTATGTTTATTGGGTCGGAGATTCCGAGGAGGGATGGTAGGGGCAGATGGCAGAGAGAAGGGCGTTGGGCATTTCGTCCCAAAGGTAGAAGAGGCGGTGTTGTGTGTAACTGCAAGCTGTGACTACAGTCAACTGCGAATTTAATGCACATGTCAGTTCGAATGAGATCGGACACGTGGTTTAAAATCCCAGCCAAAGATCCAGGAATAATAACAATCGGTTTGTTGTGTACTCCCATAAACAGATTACAGTAATCGTGTGCAGGAATTGTACTGAAGCTTCTACGATTATACAGCGATCGCTTACCAAGAATTCCTGAGGTCCGCAACAAGGTAGAGAATTTAAGGGCTTCTTCTACACTTCAGGCCTATATTACACTCGTGAAGCGTTTACATACGTGTGAAACTATTTATAGCGCTACTGTAGCGTTACTGTAACTCGCCGGCCGGTGTGGCCAAGCGGTTGTAGGCGCTACAGTCTGGAACCGCGTGACCGCTACGGTCACAAGTGTGAATCCTGCCTCGGGCATGGATGTGTGTGATGTCCTTAGGTTAGTTAGGTTTAAGTAGTTCTAAGTTCTAGGGTACTGATGAACTCAGAAGTAATGTGCCATAGTGCTCAGAGCCATTTTTCAAAATGTTCAAATGTGTGTGAAATCTTATGGGGCTTAAATGCTAAGGTCATCAGTCCCTAAGCTTACACTACTTAACCTAAATTATCCTAAGGACAAACACACACACCCCTGCCCGAGGGAGGACTCGAACCTCTGCCGGGACCAGCCGCAGAGTCCATGACTGCAGCGCTTAAGACCGAGCGGCTAATCCCGCGCGGCGAGCCATTTTTACTGTAACTCTGTAACACGCCTGACGATCAGTGACGTTTCGTATTCGGAAAGATCAGATTACCCACGTTATACAAAGCGGCCAAGATTCATCCTTCCAACACAGAAACATTCAACGTTAATTTGGTTGTCAATAGCTATAGGAGCGTCAATGGCAAGCTCAAGGATGTGAGGTGATTCTGTCGAAGTCTCCATATCTCTGGATAGGCTCTGAGCACTATGGGACTCAACTTCTGAGGTCATTAGCCCCTAGAACTTAGAACTACTTAAACCTAACTAACCTAAGGACATCACACACATCCATACCCGAGGCAGGATTCGAACCTGCGACCGTAGCGGTCTTGCGGTTCCAGACTATAACGCCTAGAACCGCACGGCCACTTCGGTCGGCCCCATATCTCTGGCTTCCAAGATTTGTAACTAATCGATTGCTCGTAATACAAATTTTCACGTTATTGAAATTGACTGTAATCTGACCTAACAGACATTTCGGCAACATAAAAGGGCTAGGAATTGTACGTGTCGTGTCGTACCAGTTTTTGAATGCATATTTCACTTTATCAGCATTTTTTCCTGCAGTACATACTGTGGTGTCACAGCCGGATTTATAAAAATATCCCGCTCTTTTCATGAACAAGACGTGTTGTGTAATAACGTCTTGTACTCATAATGGCATCCGTCCATCCTTGAGGGATGATGGTGTAGCATGCTTGGTTCAGAGTCTGCAGCGTCTGCTGTGGCTAAAAAGTCTCACTCGAGAGTGGCAGTCCCTACTGCAGTTTGGACATGTGAAATTTGAGGGACTTCGAACAGAAGCCGCTCTGTCTCTTCGCTTTGTCCTCTTCCTGATTTGATACTGTGTGCGTTCGTCCTCTGAGAGCTTGACGCCGTTGCGCACAGTTACTCGCCACTTGACACGGTCATCTGCAATGCTTTCCCAGCGATTTGGATTGATTCTGGTCTTGGTCAGGTCTCTCTTGCAGACATCCTTGAAACGAAGATGCGGTCGTCCCACTGGCCTCACACCTTCCTGAAGTTCGCCGTACAGCAGCTGTTTCGGTATCCGCTCAGGATCCATGCGCCTGACATGTCCCAACCATCTTAGACGTCGATGACTCAGAAGTGCAAAGATGCTGGTTGTGCTTGCACGATGAAAGACTTCGGTGTTGGGTACTCTATCTCTCCAAGAGATCTGAAGGATCTTCTGGAGACAGCGGAGATGGAAGCTGTTGAGTCGAGATTCATGCCTCGAAAGAGTTGTCCATGTCTCACAGCTATAGAGAAGGGTGCTTACAACACAAGCGTTGTACACTTTTAATTTAGTTTTTGTGGTAAGCAGTCCGTTGTTCCATACTCTGTTTTTCAATCTAGCCATGACAGATGATGCCTTTGCGATTCTGTTAGTAAGTTCAGTGTCCATGGACAAGTTGCTACATATTGTGGATCCCAAGTAGGTAAAGTCATCAACTGTCTGGAGAGGATTGCCATCAATGCAAATGGATGGAAGGTTGGTAGTGCTCTGCGCCATGATCTTAGTCTTTTGAAGGCTGACGAGTAGACCAAACTTTTCACAGGGATTTGATAATTTGTTGATTATATACTGCAGCTCAACTTCTGTGTTCGCTACCAGAGCTGCATCGTCCGCATATAACAACTCACGGATAACGACTGTATTTACTTTGGTCTTGGCCTTGAGGCGAGCAATATTGAAAAGATTTCCATCAGACCTCGTATGTAGATACACTCCCTCCTCACAGTCTTCAAAGGCAAGTCTGAGCAGAAGCGAAAAGAAAATCCCAAACAATGTAGGAGCTAACACACACCTCTGTTTCACACCGCTATTAACAGGGAATGCTTCAGATGTTTTACCGTTGAAGCAAATTGTTGCTTGTGTTTCCTCATGGAAAGAGACAATTATCTGCAGTAGTTTAGGTGGGCATCCAATCTTCTGCAACAGTTTGAAAAGCCCATTTCTGCTCACTAAATCAAATGCTTTAACAAGGTCAATGAAAGCAATATAAAGTGGCCTCTGCTGCTCACGACATTACTCTTGTAGCTGTCTTAAGGAGAAGATCATATCTACGGTTGATCGGCCGGGCCTGAAGCCACACTGCGATTCTGGGTAGATTCTGGAAGCTAAGATCTGTAATCGCATTAGGATGACTCTTGCATAAGTTTTCCCGGCTACACTTAGTAATGAAATGCCTCGGTAATTGTTACAGTCACTTCTGTTCCCTTTCTGTTTATACAGAGTAACTATCCTCGAATTCCGCATACTCATCGGGTCATAACCTTCTTCCCAGCTGGTTGTGATAAGTGAATATAAATGTTTGAGAAGAACAGGCTTGTTATACTTAATAACCTCTGCAGGGATCCCATCTTCACCTGGGGCCTTTCCGTTAGCAAGAGAATCTATTTCTCTACTAAGTTCTTCCATAGTAGGCATTGCATATAGTTCTTCCATAACTGGCATTTGTTTGATGGCGTCACATGCATCCTTCCTAACTACATTCTCGACTGCATACAACTCGAGGTAGTGTTCAACCCAGCGTTCCATTTGTTTGCCTTCATCAGTAATGACTTCACCCATCTTGGACTTCAGAGGAGCTGTTTTCCTGACAGTTGGTCCAATTGCTTTCTTAATACCATCGTACATTGCCTTAGCATTCCCAGAGTCGGCCGCTTTCTGTATACCTACACATAAATTCAGCCAGTAGTTAGTTGCGCATCTCCTTGATGTTTGCTGTGCCCTGTTCTTTGCTTTTCGTAGGTCTTCTCGAGTTCTTTCATTTGGGTTTCTTTTGTAAGCAAGCAGGGCTTTCCGTTTGGCCTCAGTGACTGGTTCCATTTCTTCCAAATTTTGCTCGTACCAATCTTTATTTCTTTTTCCTTTCATTCCATAGGCCAATACTGCTGAGTTGTAGATTGCAGCCGAGAGTTTTGCCCATTTCTTATCAACATTCCTTTCTGCTTGCACGTTTCCTGTGAAAGCACTTTCAAAATTACTGGTAAAATCCTGCTTTCTTTGTGTGTCATGAACATGATCTGTGTTAATACGGGGATGACCTCTCGGTTTAGCGTGGTGACATTTCTTAGGAGTGAGCCACAATGTGCACGCCACTAGGGCGTGGTCTGTGTTGCAATCAGCACTATGATAACTTCGTGTCAGTGGCACATTTTTGAGACCAGTACGCCTAGCTATGACTAAATCACGTTGATGCCAGTGATGAGAGCGCGGGTGTCTCCAAGACACCTTGTGCTGATCCTTAAGCTGGAAATATGTGTTTGTGATACAGAGTCCATAAAAGCAGCAAACTTCAAGCAGTCTCTGGCCATTTTCATTCATTTTTCCCACCCCGTGATGTCCCAGGCAATTCGGCCATATGTCGTTATCTGATCCAACTCTAGCATTAAAGTCCCCTAGAATATACAATGGCTCGGTGCTAGGTACCTTGGCTATTCTGTCACTGAGTAAATCATAAAACAGATCATTCTCTTCCATGCTGGATGATAAGGTAGGAGCGTACACATTTAGGATGTTGACAGTGCCACTTGAGGAGCATATTTTCAAATCAATAATTCGCTCTGTTCCACCGGATGGTGGCACAGTACAGTCCAGGAGGGCGTTTTTAACAGCAAATCCTACGCCATGAAGTCTTGGCTCGTCTTGAGACTTCCCCTGCCAGAAGAATGTGTAATTATCCTCCCTGATAGAGCCCGCATCTGGAAGCCGCGTCTCCTGCAGTCCCGCGATGTCAACATTGAAACGATGGAGCTCTCTGTCAATTACGGCAGTCTTACGGATGAAATCAACCTCTTGGGCATCGTCAATGTATCTTGGACACATGGTCCTAACATTCCAGGTGGCAATACGAAATAGTGATTTCTTTATTATTTCATTTTTGTTGTTGGTAGGTGTACTATATCAACCCGCTTGTCGAAGATTACTTCTAAGCTTCACACACCCCGTGAAGCAGGCGGATAGTGGCGGGACAGCACCTTATTGGCTGGGGGCTGCCCAGCTTGAGGCGGGCGGTAGCTGTCCAATGAGATGCAATGATCTCTCCCACCGTCGGAAGTGGCCCCTGGCACTCGAGTCTTACGCCAATCAGACAGAGCTTATAACCGGTAACTGCCTCTTCCCGTGTTGTGCCGAAGTCCTTGGACGCCGCTGAAGTGTCCTCTCCAGGATGCTACAATCCTGAGCAATAAATATGAGGACACGTGAGTTGCCCAATCATCACGGTCTCCCTCTCGACCTAAATGATACAATCCAGAGGAAAGGCAAGCCAATACGTCTGGTATCACTTCGGTTGCAGGAGCTGCCGAAAGGGGACGTAGTACGCCTTCCAACCGCCTTTGGGGCCCCACTCCAGAATTTCTTTCAGGGTTTTCTCCCTTAGCCTTCATCCCTCCCGAGACCAACCACAAGGGAGTGGTGTGTTAAGGTAATTAGAGAAAGAGAAGGAATGGTAACTGAGGAGAGGGTAGGGAATAGTATATATAGGATATAGGATATAAGACGGGTCGTTATGAGGCACACTTTGTCTGGCTCCTCTGCTGAGACCTGCCCGGCTAGGTTGGACCTGCCAGTAGCTACGCTACCGCCGATATAGCTCTCAGCTTCCTTGGAGCACACAAACTCTCCCGCCCACACGGACAGTGCTACGATAAGGCGGTGCCACCCGTTGTGGCCGAGCGGTTCTAGCAGCTTCAGTCTGGAATCGCATGACCGCTACGGTCGCAGGTTCGAGCATGGATGTGTGTGATATCCTTAGGTGAGTTATGTTTAAGTAGTTCTAAGTTCTAGGGGACTGATGACCTCAGATGTTAAGTCTCATAGTGCTTAGAGCCATTTGAACCATTTGAACCATTGAAGTTCGTATAAACACGCCGGGTTCACGGCTTTTCCTCCTTTCGCGTCTGCGACATTCGCCGTGACTGTCTCAATGCAGGAGGACGCTCTGCTTGTAAAGGGGTTTTACAAGAATTATGACTGTGCAGACGTCACTCTGCAGAAGTTCCGGAGGATGAAAGGTTTGAAAAACGTGTTGGTCCGATGACTGCCGTAGGTCTGGAGTAAATGATTCGGAAATTCGAAAAGACGGGTTCTTTTGGTTTGCACCGTAGTAGAGGCAGTGAACGAATTGATTCGACGTCAGAGGAAGCAGTGGCCATAGAAATGCAGGAGACGACGAGTGGTGATGTGCTAACGTGTAGTGCACGGAGATTGGCCCATCATCATGAGTGTTCTGCCAAAAGGCAAGTTTTCACATGGTAGTTCTCCAGGCTGTCAGGTCTTCTGCCAGCCTCTTCAGGTCTGCATAATTTCCTCTTCCCTTTATGTCGTCTATCATCCAGTGTCTTCTTCTTCTTCTCAGTCTTCTCCCACAAACCAATCATTCCAGAGCATCTGCTAGCAAGCACTCCCTTCTCAATGAATGTCACAACCAGTTATTTTTCCTTTCTCTTACCTTTCTATTACCTTTCTCTCATTAAACCTTTCCAATACTTTTTCATTAGTCACTCTTTCCATCCAGCTTATTCTCTCCATTCTCCTCCACATCCACATCTCAAATGCTTCTACCCTTTTTTCATCCTCTCGTCTCAGCGTCCATGTTTCTGCCCCATATAGTGCCACACACTAGACAAAACATTTGCCAAGCCTTATCCTTAGACCTTGATTTAATTTGCCACGTAAGAGTCTCCCCTTTCGGTTAAATGCCTCCTTCGCTATGGAAATTCTAGTTTTCACTTCCTGGTGACATCTCAAGTCTTCTGTTATTGTGCGTCCAAGACATTTAATTAACTTGGCTAATGGTAGATTTTCCTATTTTAATATTGGACAGTCTGTGTCTTGTACTGATGCCCATACTATTTGTTATTGCTGTGTTTATTTGCGTCCCATATTCCACACACGCTTCATTCAGATCTTTCAGTACGTTATTCACTGTCCGCTCCATTTATGCCACTAATTCCATGTCATCAGACAATCTTATACATTCTATTCTCTTTCCAACCATTCCTCATTTCACATATAAAACTTTCGCAATAATCTCTTCATGGTATGCGTTAAACAACAGTGGGGAAAGGCAACAACCTTGTCTAACACCTCGTCCAATACTGCATCCTCCTGACATTTCATTTCCAATCCTTATCTTTACTTTCTGGTGTCAATATAGATTCTGTAACGGTGGCCGTAGCCGGTCTCAAGTCCGTTTGAGAATGGAGGAGGGGGAGGAGTAACACCTCGTTAAAAAATCTTGGATCACCTGGCCCGGGTGATAGTACCTCATGAGGGTTTCTTGCCAGGGATACGGTGAAGACCTCAGCGGCGGAGAAGAAAGAATTCGGTACGGCGCAGCTGGCGGAAGAGGCACCTTTTCTCTTTGGGTACAAAAAGAGTACAAACAGCGACTGTGACCCAGAGGGGCGGCTACAGACAGCGTCTCTCATGGTGAGCGGCTGACTTTAGTATGGGCATCCAACTGCCTATGTGGAAAGTAACGGGAAACTACCACATTACATTCCCAAGCAGTGCATGGTATGTCTCGCCATGTGGAAGATTCCGGAGGTAAAACTTCCCCTCATTCGGATCACCGGGAGGGGAACACATTGAGCATTGAGAGTAGACATACTTGAAAGGAAGAAAGGGACATTGAAGGAAGGAAGGATAAGGACTGGAATATGGAATGTGAGCATACTACTGCTAGCGGGAAAGCTAGAGAATGCAAAACAGGAGATGAACAGATTAGATGCTCTCGGTTTTTGTGAAATGAGATGGGGAGAGAATGGGGAGATAGAAATTGGAGACTACAAGTTCTTTTACTCAGGGAAAATCAAGAGTGGTGAAAACAGAGTAGGAATATTGATAGAGCAAGAGTTGAAAAATAAGGTAATGAAAGTATATGTTGATGGAAGACTAATGATGATGCGACTGAAGGGTAGTTCAAATGATTTTGTGTTAATACAGGTATACATGCCAACCAGCCAGCACTGAGATGAGGAAGTGGAAGAATATTATATGAAAATACAAGAAATCAACGAGAAAAAAAAACTGAAATGCCTGCCTAATCATCATGGAGGACTGGAATGCAGTGGCGGGTGAAGGAAGAGATGAAGATACATTAGGAAAATTTGGACTTGGAATAACAAATGAGAGAGTTGAAAGACTAATTAGTTTCTCTACAGAAATTCATAAGCACTGGGTAACATATTATTTGAACACCACAAAAGGAGACGTTACACGTGGATTTCAAATTTGGACAAGAAAAGTTATCAGTTGGACTACATACTGACACAAAGAAGGGTTAGGAGCCGTATGAAGAATGCTAAAGCTTATTCAGGAGCGGATATAAATTCAGACCAGAACCTAGGAAGAAATAGAAGGGAAGTTGAAAAATCTGGAGAGGTAAGGCAAAGGAAAGACTAAACATAGAAAGACTCAAAGATGTAGGAAAGGCATCAGATTGTGTAGTGTTGATGAAAGTGTTAATGACAAATGGATAAAAATGAGGGACGGACTATTGGACTCTGACAAAGAAGTACTAGGAATTAGAGTATCCCAAAGCACCAGGATAGAATGGATAACAGAAAACGTGTTGAAAAGATGGAAGAGCTAAGAAAGTGGAAAAGTTTAGAAACTCAAGAGGCAAAAAGTCTTACAGGAACTGAATAGTGAATTAATAAGACAAACTGAAGAAACCAGAAAAAAATTGATGAATCAGAATTGTGACAAAATAGAGAAAATGGAGAAAGAGAGAAAGTACAAATAATGTATAGACTGGGTAGTGAGATATAATTTTTGAACGTAAAGGAAAGAGGAATAACAGAAGCACAGGAGGGTTTGGACAGATGGCAAGATTGTATTCAATGTCTGTATAAGGGGGATGAAATGCAAAGCAAAAATAAGGTAGAAGAGGAGCAATATGTGCCAGAAGGTGGAAAGGAATTCACCATCTTGGAAGCAGAAGCAGAAAAGGTGCTGAAGGAGATGAAGAGTAGGAAGGCATGTGGGAATAATGATTTGCCAGCAGCCCTGTTGAAGAGTCTGGGAAACAAGACAAGAAAAGAAATAGTCTATCTGTGTAACAAGATATATGACACAGGGTAATGGTCTGAGGACTTCCTTGCAACAGTTATGATACCAATAGAGAAACAGAGAAACACTAAAAAATGTGAAGAGTATCGGACCATCAGTCTAATTTCTCATGCAGCTAAAGTCATGCTAAGAGTGTTGAATAGAAGGTTATATGGCAAGCTAGATAGAGGGACTGCAGAGGACCAGTTCGGATTTAGGAGAGGAAAGGGAACATGAGATGTTATTGGCCTGTTATGAACTATAGGGGAAAGATATAAGGAAAAAGGTAGAGAAATTTTTGCTGTTTTAATAGATTTAGAAAAGGCTTTTGACAGAGTTCAGTGGAACAAGCTGAGGCATATTTTGGAGAGGGATAGGGGAATTGCCCAAACACTGGACATACTCGTGAACACGGTGCGTTAAATTCTCCGGAACATACCTCTTTTCTGTCAATTCAAAATTACCTATGTGCGCAAGTTGCTTCCTGCTTACCTGCGGGCCAGAGGGACCTTGCCTTAGAATTTGTTGCTCGCATGGGAGTGGACAATGATTGGCCGAGGAAGATTTTGTGGACAGACAAAGCCTACTTCTATCTGACAAGATATGGCAGTAAACAGAATTGTCGAATATGGGCAAATAAACCAGTATCATTTCAGCCTGCAGAGGTCACTGCGTGGAGCGGGCTTACGGCATCGTTTATCATAGGGCCACATTTTTTCTAAGAGACATGTGCTTCGTGTCTTGTTAGCAGTAACGTCACTGGTAAGCGCTAAGAGTGTCTTTGGCGCATCCACGTCATTTCAGCTGTCAAACAGCGCGGATTCGTGGACGGGATCATTTATATGCAAGATGACGCACCGCCGTACATTGCAAATCCAGTTAAGGAGCTACTGCAGCTCCATTTCAGAAATGCTACCCTGTACTTTAAAGGCGTGTACTGATGTGAAAAAAGAACACTGCTGCTGTAATGTCCCTGTTAACTTCCCTTGTTATATCGATTGAAAATAGGATGTCAGTTTAAGTGTTAACGGTTCCTGATTACGAAACTCTGAAAAATATTTTCTTGAGTATAGGCTACTTAATTTTGCAATCTTTTTCACTTAGAGTAATAATAAAATTTGTTATTCATGCTACTGGTGAATTATTTCAATACGGTTGCTTTTCGTTTGGTTCGCCATCTATTGATGTGCTTTCCTGTGTGCCATTGTAACTCGGTTGCCATATCCGATACAATCTGCAATCACTTTAATTTAACGAAGTCCATTATTATTCCCAAATAACGTGTTCCAAAGAGAAAATGTATTTTTCTCTTCGAGATCGATTAAACATTACCAAACGAATCGTCTACCGAGCTAACTGTGGGCTGTAGCTACTTTAATAAGTGTAATAATGGAAAATCACGTCGTTATTAATTATTCTTTCCTTCTCCATGCCTTTTCCATGCAGTAATTTACAAAAAATCAAACCGAAACATTTTCAATTTGTCACATTACTTTTTCGTTAAAAGTCGCCGCCGAAAATAGAATTTTCAATGGTTGCTCTATGTAACTTAAAGCTTGATAATTGCAGGATTCAGCCCTAAGTTCAATATTCCAAATTACGCCGACGGTAACGTTAAAATTGGCGAATTCTTGTGAGCACTACACATACCTATGACGTCGCAATTCAGTGTAAATTGAGTAAATATTATAGAAGCTAATGTTCTACTGTTTTGTCATGTATTCTCTTTTACACGTATCTACCAACGAATGAGAGACAAAGTAACAGGAGTAAAAAGAAATAAGTTATACCAGGAGAAAAAATTATGCAACATAGTATCAGCAAAAACCAAATCTGGACGCCAATTACGCGCCATTACAGGTCGCTGGGAGCCCCATGTTCAGGCTAAGATCTTTGTGCTCCACAGTTGTGTAATCAAAATTGGATGAACGTGGCTTCTTCTTTCGAAGTGATTTGAGTGATAATGAATGTAATTTAACTATCAGAAATACTCCACTGATGTTGTGTGTCACAATATGGCCGAGTTTTCTTCGGTCTAAGGTATCATAGCGAGTTTCCATAGTTTGTTTTTTATGTGAACAAAATAAAATATTGATTCTGGCGCATGGTAGATCTGGTAGGGAAATTAAAAATAAAATTCATTTACGTTCGATGCCGAAATGCTATTCCCGAACGTGAAGAGCCTCAGCAGTTCCGTTCGTGTGTGGGGGAATTGAATGTAAACTGGGGCGGCACTGAGAATTGGATCGAAGAGGGAGACGCGCCAGGGTAATTCGTGCCGTTCTGCGAACCTCTGCGCCTCGGTGGTTTAGCGGCTGACGCACCTGCCTATTAAATAGGAAACCAGAATTCGACTCCCACCCTTGTTACAAATTTTCAGCCGCCACTTGAGGCTATATTCATACATCTTAATGAGACTAGTGAAGTATATGAAATTGTGTCATTTCAAATTTAATTATTCCGTCCTAATTGATGGAAAAGGGAGGTAGCCAAAATTCAGTTAAATCCGGAAGAGGGGATAGGAGCAACATGGAATCAAATGCCGAAGAGCTGCAAATTTCAGCTCAAGGGACACTAGGCGCGAGTTTTGCCGCGAGTAATATAAAACTACATGCGGAATCAAAAGAGAAATTGGGAACACCGTCCCCGCTATCAGGTCCATTAGCTGAATTGTGCCAACGCTTAGCTCGGTTTTACACACAAAATTTGGTCCAGCTCGTGAAAGAACAGACAGGGTACATGTAAGGAAATTTTGAACGTTTTGAAAATGAAGAAACAGTACATATTAGTGACAGCGTTCCACTGCAATTGAGCAGTGATTTTGAGAGTTAATCGTGTGGACAATCCACGCAATTCACCATATTGAACACGAGCTTGGAATCAGTAACTACAGAGATACAAAATTTTAAAAATAGCGTGTAAATTCTTACCGGAGATGGAAATACAATTAAGTCAGATGTTAAAGATTTGAAAGGCCGAGAGCATTGAAGTGAATAATGAATTCGTTAGCTGGCTGTACGAGAAAGACTAGCAAATTACCGAGTGAATAACTACTCAAAGCAAAATTTCTTAGCCCCTTTACCCTATTAATACTGACATTTACTGGGTGTCACAAGAACCTCTTTTCCGCAGTGACATATTTGATTTTGAGCGGGAGTAGCTTCTACGAAGTACTCCAAGAATGTCTGGTATGGCAGAACTACTCAACGTACTTTTCGACAGTATTTTTATAAACCAATTCTGAAGTAAATGAGGTATTACACTCGACATGCGAAGTCAAACTTCCTCGATACAGGGAACTTCCTTCGATTCGAAGCTGACGTTTTCATTGTTAATAAATTAAGGAATCAATAACAATACATCGGGGCCTGCGAAATTATTTATATTGGCTTTATCTCAGTCCACACAAATAATTTACATATAAAATGCCATCTTTTGACATATTTCAACCACACCAGATGCATAATGTCGTAATAATATACCAACATAGCTCCTACTTTTGTAAATTAGTTACTCTAAGGTTTTATCCAACTTTCTGTAGAAACCACGTACTGTATACCTGAGGCATGTATTGCTGTGTGGCTGCCTACACAAAAGTGTAAATCGTCACTTGTCACATTAATTGTGCAATCGTTGACGAAGAGACCACAACACTATCGATTCAGGATCTACTCCAACTTCAGTTTCGCTTCTAGATTGAGGATTGAGAAGTTCATTGTTGTTCGTTATGTAAGCCTGGAGGACAAATTGATCGACTGTTACTTATTGTCTGAGGCGAGACGTTCGTCATCGTTGCCTCCTGTAAGACAGCAGCCACCCATTTCTCGTTCTCTTCCGCGTACCTTCCCCCATTCTTGTTCTTCCTCTTCTTCTTCTTTTTCGGTCTTCCACAGGCTACGCCTGACGACTGTTCTTGCCCCGTATTCATTTTTTAACTGGCTATCCCATGTCTCTCTTTCATTTGGATTTGCACGGTAAGGCCATCATTAGGAACTTAGATTTTTCGTTATTTCCGGATATTCTTTCCAGTTTTGTTTATTTGCTTCTAATTTTTTCACTTACTACGAAATATGCAGATCTTCTCAAATGCTTCCAGCAGGAATCTCTTCCACTTTAGTGCAACCTTTGACTGCTAGTAAAACTTAAATTTCAGCTAGGACATCTCTAGAAGCGTATGTCTTTGTAACACATGTTTCACTGCCGTACACTCTGCCACCACATTCCTTTGTATCTTATGGTACAATACTAATGTTCTGCTTATTGTGGCACATATATTGTCATACGTCCGCAATTTCTACTATATATAAGGAGTAATCGCGATATTTTGCTTGAGGGCGCTGCTGCGCTGTGTGCGTAACCGCGATCTAGGGATAGCGCCCCTGATTAGTAATCAAAACGTCCTCGGTTCCGGGATCGAAAGACACCACCGCTTAAAGTTTCAATAATAATCACCATTGGCAGCCGAATATTCCCGGCATAAGAAGTCACTCTCATTCTGCCAATGGCCTTGTCAAAAGAGAGCGGAAGACCGGACAGAGATTCAGGGCACTGTCTTGTTCTCGGGTTGGGAAACCGCCCCCAACGGCGGAAGAATCAGCGATGACCAACGGCATAAAGACGCAGAAGGCAATGGGAACCACTGCATTAGAGGCACATAAGGTGTATTCACAGAAAATGTGGTCTGTAATTGCAAATGTCACGATGATCCCTCCACTGGCTAACGACTCCGGAATAGTTCCCCGTTCGGATCTCCGGGAGGGGACTGCCAAGGAGAAGGCGACCACGAGAAAAAGATTGAGTAGAGAACAAAATTGTAACGTTCTACAAGTCTGGGCGTGGAACGTCAGAAGTTTGAACATGGTAGGGACGCCACGAAATCTGAAAACGGAAATGCTAGAGCTCAGTCTAGATATAGCAGGGGTCAGTGACGTGAAATGGAAAAAAAGAGAAGGATTTCAGGTCATATGAGTATATGGTAATATCAACAGCAGCAGAAAATGGTATAAAAGGGAGGGGAATTCGTTATGAATAGGAAGGTAGGGCAGAGAGTATGTTACTGTGAACAGTTCAGTGGTAGGGTTGTTCTTATCATCGACAGCAAACAAACGGTTCAGGTATAGAAGCAGGGCAGAGAGTATGTTACTGTGAACAGTTCAGTGATAGGGTTGTTCATATCATCGACAGCAAACAAACGCCGCCAACGCTGGTTCAGGTATAGAAGCCGCAAGCTGAAGAAAAAGAGACAGAGAGAGTATATGAGAAAATTGAAAGGATAATGCACTACCTAAAGGGAGATGAAAATCTAATGGGTCATGAGGGACTGGAGTGCAGTTATAGTGGAAGGAGTAGATGAAAACTTTACAGGAGAATATGAGCTTGGGACAAGGAATGAGACAGGAGAAAGACTAATTGAGTTCAGTAATAAGTTTCAGGTAGCGAATACTCTGTTCATGAATCACAATAGGAGGAAGCATACATTGAAAAGGCCGCATGATACGGGAAGATTTCAGCTATATTACATCATTGTCAGGCCCAGATTCCGAAGTACGATTGTAAGCCGTATCCTGGAGCAGATTACACTCAGATCACAACGTAGTAGTAATGAAGAGTTGGCTGAAGTTGAAGAGATTATGTAGGGAGAATTAATACGCAAAGAAGTGGGATATGGAAGTACTAAGGAATGATTAGATACGTTTGAAGGACTCTAAGGCTATAGATAGAGCAATAAGGAATGGCTCAGTAGACAGTATAGTTAAAGCGGAATGGACATCTCTAAAAAGGCCAATTACAAAGAAAAACATAGGTGTAAAGAAGGTAACTGCGAAGAAACCATGGGTAACTGAAGAAATACTTCGGTTGATCGATGAAAGAAGGAAGGATAATGTTCAGGAAAATTCAGAAGTACCGAAATACAAGTCGCTGAGAAATGAAATAAATAGGAACTGCAGGGAAGCTAAGACGAAATGGCTGCATCAGAGATGTGAAGGAAACGAAAAAAAAATGATTGTCGGAAGGACTGACTCAGAAATAGGGAAGTCAAAACACCTTCTGTGAAATTAAAAGCAAGTGTTGTAACAAAAGACTGCAACGGTAATTCCACTGTTAAATGCAGAGGAGAGAGCGGATAGGTGGGAGGAATATATTTAAGGCGTCTGTGAAGGGGAAGATTTGTCGAACGCAATAGAAGATGAAACAGGAGTCGATTTAGAACAGATAGGTGATCCAGTATTAGAATCTGAATTTAAGAGCTTTGTAGATCAAATATGGTAGAAATGATGGATAACATTCCGCCAGAATTTCTACAATCATCGGATGAAGTGGTAACAAAACTATTATCAATGTTACTGTGTAGACAAACCATCTGACTTTTGGAAAAAATAATACACACAATTACGAAGACTGTAAGAACTGACAAGTGCGAGAAATATCGCCATTCAGCTAAACAACTCATGCATTCACAATTTCTTTTGGGAATAATATACAGAAGATGACTATCACTTTGTCTTTAGGAATGGTAGAGGCACGAGAGAAGCCATTCTGACTTAGCGGTTGATAAGAAAGAAAGACTAAAGAAAAATGAAGACCCACGCATAGGACTTGTATACTTGGAAATAGTATTCGGCAATGTAAAATGGCACTAAATGTTCGAAATTCTGTGACCAATAGGCGTAAGCTATGGGGAAAGACGGGTAATGCGCAATGTGTACTAGAGCCAAGAGGGAATAATAACAGTGGACGATCAGGAAGAAAGTGCTCGGATTAAAAAGGTTGTAAGTCAGCGATGTAGTCTTTCGCTCCTATTGTTCAATCTGTTCATCGAAGAAGCATTGAAAGAAATAAAAGAAAGGTTCAGGAGTTGAATTAAAATTCAAGGTAAAAGGATATAAATGATACGATTCGCAGATGACATGGCTATACTGAGTGAAATTGAAGATGACTTACAGGATTTGCTGGAATGAATGAACAGTCTGATGAGTTCAGAATATGGGTTGAGAGTAAATCGAAGAAAGACGAAAGTAATGAGAAGTAGCTGAAATGAGAACAGCGAGAAACTTAACATTGAGATTGATAGTGATGAAGTAGAAGAAGTTAAGGAATTCAGTTAAAATAACCTGCCGGCCTGGGTGGCCGAGCAGTTCTAGGATCTACGGTCTGGAACCGCGCGACCGCTACGGTCGCAGGGTCGAATCCTGCCTCGGGCATGGATGTGTGTGATGTCCTTAGGTTAGTTAGGTTTAATTAGTTGTAAGTTCTAGGGGACTGATGACCTTAAACGTTAAGTCCCATAGTGCTCTGAGCCATTTGAACCATTTTATAAAATGATCTATGAGGCATGGAGCAAGGAGGACATCAAAAGCAGACTAGCACTGGCAAATATGGCGTTCCTGTTCAAGAGAAGTCCACTAGTATCAAACATAGGGCTTGATTTGAGGAAGAAATTTCTGGGAATGTATGTATGGAGCACAGCTTTGTATGGATTTGAAACACAGACTGTTGGATAACCAGAACAGAAGAGAATCGATGTATTTGGTATGTGGTGCTACAGACGATTGTTGAAAATTAGGTGGACTGTTAAGGTAAGCAGTGAGGAGGTTCCGCACAGAATCGGAGAGAAAAGGAATACGTGGGGAACGCTGAGGAGAAGGAACTGGATGACGGGACATCTTTTAAGACATCATGGAATAACTTCCATGGTACTAGAGAGAGCCGTACAGGGCGAAAACTGTAGAGGAAGACAGAGAATGGAATGCATCCAGACTGTAACTGACGACATAAGTTGCAAGTGCTACTCTGAGATGAAGAGGTTGGCACTGGACTGAAATTCGTTGCTGGCCGAATCAAACCAGTCAGAAGACTGAAGACACGAAAAAAAAAGAAAAGGCAATATAGTTCAACCGCGGGGGGGGGGGGGGAGATGTCTAAGTACCGACGTGCACGAAAGGGGTTCGTTGTGGCTTTCGAACGGTTCCCCATTGTTCTGATACTGAGGACAGTTTTCAAGTTAAAAATTTGCTACGGGTACTATCTACTTTTTTCTTAACCCCACTGGGTACTCGGCAATTGTGTGTTCTGTTCTATCTTGTTCAGGAGCTTTGGATGTAATTTTGCTGGTGCCTGGGTGGAGAGATATGACTTGGTAATTGTTGGTATCTGTCCTGTCATCCTTCTAACGTAGCGGATGGCTAATTTCCAGTCGTCTGGTATTCTTCATTTCTCCCAGCAATTTTTAATATACTCATAAATGATTTCAGCTGCTTCCCTTCCAATTCTCACATCTCAGCTAATACCCCATCTTCACTGGGCGCTCTCTTGTTTCTCATCTGGCGAATGTATTGTCCAATTTTATGAAGTAACGGTGGTTCTGAAGGTCGGTTTTCCTTTCGGGCTCACTGAAAATTATTCATCGCTTCGGTATCTCGCAGTTTACAAGATTTTTGAAGTATTTCGCCAATGAATCGCAGTTGTCTGTCTTGGTAAACAGCTCACCTGTTAAATCTTCGAAGTGTAGGTTCATCGGCTTATATCCTGTTATTTCTTGTTTGAAAACTATGTAGAGGTCCCTAGAGTAGTTCTGTCTGAAATTTCTTGTATTTCCCCTAATATTTTTTGTTATATTTCCGTTTCTGTGTTCGAATAATTTTGGATGCCTGTTCTCTTATGTCAGTGATGTGTTCCAGTTTATTTATCTCGCGCAGGAGTTCCACTTTTTTCCAGGCTTTTAGTCAATGCTCTATCGCCTCGTCACATATCTCGTTCCATCAGCTATGTATCCTTCTTATTAGTGATGTAACGTTGTTGCTTTAATTTGTGGTGTAAGCGGTGCTGATGTTCAAGACCATAAAAGTGGGTTTAAGGCTGTGAGCTATCTGAGGAAGTTAACCTTGCATTACTGCGCAACTGTTTCACCAGGTATCCAGTCTAGCTTACCAAATTCCCAACCAGACTAACATTAATTATAATCTTTTAGTACTCATCTTACGATAACCGGTGATATATACATATAAAAAGACAATTTAAATAAAAAGAAATAAATCAGTTTATATTTGGACATTTATTTTAACATTGATCATTGTTCCGCCAAAATTTCAGCATATCAAACTTGATTCATAACTAAACTGGTGCCTTATTTAGGATTGTGTAAATGTTAGTTTGTAATCTTACGGAACACATCAAATAGGGAGCCAAGATTGGGAGACTACATACAACACTGCATTCATAAAATAACACACGAAGAACGTTGAAACATATGCAAGAGGAAATTAATCACAACCAACCGATTCAATATTCACCCAAAGAAGTTACGTTCATAGCGCAATCCTGTCCGTCATGAAATTACCACACACTGGTATACTAAATTCATACTAACTCTCCGTGAAATCTTCCCGAAAAGAATAGCTGAGGGCTACTTTGATGCTTACACCACATGCTTCACGTGGTCAACTTGGTTTACACAAAGAGTGTAACTCCACAACAATTTTGATAATTAAAATAAATTACATCGAAACGCAATTTACAAAAGAAAAACCTCGAACTGGTTACTATCGTCTTACTATTAACCTGATGGGTCAAACAATTGTAATTGTATAAGCACGTGGTACTGGTCTCGCAAAGTATACCACACGTGGGTTGAACATAAAGAAAAGTTGCTATATTGAAAAATATTCTCAAGACGAGCCGTTATAATCTCACGCACATTCGCATTTAAGATTGATGATCTTAGTTAGAGTTACTGATCAACACGTGGTTCCACTTTACTCACAAAGTAGTGACAAAGCAACTACCGGAAGATATTCTGAACTTCACACTCGAATTACACTACGTTGCAATTTAAGATATTTTGGAGCTAAACCTGAAATAAAGGTGATTAAATTTTCAGTTAGGCTGAACTTAAGAAATCCATTGTCCTACGGACTTGGCAGACACGCTGTTAGCCGGAGATCTTACCACTTCAGACACTCGCTGCGGCAGACTGACCTTGGCTCCTACTGAGCGTGCTAACAGATACAAACGGAAGTGACCAGAGAGGCAGCTTGCTTCACCAACATGACAAGGGTCGGACAGGGCCATACTAAGAATAGAAACCTCTCTGCTTTTAGAAAGTGTAGCTACCTGATCCGACGTTGGTCCTACTGTTCTCTAGCAGACAGCTTTGTCTGCTACCCTCAAGCATGCAACTACAAATACATTTGCTCATTCATCCTCTCACACAGAAGGGAAGGGGGATGACAGTATCTTATCATATACAGTATATAAAAGAAAGCGGATGTAGGTTCCGTATGAGACTGTGTGACATGAATTACATATAAACTGTGTTTTGAAGTGTAGTAGTGTGACAGAACGTTCTTGTTTATGTATAAAAGTAACACGTTCCACTACTCAGTCTCCTCCCAGACAGTCAGAAACGCCACAGTAAATTTAGAAGATGAATTTATGCCGTAAATGACAACAGATTTAAGAAATTAACATGAAAGGAATCCAACAGAGACCTTTCAATGATTGTTCTAGTTCTTTTACCATTTCTGTCACC
Source organism: Schistocerca piceifrons (assembly GCF_021461385.2). NCBI lineage: Eukaryota > Metazoa > Arthropoda > Insecta > Orthoptera > Acrididae > Schistocerca > Schistocerca piceifrons. Next base: position 779,841,508 of record NC_060141.1, read on the forward strand.
GCTTCTCCAGTTTCATCCCAGTTCCCCATCTTCCTTGTGCGAAGCTTTTTAACGAATATGTTTATGTTGTGTGACAGAAATTTTTTGTCAATTCTGTGGACTTTTTAGTTTGAGGTTTGGTTTTTTAAGCATAAATTTGGCTTTGATTTCTTTTAAAAAGTGGTCCGAAACTACGTGTAGTCCTCTTCTGACCCGTACGTGCCTGATTTCTCTATGGTTTTGTTTGGTTATTGCCACATTATCCAGCTGATAAGAACCCAAAATGCGCATTACGATAAGAAAGGTTTTGTTAATACTTGGAAATATTCTAAAAAAAGTTAACATTAATTTCAAGTCAAATTTTCTGTGGTAGTTGATGAACCTTTCTCCATTCCTACTGATGTGCCTGCATTGTGTGCATTGAAGTCTCCAATGAGTAGTTTTATGTGGCGCTTTGGAATTTTTAATGCCTCATATGGTAGTGTTTCCCATCAATGTTCTACTTTTTCTGAATTATTTCCGTTGTCATTGTTGGTAGGACAGCGTACTTATGATGATTTAGTCTTTGTTGCGTGATCTAAATGGGGGAAGCGATATTCGCTCGGTTGGGAACTCAAAATTTATTATAGATTCTGTTAGATTCCATTTGACCAAGCATCTTTCCCTGGTTCAAATGCGTTCTCATGGCCTTATCTGGTTTCCTAAAGTGCTAGTATGACTATGATACGTATGTTTAACACATTCGTCAGTTTTCTTATGTTTCGCAGTCTTCAGCAAAGTGTTTAATTTCAATAGCCTAGCAGATGTTTTTTCTTAGACCGTATGCGAGAATTTCTCGGAAGATACAACTCTTTCTTACATGATGTTCTTGACTGTTCAGAATCCGATGGCCTGATTTCATCACTGTTTCTAGTGATGAAGAATTGTATATGTCCTGGTGTAGTTTTCCGGCCAGTGTTTACCATCATTTTTGTTGAAAGATAATTAGAAAGGGGTGTTATCCCGTTCGTGAGATATTACATATGTAACAAAGTTGCCAGCTGGGTCTTAACTGGCCCCCCAGTGTGGGAACAGAAGCCTTTCGCAGCCGACCACTTTGGTAACAGATGCTACTGATTTATGCAGCCGCCACTAATATGTAAAGAGACGCTGATCACATAGCCACTTGTTGCAAGTCAGCCGCGTACTGAGGTCCTTTCTCTCAGTCTTTACTAGTATTGAGGTACCACTGTTAGAAGAAAACGACTCGTCCGCCTTCTATGACGTTGAGATCTACATTCGCCTCAGAAGCCGATGATCTTCTTCACCTTCTTCTGACATTTTGGGACAACTCTTTGAAACCTTGAATGATATTCGTTGTTTCAAATTTTCAATTGAGAAGCATATAATATCGCCCAGCATAAAACTGCCTTTCCTAATTTTTCTTTCTGATGACTGCTTGTGATGAGCAACATCATGTGAAGCAGTACTTTTCTGTGGGTCGTCAATATAGTTCTCATCTGTCTCAGACACATATGAAAATTTCTAAACCCTTAATTAGAAACAACGCTAACGTAAATATTCTTTTAAAACAAGCCGAACATAATATAAGGCATGTATTCAACCTTTGTGTTAACCCCGATATAACATTTAAACATTCCCTAAAATTTGTAAACGAGCATCAACTAAAAAGTGTGTAATTTTCTAGTTATGAGCAAAGACGATTTAAAAATCCGATCTTATTTTATTAATCTCTATACGCATTATTTTAATTTTTGTATTGGGTAAGTGAAGAGGACAGATTGAATTTTTAATCTCTATACTGCAGATGTATTACTAAAATATTACTCTAACCTGTATGTAGTAGATACATACGAAAGATGCAAACTAGGAGTGTAAGTAAATGTTGTCACGAACTGCATATTTCAATCAAATTCTGAAACTGCAGTTAAGTACTTTATTGCGTCGATATATCAGGTAGTCACGACACTGAGACAGCATAAGATGACAAACCTTTGATACTGAATGATGGGTTTTCTATAGTATGGAATCCAAGAGGTTTGGGTGATCTTGTAATTGAAGTTGGGAAGCTGAAACCATAGCAGCCCCCGTTTCTTGCCTATATGAATGTGTATTGTTAGACTTTATTGTGCTATTTCACTGAAGACCCATGTTCTATCGACTGTGTACAGTATTAGTCAGCCCCCGACATGTGTACATTACTCAGTCACACAGCTCAGCAAGGCATGTGTATTTTGATAATTAATACATGATACAGATAGCTTTTGATTTCTTTAAAATGCAGTACAAGTGTCGAAATGTTTTCCTCGAGAAGTGTCCTTTATTCTCTTAAGTTAAATCATCATTAGTGCTGTGTGTATTTTGTAGTGTTATATGACAGATGTTTATATAATGTGATAACTAATACAGAAGTTTTGGATGTCGAGTTACTTAATTTTGGCACCCATTTTGGCTTGCACCAGGTGTAATAGAATAATCGAAATTTGCTCATAACCAAGTGCAGCTTGACATGGAAGTTATTGCTGTAGTGTCAATAGATAGGCTAAGTTCTCTTCTTTTTATTCTTGAACAGCAATTGCATTACGACAGTAATGCCACATGTGGTTTTCTCGGTATAGAGGAAATCTGTAAACATTTTTATAAAAAGCACAGTTTCGTTTTTGTGCTAAAGAGGAATTTTCGTTAGTGATCTGCGATTTGCAGTTATAATTACATATTACGAAAATGTCTGGTGTACGTAACACTGTGTATTAAGTATCTAATCAAACTGCATCATTTTAGCGTGCTTTGCTACCCTAGAATGTCAGAAAACGTGACCTTGTAATATAAACAAGCTAGCACAGGTACGTTCAAGATCAAAAGTAACAAAAAGAGCTAAATTAGCCTGACAGTAACGATTACTAAATTTTTCTTGATGCACCAGCTTCCTTCTTCCCCCGCCTGAGCCAACCATTAAATGATTGTTTGTCACTTCATTTTTGTATCACTTATAACATAACCTCTAATGATTCCTATGTGATTTTCAACTGTTACTCCACTGCCTGCTTAATATGTTATTTTAGTTAAGAAGTGTTTCATAGAGTGATGATAAAGACAGCGCTGAATGTTTAGTTGCTATACAAAAAACAACAGCCTACCCAATCTTTTGCAGATCCTACGTCATATGTAAAATCAGCTCTTACTGCATGGACGTGCCCATAGAACCTGCAATGAAGTGCAATTATCGCCTTTGCCCAACACTCAACAGAAAGACACATGGTGGCGTTAAAGGCCTGTGACGCAGTAATTGAGATATACAAGAGGGCAAGAAACGAATAGGGAATAGGGAATCATTCTAGCAACGTCAGAAGTCGTAGATGCGGAAATTCAACACGTTTCGTGAGCACGAGAATGAATTATGTATTTCCTCTGGCAGTCACCAGATTGAGCCTCTGTGGTCTACTTTTGAGACAAGGGTGCGTCATCGCTGTTCCCCTCCATCATCGTTATCTGATCATGCCACCGTTTCTGTTCACCTCCCGTATACAGGTTGGTCCATCTGAAGTTTCGGATGAGATTATTTCAAAAATTATGCATCGGGTTAAAATAGTGGGTAACACAAGTTCATTAGCTTCAAGGGGGACATCAAATGATACTACATGTGACATCCAGCCTCCACCCCCTTGGGTTTGGCTGGGGCCACTTTTAAATCTTAAATCGGATTCTCCATAAAAAAAGTAATCACGTTTTGTCTGAAAATTTTTTTAAACCATTGACAGATCGTGCTGAAGTCGAGAAAAAATTCAAATTGGAGAAAAACTCTGATTAATTTAAAATTATCCGAGAAAGACACATCAAATCGATAAAAAACGTGCAGCAATTATTTCGTTACGCCAAATTAAGCTGTTTTTGTACAAACTGTACTGTATGCTACTTTTAGTGTTACCCAGGAAAATGACATGGACGTAGTAGAATGATGTTCCCATGGGATGCTTCATTAAAGTGAGTTTTCTCGCCCCTCACATGTTGGGGTGCTTCATTAGTGCGAGTTCCCTTGCCTCTCACAATTTTGGGTGCTTAATTATTGAAATTAGCCACGAAGGAATTGTTCAAAATTATCCCCATATGCTTCAATGCATACAATCAATCGTCTGCGAAAGTTGTCTACAATTTTAAGCAGCCCATCCCCTGGTATGGCTGCACACGCTCTTCGAATACGTTGCTCCATATCGTTTCGCGTTGTGTGCCGTCTGTCATAAACAATATTTTTTAAATCACCCCACAAGTGAAAATCAGGAGATGCTAGGTCTGGTGAACTTGGAGGCCACTGAACTTGTCTGCCACGTCCTATCCACTGACCAGGGTACCAAAAATTTAAAACGTTCCCCACATCTTTAGGATAATTGGGAGCTGCTGCATACTGTTGGAACTACATTCATTGCCTAGTTTCTATATCAACATCTTCCATTAGCTCCAACAAATCATCATCGAGAAGTTATAAATAAGACTCTCCGGTAACATTTCGGTCAAAAAAATGCGGTCCTACCAAGTAAGCGTTTAATGTTCTACACCAGACCATTAATGACCATTTTTGTTCATTGTCCGCGGGTCTGTGCCAGTGTGGATTGACAGCGGACCAATAATGACAATCATGGCGATTCAATTCGCCTACATTTTTGAATGTGGCTTCATCGGTGAACATACTGTATCTAAAAAAAATCTTTTCCATCTTTTATCATGTCCAAAGCCCATTGGCAAAAATGCACGCATGTTTGCATGTCTTTCGGAGTTTATGCCTGTGTCGGTGTGAAATGATACGCATTATATTTATATGCCTTCAAAATCCTCTAAACAGTAGATTTCGGTATTCCAGTTTGTCTCTGAATCATACGACAAATGATTTAGGGATCTAGTTACATACGGGCGAGAACGGTAAGGGTTCAAGCGGCATTTTCATTGTATTCGCGGTGACGAGGTGGACGATGCATGTATCCATTTTGAGCTCGTTGAGTGCAATTTCGAGTAATGTTTTCGCTTGGATGTCATCTGTTTGGGAAACTATCCCCATACAATTGCGCAGCTGCAGCGAAATTGTTACGGCATACACCTAAAATTAACATCATATCAACAATCTTTGTAGTAGCATAGTGAGTCATGTTTCTCTAAAGACTGATTTACTTTCGTCAGTTGATGTTTACATTTCACTATATGGTGAAGTGACGTCTGATCGCATTCAAAATGGTTCAAATGGCTCTGAGCACAATCTGATTTAACATCTGAGGTCATCAGTCCCCTAGAACTTAGAACTACTTAAACCTAACCAACCTAAGGACATCACACACATCCATGCCCGAGGCAGGAATCGAACCTGCGACCGTAGAAGTCGCGCGGTTCCAGACTCCGATCGCATTGCACCGACCTATATATTGAGCCATTGTTCGCAGTTTGGCCACGGTAGCGCCACAGTCGGGTGATTTAATGCGATTGTGAAGCGTTTCCTAACGAAATTATAATACCATTCCCCCTCCCTCCATGAAAAACTGTGGCGGGTAGGATACATTTTGTAAGAAAATAACTTAATTTGGCGTAATGAGAGAATTGGTACTCATTTTGTATCGATCTGATGTGTTCTTCTCGGATCTTTCGAAATAAATCGGAGTTCTTCCCCAATTTTAATTATTCTCGATTTCAGCGCCGTCTATCAATGGTTTAAAAAAAATGTTTTAGGCAAAACTTGATCAGTTTCTTATGGAGAATACGAATCAGCAAGAAAAAATGGTTGTTTCGGTTAAAAATTTAAATTTTGTCTCCACCCCACCCAAGGGGACGGGGCCTTAGGGTCATTTGTAGTATCATTTGATGTCCCCCTTTGAGCTTACGAACTTGTCTGACCCACTATTTTTACCCGATGTATAGCTTTCGAGATAATCTCATCCGAAACTTCAGATGGACCACCCTGTACATCCTCGAATACGCGGCGCATATAGTTGGCGAATTTGGGAATATTGTAGCAGGTATTTCGTTTGCCACTCTTATACAGCCATTAGTTCCAAAAATAGCTACGAGAGAACGAATCAAGTCAGATAACACAATCTGATGAATAAAATGTACAGAATACTAAAACTGCAAGATATCAGTGTTAACTACTTTGTCTGAAGACGACGAAACTATTATAAAGCTCTGATCTAAAAATATATCTTAGGCTCAGAACTCGTTCAGTCATCGAAGTGGGACTGATGCGTTGGTATGAGGTTTTGATAAGTGTAATATTAGTCGAAACATTTTCTTACAAGTGAAAACTATGTGACAGCTTTTTACTGTTGCCTTAAGTTTCACTGGTAAATTTGACGCGACGTGTGTGACACACGATATACTAAGTAATTTTAGTTCGGTGACCGTCAATCACTTGTGTCATACTCACTTAATATCCCTCCACCCAAATTCAGAGAACCAACTTTGGATAGTCGCGTGGCTGATTCCTACACTCGTTTTGGTCGTTCGTGAATTAGTGGTCCCACATCGGTATACATGAACAATAATGAATGTCGGCAATCGTCCACAATGATGACAGTTACAACTACATCAGTAAATAGTTAGTAGCAGAGTCGTCTCAAACTTCGCCATACGGTTTCCATAAATCTCGTCACATCAATGAAGACCATCGTCATCGTAACAATATTTTAAAACCGTCATCATATATATTATTTCTCAAGTCAATCTCCCTTTTCTCAACACATGCTATTCGTAGAGGGATGATTGAGAAATCGTTAGTAAGGTTTTTTAACCAGATTCAAATATTGTATACCGATTTTGCTCTAAAACTTGCAGTTTGTGGAAAATTTTAAAATAAAAGTTACTTTTAACTGTCAGTAGGCAAGGGAGCATCATGGATGCCAAGCGTGATACTTATATTTTATGAAGATAAGTTATTAATAACGATTAACAGACTTCCTTTTTACATTGTCGTATTACAAATACCGTATTATTTACTTTAAAGAAGCTGTTAACTGGTTATTTTTATGCAGCATTCTCACAGATAGTAATCGTGAAAAATGCGTTGCTCCATTTTCCAGCCCCCATCCCTTAAAGAAAATTAAAAGCAGAAAATAGAAAAAAATGGTTCAAATGGCTCTGAGCACTATGGGACTTAACATCTGTGGTCATCAGTCCCCTAGAACTTAGAACTACTTAAACCTAACTAACCTAAGGACATCACACACATCCATGCCCGAGGCAGGATTCGAACCTGCGACCGTAGCAGTCGCGCGGTTCCGGACTGCGCGCCTAGAACCGCTAGACCACCGCGGCCGGCAGAAAATACACAAAGATTACATTCTTCTGTCAAATATCACTCACAACAAGATATTGTAATGCGCTAGAAAGAAATTTGTTGAAAATTATGCGCATGGAAATGTGTATACAAAGATGTATCACAAATTTCTGATTGTTATTTCTCATCGTTCGGTGGGGTTTTAAAGATTTTTCTTTATCATTCTCACAATTGCGTTCATCCCGTTGGATTATACTTACACCAAATATTGTCATTATTGAAATTATAAAACTGCGAAAGTTTCACACAGTTTCTGGTTTCCTGTAATGCATATTTTATTTCTGTAGTTTAGCCTTTTCCTCGTATGTCAACTTATTCTATATGTTTCCAAATTTAGTAGTGTAAAAAATAGCTCTATTCAGATCACTTACAAACACCATTATGAAATGAACTATAAAGAAGAACTTCGATGCCTTTTAAAAAAAAAAAAATACTCTGAGGGATACGTTCCATTACACCGTGTCTTTAAAGCTGTAAAAAGTACGATGCGAAAATATAAGACTCAGCATGTGACACACAGATATTTTTCTCTATATTCAACAAAGAATAATTTGTGCTACATTTAAAATCAGAAAGCGCTACACTTAGTGATGATGTGTGATGTGTTTGTAATTAACACAGGAGTCTGTCAACGTATCACTATAAAATACTCAATGCGGTATTCGAAACCTCTGCAGTTGACACGCAGATACTATTTTATCGTGATAGCTATAAAATCAGAGATGTGTCATATTTAGTATTGAAATGTCACAAAGAATGTTTATTCACCTGTTTTGTTCAATTGGAATTAATTTATCTACCTGGATTTTGTCACGAATCGTTCTAGCATTACGTAATGCACATGTACGTTGCCTGTGTTTTACGTCATTCTGTGTTTATACGAACGACCAGGCGCATCTGCGCTAAACTCATTGGAACATAAAAACCCTTGACATCAAAGTGACTGTGTAATATTTACTCAAAAGGCCGGTCTCGCAGCCCGTGCACGTTGTTCTTGTAAATCGAAATTCAAGAATCGATTCCCTGTCGTCAAAGCGTACGAACTTGCAGCATTAATAAACCAGAAACTTCCCTTTGGATGACAACGTAAAAAAAGGCTATTGCGTCGCTACACTGTTGCCACAACTTGCTCTTTGATGACAAATTGTTGTCGAAGAGATTACGACCAGTAATACTTTGCTACGTAAAAGTCGAGAGAAAGCTACCATGCATCTGAAAAGCATTTGCGTGTTCTTAGAGTGTAGTTACTGTTTCCTCTTGCATTATGAAGGAATCTAAAGTATCTTTGTCGCGGAACTACACAGGAAATGTGATTTTATAGCTTCTTTTATATCACGCAAAAAACTGACTATATCGGACTACAGCTCATCTTGTCGCTCTTCCTCCTTTTCATGTACCTCTCAATTCGATAATCCGATTAAAATATTATGTAGATGGATCGCGCCGGCCATGAGTCGTCTAGACGTAATTAGATTGCTAAGAATATGATGCGCCATCCAGTCCCTATCTGGTAAAGAATTTTTAAATGCAGCTTGTCGGCTTTGACAAATCGTTTGTTCACGATAATTTTTTATTTCACAAGCGTTTCGCACCAGTGAAAGGTGTTCGTACAGTTTCGGAAATATTAAGCTAAGTCCTGAGTCGGTTTTGATTCCTGGTCCGGTGCGCGGTTTTAATCTGCCAAGAGTATCTGACGCTCTGTAGCTAAAATAATCAGTTAACAAAAATTAAATGTTAAGACTACTGTTGGTTTTCTTACGGTATGAATACCTTTCTCTTCCACATATTCCTACCGGTTACCTGACACATTGCTGCGTGTTGATTTTTTGTGTTGTGTTGTAGTAGATTAGATCAATAGTATTTCTTCCTGTTACTGTTGTACTGCAGGATACAACAAGCTGCAACCTTGGCAAAGCTGAAGGTGAGAAACCTCCCATATAATGGGAGCAATTTTATGAACTATTCAGTGGAAACAATGTAGCATTTCACAGAGAATTCGCAAATTTTATAGCTAGTTTCATAACATACTTTTCGCAATTACGGGATAGGTTCTTTGGTTTCCCATGAGTCTTGGATCATGCACGTCACTGTCTTTAACATGTAGGAAAGTTTTACTGGAACATGATTTTCCTATTCCTTCATTTACAGTTCCTTCCTACAGAAGATAGTAGGTCAGATCACATCTCAATGTTGGTGTATGCACAATGTTTGTGGGTATATTTTTATTAATTTTTACTGTTAAATATATTTTACAGCATTAGTAATGTAGATCTTGTAGCTCTGTTGTGCTCCATAGATGAGTGCTGTATCTCGATTTCCGAATGGTAGCAGAAGTTACAATTAAAAATACGAGAGCATGCTGAAAAGTAATGCCTCGGAATGATTTATGTGAAAACTCTTAAAGTGATTTAAATAAAATGAACGTTACTAACTTTCTACATTTTTATTCCACATGTCTACATATTTAACTCTCAACGTAGTTTCTCAGGAGACGAACACATTGCTCCCATTGTTAAAACCGTTTCTTCATATCGTCACTGTAGAATGTTTGACCTTACTGACGGAACCACACGCTCATATCTGCTTGGACCGCTTCAGCGCTATAAAAAGTGACATCTTAGGAGGTGTCGTATAACCCTCGCAATAACAAGAGGCGGGGGCGAGGGAAACCGTATGTCCAAATTTTGAAAATATTGTAATCTTGTCACATACTTCAAATTTCAAAAAATATCAATTGTTAATCATTTCTTGTACCAGACCCCGTATTTGTTTGGAGTTTTTCGGAAAAGCAACCAAAAAATTTATGTGATTTTTCGCAACTAATGTAATACTCGTATTGCCATGTTCAGGACTCTTCTTAGACATCCACATGTCTTCAAGAAGTATGTTGTGAATAATACTCACTGACACATAGTGGAATTTTTATTTTTAAATTTTTTTGTGGTGAATGTAAAGTACTCCTCCACTCCGTGTACACATTACGGAAAATGCGTTTGTGTTGATTAATTTGGCTGAAAGATTTTTTCGGGTTCAGGACCTTTGTTGTACATCAGGACCTATATAAATAAAATGGTGGTGGGTACTACACGTTACGGAAAATGCGTTGGTATTGCTAGGGTAAAGTTTTGGAAACAGATGAAAATCATTAGGAGCCAAGTCAGGATAATCGACGACAATACACCCAAAACGTCGGATTGTTGCAGACGTTGCATCGCTCGTGTGTGGTCTTGTACAGTCACCCTGAAGGAGAAGGTGCACCATGTGTGGATGAACTCTTCGAATAAGAAACTCGATTACAGCAAGCTGTTTCTCACGCACCAGCATAGTTACGTTACACACCGCCACCTTTCAAGCTACAGTTCGGAACCAACTTGCGTCAGACGGCTGCAGTTATGTAGAATGAAAAATAAAGCCATGAAATATTATTTTATATCCCTACGAGTTTTCAGATAGTAAATTCGGAGGCATTTCTTTTCAGCACGGCCTCGTATATAATGTAACTAGAGACGGTACACACTGATAAGCGAAAACACTATGACCATTGCCCACCACTGGATGTCGCCTGGGGGCGTTGCGGACTCGTAACGCGTTAATGTATACATACAGTCCGGGAACACTTTAAATTATTAATCGCACAAGAACCAAACATTGTACAGATGTCACAAACATGTAATTTTGAAAAACACTAAAGGTTTTTATTCACCTATACCGCCACAGCGTAGTTTGGTACTTATTTATTTATTAACGTATGGCACTACACACATGGTTTACACTTATTACATTATAAATTATATGATAAAATACATAAGTGAGGGATACATATTTAGATAGAATATAATACATAAATACAATGAAATGTAACATCACATCAGATATTTTGCGTTACACAAGTCTTCTAATACTGACGTCCAAATTGGCAATCCATTCGAGGCAGGGCGGTATGGCGTTGAAGAAGTCAGCCTGACTACCCTGGTAGGCTCTTAATTCACAGTCCTGAGCGATGTGCTGCATTGTTTGATTAGGTGCCCCACAGTCACACCTAGGGCTGGGAAGCTTTCCCCTCTTGTGTAGATTGTGTACACATAGTCCATGTCCTGTTCGGATTCTGTTTAGGCTTTTCCCTAGCTGTCGAGGAAGTTCAAAGCACTTAGGTTTCTCTGATCCATGCTGAAGTAGGCAGCTGACAGTTGTTGGGCCAGTCTTAAAGGTGGATTTCTGGAGCGGAGTCATGTTCTTTCCAAAGTTGTGACATCTTCATGGATAGTAAGTAGGGGGATTTGCATTATTTTTGTGTATTCCTTCATCAGAGCTTCCTGTCTTCTCTGGGAGGGTGGAGCTATATGACGAAGTGTTGGAAGCCAATATAGTAGGGTAGCCTTTATGCATCTAGTTATGGTTCTCATAGCAGCGTTGAGCTGGGTGTCCACCTTGTTTACATGCTTGCTGGTTAACCACGCTGGTGCACAGTACTCGGCTGCAGAGAACACTAAGGCGACTGCAGAGGTTCGTAGTGTGCTGCTGCTCCCCAGTTAGTGCTGCAGAGCCTCAGAATGAGGCTGTTTCGTGAGCTTATTTTATTGGATACATTTTCTAGGTGTCTTTTGAAGGATAATGTCCTATCTAGAGTGACCACCAGGTACTTTGGATATGGATCAAATCGCGGTTGACTGTTATTCATATGAACTTTCAGCTCATACCCCGCCATTCTGTTGTTCAAATGAAAACAGCTGACTTCAGTCTTGGTGGGATTTTGTATTAGCCCCTATTTGGTGAAATACTCATGCATTTTGTTTACAGTTATAAGGATGGTTTCTTCAAAATGCTTGCTTTAGATAGCTAGGGCCATATCATCAGCATAACTGAACTTCCTTGAGATGGTTTCAGGAAGGTCAGAGTAGTAAAGATTAAAGATCATTGGTGCTAAAACTGAACCTTGAGGCAGTCCGTTGTTCAGTTTCTTCTGTTTGCTTGTGTCATTTCCCGTATTGTAATTTGGTAATTTCCCGATAGTCACCGCTAATCGCAACCAGTGCAGGTGCCGTGCTACAGAAGGGGACAGATGTTTCATGAAATGGCCTCTCTGATCACCAGATCTCACACTGTGTACCTTTTTTCTGTGGGGATACATTAAAGATCTGTTGCATGTACCGTCTCTACCACACGATGTAACAGAGCTCCAGGAGAGATTACGGGAAGCGACTGCCACAGTTGACGATGCCATGCTGGTACAGGTGTGACAAGAATACGTTTACCGTATTGACGTCTGCCGGATCACACATTGTTCACATATTGAATTTTTGTAAAAAAAAACTTTCAGAGTTTCTCTTCAAAAGGTAATATGTAGGACATGTGTACAAAGTTTTTGAGCAATAAATAATTGAATGGGCTCCCGGACTTTATGTATACCCTGTACATAAGCGGAGCAGACATGGAATCAAAGGGCGGGGGGGGGGGGGGGCGGTTTGATGCAGCCCAATACAGAGGATAGCGTGTTGCGTGTTGCGGCGAACAGCAGAAATAAGAAGGTGAAAAACTGCAGCAGATAAAGGCATGAACGTCTAATTTCTATGTTTAGTTCCGCATGTGGAGGTTAGCCACTGTCGTCAAGGGTGTACCTCTTCAAGGAGTTAGGCATTTTAATTGTATCATACCGATATTTATATTCACTAATGAAAGTCGTCATAAATAATCCATAAGAATTACAGAAGTTCCGTGATATCTATACCTCAAACACAAGAGGAAAAAATTACCTTCATTACCTATCATTAAAGCCACCAGTGTCTTAGAAGAGTGTTCAATATGCAACGTCAAAAAACTTGATCATTTACCCAATAACACAAGATGTATGACAGGTATCAAGCTGAGGTTTAAATCTAACCTAAAATCTGTTCTCCAGGCTACTAGTTCCGTTCCGTGGGCGAATTTCTTTTGAAGAACTGATAACCTGTTAAAAAATAATTTTAAGTATAATTCCATATGTACAATTAAAATCTACTTTCATTAATGTTAACACTGATCACTTATACATGTCCTGTAACCTGATCTGTTCCACATCATTTCGATAAGGGAAACGTGCTAACTACCTGTGGAACATGTAACTGAATTATTAACTGACAAACTAAGTAGTGATTCGATTCATATCCCTTACAGAACATGCAAGCGCTCAGCGCACAAGACCATCAAATCAGATCGCAGTTCCATCAGTGGTGTCTAAAACAGAGCGCTCTGGATATACAGTTCTTGAATTCTATACAAGGAGGAGGAGATATCAACATAAACAAAAATCGGTACTCATGCAACAGCAAAGGTAAGGTCAAGTGTTTTGGATAGCCTTTAGCCTAGGAATCATTTGTACACCCCACAGAAGGATAGTCTTACTGTCACTATCTTACAGTACAGGGAATGTTACACTTCCTCCTTCTTAGGCAAATAGATCAACACGTTTGATTGTTTTCCCATTTGATGTGGTCTACGTTGGGCCTTATGGGGCCTATAGAGGCATTAGCAGTTCACGAGCTGTTCCTTAGACAACTCAGAAGAGTATTTTTTACAATTTTTTCTTACCAAAACCGAGCTGTGTATTCCCAGACGCCTACGCACAGCACGTGGCTGCACTTTTTTTTTAGATATATTCCTAAAGACTCGATATCGAAGAAACTTGAAAACTTTTTGGTATCTTACTTTTTTCCGAGAAGCAAAGATTCAAAGCTACCTTATATGTACACATAAAAAATGCACGAAAATCCAACGTGATGCGAAATCTGAGAGAAAGATAACCGTTGAAAACTGCTCAAATTTTAACTATATATTCTCTAGGCATGTATCTAGAAGTGCCATCTTCCAATTTTCAAAAATGTTCATCTGTAATCGAGAAACACCCCGAAAATAGGACTTTGGAGTGTCAAAAGCGAGCTTCAGTTTACAAGACGGCTGTGAACAGTAAGTGGATGCAATTTTTGGGAGATATTACTTGAGATCCAGATCGGAGACAACGTTGAAAATTTATATATCTTCATCCGCGTACACGATACAGAGGTTCAAATTTACCCTCCCAGGACACTTAAAACAAGCAAGCAAAATTCGATGTAAGGCTATAAAGTGGTATATAGAGTGGCGTAGCACTGAAAAGTATGGTGTAAATTATTTCCATTGTTATGATAAGTGTTCTTGGAATAAGTGTTGTAGTAATGAAACATATGGAAATTTTTTGTCCATGTAAAATCCAGTCTGAAGTATATAACTTGTTTTTCGTTACTTCAGATAAGTTTTCTAACAAAATTTTACTGACCAATGAAATTCTTTTCATATGAGTGACAAGGCCAGCTGTGGTAGAGAAAAAGGAAAAGAGAAAATCAACGGCAAAATTCTGCTGCTGGAGCACGAAAGAGACGAATATGCTCCTGTTTAAAAGATTTCAACTGAATAGTTGAATATCAGCTGCCTTATTCTACCTTCCCAAGCACATTTAAGAATTTACCAAAAATTTAGGCATACGAACATATTCGCACATTTTTATGCTGAGATAGAAGGATACGGTGGGAGAGGAAGGTAACAGAAGTTGGCTGTCACATAGAAACAGCGAAGGAGGTATGGCAGTGTGATAGAAAGGTACACAGATGCAGTGAAACAAAGTTGACAGTGACAAAATAATGCTAGGATAAGACAGAAGGTGACAGTACCACTAGGAGAGTGGAATATAGAGAAAGGGGAAGTGTGAGACCCGTGAAAATGACAGAGTCTTTGACAATGCCAATAAGAAAGAGAGAGACAGTAACAGTGAGAAGCTACATCAGCACTGAGAAGGGATTAATGACATGGTAGCAGTAAGAGAGAAGAAGAGGGAGATACCGACAGTGAGAGGAGACAGTAGCCTTATTAGTAGTAGTACAGAACGAAGGAGATTGTGAGTATGAGATAGAGGACAGTGGCAGTCAGAGAGTCACAAAGGCAAAATGACAGTGAGTTGGACTGAATGAGAGAGTGAGAGAGGGCAAGAGGGAGTAGATGTGTATGAGCGACTTAGAGCAATGGATATTGGGTGTGAGATAATTACAGTTAGTAAAGCTTGGGAGTGAGGGGTGAGGTTCATGTTAAAAAGAACGCGAATATTTTCGCATACCAAAATCTTTGGAATTGTTTTTAAAGAGGCTGATGAGGGTAGAACGAGTGAGGTGGTACTCAACTTTTCAGTCAGAGCTTTTTAAGCACGAGCATATTCGCCTTTTTTGTACTCCGGTAGATGATTTTTCAGCCTGTAGGAGCTTAATTCTAAATCAGTATTTGCGTGGGTCCTCGGATGATCATGGAAGCAGGATGTCATATTCTGTTTAGTACCATTGGGCGACAGGAAATGTGTCATACAGTTTAGTGTTCATATTAACTGTAGCTGCTAGACATATTATCCACGATCCTGCAAAACGTTACCACACTGGAACATAACGTATATAATTTATGCGTAAAGGGATACAGCGGTGTTTTATACACCTCATAGAAGAATGCATAAACCTGTTGTTCAGTTGGCATGTCGTTCATCAAATATTTCCTATTACTTGATTCCTCTTCCACCACCTTCATCTTCCGGACATTTAAAGGAATTTCCATATGAGACAATCATCCATAACGTAACATTATGAGAGAACTGTGTTTTCGAATAAAGCGTGTAAACAATAGGACAGCTAAATGTGTTCGCAGTATTAATGTTTCTTCAAGAAGGAGAGCTGATGAATGAGTGGGAATTGATGGGAATCGTCAGGGACACATCCTCGTCGTTACATCGATATTGCTGGACAAAATCGTCCTTACCTAATGTTTTTCTGGGTACAGATTTATAGAACTTTTTATCTAGTGTTATCTGCCGCCCTAATATAATACAATCACCTCTTAGAATATGGTGGAATTTTGTTAAATATTCTGGACAAATCCATGTAAATCAAAACGAATGTTTAACAGTTTCTCATTTCAATTAGTATAGGCACTAATACACATAGCCTTACATAAAAAATTTTAAGCAAAATCGTGTGTGACAGTAGTACATTGTTAATGAAACAACTTCAAAATAATAAAACTGAAATATTCACTCGGTAAGTAAATCCAAGGCATGGAATACCCACGCGTTTACAACAATACATCTGAAAATCCAAGGAAATATTTAGGAAAAGGTCGTTTAAAGATGTACCCAAATACAACATAAAGATAAGTAATGGTAGAACTCCTTTAAATATTACAGATTTTGTACAGTATATGCTGTTAGTCACGGTCCCATTTGTATGTTTAGCTTCTTCCTTACTTGGTCGATAGAATGGGTTACAGACGTTTCATAGTAGCGGAATTTAACAGAATGTGTGGACATCTCTTTTGTCTTGTCTGTCGGACATCAGAGATTTGAAAATATGTCGCTCGTCATATCACGTTCCCTTCGTCACGTTCAGATTTATCAAACTGATTGCTGGAATCTTTTCTTGGTTTGGGTTAGTGTTCACTCGTTTCATCCGTCTCTATAGTGTTTACAGATACTATCTAATGTGCCTTTAAAGGTGTTGGAGTGGCAGAACGTCGGTAGGTAGAGTCATTGGCGTGCGCATCAAGGCTTTCGCTATAGTACGTCGTTGCTCTGTGTATACCAAACTGGACAAGATTACTCTGTGCTACCCAGTTATTTAAATAATGATAACTGAAATTTCAATGTTTACGGGGAAGTAGCAATCGCTGGCAGACTAGCACAATGAAAGGTCGTCCGTTAGGAAAGAGAGTGAAGGTTGAGCATCAGACACAGTGAAGGAAAAACTAGTTTTTGGTTAGGCTGTGAAACATCTTTTATCTAAGTCGCGGTGCAGTGAAGACATTAAATTCTCTTGGCGACATGCAGCTGCATGAGTGCACAGTGACAATACTTAGGAATATCTAGTGGGGCACAGTGTAACCTTCCCGTATAAATCAAAAGGTATAAAATAATGATGTGTACCCTTACCGAACAGAAAACAAAAATAAAAATAATTAAATTTTGACATATGAAGACTGGTAAATGTTAACTTATGAAAAACTTATAAATTTTGACGTAAGCAGTGCTACGCCATGGCACTGCGAAATCAATCTGAATCTGTCAGTGAGAAATAAAGTGAAAATTACTTACCTCGTGATGGTGTCACTGGATAACGCTGTCTAATATATGCTCGTAAATAGCACAGCTTAGTGCAATGGCGGCCTGTCTGCTAATACTAGAAAACATTTGCCTGCGATCTGAATTACTGCAAAAACTGACTTTACTTAGTGACACAGCTACACAGCTGGTCGTTGATTACTAAAGAGCACAGGACTATGATCTGACAAAAGTTCTGGAATAGTTTAATTTAGATAAATGACTGGATAGGGACTGGCAATGACTTAAGAGGAAATTATACTTTTACAGTTGACTGGTAAAAATTTGTACTTTATTGATGAAGATCTAAAATCCATTACACGGAAAAACTGAATATAGTACCAATCTGGGTCAACTGGTGCTGAAGAATTACAAAAGGAAAGATTGAATCAGATTTATATTAACATCTCAGACAAGTGACTTAACGACGAACATGCCAATAAAAATAATAAAATTTACCTTACAATAGAGTGTTGACTTCATTACACTGTTGATTTTCATTACATTAACAATTATTCATTTGATCATCATCATCTCATTCCAACGTATCATTTAGCTCTGTAGCTGATCACAATTATTATTCAGTTCCATATAATAAAATTTTACAATTTGTTCTGCACAGCGACTTAAACAACTACTAACTATAAACTGCGCTGTACCAGCGACAGACTACAACTACACTGTACCAACGAGCAACTGCAACTGCCGCAGGGACTGTTCTGGCCTGTGACTCTATTGCAGCTCTCTTTTGACAGGGGCGAAGATATTTTATGTCTCTGGCAGCGCCTGTGAATTGTCGTTCTAGCAAGTGAGCAATACATTGAGATTACATTTGCACCAGCAGTTTGGTGAATCCCTTACATAACCCTCCACTGGGTGGTACAAATTTGGCAGTGGACTTACCATGAGTAACAAATTTTTCTATTGCTAATAGGTATGAAATATTTAGTTTAGTAAGTCTACAAAATGAGTTTTGGTAGTTAATATAAATATGTTTTACATAGTTAGAGAGTATATATGAAATCACTGACAAATTATGTAAGTACTGAACATACAAAGTAGTTATCAATATTAACAAACAAAGTGCACATATACTGTCAATTCCAATTATTGTCAGTATTAGTCTTTAGGATGTTTTATAAGAAGAAGGTGACGAATGGAAAGGATAGCATTATGGTTGTAGCACAGTAGGTTGCACATAGCTGCACTGAGAAGTCTGTAGCTTTTCACAGAAGCACGGCACCAGGTGTGACAATCTGAAGTTCTCTTTTCTGAAGTATTAATCAGTGTAGCCAAACACTGAAATGTAGTGTCAATACTATATGTTGCACCTTTTGTAGTACATTAGGTACACCATCAGTAGGTCCATAATAACATCTGCGTTGGTCAGTGTGGTGGACAGCTCGATATGTCAACACCACATACATGTATAATCCATTATTTTTGATTCAGCGCAGAGTTAGCCCAAAAAATCCAAATAGTATGCTCCATGACCATGAGGATGGGCAGGATATAGGAAAGTCTCATTAACTGGCGATATCTGGGTCAGAGGTTGAAGTATACATTTAGTCTTACAAAATTTTCTGAAAATTACGTTACAGACATCAATCCTTAAGTATATAGTATAAGCTGAGTAAAAAAAAATATGTAACTCATTTATGTGGCTTCTAGGAAGCTTTACATGACAGTTTTACAAAATGTTGTGGTGTTCAAAGGTCAAACAGTGAAATTAAAACCTTAAATAAGTGTAACATAGAAATCATCAGCAGTAATGGTATATATTCTTAGCTGGAGAAGTGAAGGCACTGAGGACCTTTCAAAATTTCATTAACTGATACAAATGATATACAAATTATTACCTGGAAATATGTGTTATTACATGTAGCATTTAGTTGCTAGTGTGTACAAATAATATTGTGTAAGTAAAATGAGAGGTACCTAAAATGTGTGACATCTAATCTAGTGGCCAAGGTGCCTAGCCTAATGACACATTAGATAATATAAGCTATAAATAAGACAAGAACTGAATTTTTGAATATATAGTACATATATTTTTGTTTTGTGGACTAGCAATGCATTGACTTGGGTTTAATGGTTAGTTGCTGGTGCATGAGAACATTTACTTTTGATTTGCTGCTGGAAATAAAATGACTAGCGTCACTTGTCACTCATCATGAGTCAGCAGCTGCAAGATAACAAGTAAGTAATGTATATGTGATCACATTCATGAGTGATAGAAAGTAGATAAAATACAAGTAGTGGAACAAGCTTAATAACTAGGTGTCTGTAGCATATAACACAAAAAAAAATATTTCAAAGTCATTCCGATGACATGAAATGTTATTCCTGGAAATAATACAAAGTGAATTATTATGCTGAAAGGTGACATGAATGCATATAATCCAGAGAATGTAATAAACTCTAAATTAACAGGTAATGGTAAATTGTGTTTAATATGAAGGTATTCTAACCGTCCCTCACAAAAATATTCGTTCATTACACTAAGTGATATATTACATACTGTTAAAAAACTATGACAAATACTTAAACAACAACATAGCATCTCATTACTAAAGAAAAAACTTAATAATTGTCATCATACGCAAGGTATGTCAGCTCAAGGTATGACTTGCCTAATATCATTCTCTTTTGTATGATATTATTACGATTATCATTCTCTTTTATATTACTTCATACAATACATCATTCCCTTTCATATTATTTCATTCTCATCCTCATTTCATACAATATAGAGCTTCTTGCATCTTACATACCTCATCATTAAAATGAACCTATATAATTTTAGTTGATAGTCTGCCATAATCGCGTCATACTTTGAAAGAAAGATAATTAGTTAAAATTGCTCTCATACAGTGTGTATAGTGTATTCTAGTTAATGCTTGTTAGTTTCGGTCCGTTAACTTTTTAATGAAAAGTGTAGCATTTTCTCTCTTTCGTTCTGATGGTAAAATATCCACATCTACTTACAGTAAACACTGTGGTTATTTAACTTACCTCTTTTACAGGGTATTGTTTTCTGAAAATGGTGAATATGGATCAATGTATAGCATTTACATTATATACACATTAAGAGAAATCTTATTTCTAAACATAGCAAAATTTTTGTTTTATAACATACATCAGAGTATGTGCATATAGCACAGCATAATAGAAAAATGTGGTAGGTACAAATCCATAGACAAGAAGAAATGCATACTCAATATCAGAATGCAGTGAAATGAAGAAATATGGAAGATAGTGGGATATCACAAGGCAAAATATCAAAGTGAACTGATGTTTGTTATATCTTAAAAACTAAATAATATATACAGAGAATATTCTACTTTCTATAGGAAACCATCATATGTGCATTATAAAGTGCAAATGTGCTAGGTCTGTGATTTTAGTAAGTGAACTGACCTGCTAAGTTCAAGTTACTGGGAATTAGCCAAGAAAAATTGTTATTTAGTAAATGTGCATGGTATATAATTACGACAATAAAAGCGACCTGATAAGTTCACCTTACCTGGCATTTGCCAAGAGAAGTACAATCACAATCACTATATGGCGACATAGATGTAAATGTAATGGGAAATGGCAGTACAGTGAAATAAATCATAAAACAAATTCATTGTCTAAAGGGTTTGACGTTTGAAATGTGTTGGTTATCTTTTGACTTCCTGATTCGTAAAGTTTCGGTATGTACTACATTGGGGTGAGGATGTTGCGGATTCTATACGTACCAGGGTACAGAAGTTCAAATTTACTGCATCTACTCTTCCCTCTGTTGGATAAATAGTGTGTGCATACCTACATCGTCTGTCCTATGCGAAATTCACGGAGTTTACAAACCTGTTTTTGCTGTCTTTTGCGGCGCTGCGCGGCACGCTTGATATTGTTGAGGCCAATGTCAATTACGTCGTCGTGGCTTAGTCGACGTGAAGAAGAAAAAGATACCTGTTCATTCATTTTATTTGATGGTTCAACGTCCTTCAAAATAACAGTAAGAGATAACATAGTGAATTCATTTGGTGTAGAATTAATTACATCATGGAATGAAAAGATGTGTTTGTCCCAATCAATATGTTTCTTATGGCAGTATATTCTACATAATTTACCAATTTCCTTTATTCAACGTTCAGAAGTGTTGGAGAAGCATGATATTTGGATATGCATATCGGAGAAATGTTTCTAGCTCGTAAGATACTTGTACATGTTGCAGATCGAAATTGTGGTCCACTGTCGGAAATTACTTTCAGTACATGACCTACATCAGGTAGAAAATGTTTTTCAAATGTATTTGAAACAGATTTAGCAGTAGCTTTGCGTAGTGGAGTAAAGGTAACAAGCTTCGAAGTGGGTTCAACAGAGATAAAGATGTAACAAAAACCCCTATTAGATCTAGGAAGATGTATCCAGCGGCAATAAGCCTTAGTTTAATGGGTACAATGGGACATAACGGTGGAATATGTGAAGTACTGAATGATTTAGCTTTCTGCCAGATTTTACATGACGCTAAACCTCGTCTAATAAGTTTGTCCACGTTGGCAAAATAACTATTCTGTCTTACGATGAGAAAACATTTTCTGGCTCCATGATGGGCGTAGCGTAAATGAGTATATCAGATTAATTCTTAAAAGCTCTTCAGGAATGCAGAGTAACCAATGGTTGCTGTCAAGGCGAGAACGGCGAAACAGAACTTCGTTTTATACAGTATAATTGTTTCCAATGGTAACGTCATTCCTGTCTTTTCAAAGGTAATTCATTTCTTTTTTTCTTTCCTTCTTTCTTTGCTCTGTTCTTTCGCAATGTCTCGTAATGAGGACGAAATAAAATTTTCAAATGCAACTTGTTGAATATACATGAGACTGAAATTTGTTTGGCAGAAATTGGCTGCGACGTCTTGTTAATTACTGCTGAGAGAACTAGATAGTGTGCCTGCTACAATATTTTTCGCACCGGAAATGTCAACAATTGTAAAATCAACTTCCTGTAAATAAAGTTTCCATCTGCTTAATCTGTCATTTGGCGGAAAGTAAAAACTGTACAGCTCTAGAGTCTGTGTAAACGGTAGTATTTCTTCCATAAAGAAAATACCTAAAACTGATACATTCCTGTGCAGCACTTAATATTTCAAGCTCTGTAACTGAATAATTTCGTTCAGCAGGTGGTAGAATGCGACTTGCAAATGCGATGGTTTTGATTACTGTAGTACGATCTTCATCAGTTTCCTGAAAAACGTGCACGTCTATAGAGGTATTACAACTGTCTGCAGCAATGGAAAAATACTTGGTGACATCTGGGTGCGATAAGAGTTATGTGTTCAACAAGGCATGTTTCACATTAAGAAATTCAAATTGTGCTTGGTTATCCTAGGACCAGATAATGTTTTTGCCTGTCAACTGGCATATTCTAGGGGTGTCCAAAGCAGAGTAATGAATAAGTTTACGAAAATAACTAATTAATAATAAAAAACTACGGAGTTGTTTCTTAGTCGTTGGAACAGTAATGTCATGTAAAGCTTGAAGTTTTTCAGGGTTAGGTGCAATGCCTTCTGCTGAGATTACAAGTCCAAGACATTTTATGGAGATTTAGCCAAAGTGGGAATTGCTAAGGTTAACTGTGAGTCTTTCTGCACGAAAAGTTTGTAACAGTTGTTCAACAATGAAATTATGTTGATACCAGTTTCTTATGCAGTAAGGATGTCGTCTACGTACGTTTTAATTCTATCTTCAAGTTCCTTCGGAAGTATGGTGTTCATACCACGAATAAATACTGGTGAAGAAATTGTTACACCACACGGTAATTTGCAAAATTGATAACAATCACCAAACGAGAGAAAAGCTGTGTACCTTCTGCAGTTCGGATGGAGTTGAATTTGCCAAAACCAGTTCTTAGGTCTAAGGTGGAATAGATAGTAGTACTCGTACCATGAAATTTCTGAAAAAGTTCTTCTAGTGTCTGTGGAAGATCGGTTTCAGTTATGAAATTGTCATTAACGTGACGACAAATAAGTACTAGGGAAAGTGAGCCGTCTTTCTTCTTAACAATGTGAATTGGGTTTATATACGGAGCAACTGCCGGTTCGATAATGCCTGGGTCTATCATAGTTTGTAATTCTTTCTAGACTTGTTCTCTATGGATATTAGGAACATGATAAAGTTTGGCTTTAAAAGTGTCGTGCTGTTTAACTTGAAATTCGTACATAAGACCGGACATAGTTCAAATGGCTCTGAGCACCATGGGACTCAACATCTGTGGTCATAAGTCCCCTAGAACTTAGAACTACTTAAACCTAACTAACCTAAGGACATCACACACATCCATGCCCGAGGCAGGATTCGAACCTGCGACCGTAGCGGTCACGCGGTTGCAGACTGAAGCCCCTTTAACCGCACGGCCACACCGGCCGGCCGGACATAGTACCAGGGATGTTGTCGAGATCTGGGGCTTGCTGTAAGAGAATTCTGCATAGTTTACTACATTCGTCATTTGAATTTGCATTGCTCCGTTTTAATTTCTCAGATATCGTTTGTGTCACGTCGTAATCAAATTCGTCTGGTTTATCGTAGTTTTGTACATACGTTTCTGTGAAGAAGTTGGAATGCCAGTCTACGTTATGGGATGTAGAAATCTGTTCGTTTAATTGCCTGTTCTTCTGCTGATAATGAGTGCTGAAATTTTAATGCAAGCTGTTCTTGTCCATTATTTAACATGAAATAAGACTTTAGGAAATCAATGATTGCGTCATGTTGTACCAAAAAATTCGTGCCTAAAATGACGTCTGGTTTCAATAAAAGACAAACCGAAAGATAGTGTCATCTGCAATGTTGTTATTGTTGTTGTGGTCTTCAGTCTTGAGACTGGTTTCATGCAGCCTGTGCAAGCTTCTTCATCTCCCAGTACCTGCTGCAGCCTACATCCTTCTGAATCTGCTTAGTGTATTCATCTCTTGGTCTCCCTCTACGATTTTTACCCTCCACGCTGCCCTCCAATACTAATTTGGTGATCCCTCGATGTCTCAGAACATGTCCTACCATCCGGTCCCTTCTTCTAGTCAAGTTGTGCCACAAGCTCCTCTTCTCCCCAATTCTATTCAATACCTCCTCATTAGTTATGTGCTAACCCATCTAATCTTCAGCATTCTTCTGTAGTGCCACATTTCAAAAGCTTCTATTCTCTTCTTGTCTAAGCTATTTATCGTCCACGTTTCACTTCCGTACATGGCTACACTCCATATAAATACTTTCAGAAACGACTTCCTGACATTTAAATCTATACTCGATGTTAACAAATTTTTCTTCTTCAGAAACGCTTTCCTTGCCATTGCCAGTCTACATTTTATGTCCTCTCTACTTCGGCCATCATCAGTTAATTTGGTCCCCAAATAGCAAAACTCCTTTACTACTTTAAGTGTCTCATTTCCTAATCTAATTTCCTCAGCATCACCGGACTTAATGCGACTACATTCCATTATCCTGGTTTTCCTTTTGTTGATGTTCATCTTATACCCTCCTTTCAAGATAATGTCCATTCCGTTCAACTGCTCTTCCAAGTCCTTTGCTGTCTCTGACAGAATTACAATATCTTCGGCGAACGTCAAAGATTTTATTTCGTCTCTATGGATTTTAATACCTACTCCGAACTTTTCTTTTCTTTCCTTTAATGCTTGCTCAATACGCAGATTGAATAACATCGGGGATAGGCTACAACCCTGTCTCACTCCCTTCCCAACCACTACTTCCCTTTCATACCCTCGACTCATATAACTGCCATCTGCTTTCTGTACAAATTGTAAATAGCCTTTTGCTCCCTGTATTTTACCCCTGCTATCTTCAGGATTTGAAAGAGAGTATTCCAATCAATATTGTCAAAAGTTTTCTCTAAGTCTACAAATGCTAGAAACGTAGGTTTGCCTTTCCTTCATCTTTCTTCTAAGATACGTCGTAGGGTCAGTATTGCCTCACGTGTTCCAACATTTCTACGGAATCCAAACTGATCTTCCCCGAGGTCGGCATCTATCAGTTTTTCTATTCGTCTGTAAAGAATTTGCGTTAGTATTTTGCAGCTGTGACTTGTTAAACTGATAGTTCGGTAATTTTCACATCTGTCAACACATGCTTTCTTTGGGATTGGGATTATTATATTCTTCTTGAAGTCTGAGGGTATTTCGCCTGTCTCATACATCTCGCTCACCAGATGGTAGAGTTTTGTCAGGACTGGCTCTCCCAAGGTTGTCAGTAGTTCTAATGGAATGTTGTCTAATCCGGGGCCCTTGTTTCAACTCAGGTCTTTCAGTGCTCTGTCAAACTCTTCACGCAATATCATATCTCACATTTCATCTTCATCTACGTCCTCTCCCATTTCCATAATATTGTCCTCAAGTACATCGCCCTTGTATAGGCCCTCTATATACTCCTTCCACCTTTCTGCTTTCCCTTCTTTGCTTAGAACTGGGTTTCCCTCAAAGGCCTTTATATTCATGCAAGTGGTTCTCCTTTCTCCAAAGGTCTCTTTAATTCTCCTGTAGGCAGTATCTATCTTACCCCTAGTGAGATAAGCCTCTACATCCTTACATTTGTCCTCTAGCCATCCCTGCTTAGCCATTTTGCACTTCCTGTCGATATCATTTTTGAGACGTTTGCAATCCTTTTTGCCTGCTTCATTTACTGCATTTTTATATTTTCTCCTTTCATCAATCAAATTCAATATTTCTTCTGTTACCCAAGGGTTTCTACTAGCCCTCATCTTTTTACCTATTTGATCCTCTGCTGCCTTCACTATTTCATCCCTCAAAAGCTACCCATTCTTCTTCAACTGTATTTCTTCCCCCATGTTTCATCTGCAATAAAAAATAATAAGTGTGTCTGTAATTTTACATCTATTCCTTTACCGGATACTGCACCTCTTACTTTAGTTTTGCCTACTAATGACGTAGGATAATTTTCGGTGTTACATTCGTTAAAACTCTCTTCATTTATTACCGAAAAGGTGATCCTGAATCTATTACTGCTGAAAATGTGAATGATCAAATTTTTACTTCAATAACAGGGTGGGAAATAGTTTTTTTATTATAACTGGCTTTTCATGTACAAGCGTTTCTCGGATATCGTCAAAAGTAATGACAGTTTCGAGGAAAAAAATCTTGTATATCAAAAGTGTTGCTGACGTTGCTGTAAGATACAACTGGTGCTGTATGTAGTCAAATTATTTATGGCGTGCTGTTATTTGTGGAAGGATGCTGTGGTATTTAACCTATCTATACTGTTCTCTTACTTCGTTCTGATGTACTAGGTTGAGGATGATATTGGCTGTCTGGTTCATTCATGATAATCTGTAATTGTGGATGCTTCTGCTGCTGACAGGATCTACTGTAGTTAAATGTGCGCTGAAAACTGTGCTCATTGCATTTGCGTTTTGAGCAGTGGTTGGCTTATGCTATGTACTGGATTAAACCTACGTTGCTATTCTGTGTTTAGTCTCCCAGGGTTATCCCGAATATGCTGTTATCCTCTCCTTTTGCGGGTGGTGGCAGTGCTGTGTTTCGATATTCGCACCTTGCAATACCTTTGGCCTGGCACTTACAGTTTCCGGCTGGATCGTGTGCGACCAGTCGGTCGGTTGGCGTGGAGCAGCGAGGAATCATTTGCGAGATTTAGTTTGGCCGGAGCCGCTGGTGGTCTGTACGTGGTGCTCGAGTGTGTGGGGCTGTTTCCATTGCTACGAGGTCCGTGGCTTGTGGGCGCCATTATCTCCGACGTTGTTCCGTTGAACTCCCTGTTGTGCCCTGGTAAGGTGAATTTAAAGTTTCCTTGTCAGTGGGTCCGTTGGCTCTTGGTTGATTGGGTTGTCGTCGGATCATGAATGGTTGGCCCAACTGCCTGTCTCACCTAAGAGAGCGTTAGTGCTTGAATTCCAGACTGACACTAGAACGTCTGAGCGCCCTTGGGTGTACTGCCATTTTTTATTTGTTCTTGTTCTTTCTACTTGTATGGCTTCTAGCCGATTTTTTTTAAACTAAGGTTGTTTTTTCCCTTAAGGTGGAAGATTTCTTAGGCCTTCAGCCTAATTTAAATAACTATTTCACTTAAGACCTTTGGCATTTTAAGGGTTTTAATGTTGTTGAATTTAAATTAAAGTGGCTTTCAGCCAGTAATTAATTCCCAAAGGTTACAGCTGTGTGTTTTAAAAAAAATTACTTTTGGCTCATGTAATGTTTGATCAAATAATAAAGTTGTATGTTCGAGTGTAACTGACAGCCCCTTATTTTCTCCCCTTTCCACAATTTAAACCACCTGTCCTGTTCTGCGGGTTTGGCAAGATGTTTCACGTTTTTCACGATAGTTACTATTATATGCCGCATTGCAATGAGCGTCGAAATAATGGTTTCTCTGTACATATTGGTACCCTTGTTGCTGAGCGTTACTGCTCGACGGAGCCGATGCTATACATGCGGATGGCGTAACATTAAATTTCGGCTGACCTCGGAAATTACATTATTGCTTAGGTATACTAAACGGCTGGTTCCGTAGGTGTTGTTGTGAAAAGCCTCGATTGTTGCCAAATTATGTCTGCAGCTGCTGATAGCTTTGTGGGTACTGATGACTATAATTCTATGTGTTATTAAAGTCGTGCTGGTAGTTCTTGTCGTTTTGCGAACGTCTATCTCCTTCGCTATTAAAATAGCGTGGCTGTTCGTAGTTCCCGTATACCTGTTGGCCTTGGTTATGTTGCGAAAAATTGTTACTTATGAACGAATAATATAACTGTCGGACTTCCAAAAGCTGTAATAAATGCCGAAATGTTTTCTTTCTGTTGTCCAGTTTAGACCGATACCCTTAACGCTCGTGGTAATTTTGAAATACATTGCTGGATTAGTGATGACTCGCTGAATGGTTCGCATAAATATTGCTTTTGCTGTACCATATGTTCAAGAAATTGAGTGATAATGGGGAAATTTGAGTTTTCAAAATTCGATATGCTGATTAACTGTTCCTTGAACACGCACTGTGTCGTTTTCGCCCAACACGCCGACAGAAAAGCATTTTGAATTTTTTCGACTGAGTAACGTTGTCTTGCGATCGGTGTCATTCGAATTGCCGGTCCGCCTTCTGAAATGCTGCCAATAAATTCTAGTTTGTGCATTACAGGTCAGGTTGGTGGCAATGCAAAAATAAATTGTTGTCTCCAGTTCAAGGGGTGGATTTGTATTCTGTCATTCTTAAATATCGTAAATTTCCTTACGGAAAGTCAAAGCCATCATCTCTAAATGTTTGAGCGGGATCAGGGTTGAATAAGAATGTGTTTGTCTGTGTCAGCTCAGAATCTAAGTCACATACCTTCTGTAATCTACCTAAGTTGCGTTGGCTGTAGCAGTGTGACAAATGTTCAGAATGATGCGTATTTTGTGACATGTTAGAGGCTGAAACATTTTTCATTTATGTGACTTCATGCTATAAAGATGGTATTTTGCGACAAAACATATTATTCGATGTAGGTAACTGACTGATTGTTTGCTGCATATATAGAAATTCGGGTGTCTGATTGAAGGAAACTGGTGATGCATCGTCTGATGTAGTGTCATTATTGTTCTCGATAATGTCCACGCTACTTGCAAATTCATAGATTTTTTCGGTTAGTGCTTTTACCTGATTTTTGGCGTCACAAGCACAAATCGCCTTTTCCATTTTAGACGTGGTTTTGTTTAATTTCTTAAAGTCTGCGTTAATGGCATCAGGATCCTGTACTAATTCCAGTTGTTCAACTTCGCTAGTAACTATCTGAAAGTCTTCTGTGTATATGTTTACTAAGGTCTGAATACTAAATTCTGTTCTTGTTTTCAGGTCGGTAAGGTCATCCTCTAGTTCTGTGTTTGATTGTTTGACCGTGTTAATTTCATACGATACTGCAGCAATGTTGGTATCAACGTATGTTTTTTCTTTTACGAACAACCTCCGCTTATCTTCCTGTCTCTGCGTAGTAATTGTTTGCATGAATTGTTTCTTTACTTTGCTCTGTTGTTGTATAAATTTGCAGTAACGCGTTTCGCTGTTTTGTATGTGGTAATTAAGACGTTCGTCAATTTGGGTGTTCTGTTGTTCAAATTACTCACGCAAAATGCACGAAAGTTCTGCTGATACTGCTTTAATCTCGTCCTGTAACTGTGTTGTGTTTTCTGAACATTGTTCGGCGACTGCGCTGGTTTTATCACTAATTACTTTTGTGTTAGCTTCATGTGTGTAGCGTATCTGATTTCTACACCCCTATTCCTGGCACAGACTTTAATTTCCTCACATAATTGTTCTTTAGTTTCATTGTATTGCTTAGCAACGGCTGTAATCTGTTCAGTAAGTTATCCAATAGGGGTGTCAAGTTGTTCGTTAATCTGTTTGAAATTTTCATCAGTTTGTTTGATTGACCTGTCGTGTTCTTCATCTGAATGATCAAGGTATTCGTTAAGTTGTTTATAACTGGTGTCTGGTTTTGCATTCAACTGCTTCAAATTTTCGTTAACTTGTTCGTTCGATTCATTAAGTTGTAATAATATTCAATATTAACATCAAAATCAGCGACTCTGTTTAGTGTGCTGTGGGATAGTGTATTTGCATTTCATACGTCTTCTGTAACCATTTGGTCATTTTCTGATCATCAAAATGTCTGCTGATTGGTTGTGCACTGTTCCTCACTACATAGGAACCAAATAAATCTGACGTATTTTTAGTAAATTGCACGTTTTCACTAGTAGCATTAAGTTGCTCACTGTGTAAATTCTGCACATCCAATGTGGAAACTGGGCTGCATTCGTTGTAGTGGAACAGGCCACGTCGTCAGTTGTTGTCACATTTACTGTGGACTTGATTAAATCTGTTTGTTCATCTTTTAAATTTGAATTGTTACTGGTGGTTGACATACACTGATTGTCTAAGATTGAAGATTAGAACTGTGAGACTACATGCCTCTAGTATTGTCAGTTAAACAACTCAATTTGGCATTTTCAGTCATTGCACTTCTCGATATACTCTTTGCAGTTATTAGTGGCATTTTCACAAGTCAAAAGTGGACACGAAATCAAATAAAAACAAAGCGGACACAGAGTGGAGCAAGTACAATGACAACAAAGAGCAATAAACTGCCGATGACCTGTGAAAAAATATAACAAATTAGCAAATGCGTAGCGCCAAATTCGGACTTTACTTAACACTAGATAAGTAAGGGAAGATATATAGCTGACTACTTCTCCAAAAATTCTCATAAATTACGATCTGGCCAGATATCGCCAAGTGTAACTTTCCCATGTAAATAAAAAAAATGTAAAATAATGATGTGTAAGCTTCCTAAGCAGAAAATAAAAATTAAAATAATTGAATTTTGATAATAAAATTAAGACATATGAAAACTGATAAATCTTAGCTCATGAAAAACTGACAAATTTTGACGTAAGCAGCGCTACGCCATGGCCCTGTGAAATCAATCTGAACCTGTCCATGAGAAATAAACTGAAAAATTCTTACCTTGTGGTGGTATCGCCAGATAACGTTGTCTATATATCTGCTCATAAATGGCACAGCTTAGTGCAATGGCGGCCTGTCTCCTAATGCTGGAACACATTAGGCTGAGATCAGAATTACTAGTAAAACTGACTTTACTTAGTGACACAGCTGCACAGCTGGTCGTCTGATTACTAAAGAGCACACGACTATGATCTTAGAAAAATTCTAGAATATTTTAATTTGGATAAATGACTGGATCAGGGCTGGCAATGACTAAGGGGAAATTATACTTTTATAGTTGACTGGTAACAACAATTATGTTCTGAAAATTTTTTACGTTCTTGATAAAGATCTGCAATTCATTATACAGAAAAATTGAATACATTACTAATCTGCGTCAACTGATACTGACGAATTAGAAGATAAAACATTCAAGCAAATTCATATTAAGATCTCAGACGAGTGACTTAACTACGTGCATGCCAATAAATATAATAAAATTTACCTTACAATACATGGTTCACTTAATTATATTGTGATTTTTCATTACATTAAAAATTTTTCATTCCTTCATCATCTCATTCCATGGTATCAATTAGCTCTGCGGCTGATCACAATTATTATTCAGTTCCATATAATAAAACTGTACAATTTTTTCTGAAATGTGACTTTAACAACTACTAACTACAGTTAGTAATTGTAGTCTACAACTGCACTGTAGCAGCGAGCGACTGCAACTGCTGCAAAGACTGCTCTGACCTGCGACTCTCCTGCAGTTCTCTTTTGACAGGGACAAGATGTCTCAGGCAGCGCCGTTGAATTATTATTATAGCCAGTGAGCAATGCACTGAGATTACAGTTGCTCCAGCAGGGTGCTGAACACCTTACAAGAGTAATAGACTTCATAGAACTATCTTGGTGATTGATTATAAATCAGTTCAGTAGTCAGCTTTAATTACGAAATGTAATAACATATTATTTGAGACCTTCGTTTCTTAACGCACCAGGAAACGTTCAGTTATTGCGTACCAAGACAAATAATGCATATGACTGGAATTTACAAACCAACTATAAACACATTATTGCCACTAATTATTTAAGCTGGAGAAGTTCTGAAAGCTTTCACCACTTGTTATTCTGAGTGCAGTTAATATTTGCCATCGCCATAGCTTTTATATATAGAATAAGCACTGAGACACCTCTTTGTGCCCAATGCTCTACTGTAAATTCTTTTTGTCTACGCATCCACATTAGGTTTCCTCCATCGCGTACATATTCTTGGATACAAGACGTTAAATACCCTCGAAGACTGATCATTTATTCGACTACACTTTTCCTGAGGGAAGCGATGATTTCCTTACATACTTAGTAAAACATAATGATCATATCTTATAGATCATGGATAAGTAAACGATGTAAACGCAAGAGGCGTATTCACAATATTTCTTCCCAACAAACTCGCCGCATTCCTTCCTCCATTGTGAATAGTACATGCGTCATTTCACGTACGCGATAGTACCGTTCACCTGAAAGAACCTGCACGAACTTTAAAATCAGGCATAGAGTACAGATCAGAAGAAGTGACAAATTACATTTATCATTAGGCAAAATTACTGTGCCCATGCACCACAGAAAAACAGTCGGCATCAATTAGGTAGATTCTCTAAAACTTAATAACATCCCTCGACGAAAATAAAACATTGAAAATAATTTCAATGTATGAACGTGTATACCTGAATATCAGAAAACAGTAACTGAGTACACAACTATCTACTATGACATTTAGTTAGCAGCACTGAAAATGCTGTAGGGAAATAGCAAAACAAAAGACAAGGGAGCGTGCGAACATCTCAACTCTCCTGTCAGTATATTTTTTCGAAATACTCCTCTGTCGCACGGAAAAGAAAAGACAGGAAAACAAAGGGCCTTTGATGAAACTTGCTCTTCTCCGCAGATGGAGAAGTAATAAGAGAACATCCACAAATAGCATCAAATATCCGTCGAAGCCGAAATTAAAATTATTTCGTTATTGGAAATTATGTGCGCTTGCTGGCTCCACATTGAGAACTTTGGGCTGGATCTTCTTTGTTAATACTTTCTATTAACATTCGTGTCACAACCGTACAATTCGATTGACTTGGCCTTAGTGCTAGGTGATGTGTGAGTATCATGGAAAATGAGGACAGTGAGAAAGAAATGAGAAGTTGGAAGGGATGGTAGATTGTTCGCTGGTAGGTCAAAGGTTATGTGCGTAAGAGTGTCTGAGGGTGACTGTGTATGTGTGTATCTGAAAGTGTGCTGAGCTAGAAATATGTTTATTTTCAAGCCTTTCACAACATATTTATAGTTGACTGAACTATT
The DNA here is from genome assembly GCF_021461385.2 of Schistocerca piceifrons. NCBI lineage: Eukaryota > Metazoa > Arthropoda > Insecta > Orthoptera > Acrididae > Schistocerca > Schistocerca piceifrons. The sequence goes on from NC_060141.1 coordinate 779,874,782, forward strand.
GGTCTTTTGTGAACATTTGTAACACAGCTTACCTTTCGTTGTGAACGAAACAAATTCACTGACATAATAATACCTAACCTCAGAGTGAGACTTAGTAAAAACTTCTTGAGCTCAAGGTGATAAAGTTTGGATATGTCATAGAACCAACCACTGTTTTTGTACCACACACTAAAATTGCGTCACCAGATTTGCCATATTCAGTAATGAGTGCTGAGGTCATTGACGCGTAAGAAAAAGAACTAAATTCTTACTCGCCTTGTATAACAAACTGCAACCACCTCTGATATGCTCTAAGCCATAATTAAGGATTTCGAATTGCAATAATTTTAGGAACAGCTGTACCATGCGCGTCGTCTTCTGAGTATCTTATTCAAATTAATCATTGATTGTTGTCACAGACATAGTGGAAGTCGAAGACATGCTTAAGATGGTGTAAAAACCCTTGTGTCCAACCTGTCAGTTGACTTGTTGATGGAGACATTCAGTTTGACACCACAACGTGCTACAGACCTGTTTGTGCTATCGAAAATAAGCTATTTACATGTGCATTCATAAATAATCAAGCTAGGCACATTCATGCAACCCGAATCTTGCCTTCTCACATATGACGATCGTCCCACATAGATTTATTTACTTAAACAGCGATCACTTGCATACAAATGATATTAACTTTACACAGAAGGGTAAATTTGGTATGAACTGATTCAAGTGATCCACAAAGTCAAGCTATTCTTCACGACCTCTGCCATTGTTTTTACACCGATGGGAATGAATTGCGATAAAACGATAGCAGTTTCATTAATGTTTACGAAATTACGTAATAAATTCTGTTTACTGCCAATATTACTGAATCCTAAACGTGGTTTCTCTTTAGAAATTTGTACATTACACGACAAAAGTCACTACAAAACGACAGTTTCGGTTAACACAAACCTGTCTTAATTATATTCACGTGGTTATAACTAGTACGTTCACTGGTATACGTGAATGAAGTTCCTTTAGCGACATTTCTACCAGCCACTTACATTAGCAGAACACCTGAAACGCAGAATTTCCAAAACCAGCATATTCATTATGTTAGTCAATTCAGGCATGTACTTTCTTTCCGATCAATATCATTTTGGCTTAAACAACTAAAATAATTTAAGAGAACCGCTACCGTTCAAAACACGTGACACTCTAGCACTATAAAAAATACGCCAGTAAGTTACATTTCACGAAAATATAGTTTTGTAAACTCATTAGTGACTGGACATATGGAGAACAAATCCTTATCACCATTTCCTGTAGCAGTAGACATGCATGCTGCAGACTTATATAACCTTAGGCTCCTCATTAACTTTATACTTTCAAAAGCATATTATTTCCCACTTCCTGTATTTCATTGTTCGCTATTTTCGCCGGTTGTAGAGCTCTGAGAGTTGTGACTTGTTTGCACTTAGTCCCATCAAAATGTAAGGATAATCCATTTGCTATAATCCATAAAATGTAAGGATAATCCACATGGTATAGTCCATTTGTATATAATTTCATATATTCCGTTGGATTCATTTTCCTAAGGGGAATGGCGCTAAATCTTGTATTAGTAGTTGCACCATACCTTACATTAGTAGAACACTGAAACGCAGGAATTCCCCCCCCCCCCAAAAAAAAAGGAAATAGAAAAAAACCTTTCTCATAGATCAAGTCACAGATTCTTTATGTGTATCAGAAACAATAGAAAAGGCAAAACAAAACCAAGTGGCGTACAATTTTTTATTGGTTCAAATTCAGTGTCAATTTCTAAACGATCGATATTGAACAGACGCACCATCTTCAGTGTAATGCACGTACGATACAAGCCGTAACTAATGTGTCTCCTAACTTATACTTATTTCAAATTTTGTATCAGGATATCATGAACCTCATAGTCAAAAATCCTAACTACTCACACACACTCCCAATGCCAATAACATTATATATAATATCTCATCAGTCGAGGTAAATTGAGCATATTTAATTGTCAGTTCAATTATCTATCCAACCTGTTTGCCAGACAGAGTATTTCTCTGCACTAAGTACTTACAATGCGTATTATAAATGATCGCTTTTCGGAACTTCAAATGTTCTAGCCGCAATGAGTGGGTAGACATACCACCATTAATTTGTTTCGTTCTTATTTATGATATGCTTGACAATGTCAGGTGGTTTCCGCCTGGGAAAATATTACCCCAAAAATATCTTTGGTTAAACAACGTACTAAAAGATAAGCAAAGTAACATTCGATTATTTTACTAGTGATCATATTACAATCACATGCATTTTCACTTTTAAAAGAAGTGACAAAATTGGAAACATTTTTGCAGGTAAAGGATGCCACTGAATACTGTCAAATTAGTTTTGGTAACCGCATCTTAGAAACTGTAGGCCAGTTATTAATGAAAGGTTGTAACAAAAATCGTCTATCAGTGATTAGTTCATAATTTATCTGTATGCATATTTAATCTCCTTCCCGCTCTGTTTCCGAGGTTCCTTTCTTACTATATTCTAAAATGTTCGAAATAAGTAATATCTGGTTTTTCGAGGAACTATTTTTTCCTTGAAGGAACGTACATTTTCACAGTTTTATTATCTCCTTACTATTCTACACTACAGTTTAATGTGTGGTTAAACCTCGTCATCTTCTATGTCGTATGAATTACTTCCAACACAGATATGAATTGTTGTTAATGTCGTGAAATGTTAATGTCATTAATCATCCTTAAGCTTTCTCTAGCTGTACAGCTTTAGCCTGTGTGTGTAAAAAAATCGAAATGCACAACAACGCCAAACAGAATAAAATATGAAAGCACTTTACTAATGTCATATGACTTCCTGTTCGCGCTCCTGAGCAACTAGAACTACTGGAATTCTACACTGCAATCGTTACCGGGACTATATATATATATATATATATATATATATATATATATTCAATATACTTAGCGTGTTCTGCTAATTACATTATAAAGGAAAAACTCCAGGTATACAGGCCGAGACAAGGTATCCATTAAAAAGAGGTACAGTGGTCAGAAACTAATGACCCTTACTAAATAGGAACTGCTCTTTATTATTTATGCTTTTACTTGCTAAAATGAACATGGAAAAATTATTAGGAAAGCTTCTACTTTCAATAATGCTGCCTCTTCCTCATTTGAGGTTTCTGTTTATCATCCAACGATCTTCTGTTAATATTTATGTGAAAAAACTGGGAGTAGTTAATCATTAGCGGTTGGAGCAGATCGCGAAAGAGGGTGCCCAGGTGAAAGATATTATAAATAAAATCGCTCATTTATCAGTTACGTTCAGTAGCCAGTTCTTTACTGCTATGACTGGAAGTCTACATTTATACAGAAGGAAACATTCGTAAATTTGCGAATATTATGTTTCGGTGCTATGCAGCAAGGTTACCTTGAATGTACAATGAGCCAATACTTGCTGTGTTTACACACCAACATAATAAATAGACTCAAACAGAAAAATCACATGCAATACTCAATGTAGTGTCACGGAATGTATATAAAGGTAGGGGTTATGCCACAGTGATTGCCGTATAATTCAGTTCACAGCATAATCCAGAGTTGAAGTTTTTATGTTATTCATGAAAGTTTGTAGTCCATCTGACGAAGGATAGGGGTTGAAACCTCCTCGGAATAGTGGGATACGCTGCACTCATGTGATCTGGGAGCATTTCTATACAGCTTAATTCAGAGAAAGTTGGTTCAACAGTGTTCTAAGACTAATAAAGGGCAAAATACGAGGAGTCAAAAGTGTCAGGCTGAAAAAAGATATGCAGTGAACAGTTCTCGAGGTACACTTGCTACAGCGAGAGCACGAGGACTCTTGAATACACTTCTCGAGAAGGAGGTTGCTACAAGCATCTCCTGCGGCGTGGCACTTGAGCGTTGTACAGCCCGAGGGAAAGCAATAAAGCACTGCCGGACCAAGAGCGACGACATTCGTGGTCGGTCTTTTGTAAAGGAACCCTCCGCAGCTGGCAGGGAATCCACCGTGAGGTTACGCAAGTAGGCAGAACTGCCGAGCTGGAGTTCTTGCGTCTTATTAATGCTTTCTGAAGTTCTCCCTCCGTACGATACTGTATAGGTGCGCCTTATCCTCTTTCGAGGCGCATTGACGAAACTCTTGTGAAAGCCCCTGTTAAATTCGTATTCAAAGACTTCATCTTTTGCGACAGCTCTCCGAGTAAGGTAAGTTCCTTTAGCAAAAGGACGCAGAAATAATTAATTCGACAACGATCTTTGCGTGTAACTCTTGGTTAACTGTCTACTTTATGGCAAACGTTGGAATTGCTGTGGATGAGGCCAACAAAGACTCTTTCTCCTTCTTTCCGTCAGTGTTTCCCTTGCTAGGACGGGATCCGCTAAATTCAAACTTTTGACGAATTCATTTTACTTATCTTAGCGGCAAATGCCCTTCCTCTGGTCACAGTCGTCCGTTTATCTCATGGAGAAATCTCGTTTACGCCACCTGTCTGTGAACTCTGTAAACTTTGTTGTGTGTGTTGTCGTATCTTAACTGTTCGCATTTCCTACTTTCTGGTGGAAAGTACAGACGCCCTCAGCCACTTACCAAAATGAGAATGAGAAACGGACTAAAGGCCACACTCACACTGTCTGATCTGACCCACATCCCTGTTTGACAAGCTACAGCGTTGCACATCGACAATAACAACATATAAAATTGCCATTTAGTGCAGCGTTGGCGTATTAAATAAAGGATTGGGAGTACCAGCTACAAGAATGTAATCAGATTAATCACTAAAACGTCTTTTTCTACAAACAACAGTGCTTTTGGTCGACCGCTATAAAAGTGCCATTTGAGATAAAAGAGCAATTTTGTCTATTATCAGTAATAAGACTCTCAGGATCGTTGCTATGGATTTACTAGTGGTTGATAAGAGAGACACATTTGTTCTAAATTCTCGTGAAATATTTATTACCATCCACAGTTCTCACGTTAGTAAAGGAAAAACCTACTCAACTTTACTGTGAACGGAATTTCTTCGCTGGTCAAACTACATTCGTCAGCTGAGAACGGAAATTTCGTATTCTGTGGACTCATCCGCCACCTCTGCCCCTGCCACCAGTTAACGTCTGCTTTCAACCCATCTTTGCAGTGTGTGACTTGGTCAGCAATCGGTCCCACACTTGTCACAGTGAGGGACTCATGCAGATGCTAAATAAGGCTTTTCCTTCAAGCGCCTTTTCGCTTGGCGAACTGTGTGTCTTCTTGACTCCAGTTCGACGATGTGTTTGTGTTTGTACCACTTCCACAGTAGTTAGTGGTACTGAGGGGGCTAGCATAAAATACCATCCGTCAAGCACTACTATACGCCTCGTAGGCAACAGCTGGGTCGGTGTGTCCGATCATAAGCGTTGCTTGTCTCAAACTACGTGTTACGTGCATCTGACATTAGTGCAGCTGCTTTTTCGAAGATTTACTAATTTTGTTGCGTGTTACAGCCTTCAGTATTTACAAAACAGTTGCGTATTCAGGGAGAGATCATAGATGTTACATATCTTACAGTCTTTGTTACACATGAAATAAACATACGCCAATCTCAAATATGATCAGAAGGCACATGTTACACAATGAAATACATGAATGACTCTTACAAGTGTAAACATAAATGTAACATTGTGCGTGTATGTATGTGTGTGTGTGAGAGAGAGAGAAAGGACACAGAGAGAGAGACATTGTGATTACGTTAAAAAGCGGATGCAGCAATGCCTAATTTGACCCCAAGAGTGCCTACATAAACAGGAAATGCAATATAATAATAATCTGGGTGAAGAAAAGTGATCATACCCGTGAGTTCCAACAGCTGGAAACGAAGGAAGCTTTGAATATGACCGCAGCACCACTGTCATAATCGGCTACCATCTAGATGAAAAGTATCCTGTACCAAGATGGTGACAAGCAGTATGTTTACAACTGAGTCACCTCCCAACAAAAGTAGAATTTTGATTCGTACAGAGTGTAAAAAGTGCAATAAAAATGTGGGAAGTAGAGTCCTACGCGACGAGTGTGATTGTTGGCTACATTTTCGATGTGCAAAGTTAAAAGAAGACACTCTACCAGACGAAAATAGCAAATTATTGTGCAAATTTTTTCTGGAGATTAAAGATAGAATTCGAGGAAGATGATTATCAGATGAACACAAACTATGATACCCTACAAGTTGTTTTATCTGCTGTTTTACAGAAGGACTTAGGTTCGTCTGAAGAAAATGAGAGTCTGGAAAGGAATACGCAGTGATTAATTTGGAACTCAGCAGAAAACTTTCCAAAGACGACGTTAGTTCATTAAAACTTTGGACTGAAGCTTACAATCAATCTAAGCCAAAAGAAGATTTACAAAGTGGTTGGGGTATCTTTCCTACTACAAAAACTTGCAATCAAAGTCTGAAGAAAAGTCATGTACATTTTCCACCCTGGGAAGACCGATTTAGTTTTCTTGAACATCTTAATGTTGCTGAGAAAATTATTAAAGTAGGGTACAAGTTAAACTGCCATACCCAAGTAAGCCCAATTAAAGTGAAGCGAGTATAGAGTGTAGCAAAAATGTTAGAACAAATGTCAATAGAAGTAATGAAACGAAAATCCCAAAGTCAGCCAAGTGTAAAGGCTGGCATAGGCCTCTGAAAATACACGTCTGAGCAGACACCCAAGGAAAGAAAATAGGAGATATTACTAAAAATAGTTCGAGCCATGATGTCTTAGCCACAATGAAACCTAGTGCTAAATTTAGAGATGTTGTGGCAATTTCTTTATTAACAGATGCTACTGAAATTACAGTTTTCCTTGCTAGAACAAACGATGTAGCGATAAATGAGGGAAAGGTTTCTTATTGTAAATAAGAAAAGATTTGCATGAACCACAGAATACAAGAACTATGCTCTTCTCAGCATCGTTTCGACATTATCTTCCATTCTGGTCATGCATCATTGTAGAAGTGGCGCAACTAAACAAAGACATAAAGAAATTTTATAAAAATCACTTTTGTAAACATAACTGACTTGGGTAAAAGATTTCTTAACACACATGGCCTTCATCTAAATAAACTTGGAAAAAAATATGTGAGCGATGAAATCATAAGTTTAGCTAATAAGTTAGACTTAGCACATATTGATGTTTAGAGTCAAAACCAATTAGTTTTAAGCAAAACTCGTTTTAGAGTAAACAAAGAAAGCCTGGCCCCAGTTGGTTTACCCAGTGTCACATTGAAGAACCAGCTTAAAAATATGCAAAATTTAATAAATATCTATATTAGGTCCATGAAAATGGTCAGCGAAAATAACAAAGGTCAGAAACTAATTAGCATTAGAAACATACCACATAGTTTTTCACACTGTGTCACAGTCCAGTCTGAAGCTAGCCATTGTTTTGGAAAAATTAGAAGGAATAATTATTACCCTTGTAACATAACTTATTCATCAACTTTGTCATTTAAGACAGTTCATCTCGATGTTGAAGGCATAAGTATTTTTAGATGATCCTGCAAACGAGAATATGGTCAACTCACTACATTTGAGCAAACACTAGTGGAAGGCAAATGAAATTTCTTTTCATGTATTACATGATTTCCAGTTCGTTAATAGTTTCAGAATGTAACAGCATGTTCATAGTGGTGTGAAAATTTGTCTTGCGAGAACTGTAATAAATGTTTGCAATGGATTAGATCCAGCACTTTTGTGTACTGAGTTGCACTTTAAAGCTACAGGTATATATTTTCAGCATTTAAAATTGTTATTGAATCACCAAATAGGTGAACCAATGACAGTACACCTATCGTTTTTAGAGGAACTTGAGAATTTATTAAATTTTTTCATAGTCATCAGTTGAAAAGTGGAGTATGGTGAATGATGGTGGTATAAATGCTGCATTTCATCTAACAAAATATACAGAACGGTAAACGAATTTAAAAATCTGTAAAGACAACTTAATTTTAGTTTTACTAACTGTAAACCTACAAGAGAGACTGCTTGTCATGACAATATAATTACGAATGTTAGTTGAGACTTAAGAAGGCAGATAGACATTGCCCCTCTAGATATCACCCAGTATCTCTGACACTTGTTTTAAATTTTAGAATCCGTAATCTATGACCAATTATGTAATTATTAGAATTATAATAACATTATATCTGCTGCACTGTTTGGCTTTAGGAAGGGCAAACATCAGTTCACACCATTGATTCTTTGATTATAAAGGTGCTTAGTACTTATGAGAAGAAACGCTTTGCTCATGCTACTTTTTGCAATCATACTAAAGCCTTCGACTGTTTACAGCACGATTCACTTCTGAACGAATTAGTTTATTATGGAATCATTCGCATCAAAGTATGTAAAGTTTTTCAATTATTTTTTAACAACCATAAATAAATTTTCAATATCAGTTCAGATTTAGATACTATTCAAACTACGATTAAGACGTCCTATCAAAAGTATAAATCAGGTTTCAGGCTAATGTACTCTTGCTCAATGAGAGTAAAATTCAACTAACTGTGTTTAATGTAGGACATTTGCAAGTAGAAGACTGGTTACATTATGTTATGTTTCTAAGTATTGTATTTGATAGTAAATCGTCTTGGGATCCACACATTAAGTATATAAGTGAAAGCTTGTCTAGAGTGGCTTACTTATTAAGAAATTTAAAAAATCATGTACCTTTTGCTTTTTAAGATGAACCTATTTGCCTTCTTTCACAGTATTATATGCAATGGGCTTTTATTTGGTTCAATAGGACACATTTTCAGGATTGTTGAAACTTGAAAAGAAAGTTACTGGGATAATCACAAACACAGAGAAATAAGACTATAGTTTTTTAAGGTAACCATATTAACTGTAATAAACTTGTATCCTTACACCATTGTATTCTACAAGAAGAATAATTTAGCAGAATACCGGCTTACACAGGTTTAACACTTTCATGACACTAGAAATAATAGGTACATTGACATAATTTGCTCTAGACTGTTTAAATCATTGAACAGCTATTTAATGGTAGGTATGAAAATGTTGAAAAAACAGCCTCTAGAATTGGTAGAAGTTCCATTCAAGTAATGTGAGTGTAGACTGCATAATCGGCTATCGGTTAATTCTTTTTTCTAAGTTAATGAAATTTATGAATATGAAAATGTGACAGCATAGTGAGAATTCTTGGGAGAGTGTACCACAATTTTTTTAATGTTGTTAATGCAAGACACTACGCTCAAATTGTTTTAGCTTCGTTATTGTACTTTATTGGAAATTTAATTTAATTTGTTTAAGTTTATCATTTATGAAGTAACATTTTTTTATGTACATACTGTATATCTACACATTTGTATCTTGATGTTGTCTAGTACTATAATATTTGAACAACAGTACAAATTTATTTATTATTTTATTTATGTGGTGTTATATTTTAAGTACCTTTACCTCAAATGTCAGGTAAGGAATAATGAACATCTAAATGGCCGTAGTTAAGTTAATTGGAAGAAAGAAATCCAGATGAAATAGATTTAGCGAAGCTGCCAGCTGAGGCGTTTGAAGTATTAATAAATATAGAACGATAATTAGTAAGAAAGTAAAATGAAGAATTTTATTTATTAGTCTTGAATATAAACTAATTCATTGTTTTTACAGACAGGGAAATGTGTTTCTGATAGTGAGTTCGACGCCAATGATATGGAATAATTTGTTGCTCTTTTAATATGGCTCTTTCGTAAATTACGTAATTAACAAACTCTGACAACCTTAATTGCTTTTTGACAATAGGAAATCAGTAATTACTTGATAAGAGCATATGTTCCTCTAGAAACAGTATACTTTATTTATTAAGAGCAGAAGTTCTTAGATGTTGCCCTATTACATGTAACATTACCGTATTAACAACCCAAATAACATCAAGCATTTCCTCTTCTTGTAAAACTTCTAGCGTGCCGGAGAGGAAACTTGAGAGAAAACTTGCACATTAATTGAGTTCAGAAAGTTCTTAATCTAGCAGGCCTCTTCGCTATTTGCGTGTCTGACAAGTTAAGCTGTAGGGAATTCCCAGCTACCTTCGTGACGACCTGGGAAACCTACTGTTTGCAGTAGGAAAACGCAAGGACAGCTGGTGAGATTCTATGAGGTGAGATGTTCTAGAAGTGAACCAATGCCGCGAATTTCACTTAAAGGGGAGACTCCACACTAATTCTTCCATTAGTTTCAAGAAATATTAATGACTATTTCACATCTTTGGGCTGTTTACACTTAGAAACCAAGACGTTTTTTCAGTATTCGAAATACTGGTGAACTGTCAGGGCCACAGAGAAATTATTAATACTCTTCTTAGTGTGGACGTCATCAAGGTACAACATGTCTGTCAGACACTTGCATCCGACGCGCTGCTGGCCAGAACCACTGAGGGCAAGACACGAGAAACAAGTGACAGTTGGCAGTCTCGTTTGATCCAAGTAACCCAGAGAAATTGTTGTGTCTAAAAGGAAGATGTTTTTGGGTCTTGTAGAAGATATTTCTCAGCTCAGTAAGGAATGCTTTAAGACTGAAGAGAGCAAGAGTCTCAGCACACATTTATCTCTTTCCAAGAAGAAGATCAGCTTTTCTAGAAATCAACGAAGCAGTACGCAAGACGCTGCCTGGAGTTAGAAATACTACAAGAAGCCTTACAGGAACAGGAAAGGAAAACATATGGTGCTAGTGAATTTCGATGGCTATACTCCATGTATTATCATTAATTTTTTAATAAAATTTTAGTATCCTTTTTCCCATAGGTTTCTTTCAGTTCAATCCCACCTTTTTTATCAAAAATATTAATCAATCTCAGTCAGCTTTCACTCTTGGGGCGTAACATCGAACAGAAGTTAGAAACAGCGCGGAACAAGCTATACCAGGTGTAGAAGCATTAAGTCGGAATTTGGTTGCATTAATTACACGTCTGTAGTTTGAAACTGATAAACGACATTTTATTCAAAATAATCTCCATTGCTATTTATACATTTCTCCTCCTTCTTCGGCAGGCTATGAATTCTACGCCAAAAAAAAACAGTTCTTCTTTTGAAGCGAAACAGCCAGCGAGTCATTTTCATACGAATTGAAGCCTTGTTCAGCTAGAGCGTGTCCCAGTAATGCAAACAGATATAATCAAATTCTGGTGAATCAGCCGAATGCGCTGGTATTCTAGTATTTCCGAGCTGAACGCTTTTTCCATATTCGGGTCGTTTTTCAGGTAATGTCCGATTCAAATCGATCATTTGCTGTTGGTAGCGACGACTGTTAACGTTTCCACAAGGTTTTAGCAGCTCATAATAGATGACAGCCTTCTTACCCCACCAAACACAGAGCATTGCCTTCTTTCCAAACAGATTTGGTCTTGCAGTAGGTCTCACTGGTTTGCCAGGATTCACCCTTGATTTACGACGCTTATGATTCTCAAAATATACCCATTTTTCGTCACGTCTCACTATTCGTTAGAGAAATGACTTCCTTTTGTATATGTATTTCACAAGTGGTCTTTCGATTTGCTTGCTGTCTTTCATTCAGTTCATGTGGAACCCATTTTCCCACTTTCTACAGTTTTCCCGTAGTTTTCAACCGAAAATAAACGGCTGTCTGCGTCACAGTCAATTGGTCTGCGAGTTCCTGTTGTGTCTGAGTATCCGCTTCATTCAATAAGACCTGCAAGCCGGCCGCGGTGGTCTAGCGGTTCTAGGCGCGCAGTCCGGAACCGCGTGACTGCTACGGTCGCAGGTTCGAATCCTGCCTCGGGCATGGATGTGTGTGATGTCCTTAGGTTTGTTAGGTTTAAGTAGTTCTACGTTCTAGGGGACGGATGACCACAGATGTTAAGTCCCATAGTGTTCAGAGCCATTATTTTTAAGACCTGCAATTCATTGTCTATGAACTTCTTCAGTGGTTTCCTGCACTCGTCGTTCCTCACGTCAAAATCAACATTTTTGAATTTTTTGAACTACTCGAAACACTGTATTTTCCCCTGAGCATGTTAGCCGAAAACTTCGACAGGCATTCGGTGCGATCCTGCTGTAGCATAACTCAAACGATAACAGAAAACGAATTCTGTCCGAAAACCGTAGTTCTTAGGCACAAAACTCGACATGTTTACGGGTTTGAAACAAATACGAACATATGGAAGTTTTACTGTGCGTTGACATTCGTCGTCAGCCGTTATGGGAAGCAGATGGCGCTGCAGGCGCGGTCTCACCGGCCCTACACCGACAGCTAGCACCGTTTGTCGGGAAATTTCGGTTTCATACTTTTACACCTGGTGTTGAAACTAATACCATTCTTCCATTACTACATAGTCCGGGTTTTATGGCCTCGACACTACGTTTTCCTGTCTCGCGCATTTGCATCACTGGCGAGTGGTTTTGTAATACCAGTTAGCCCTGCAATTCGTTGCTTACGGAGCTCCCTCCCTGCCGTTTCGGTGCTGAAAGGGCTACCGAGTGCGACATTCAGTTCTGTAATGACCTTAACACCTATCACTCTCTCATATTTCAGCACAATCCTATTCAATGACGGTACGTCAGGATTACCAGACACACACATTCGTGACTTTGCGGAAGATGCTTTATCACTTTCCCAGTGCATGGTATAATTCTTCGATACGTAGCGTCTACAACCACCAAACACTTCGATTACCTTGGTTGTGAAAGCGTCCATTACATGACCACAGACATTCGAATTCACTAAGCTCAGTCACCAAAATGGACTCACAACCACACATAACACCCTTTCGACGACGAATGACACTTGCTATGCATTGTTGACATTGCACTTAGTAGTCAAATACAACAGTACAACCTCCAGGCTTGTCTAGTAACAGTAGTCTAGTTCAAAAATACGTTTCTCGTGCTGTCCCTGTATATTGTCCAGACGACGCATCATTGTCCTTGCTTTGCATTTCGCTGTGAGACAGGCAGATTCAAGTCTGCTATCTTCGCCAGTCTGTGTTTGCTTTGTAGCTTAGCCGACTTTCTGTCCACCTACACTCAAAACTACTTCTTGAACTGTAGCCCAAATGGAAGCTAGTTTAACCCTGATACGCCCCTAGTATTTCACTTACCAGGTACCGCTCATATCAGGGAGTCCTTCTCTTTGTCCGTCACCAAGGGAGGCGCACGTTGGAGGAGGAAGGTGATTGTGCAACCCTTATATTTCTAGGGCACTACGGCTTGTCGATGGGAGACTTTATGAAGGCCTTGCATGGATCCATCTTACGAAGGGTAGCCTAACAGACCTAGCAACCAACCAAGAAACCGGTGGCTAGCCTAAATTTAGCCTCCATTCCCAAACGTGCACAGGACACTAAGCGCAGTGAACCTCCATCAGCTGTGGACGCACAGACGTGATCCATTGCTAACATTTTACCGTGGTCCTATTACGATCGGATGCAAAGTATTACCAGGACCAGTTCATCGACACATATGCAGTGAAAACATTCCACTACGCGTAAAATACTTTGACAATTTTTCCTTCAGTATGATAAACAGTCAAAATATTTTTAATAGATTTTAGATAAAGGAGCTCTTTTTCAGAAAAAAGAAACAATGCTAAATACAAAATGATACTACTTATAAATTAGTACTGAATAGTTTCAGATACCGAATATTTTCCACTTTTGGGCAGTTATTGTTGTTCACTCAAACGTTCTCTGACTTTTTCATCTGGATATCCTTGATGTATGTGGTGTACTTTCCTTTGTCTTTGCTGCAAATTCAAGTAAAACTTTAAACAAGATTTACCTTTTACTCAAGGACAAAAACATGGACGTAGTATAAATACACTTCAGTCAAAGGTTAACTGTAACATTCTACACTATTTAGTTAATAGTATGTTCGATGGAACATCTTTGCGACAGTTTATAATGCCATTTATACATAATATCTTCAATATAGGCTTCTTTTCTCTTATCCACTGAATTCCGTTTCAGAAGTTTCTACGATACTTGACAAAAACGAATGCGTTATCGAGTTACTAATTCAAGACGCTCCAGGCATGGGAAAATTACTTCAACACTTTGTGTGTGCCATAAATAGTATGAAATAATTTTTCACTGAATATTTAGATCTGACGAGTCATAGGAAGCGTGAAGTAACACACACGTCAATCGCGAGAGCATACGTGATCTGTATCGGAAACAGAATGTACATGGGTCGCGCCAACATTGTTGTCATAGACGCACTGCCGCTGATTATTGTGAACATTCTTTCTGCTTGGAAGAAATTAATAAATAATTAAAAATGCAATCAAACGCCTGAACCTTGCGAAAAGCTGTTGTATTAAATCGTTAATTTTAATTTATACAATACGTTAATTTTATGAATTTCGGTGATGATATCCTTCAATGGACTAGAAAAATTATCCTAACCAATAGTGGGTCTAGTTTGTTGCAATCTTAGAATGAACAGAACTGGAAGATGTTTAATATGTTTTTGTGGAATGCATACGATCCACAGCACCGGATTCCTTTCTGAATTAATGTTAATCTCTTGAGGTCTTTGTATCAGTTGTTTTTGGTCCTGTTGTTGTAATCATACTTGCAACGTGAAGTGGCCTCGCGGTTTGAGGCTCTGTGTCACTGCTTGAGCCTTCCCGCCGGAGGTTTGAGTCCCCTCTCAGGGATGGGTGTGTGTATGTTGCCCTTAGCATAAGTAAGTTTCAGCAGTGTGTAAGTCTAGGGGCCGACGGCCTCAGCAGTTTGGTCCCTTAGGAATTCACACACAGTTCAACATTTTACAATCATGCTTATCACGTATTTATTGGAGAAAAAAAACCACCAAGGATGCGTTGGAAAATAAACCGGTGGGGACTGTTTAAAATGATTGACTGTGTTGGCATATTTTTAGTGTTGAGACAAAATTTATTTTTTCTAAAAAAATCAGACATAAATTATGCTAAACTAGTAATTGATTGAATACTATACTGAACTAAGAGGTGGCTTAAGACTCACAGGACAAGGATCCTGGATTGGCAAATACGGTTTAACTCTGGCCCTAAAAATGTGGATAAGGCAATCTGAATTGATCTGACACCGATTAGACTTTGATTGGTCAAATCTACAGAAGTTTTTCTGTATATGTACACAGAGAGCAAGTGGCGTTTGAGATCTGTACGCTCTGACAATTCCGGAGCGGCAGTACATCTACACCTACATTTATACTCCGCAAGCCACCCAACGGTGTGTGGCGGAGGGCACTTTACGTGCCACTGTCATTACCTCCCTTTCCTGTTCCAGTCGCGTATGGTTCGCGGGAAGAACGACTGTCTGAAAGCCTCCGTGCGCGCTCTAATCTCTCTAATTTTACATTTCCGTTAGCCTGTTTGGTTCGTGTGGCAATGTAAATTGCAGTTGACGAGATGTGTGCAGAGGAGGTGAGACGTGGAGGCGGCAGCAGTGAATCGGTCGCGGCCACGAAAGAAATGCAAAAAGCTCACGGTCTAGCGATCAGGCAGACTTATAGCAATCTACTCTCTGCCAGAGCCCTGAAATCACGGCAGATTTCGGTGTGTGACATACCTGTTTGCTGGTCGTACCAGGGACCAGTTTGGCTCACTTATACGACAGAGCACACAAGTATACCACGCATCAGGACTGGTAAACCAAAGATGAATAAATTTGCCCTCAGCAAATGAGTAGTACGAGGCGTTTGAAGTCACACTGTCGGTACAGTAAGATCTTCACCACAGGCTCCCCAGTCTAAAATACTTGCAAGTGGAGTCAGTCACAGGACGGGTCCCAAGTACCAACCACACATGCCAGGGATCCGACCAGAAGTGCTTCCAGCACAAAGTCCAACACCCGAGTGCTTCGCACCTCTCCAGAAATGAAAAATCCGTGTTCCCGCAAAGTTCACGACCGACATCACCTTCACCCTGCCTTTACTTAATCACAGAGGCCTAGAGGCGCTAAATCTCCCCTACCACACGACTGCACAAACTCTTGTCGAACCAGGGCAAGACTTAAGAAACCTGCGTCTCTGTAAAAAAAATAATAAACCGCCTATTACTGTTTCCTTTTTTTTTAAGTTTTCATCTACATCTACATCTACATACATACTCCGCAATCCAGCATACGGTGCGTGGCGGAGAGTACCTCGTACCACAACTAGCATCTTCTCTCCCTGTTCCACTCCCAAACAGAGCGAGGGAAAAATGACTGCCTATATGCTCTGTACGAGCCCTAATCTCTCTTATCTTATCTTTGTGGTCTTTCCGCAAAATGTAAGTTGGCGGCAGTAAAATTGTACTGCAGTCAGCCTCAAATACTGGTTCTCTAAATTTCCTCAGTAGTGATTCAAGAAAAGAACGCCTCCTTTCCTCTAGAGACTCCCACGCGAGGTCTTGAAGCATTTCTGTAGCACTCGCATGATGATCAAACCTACTATAGAGGGGGAAGATGACTTTCTCTGAAGTCGTGCAGCTTCCCACAACAAAAAGTGAATAGATAACCTTAAACATCTTTATCTAAATCATGTGTGCCTTGGAGCTTCTTAGTCCTAGCTATGAGGTGTAATAAAGGTTCTATCTCCAAACGTTTCTCAGATGTCAGAGCTTTTGTTGTACAATCGAGGCAGCTGGGAAGTGGTTCACTGGCCTATTTGCACTATCCATGAACACGAAAAAAGCTGTATTGTTATTATGCGTGGCTCTGCACATAGTGCCCGGTTTACAACTCCAGTGTGTAGATGCATTCCTTCAGACCATTGCCCTCAGCCCAGGCTTTCGCTGGTACTGTGGCAGCTATCATCGCATTGTCCTGTTGGAAACCTGTCTGAATGAGGGGCTGCCCTGTCTGCCCTGAACGGCTGTGGGCGTGTCCGGCAAGATTTACTGAGGGATGGGCTCGCTGCCAATTGCTTTCAACTCCCAACATGCCGTTTCTACAAGCTAAGAACCATAAAAATACCTCATGCTTTTAACGCCCTACCAGGCTCCATCAACGTCTACTCAGGCCGTTAACATTCTAGAGTCTCGCTCAAGGTGTGTCAGGTTGTTATAAAATCTTTCATAATTTCCTGTATGCGGAAAACAGGTGAGATAAACTTGTCCTCTCACAATGTTAAACAAAAACTGCACTAACAAAATGTAATAATTAGGAAAACCTTGCCTGAACAGCGGCTACAGCATTCTGACAGATTGCAAATTGTCAGTTTCATCAGCACCATGCTTTACCTAAACTCCACCACATCGCATCAGTTTACCCCATCACAGTCAATGCAGCAAAGCAATCTCTGGCAGCCGTTGCTTGGGAAATCTGGTCTTTTAACATTTTTAAGTTACGTTGCACATATAATGACAGCCATAGCCGTATCGCAAAGCGGTTTCGTTTTCCGCAAGCCTCTAGCGCACTTCATAATTATTCACGTCATAACTGTTTTCACTGTCTTACCAGCTACTATAAGTTGTGTGACTGAAACCTAGTTCAACTCCTCTATGCCAGTCGATATATATCTGGTAATATTCATGCGTGAACCAGAACCAGTGCCGCATTTTGTTACGGCAGTTTCTATTGAGGAGGAATCCTCCACGGCTCCAGAGCTTTTTGTACCATCAAGCACTCGCCGGTACACACTCTTTACAGGAATTACCCATGGACAAAATGGAGCAGAGTCTGAAGTAATGTTTATCGCAAAATTCCAGTCGACAGATGTTGAATCCACTTGGTTGGATGTAAGCTGTATGGAGGTTCAAACAATGGTTCAAATGGCTCTGATCAGTATGGGACGTAACATCTGAGCTCATCAGTCCACTAGAACTTGGAATTACTTAAACCTAACTAACCTAAGGACGTCAAACACATCCATGCCCGATGCAGGATTCGAACCTGCGACTGCAGTAGTCTCGCGGTTCCAGACTGAAGCGTCTAGAACCGCTCGGCCACTGTGGCAGGCTGTGCGGAGGTTCCAGTTAGAGGAAACCTGAACCATTCAGTCTAACACATGACCCTACTGGCAAATGTTGTTATTTACAGTAAGTACTCCCACATAGATTCATATGTTTCGACAAAAGTACGATATGCTAGTGCAAAAGGAAGAAATAGGCTTTAATTACCAGAACGAGCCCTACCATCACAGACTTAAATATTATTTTCCAGCCGGTCTGCCACAGGTTCGCAGGAAGAAAATATTGGTGGTGTAGTTGGTATGTGAGTGATTTCACTCACCACTCGATAACCAGTCATTCCGGACATACTGGTCTTTCAGTCTTGCCTACATCAGCAACATTCAATTATGCGACAAAGGTGTGGCATAAAATAGGTTCAGCAGTTCCGAGAGCTTCTTATTATCTCTCCTGGTTTAAACTGACGAGCAATACAATTTGAGATTCAACGATGAACCAAGAAACTCTTGGAGTGATAATGTTGTTTACTGGATTAGATATACTAACGTAATGCCGAAGAAAGGGCATCTTCTCTTTTCTTGCATCATAAAAACGCAGTAATTCACTTTCGAGGAGTAAGGTTAAAAAAAAAGAAGTGCAGAATAAAGAGAGAAAGTCTTTCAAGAAAATAACTTGAATAGCTCGCCGAAGAAGAGATTTTTGTACAATGACATGATAAACTATAAATGAAGATGGGAGGCTCAAGAAGAAAAAAATAATAAGTAAGGCTATTCCCGAGGTTCGGGTCCTGGCTCCTTCACAAAGTTTCAATCTGCCAGGTAGTTACGTATTTGTAGCAGAACATGTGATCCTCAGAAACGTATTATAAAGTCTAACGTTCCAATTAGTCATAAATAGCTAAAGAATCATTCTTCTTGATACAATACAAACGAGAATGTTAAGGCAACGCGGCTGTGGTTTATTCGTGAAGTCCGACGTTCTAGCCTTTGAAAGCAGTAATGATTTTTTTCAGACTGGTGAAAGACACGCAATTCCAGGTCCATGGCTCGACAGGACACTGACGTGAGGCCTGTCATCGGAAGTTGTACTCAAGGCCGGTATTACTTTATCAAATTTCTGTGTATAGGTGTTCTGTCCAAAATATTTGACGTTTGTAATGGAGAACTTTCGTCAAATGTTTCCCTTCGTCAAACTTAGTTGATCAAAGCTAGTGCCCCGAATTAGATTTGGTCAAAGAAAGCGATCGTCTTCTGTTCACTGCGACGAAAATGTAACAGCTGTAGGCGCTAACACCCCTACAACTGTTTGACGTCTCGTGTAGTGTTTAAAAGCAAGCTTTCTACGTAGTGCGCTCAATCAAATACTAAATTGAAAGGAATTTATGAAGTTATGAAGCTAATGAAGCACTGTATACCTGGTGGCATACCAAATACTAAAATAGAGTAAGAAGAAGCAAGAGCTGTAAAATACTAGCGGAGGCCATTAGCCGTGAAGTACGGCCCGAATGTACACCTGAGGATCCAAAGAAGAAAATCAGTTGTTTCCGCACAAGTTATTCTGTGGCGCTGTTCGCATTGCTACGAGGTCCGTGGCTCACCGACCCTTGACACGAAAGTTGAGTTTTGATTTAACCTACCAGCGATTCAAGACAGTTCACACTCAGTTGCTTTGAGATCGTCGTCGGCTGTTGGGATATTTCCTCGAGCAGCAACGTGGTTTCAAGTTGGAAAATTCTGGCCACCCTCCGGTAGAGTTTCACTGTATTTGGTTGTTTGATTTCAAGTGCACCAGTGGAATCTTCTACCTTGTGACCGTTAACGGTCCGGTTACCTGCCCTAGCCGTTGACGTAAATTTCTGGCAGTGTAGTTTCCCCATCGTGTTGTTGCTGTCCAGCACGGTGTCTAGTTTGACAGCTCAGTGTATGATTGGCTGTAGGCACCAACACATTCTACTTTATTCCGTTGAACTCCCTGTTGTACCCTGGTTGGGTGTATTGGAAGTTATTTTGTCGGTGGGTCCGCTGACTGTCGGCGGCTGGGTTGTCGTCGGATCGTGAATGGTTAGCCCAACTGCCTGTCTCACCTAAGCATGTGTTAGTGTTTGAATTACAGGCCGACCCTCGAACATCTGGGCGCCCCTGTGTGGCCTGCCTTATTTTTTTAAATATGTTCTTGTTGATGGCACTTTTATCACTTCTAGCCGGTTTTGTGTTTTAAATTAGAGTTGTTTGACTCTTAAGGCCTTTAGCCTAGTTTAAGGTATTGTTTCACGCAACCCCTTTGGCATTTGAAATGGTTTTTAAATTTGTAAGTCTTCGGCCTTCAGCCGGTTTGAGTGTCAGTTGTTTGTTCTTAAGGCCTTTAGCCTAAATTAAAGAACTGTTTCACCTAAGGACTTTGGTATTTTATAAAAATGTTTTGGAGATTTAAGTGTTCGGCCTTCGGGAGATTTGAATTTATCTTGCTTACTTCATCGTAACTAAAGAACTGTTTTAAAATAAGGCTTGCCTTTTAAATTTCTGATTGTGCTTGCGTTTTAAATTATTGGCCTCCAGCCATTTTTAAATTAAGATGGCTTTCATCCGGTAATTTAGTATCAAATATTAAAGCTGTGTGTTTAAAAAAAGTCTTTTGGGCTCTTGTAATGTTTGATCTAATTATTTTGGTCCCTTTCCACAATTTATTTTATCTGTCCTATCCTGCGGGTTCAGCAGGGCATTTCACTGCTCCGACAAGACGACCGACCGACGAGTAACCAAGGTGGTCCACGCTCAAGTGATATGTATCGGCAACCGTCGGGCATGTCATGACTGTGCGGGTGATCCCGGCGGAGGTTCGAGTCCATCCTCGGGCACGGGTGTGTGTGTTTGTCCTTAGGATAATATAGGTTAAATAGTGTGTAAGCTTAGGTACTGATGACCTTAGCAGTTACGTCCAATAAGATTTCACACACATTTGAACATTTTTGGGCTTGTCATGGCTGTCCAGACCTCACTGCAACCGCACCCCGACTGAACTTCTGCCGCGTCCTGAGCCAACAACTGCCAGGTCCAAACTGCACTGTTAGCGCCTCCCAACTCACTGGCAGACCCAAACTCACCCCCAACACACGACAACCGGGAAGTAATAGCACTCAGCAAGGATAATACGCCAGGGCTTATATCGATAAGCACCGCTGCTGCCACTCACGGTCAGGCAAGGCGGCACCTCAGTGACACCAGTAATGGAAATTAGCATAACAAGATGGTAGTACAGTAAGAACAGGATTTCGAATGAGATATGGCACGAACACGAGCCACGCACATCTCATTCTCTACAGAAGAGTCAAAAGGACGCAATCATATTCTTATATAACTGACCATACTTATTCGTTTTTATGCAAATTATGTTTACGTAACATTTAAATAATTTACTTATTTCTCCTTACTGCATATATGGCAAAGTACAAGTAAATACGGAGGCAGTACACTGGCTGCTTACCGGCTGCCAGTGTTCTGGTTCCCGCTTCTTAAATCTTTAGATCAGTCGACAACAGCTGACGAAAGTGTGAGAAACACTGAGAGTGGGAGTGACAAATGGACACCCAACTTCGATGGTGTATATGTTAACATTCGTTTGGGAACTGTGATTTTTCCTGCCAAGGCCCTTTCCCAGCAGCATTACAAAACTGTTTTAACTAGCATCTACTGGACTTTGAGAGGCAGCTTCTTAAAGTTTGCATTTCCTGTAGGTCCTCTCTCCTATGTGACACATGGTATGTACAGTTTCCTACTAAAGCCGCCACAGTTTCCTGACGATTGTGCATATGTTTTCTCCTCTCTGTTAGCAAGTTAGGCACTGAGAAGCAGCTGGTGTTATCATAGTAACTTTTCATAGAAGTAAAACCGATCCCTGAAGTGACCGGTAAGAACATGAAAGGCGAAATTTTCACACTACAACGAAGTGTGCACTGATATGATACTTTCTGGCAGATTAATACTTTGTGCCAGGTCGATACTCGAACTCGGGACCTCTCCTGCAGCAGTGGATCTGTAAAGTTGGAAGGAAAGAGACGAGGTACTGGCCGAACTGAAGCTGTGACGACGAATCGTGAGTCATGTTGGGGTAGCTCAGATGGTAGAGCACTTGCCGGCGAGAGGCAAAGGTCCTGAGTTCGAGTCTCGGTCCAGCACACAGTTTAAATTTTTCAGGAAGTGTAATTACCAAAGGTGCTTTCCACTTGACGGCCTGTGACTGAACACTATTTTTTTTTTTTTTTTGGTGATTCACTTCAAGGGATACGGCTCTCTAATATTTTAGCTTAGAGGGAAAGGATTGTATGCCTGTACAATTATTGAAATTGTTATACTTGAATTCCCTAACTTTCTACCTTCAGGGATGTTCAAAATATAACTGTCGATAAGATATTCCTGGAGCTTACAATTGGAAAACACTGCAGCAGCACCAACATTTCCATTAGTTCTTACTCCCACGAAAAAGAACTACAGTTAGCATTTACAAGGACAAAGAAATTCATGCTGTTGAATGATCTGTAACCGAAAAAGTGGGAGCCACTGTCATGTGGACATTTGATGAAAATATGCTTTCCAACCATTGTCCCTACGGTGATTTAAGTGTACCACTTTTCCTCGAAACCATTTGCAATTCGTTGCCAGTCACCTCTGCTTAGGGTACCTGTAACCAACTTAATACGTGTGAGGTGATATGTAACTAATGGTTTTCGTTTCTTTGTTTGTAGCAGGATATAGTGGCTCACCATCAACAGAAGGATGATGTGGATGAAGTTGGACACCTTCATGTCGAGTTGCATCCCTCATTCTCCACACAGGTTTTCAAAATTTTCCTAGTATAGAGTTTCCATAATTCTACATCCTCTCATCAAACCAAACCTCCAAAAATGACTTTAAGTTTAGCAACGAGTCCGCAGAAAGCGGTGTAGCCAATGTACACCTAATCATTCCTTCGCACTGAAGAGTGTACAAGTTAATTTATCCCTTTCCTGGATTACCTTAATGGCACGGCGCATTGAAATTCCTCCTACCCTCAGCATATCTCCCGTTTATTTAAAGCAGTTCGTGCAGAAGATTGGATTCGTTTGGACACTCAGGAAAGCAATCTGTATGGCTAAAGCTCGGGAGTTTGGTAGCTTATCACTTCCAAATAAATCTCGGGACGCTATAACGTTTATTAACAAACACCGAATAACGGTTTACTACAAAAGAGTAGAAATAGTTCATCACAAACGTTATTAAGAATCCTGAGCGTAGTTAAGACAACTGGTCCAGAGAACATACTGGGACTACCTGTAGCGGAGCAAAAATCTCCTGCATAGTTCTACAACTTCTTCACTATTCGTACATGATCAGTAGCTGAATAATTTTCATTTGTTCTCAGATATGGTTCAAATGGTTCAAATGGCTCTGAGCACTATGGGACTTAACTTCTAAGGTCATCAGTCCCCTAGAACTTAGAACTACTTAAACCTAACTAACCTAAGGACATCACACACATCCATGCCAGAGGCAGGATTCGAAACTGCGACCGTAGCGGTCGCGCGGTTCCAGACTGTAGCGCCTGTAACCGAATGGCCACCCCGGCAGGCTGTTCTCAGGTATAATGGGTTTAATGCTTAGTGATACAGTATTGCCAAAGCTTTAAGAATTAGGGACCTCACAGCATTTACTGCGCGGAACTTGGACAATATTAAGTAACATTTTTAAACAAAAGTTTCAGATTTCGCCCCAGACATATACAACGCCAAGGAATATTCTTTCCCTAGGCTGGCTCACATTTCAATCCATTGACTCCCTATAGCTCCATGTGGTACGTCCGTTATACATATCTGCGTCGGAAACAATTCCTCATTAGTCATTGTTGTTCTACAGTGCCGCAGTAGGATATTAATTACTTCTGATAGCTGCAGCGTAGTAGTAATATGAAAAATTTTGAAAATATAATGCCATCCAAAATAAGAAGAATCTCACAAGTTACAACAATGGATCGCAATTGTGTGCATTAATAAACAAGGGAGGTTAAATTTTCAGGCTCCGATGATATATTCAGCAAACAGTTTCCCGTGTGTTTGTTGTTCCTCCATTTGTCAATGACTTACAACAGAACTGTTACTTGTGATTAAAATATTGGAAGAAGAGTAGATTAATTATCTACGACGTTTCTAGTGCAGAACGTCTACCGTGAAATGTGCAAACTAAAATCGTTCAGTTTCTAGTGTAGAATGTCTACCGTAAATAAGGCAAACTAAAATCATTCATTGGTACTTATTATATCTCATTTTAGGTAAGACTGAGGATGGTAACTGCGGTCTAATACCATACACATGTTCATGAAAATAACGGTATATACCATTACATGAATAACTGTTCCTCTACGCTCTTGCAACTACGTGAAAACAAAGTCACATAGTACAAGTTCTTCAAGTTAATAATGATAATAGAGTTAATGGGTACAGAACATTGTCAGAAAAACATCTGTTACTCCCTAAGTCCATCAGCAGTATATCGTCGTGGCAGCGATTCTGTGATCAATATCAACCCCAATCCCCCCTCCAGCACTGACTGACGACGTAACGTAATTAATAGGCCATTAACTTAATCGCTAGCTGACTGAGAAGGAAATTAAGATGTATCGCTGAGATGTGCAGTTTTTCGCCAACGACCTTCTAGATTTACTGACCGTAGATCTACGCTGACAGGGCTCTAAAAACGGATTACGAAATTAAGTACTGGAGGCCAGTCGCCGGCCCAAGTTGAGCTCCCATTTCGCATGATTTATCGCCGAACGTCTGGGAGTACCGCTGGGCAGTGTAGTCGGCGCTAGCGCGGACGAGGGAGGACTTCCGCGATATTCTCTGCAAAACAGGAGGCACGATACTTCCGTCAATGAGACCAGAGTAGCTGCTTTGGCCACAGAATTGATTAGCGCAAATACATGCTTCAGCTTTCCAAGTAAAGTTGTTGATGCTTGTGCTATTCTGTCTGATTCCTAATCGCGAAAGAACAAGTCAGCCATCACGAATGTAGCTCAGAGATGAATACTTGTTTAATTGAACTTCTCATAATAATACTGTAATGTCGTGTCCTCGAAACGATGACACTTTTAAAATGTCATGTATCGCCAAGCAGAATAAAAATAATGTATTGCCTGTTTTGTCTGATGGTACACGGCGAATAGCAAATTCACTTTCACGGACTGAAAATGAAAACAAAAAATACCTTTGAAAACTGTCACGAAATTAAAGGTTCTCAAATTAGACGCAATAAAAATGTCGTAAACCGATTGAGTCATAAGACTAAACATGCAGCAACCTTTGAAAACTGTCATGGAGTCGAAGGTTCTTAAATTACACGCAATAAAAAAATCTCTTAAACCGCTTCAATCATAAGACCAAATAGAAACTGAACCCATCATATATTCTCGGTATGCAGGTGTATTCTCCAGGCATTTATGTCGAGGAACCATCTCCCGGTTTTAAAAAATTATGGCTTTTTATCGAGAAGCAGACTAAGAAGTTGTTTTTTAGATATTAATACCCAGCTGCAGATTCTGAGACAGCTATGCACAGCAAATGGCTTCAGTTTCACATAAGTAAATTATATAAATTTAACTTACTAGTACTTCTCACATGAGTTTCATTCCCAGCTGTAGCAGGAAAAGAAGGGAACAAGAGGAAACATACGAATAAATTGCTGTTTATATAAAATACTCTGACTGAAGAGTTAAGTGCCAGCTGCCTCACTCTACCTTCCTCATCACCTTTATAAATATTCCCAAAAATTTTCCCATGCGAACATATTCCCACTTCTTTATGCACAAAGAGAAGAAGACATTGGTAGTGGCAAAGAGATGGAAAGAAATACTGAATTACAGTAGACAGTGTCTGTGTTACAGAAAGAGCGACTATGGACAAGGTTAAAGAAAATACGAACGGTAACAGGTCACTGTGAAAAATTAATGACAAAATGGGATCCTGCCATTGACCCTTTGTTGAGTGGAATGCTGTATGATGCTCCACACATGATTTTCTCTAATCCGCCTCGTTACGGCCAGTCTTTTGATCCAGGGGGATGAAACAGGATGTGTGGTAGAATGTCTAAAGCGGTTGGACATTGATATGTCATTGGTATCCATATATTGTGCTAGATCCCTCGTCAAACAACTTGGAATAACTTAACACCTATGAAATGTGCACATCGTTAGTCGCTTAGCTAAGTGGACTTCTTTGTACTTTGTTCACTACTTGCTCCTTAATAGTAGTAGTAGTAATAGTAGTGGTCTCAGGGTGCTATCTAATTAACCCTTGTGTCTCGTTGCTTATAAAGTTGACTTTAGGGCCATGGCAGGATTTAGCACAACAAATATTTCTCTTTACTAGATGTAATTCTCTCTCCACCCTATCAATTATTGATTTAAATATCCACAAATAGAGGTCAGTGTTTGCCTTTCGCTCATGATGGTACTCCATCCACACTAAGCTTTCCTCACCCAGAGAATCTATTATTGTGAATGTGACGACGCTACAGTGCCTATATTAACAGGTATGCGGCCTGTTATATGACATTTCCTAATCTGCTGTCAACTGCTCCCAGAATTTGACAATTATTAGTGGTCAGGGTAGGAACATCTACATCTGCACACACTTTTTCATGTAACTTAGGGGCACCCGTTCATACTAAGTTGTTTTGTTGGATAGCAACCAATACGTATGTAATAAAAATAAAAAAGCCATCAGCTGTAAATTTATCTCCAAGTTATTTTATAGGCTACTGCTTTCGCACGTCGTCCTCTTTTCAAGATAGTGGTTGAATATTTCAATGAAAAGATATATGCATGTCTTATATGAACAACAGCCAATCTTCGAAATAGCTTTTTTATATTTATTACTCTTCCATACAAATCGTTCAAGATCACACTAGCTACAGCACCTGTATCTCACACAACTGTTATTGGAATATTCCCAACATGCGTGTGCTTCTAATGTATACAACGACACAGTGATTGTTATTATTACTCTGAATATTATTGCACTGGTGTCACATATGATTGTTCCAGTACCTGTTGTTGTTGTTGTGGTCTTCAGTCCTGAGACTGGTTTGATACAGTTCTCGTTCCAGTACCTAGCCTTTTTGAAATCGTGTATTTTTCCAAATATAACCTTAGGCTCTCTTGGCGCAGCTGAAATGGTTCCAGGTTAAAAATTTCCTTCCATGGTCATTCCAACTCCGTAACAGACGAATATTTGGCTGCAAAAAATCGTGTTAACTAATTGTATGTCCTGCAGTATTCTGTTACCTTTGTAGCTCCCCATCGTTCTCAATAAAACCACTGGCAAGTGATTTTGTTTGTGCATTTGGCCAAGATCGCATCATCACCCCCATGAAATTCTTTTATAAATACAACTGGATATCCGTCTTCTGTCTGACATGAACAGTTGAAACAGTTTGTACAGTATTAAAATTTCCTCCATCGTTACAAAAGCGAAGATTGGCCCAAACCCCTTGTCACACAGTGAATAGTATGATAATGCAGTTGAATTTAGCACTTGCATATGCTACGTTACGTGTGGTATAGCTTCATGAAAAAAGCTGTCCCTAGAGCCTTGTGCACCTGATTTATCGTCATGTACTGTCTCTTTCAGTTCAGCTGATTAGTGCTTTATTGTATTTAATTCATCACTACCAGCCTGCTGCTATAGTGATATGCCTTGGTTGTTATTTTTTCTGTTGCTCAACGAAACTCGACGTCAGTTTGATGAGCAGAACGACAAGCTTATAGCTTGACCTCATTAGAAATCGTGCCTGCCTTTCTTTGATTTTCACATTAACTAATTGCTGGATTTTTGCATCCCTTCCAGATACCGAAGAAGCCAAATGAATACCCATCTTCCATCTTTGCAATTCGTATTTCTCATTTAACAATTTCTCCTGTTCAGCAAGAATAAAGTCTACTGTATGAGACAGCTGCTGAACAGAGTAAGATAGATTGGTTTGCGTCCCTCTAACTGAGGGTGTTTGTACAATACTAGGTAGCCCGCTTGTGGTAATTTTAACACTGCTTTCTCATACGATAATCCCTTCGCTAAAGCGTTCAGTTTTGAAACATTTCTTTTCCTACGTTTTGGACGTCGTGGCAAGTTCAGTAGATATCGCATCTTGTTTAATGGATCATTCGGAAATTTGGACAATTTCTATGAAAATCGAAGCCTCTTTTTAGACTTCGAATGAAGTTCTATAGGCATCACATCTTGTTTTCGTGACAGTTCGCAAATTTGTGCCAGTTCTGTAGACATTGCAACTTGTTTGCTTGTATATTCACCCACACGACGTAATACTACACTGACGAAGAAACTTTCTCCAACTGTCTAAACAATGCAGCCATTCATTTAACGATTGGTTTTCGCGAGTGCTCAAGAGTCAATCTTACTACGTAATACTCTGTAGGATCTTTACCATAAACTGGATTTAATAACTATTCTTTAAAATGATTACCCTTTCCTGAATCAGAATAATTACTTACAGGGCCACCTTCTCTCTGCATTCACTTTTAACTCCTTGGCTTATACAGCCGGATCACAGCCCGTCTCAGATTTCAAGTCCGTTACTACATTGCCAGCTGTCAGATGGACTGAGCAGCCATATAGCTTAGTGTTTATTCTTCTCTGTTAATAGATGGCATGAAATGTAATACATCACTGGAAAACCAAGAAATTGATCTAAATGGTGGTGTATAACACCCTCGATTTCTTTCGATATTTTGCGACTTATAGGCAAGCTTTCTCCGGTTTAGTTAGGTTTACTCCCTCTAATTCTACCAAGATAACAACCTCCAGAAGTTGTGTAGTATTCAAAGAAACGAAGGAGAAAAGTGATACGCGGTATGAGTGTGAGAAATGTCTAGTGGCGTTGCACATGCCCGTATTTTTCTATGGTATACCAAAAAAATCTTCTATAACAGTATTAGCTTTACTTCTCATAACTTCAGTAAACAGTAATGATAGATTTATAAAGAATTTCTATCAAAAAATTAAATAATTTTGAGAACAATATGTAAGAAAAAAAACCTTGATGTTCGTAATTATAAATATTAAAAGCACGTTCAACTATTGGGAGAAATATTAGTACGTCAATGGCTTAACTACGGTGGTTTTGTCACAATATGAAAACACGAAAACAATCTAGCAGCACCTTAGGTAAATGTTCTACAGACACACAGAATTCACTTTTTCCCTGGACCAAATTCGAAAATATTGTATAAAATTGCTGTCGATCTATTATGGAAGTACGATGCTGAATTCTTACCTATTGTGATTTGGTTCTTTCTACAAGAACGTCAGTATCAAAACGTGTCATTCGTAACTTTCGCTTACTGCTCCAGCGACAGCCATCTACGTATCCTCGTTATTTTCCTGGTTTTAATTTTCATATTCGTTGTTCTGTTTCTTTCTCCACTCTGACTCAGGCAGTATACATTTCATGGAACAGAAAATATAGCATTTGCTTTAGTACATTAATATGCATATAATTAAAATATGTCCTTTCAGTTGACGTCAGTTACAATATCGCGTTCTCGAATGGGCGCCAGTTATATCATGTATCGCCAAGCAAAAATATATGATAATATCTATCCTCTTCTGTCTGATGGTACGTGGCATAAAGCAAAATGAGTTTCGTGGTCTGAAATGAAGCATTTTTTCCCTGAAAATTATCACGAAGTTGCAGATAGTTAAATTAGCTGTACCGAGCGAGATGGCGCAGTGGTTAGCACACTGGACTCGCATTCGGGGGGACGACGGTTCAATCCCGTCTCCACCCATCCTGATTTAGGTTTTCCGTGATTTCCCTAAATCGTTTCAGGCAAATGCCGGGATGATTCCTTTAAAAGGGCACGGCCGATTTCCTTCCCCATCCATCCCTAACCCGAGCTTGCGCTCCGTCTCTAGTGATCTCATTGTCGACGGGACGTTAAAAAAAAACACTAACCTAAATTAGCTGCAAAAATATACCGATTCAACCAGGAGACTAAAAGACCGAAACCGAATGTATCACATATTACATTTTACTACTCTCACTCTTTTCATGCTGTGACCCCTATAGTTATTTTCTTAAATATTTCATGTACACCGTATATCACTGACTGAGGTTAGTTGAAATTACGTATTAGACCAAATTAAATCATTAAATTACATGATTTATTGCTGAAACATTCCATATCATAAAACATTGGCTTTTCTCTCCTAATGAGTCATGCAAGCAAAATGGATTTCAATAATGAATGACGAATCTGTCTTTATATTTTCTTATTTCAGTGAGTAGAATGTAAAACAGCGTGAGAGGGCTTGAAAATGTCTACGTTTATAGTGCCTCTGGGTTATTAGACAAATCATTAGACATAAAGACATCGCAAAGTACGTAACCTCGATAAGATACAAAAGGGAACTAAGTAAGACATCTCACAATGTGCTGTTGCTCCAGTTAATGAAACTTCCATCTTCGGCCATCATCTAATATAAATTTAGATTTTTAATTAACTGCATTGACTTTGGGTTGTAGGTCTAACGTTTAAAAAGAAAACAATACTTCTTCTTCTACTTCCTTTTCTTTTTACACCACTTATCCCATATCTTCACGGTGTTGGTATGTTATAATGGATCTGGCAATTTTAGTAATAGAGGATGAGCAGACACCCTTCCGTCACCATTCACACCCCTTCCCCCCACCCCCAGGGAGGAATGTGTGTACGCCATCTGTATGCAGCTAGTACTATCCTTTCGAAAGTGCGATAATAACAGTATTTACCCAGTCAGATGTACAAAACCACGTCTTGGCTAGATGACCGGCAGATCGGGTCTCGTCGTTAATCCGCTGGACAGATTCGATTCAGGGCCCATGAATCACCACGAATCCCCAAAGTGGGGTGTGAGCGGGTGCACCTATGCGGTCAGGACTCTTCATGGAGTATGTATCAAAGCATATTAATTTATGGGCCAAACATTCGCGGTACTTTCTTGTGTGTTGTTTCGAAGATGATTTTAACGTCTTATACTCGTATATTATAAATGAAAGGATCTACAGCCACCATGGAAATGAAATCGTTGCTCCAAAATCGTCAAAACTGTAAGAAACACAACAAGAAAATTAAATGGTGATAATAGTTAATAATGGTTTGATATCTGAAAGATAACAATTCTTTAAATCACAATATTTTTAACTGAATAAACTGATTCATAGCTATATTTTGTGTTAATTGGGCGGATCTTGTGACATTTCTGAATTAATTATATTTTAAGCTCTCCAATGTCTTTCCTCTTCGTCTGAAGAACTGTTTCGAGAAACTGGAATAGCATCTTAAAAGGAGTAAACGCTCTGAAGTTTCCACCATCTAGGACGTTTCACTAATAAGATGCACACAGATGGTTTTCCCTATGTTAAAAGAGCAGTTGTATGAACATATAATCTGATACACTTCAGTTGAGACTTATATGAGTTGGTTTGTAATTAGAAACTTGAGTCATGTAAAATAAAACATTAAGAGACATCGGTAAAATATGTTTCGTTGTTTAATAACTTTTGTTTATGATTTATCGTGCATATGAAAATGTTTTATAACAGCAGAAAATATAACTTTCATGACTTATATTGCCACTAAATAAATCAAAATATTACATGAAGTGGAGGGTATGTCATATTGGTATGGGCGTAACTACAGTCTTGGCGACCCCAGGGTATATTCGTAAAACGAAGTTCCCATAAGACAATGTCTTACGAACCTACTACCGAACGATCATGTCGCAACATACGCATGTGGGCAACCACAAATGGCTGCAAACACAGAAAGACTAAAGCAGAAATTAAGAAGCAATCGATCAGCTGACTGATTCAGGACACTTTTATAACGGATAACCTATCTGGTGTTCATAATTTCCCTATCGATTGTAATACGAGTTACCTGAAAAGTCTGTCACTATTTGAAGCATTAAAGAAATTTCCGACAGAATACGAACTTCGAATCAACGATTACTAGCATAAAGAGGAAGTGAAATCTGGAAACAGATTTCCGCAACTGTCACTGTGAGAGGAGTAAATAATTTACTCAAAATAGTGTGAGACGCTATAAAACTGTTCAGGTTTAAATCTGTGTCTCCTTCTTCGTGGGACACGTTTTGATACAGTGAAAACCGGCTTTCAGGTCATTACCCAGGTACAGAGAAATAAACAGTATCCTAGAAAAGTCTCTGATCTTCTTGCTGGAGAATTAATGAAAAAGAACGTAAAATAGTTAAGCAGTCATAGTAGCTGTCTCAGTTTAACACTCGGGACGAGAAGCCACGGTTAGAAAATTCGCCTAGACTGTCTAGTTCACTACGTGATGAAGTCTACCACTTAAAGACCAAAGGTGAGACGACAGTCCCAGACCACGGTTACATAGTAAGCAAGATATCGAAGCCCGGGTATCAGGGTGTCAGGGTAGCAAGCACGAAAATCGCTGACAGCTCCATTAACTTCCAGTACAGCGTTCACTAATTGGCAAACTGATTTCAGCTGGCAGATGAGGGCCGTGTGATGGATGGATTACAGGATGACGAATGTATTGGTGAAGAACTATTTGTGGCCTCCTGATATGGTGGAATAAATAGGTCTGCATTAGCTGCGCCTCCTAGGAGCGATGCTTTTGCCACCTGCCGGCGAAACGGGCGCCCTAGGTCGCAGTGGTGGTGTCCTGAATTTTCCTCAGCTACATGCTTGGTGTCATTGTTGTTGCTATACTGACACGCATTGTATGGGATCTCGTTATCATTGCCCAAGCTCTGTCATGTATACGTAACGTGTAGAGCTGTACTGGGAGAAGTGTGGGATTCCTAGAGCTATGCAAGATAGCTGCGTGAGGTGGTGCACTCCCTAACATCATGCAACCCAGCCCCTATTCCACCCTTACTACACTGAGTAAGACTTTGCAATAAACTCATCCCCTTCATCAGAAATCCCATTACAACTTGCATCGTCAATGTTTATATCAAGGTTATCTGACGCACCTTGTTCTGGAATTAACTCCGTATCAGGTTCTCTCCAGATATCTTATGAGTCACTGAGATCCCTTTGATCCAGCATCCGAAGAACATCATCATCTAAGATTTGCTTGCGGCCATTTTCGTACTTTATGACGCTCACGCTGTGAAAAATAACAAAAACAAAACGAATCCATCAAAATATGCAACATAGTATACAGGGTGGACCATTGATCGTCACCGGGCCAAATATCTCACGAAATAAGCGTCAAACGAAAAAACTACAAAGAACGAAACTTATCTAGCCTGAAGGCGAATACCAGATGGCGCTATGGTTGGCACGCTAGATGGCGCTGCCATAGGTCAAACGAATATCAACTGCGTTTTTTTAATAGGAACCCCTATTTTTTATTACATATGCGTATAGTACGTAAAGAAATATGAATGTTTTAGCTGGACCACTTTCTTCACTTTGTGACAGATTGCGCTGTAATAGTCACAAACATATGGCTCACAATTTTAGACGAACACGTAGATTTTTTAAATTAAGGTACTGAATGTACAGCACAATGGACTCGCATTCGGGAGGACGACGGTTCAATCCCGTCTCCGGCCATCCTGATTTAGGTTTTCCGTGATTTCCCTAAATCGCTTCAGGCAAATGCCGGGATGGTTCCTTTGAAAGGGCACGGCCGATTTCCATCCCCATCCTTCCCTCACCCGAGCTTGCGCTCTGTCTCTAATGACCTCGTTGTCGACTGGACGTTAAACACTAATCTCCTCCTGCTCCTACTGAATGTGGGTACGTTTGAACATTTTATTTCGGGTATTCCAGTGTGATACATGTACCATTTTGAAGATATCATTTCTGAGAACGCATGCTGTTACAGCGTGATTACCTGTAAATACCACATTATGCAATAAATGCTCAAAATGATGTCCGTCGCCCTCAATGCGTTTGGCAGTACGTGTAAGTACATTCCTCTCAACAGCGAGTAGTTCGCCTTCCGTAATGTTCGCACATGCATTGACAATGCGCTGACGCTTGTTGTCAGGCGTTGTCGGTGGATCACGATAGCAAATATAGTTCTATTTTCCCCACAGAAAGAAATCCTGGGACCTCAGACCCGGTGAACGTGCGGGCTATGGTATGGTGCTTCGACGACCAATCCACCTGCAATGAGATAATGCTATTCAATACCGTTTCAACCGCACGCGAGCTATGGGCCGGACATCCATCATATATAAGGTGCATTGCCATTCTGTCATGCAGTGAAACCTCTTGTAGTAACGTCGGTAGAACATTACGTATGAAATCAGCATACATTGCACCATTTAGATTGCCATCAATAAAACGGGGGCTAATTATCCTTCCTCCCATAATGCCGTACCATACATGAACCCGCCAACGTCCCTGATGTTCCACTTGTTGCAGCCATCGTGGATTTTCCGCAGCCCAATAACGCATATTATGCCGGTTTACGTTACCGCTGTTGGTGAATGTAGCTTCGTCACTAAATAGAACGCGTGCAAAGATCTGTCATCGTCCCGTAATTTCCCTTGTGCCCAGTGGCAGAACTGTACACGACGTTCAAAGCCGTCGCCATGCAATTCCTGGTGTATAGAAATATGGTACGGGTGCAATCGATGTTGACGTACCATTCTCAACAAGGACGTTTTTGAGATGCCCTATCCTCGCGCAATTTGTCTGCTACTGATGTGCGGATTAGCCATGACAGCAGCGAAACTACCTGCTTGGTCATCATCATTTGTAGCGGGTCGTGGTTGACTTTTCACATGTGGCTGAACACTTCCTGTTTCCTTAAATAAGGTAACTATCCGGCGAACAGTCCGGACACTTGGATGATGTCGTCCAGGATACCGAGCACCATACATAGCACACGCCCGTTGGGCATTTTGATCACAATAACCATACATCAACACGAAATCGACCTTTTCCGCAGTTGGTAAACGATCCATTTTAAAACGGGTAATGCATCACGAAGCAAATACCATCCGCACTGGTGGAATGTTAATTGATACCACGTACTTACACGTTTGTGACTATTACAGCGCCATCTATCACAAAGCGGAAAAAAGCGGTCCTACTACAACATTCATATTTCTTTACGTACTACACGAATATGTAACAAAAATATGGGTTCCCATTAAAAAAAAAAACACAGTTGATATCCGTCTGACCCATGGCAGCGCCATCTAGCAGGCCAACCGTAGCCTCATCTGGTTTCCTCCTTCGAGCTAGACCAGTTTCGTTCTTCGTAGTTTTTTCGTTTGAGGCTTATTTCGTGCGATACTTGGCACGGTCACAATCAATGGACCATCCTGTATACCAAGTGAGGTCCTGCCACGGCGCCAACTGTGTGTTTAATTAAAGAATTTTAGATCTAATTATGTAACACGTATTTGAAACAGCTGTAAGGTGCATATAAAAATCAAGAATAAGTTGGTTTTTAGAGATGCCGCAGTGTCCCAAAGAATTACTGTCTGGGGTCCCTAGAATGCACCGTTTGGTATATACAGCAATAAATCAGGTGTCATTCTAATTAGAGGTACAGGAGCAGTTAGCTTCCCGTGCTCACATAGCTCGTCTGAATACGTCTTCACTCTTGTCATGTTTTTGTTAGGAAATTCGCACTCGAAGCCCCATTTTTCACAGAATCTGGATATTTGCCGAATCCCTGTTCTATTTTTCTTTGGCAGAACCGTTCCTGGGAGGCCAAATGTAGTACCCGCGTCTATAGTCTCGGACACCAATGATACTGTATCAAGAATACTTTAATTCGTTCCAGTATTTCACGCTGAGTAAAAAGATTGTAGAATACAACTGTGTTTATAGGACTTATTGCTACATCCCGTTCGTTACACTTCTTGCTCGTAAGAACTATGTTTGTCAGATGCTTAAGAACGTCAATGAATCTCTCTTTAACTGCGTAAACGTCGCAGTTTCTGCAAGTCTGACGGATTTTATTAAGTGTTTGTCAAATTACCTTGAAAGTACCCGTTTTTAAATTCTACCACTGCGGCATTCTGCAGCTAAAAAACATCTGTAAGTAGACACATCGTCTCTGAGGAACAAATATAAATTGTGACTTAATTATTTCTTGCACACAGTTGTTTATGCCACTCACGAAGGATAGTTGCCCACAGCCTTGGTCACAACATTAGCTCACATCTAGCCCTTTCGTTCTGTAGATTCAGTTAACCGATATTCGAGTCCTGGTTAATCTTTGTCATGGATGAATAATTTAAGTGATTCGCCCACGTTAATCTATGAAGAATCTCCAGAACCATCTTTAAGTATTTTACACAGTGAACGGCAGACTTGACTTGTATAATTTATTAATTTATGTATCTATCATTTCAGTTTTAAATTTTCCTGCGGTGTTCTTTGGTGCGCTATAGGACTTTCGGACGTCCCAGGGAATAGACTCTATACTCCCTAGCTAGTTACGCCCTGCTGGTATGACTGAGTAGTTTCCTTAAGTATGCGCGTATTATTTGCGTACGTTCTCTAAGAGTAAACAACACATCCTGATGTTACGCAATTCTCAACAATACAGGGCTCTCTGCAGCGGCTAAAGCCGTTGCTTAGCATTAGTTAGATGCGAGACAACCGGCGAATAAGCAGAAGGTGTCATTCACCGTTCCACAAAATCGGAGGGAAATCGTGAAATGCGAACTGCACTAAGAAGAGGCGGCAACGGTAGGAGTATGAAGGTAAGAGCTCCAAGACCATCTTAGTCCTGCCA
Source organism: Schistocerca piceifrons (assembly GCF_021461385.2). Taxonomy (NCBI): domain Eukaryota; kingdom Metazoa; phylum Arthropoda; class Insecta; order Orthoptera; family Acrididae; genus Schistocerca; species Schistocerca piceifrons. Next base: position 779,911,458 of record NC_060141.1, read on the forward strand.
GTCTGTAGTGCCCAAAACGAAGGTATTAGATCGGTTGCACCTTCATGGAGACACGCTATAGATTCTCGGTGACATATTAGGTCTAATGAATAGGGGTGTCTTTGACACGGCAGTAACATTCAGAGTAATTTAATTTAGCAAATCAGTCATCAAAACTCTTCATCATGGCTTGTAAGACGCAGCTTACGTTGTTAAACCCGAACTTTCACAAACTTTTTAAATATAGGCAAATCGCACTGCTACCACGCATTATTCGTTTTCCTTCGACATTTTTCGGCCAAATGCACTAAGGCACTCACTCATATATATATAGTCCAACAATTCAAACGTATCACTGTGGTGTCCCAGAACACATTTTCCTCATGTGCGTACATTAAGAAATAAGAAATCTCGTAATTTCTAGTAAACAGATTTCATGCATTAATCTATATTTTTGGTAGCAAACTGATTTGCTTTTTGGATTAAGTTGTCCTAATAAGTTAGCCTTCTAACGGAATGAAATGAGATTGGAAACTGTTGCTTCTTCCGAAAATATCTAGTTATCGTCTTTGTTCCAGAGCAGTTTGTGTCTTCAGTCCTGGTACAGTGTCCCATATTTTCTTATTTTGTTTCATTCTACGAGAGTGTGCTGAAACGTGACTCCTCCGAACTGTTCTGTGTGAAAATTCCTAAAGCTTTATTAAATAAAACATACGTTATTACGATTTAAAATCTTTATTTTTCATATCTACAAATTTACCTCTTCCGATGAGAGACCATTTTGTTCACACTATCGCTGTAGAATGTTTGACTTGTTCGTGGAACTACAACCTCACCAGTGCTTGCACAGTTTCATCACTATCAAAGCGAAGTCCACGATAGTGTTCTTTAGGTTATCGAAACATGAAAATCGGCTGGGGCCAAGGGGGGAGTGTATGATAGATGACAGTGAAGCAAAGGCGTCGGATGGTGGCAAATATCGCAACATTTATGTTTGGCCTGACAGTACCTGCTGAAGGATAGGGTACTCCATGTGTGAACGAACTCTTCAAATTCGGAACTCGATTACAGCACGATATTCACCATGCACCAACGTAGTTACGTTATACACCGCCATGTTATACGCTACAACTCGGAGCCCTCCAGAGTCAGAGGGTTTAAAATATGTAGACATGAAGGAAAAGGCGTGGAATGTTAGTAAAGTTCGAATTATTTCAAAATTTTCAAGAATTATCAGACAAAAATTTCGGAGGCACTATCTTTCGGCACGTCTTTATAATACTGGGTCGGCAGAGATCGATACTGCAAGCATAAATAACTTAGAGCAGTGGGTATCATTTGCATGTGGGCTCTTACGCCGCTGTGTAGCCCATAGTCAAGTAGCCGTCCCGCAGAGGAAGAGTTTATTAAGGGGAGATTTACCTGTTGGTTTAAAAAATAGTTTTTTTTAATTGCATTTTTGCATCTATTAAATTGTTTATAATCCACCACTGAAGCGGTTTTTCCAAATACGGAACGGAAATGTTTGTTTTTCGCGTTTGAAGAAATATTGTATCTGCCTGAAGTCGGCCGCTTTCACGTACCAGGATTTTTCTTTCGGAGGATGAGCTGTTGTGCCGGTGCTTTGGAGGAAACACACAAAATTCAAATGAAAGTTAGAACGCGTGTGTTTGGAAGTTAGCCTCCAAGCATGCACATTCTGGTGCGAAGACTGTGGAGATTGCGGCTTTCCTGGCAGTGAGCAGCTTCAGCGAAGGGTATTCAGCAATTCTGAACGCCATGACAACGATGGACGTCACTCTGGGTGTCTATTCGACGCAGTTCGCCAAGCATTCGGACGACCACAGGATTCAAGCGGCCGAAAACCGCTTGTCACCGGCCGTACGGGCGACTCTGGGGCAGCGCAGGATGGCCCAGATCGAGCAGAACGCCCTCTGTGAGGAAGAGGAAGTGCTAGTTTATGGACCCGGAATAGCAGATTGAACGTAAGTTGCATTATATTGCATTCATATGTAGTCAAAGCTTAAAACGCGTTTTTCTCGAAATGACTTTGTTTATCGTGCGGTATGGTAATATCAAATGTACTGAAACGATTGGCATGTTTCTTAGTTTCCAACGAAGCTAACTAAACTGTCTAGGAGTCGACGAAGTCGAAAACTCGATGAAAATACCGTATTTTTTCAAATGGCCGCCACTTTGTTTCCTATCGTTCAAATAACTTAAGCGAGGTACAACTCCTAAAGAATCATATATACTTCGCTAATGTCAACTCAATTTTGATTTCAGACGAGCCGGCTGACCTGTGACATACCGCGCGTGGAGGTCTAGCTCGAGATTTGGTTTCATTCCAACGGCACTTCCAACTTCGTCCTTCGACATTTCCAGTCGAAAACATTCCAGTGTGTAGAGAAAATGTCAATAAACATTTTAACCAAATTTGACATTGATATCTGTAAGAAGTCCCGGGATAAAAATTCTCAAAGAACATGATTTTTGAGGCCAACCTCCTCTTAAGTGCACGATATATTCGCTATAAATCGCTGGCAGCCTCGGTAGCAGTGTCGCCTGCCATCGATCGCTCCCTTTGACCCCGCCAAACACGAGCTGTTTACCAAGCAATTTCAGTAATTCGAACGCCACTATGTGCGTTCTGCGTGTTTAACAGTACTGTCAGTTGATCTGCGTGGCGAGCAATACTAGAAAGAAACAAAATAAAAACAAACAGAACCAGGTGGTACGTCAATGACTGCATTGCCTCTGCTGTCTCTGCAAGCCTCTCATAAATCGCACGTGGAAAATTCCGCGGACTTACTGATGATGTTAAGTGCTTTATAAGCCACGTTTTTCGTGAACACAGTAATTTGACGGAATAGTATCAACGAATAGAAGCTTAACATTCACATAACCTAACTATATTGTCGTTTCACTTCATATTATCATGCATTCTAATGGCAAAGTAGGTATTTCCTTTTCGTTACGCGAAGTGCACATTTACCTGCTTACCCACGTTGATATCATTTGCCATCTCTTCTATATATAGTGTACTAGAATAAGTTTAGGGTGGATGCCTTCTGTAAAGTATACATGTCCGCTATCGAAAATCTGCAATAACAAGCCACATTAGCAAATAAGATATCTCTGTTTAGTAGGAACACTATAAACAATTACGCATAGTTGGGACATTCCCGAAACCGCATCTGTTTCTTTTTAAAAGAATCTGCCGCATTTTGTTTGTAAGAAAATGGCTATCACATCTGTACATATCTTTTGAAAACAGTTTGAGCCGAACACCATAGAAATCTTTGCCAAAGTCAGTAAGAGTCTCATCGAACTAGTTATCTCGAGCTACTCTGTCGTATGAACGAGATGGCGCAGTCGATGTTTTTAAAATCCTTTGTAGTTACGGTAAAAAAGGCCATCTCATTCACAGTAGTCCCTCACACATAAAGAATAATGTAATGTTTCAATCGTTCGCGGTAAATAAGTGGTCAAGGAAGTATCAACTCAAATATGAAAGAAAATTCGTCAAACTCATTGTGGACTTGGCTCATAGTTGCTTTCTACGTATTCTACTGCTGTTAACAGCGATTTCGAGCGAACCTAAGTCCGAATTCTAGCCTTTACGTCACTCTCACCATGTTTAGACGAAATTCGTCAGCTTACTACTGAATAAATAATTTCATCCTGTAGGTGGGTGGCAGCTAGATTAAACCACGTTGAAACGACCAGTCATTCAGCAGTTAACTAGTACTAGGCTATGTCAAAATTACTTTTTACTTGTAATTATTCAGGCTTTGCCGGGGAGCAATGTCAGGTTGACTAAACGGGTTTCTGCCGGTTATTCGCTTCTTTCCTGCACTATATTTCAACTGCGTCACTCTCAGTCTTCTTCAGGTGCTGTCCGATACTAATTCCAGTGTGCGTGCTTGCGTGACTCACGCGCAATTCACTGCACGTTTGGAGCAGGTTAAGCAGGGCCTGCTGTTGCTGCATCGTAGGTTCACAGTTGTTGTTTGGTCCTCTCTTTGTGGTTCGTCTTCTCATTGTCACTAGTGCTATTCATCTTCTCTGGCTTCCCGGAAATTATTCCAGCAGCATGTCTCATTCCAATGTGGAACGAGTCCGGTATTTATGACTACGTTGTCCTAGGCGTTCCCTCTGCGGTCCGCTCCGCGTCTGGCGCTCTGTTCGTGTTGTGCGCCGACCAATAGCAACGACTGTAGCGTGTCCCAGTCGCGGCTGTTCCGAACGTTGTGCGCGTACTTTGTGGCCATTATCCGTTGTCAATACACCTGAATTAAGTTCTGAATGACGTCCAAGCTGTGCTAGGCGTTTTATCTGCCGATTGACGTCATTTTAGTCCTTCTGTGACCTGAGACGTTCTGTTATTGTGATGTGCGTGTCAGGCGTTCCGTCCGAAGTTCTTGCCCCCAAGAGCGGCTGCAGTCTCATGTTCAGTCCGACACTGTTCAAATTGTCGCTCGAGACTCGGAAGAACGCTCCCAGATATTGTGTCTGTTGTCTGAGGTACCATTTCACGTACGTCCTTTGATACGTGTACTGGGCTACTATCCCTAATTCCATCTATATACTTTTGCCCCTTGGGATCTGGGTGTTGCCTACGTTTACGTTGCGTCTTCAGAAGGTCGAGTGCTGGGTTCCAAGCCGAGCTCAACTGGAAGCCGGTGTCCCGGTTAATGAGATTCTCCGCGACCTTAATCTCAATAGATTCTTTGATGACGCTGTCCCAGTGTGTCGATGTTGTGTTAAAATCTTGATATCATTATACTTCATAGAATGGCTGAGTTCTAAACAGTGCTCGGCAGTCGCTGACTTGGTCGCCTGTCTCAGCCTTTGGTGCTCTTTGCACCTGATGTCAACGGTCCTGGAAGTCTGGCCGATGTATGCCATCCCACATTCACATGGTGCGTGGTAAACGCCCGGTTTTTGTAGACGCAAGTAATCCTTCACACTCCCTAGCAGAGCCTTAATCTTGGTGGGTGGATCGCGCACGCTTTTAACGTTATGTTTGAGGAGAAGTCTGCTGATTTTGGCAGATATCGGCCCAACATGTGGCAAATGTGCAACCTTTGGCGTTTCTCCTTGTATCTCCTCAGGATCCTCTGGTGGCGAAACCGGGCGCAGCGCCTTTCGAATATGTCGAGAGGAGTATCCATTTTTGTAGAGCACAGATTGTAGATGTTGTGTCTCCGTCACCAAATTATCCGGATCTCACAGAGTTCGCGCCCAGTGTACTAGTGTTCTGAGTACACTGTTTCTCTGTGCCGGGTGATGGCAACTGCTGGCTTGCAGGTACAAGTCAGTGTGACCGGGACACATCGTGACTGAAGTTACCATCTCCCTTCCTCTTAACTAGTACCTCTAGAAAAGGGAGTAGTCCATCTTTCTCCAGCTTCATGGTGAATTTAATGTTAGAGTGGCGTGAGTTTAGTTGGTCCAAGGAAACATCGACCTTTCCCCCCCCCCCCCCTCCCCATGGGGCCATATGACAAAGGTGTCATCCACGTAGCCGGCCGCGGTGGCCGTGTGGTTCTAGGCGCTGCAGTCCGGAACCGCGGGACTGTTACGGTCGCAGGTTCGAATCCTGCCTCGGGCATGGATGTGTGGTATGTCCGTAGGTTAGTTAGGTTTAATTACTTCTAAGTTCTAGGGGACTGATGACCTAAGATGTTAAGTCCCAAAGTTCTCAGAGCCATTTGAACCATTTGAATCATCCACGTATCGGAAAAAGCATTTCGGCTGATCTGGGGCCGATGTAAGTGCGTCCTGTTCAAATAATTCCATACATAGATTGACCACCACCGGTGAGAGCGCGCTGCCCATTGCCACCCCTTCCGTTTGCTCGTAGAATTGACCCCGTATATGAAGTATGTCGAAGTCAGTATGTGTCTGAATAAGTCCAGAAGAGTACCGTCGAACTTTTCTCCAATCAGCTCTAGTACATCACCTAGCGGTACGCGGGTGAATAGGCAAACAACGTCAAAATTGACCATAATGTGAGAATCCGAGTTCTGTAGTTGTAGGAAATCATCTGAATTGCGAATTTGATGGACACACTTCCCCACATATGGCGAGAGTATCTTCTTAAGGTGTGGACCAGTGAGGTAGGAGGCTGCGCCAGTGTTGCAGACTATTGGATGTAGAAAACCCTCTTCCTTGTGCACCTTAAGACAGGCCATAAAATCTGGGTTGTACTGGTGCTTTAGCCCTTATCTGCGTAACGGTCTTTTCTGGAAAACCCGTTTCCTTTACAAGGGGCCTGGTCCTCCTATCCAGCTTGTCTGTGGGGTTCCTTTCTACTGGACTGTATGCCGTGTCGTCTACAAATAGTCACATCCTTCCTCTCATAATCTGCCTTCTGTAGGATGACGGTCGCATTCCCTTATCTGCTGGTAACACCACAATGCTGTCATCTTCTCGGAGTTTTTTGAGGGCCAACCTCTCGTCACCGGAGATGTTTATTTGGGCAGCTTGGTTTTAGTGAGCGCCCTACACGTCTCTCGTCGGACATCTTCAGCCTCACTGGCAGGAAGTTTCAAGGCCACCTGCTCCACTGCACTAATGAAGACCGCAACAGGAATATTTCTGGGGGTAACTGCAAATTTGAGGCACTAGCTCAGTACTTTCAAGGTGGTCGCTTCCAGTTCCGTGTCCCTAAGGCTGACGACAATTCGAGCGTTTTCGTTCCGCTGGGCCTTGTTCTTAAAACGCTCAATTTTTTTGCTTTTCATTTATAATAATACAGGACTTTCTCCTTAAACAGAGGTCTCCAGTACGGCTTCCTAACTTAACAGTTTCATTACTGAATTATTATTTCTTTGTCACGGCGCACTATCTGCTAAGTGTTCACTACTTTTCTGCTGTGTGAGAATTTTTATTAACAGCTAGACTGTTCACGAGCCATACTATAAATTGCAGTACAAGCTGGCATACAGATGCTTAAATAATAAAAATGACACAAATTTCCTCCACGTTAATCGACTTTCGACGCAAAATATCGTTATAGCTCACATTTTTGTCTTTTTATGTCTTCGAAAATATCTACAATCGGTTGTAGAGATAAATGTTTCGAGCGGCTACGAATTATCTTGGTAATTTCTTATTTTCAGCTTTAATACATCATAGGATATTTGTATAATAAGATACTAAATCCATCACAAATCAAATCAACTTAATGTAACGTGGCTTTCGATGGTTAAAATTATCTGGAGAAATAATTCAGTTCTGACACGCATGTGTGTAATATATGTCATTTTTCGACGATTTTTTTTTTCGGGTCGCCGTATCTCCCGTATTACTTAAACAAAATTGACCATAGATTTCCCATTAAATGAAACAAAAAGTTCACTGTTGAGGAACTTGTGGCACTACCTTCAGTGGTCACAGGTTCCTTTTGCTGTCGTAACACATCACATGTATACTGCCACATTTCCTTTTGCTGTTGTAATACATCACATGTATACTGCCACATTTGTAAACAACAGCAAAAGGAACCTGTGACCACTGAAGGCAGTGCCACAAGTTCCTCCAAAAATCTTCAGTAACAGTCACGCTAAAGCCTAACGTAAAAATGTTCGCATAGCTTTCCCACTTGTAAATTTTCATGTAAAGAAGTTACTCCATTAAGTTCCCTATGACTGTAAATGAAACGCCTGTGAAGAAAATACACTAGCTATAATGAGATGTACAGGAAACCACAGCATGTGGTGACAAGTAATCTTTAAAAACACGTTTCTGTTCTAAAATTTGTGAATATTGTTCTTAAATACTTCATTTCTCTTCGTAAATATAGTTAAGAGCAATTTTCTTACTTTTTAATAGAAAGAAAATAAAATACGGATGATGCTGTAAACACATATGGGTAAAAAATTAAAACTTTGTGTTTGCTTAAGGTGGGTTTTGTAAGAAAAAAAAGATGGACACAAGAGTAAACTTCAACCCCAACAGGAATATCGACAGAAAAATCTAACCTTGGAAAGCTTCTCAGCACCAGAGAAAATATGAACTGGACTATATTATTATTATCCATCAAAGACATAGAATCCAAACTCCAGAGGGCGAAACATACTCTTTTTAGGACATGGATCCAGCATGTAGACAACAGGATGAGTACATTAGAGGATTATTTGAAAAAGGTATCTCTGCAAAGCCTATGGAACTGTGTACTGAGGTAATTACGTGGAATCGTCACGACACCAGGTATAAATGTTCCAGATAATTTTATAAACAAGCAGGTGATGTAATGAAGACAATCATAACCAATAAGGGTCAGCACACATGCAGTGGAAGCCGCTGTTACATCTCTGCCAATACTTTAGACTGTCGATGAGAGTAGAATGAATTGGAATAATTTATACTGCTTGTAGAAAAAATTCGACAAACTTTCGAACAAACGGGAAGAAAAAGTATTACCTAACAAAAATGAATATGAAACGCCTGTGCAGCTTAGATAAAGTCTTGAAAGACATCGGTCCTAAGATATTTTATGGAGGAGAGCTCAAGGAATAACAGAAGGAAAACTGTAATAATATTGCAGAAATGAAATCCGAATGGTAGTTCACCTTTGCGACATCAAATATAGCCTGTCCTTTAAAAAATTTGTGATTGGATTAAGTCAACTATCCTATTGCTTTTGATTCGCTAGGGTTTAATAATCTCTCTTGTTGCACTATCTGATGTTCTGCGAACGGAGTAGAAGGAAATGCAGAGGGGAGAGAGGTCACGCGCATAGTTTACGGACCATTTCCCGCGGCGTGTCTGCGTTCTTGTCCCTTCAAGGAGCGGGAAGAGCATTCCCGCAGCATAAACATCCCTTTACGGGACGAGCACTCTTCCCGCTATGGTCTTTGGACTGAGTAGGGTAGCGCGAGGGGGGAGGGAAGGCACGAGGTGGCACTCAGGTCTCACGCTTCCTAAGGCAACAACATGGATGTAAGTGAAACGTCAGCTGGTATCAGGCAGCTCTCACACCCAACAACACACAGGGAAAACAGAAACAAAATACGAAGTTAAAAATTTATCCTCCCTCGTCCTAAATTTCTCAGCAGTTGATGACTAGGAATGACATGCTTTTCTTCTCATCTCCATTTATTTCGTCACATTTCTTAATATCTAGAACTTAAAATTTCTGATGGAACTACTGCAGTTTGCGAAAACTTGTCCAATAAAGTAGTGCATGAGTAATGACAGTGAACCGATTGGAGAACGAATGGGCAGAGGGCTGTACATGGCGAGAAGCTGTATTTCGACACACAGTTTCAGACCACACTACAGAATGGCCAGCATGTTTTTCCCATGGTCGTACAGCTTCGTCTATAACCGCCGCTCGCTACGGAGATACAGTATGTCAAAAAAGTATGCACCGAAGAAAAACAGTGTTGTTAAAGGACCATTTCAATAGTAATATCACGGCTATTGGACCTAATGAAATTTCTCATTTTTATTAAAGTTATAACTTTGGAATCATTTCAGGTGAAGCAAACCTATTGGTAAATGAGTTCAAATGTTCTAATGTGTGTAAATTATTAACGGACATACTGCTGAGGTCATAGGTCCCTAAGCCTACACACTACTTAACTTAAAGTAACTTACGTAAGGACAACACACACCCATGCCCGAGAGAGGACTCGCACCTCCGACGAGAGGAACCGCCGGACCGTGACAAGGCGCCCTCAACTGCACGGCCGTAAATGAGTTGTCCACCTGCTTGTTCTTCTTTTATTAGCAGTACTCTCTGCACTGAATAGCTCTTGCTTGCTGTTAAAACAGGGCTCGATTTTCCTTCCATTATTTCTTCGATATTTTGAGGATACGAGTTTTACGTCAGTGTGAGTACGATGAATTACAGCAATTTACAGCCAGTCGAAGTGGCCGAGCGGTTCTAGGCGCTACAATCAGGAACCGCGAGACCGCTACGGTGGCTGGTTCGCATCGTGCCTCGGGCATGGATGTGTGTGATGTCCTTAGGTTGGCTAGGTTTAAGTAGTCCTAAGTTCTAGGGGACTGATGACCACAGAAGTTAAGTCTCATAGTGCTCAGAGCCATTTTTTTGAACACCAATTCACAAACTTCTCATGCGTGAATATTTCGCGTTTGGTTCACATTCCTCTATTTCATATGAAAGAAAATTCTTCACGCTCTTCCATTGGTTCTCAAGTGTCAATGAAATTATGCTAATTCAATGATTACTTGAACTCCAGGAAGTTGTATACATTGGACGTTCAAAAAGAAATGCAACACTTCCTTTCTTCTTGCCCAATTTCGGTTTAAAAAAATGCGGAGTTTGTTGTGAAACTTCCTGGAATATTCCCGCTCCTGCACCTACAGCTTCATGAGAATGCGATAGCTGGCGGCGTCATACATGTCCTTCAAAACGGAGTCTGTAAGGGAAGTTCAGGTCAGATTAGATTAGTTTTTCGTTCCATTGATCCTCCTTTTTTAAGCTGAAATAACAACAGTAATCGTATGATTATATACAATACATCATTTTTAAGCTGAAATAACAATACTAGTAGTATGAGTATACACAATACATCATTTGTTTCTATTAAGAAATTCGTAAATGGAGTAGAAGGAGTTGGCCACTATTAAGTCTTTCAGGCTTCTTTTAAACTGATCTTCATTTGTAACAAATTTATTTTATGTTTGCTGGCAAATTATTAAAGATGAGGTAGAGGCAGTAGTTAGTATACCCAGTTCTTTGAAGAGATTTCTACAGGACGTGCGTGAATTTACTCCACAAATAATATGTATTACACGGATTTGGACTCTGAAAACTTTTGTTTGACTTGAAGAGTTATCCCAAAATATTATACCATATGATATTATGGAATGAAAGTAGGCAAAGTATGCAAGATTTTTCATTTTTATGTCACCTATGTCTGTTAACACTCGAATTGCAAATGCAGATTTATTAAGGCGTTTCTGCAGTTCTGTGGTGTGCTCCTCCCAACTGAATTTATTATGAAGTTGTAATCCAAGGAATTTAGGACTGTCAACCTCTTCTATCTGCCCTTCTTCATACATTATGCATATGCTGGGTGGAAACCTCTTACAGGATTTGAATTGCATATAGTGAGTCTTTTCGAAGTTCAATATCAGTGAGTTGGCTTTAAACCATTTATTAATATCCATGAAAATATCATTAGCAGATCTTTCCAGAACTACACTTGACATACTATTTATTGCAATACTTGTGTCATCTGTAAAGAAAACGAACTCTGCTTCTGGCAGTGTAACTGATGAGAGAACATTAATGCACACAAGAAAAAGCAATGGCCCTAAAATGGATCCTTGTGGGACACCACATGTAATTTCTTCCAATTCTGATGATGACTGATGACTTATTTCACTAGTCCCTTGCACTGACACCCTTTGTTTCCTGTTAGTGAAGTATGACTTGAACCATTTTGCAGCACTGCCTGTGGCACCATAGAATTCTAATTTATTTAAAAGGATGTTGTGGTTCACACAATGAAATGCCTTTCACAAATCACAGAAAATACCTGCTGCTTGTAATTTGTTATTTAATGAAATAATTACATTTTCACTGTAGGTGTAAATAGCCTTCTCGATATCAGAACCCTTAAGAAATCCAAACTGTGCTCTTGATAATATGTTATTTGTGGTCAGATGGTTAAGAAGCTGAATGTACATTAATTTTTCTAAATTTTTTGAGAATGCTGACAAAAGTGAAGTCGTTCTGTTGTTTGATGGTATCTCTGTATCCCCTTTCTTGAATAGAGGCTTAACATCTGCATATTTTAGACAGTCAGGAAATGTCCCAGTTATAATTGATAGGTTACACAAGTAACTTAGAATTGTACTAAACTCACAAGAACATGCCTTAATTAACTTTGATGATATTTCATCGTAACCACTAGAATGCTTTGTTTTTAAAGATATTATTATGGAAGTTGTTTGTTTTGGTGAAGTGAGTGACATATTCATGTACCTGAAGCTATTTGTAAAGGTTAGTTCCAGATATTCAAGGGCATTATTAACTGATCCTGACAATCCCATTCTATCAGTAACGGATATAAAGTACTTGCTAAATATATTTGCCACACTATTCCCGTCGGTTACTAATGTGTTATCTACCCTTAATGCTATCTGCTCCCATTCCTTTCTGGTTCTACCAGTCTCCTCTTGCACTATATCCCATATTGTGTTTATTTTGTTTCTTGACATTGCTATCTTGTTCTCGTAGTGCATTTGTTTAGATGTCTGAATTACCTTTTTTAATATTTTACAGTATTCCTAGTATTTAGCTAAATCATCAGCATAGAATTGCCATATAGTTTCTTTTGGCGGAACACCAGAGCATCACAGATATTCGTAGCTGCTTTTAAAATGTTTGTGGAGATCTGGCAATGAACAAAAGCCCAATGAGTGGTTTGGCGAGACCTCTATCACCATCGCAACAAGGTCGCGCAAACCTGCCCGATCTCCGGCCTGCCGGACACAGCTGTGTTACTTGTAATATTGGAACGTGCGGACATCCTTATTCGAGTGAACGCCTCAGCTGGTATTGTTGGCATACTCGTTCACCATTGGGGTACTCAAAGGCGTGTGCCCGCTGGGTTCTCACCACCTAACAGAAGACCATAAAGAGGAACGAAGCACCATTTGTGAGCAATTTCTTACGCACTACGAGACTGATCGTGACAAATTACTTCGAACAGGATATAAAACGCAAATCCCTGGAGTGGCGCCACAACACCTCTCCTCCAAAGGAAAAGTTCAAAGCTGCATCCTCAGCCGGTAACTTTACGGTGAAGGCCCTCTGTGACTCTGAAGGTGTTATTGTGTTTGATGTCGTCCCTCATGGAGTAACGATCAGTCCTGAAGCGTACTGTGCTAGCCACAGGAAACTGAAAGAACGACTTCTGAGTGTTCGTCGCCACTGAAATGCAATTGAACTTCTCGTTTTCCATCGCAACGGAAGGACTAAAACTAGTCTGCGCTTCCGAAAGGAGCTCACAAGATTTCATTGTGCTCTTCTTCATCATCCAGCGCACTTCTTGGAACTCCCGCCTTCCGACTTCCATCTGCTGGTCCGAATAAGGATACACTCCAAGGTAACAATATGTGGATAATGGGGAGGTACTTGATGCAGCAAGATGTCGGCTGTGTCGTCGACCAATCGAGTTGCACCATGAGGGCATACAGGCCACAGTATGGTGACGTAACATCTTCGCGTTGAAAGGGGATTATATTGAATAATAGGACTTTGTAGACAAAAGAATGGGGAACAATATAGTGTACTGAAATCCTGATTAAAACAGACCTACTTCAGGAAAAAAATGTGTTGTATTACTTATTGAACGCCCCTTGTATATATACAGTTTGATTCAGCTGTCCCTACCGATGTAGTTTTATGCAACCCACAGTGTTATAGCTAGTCTTCACAAACCACATTCGAGATTTTAATACTTTTTCACTCGCTACGCACAAACTATTGCTCCTAGAGTAAAAATGAACGGGACCTTATTGTGGAAAATTTAATGCAGACGATATTCGCTTGAGTCCGCACTTTTCGAATTATTCAAGGAAGCAGTACAAAAGTGACCTCCCGACGCTCCCCTCACTTCCACACTCAGCCCCACCGCTCAATATTTCTAGTACGCTGTTTATGGCACTCCCCTCCCACCACTGTACAAATATTTGAAACTGCTCGAATTATGTCAACGTAATTAGTGTAAGGGTAACGTTTACATAAGCTATTTGTCGTTCATTGCCGTCACGAGCAAGTTTAATATTGTTAACGAAGTACCCGACTATGCTGGTGGCGTAAAAGCGCCGTCAGTAGAGACCAAAAAAGGTCGACTATCAAGATTTATTAGTGTAGTCGAAAATCGTTGCAAAATGGTAGGATGGGAAATACTGACTGGTGAGGGATAAGTGTGGGATGGAGATATGTTTGCTGGTAGCTTTTGTAAGTTTTTTTTTAATAACTCGAAAACCGTGGCTTTCAGCGAAAACCTATCCAAGTAACAAATTTAACAACATTAAACTTCCTACAAAAAATGTTCGGCTCACCTTTTGTTTAGGGCCAATAGATTGCATTTAGGGAGTGAGAGAGTAAGAAAATCTCCCACATAGTTTATGAAGGCCAGCAATAACATTGCGGGTTGCATAAAACGACAGCGGTAGGGTCAGTTGAATGTGTGTGTGTGTGTGTGTGTGTGTGTGTGTGTGTGTGTGTGTGTGTGTAAGGATAATAGATCTACTGTAATGGTTTCAACGTCGTCCGCAATAGATAGCATAGCCACCAGTCAGCCATCTATGTCAACCTCCTAATAGGGAAGCTAAAATCCAGAAACATCAGTGTAATGAAAACGCGTGAAGCAAGCAGGCAACCATGACAGGAAGACGCACTCATACTTCCTAGCCAACTGATTCAGTTTGAAAAGGGTCAAATTGTAGCCTTTACAATGGCGGTATGGTTTTTTCGGTGAACTGCATTACAATTTGGACGTTCTGCCTCAATTGTGGAATGATGCTCATATCAGTCGTCATGTGAACACTCTCACACCGTAGACGAGGTGAAGTTCTGGACGTCCATGCAACACACATGTATGCCAGGTTCGTCGCTGGCTCGATTGGTGCCGTCAGAGACTCACTTGAAAGATGGAACTGTACGCCGTGGTCTTCAGCGGTAAAAGCATATTCTGGGAACTGGTGAGCGCGGTGTTACCACAGGTCTTATGGTAGGGGTCGCGATAAGCGACAACGGTCGTTCACATTTGGTGCTTCTGGAGAGGACGCTAATGAGCGCTCGGTACGTGCAGAATGTTGTTATACTGCCGCTCTAGCAACAGGAAGGTGATGTGTTGTTCCTGCAGGACTGTTCTCTCCCCATACACCGCCCATGAAACTCAAAGTGTTCTGCAACACGTGCAGCAACATCCATGGTAGGCATGGTATCTGGACTTGCCTCCAGTCGAGCTCGTGTGGGATACGATGGGACGACTTGTGAATGTGCGACTAATCGTGATTTACAATACCTCTCTCAACATAAACTGTGCCAGTATCTGTCACCTATTTTTTAAACTTCATAGAACCGCTCTTACATTCCTTCCCCATATAGAACGACTGTGCGCTTTCTCCTATAAAGACTAAGATACTCACATCAGTAACTGAAGATATTCAGCCTTTCTCTGTCAGAATTCATGCTCATATGCCTGATGGCATTACACTTATGGGAATTAGGCTGTAGTCTAAGACATATTTCTGTTTCTAACGATCCGTCTCGCAATGCAGGAGTGATCGTTAGATGCTACAAACTCGTAGATGGATTATTTTCAAACGAAAGTTCGTTTAGCAGCCAATAAATTGAATATCCCGAAGGACACATTATTTGGATCTGTTGGTAATGTTGAAACTTGATGAAAAGTCAAAGCAAAAGCAATCTATAGTGCTCATTCTTGACTGATAAATGAGGGAAAAGAGTTGCTAACAATGTGACTTTTCTGACACAATCAATACACGAGGAAACAATTCTGTATGGTAAGCAAAATTGATTATCGCCTTTGCGGAAAAACCAATTCACGTGCTGTGGTTCAAATGGTTCAAATGGCTCTGAGCTCTATGGGACTTAACATCTGAGGTCATCAGTCCCCTAGAACTTAAAACTACTTAAAGCTAACTAACCTAAGGACATCACACACATCCATGCCCGAGGCAGAATTCGAATCTGCGACCGTAGCAGTCGCGCGTTTCTGGACTGAAGCACCTAGAACCGCTCGGTCACCGCGGCCGGCTCACGTATTGTGGTTCTGATATGTGTAACCTGTTGGTATATCGCATTTCCCATTACTGAATTCTGTCAATTACCCTAGCATGCTTACCATAACTACCTGAGTTTGAGATACCGTCGGCCTCTAACGAAAAGGTGAACCACTCGCTTTCAGAATTTTAGGCTGACAATGATGACTGTCGCCAAACGCGGTTCTCCTAGGTCTCCCAACATTACAACTTTGGACATTATTGTATGGTTATTCCTCGAAAATCAAGTTTTCCAACGCCAGTAAATAACGTCAACGATTTGAACATTCAAATCTCTGAAATCATCGTAAAAGATGGTACAGTTTTTAAGGTTCCACCACCTATAACTACACTTTGCCAACTACTGTGAAGCCAATGGGAAGAGGTATTTCCCATTTTATCAGTTCCATTCACATATGAATGGATGACGGTTGACTGCATAAACGGCTCTGGGTGCGCTGTAAGTTGTGTATCTGCGACACACCTACAAAGAAGATAGTTATGAGAGTATAGCATATTCCTAGATGTCTCATCACAGTCTGATTTTTGTAATCTTCTAAGTACGGTTTCCCGGGATATTTTACTGCAAAGTTAGGTTTTTCAACCTGTCTGTAATGCTTACCCATGAGCCAAACAAACTTGTGCCCATACCTGCTATCTATCTTTGTACAGGTTGATTATGCAACCTGCAACGCCTTCAAATACCATGTATGAGATTTTCATATCCTCTTACTAACAGCGTAGAAACTATTAGTCCCACAGAAGAAATAAATAGGAACTTTTTGTAAGAAATTTTATTTAGTCAAATTCTATACTGCGATACATTTCTGATGAAGACCATGGCTTTCGAGTTATTCAAGAAGAACGCGTTTATAGATCACTTTCGTGTGGTTTTCTAGAATAATTCGAAAACTACGGCCTCTAGCGAAAAGATATCACAGTACAAAATTTTACTAAATTAAATTTCCTATAAGATGTCCTGTTTTTGTGTAGGGTTGACCGTTCGCAATGAGCGTGAGAATATCAGACTTTGCGTGTGGTATTTGTAGGCATTGTGGGTTGCACAAAAACTCATAGCTATGGGCAGCTGAATTTCCTTGTACAATATATCTTCAATACCTCTTGTTAATCATGTATGGTACAGGTTGTCCACACTTGAGCAATAATGTAGGGTCGGAAAAGTATTTTGTAGGCAATGTGATATGTAGAATGACAGAATTTTCCTAGTTTTGTCCGCATCTCGTGGTCGTGCGGTAGCGTTCTCACTTCCCACACCCGGGTTCCCGGCTTCGATTCCCGGCGGGGTTAGGGATTTTCTCTGCTTCGTGATGACTGGATGTTGTGTGATGTCCTTAGGTTAGTTAGGTTTAAGTAGTTCTAAGTTCTAGGGGACTGATGACCATAGATGCTAAGTCCCATAGTGCTCAGAGCCATTTTCCTAGTTTTCTACCAATGAACCAAAGTCTGCCACTGAGGCTTTATTATCGTTCCATTTGATAACGCTACAAATTTTGCATCATGTTTTAATTCGAATTGACAAACTCCAGTTATGACCCACTGATATTTTAGCCATAGGATACCACGTTTCTAATTTTATAAAGTAACTCATTTCACAATTCTCCTCACTTAAAGTAAGATGCTAGTGTCTGTAATATTTTTAAATCTTAGCATAATCTGACTGTTTGTGCAAATCTTACAGACAGTTTTTACTATAAGTAACTGCGTCATCTGCGAATACTCTGTGATTAGTATTGTAGAACGAATTTTAGACCGCGTAACGTGCTATCATCATCCAGTCACTCCTGCTGACTGACACCCTTCATCAATTGGTGTGATATATATACCAGCCACGTGCCTGAGATACTTTTAAGCACCATATTCGCCGATAAAACCTACGAACATACAGTTTAATATTGTCTCCTAGGAATTTAATATTCAGCATGAACTGGCCAGGGCCGCAACACACTTCACTGGGGTACACATGAAGTCAGTTCTATATACTTCGATAATTCCCCATCAAAGAGAATATCCTGCAAAAAAAAAAAAAAAAAAAAAAAAAAAAAAAAAAAAAAAAAAAAAAATTCGCCACAAATTTTGCGTAACGTGACATACAGCCGTACTTTCGCTAAGAAACGCAAATGTCGTACTGAATCAATTGCGTTTTAGAAGCCAAGAAATTCTGCATTAACTTGACTGCCTCAGTCTGTGGCTTTCAGGATATTTTGTGAGATAAGGTTTTGGGCTTCATGTGACTCACTTTTACGGTATCCACGCTGCTTGGCATACAGGACGACAACGTGTTCTGAGATTTTCATTATATTTTAGCACAGAGGTAGATGACATGGAGATTGATACAGTAGTTGTGTGTTTGTGTACACTCGCATGTGTGTGTGTGACTGAGGGGGTGCATGAGTGAGTTTGTGTGTGTGTGTGTGTGTGTGTGTGTGTGTGTGTGTGTGTTAGGAACTGTCGTTCTAGAAACGTTAGAACATAAACGACATTTTGTCGGTTAGATGCTAATTAACCCTGTGCGTACATATTCGCTAATGTGGCACATACAGGGAGTACAGTGATGGAGTACTTTTGCCATGCCTCAGACTTAGTTAAAGATGTCATCTCCACTAAGCTGGTGGTTATCACCATCCGAGGGTCAATTACAGCTATAAGAGTCACGCATGGAACGTTACCTACGTATTCCAGGAATGGTATATTATCAAAGACCCTTGTGAACGATGTTGCAACAAACGTCTGAGAAGAATACCTTGTGCATTTGATATTTTAGGCGAAAATGAATACTGGATACGTATGAGAAAATATCCAATAAAGATGAAAGTAATAAGAAGTAGCAGAAATCAGAATAGCGATGAATTTAACATGAAAACTGATGACTACAAAGCAAAGAAACTTAAGGAACTGTGATGCCTTGAAAGTAATGTAACCCATTACGGACAAAGCAAGAGGACTATTAAAAATGGACATGCATAGGCAAATTCGGGGTTCGTATCCCAAAAAAGTCTACTAGGATCAAACATCAGTTGTAATTAGACGAAGAGGGTTGTGGAACACTGCATACTGTATTGTATGGTACAAATGTAAATGTCGTGTGACGAGGGCCTCCCGTCGGGTAGACCGTTCGCCAGGTACAAGCCTTTCGATTTGACGCCTCTTTCGCGACTTGCGGGTCGATGGGGGATAAAATGGTGATGATTAGGACAACACAACACCCACTGCCTGAGCGGAGAAAATCTCCGACCCGGCCGGGAATCAAACCAGAGCCCTTAGGATTGACATTCTGTCGCACTGACCACTCAGCTACCGGGGGGCGGGCATTGCGTGGTAATGAATCATGGACTCAAGGGGAACGTGAACACAGGCCAATCGAAGCGTTTGAGATGTTGTGCTACTGAAGAACGTTGAAAATGAGAAGGACTGTAAGGTAAAGAATGAAGAGCTTCTCTACACAATCGGCGAAGAAAGCCGAAAGAAAACACCGAAAACAATGACGGACAGGATACTAGGACACGTGTTAAGAGATAAGGGAATAACTTTCATGGTACTAGACGGAGTTCTAGAGGGTTAGAGGTCGACAGAGACGAGAACGTCTCCAACTATTGTACGGCAAAGTAGTAAGAGTAGGAATAGAACCGGCTGGGACCACGCTAAGTGGTACATGAAATGTTCGTATGCCCATCTTTGTAGAATATGACGGCTGGGGCGTGGGTGTTGAGTTTGAAAAGTAAACGTTCTAACCCCTGCTGTTTACATCTAAATCCACGAGGTAGGCAACGTTGGTGTACGCACTTTCAACACTCGGAATAACTGAAGTACAAACAGACAGGGAGCTTACATTGGGTGCGCGAGAGGACCCCAGCAACCCCTCGTCCAGCACTTAGACATCAGTGAAGAGCAGACACAGCGCTTTTTCTGTAACGAGGCTATATGTAGTAACTCCGCCTATGGATGACACAAGAAAGTCATTCAGGCAGCAAACTTTGCATATGAGAACGGTCTGAAGCGCCGGAAACAAACATTGGGCCACGCAAGAGCGCTGACATCCTCAGAAAACGGAAGCACATCCAGCCGTCCTCCCGTGGGGGTAGGGGAAGGGGAGGGGGGGGGAGGACCACGCTATAGGCTGCAGAGACTGCTAATGAATTCCAGACCCCCATCAATATTAAACTTTCGACTTTCTTGATGATCTGAGTGACTGCTTTTGTCTTATGTTACATTCCTTTAGACATTTAGTCATTTGCGTAATTAGACCCCAAACAACATTTTACTGCTGTTAACTATTTGTTTGCTTCTGTCTTGGCTATGATAATGTTTTGGTTCCAAAGATATGTACGCACTTTTTGAGGCAATCGTGAGCCTGCGACTTATCACTGACTGAGGAAAGGCAAACTTGCGTTTATAGCATTTGTAGATTTGCAGAAAGCTTGTGACAATGTTGCTGGATGTTTGCAACTTCGAAGGCCACAAGAATAAAACAAAACGAGTGAGAGTTCAACTAGAATCTATACCAAAACCATACCATACTCACAAGAGTACAAGGACATGAAAGAGAAGCAGTAATTTAGAATGGTGTGGATCAGGGCTGTTGCTTTTTCCCCATGTTATTAAAGCATCAGTATGTTGTGAAAGCGTTAAAGGAAATTGACGAACAGTGAGAATAATTAAGATTTTTGGTATTTGTTGATTATATCGTAATTCTGTCTATCGTAATTGGACCAGGATGATCAGTGAAGATGGATGGACAATATCTCGAGAAAAGATTATATGATAAATATCAACAAAAGTAAAACAAGGGTCGAAGTAATCAGTGTAATAAATCAAGCAATGCTCAGGAAATTAAATTAGGAAGACACGTACTAAAAGTATTAAATGATGTTCGCTATCTTGGCAGGAAACTAGCTGGCTATGGTGGACGCAGAACAGATAGAAAATTCACTCTGGTAATAGCCAAGATTGCACAAAATATGTCTTTTTTATTGAAAACATACCGTTTTAACAGACTTTGCTATCATCTTCAGGTCTTAAACAACTTTTTGTCATAAAATATGTTCATTTTACGCTGAACTTTACGTACAAGATATAAAGTGGTTTAAACTAGGCACATTATTAATGTCTGCCGTCGCTAAAATATTTAAATACACAAGGCACCTTTGGCAAATGATACAAATGCGGTACCACAGTAGTTCATGTGTTTACATGTGCTGGACACACACTGAACAGTGAGAATCCACATTAAATGGCATATAAGGTAGAAGCAACTCGTCATTTGTACCGTATACGCCATTGAAAGTGGATTCGCACTGGCTGGTATCTGTCCAGCATATGTTAACAAATGTGCTGTTGTGGTACTGTATTTTTGTCATCTAATAAGCATCTGTGAGCAATATGTTTGTTGACATGGCTTGTGCAGTATGCTTTATGTTTTTAAACATTTTACCGATAGCAAACGTTTGTAATGCGCTTAGTTTTAACGACTTTATATCTTGGTCATAAGGTTCAGCGTAAAATGAACATATTTTACTACACAAAGGTTTTTAAAGATGACAGCAAAGGCTAATGAAACCGGTTGTCTTGAATGAAAAACAATATTTTTGTGCGGTCTTGGCTTTTGAATGGTTTTAACGATTAAAACAGGTTGCCCTTGAGTGCTCACATAAAGAGAAAATCCAAAGAATATCTGGAAAAGAACAGCTTGAAATCATCGTAATTACATTTGAATATTACGAAATGTTTTTAAGGTTATGTGTCCTTACAGTAGGCAGTACTGAAAGTTGACGATGAACAGTAAAAACAAGAAGTGACTCAAAGCTTTAGAAATGTGTTGAGTACCAACTATTGATCTGTTCTCGAGCGAATGATCACGCCTCAGCCGGCCGAAGTGGCCGAGCGGTTCTAGGCGCTACAGTCTGGAACAGCGCGACCGCTGCGGTCGCAGGTTCGAATCCTGCCTCGGGCATGATGTGTGTGATATCCTTAGGTTAGTTAGGTTTAAGTAGTTCTAAGTTCTAGGGGACTGATGACCTCAGAAGTTAAGTCCCATAGTGCCCAGAACCATTTGAACCATTTTTTTGATCACGCCTCATGCAAAGTGGCGCAATTAAATATTTCTCTTTATAATCAACACCCAAGATCAATACTTTCCTTACTGCAGCATCAAAACTCCAAAAGTCTCCAGCAGTTTCGATTTTGACTGCCGTTGAGCACGAAAGTCAACTACCAGAATCAACTGAATTGGTATTTTACTGCGACCTGCATGCAGACACCAACTGAAAAGCACGTTTTCAAAGGGAGCCACGGAAGAGTTCTGGAAAAGTTCTCGTATCAGATCCGCTGAAAAAAGCTGTTTGGAGCTCTATAGCCGTGATTGGGGGTGGGAGGGGGGGGGGGGAGGGGTGCGATGTGATGAGGTGATACTGCTTCACGGAACTGGCCTCTCATGAAGCCCTGAATAAGTTTTCAGCGCACTTCATCAGAGTAACTTTTCGCCCGCCGTCGGTGGACGTCAGCCAGAGAGCGACCATTAATCACGTGTTATTTCGCTCTGCAGCTGGCGAGAATGTCGATAAACACGTCATTAGGCGATATAGATAGCTGGGCGACAGTCGCACTGGCCGCAAACCGCCTGCGTGTGTTTGTACGTGTATATATGTGTGTTGTGTGTGTGCAAATATATCCTACGGCTTGCCGTTGCTTGACAGGCGGCAGGCCACGTTCGCACACCGTTCGCTGGAAAATATCGCTGCCACTAGATTATCCAGTTCACGTACTTATACGTTTCTGTTGTACAGTCTTCTGTATGGTATCTATTGCAAAGGACACCGTGCACATATCTCACTGAAGTCCTATTAAAACTAATAGAGAGTTGACGACAGTCAATTGCCGCTACCGTACTGTCACTTCGGCTGCTCGCTACCGCTTGGTCATAGTTGATATACAAGCACGGACGGTCATTTCACAAATGCTTTTAAGGTGCAACGCGGAGCAATTGCGAAACTTGGCAGAAAATCCAAAGAGGTTCTGGTCGTATGTGAAGCATGCTAGCGGAAAGACAGAATCAGTGCCTTTTCTGCGCGATAACAACAGAGATACTATCAAAGACAGTGCTGCCAAACCAGAGTTACTAAACACAGTCTTCCGAAATGCCTTGACAAAAGAAGACGAAGTAAATACTCCAGAATTCGAATCGAGAACAGCTGCCAATATGAATAATGTAGAAGTAAATATCCCCGGACTAGTGAAGCAACTTAAATCACTTAATAAAGGCACGTCTACTGCTCCAGACTGTGTACCTGTTAGGTTCTTTTCGGAGTATGCTGATGCATTAGCTCCATATTTAACAATCTTATACAACCGTACGCCAGACGAAAGATCCGTACCCAAAGACTGTAAAGTAGCACAGGTCACACCTATACTCTAGAATGGTGGTAGGAGTAATCCACTAAATTACAGGCACAATTATGGAGCATATATTGTGTTCGAACATTATGAATTGCCCCGAAGAAAATGGTCTACTGACACACAGTAAGTACGGATTTTGAAAACATCGTTCTTGTGAAACGCAACTAGCTCTTTATCCGCACGAAGTGTTGATTTCTACTGACAGGGGATTTCAAATTGATTCCGTATTTCTGAATTTCCAAAATGTTTTTGACACAGTACCAAACAAGCGACTTGTACTGAAATTGCGTGCTTGTGGAATATCGCCTCATTTACGTGACTTGATTTGTGATTTCCTGTCGCAGAGTTCACAGTTCGTAGTAACTGACGGAAAGTCATCGAGTAAAACGGAGGTGATTTCTGGCGCTCCCCAATGTAGTGTTATGGGCCCTTTGCTATTCCTTAGCTATACGGGGTGGTCCGCTGATAGTTACCCTGCCAAATATCTCACGAAATAAGCATCAAACGAAAAAACTACAAAGAACAAAACTCGTCTAGCTTGAAGGGGGAAACCAGATCGCGCTATGGTTGGCCCGCTAGATGGCGCTGTCATAGGTCAAACGGATATCAACTGCGTTTTTTTAAATAGGAACCCCCATTTTTTTGTTACATATTCGTTTAGTACGTAAGGATATATGAATGTTTCTGTTGGACCACTTTTTTCGCTTTGTGATAGATGGCGCTGTAATAGTCACAAACGTATAAGTACGAGGTATCACGTAAAATTCCGCCAGTCTGGACAGTATTTGCTTCGTGATACATTACCCGTGTTAAAGAGAACCGTTTACCAATGGCGGAAACGGACGATATCGCGTTGAAGTATCGCTATTGTGAACAAAATGCCCGACGGGCGTGTACTATGTATGCAGCTCGGTATCCTGGACGACATCATCCAAGTGTCCGGACCGTTCGCCGGATAGTTACGTTATTTAAGGAAACAGGAAGTGTTCAGCCACAGGTGAAACGTCAGTCACGACCTGCTACAAATGATGATGCCCAAGTAGCTATTTTCGCTGCTGTCACGGCTAATCCGCACATCAGTAGCAGACAAATTGCACGAGAATCGGGAATCTCAAAAACGTCGGTGTTGAGAATGCTGCATCAACATCGATTGCACCCGCACCATATTTCTATGCACCAGGAATTGCATGGTGACGACTTTGAACGTCGTGTACAGCTCTGCCACTTGGCACAAGAGAAATTACGGGACGATAACAGATTTTTTGCACGCGTTCTATTTAGCAACGAAGCGTCATTCACCAATAGCGGTAACGTAAACCGGTATAATATGCACTATTGGACAACGGGAAACCCACGATTGCTGCGACAAGTGGAAACATCGGAGACCTTAGCGGGTTAATGTATGGTGCGGCATTATGGGAGGAAGAATAATTGGCCCCCATTTTATCGATGGCAGTCTAAATGGTGCAATGTATGCTGATTTCATACGTAATGTTCTACCGAAATTACTAAAAGATGTTTCACTGCATGACAGAATGGCGACGTACTTCCAATTTGATCGATGTCCTGCACATAGCTCATGTGCGGTTCAAGCGGTATTGAACAGCAAATTTCATGACACGTGGATTGGTCGACGAAGCACCATAGCATGGCCCACACGTTCGCCGGATCTGACGTCCCCGGATTTCTTTCTGTGGAGAAAGTTGAAAGATATTTGCTATAGTGATCCACCGACAACGCCTGACAACATTCGTCAGCGCATTTTCAATGCATGTGCGAACATTACGGAAAGCAAATGCATTGAGGTCGACGGACATCATTTTGAGCATATATTGCATTAATATGGTATTTACAGGTAATCACGCTGTAACAGCATGCGTTCTCACAAATGGTAAGTTCACAAAGGTACATGTATCACATTGGAAGAACCGAAATAAAATGTTCAAACGTACCTACGTTCTGTATTTTAATTTACTAACTGTTCGTCTAAAATTGTGAGCCATATGAGTGTGACAACTGCAGCGACATCTGTCACAAAACGAAAAATGTGGTCCTTGTAAAATATTCATATTTCATTACGTACTACACGAATATGTAATAAAAAATGGGGGTTCCTATTTAAAAAAAAAACGCAGTGGATATCCGTTTGACCTATGGCATCGCCATCTAGCGGGCCAACCATAGTGCCACCTGGTTTCCTCCGTCATGCTAGACAAGTTTCGTTCTTTGTACTTTTTTCGTTTGACGCTTATTTCGTGAGATATTTGGCCCAGTCACGATCAATGGACCACCCTGTATAAACGATTTGGGAGACAATTTGAGCTGCCGGCTTAGGTTCTTGGCAGATGATGTTGTCGTTTGTCGACTAGTAAAGGCATCAGTACATCAAAAGAAATCGAATTACGAAACGATTTAGAAGAGTTGTCTGTATGGTGCGCAAACTGGCAATTGACCCTAAATAAGGAAAAGTGCGAGGTCCTCCACATGAGTGCTAGAAGGAATTCGTTAAACTTGGATTACACGATAAATCAGTCATATCTATAGGTCACGAATTCAACCAAATACCTAAGGATTACGACTACGAACAACTTACATTGGAAAGAACACATAGAACATGTTTGGAGATTGCTAACAGAGTTTTATTGGTAGGACACTTAGAAAATGTAACAGATCTACTAGGGAGTTTCTCTACACTACAATTTTACGTCCTCTTTTAGAATACTGCTGCGTGGTGTTGCGTCCTTACCAGACAGGACTGACGGAGTACATAAAAAAAGTTCAAAGAAGGGCGGCACGTTTTGTATTATCGCGAAATAAGGGAGAGAGTGCCAGTGAAATGATTCAGGATTATGGGTGGACATCATTAAAACAAAGGCGTCTTTCGTTGCATCGGGATCTTCTCACTAAATTTCAAACGCCAATTATCTCCTTCGAAAGCGAAATCATTTCGCTAATGCCGTCCTACTTAAGGAGAAACGATAACCACAATAAAATAAAAGAAATTAGAGCTCGCATGGAAAGATAAGGGTATTCGTTTTTTCCGCCCGCTACACGAGAGAATTGCGATGGTAGTTCGATGAACTCTCTGCCAGGCACTTAAGTGTGATTTGTTGAGTATTCTTGAAATTGTAGATGCAGCTGTGGCTCCCGCGACATTATGTCGGACATGTGAGATACTCAGTCGACAGCTTATTTTAAATGTCAAATGTCGGAAATGTGGCAGACGACGCGTTTTATAGCCCTGAATCCAAACTCATGTCCTACGCTAACCACAACCTCGAGATGTGCTATGTATCAGAGAAAATGGTGGTGAACAGTCTCCAGCAAAACCAAAAACACGATCGCTTTGTTGACGGCGACCAGAGCTAACCTCTGTGAGATAACTGAAGACAGAAAAAAATTCAGTTTCAGCGCTGTAAGCGAAGTGTAAATTCTCTCTGTCATTGGTTACCTGAAACTATACTCTCACTGGCAGTGACAGTATAGCACACATGAGCAATACTCGTTGGCTCTTGGTTAAAGGCGACAGAGG
This sequence comes from Schistocerca piceifrons, assembly GCF_021461385.2. Taxonomy (NCBI): domain Eukaryota; kingdom Metazoa; phylum Arthropoda; class Insecta; order Orthoptera; family Acrididae; genus Schistocerca; species Schistocerca piceifrons. Next base: position 779,938,168 of record NC_060141.1, read on the forward strand.
CAGATTCCACACGAAAAAACATAAGATGGAAAGAAAAATAATGTCAAGTAAGTCAATACGATGATGAAAACGAAATGATGAGGACTAAGAAAAAAAAATTATACCGAAACCAATTAACTGAATGAAAATAATAAAACAGTTTTTATGATATTTAGAAAATAATGGAAAAAACCACTATATTTGACGAAAATCGAACCGCCTATCTTCAGCACTGTGGCTTAGTAAGACATCAATTTCACTACGCTCCAACGCTGAGTTAAATAGTTATATTTATGATCGTTGTCACCCAGTCGCAACGATGATGATGACGATAATGTTGGTTTGTGGTTCGTTTAACAGTGTGGTCATCAGCCCCAGTAAGAGTTCCACTCTTCCCAAATCCAATCTCGCCACTACCCAGATATTGAAGAGATGATGATAACAACAGAAACACCCTCTCCCCAGGAGGAGATATTCCTCGATCCAGCCTGGAATCGAACACAGGACCCATTGATCCAGAGGCAGCAACGCTAAACACTAGACCACAAGCTGCAGACATCGCTACGATAAATTTCAGCTTTCAAAGAGCGAACTTCACTCATTGCCATGAGGAGCTTATCTTGTGCGCAAGTATCCAGTTGTGTTCGTACTGTGTATGAAATGCTATATATATATGTGTGTGTGTGTGTGTGTGTGTGTGTGTGTCTGTGTGTCTCTGTATGATGTTTATGGTGTAGTTATCGTGTATGATGGAAATAAGAAACAAAAGTGCCCGAGCCATGATTCAGGATCGAAACACATCAAGACAAATTGATGGACAAGGAATTGCAAGTGAACTGGGCAGTTGCGTCAGTCTGGCAACGGCGAGAGTTTTGATCGTGACGTTGAGCGCTGTGATTGAAGGAAACCAGCTACAACGTCTGAAGTGTCAACTATCAGGTAATTCTAATAAGACAAATAGTTCACACTCGTACGCAAGTTACGCTAAAATTCACACAAGCAGAATGCTAGGAGTAATGTGTGTTATTGACTTCGGTGATTTTCGTGATATAAACACAAATGTGTTTTAAGTAGTATCATTGCTGATGAGTAAGTGTCTTCTACCGGTTTTTGGTGTAAGTTTCCAGCAGGCAGAGAACGCAGTTGCTTGTTTTAAACTACTTGAAGGCTGCTCTCACACTGCCGGCTTCCACTGTAGTTGCATGGGTTAAGGCAGCCAACGTTGACATTCATTTGGACGGGATAAGCAACACCATGAGAAGACACTTTGCCGTCGGCACACGGGACTAGATGGTTAACGTAAGTATGCGGTCTCACCGCTCTCCAGCGTTAGATGAAAGCTTCATTTGTCTGTCAAACCATTCAGTTAGTTTACGGTAATGGAAGCACGAAAAACTTCCACATTAGCTCTATTAAAACACACATGTCCTCCCTTGTCCATGTGCAAGTGAAGTTGTTCTATCTATGGTATCAATACATATTATAAAAACTGTTAATGTGTGTGTGTGTCTGTGTGTATGTATGTCTCTGTACGTACCTCATCTCCTCCGAAACCACTGGACCCTCTTGGTACACATATCCGCACATATCCTCTACCGTCGCGCAACCATCGCTGTGAAAGTAAGAACCATCTGCTTATGATAGTTATTTAAAAAACGGATAAAGTGTCACTATAAGCCGTCCTAAGAGACAATCTCCATTCCTTCCGAACTGACTATGCAAATGTAGACGAGATGTGGCTCAAATTCAAAGATATAGTATCAACAGCAATTAAGAGATTCATACCTCATAAATTGGTAAGAGATGGAACTGATCCCACGTGGCACACAAAACAGGTCCGAACGCTGTTGCGGAGGCAACGGAGAAAGCATGCGAAGTTCAGAAGAACGCGAAATCCCGAAGATTGGCTAAAATTTACAGACGCGCGAAATTTGGCACGGACTTCAATGCGAGATGCCTTTAATAGGTTCCACAACGAAACATTGTCTCGAAATTTGGTAGAAGATCCGAAGAAATTCTGGTCGTATGTAAAGTACACAAGCGGCAAGACGCAGTCAATACCTTCGCTGCGCAGTGCCTTTGGTACTCTTACCGACGACTGTGCCGCTAAAGCGGAGTTATTGAACGCAGTTTTCCGAAATTCCTTCATCAAGGAAGACGAACGGAATATTCCAGAATTTGAAACACGAAAAGCTGCTAGCACGAGTTTCTTAGAAGTAGATACCTTAGGGGTTGCGAAGCAACTCAAATCGCTTGATACGGGCAAGTCTTCAGGTCCAGATTGTATAACGATTAGGTTCCTTTCAGATTACGCTAATACAATAGCTCCCTACTAGGCAATCATATACAACCGCTAGCTCACTGATAGATCTGTACCTACAGATTGGAAAATTGCGCAAGTCGCACCATAGTTTAAGAAGGGTAGTAGGAGTAATCCATCGAACTACAGACCTATATCAGTTACGTCGGTTTGCAGTAGGGTCTTGGAGCATATACTGTATTCAAACATTATGAATCACCTCGAAGGGAACGATCTATTGATACGTAATCAGCATGGTCTCAGAAAACATCGTTCTTGTGCAACGCAGCTAGCTCTTTATTCGCACGAAGTAATGGCCGCTATCGACAGGGGAACTCAAGTTGATTGCGTATTTCTAGATTTCCGGAAAGCTTTTGACACCGTTCCTCACAAGCGACTTCTAATGAAGCTGCGGGCCTATGGGGTATCGTCTCAGATGTGCGACTGGATTCGTGATTTCCTGTCAGGAAGGTCGCAGTTCGTAGTAATAGACGGAAAATCATCGAGTAAAACTGAAGTGATATCAGGTGTTCCCCAGGGAAGCATCCTGGGACCTCTGCTGTTCCTGATTTATATAAATGACCTGGGTGACAATCTGAGCAGTTCTCTTAGGTTGTTCGCAGATGATGCTGTAATTTACCGTCTAATAAGGTCATCCGAAGACCAGTATCAGTTGCAAAGCGATTTAGAAAAGATTGCTGTATGGTGTGGCAGGTGGCAGTTGACGCTAAATAACGAGAAATGTGAGGTGATCCTCATGAGTTCCAAAAGAAATCCTTTGGAATACCATTACTCGATAAATAGTACAAATCTCAAGGCTGTCAATTCAACTAAGTACCTGGGTGTAAAAATTACGAACAACTTCAGTTGGAAAGACCACATAGATAATATTGTGGGTAAGGTGAGACAAAGGTTGCGTTTCATTGGCAGGACACTTAGAAGATGCAACAAGTCCACTAAAGAGACAGCTTACACTACACTCGTTCGTCCTCTGCGCGGTGTGGGATCCTAACCAGGTGGGATTCACGGAGGACATCGAAAGGGTGCAAAAAAGTGCAGCTCGTTTTGTATTATCACGTAATAGGGGAGAGAGTGTGACAGATATGATACGGGAATTGGGATGGAAGTCATTAAGGCAAAGACGTTTATCGTCGCGGAGAGATCTATTTACGAAATTTCAGTCACCAACTTTCTCTTCCGTATGCGAAAATATTTTGTTGAGCCCAACCTACATAGGTAGGAATGATCATCAAAATAAAATAAGAGAAATCAGAGCTCGAACAGAAAGGTTTAGGTGTTCGTTTTTCCCGCGCGCTGTTCGGGAGTGGAATGGAAGAGAGACAGTATGATTGTGGTTCGATGAACCCTCTGTTAAGCACTTAAATGTGAATTGCAAAGTAGTCATGCAGATGTAGATGTAGATGTAGATAGTTCAGGAGACATGACGTCATAAAGAGAGAGATCCGTGGTATACTGCCGCACCATGGATGATCTTTAAATTTATTAGTTATGTGCTACTAACTCTATTTACAATAAATTTCGCGTACAGTATCCACATATGTCTCTAACTGCCACTACAAAATGATATCATCGTACCACACATTGTTCAGGAGATATGATGTCAGAAGCCTGAAAACCGCAGCATTGTGCATGAAGTTCAGTTTTATTACTTCTTTGTTATTAATTCCATTCACAACGTATTTCCTAGACAGCATCCACACACGCCGCTGAATGTATCTACACAAAACACTGAAGAGCTAAAGAAACTGGTACACTTACTTAATATCGTGCAGCACCCCGCGAGCACGCAGAAGTGCCGCATCACGACGTGGCATTGACTCGACTAATGTCTGAAGTAGTGCTGGAGAGAATCCTGCAAGGCTGTCCACAGGGGAGAAGGAGATAACTTCTGAACAGCACATTGCAAAGCATCCCACCTGTGCTCAATAACGTTCATATCTGGGGAGTTTGTTGCCAGAGGAAGTGTTTAAACTCAGAAGACTGTTCCTGGAGCCACTCTGTAGCAATTCTGGACGTTTGGGGTGTCGCATTGTCCTGCTGGAATCGGCTAAATCTGTCGGAATCCACAATCGACATTAATGGATACAGGTGATCAGTCAGGATGCTTACGTATGTGTCACCTGTCAGAGTCGTATATAAACGTATCAGGAGTCTCATTTCACTCCACGCCTTACACCATTAGAGAGCCTCCACCGGCTTGAACAGTCCCCTGCTGACATGCAGGGTCCATGAATTTATGAGGTCGTCTCCATATCCGTATTCGTCCATCCGCTCGATAAAATTTGAAACGAGACTCGTTTGGCCAGGCAATGTGTTTCCAGTTACCAACAGTCCAATGTTTGTGTTGACGGGCCCAGGCGAGGTGAAAATCTTTGTGTTGTGCAGTCATCAAAGGTACACGAGTGGGTCTTCGGCTTTCAAAGCCCATACCAATGATGTTTCGTTGAATGTTGCGCACGCTAACACTTATTGAGGGACCAGCATTGAATTCTGCAGCAATTTACGGTAGGGTGGCACTTCTGCTACGTTGAACGATTGTCTTCACTCGTCTTTGGTTCCGTTCTTGCAGGTTTTCCGATCGCAGCTATGTTGGAGATTTGATGTTTTACCGGATTAGTGATACTCACGGTACACTCGTGGAATGGTCGTAGAGGAAATTGCCACTTGACTGTTAACTAGGAGATGCCGTGTCCCATCTCTCGTGCGGCGACTATAACACCACGTTCAGTCTTGATAACCTGCAATCTAACAACTGCGCCAGAATCTTGTGTTATATAGGCGTTCACGACCGCATCTCCATATTCTTACTTAAGAAGTAATTTGTTTAGCACCACACCTATGAGAAGTCGCTATGAGGCGAGTGTGGGAGACAGCTTCTCAAATTACATTGTTAGCACTGGAGACGCAGTTCCATGACAAATGAACAAGATCTAAAATGTTTTGCGGTAGCTAGATAACAAAACAGTACGAACCAGATTCGTTTCTTTCGAACAGTTCTATTTTCGGTGTAAGGAAAATTTTTTTCCTCCTCTACAATTCTAATTTATTGAATCTAAAATCACAAGACGACGTTCTCTTTCAAGGACGAAATATTTCACGTCCAAAGTCATTTTTGCAGCGAAAATGAAGATCAAACTTTTATAAAACGGCACAGAAAATGCGCGTTATTCAACAATCGTAAGGCGCCAACAAACTACATACACAGCACAAGGTGAAGCTGGGTAATCGTTCATCCTTGTTGTCTGCTGTGGTGATCGGAGAAAAGTACTGATTGAAACCGATATCGGTATTTGGGTTGTAAAGAATCAGTATTTTTCGGTATTTTTTTAGTCTCTGTTATAACAGGTGCTTCTTTATTTTTTACCAATAACCAAATAAAAATCCAAAATATAAATTAGCCATAGCGGCAGTGCCAACGTTTTTTTTCGAAACAAACCTTTTTTAGAAAAAGGTGAAACTTTTATTCGGAAAATTTGCTCTGGTTTGAAATAAGTCGTTACTATAGCAGCGAACGGTGGAGAGATTGAATTCTTTTTACTAGCATATTTAATTTAAAATATCTCGACACTGCGAGAGTTAAGATTGTTCAATCTTATTTCCATTTCTACATTTATTACAGGAACCTGCAATTACTTCAGAAAGCGATTATCTTGAGCGGTTTTAACAGTCAGATTAAACTGGCCTGGAAAGACACACTACAACAGAGAACCGGTTGTTTCATAGAAAACGTCCATCCCTAGTCTGTAATCGCACTGCTAGACAGCGAGAAGTGAAATTCGCTATTCAGTTTTGGAACACAACCTACGACCAGCTTAGAGACTGGAGTGATGTCACTTTCTGCAGGATCTGACCATCATTTTGCAGGCCAATGCCCAATAGAAGGAAACACTTCACGAAATTCGCTTCAGAACTGCTACAAATTTGTAGGGCAATAAACCGCGCCGCTCCAACTGTCAACACAAATGGCACTGCTAAGAGTATCCTACGGCTTCCACATCGCTGGCAACGGCTTATACACAATGCTGGTGACTAAACTGAATGTTAGTAAGACTTCATACGAGCTGCAAATAAATAGTTGCCTTTATTAATGTTCCAACACTCGTACATATCCAGTTACTGACATTTCATAGTGGATGAATTCACATACAGCACGTAGATGACCGAGCGAGCTGTAGCGACAGTGCAATTCTGTGTGGGAGAACTGGGGTTCAAATCCCCATACCTACGCAGAATTGGGTTTTCTATGATTTCCCGAAATCACTACTAGGAACGCCGGGATAGCCCTCTCATAGAGCACGGCCGATGTCCTTTCAGATTCTTCTCCAATATGAGCTTCTGGACTGGATGTTTACCCTAATTTCCCTTACTTCCAGATCCTCAGAATTAGTCGTTTCGGAATTACTTTCCAGAACTGTTTATTTATTTTGCATACCACAACAGTTTTTGTGAAAGATGGGTTAGTGTTTGATGCAACAGGATTATTTTCCCAGCTGTACTAGTGTCACCTTGTATTGTATGCTAACCGGGGGTCTAGAAACGACGGGGAGGCTTCGTCCTCGCCGCAGCCGTAGTGGTCCACAACCCCACGATGACTACCGCAGTCCACTTCTCCCTTCCGCGGCCCCACGCCGAATCACTCTTTCATGGTTATTGTGCGGTTCGGCCCCCAGCGGACTCCCCCTCCCCGGGGAACGTCTTACACCAGACGAGTGTAACCCGTATGTTTGCGTGGTAGAGCAATGGTGGTGTACTCGTACGTGGAGAACTCGTTTGCGCAGCAATCGCCGGCGTAGTGTAGCTGAGGCGGAATTGGGGAACCAGCCCGCATTCGCCGACGCAGATGAAAAACTACCTAAATACCATCCACAGACTGGTCAGCTCACCGGAGCTCGACGCAAGTGCGCCGTGCGAATTCGTGCCGGGGACCAGAAGCTCCTTCCCATTCCGGAAAGCCGTGTTAGGTCGCACGGCTAACCAAGTGGGGCCAAGTCTCAGTTTAGTATGAAAACAGTTCAGTTACGTAGCGCCAGAGGTCTTACAACGGCAGGCTACAACGTTGGGAACACAGATTTGCTTCAACCATCGTTCACCTTTAGCAGGCCATTAAAACAACATTTCTGTGAAAGCAGTAAGGTGCACTACTCTGGCGACTCCGAGAAAATCGCAAGAGAAGATTTACGCGTCCATTATGTGCATTATGTATCTGTACAAAGGCGCCTGCGGCAAGTGTATGTTTTGGTCACGTGATTAGCGTTCTCGCAAGGCATGTGGATCGTGGACGAGGCGGTGGAATCAGGTCCCACCCACCCCTAATTTTTAACATACATTTTTTTCATCACTGACCTCGTTATTTAAGTTATATGAAATTTTAGGAGTAATATAATGAAAAAAAACCACGTACATTTTCTTGGAGTTGTAATGAATTTCTCATCCTATTTGACTATTTACTACTCGTAATAAAATTTTCAAGGACAAGGGACAGTCTCAGAAAGCCCAAGTGAAATCTCGATACATATTTATGGGAATTAAGTTACTCAAAATCAGTAATGTAATAAGTCACTGTGTGCCAGATAAAAAGTGTAATTTAGAATTACCTGTTGAATGTGTTCTCGAGACCACCCGTTGCAGGATGTTATTTGTCATACAGACACAGAAAACATAAATTGTAACTTCGTGTAAATACAAGTCTTTTGTCAGTATATTATCTCTCGTTTCTCATACAAATTAAATAATTACAGCAGTGATGAAAAAAATATAGATTGAAAAAACGAGTGTTCACGAGATCAGAATCGTCGCCTCGTTCTGAAACCTATTGAGAAATGTGAACTCTAACCACATGACCTCAATGAGTTCCTACTACCGATAACTTTGCACAGAAACATAATTTACATAATAGACGCGTAAAACTTCTTTTGCGATTTTATCGGAATTGCCAGAGTAGTGCCCCTTGCCACTTTCACATAATACGAAAATGGAACGCCTACAGCCTACACGATCCCTATATATACCGCATCAGTGGCCCACATAATTTGTTTCGCAGACTGTCTAAAAACTTTGGTGTGAGCACTCCAATCATCAAGTCTGAGTTGATGGTTGGAGCGCTTACACCAAAGTTTCCAGATACTCTGCGTAACCAGTTATGTTGGACACTGATGCGGTGTATATAGGGATCGTGTCAACTTCTTCAGCATCAGCTACAGCCTGAAGATGGCGCACTGAAGCGCTGAAACTAGTGGCTACAAAATAAATAAAATCGTAAGAACGGCTGTATGAGTTTCATTTTCTCGCAGTAGTAAACGACCGTCGTCCTCAAGACCTCCTGTCAAAAATATCGACACATAAAAACTTTCACAAAAATTGGTTCAAATAGCTCGGACCACTATGGTACTTAACTGCTATGGTCATCAGGCCCCTAGAACTTAGAACTATTTAAAACTAACTAACCTAAGGACATCAGACACATCCATGCCTGAGGTAGGATTCGAACCTGCGACCGTAGCGGTTGCGCGGTTCCATACTGTAGAGCTTAGAACCGCTCGACCACTCCGGCCGGCCAAACTTTCACATTATGTTGTTTTACTGTCGCACTAAAGTTGTACAAAGTTTGAAATAAAACCGTGGTCCCAACGTCGGGGTTTTCCCTTGTTAGATATTGCACATGTCTTTGACTGCTGCAAATAATATTCGGGGTATGCCTGTCGTTTTTTAGGGAAGGTTAAAGTCGTGGTGTCAATGATCTATACTGTGGTCTGTATGCAATGATGGTTGCTTTGAGCTTCTGCTGTAAACGTTACATATTCCGACAGCAACGTAAAAAAATCTTTAGGAAGTAATTCTTTACCTTTATTTTTGAAAGAAAGGAAACATTGTAGCATTAATTTGTAGTGAGAACTCTTTTTCTACCTTTATCACGTTCTTTTTATTACGCATGGCCTTGTTCACCTATTCCGTTACTAACCTAGCTCATGTTTATTCGTTGGCCAATGATACGACTCGGTTAGAGAAACGTAACAGCTTAGCCAGGGCTCAAAACAAACATTCTAAAAATCTGCTGTAGTGGTTGCTGAGAGCCAATGTGAAAACAGAAATGTGGTACACAAATGAGACAAAAATGTGTTCTGCGTGGAAATACGCCAGAACTTCATAAGCCCCTATGTGTAAAAAAAAAAAAACGTATATAAATATTCATGAAAGCAACGGAGACAATTTTCGAGCGAATAAACAAACTAGAATGTGGTACGATAACATGTGATGGAACTGCCTCGCAGTAACTGGCAGTTTTAATTTCCAGCGGAGTTGTGACGGCAGCGACGCACAGAAGTTGACGAATGGACGGCAGGGCACATGGAGCACACATCTCATTGTAGCAGGCACGGCGGGCGAGTCGCCACTGGGCGCTATTTGGCTAGCGAACAAAACCCTTTGTCTTTTATCTGGGCTGAGCACGGGGCACGAAATCCGACAACAGGCGAAAGGCTGGTGTCCCAGGACTTAAATACTTCTCTAGAGAAAGGCAACTAGCCATCTCCTTTCACAAAGCGGACACTGTAGTGGTGTATATTTCAGCAGGGGACAGTCGAATCTGGCCGGAGGACTAACGGTGGTAGAGAATGCCAGTCCACTCCGTACAATATTTCCCTTCAGGATGACCATCGGCATTGTCTGAAAAGCCGATAATCACAATGATACTTAGAGCGAATCCGATTACATCGCATGCTGACATTCGTTAGACAACTTATCCGCTATGGACCTAAACATCGTAAAATAGCACAATAGACATTCAACAGTTTTTAAAATACGTAGAAGTTTGGATTCATTTTCCATAGGATAAAAGTATACTTTTACGGATTTGAGAAAATTAAGTGATGGTAAAACATTTTGAGCCGTTAGACCGCGTCAAACTCCTCTTCAGCCTTCTTCATTGTATGATGTTTCTCTCCTTCTGCTGGTATTCTCTTCAGGAGTCCATTGGTTTCCTTGGACGGCCATCCATCGACACCGCTGGTGTCCGAAAGAAGCTCCCTACAGAAGGACCGTAACGTCATTCATTGAAGATTTTTGAAGAGGAATATGACGCGGTCTAAAGGCTCAGAACGTTTTACCAACCATGAAAACACTCACGGACCTGTGCACACTTGTGTAAGAAAATTAACGCTCAGGATCCATGGTGCCATATGAATTTAATTACGTTCACGACTTACATAAACTCCAGATAGTACAGGGCTATTACAAATGATTGAAGCGATTTCATAAATTCACTGTAGCTCCATTCATTGACATATGGTCACGACACACTACAGATACGTAGAAAAACTCAAAGTTTTGTTCGGCTGAAGCCGCACTTCAGGTTTCTGCCGCCAGAGCGCTCGAGAGCGCAGTGAGACAAAATGGCGACATGAGCCGAGAAAGCGTATGTCGTGCTTGAAATGCACTCACATTAGTCAGTCATAACAGTGCAACGACACTTCAGGAGAAGTTCAACAAAGATCCACCAACTGCTAACTCCATTCGGCGATGGTATGCGCAGTTTAAAGCTTCTGGATGCCTCTGTAAGGGGAAATCAAGGGGTCGGCCTGTAGTGAGCGAAGAAACGGTTGAACGCGTGCGGGCAAGTTTCACGCGTATCTCGCGGAAGTCGACGAATAAAGCAAGCAGGGAGCTAAACGTACCACAGCCGACGGTTTGGAAAATCTTACGGAAAAGGCTAAAGCAGAAGCCTTACCGTTTACAATTGCTACAAGCCCTGACACCCGATGACAAAGTTAAACGCTTTGAATTTTCGGCGCGGTTGCAACATCTCATGGAAGAGGATGCGTTCAGTGCGATACTTGTTTTCAGTGATGAAGCAACATTTTCTCTTAATGGTGAAGTGAACAGACACAATGTGCGAATCTGGGCGGTAGAGAATCCTCACGCATTCGTGCAGCAAATTCGCAATTCACCAAAAGTTAACGTGTTTCGTGCAGTCTCACGGTTTAAAGTTTACGGCCCCTTTTTCTTCTGCGAAAAAACGTTACAGGACACCTGTGTCTGGACATGCTGGAAAACTGGCTCATGCCACAACTGAAGACTTCATCTTTCAACAGGATGGTGCTCCACCGCACTTCCATCATGATGTTCAGCATTTCTTAAACAGGAGATTGGAAAACCGATGGATCGGTCGTGGTGGAGATCATGATCAGCAATTCATGTCATGGCCTCCACGCTCTCCCGACTTAACCCCATGCGATTTCTTTCTGTGGGGTTATGTGAAAGATTCAGTGTTTAAACCTCCTCTACCAAGAAACGTGCCACAACTGCGAGCTCGCATCAACGATGCTTTCGAACTCATTGATGGGGACATGCTGTGCCGAGTGTGGGAGGAACTTGATTATCGGCTTGATGTCTGCCGAATCACTAAAGGAGAACATATCGAACGTTTGTGAATGCCTAAAAAAACTTTTTGAGTTTTTGTATGTGTGTGGAAAGCATTGTGAAAATATCTCAAATAATAAAGTTATTATCGAGCTGTGAAATCGCTTCAATCATTTGTAATAACCCTGTATGTTATCAATACACATAAACTCCATATTGTATACCATAAATACAGATAGGTCTTACAGCAGTAGTTAGTGGTTTGTAGTTGCTGTGTCGTCCGAACAAGACACTGCCAGGACAAAAGAACAACAGGCGCAAAGACGCGAGCTGGTTCCAGCGCCACACAGACTCGCCACTTGTGCGCGTTCCACCAGCACCACGGCTGGTGCTGAGGATGAAGATATCGCCCTCACCTCGAGCAGTTGCCGGCTGAGTACAATCCGTCAATGATTTCTATGCAAACACGGACCAAATGGAAGAGTTCCAAGATAAAATCATTGTTTCTACGCAATTCCAGGCATTTCCAGTGAGGCTCTTCAACGAACATAAAAAGCCTCACTGGTGATGGTGATACATGTCGCCAAAACTACTTTCGGAGAACAATGAAATAAACGAATAACAATGTGTTTTTCTTCAAGGCGGACTCAATTTGTGATGTTACTGTGCATCTTTTAATTGTGAGTTCGTTTAAACCAAATGAGTATGCTCGAGAACCATCGAATTGTGATGAACTTCGAGATCTGACAAAGTGTTACATGGGGCAAAACAGAAAAAGACGCTATGTGTACGTGTTTCTTGAGTAATGAGGATTGTAGATTGGTCATTCACAGTAACAATGAAGTTATTACTAACAAAATACATAACGTTCCACAGAGTGTAACAGTTACAATTAACAGATAGAATGCCTGTTTTAATAAATTACTCCACTTTCATAATGTAGTGTTGAGAGTAGGATAACTGAAGGTGGCCAAAGACTAAATATAGGGTAACCATCCATGTACCTGAAATATACAACTATTCCTCTAAACCGTACTTTCCACTTTTCCTCTTGCCATTCCGCTATGATAAAACTAATCAAGAGGTGTCCTCCAGACACATCACACAGATTTAGGCCCCTTCATGTACGTTTAGTGATTTTAATGCGAAGCGTTTGCTTTGGATCCCTGCTACCACTTCCTCCATGATCGAACAGTTATGAGACTTTATAGGCTAACTTTAATGACAGACTTAAATGGAACAGATTTACGTAATTTAAACATGCGCGTAAACACACATTGGTGCTGCCACAGGGTCCTTATTACGCGACCGATCCCTCGATGTTGTCTCCCCCACTGCTCTACCGAACGTGACTAACGATTTGCTCTTTTGTGGCCACTTTTTGCTTTGAATACTTCTAAAGGACAGAGTTGCCTCGCAAGAGAACCAGTCGAATTGGTTCTCAGACAGACGAAATGGTGATTGGTTTGCATGTAATAAAGTGTAAGATATGGATTGGTTACACACAAGTATGGAAGGCAATCTTCAGAGGTCGGGCGATAAGTACCACTCAGCATTCAGGTTCTACTGAGGTTCCATTGCAGTTCAGCTGGTGAATAACTCGCAACGAGAATATCATAGAAGAGAGCAAGAGTCGATAACAAAAATACCGCTGCGACCATCCACAGTCCAACTTTCAGCAGCTGTGGAACGTTTCTCTTTTGTTATGATCTTTGTTTTCCCAACACAGTAATGTTTCGAATGTGACCTCGCTTTTACAGCTATTAAGACTGTTTCATCACAAGTAAACCAAATGTACACTATAATCTAAGACAAAAAAAGAGAGAGGAACAACGCAGCATGAAGGAATTATCCGAATGGGATGGAAATCGGCATGTGCAATTTACATGTGCCAGCAAAGAAATGATTACAGTTTCAGAAAAACACGATGATTTATTCAAGATGAAGCCAATAGCCCGTTGATCCAACTCTGGCCCTTACACAAGCTGTTATTCGACTTGTGATTGGTTGACAGAATTCTTGGATGTCCTCCTGAGGGATATCGTGCCCAATTCCGATCCAATTGGCGCATTAGATAGTCAAAATTACGAGTACGTTGGAGGATCCTGTAAATAATGCTCCCCAACATTCGCAACTGGGATAAGATCCAGTGACCTTGCTGGACAAGGTAGAGTTTGGTAAGCATGAAGAGAAGAAGTAGAAACTCTGTAAGTGTGCCGGTGGGGATTAACAAGCTGAAATGTAAAGCCTGGATGGCTTGACCAACGGCAACGAAATGGGGCGTATGATATCGTTGACGTACCGCTGTGCTAAGGATGTCGCGGATGACCATGAAAGTGGTCTTTGTATTAAAACAAATGACACCAAAGAGCATTACTCCTGGTTCTCGGACCGTACTGCGAGTGATAGTTGCGTTAGTATCCCACCACTGTCTGGGACGTCTCCAAACACATCCACGCTCTTCATCGGAGCTCAGTTCGAAGTGGGACTCATCACTGAAGACAATTCCACCCCAGCCAATGAGATTCCATGCTGACAACGTGTTTGAAAACTCTCGTGACAGGTGTGGGCTACCAACATAAGTGTCGCCATCCACACGACTCGACAACCCGAGTGGGAATCTCGGGTGCCATTTCTTTTCGGAGCATGACCGCTTTGGGCTCACCAGCGGCATCCTTTGGCACAGTGGTACGTCAGCAACATTCTATACCAGTTTTCCTTCCCTTCATGGCTAGCCATTAAACAAGATAATTCCCAATCCCTCTACTCACGGCATTAGTTCCTACTACTTGTCTTCGCGCATGCCAAACACAATCTTGACGAACAAGGTCGCCTGATTTCTCCCCAGTTGAGAACCTTTGGAGCATAATGGGCAGAGCCCTTCAAAACGTTCTGGTTTTTGACGATCTAATGCTACAGTTGGACGTATTTTGGCACGATAACCGTCAAGAGGACAACCAAACAATTTACAAGTCCATGTCAAGTGGAATAACTGCTTGCACAAGAGCCAGAGACATGCTCAATTTGTGAAGCTATTTTCTTCGAATAAATCATTCAGTTTTTCTGAAGTTGTTTGTGTGTCTGTGCATGTACATCACATCTACATCACATCTACCTATTTCAGTCCATTTTAGTTTATTGCTCCGTGGTTCGCCGTTTTTTTCCGCAACTTAACATCAATTGAACAAAGAGTTTAGGTGTTACAGATGCAGGCCTTACAATCTCCATGGAGGTATCTATGCCTGTTTTGTTCAGTCACTCTTGCTGATCACCAGTTACTATTTGCAGTGGTGGATTTCATTTTAAATTTTAATAAGTTTCATTCAAATACACTCCCTCAGTCTTCAAGATATCAAGGATACGTAACTATGAGATTTAGAAAACAATCTCTTTGACAAGTCATGCAACCGGATTGTTGATCTGATCAGTTTACAGAAGAAGTGAAAGGAGAGTAGAGGATTTGGTACATGAACATCATTTTGATGTTCGTAAAGATTAGCATTTCACTATGTGATCAAAAGTGTCGAGACACCCCTATGTAATTATGGTTTGACCGCTAGATGCTGCTTCGCGAACCCACTGGTATAACATATGGCGGGGAGTATTGAGTTGTCAGTAGACAGGCAGTACCAGAGGAATCGATCGGTCAAGGACGTACACAGGAGGTGGTGTTATGGTGTGGGGGTGTTTTTCGAGTTTAGGGTGCCGTCCACACGTCGCAGTAATTGAAATGTCAAAGGCCGAAGGATATGAATACGTTTCACTGCACTGTGTACTGCGTACAGTGAAGGAAGGACTGGGAGAAAATGATTTTATCAGCAACAGAATGCATCCTGTCATAAAGCAGCGTCTACGAGGCGGTGATTTGAGGACAATAAATTTCTTGAACTGAACTCCCAAAAACACAAGCCTGAACCCAATGGAACACCTTTGGGACGTGTCCAAACGCCGCTCCACACCCGAAGGTCGAACAGCACAGCTTTCTCAGGTTTCGTTCTCTAGGAAAGATGGTCAACCACTTCCCCAAAGACATTCAGACACGCCATTGAAAGCGTCCCCAGCATAGTTTAAGAAGCTGTCATAAAGGTGAAAGGTGGACGCACCATGTATTTTTGATGAGATAGTGTACAAGATCAGTAGTTCTAACGTTGAACTTAATAACGGAGGGAAAACGTAAGGAAAACTGAAACAGGTGACACAGTAAACTAATAACAAGGAAGAACGCAATTGTAACTTGTATAGTTAATTTAAGTTTTGATTGATATTTTGTCTGACACATTTGTTGGCAGTTACTATTCTAGTGAATTTGAAACTCATTAATAGTCCTAATAATTAGCAGTTACCTTCATGGATATAAAACTAACTTAATTATCCTTGCGTTTCCAACATATGTGCTAACATAGCGTTGGTTCCACAGTTTCACAGTAAAGTGGAATCCAGTTAATCTTATCAACCTTATAAAGACAAACATTCGATGAACGTGGTATGTGATCGAAATCGTCTACTTCTCCTGAAGACCTCCACATTTATTACTCGTCATTTAATTTTCTGGGCATTCGTTTGAATGATGTCGACTTTTCGTTAGAAATTAAGCAAACATTAAAAGAAACAGGACCCCGCGAACTCCTGTTCGAATGATGATTGTTGTGCTAAGTAGAGCCCAGATCGAAAACAGTTCCGTACCTTCCTAGCCCGAAGGAAACGTGTGGGATCATAGCTTTCAGCTTCAAACAGAAGGCTATATATATATGTATTCTCGTTACACGAAGGACAGAGAAATTACTTTGCATTAAGCAGCGTGCAAACCCCGATCCGTATCATAAAATCTGAACGTGAATTCTATAAAGGGAAGAAAGATTTATACGTGGCAGGAAATAGGCGTCAAAATAAAACTAGCAAAATTGTGAAATAAGAAATATTCGAATCATTTGGAATGTGGTGTCACCGCCAGACACCACACTTGCTAGGTGGTAGATTAAATCGGCCGCGGTCCATTTAGTACATGTCGGACCCGCGTGTCGCCACCGTGTGATCGCAGACCTAGCGCCACCACAAGGCAGGTCTCGTGATACAAACAAGCACTCGCCCCAGTTGTACGGACGACCTAGCTAGCGACTAGATGTACGAAGCCTTTCTCTCTCATTAGCCAAGAGACAGAATAGCCTTCAGCTAAGTTAATGGCTACGAACTAGCAAGGCGCCATTAGCCTTACAGTGATTGTAATTAAAGTCTCCTGTGTATTGTCAAGAGCGATGTACCACAATGATTGATTAAAGATAAGTATTAATCCAGCTACGTACTTTTCTTCATAGCATTAATTACGTAGCCTGTTCCAATACTTCACGCCCGTCTGCGTTAGTCTCGCGTGCATTTTCAGCCATCTCGATCTACAAGGTGTTGGCCCAGCTGCCGACACATCACATGGCGACGAGTCTACAAAGGATCTTGTGTTTTACTTTGGCCTAATTTGTTTGTGTCATGGCTTCGCCAGATGTACTGTCCGAATTTTATCGCTTGCAGAATCAGCAGACGCAGGCGTTATTGGATGCCCTTGGACAGCTCGTCCAGGGTCAACGTGCCATTCAAACCGATGCGGCCACCGCCGCTTCACCGGTACCGCAGCCACAACCAGCCGTTGCACCACCATTTCGAAGTTTTGATGAAACCCACGAGACTTGGCGGGAATGGTCCCGCCAGTTTGCCTTCCACCTCGCCGCCTACAGAATTCAAGGTAATGAGCGGCAGCCGTTTTTGCTTTCTTGTGTTGGTGTGTCCACCTACCGTGTGATAGTGAAATTGTTTCCCCGACGCGGCGTAGCAACTCTGTCCTACGAGGAAATTTTGTCTGCTTTAGATGCCTATTTCAAAGAAACAGTTAATGTGGTTGCAAAACGGTATACGTTTTTTCGTAACAAAATGTACGGCCGGTCAAACTAATAGGGAGTGGGTAGCAACATTGCAAGGACTTACTAGGGCCTGTGCCTTTGACTGTGGTCTTTCTCATTCAGATACAATGGTACGTGATGCAATTGCACAGAACGTTTCTGATGTTCGCATACGGGAGCAAATTTTGAAACTAGTTAATCCCTCCCTTCAACAAGTCATAGACATATTGGATAGACAAGACACACTTGACTGTGCTCAGGAATCTTTTGAAACTTCGCCAGCAGTGTGTAACATTAACCGGCCCGCCGGGCGAGCTGCGCGGCCCGGTCAACTGCCCTCGCGCAAACAAACGCAGCTGCCGCCGTGTTATAAACCAGGTGTGCCGCGCCAGCCCACAAATGCAGTGAAATCATGCCCGCGGTGTGCTACTAGACATTCGCGTGAACATTGCCCGTCACGCCAAGCTAATTGCTTTTTCTGCTATAGGAAGGGACATGTTCAAAGTGTTTGCCAGAAAAAGCTCCGATCAGACACTCACAATCATTCCCGGCCCTTTGCTTCGCGCTGGAATCGAACCAAGGACACTCAGGATCGTGGACCTTCGCCCATCGACATTCATGTCGTTAATTCCACTTCGTCCAGTTATAAAATAAATAAAATAGATAAAAAATGTTATTTTAAATATGTTAATTATTCTATCTGTATGATGGTGATTGTGATTGCAATTGTATTTGCTTATCTGGAACGTGGACGTTTAATTATTCGGTATCAGACGCTTGACAGTGGCTTTTTCGTAAAGGCAATGTTACTCGTAGTTGACCGTGAAATAGAACTGAATAATCGGACTTTGTAATTAAATCGTTTCCAAAGACTGCTGCGGTAGGTGCGGACTCATAATCTAAATCTCAATATTACAATAATTTGCCTGCCATGCCAATACGTCGTACAGAGGTGATTGTCTACTAAACATAAAAAAGTTACACAGTTAGTTAAATCAGATATATTCAATGAATAAGCCTACAGTTCATAATCCTACTTACTTTTATAAATATAAATTCTTTACAGAATCGAGTGCCTAGTGTGGTTGCAACTCGCAGTATTCTTCTATAACATGAAATATGGCGGTGTGCCAGACAATAAAATAAAATACGTGCTTCTCGCACCACTTCAACCAGAGCTCACCCTTTCTTAATCAAACATAAGAGTAACGTAATTGTGCTTTTGTTTTATCAGCGACACAGCGCTGCAGTTGTGTGCCATAGGCTTTATTTATTTGTCACTGATTATTTATTTAATTAATATTTCGCGTTTCCGAGGAAACTCACGCTCGGCATGCAAATGTGCCTTTATATTGCCCCCTGAATTGCGAGGCGAAAGGACACACCTGCAGGCGAGCAATTCACCTAAAGGCACAAGAAAATCTAAGTAATCTACAACTATTTACATGACTTACTTTACACATTATACACATTATATACAAAATTTGAATGACGCGGGTGCGCCGTAAAAGTTCTAATGTTGGCAGATAGAGTGCGCGCATGCGCAGAAGACTCTGTGTAACTGCGGCACTGCTGTTATATCGTACAGTTAGATCACGCGGCACAGTATTGCAGATCATATTGTTCGTGTGCGCGCGTTTTTCAGTCGTTGCACAAAGAAAATATTCAACCAAGATTACATATGAAGACTACATTCTACGACAGGTAACTTAGTTTTAAATTTACAATATTTGTTATAACACAATACAACTTAGATTGTTGAATGTTCTTAGTTACATAGTATTGTTTTGAAATACTTCAAAGAAAAATGTCCGTATTTTTCAGGTGCGTTGACCTATACACATCGTGTCGTTATTACAGTTCATATTCATCCGCTGCACAATAATTTTTGCAGGTTAGTTCGTCGTGGTAAAGTTTTTTGATCACAGTAACATCGTTGTATAACAACGTGATTAATACATAAGTGTGTCCATTCCTCATTTCCATTATAGTCGTAGTGATGCAGTTCGTTGTGACTAAAAGCATTGCTTATTACAGATCAGACGTGACCCGTCGAGTAATTGGTCCACGTGCAGTTCGTTTTTTACATTCCGTGGAAGCTTGGTTGCAGAACCTCGGACGGCACATAGCTGGCGTCGATCCTTGGACAGTCCAGGTAAGAGTGTCCGTCACATTTCGAGAACATTTCATTCCCTGAAGTTCCAACCAAAATTCTTCCACCCGTCGTGTTGTTTTCTGGACAGGCACTTTGTGTCCATTTAATCCAGTTAACATCTTGAAGTTGGGTACTGTAGTAATATCACTAGACGATGCACGAATTATGCACTTCACATTTTCAGTTTTTTGCTGAATATAGCTCACCTAAATGTTCGTAGTTATTAATCAAGGAAATCGTTCATCGCGTTCACATAGATATGCTGCATAATGAATGGCATTAACAGTTTCTTTCACATAGGTTTCCGCGTAGTTGCAGAGTTAGTAATGTTCGTTAATGTCCGTGAACAGTGGTTCACTATGCAATGTCTTTTTGGCACTCGTTTTGTTCAAATTTTTACATAGTAACAGTTACACTATACATCAGTTAAAAAAATAAGTAATTATACATACACACATCACATATTTTCTTAGCATAAACATAATATAGTTGCACATAAACATGTTTACATCATCATTACATCGCTATAGGTTATTACATTGTGTCACATTTGATTACATGAATTGCAGATATTTACATCCTCTTTAGCGGTTTTGCTGGGATATTATCGATGTTTTTTGTGATGTCATCTGAAATTAAGATAGGTTAGACACAACATTCATTACATCAGTAGGCAAGACAAGGCGTTTTCACTACTCAATAAATATTCAAAATAGTAAGAGAGAGAAAATGTTCGATTCCTCGAGTTTTGTGCGTGTGTGTAGAGTGTCTGTGTGGCCTTGACTACTGATAGATGCTTTTCGTGTTGAGAGATGTGCGTCTAATCTATTTCTCAAAGTAAAAGATCGCTTCACAGATGACGTCTGTCAGTTCGTCAGGTGTCACACCAAGTCAGTGGTACCTTCAGTAACAAATGTTCCGTGAAAAATTAATATGTCATCCACTGCTACGTAATCATAAATTTTACTTTAATATTCCGTCTTTCAGGTGGAGGCGCGCGCTGAAAGAAGAGTTCTTCTGTCTTCAACTGCGTCACTGGAACCGCTGAAATGAAAATTTCTATACTACTTATTATCTGTGTTGTAACAACAGAGTTTTTCGAGTTGCTTAGCAATATTTTGATGGGTATGACTTTGACATTATTCAGCATGAAATGCTCTAAGATCTCGGTGTGCTTATAGCCCAATAATTTTGTTAGTTCTAGCATGTTGTAACAGATACGCACCAGGATGCGGTATGTTAACAATTATATAAGGTCCTTCATATAGCAGACTCCACTTCGCGTTGCGTCGTTTGAGTGCTACAGATTTATGATGAGTACGAAGTAGTACAAGCATTCCTACCTCGAATTTTTGTTTTCTTTTTATTATGTTTCTGTGATGTTTGTTTCGTATTTGTGCGTGATGTGTCAATGTAGTCAATTCTCCTTTATTTTCTGTTTAGGTGTGATTTCCTTGTCTGACAACTTAGGTAATGGTTCTATCCACTGATCGTTCTGTTTGCAATTGAACATGATCTCGTTAGGTGTGTAATTCGTATCGTAAATATTTAAGTTATTGTGTACGTCTTCGAAAAGACTTAGGTAGGACACCCAATTAGTATGTTTTGATGAAATATAGGTCCTCATGAATCGATTTAATTCTCGGAAAAGTCTCTCAGTCGCGTTACATTGTGGACTAAACCTCGAAATAAATATACTTTTAATGTTATTGTCCTTCAAGAAATTTCTCCATTTGTACCCAGAGTAGTATGCTGCATTATCTGATAGAATTGCTTTAGGTTTTCCCACGTGCGTCAGGTAATCACTTGAGAATCTTCGTATTATAGCATTTGCAGTGGCGGATTTTAAAGCATAAAGTTTTACATGTTTAGAAAATATATTGTAAAAAGCTAAGATATATTTGACGCCTCCAGAGCTTGCTGGATGCGGTCCACTGATGTCAGTACACAGAATTTCCAGGGATTTACTAGGTAAAATAGAATGTAAATCTGTTTTTGTGGATAAATTCTGAGGTTTTGATTTTTGACATATGACACATGTTTTTAGTTCCCTGTAAATTTTTCTCCTCATATTGCTAAAATAACAGTATGTGCTGAGCTTTGCCAAACACTTTTTCGTCCCATAATGACCCCAAACTAAGTGTGTGTGCCAAATTAGATTACGTTCAGACTCTTTGGGAATGCATACACACCAGTTAGTAGCATTTGGATGTCGGCGGTAAAATAACACATCATTGTGTAACTTGTAATACTTAGTCAAAGGATGATTGTGTTTTTCTACCAGTAATGTTATTATCTTATACCAGTGAGGATCAGATTTTTGTAATTCAGCCATGTTTCTGCACATATCAATATAATATTGGTGATACTGCTTGTCTTGCATTAAGAGAATCCTGTAGTCATTTATATTTTCTAAGTCACTGTTGGTATCATTCATACCTTGTGGAAGTCTAGACAAAGTGTCTGCAATGGTGTTGTCCTTACCTCTTATGTACTTAATTTCAAAAGAGTAGTTCTGAAGTGTAACTGCCCATCGTGATAGTCTAGGATGTACAAGTTTACAAGTTAACAAAAATGTCAGGGCCTGGTGATCGGTGTAAATTACCGTATGTTTTCCAAATAAATAATAATTGAATTTCTTGAATGCCCATAGTATGGAAAGTGTTTCTAACTCAGTAGTGGAGTATGTACGCTCACATTCAGTTAGAGTGCGACTCGCAAACCCAATAATTCTTATCTGTTCCTCCTCTTTATTCTTTACAACTTGAAATAAGCAACAGCCCAAGCCAGTACATGAAGCGTCACAAGTCATACAAAAATCTAAATTGAAATCTGGATGGCTCAATATGTTAGCGTTCACTAAAGCATGTTTAATTGTATTAAAGTCATTCTGGCACTGTTCCGACCAGATCCAAACTTGATTCTTTCTGAGTAGATTTAGCAGATGTTTACTGTTCAAAAGTGGTTGTGGCAAAAAAGTCTGAAAAATGAACATAGCCCAAGGAATGATTTTAACTGCTTTTTAGTTCGAGGGCTAGGAAAGTTTCTGATAGCATCTAATTTACTGGGATCCGGACGTATGCCCTGTGAATTAATATGTCCTAAATACTTTATCTCACTGCAACCAAATTTTGATTTTCTTAGGTTGGCTGTGACTCCAGCTTGTGCAAATTTTTCTAAAATTCTTTGAAGTGTGTCAACGTGTTCATTCCAAGATTGTGTAGCTATCAGTATATCATCTACATAGTGTGTGACTGTCTCAACTAAATCGTCGCCAAGCACGGTATCCAGGGCTGTAATGAATACCCCAGAGCTGACATTCAGTCCGAAGGGTAGAACACAAAACTGATAGGTTCGCCCCCCGAACATAAATGCAGTATATTTCCGAGAATCAGGAGTGATACCCACCTGCCAAAACGAATTAGCGAGATCTATTGTGGAAAAATATTTTGCATCTAGAAATTTCTGTAATTGCTCTTCTAAATTTTCAGGTTTTGTGTGAACCGGTAAAATTATTTCATTAATAGCTCGTGCGTCTAACACTAACCTAATGCTGCCATTTGATTTTTTGACAACAAGTAGAGGACTACAATAAGGTGAGGTGGATGGTTCAATGACCTTCCAGTCTAACATTTGTTTTAATTCTTGCCACACAGCAGGTCGTTGAGATAACGGTACGTTATATGTCTTATGGTAGAAGATCTTGTGAGGCTTAACTTCAATCTTGTACACATACGTGTTGATAACACCTAATCGTTTGGTAAAACTTGTAAATATTTGGATAACACTTCCTGTAGTTTTATACGTTCATGTACACTGAGAGCTGTAGCTTCACTTATCTTATGATCAAGCAATGTTTTCAAGTCCATTAGCTCTGTGTCAGATGAGTGTGTTTGCATGTCTTGAATGTCATTGTCAAGTACTAACTGAACCTTGTACCCTGTACAGTGTTTGTCATGCTTTAGAGTTCTCCTGTCCAAATCAATAATAATTACACTGCCTTTATCATTTAAAATACATTTACCTTTGGAGAAGTCTATAATGCAGTCCTTCTCGCTCATAATATCTATTCTTAATATGCAATTGGTCACAAGGTTTTGTACAACCAGGAATGGCCATTGTACGGTTCCATTACCTATTTTAACGTTTACAAAAACTTGCTTCGTAACCCTACATGACTTATTACCTAGTGCAGTAGATATTTTACAGTTTTGGGCAGGAAACTCAGGCACAGGTTCCAATTCACACATCTTTTTATAGAAATTAAAAGACAAAACGCTCACAGCTGCACCTGTATCTAGGATAATAGTAGTTGGAATCCCACCTACTACACCAGTAGTAGATGCTAAAACAATTTCATTTGTGTTTAAACGACATTGTGTACTGTCTTGTAAAAGTTCATCTGATATATTGTTATTGTGGTTGTATCTTATAAATAAAACAGGTAGTTTTTGTTTAGAATTACTCGGCATATCATTATTCTGTTGTTCAAGTGTGGTGTCAAATAACTGATTAACATTGAAGTCGCCCCCCAAGAATTCTTCAGCCACGACCTGGGGCAAAGTAGTGACTGTTTCTAGTTTGTTGGATTATCATTTGTACTAGGTACTGACACAGATTGAGGTTGTGCATCAGGTGTCATTTCTATTATATTCACATTCGGATATTGCCTATTATGATCTCCAAACTTTTGCGGTTGTTGTTGCTGTAGCGCATTATAACTTACCTGTCGGTCGTAAGGTATGCTCCAATTTTGTCCTGGTGGCTGCTGTGGTAAAGCAGAGTTTGAATGAAAGTACTGATCGTTACGAGTCCAACCTTGATGCTGTCTTGGCTCGTAGTTATTATTATTTCTATTTCTGTTTGTGTTTTTGTTATTACCTTTGTATCCGTTGTTACCGTTGTAGTTATTACCGCGGTGCATTTTGTATGGATTGCCGCATGAAATGTTATTACTGTTGTAACTATTGTTTGTATTGGAATACGCGTGTTGATTTTGATTTCCGTACTGTGACGGCATGTGAGTTTGCTGTTTTTGTTGTACCGCGTATCCAACTGTGGGCGCGCCAGAATTGTGTTGGCAAGCCTGCATGTTTTGCATACCACTAGTGTAAACATTGTGGCTGCTGTTTTGCCGCGCGAAGCGCTGATCTTCAAGTAACATGTCAACCGAATCTAAAGCTGTTAAAAAATAATCTGAATCGTCATCCGGGATATGTAGAAGTTTATCCTTAATGTTGAAAGGCAATTTGGCCTTCAACGTTCGGAGTATATCACGCGTTGCGACTGGTTCGTCTAAAAAATGTCCCATGTTCAAGTATTTTTCAAAATATCTGCGTAAGTTACCATTTTTACTGTTAAAAGTTTCAGGTTCTAAAATTTGTCTTCTGAGTCGCTCCTGGACGGATTGCGACCAGAATTTGTTCAGAAAAGCACGCTCAAACTCACTGTACGTGGTACATACGTCAGCTTGA
Source organism: Schistocerca piceifrons (assembly GCF_021461385.2). Lineage (NCBI taxonomy): Eukaryota > Metazoa > Arthropoda > Insecta > Orthoptera > Acrididae > Schistocerca > Schistocerca piceifrons. Next base: position 779,963,335 of record NC_060141.1, read on the forward strand.
CTGTATGCCCAGACAGCTGCATCGCCTTGGATGTAACCGACAATATATGAAATCTTTTTCCGGTCACTCCAAGTGCGTGGAAATGCGTTACTAAAAGATTTAAGAAAAATCACCGGATGAATGGTTCGTTTTTCTGGGATAAAAATCTGAAATTGCCTGTGTTTCATTAAGCTTTCATCTTCCTTCGCATTGTGATATGGATTTATTCCACTGTAATTACTGGTATGTTCAGCTGGCGAGTAATTACGATAATGTTGCTGTGGTTTACCATGATAATAGCTTGTGTTTGTGTTTCCACATCGTGGTATGTGTTGTAGTCGTGGTGTGTTTTGTTCTTGTGTATTTGTCGTGTGCGGAATGTGTGTATCATACTCGAATGTATATTGGTTTCTGAACTGTACATTTTGCCTGATATTTTCGTTACATTCAGACTGTAGTTGATCGGTGAATTGTCTCATGGGTGTAGTGACGGATTGTACTGCGTCACTGATCAGCTGTTTGTTATTAGTAATGTATTGCGCTACGGAGTCGTGCACAATTGTTGGTAAATTTTCACGTAAGCATCTATCGAAATGTTTGTCTTTGTTCTCAACCCAATCATGAAATTCTTTATTAATATTTTGAAAATGAGCTGTGGCATCTGATTGTAAGATGTCAGTCAGGTGTTGTTCAACATTGTCAAATTAATTCTGTACGTCAGTAATTCGTTTTTCAAGATTGTCATGTACTGAAGGATATGTTTGAATTTGTTCAGTAAGAACTTCACACGTGACATTAAGGTTTTTTACTTGTGTCTGTAAAAGTGCTACGTCAGTTGTAGTCTTGTCTTGTCTCGTATTGAGCTGGGAAAATTTAGTACTGAGTTCAGTCATCTGTTTGGTCAGTGTGGCGTCTGCAAGTTCCACACGCTTACATAAAGTGTCATTACCTATCTTGATTGCTATGAGATCAGATTTGATTTCGTCATTTTGTGTTTTTAATTGTTCATTTTGTGTCTCTAATTGTGCCTTTAAGGTTGCCATGTTTTCGGCGTTTTGTTTCATTAGCATTTGTAAGATGTCGGCAATGTTTACCGTTTGCAAGGTCTCTGCCCCCGCCGCGTCATTAGACGTGACGTCATGCTTTAACATGGGCTCTGATTGAGATTTTGAAATTTTTGTAGTGGACGGCCTATCGTCAAAATTTTCGTCAACACTTGCGTCAATGTTTGATGAATCGTCACTACCGGTTGCTGTCGTAAAGTCATTTTCTAACACTTGTCTCACGTCCGAGTCGGATTGCGTCTGAATAGTACGTCCTTGCTGTTCCATTTTTGCGTATTGTTTTCTAGTTATTACCATGCCACACGTGATATATGTTTCAAGAAAATTTTTGACACTGATTTTAAAATAAAATGTAGTTGAGCATGAATCGCTCGTAGCAACAATGGCTGTCTGTTAATTTAAAAATATAAACTGAATTTGAGATTATTGGTAATGGCTGCTAGCCATGTTACATGATATCGTACAGAAGTCGGCCATATTGTACACTCGTGTATTGGTATTGTTGCATACGTTATTGAGAATGAAATTTATTACTGAAACTGTTATGCAGAAAAGAAACACTACAGAATTTACTGAAAAGCTAATACACTGAATTATACGTCTGGTCAAGCCTACCAATGCAAAGATGCTGCGTCTTACCTTATTTTGCTGGAAGTTTCATTGCGTCTTCCCGCAAAATTTCAGAATTGGAAAATATCTTCAGATTTTGTTATCTCTCATACATTGACGTCCAGGTCCAGAAAGTTGATTTTTTACATGAAACAAAGAGAACAATGTAACAAATGACAAAATAACAAGTCCGACACGCAGTCGCCAATATAAAATAAATAAAATAAATAAAAAATGTTATTTTAAATATGTTAATTATTCTATCTGTATGATGGTGATTGTGATTGCAATTGTATTTGCTTATCTGGAACGTGGACGTTTAATTATTCGGTATCAGACGCTTGACAATGGCTTTTTCGTAAAGGCAATGTTACTCGTAGTTGACCGTGAAATAAAACTGAATAATCGGACTTCGTAATTAAATCGTTTCCAAAGACTGCTGCGGTAGGTGCGGACTCATAATCTAAATCTCAATATTACAATAATTTGCCTGCCATGCCAATACGTCGTACAGAGGTGATTGTCTACTAAACATAAAAAAGTTACACAGTTAGTTAAATCAGATATATTCAATGAATAAGCCTACAGTTCATAATCCTACTTACTTTTATAAATATAAATTCTTTACAGAATCGAGTGCCTAGTGTGGTTGCAACTCGCAGTATTCTTCTATAACATGAAATATGGCGGTGTGCCAGACAATAAAATAAAATACGTGCTTCTCGCACCACTTCAACCAGAGCTCACCCTTTCTTAATCAAACATAAGAGTAACGTAATTGTGCTTTTGTTTTATCAGCGACATAGCGCTGCAGTTGTGTGCCATAGGCTTTATTTATTTGTCACTGATTATTTATTTAATTAAGATTTCGCGTTTCCGAGGAAACTCACACTCGGCATGCAAATGTGCCTTTATACAGTGACACTTTCTCTAACAGTGACTGTGTTCGTCCCACAAAAACTGTGCGTCGACGTCGCCGGAACTCACGTCAATTAGCACGTGATTCTGTACCAGTGTCTCTTCAAATTGCACAAAACGGTCGCTCTTGTCGTCAGCAGGACGATAAACTTTTTGTAGATTTAGACTTTGAAGGCAAAGTGATACCATTCCAGCTCGATACCGGAGCTGCAGTTTCATTGCTCAATCACGACACGTACAAAGAACTGGGCTCACCTCCGTTGCGTGCCGCAAATGTTAAGTTACATAGTTATTCCGGACAGACAATTCCTGTGTTAGGACAGTGCACTCTTTTTGCAACATATAAAGGACAAACAAAACTTGTGTCGTTTTACGTTCTTCGTTCTTCTACGGCAGTGAACTTGTTTGGCTTAGATTTATTTCAGTTGTTTCACATGTCTATTGTCAATCAGGTGCTATCAGTGAATCAAACTGTGCATACAGACGGTGTTTCTAGAGTATGTGAAGAATTTGCAGACATTTTTGCACCGGGCTTAGGTTGCGCTAAAAACTATGCAGCACATTTGGAACTGAATGTAAACGCGCAACCGAAATTTTTCAGAGCGCGCAATGTTCCTCACGCATTGCGTCATGAGGTCGCAAGAACATTGAACAATGTAGAATCACAAGGTGTGAGTGAATGGTGCGCAATGCCTCTTCTCTTTCAGCTCCGCTTCATCGCGTACGCCGTGCAGGTGTTCCGTTTCTCTGGACGACGGAATGCGAACGCGCTGTTCGCCTGTTGAAATCGGCGTTGCTTTCTAATACTTGCCTCACGCCTTTCGATCCCCAGAAACCCCTTTTGTTGATGGTAGATGCATCGGATTTCGTGATCGGTGCTGTGCTTGCGCACAAAGTTGGCTCCCATGATCGCCCTATTGCCTTTGCGTCCAAATTGCTCTCGTCTGCGCAAAGAAATTACTCGCAGATAGAGAAAGAAGCTTTGGCTCTCGTGTTTGGTTTACTAAGTTCCATGATTTCTTGTATGGTCGTAATTTTACCATCATCACAGACCACAAACCTTTGACATCGCTTTTTCATCCGAACAAGCCTGTACCTCCGCGTACAGCGCAGAAATTCATTCGCTGGTCTATTTTCCTCTCGCAGTACCGCTACGATATCTTGTATCGGTCCACTGCTAAGCACGGAAACGCTGATGCGTTGTCCCGTTTGCCTGTTGCTGAGGATAAAGCATTCGATTCTTCCGAACTTGCTTGCATGTTCATTGATACGGAAACTGATGACGTGGTCGAATCGTTTCCGATTGATTTTCGTCGTGTAGCTACAGCCACAGCTGGACCCTGTCCTTGCTACTGTTTTGCCTTTTGTTGCTACGCAATGGCCTTTGTCAAAGTCTCGGATCGAGGATCCGTTGGTTCGCCGATTTTTTGCTCACAGGGAGAGACTTTTTGTTCGACATGGTGTTTTGTTGTTGCGTTCTGATAATGATCAGTCCCGAGTCGTGGTCCCACGTTCGTTACAGTCCTCTGTTTTACGGCTTCTTCACCAAGGACATTGGGGTATAGTGCGAACGAAACAACTAGCTCGTCAGCACTGTACTTGGTTCGGAATCGATGCTGCGATTACGAATATGTGTTCTTCTTGCATGGCGTGTGCCGAACAACAATCCGCACCGCCGCAGAAAGTCTTTGCATGGCCAAAAGCCACTTCCCCTTGGTAACGCTTGCACATTGATTTTGCTGGTCCATTCTGGAATGCTCGATGGTTGGTTCTGGTCGACGACTTCAGTAATTTTCCTTTTGTTGTCCGGATGTCTTCCACGACGTCCTCCGCCACCATCCAAGCGTTGTCTGCTATCTTTTGCATTGAAGGTCTTCCGCAGACTATTGTTTCCGACAATGGCCCACAATTCATGTCCGCAGAATTTCAGTCATTCTGCCAGGCCAATGGTATTCAACATCTGACATCCGCGCCGTTTTCGCCTCAGTCAAACGGTGCCGCTGAACGATTGGTCCGGACTTTCAAGTCACAGATGTTGAAATTGAAAGAGTCGCATTCTCGGGAGGACGCATTGTTGCTCTTTTTGTCCTCGTATCGCTCTCAGCCCCGAGAGGGTCGCTCGCCGGCTGAGTTGCTCCACGGTCGTCCTCATCGCACCTTGATGTCTTTGCTGCATCCGCCGCATCAGGTTCCTGTGCAGCGGCAGACTCCTGCTTTTGCTCCTGGCGACGTTGTATTTTATCGCAACTTTCGAGGTTCACGGCGTTGGCTCGCAGGGCGCATTCTTCGCTGCCTCGGCCGCGCGATGTATTTGGTTTTGGGGGCCTCTGGTGAGGTGCATCGGCATCTCAATCAGCTGCGCCTCTGTCGTCGCACGGGTTCTGCCGCTCCCCATCTGCTTTCAGCGACGGTGCCGTCCGGTCAGCGCCCTGGGGACCCATCTACTGGCTCGCCTCATCCCCAGGTGTTACCGACGATGCCTTCCATTTTGCCCCATGGCTACGCGCCGCCGCAGCAGCCGCCGCTGCCGCCGCCGCCGCCGCCGCAGCCGCCGGTACTCCGGCCAGCGCCGCCCGCATTCGACGCTTCGCTGCAGCCGCCAAGCGCCTCCCAGGGTCACGCGCCGCCGATCGCTTCCCGTGACCAGCTGTCCTCCGCCATGGAACTCTTGCCCGCTCCGGACCACATGACGTCATCGCGCGTCGGCTACCCCGACGCAATGGAGGTCGACCCTTCGGCCCCTCCTGTTTCTTTACGGGCGCATACACCGCATGTTGACGTGCACCCTGGACTAGGTTTTCAGGCGTTTCCTAGCTCCCCTCGGACCGAATGGCCGGGTGCGGGTGGCACAGCCTCGCCTGTTGTTAGGCTCCCCACCTCATCGCATACGTCAACATGGGGTCCTCCCCACGGCCGGCGGAAGCCTTATCTCACGACCGTTCGCCGATTTGCGGGGGAGGAATGTGGTGTCACCGCCAGACACAACACTTGCTAGGTGGTAGATTAAATCGGCCGCGGTCCATTTAGTACATGTCGGACCCGCGTGTCGCCACTGTGTGATCGCAGACCTTGCGCCACCACAAGGCAGGTCTCGTGATACGAACAAGCACTCGCCCCAGTTGTACGGACGACCTAGCTAGCGACTAGATGTACGAAGCCTTTCTCTCTCATTAGCCGAGAGACAGAATAGCCTTCAGCTAAGTTAATGGCTACGAACTAGCAAGGCGCCATTAGCCTTACAGTGATTGTAATTAAAGTCTCCTGCGTATCATCAAGAGCGATGTACCACAATGATTGATTAAAGGTAAGTATTAATCCACCTACGTACTTTTCTTCATAGCATTAATTACGTAGCCTGTTCCAGTACTTCACACCCGTCTGTGTTAGTCTCGCGTGCATTTTCAGCCATCTCGATCTACAAGGTGTTGGCCCAGCTGCCGACACATCATGGAACTGCTCATGAGATTCAAAGCACCTTTAGCGAGGGAGTTCTACGTGACTTGGCGCCCTGAATTGAAAATAAGACTAATATTACTAATTTCCCGCTTTGGTTGACATACTTAAACAGATTCAAGAAATTATATGGAAAGGGACGCCAGTAAATTTCGAAGTTTACTTCAGTTAAAGCGCAGAGAAGATACGATCAGTAGGTACTACTAAGGAGAAAAAAGTGTAAAATTAGCTGTTACGGCTAATTTCGAATACGAAGCTTCTTGTTATCTCCCAAAATGCTGTGTATGGAGCCAGTCAGTCAAGTTTTGTACAAAACTGTGTGCAAACCGCACTTTATCATTCCGAACGAAAGGAAGATGAAGTCGCTCGTGCTGTCGATAATGCTGTGACGCATTAGTCCGTACAACAATGCGAGCGAAAAGTATCAGAGGATTACTGTTTCCAGTGCTTTATATCTGTCTTCAGGAACTTCAAAGAAAATAAGAATTAAAAATTTAATAAAAGAGCTGTTTAGTTGCGAAAATCTTCTAACCAGAGTAGCAAAATGTAGTAAAACAGAAGGGAATAACATTCAGTGTGACATCTGAAACGTCGTATTACTAGTTACGGCTAATAATTCATTGCTTTTGTAGGACTCCTGGCTTGGACAAAACTTCACATCTGTCTACAGCAGGAGGATGAAAAATGTAGCCTCTCAATGAAGAATGTTCTTGACAATGCAAGCGATAAGTATCAGAGGATTACTGTTTCCAGTTCTTTATATTTGTCTTCAGGAACTTCAAAGAAATAAGGATCAAAAATTTAAGAAAAGAGCTGTTTAGTTGCGAAATTCGTCTAACCAGAGTAGCAAAATGTAGTAAAACAGAAGAGAATATCATTCAGTGTGACATCTGAAACGTCTTATTACTAGTTACAGCAAATAATTCATTGCTTTTGTTGGACTCCTGGCCTGGACAAAACTTCACATGTGGCTACAAGAGGACGATGGAAAATGTAGCCTCTCAATAAAGAAAGTTTTTGACAATGTAAACCGTTCTTCATAAAATTATCACATGTAGCCTCTCTATAAAGAAAGTTTTTGACAATGTAAACCGTTCTTCAGAAAATTATCACACAAAATACTTTCTGGGAGCGCTTTGTCGTTTCAGTCATATCAGTGGAACAGTATTATTAAACTTCATTTATTTGTGCATTGTCAGTTTACATCTCGTGGTCTCGCGGTAGCGTGCTCACTTCCCGAGCACGGGTTCCCGGGAATTTCACCTGCCCCGAGATGATTGGGTGTTGTTGTGTCGTCTTCATCATCATCATCATCATCATCATTCATACCCATTGCGGTCGGAGGAAGGAGACGTAAACCACCTCCACTAGTACCTTGCTAAGTACTTTGGCGCGGGTCTCCCGCATCGTTCCCCTACGCTCTGTCAAAAGGCATCGGACCTCATTTCCATGCCTGGTACACAGCGCACTAAGCAGAAGAACGGCCACGACCGTTTCTTTTCCCATCCCAATTATGTCAAAATAAAACTAGCAATCATTGTGACGTGCATACATGCAGTAATTTTTATTTTCTGAAATGTGCGTAGTGTAAAGGAAATGTTTATTTTCGTCATCCAAGACACACTGTATTTCACACTACTGGAAATAAGCAAAGAACTGCTTCATTGTTAGTAAAATATATATTAGCATAATATCTGTGTTACAGAAAACATTATTAAATATATCGTGTCAATAGATTAAGATCTCGATTGATAAAAGTCGTCGGCAATGTAAATCATACCCTGCCTTGATTTCTTATCCTCTGCTAATCACTTGCCCAACAGTTACACTACTGGCCATTAAAAATGCTACACCACGAAGATGACGTGCTACAGACGCGAAATTTAACCGACAGGAAGAAGATGCTATGATATGCAAATGATCAACTTTTCAGAACATTGACACCAGGCTGGCGCCGATGGCGACACCTACAACGTGCTGACACGAGGAAAGTTTCCAACCCACTTCTCATACAAAAGCTGCAGTTGATCGGCGTTGCCTGGTGGAACGTTGTTGTGATGCCTCATGTAAGGAGGAGAAATGCGTACCATCACATTTCCGACTTTGTTAGAGGTCGGATCGTAGCCTATCGTGATTGCGGTTTATCATATCGCGACGTTGCTGCTTCCATTGGTCGAGATCCAATGACTGTTAGCTGAATACGGAATCGGTGGGTTCAGCCGTGCTGGATCCCAACGGCCTGGTATCACTAGCTGTCGAGATGAGCGGCATCTTATCCGCATGGCTGTAACGGATCGTGCAGCCACGTCTCGATCCCTGAGTCAACAGACGGGGACTTTTGCAAGACAACAACCATCTGCACTAAGAGTTCGACGACGTTTCAGCAGAATGGACTATCAGCTTGGAGACCATGGCTGCGATGGTGTACTCAACGAATGGCAAAACGTCGTTTTTTCGGATGAATCCAGGTTCTGTTGACGCCATCATGATGGTCGCATCCGTGTTTGGCGACATCGCGGTGAACGCACGTTGGAAGCGCGTATTCATCATCGTCATACTGGCGTATCACCCGGCATAATGATATGGGGTGCCATTGTTTACACGTCTGGGTCACCTCTTGTTCGCATTGACGGTTCTTCCAACAGTGGACGTCACATTTCACATGTGTTACGACCCGTGGCTCTACCCTTCATTTGATCCCAGCGAAAGCCTACATTTCAGCAGGATAATGCACGACTGCATGTTGCAGGTGCTGTACGGGCCTTTCTGGATACAGAAAATGTTCGACTGCTGCCCTGGCCATCACATTCTCCAGATCTCTCGTCAATTGAAGACCTTCGTATGAGAAATGAGAGTTACTTCCACATTTTTAGAAAAAGATGATCGCAGTGCTTCTCAGGAGCTAAAATCTTGACACTAAATTTATTTCGGTGTATTCTGCCAGTATCAAAGCTTCAGGTTACGATTCGATATGTCGGCTTGGACCATTACTTTGTCAATTTCTCAAAATTATACAAGTAGCATGAAGGGCAGACAGAACTTAGGCGCTCCTATTTATGCAACCCCTGGTCGATTATGGTTTCTCGGCTTACGCATCTGCTGTACACTACGAGTGTTACTTGCTGGCCGCAGGGGCTTTTAGCCGCAGGGCCATTTCCGGCATTTTCGCGGAAGCTGGCGAGCCGTCAATTTCCATTAGGCAGCAGCATCTCCTCACGGTGCCGCACTCTATAAATTCTCGTTCCCCACAGTCACTGGCACACACCACTGTTACACACCACATTCGGACCGAAATACTAGAACAACTTTCTGTTTCCTATGAACAGCTACGCTTCAGATAAGGCTATGGCAGATATTGATGTCTAATTTCTATATCGGAGGTTCGTCAGCGGGCTGCGAATTATGTTTGATCTGACATACGTGTGTACTAAAATCGAAAGCGCTCTGTTTTACACGGCATTTTCGTCTGCACAGCTATTGGGTTCGTGTAGGGGGAACCCCTGACCTCTTTAAAGTTTTCGGTGGCCACATTCTTCAACCACAAAAATTCAGTTTGTGCAGTGTGCAGAGTTTTACAGAGCCCGGAAGTTTCTGGAGCAAGCAAGGTATGATCAACAGAGATAATATATTATATGATCAGATTTCATACGTGCCCTGCACTTCGAGAGATTGTAATATGTGAAACTTAATGTACTATTTTTCTTGAACATTAATCCATTTTATTTAGCGCTGCCGCCGGGGTGGCCGAGTGGTTCTAGGCGCTACAGTCTAAATCCGCGCGACCGCTACTGTCGCACGTTCGAATCCTGCCTCGGGCATGAAGGTGTGTGATGTCCTTAGGTTAGTTAGGTTTAAGTAGTTCTAAGTTTTTGGCGGACTGATGGCCTCAGAAGTTAAGTCCCATAGTGCTCAGCGCCATATTTAGCGCTGTTTGATGCATAGAAGCTACTATAGCCTTTAGTATTACATCGTGGATGTAACTACGTGTATTATTTATCTGTTGTCGATGTCCGAGTTCGGACTTCCCTGGCTCCACTACTGTCTGTCTCACGAGCAGCTTTGTCTGGGGTCATTCCTGACTACTCTCATAGAGAACAATTATATGAGTAATGTATGTATATCTGAGTGGTGTACAGATTTCTGTAGTCATTAAAATAACTGGAAACGAACTTACCCGCATTTGTCATTTGTGACTAGTGACTTGATTGTACTCAACGTCTCGTCTTTATATCACAGTCTGCATTGAATGTTTGAATGAAAAAAATCCTGCAACACAATTTGGCTAGCGTTTGTGGTTCCAGCTCATCATTATTTTCATTCGCAGTACTTTACGAGCCTATTAATTATTCATATTTTATTCAAGTATTTGATCCATATGTAACGTAAATTTGTTGCTTCATTTACTACGCGGACACCAAAAGACATACTAAGCAGAACAGAATCATGTAGATGAGGTAAGTTTCATTTGTCTTCCTACAAATACAAGAGAGGGCTTCAGCCTTGTGTTGTGTGCCACAGTAAATATCCTTCTGGAGAAATGAGCAAACAGACAGAACTACCCTTAAAGCTGATCGTCGAAAAGCTGCTGTACCAACTGACATTTCTTTAAAAATGTTATGTCGCTGTTGAATCAAAACGTTATGAGTACATGGGAGAAATAGTGACTGATACTAATAAATACATTTATCGATGACCGTATGACGGCTGGGCGCCAACGGCTATCAGTTATTACAAAAGGGATTTTCAGTCACGAACGCAAGCAACTATTTATGCTCTTAAAGTGTTTTGCAATTGTGACTGAAGGTATAAGGTCAGTAATTTACGGCCACGAAATTCCTGACTGGTAACTCAGCCATCCTATAAACAGTCTAAAACAAAAACACGACGCACCACGGAGGAATTACGTGAATACCGCGGACACCCGTGGATGTGCTGTACATGTGCATACAAAGAAATTATTGGAATTTCAGAAAAATCGGATTATACATTCAAGAGGAAAAGCTTGGCAAATTTAGAGAGTCAATAACGCGTTGCTCTACCTCTCATCATTATGAAAACTGGCATCCGACTAGGCATTGACTGACAGAGTTTTTGGGTGCCTTCCTATGGGATATGCAGCCAAATTCAATGGCATTAGATCGCCAAAATACCGGGTAGGTTAAAGAGCCCTGCCCATAATCCTCAAACATTCTCAATTCGCGAGGGATCCGACCAAGTTGCTTGTCGAAGTACAATTTGGCACGCACGAAGACAAGCAGAAGAAACTCTCCCTGAATCGTAAGCCCAGGTTGGTTACACAGCAAAACCGGACATAGAACATCGTCCACGTACCACTGTGCTGCAAGAGTGCAGCAGGGGCAACCAAAGCGGTCGTGCTATGAAGAGGAATGGCATACCAGACCATCGTTCCTGGTTGTCGTGACGTATGGGTGCTGAAAACACTGATAAAATTAGTTTTGGTCGATGATATCACATTACCTACATACACACCAGAATAAAATATGGTAATAGTGAAAATTAACATAATGAAATCAAACAAAAGTACACACTCAGAACGTTTGAAATCAATACTGTTTTGTATTTATATATGGGCACGATGCAAATAAAAGGTCCAAATTTGTTAAGAAGATATTTTCGCCTTTGATCGTATTTCGTTTTTGAAAAATGCTACGAAGAAGCTCTTATTGTGTTTGCCGTTTCATCACTCTCCCTAACAAGACGTCAGCAGTAGTCACCTATCATCGAAGGGTTAAAATGGCCTTGGTAACGGTGTTCCGTGGAAAGAATGTCTTGGTGAAAGCGTTCACCATGCTCATTGCTTAACGGTTCCCAAATTTTCCGAGAAGAAATCGAGATGAGAATGTAAGAAATTAATTTTAAGCCAAATTCTACACCCCGTGTTCTTATAGTTGTCCAATAGATCATTCATAATGGTAACATATTTTTTGTCTTTACTGTTGCCCAAAAAGCCCTTCACAATTGCTTTAAAAGAAGACCAAGCAGCTAATTGAATATCTGTGAGAACGGTATGAAAGCTTGGATCTTTCATCAAATTTCTTATTTGTGGTCCAACAGTTATACCCTCTTTCAGCTTTGCCTCACTTAATTTGGGAAACTTTTATTTTAAGTGATTGAAGGCCTCACTTCTTTATCCAGAGCTTTTACAAAGTTCTTGATGAGGTCCCACTTGATATGAAGGGGAGGCAAAATTATTTTATCAGGCTTAACCTATGTGTTATTGTTCACATTTTCGTTTCCAGGAGCATATGACTTCCTTATAGGCCATTCCTTGGCTGTATAGTGGTTCTTGGTGACACGGCTGTCCAAAAGGCACAAAAGCAGCAGTAATTCGTAAATCCAGTCTGTAAACCTGTAAGGAGTGTAACAACTTCTAAATCACAGCAACGCTGCCATTCATGACCCTTATATTTTATTTCCTCTAGCAGCAAAGCCATGATTTCTTAAGTTTCATTCATGTTTACCGCGTAAGCCAAAGTTACCGATGGAAATGCATTGCCATTATGCAATAGTATTGATTTCACGCTGGTTTTACTGGAGTCAATATATAGCCGCCACTCCTGCGCATCATGCTGTAATCCTAGCTGCATCATCAGACCATTGACATCCCTACAAACACGCAATAAATTCTGCATATCGACATATTGACCGAAGGAAGCACATCTTGATCTGAAACAGGAAATTTTTGTCCCTGGAGCTAGAAGGTTCCGTTGTTGCAGTCTCGATCCCAAGAGTTCAGCTTGCTGTTTCGAAAGTTTTAGATCGTGAACGAAATTGTCCTGTTCCTTTTGATTAAAGTGCTGAGGCGAAGTGCCATGCTATTGAGGTCAGTACTCTTCTATATGTTCAATACTTTCTGATTCAGTTGACAAGGTGTCTGGTTACGTGGATTTCAAGTTACAGACAGGAAAAGGCAACCCCTCGTCATGGGGCACAGGCAAATGCACTGAAGATACATTTGGATACTTTATTTTATATCCAGTTTTGCTTGAATGTCCCGAAATATTTGTAAGACAAAAGTAACAGCCTGAATAATGGTCATTAGGCTCACACCACACATCGGAACAGCGAATGGCAAGACTCGGCGTTTTCCTTTCAACAGCTCGGATAAGGTTGTAGTACAGGTTATGCAGGCAATATGCGGTGCGAAATTTCTATCTTGATCACCAACAGGACAATTAAAATACATTTAATGTGCCTTCTCAACCAAAACAGTGATAGGTTTTCTTAGGGTATTTTCAGTGAACTTCAAAAGTTGTCGGGGTGGTTTAGACATCAACGAGATTTACTAGTTGCTATTTTTCATTGTGTAAGTTTTAAACACAAAGAGCTTGCACTACCTTTAACCGGAACCACTCACTGAGGATCTCTTTCACACCTCTGGATTATCACACCGACCATTTACTGACGATTAGTAGATCTTCTAGCTCTCCTCTGCAAATCAAAACCAAACAATTAAACATCAACACAGAAGAACAACAAAACGCGAAATACTGAATACGAAAAATAAAAAACCTTTAAAAACTCAAAAATGGTATGTGCTAGAACATTTTGAAAAGTGTATTCGGATTCTACATACCAAAATACATAATAGTTGATATACACTCCTGGAAATTGAAATAAGAACACCGTGAATTCATTGTCCCAGGAAGGGGAAACTTTATTGACACATTCCTGGGGTCAGATACATCACATGATCACACTGACAGAACCACAGGCACATAGACACAGGCAACAGAGCATGCACGATGTCGGCACTAGTACAGTGTATATCCACCTTTCGCAGCAATGCAGGCTGCTATTCTCCCATGGAGACGATCGTAGAGATGCTGGATGTAGTCCTGTAGAACGGCTTGCCATGCCATTTCCACCTGGCGCCTCAGTTGGACCAGCGTTCGTGCTGGACGTGCAGACCGCGTGAGACGGCGCTTCATCCAGTCCCAAACATGCTCAATGGGGGACAGATCCGGAGATCTTGCTGGCCAGGGTAGTTGACTTACACCTTCTAGAGCACGTTGGGTGGCACGGGATACATGCGGACGTGCATTGTCCTGTTGGAACAGCAAGTTCCCTTGCCGGTCTAGGAATGGTAGAACGATGGGTTCGATGACGGTTTCGATGTACCGTGCACTATTCAGTGTCCCCTCGACGATCACCAGTGGTGTACGGGCAGTGTAGGAGATTGCTCCCCACACCATGATGCCGGGTGTTGGCCCTTTGTGCCTCGGTCGTATGCAGTCCTGATTGTGGCGCTCACCTGCACGGCGCCAAACACGCATACGACCATCACTGGCACCAAGGCAGAAGCGACTCTCATCGCTGAAGACGACACGTCTCCATTCGTCCCTCCATTCACGCCTGTCGCGACACCACTGGAGGCGGGCTGCACGATGTTGGGGCGTGAGCGGAAGACGGCCTAACGGTGTGCGGGACCGTAGCCCAGCTTCATGGAGACGGTTGCGAATGGTCCTCGCCGATACCCCAGGAGCAATAGTGTCCCTAATTTGCTGGGAAGTGGCGGTGCGGTCCCCTACGGCACTGCGTAGGATCCTACGGTCTTGGCGTGCATCCGTGCGTCGCTGCGGTCCGGTCCCAGGTCGACGGGCACGCGCACCTTCCGCCGACCACTGGCGACAACATCGATGTACTGTGGAGACCTCACGCCCCACGTGTTGAGCAATTCGGCGGTACGTCCACCCGGCCTCCCGCATGCCCACTATACGCCCTCGCTCAAAGTCCGTCAACTGCACATACGGTTCACGTCCACGCTGTCGCGGCATGCTACCAGTGTTAAAGACTGCGATGGAGCTCCGTATGCCACGGCAAACTGGCTGGCACTGACGGCGGCGGTGCACAAATGCTGCGCAGCTAGCGCCATTCGACGGCCAACACCGCGGTTCCTGGTGTGTCCGCTGTGCTGTGCGTGTGATCATTGCTTGTACAGCCCTCTCGCAGTGTCCGGAGCAAGTATGGTGGGTCTGACACACCGGTGTCAATGTGTTCTTTTTTCCATTTCCAGGAGTGTATTACGCCCGAGATACAAAAAGGCTGTTGACTAGTCGTAATAAAGTTGTTAGGTTTTAATAGCTGTATCACTCATTTTTCGTTCTCTCTCTCTCTCTCTCTCTCTCTCTCTCTCTCTCTCTCTGTGTGTGTGTGTGTGTGTGTGTGTGTGTGTGTGTGTGTGTTTGTAGGTACATTTGGAAATTCCACACTCAACAGAAATAGAGGAGATATCATTAAAACATGAAATAATGAATTAAGTATCAAAGAGAAACATTAATAAACTTTTAACAAATTGGCTATCCCTTCATGTATCAGGATGTGTCCCAACAGTGGATACCTTCTTTTCGTCAAGTTATGCCTCAAACTTCTTTTTTCCCCTGTTACATTCAGTACTTCCACATTAGTTACTCGATCCACCCATTTAATTTTGAACTCTCTTCTGCGGGACCACATTTGAAACGCTTCCACTCTGTTCTTGTGTAAACTGTTTATCGTGCTTGTTTCACTTCCATACATGGCTACACTCCATATAAATACCTTTAGGGAATGTGTCCTGACGCTTGAATTTTTCATCGACGTTAGCACATTTCGGTTTTCTAAAAACGCTTTTCTTGCTGTTATCAGTCCACAAGTCACTGCAGTGTCTACGGTAAACCAAGAAGTGTTATTTCTTCTGTCTGAACTTTTATTCCATTTCGAAATTTCTCCTTGTTTCACTTTACTGCTTGCTCTGCCGATAGATAGAATAGCATCAAATAGTGGGTAAAAACCTATTGGACTTGGTTTTCAACTCGTGCTTCCCGCCTCACAAATGGTGACTGGCTTCTGTACAAGCTAGAGATAGCTTTTTGCTTCCTGTCCTCCACCCTTGCCAAGTTCAGAATTTCAGAGAGTGTATTCCATTGTCTAAAGCTATGGACATAAGTTTGCCTTTCTTCAGCCTGTCTGCTAAGGTAAATAGTGGGGTCATTATAGCCTCACGTGTTCCTACATTTCGCCAGAACCCCAACTGTTCTTCCCCGAAGTCGGCTTGTCATAACATTTTTAATTCATGTATATATAATTCGTGTCAGCATATTGCAACCAGACTGAAGGTTCAGAGGTATTCACGCCTGTGAGCACCTATGTTCCTTTGAACTGGAGTTACTACATACCTTTAGATGGCTGGGAACATTTCGTCTTTCTGATATGTCTTGTATACCTATCTTCTGTACGACAGAGAATTTTGCAGTCTTCTCCAAAACGAAAAAGAAATAATAAACAGTGTATATACGAAATTATAACATGACCTAAACGGTACAACTTTGAGTGATGAAGTGAGAATTGAAAATATAAAAGATTAATCGTTAATGCACAACAAAGTGCACGAGGCTGCCATATTATCAGAATTCCAGAGAACACTTTGCAGTTAATGGTCTCCAATATCAGCTAGACTGGAAATACCTTGGCGTCAGTAGATCGAGTGGTGTTTGTAGTCGCAGTATGATAACGATGTGAATGACGTGAAACTTTAAAAGTTGAGTGTACTGTGAGGCACTATTTATATCGATCGAAGGAGTATATCTCTGCTGGTTGTTCAGTGTTTGTGGTGACCACAAGATATGTTTACCAATCGAATTTAATGAGTTATATGCAAGGTTACCCCCCACGTTGAAGACCACTTGAGGCATATTCATGCAGTTACATTCCTTGTGTGCGCCAGTACCTCGTCGGGGAAAATGGAGCCGCCGTGTGGTTCTCTGCTCGAGGTGGGTGGAGGTACACATGATGACAGCAGCTTGCTGTGAAACTATAATGCCACTACTAATTTAGTGCCCCGACGAGGTACTGGCGCACACAAGGAATGTAACTGCATGAATATGCCTCAAGTGGTCTTCAACGTGGGGGGTAACCTTGCATATAACTCATTAAATTCGATTGGTAAACATACCTTGTGGTCACCACAAACACTGAACAACCAGCAGAGATAGACTCCTTCGATCGATATAAATAGTGCCTCATAGTACACTGAACTTTTAAAGTTTCACGTCATTTACATCGTTATCATACTGCGACTACAAACACCACTCGATCTACTGACGCCAAGGTATTTCCAATCTAGCTGATATTGGAGACCATTAACTGCAAAGTGTTCTCTGGAATTCTGATAATATGGCAGCCTCGTGCACTTTGTTGTGCATTAACGATTAATCTTTTATATCTTGCTGGCCAGGGTAGTTGACTTACACCTTCTAGAGCACGTTGGGTGGCACGGGATACATGCGGACGTGCATTGTCCTGTTGGAACAGCAAGTTCCCTTGCCGGTCTAGGAATGGTAGAACGATGGGTTCGATGGCGGTTTGGATGTACCGTGCACTATTCAGTGTCCCCTCGACGATCACCAGTGGTGTACGGCCAGTGTAGGAGATCGCTCCCCACACCATGATGCCGGGTGTTGGCCCTGTGGGCCTCGGTCGTATGCAGTTCTGATTGTGGCGCTCACCTGCACGGCGCCAAACACGCATACGACCATCATTGGCACCAAGGCAGAAGCGACTCCCATCGCTGAAGACGACACGTCTCCATTCGTCCCTCCATTCACGCCTGTCGCGACACCACTGGAGGCGGGCTGCACGATGTTGGGTCGTGAGCGGAAGACGGCCTAACGGTGTGCGGGACCGTAGCCCAGCTTCATGGAGACGGTTGCGAATGGTCCTCGCCGATACCCCAGGAGCAACAGTGTCCCTAATTTGCTGGGAGGTGGCGGTGCGGTCCCCTACGGCACTGCGTAGGATCCTACGGTCTTGGCGTGCATCCGTGCGTCGCTGCGGTCCGGTCCCAGGTCGACGGGCGCGTGCACCTTCCGCCGACCACTGGCGACAACATCGATGTACTGTGGAGACCTCACGCCCCACGTGTTGAGCAATTCGGCGGTACGTCCACCCGGCCTCCCGCATGCCCACTATACGCCCTCGCTCAAAGTCCGTCAACTGCACATACGGTTCACGTCCACGCTGTCGCGGTATGCTACCAGTGTTAAAGACTGCGATGGAGCTCCGTATGCCACGGCAAACTGGCTGACACTGACGGCGGTGGTGCACAAATGCTGCGCAGCTAGCGCCATTCGACGGCCAACACCGCGGTTCCTGGTGTGTCCGCTGTGCCGTGCGTGTGATCATTGCTTGTACAGCCCTCTCGCAGTGTCCGGAGCAAGTATGGTGGGTCTGACACACCGGTGTCAATGTGTTCTTTTTTCCATTTCCAGGAGTGTATATTAAATCGTGAGCTTTCCTTGTGTCTCTCGAATTGAAATCATGTGACAGTTTTAGCAGTGGTCCGGCTATCGGATGACAACGATAAATTAAGCGACCCACTTGGACCTGATATACAGAAGACGACTACGTTCCACCTTCGAGTTTCACCCTTACCCTTCTTATTACCTTTAAACACATACCCTGAACAAGTAAATACTATGGTTATCCATTCAGTTAAGGTACAGATTCTTCAAAACATGTTGTAGGAAGTCAAAATCAAACCACCTACACTAGGTCTTTGTTCAGGACAGATACGCTCACTTCATGACTTACTTTCTTACTTAGCGCTGAGACTAGAGGGCAGATATTAGTTCATTAGAACTGCTCTTTATATATGGAGACTTTGTAACAAACGCAGAATGTCTATTGACGTTTCATGAAACTTCAGTATTAAGAAGTATTGTCTAGATATGTGGTTTCCCACCTAGGGGAAATTACCGCTGTGGAGTAAAATGAATTTTTTTAAGGGTAAAAACCAAATGATTCAATTCTGTTCCAGTCACTTAATTATTTTCGAGAGATCATTGCTATTATCACAATTTTGTAAAACTTTAATATCGATTATATAAGTTACCAGTAATTATTGTTTCTCAGTTAGAAGCATTAATGCCATGGAGGTTACAGATTCCTCTCATATTCCACCCATTACAGGTAAACAGGGTGCGTACATGCTTTGAGGGGTGATACTAGAGTTCATTCTGAACAAAAAACTCCTAATAAACATATGCCCTTTTCTTAACCGTTTCCGGATAAACCTATGAAAATAACTAGGAACGGGAAACGTGTAGCGTCGTCCTTACTAACCGTGTCAGTACGCAGTTCATTTGCGCATACTGCGGTTGTTTACCTCAAGTGTCAGTCCGACAGTGCTTGCCGTAGTGCACGATACTACAGTGCTGTTACGTGAACAACGAATACAGTTTTGCGTAGTGAAAATGCCACGGATCTTCACACATACAGAGAATACTGACGTGGTGTTTGTCTATGGTTTGTCCAGTGGGAATTCCAGAGCTGCTGTGCGGGAACACCAACAACGATTTCCGAATCGCAGAGTGCGAGATAGCAGGGTGTTCAGCAGGGTGTTTCACGGATTGCGTGAACGTGGTGCGCTTCCCCGCGTAAATGTTGTCTCTGAACGTCCCGTACAACAAACTCTTAATGAAGCTGAGAACATTCTTCAAATAGAGGAACGCAACCATACTACTAGCTATAGAAAAATTGCTACCCAACTTGGTATTCCACAAACACGAGTGATACGCACATTACACGAGCACGGTTTGTATCCCTTTCGTCGGCAGAGTGTACAACATCTGCATGAAGCCGATGCTGCCACCCTGGAAGAATTCTGTCAATAAATCATTGCTAAAGAGCGATTAATTTCACGTATTCTGTTCACAGATGAGTCAACATTTACCCGCAACTGAATCAACAACACGTGCAACTATCGTGTATGGGCAAATGAAAATGTGCACGCCACTGTCGAAACGAATTTTCAACGGCGTTTCTCAGTCATCATGTAGTGCGGTATTATTGATGACCAACTCATCGGTCCATTTGTCTTAGATAACCGTTACTGGGACGCGGTATCTTCAAAAAATGGTTCAAATGGCTCTGAGCACTATGGGACTCAACTGCTGAGGTCATTAGTCCCCTAGAACTTAGAACTAGTTAAACCTAACTAACCTAAGGACATCACACACATCCATGCCCGAGGCAGGATTCGAACCTGCGACCGTAGCGGTCGTGCGGTTCCAGACTGCAGCGCCTTTAACCGCACGGCCACTTCGGCCGGCCACGGTATATTCAGTTTCTTCAAAATGTGTTATCAGAATACGTGGAGGATATCCCTTTGACAACACGAACTCGCATGTACTATCAGCATGACGGAGCTCCTGCACATTCCGTCCGGCCAGTGACACAGTATCTCAACAAAACGTATCCTGGTCGTTGGATCGGTCGCTGTGGAGTCATTGCTTGGCCACCGAGGTCACTCGATCTTACCCCATCGAATTACTGTTTGTGGGGTCCGCCCTAGGTAGCTGAGTGGTCAGCATGACAGGTTGGCAGTCCCAAGGGCCTGGGTTAGATTCCCGGTTGGGTCGGAGATTTTCTCCACTCAGAGACTGGTTGTTGTGTTGTCATAATCATCATCATTTCATCCCCATCGACGCGCAAGTTCGCCGAAGTGGCGTCAAATCGAAAGTCTGGCACCCGGCGAACGGTCTACCCGACGGGAGTCCCTAGTAACACGACATTTATGTTTACTGTTTGAGGGGTGGCTGAAGAGCGACGTCTGCAAGCGCAGAGTGGATGCAAGAGAGGAATGTGTCGCTCATATTTTACATTCTTGTGCCGAGACTGCCGCGCGGGATTAGACGAGCGGTCTCAGGCGCTGCAGTCATTGACTGTGCGGCTGGATTGATGACCTTAGCAGTTAAGTCCCATTAGATTTCACACACGTTTGAACATTTTTTTGTGCCGTGGTAAAGTAATGCAAAACTGAGCTCCGATCGGCGGCACAACACCTGTCTACAAGAGCAGCAACGAGCATTGAAGTTGACGGTGGACTGTTTGAACATATTGTGTGAGGAAACGTACACAGTTAAACAAACCATAACATAACAGTATGAAACGACCCCGTAGAAAAATTTATGAATTACTGTGCTGATAAACCTCTTACATTATTTGATTTTCAAACAGCTGAGCAGAACTGAACGTACCGGTACTCAGATATTTCGCTCTATACTTATATTGATCAACACTAAACTGACACACAATATTTTTAGCGCAACACAGTCTGACTTTCAATGATCTCTACAAAAGAATGGCCCTGACTAACAATAACGTATACCTTTCATGAATTACTTAATTCACAAAAGTCTTCGTTACTCGAAGTACTGCAATACAGCGAGCGCCAATACTGCCAGCTAAATAACAGATCCTAACTACTGAAGACACAAACTACTGATAGGCATAGTTAGCAAATGAAAGATTTTCATACAGAACAAATAATGTATTTACTTTAATAGTGTTCAAAAGTCATTATATATATATATATATATATATATGTATATATATATATATATATATATATATATATATATCTCAGTTCATAACATCCAGTCTTACAAATATATTCTCTCTGAAGGACACACGTCCAGATCATCCGCTCTCAAAACTCCGCCATCTCTCTCTCCACATCCACCACTGCTGGCAGCTCACCTCCAAACCTCCAACTGTGCAACGCTACACGCTGTTAACATCCAACTGCCCAACACCACAATAGAAAATATTCCAACAATGCAAATCATCCACACACTGTATACAGCACAGCCAGTGATTTTCATATAGAGCGCTACGTGGCGTTACCAACATAAAAACCTAAACAACCTACTTACAAGTATCTTACCGTCACCTGCTCCTTTTCCGTTCCTTACTATTTCCATTGGTTTAACAGAAGTTTTTTGTTCAGAATCACCAGTAGTATCGCCCATCAAAGCATATATATACCTTTCCTCCGGACTCACCCTGAATGGCGTGCTTTGGTAGTCCAGAAATCGCTTCATTACTCGCTTCGAAACGTATAAATTAATTAATTAACACCACGACACAGCAGTAAGTACGTAACAGCTGCTATAATGCTGTACCTAGTGTTATTATTATTGTTATTATTATGATTAAATTAGAGTTGTTAAGTACAAAGTATTAACTGCCTGAAGTCGTCCAGTTTTTGCGAGTCCAGAAGTAAGGAGTGCAGCAGTGAAGTGATTTACAAACAGCAAGTATAGTGCATACATTTGAAATTGTTTGACTTTAAGTGAAGTTGCGGTGCGCAGGTTAACCAAGTGCCCCAATGGAGAGGAGTAATGCAGGGGAAACATGCAGAATGAGATTTTCGCTCTTCAGAGGAGTGTGCGCTGATATGAAACTTCCTGGCAGTTTAAAAGTGTGTGCCGCACCGAGAGTCGAACTCGGTTCCTATGCCTTTCGCGGGCAAGTGCTCTACCACCTGAGCCACCCAAGCACGACTCACGCCCCGTCCTCACAGCTTTACTTCCGCCGGTACCTCGTCTCCTACCTTCCAAACTTTACAGAAGTTCTCCTGCGAATGTTCTGGGGTGAGTCGTGCTTCGGTAGCTCAGATAGTAGAGCACTTGCCCGCGAAAGGCAAAAGTCCCGAGTTCGAGTCTCGGTGCTGCACACAGTTTTAATCTGGCAGGAAGTTTCAGGGGAAACATGTTTTGTAACGAGTGTGTATCCTCACTGTGGAGATTTAGCTTTCTTTTCTGAGAACAAGTTGTGGGTAGCACTTGCGATGCACCACGAATTTCTTCGTTATTCATTTTAAAACACACACACACACCAACTAAATATGATTCATTTTTAATCATTCTAGAAATAAAAGTATTCCAAGAAGAGTCTTTCACTTTGCAGTTTAGTTCAGGGTTAAAGTTTATGGTAAAGTTGTGGAGGGGAGGGGGAGGCAACTGTCGACAGGGGAGAGGGTGGGGGTACTAACTAATGTCTGATGTCTGATTCCACTCAGGGGTAATGGTCAAAGAAAGGCTGGGAACAACTGGTCTACACTGCAGAGCAGCGTTCGTCAAACTTTTTTTCCTCTAGAGCCAATACTGACATTCTGGGGCGGCACTTCAGGCAGCATATATACCGATGTTATTATTAATTAGTAACCTTCATAATTAGTTTATTATGAGCCCTTCCACCGATTACCTATAGTAAGGACGCGATTAGTAGACCGCGGTCCTCCGTAGTAGTGATGCTTAAGCCTCTGCGCGATTCTGGACATTCCGCGTTGACTGGTCTTTCTTTCAGATTCCTGCCAAACTCATCAGTCCCAGAGATTTGTTATCGTGTTATCGTATTTTACAGACTATGAAATGCACTTTTTCCTTCGAAAAATTTCCTCCAAAATTCAGGTGCGTCTTATACTCTATAAACTTATATAAATATGACCAGTGTTCTGTTTGAAATTCCCGCCACTCTTAAAAATGGTTATATTTTCCATGCTGCGGATTCAACTGGCTGCAGAAGTGCACTGATGCTCCGAACATGAGTTGTTGTGATTCACAAGCATGCTAACACTGTCCCCCTCCCGTCCCGCCGTCATATACCCATGACGCGTCATTGCACTCTGCGGTTCCAGTAAACCTGAACTGAAACTGATTTGTTTTATCGGTGACTAACAGCACAATATTCTTCTTAGTAACTAGTTTCGTAATGGAAAAAAAGCAAAAGGTATTCACATGACGCGGGCTATAGCTTGAAAGTAATATCACACGCAGAAGAACATGGAAATAGAGTAGCTGAGTGCGTTTTGGCCCTCCGCCAACAGAAAAAAACCATTCGCGATTCGTGGCTAGTAAAGGAAATTGGAATACATTATGATGACTAAAGGTGCATATAGAGGACTGAATGCAAAATGGTCAAAGCTAGAAGGTGACACATTGAAATGGATCTGAGGATGTCGTCAAGGTGGCAATGGAATTAATACAACAATGATTGGAATACACGCTCATAAGCTAGCGCTACAGTTAACAGACTTTAAGATGGAGTTGGTTGGTGCTACGGGTTTATGAAACGTGATGGGCCTTGAATGCGAATCGAAGTCAAAATATCTCATAAAATACCACAATAATATGAAGAGAAAATATTATCTTCCATTGCTTCATTATTCAATATCGAATGGTAGTTAGTGTGAAACTAACCCAAACAGCGAATGTGGACGAAACTCCTCCGGCATTTGATATGCCGAGTAATACAACTGTTACCATGGGAGGTTCAAAACCTGTAACTGTAAAAACAACTGGACGTGAAAATATGCACTACACTGTGGTCCTTCCATGTTCTGTTGACGGTATTATACTTACCCCAATAGCCATTTTCAAGTGCAAAACAGTGCCAAAATCTTCTGAAATACCACCAGATGTTGTTGTTCACGTACACGACAAAAGTTGGATGAACGAGGCTGGTATGAAATTAAGGATTAACAGAGTGTGGGAGAGAAGGAAAGGTGCTTTATTGAAGACGAGTTCTCTTCTTCAGCTAGATCACTTTAGTGGTAATTTGAAATATTCTGTGAAAGAGAAGTTGAGACTAGGATATACGGAGCTTGCTGTTAGTGCGGGAGGACTGACTTCACAACTGCACGCTCTTGAAGCCTCGATAAATAAACTATTTAAAGTGTATATAAGAGATGAATGGAACAAATGGATGACGGATGAAACTCAACATTAATTCACGCCGGTGGGTGCTTCAAAACGACGTGCAATCAAACGAGTGCGTCACTGTATGAAACAGTCGCAGCCTAAAATGTGAGAAAACATGATTGTTAAATCTTTCAAGAAGTGGGGCGTAAGTGACGCTCTTTATGGCAGTGAAAACCATCGTACATATTAAGATGTCAACGATGACGACGAAGAGGAGGAAGAAGGAGAAGGAAGTTCAGATGATGATTTTCAGGGATTTTAAAAGTCATTTTGGTTTTATAAACTATCAACCTTTTTTATTCTGGTTTTCCAGTCTGATAATGAAAATGGTAACTTTTTGTTAAATTTCTTCAACATTATGTGCGTCATATAGTTCGTAGCGGCTTATAGTCACTAAAATACGGTATCTGCATGAGTACCTGATTGATTGAGTAATAACAGTAACTGTACCTGTACATAACAGCATTACGCAATATGAATCACGATCACAAATGCTTATTAAATGTTCTGAATGTCACTTTTCTTATAGTCTTATATTAGAGTAACCTTATTTAATTTCACATACAGTTATGTACCACATATGAGGTTTCGCGTCTCCGTAATGCGCATTCACGAATCCATTTACTTCCGCCTGAAATTTGTACCATACCAGCTGCTCGGCACTAGACATACACGTCCATGAGTTGTCAGCACGGGAAGTGAAACAATAAAACATCCGCCCCTCCTCCCCCCACCCCTCACGTTCTCGAACATTGTAGTGGCCTAACCGCTTATCACTTCGTCGCTGAGGTGGGCGGCCAACTTGTATTACCTCAATGGCCGAAATCACCGATGTGAATTAAAATTGTGGGCATCTTAAAATTTTACTGTCTCAGTAACAATTTTTGTTTCTTACTGAGCAGGAAAACTACGTTATTAAGAAGTTTTTAGTGTTAGCTCACTTTTTTGGATTCGGCTGTAGGTACCAGATGCGTAATTACGATAAAATGGTACTGACAACCGCGGGCTGCAGTTTTACTGCAACGACCCTAGACTTAAGTGAATAGCTGTGGATGTAACGTTAAAGAAGATTACTTTCCCAGTTTTCTTTGCAAGTCAGTATGCTAACCTCCATGAGTAATTTGGTCTTTTCTTTCAAAAAATGGTTCAAATGGCTCTGAGCACTATGTGACTTAACTTCTGAGGTCATCAGTCGCCTAGAACTTAGAACTGATTAAACCTAACTAACCTAAGGATATCACACACATCCATGCCAGAGGCAGGATTCGAATCTGCGACCGTAGCGGTCGCTCGGTTGCAGACTGCAGCGCCTAGAACCGCACGGCCACTCCGGTCGGCGTATTTTCTTTGCTCTTCTACGCAAGTTTTTAACTGGAACTTGAACAGTGGTCATCTTTATAGTCTTACTGTTTGAATGATTTACCCTGAGCATGACGCTGACTCTGCGAGTGGAAATTGACGAGAATGAGCTGAATTTTCATTCTATTTGTATCTGATTCTTTGTTCCAATGATTAAATCACTTCCGTCTATGATTTCTAACAATAACGCAAATAGTCTCGCTGTTCGCTACGTTCAGAAAACACACATAGATACATTATCAGGTCAAAAGTTTCCGGACACCTGGCTGAAAATGAGTTAAAAGTTCGTGGCGCCCTCCATCGGTAACGCTAGAATTCAATACGGTGTTGGCCCACCCTCATCCTTGATTATTAGCTTCCACTCTTGCAGGCACACGCTCAGTCAGGTACTGGAAGGTTTTTAAGGGAATGACAGCCCATTTTTCACGGAGTGCTGCGCTGAGGAGAGGTATCAATGACAGGCGGTTATGCCTGACACGTAGTCGGTGTTCCAAAACATCCCAAAGGTGTTCTATAGGATTCAGGTCAGGACTCTGTGCAGGTCAGTACATTACAGGCGTGTTACTGCCGTGTAACCAGTCCGTCACAGGCCATGCATTATGAACAGGTGCTTGATCCTGTTGAAAGATGCAATCGCCATCCCCAAATTGCTCTTCAACAATGGGAAGGAAGAAGGTGTTTAAATCATCAATGCACGCCTGAGCTGTGATAGTGCTACGCAAAACAACAAGGGGTGCTATCCCCCTCCATGGAAAACACGACCATACCATAACACCACCGCCTCTGAATTTTGCTGTTGGCACTACACACACTGGAAGATGACGTTCACCGGGCATTCGCTATACCCACACCCTGCCATCGGATTGCCACGTTATGTACCGTGATTTGTCACTCCACGCAACGTTTTTCCACGGTTCAATTGTCCACTTTTTATGGTCCTTACACCAAGCGGGGCATCGTTTGGCATTTACCAGCGTGATGTGTGGCTTATGAGTAGGCGCTCGAGGATGAAATGCAAATCTTCTCACCTCCCGCCGAACTGTCACAGTACTCGCAGTGGGTCGTGATGCAGTGTGGAATTCCTGTGTGATGGTCTGGATAGATGTCTGTTTATTACACATTACGACACTCTTCAACTGTCGGCAGTCTCTGTCAATCAACAGCCGAGGTCGGCCTGTACGTATCCATTCATATTTCCACTTTACTATAACATAGGAAACAGTGGACCTAGGGATGTTTAGGAGTGTGAAAATATGGCGTACAGACGTGTGACACAAGTGAGACCCAATTACCTGGCCATGTTCGAAGTCCGTGAATTCCGCGGAGAGCCCCATTCTGTTCTATCACGATGTCTGATGACTACTTAGGCCACTGATACGGAGTACCTGGCAGTAGGTGGCAGCACAATACACCTAATACGAAAAACGTATGTTTTTGTGGGTGTCCGGATACATTTGATCACATAGTGTGTGTTTGGTTTCCGAAATGATAAAGGTGAAGCTGTAAGGACACGTAACTAGAAAATTATGCGAATAAAACCTAGAACACCGAATTTCTTGGTTATACTAGTAAAAACGTTATAGGAGCACTCTATCAAAGGAAAGTGAAATCCGGAAGTACTGATCAAAAACGGCCGCAATTTGGACAAGTTTTCCTCCAGATCATTATAAAATCGTATAGCGAAAGATTTGGTCTAATATGGGGTGTAAACGATAGTTAGACCTACCAAGAAGATTAATGAATGTATAAGAACGGAGAAAGAAGGACCACACTCCCTAGCAACACCTTGGGTACATGAAACTCCATGCACTTGCGGACAAGTTTGTTCTGGAGCCACGAATAGACGTGTCAACACCCGCATAGCCGAACACAAAACGAACAGTCGTCCGGGACATACCGAAAAATCGGCGGTAACAACATTTTTTTCTATATGGGAAGCCCTAAATAGAAACCAGTGAGACGAGAGTTTTGGAAATGACATCGCATTACCACGCACGAATGTATAGAGAGGCAGTAGATATTCATAAACACTATAGTAATTATAAAAGAAAAGAAGAAGGTTTCAAGTCGGATAAAATATGGATGTCGACTTCGCACTAACAGAATGACAGTCGATTATTTTTAATCGAGAATGATGACACTCGGATTCACATGACGTATGGCGCTGCCTTCTACGCGCTGTATAAGTTAAGAGCCTCTCAAGCCTTACTGGCAGTAGATGTTTTACCTCGGAAGGTATCTCCCGTAGTTGGAGACGATACGTGAGGAAGTAAAGTGACCACTACCTCTCGGTCTGGAAGTTTTAATTGAAGATGCGCCGACCGTGAAAGCCTATACTGATTAAACCTCATTCTCGTGAGTAGAAAAAAACTAAAAGATTTTGGCTTAATCATTAGAGAAACAGCTTATAGTTGCAAATTCTATCCACGATATGACTAACAGCTTGCTTTGTAATCTCATCAGATGGCGTCACTAACAGGACAATCCAGCGCTAACAACTTCCTACAATCAGGACGTTTAAGCATGCCGTAAATACCACAATGTGGAGATGGGCCAGCTGAAGCATAAAAACCTAGCAGTTAGACGAATAAATATTTAAAGCAAAATATAGCTGTTGTTCATAGAATTTTCCTCTCTGGACACATCAGTAGCTGCATTAAAAATAAAATATCCTCTTTTCTTATAGCAAATGACCATCCAGAGCGTGTGTAAGTATTTGTTAACTGTGGCAATTTGTGTATTAATCGACATTAGTCTACCAACGACTGTGTATCTGTTGCAAATATTCTAGACGCTCCACGAATGTTGAATCAGATTGTGGATATACGTAAAATGTGGTCTCCTGAGAATTGTGAAGAACGACAAAATTCAAAGTCTACTCAGTTTATTAATCACCAAGTCCACTTCCAGGTGCTACGGATTGTGTAGGAAGTTGGATGCTGAGGACGGGCCCGTGGTGACGTAGGCAGCTACTTCATATCTCCGCTACGATAGCTGTCCAGCGTCAATATTTGGGTTCGCATTGAACATTGCGGTGGTCTTCCTAACATAGAACATTCTTAGGTAACAGGTTCTGCTGACGCACCTGAATATTCTGTGGAGCATTACAGAGTGGATTAAAAACTAAATCTAATTCGTAATAAAGTGGATTCCGGAAACAGCGATTGTGTGAGACCCAACTCGCTTTATTTGTTCATGAGACCCAAAAAATTTCAGATACAGGCTCCCAAGTAGATGCCATTTTCCTTGACTTCCGGAAGGCGTTCGATACAGTTCCACACCGTCGCCTGATAAACAAGGTAAGAGCATACGGAATATCTGACCAGCTGTGTGGCTGGATTGAAGAGTTTTTAGAAAACAGAACACAGCTTGTTGTTCTCAATGGAGAGACATCTACAGACGTTAAAGTAACGTCTGGCGTGCCACATGGGAGTGCTATGGGACCACTGTTTTTCACAATATATGTAAATGACCTAGTAGATCGTTCCACGTGGCTTTTCGCTGATGATGCTGTAGTATACAGGGAAGTTGCAGTATTGGAAAATTGCAGCGAAATGCAGGAAGATCTGCAGCCGATAGGCACTTGTTGCAGGGAGTGGCAACTGACCCCTAACATAGATAAATGTAATGTATTGCGAATACATAGAAAGAAGGGTCCTTTAGTGTATGATTATATGATAGCGGAACAAACACTTGTAGCAGTTACTTCTGTAAAATATCTGGGACTATGCGTACGGAACGATTTGAGGTGGAATGATCATAAAAAAGTAATTGTTGGTAAGGCGAGTGCCAGGTTGGGATCCATTGGGAGAGTCCATAGAAAATGTAGTGCCTCAACAAAGGAGGTGGCTTACAAAACACTCGTTCGTCCTATACCTGAGTATTGCTCATCATTGTAGGATCTGTACCAGGTCGGGTTGACAGAAGAGATGGAGAAGATCCAGAGAAGAGCGGCGCGTTTCGTCACAGGGTTCTTTGGTAAGCGCGATAGCGTTACGGAGATGTTTTTTCAAACTAAAGTTGCAGACTCTGTAAATGAAGCGCTCTGGATCGTGGTGTAGCTTGCTGTCCAGGATTCGAGAGGGTGCCTTTCTGGATGACTTATCGAATATATTGCTTCCCCCTACTTATACCTCCCGAGGAGATCACGAATGTAAAATTAGAGGCTTTCCGGCAGTCGTTCTTCCCGCAAACCATTAGCGACTGGAACAGGAAATGGAGGTAATGACAGTGGCACGTAAAGTGCCCTCCGCCGCACACCGTTGGGTGGGTTGTGGAGTATAATTGTAGATTGAGATGTAGATCTAGGCAAAATACTGTCAGATTTATTCAAACATCAGATAGGAGTACGGGAGTAGCTATTATTGACGCTATGATAATAATAAAATAGCCATAGATATTTTTGTGACCTCTCTTTTTAATGGCACATTTCGAAAATATCATCATCAAATTTCCTTAATTGAATCTGATGATGATGTTTTCGTAACACGTCATTAAATAGAGTGTTCACAATAATACCTGTGGCTATTTTAATATTATCATAGCGGCCATAATAGCTATTCCCGTACTCCTAACACATATCGACATAGGCGCGCACCTCATTCACGATTTTACATCGCAAATCAAACAACACCTCTAATGGTCAAATGTTCAAATGCTAGGACATTTAACGGGGAGAGAGCTATTTACATTGTGACTACGTTTACGTGCCAGGAAACATTGCCGCCGTCCAGATAACAGTTAGGCAGCGCTGATAACATCGTCCAAGTGATTTCCCTTCAGCACCTCACGTAAATTCGTTAAACGCCGCTAATTCTCTCCGTGTCGGGACCGCGGAAAAAAGGCGCGGTTAATGAGCCGCTAAGTACCCCAAACACGGGTGGCACACACGCAAAGCATATGTCAACAACATAGCCAAAGGTCCTCTTCCGGACAGCAGCGATACGGCGTCAACAAACGGGTAGTGTTTCGCAACCTCCGTCACTCATCGTCAGTGCTCGTTAGCGGCAGGCCGGGCAGCTGGTGGCCCGTTTCCATTAACTGCAGCCGGCGCCAAAGCTCCGTAATTAAAAAGCCGCGCGCCGGGGGCGGTGGCGGCAGCTCTCGCTGGAGGCGGCAGCGGTGGCGGCGGCGGCGGCGGCCGCGGCGGTGGCGGCGCCCCCAGAGCGTCTGTGCCGCGGCGTGGCCCACTCGGTATTGAGCGGCCGGCTGGGCGGAGGCGGTGGGGGCGGAGGGGCGGCGCGCGCTGCGCGGCCGGAGCACCCGGGACCGGAGCGCCGGCAGTCGCGCGACGGCCGCCGCCGGACCGACAGCTGCAGACATGGCCGCCCCCGGAGGCGGAGGCGGAGGCGGAGGCGCGGCCGGAGGCGGCGGCGCCGTGGCCAGGGGCGGCGGCACGCTGCTCTTCCTGCTGCTGCTGGCGCTGCGAACAGGTCAGCCACCCCTCAGTCCGTGTCGACGAGTGTCAGTGGCCCTCTGTGGTCGTCAGCTGGTGCGCCCTGGCGCCTGCCGACCACGTCCCTAGATATCGCGCCGACGCAGCCAAAGGAGCCTCTCTAGTGTACTCACTTCTCGCGGATTCTTACACAAGCTCTGGAGCGTTTTTACTTTGCACTTTTAGGATGTCTGTGAATACTCTTTTCAGCCGTGTTATGGACTTGTGTGCGTTGTCATCTCAAATTTCCCTATACGTCATTCTTCTAGTGATCCTAAGTCACAGAGAAAAGTCAACAGAATTGTTAGAAATGTGCAATTCTCTATTCGGTACTTACATATCTCATACAAAACATCTCTCCATTTCGATAAGTGAACTGTCTTCGCCGATTCATCGTGAAGTTGTGTGTCTTGTCATCACGATTTACTTGTCCACTGTTGTCGTTATTGAGGAAATGAATGCAGCGGAAAATTATACTAACACGAAAACTCTTCGGGTTAGCTCTTTAGTCGCGATGAATTTTGCACAATACTTACAGTCGTTCGCTGAAATGGGATGTGTCACATGTATCATTATCTCGCCACCAATATTTTTTCACATCTGTTATCGTTGCAGTGTAATAAAAGTTACGTGGGAGACTCAAGCGAACGTCGAAATGTACATACTCAACCAACGTTCATTCGTGTTTACTTTACAATTTTTTAAATTTTCTAAATAATGTTTTCTTTTACCATCAGTGAATTATTGGTTCTATAACTCCATTTTCTTTCAATACGTTCTCGTTCTAGCGAGGAGAAGCAAAAAAGAGCGCTGTACATTAGTCTCACGAATTTCTCAGATTAATTTATTTCCGGGAATTGGCTGTTCATTTTTTGCAACCATGTTTTTTTATTGTAAAATTGTATCAGAGTATTATTTTGTCTCTATTCCTGTAGAGCTAGTAACACAGTACATGCCATTCTTAATTTAGTCAATTCGCCGTAACTGAAAATTGTATTGCCTGGTTGTGCTTTTATGATTCGTAAGTGTTAATCTGATACATATAAGAATTTATTATTTAAGTTCTATCACAGCTGGATCATCAGCGCTAGAAGTGTATAACTAGCACTATTCTTTCTGTAAACTCATTAATTTATAAAATGTACGGTATCTAACACGTTTCTTTTTTTCTGTAATTCGCGACCCACGAAAATTCCATATTTGGACGACTTAGATATCATAATATTAGTCCGTTTTTAGAGCGGTGGTATTACAACATGTCGTACTATAATACCAACTCATAATGCGATTCTGGATAATTAGCCGCAAAGACCTTACGTGAATCGAGTTACTAAAATATTTCAACAAGTGACCACAATTACAACAATTAGAATATATGCTCCTAGCGACCTATTCTGTGATACATAGTATCTATTATCGTCTGTATCCTAGTTTAGTCGGTATTAATGAAATTGTAGAAGAAATAATCCAGAAATGTGCTTTCTTAGACAGACATTTGAAAGAGATATGACATTTGCGCAAATGTGTGAAAAGCATTGGTATCTCGTTAGTGCCAGCGACATTTAGGTTCCTACCCACACACACAAAAGTTTTACATCATCCACAAGAACGTTCATTATCACATCAGAGCATCTTGTACGATTCTGTAGTCACGAGCGTCGGCGATTTCTTGATATAGCAGTCGAATAGGCCGTGAGGACAGGTCGCAACTTGCTGTGGTATAAATTATATTCGTTACACACAGCATCCATATATTTTTTTACATTTTAATCGTAGTCCTCGCAACACACTTCTTAATGGCTGGAACCTTTTCTATAATAGCTACAGGTACGATAAGGAATGAATAGTTCTTTCACGCTCTTATTTTCTTATTGTCTCCTCTTAATTTCTTTCTTTGCTCTCATGGGGTCGATAACTGAAAACAGTTCTAAGGTACTCCACGCATGAAAATTGCCTTATATTACCGTGTTATTTCCATATCATTAAGCTTTATGAGTTATACGCTGTGGAAAAAATGTCAAGAAATTTTAATTTTTTTCTGCTTTTAAGCTTACATGGGTTTCATTGTTAGTCTTTAGTTACTGTTGATTATGCGAATTTATGCGAATTTATTCTGCGTCAATTTCTTTTAGAAAGATATCTTCATCTGAAAAAACTATGTGAGAATTGGATCGTTACACATGATTTAGAGTTCTTTTTTTCAAAACATGTTTTGCTTTAGGAAGGATGTAACTGGGGCTAGAAGAAAAGGTATGTCAGCGTCTGACAGACTTTTAAATACGTCTAGGCTGCAGGCAGCGTGAAAGTGAATCTGAATTTGAAAACTGTAATTCTATGTTGACCTCCAGAAAGAAGGCTACTGTACTTCATATACAATTACAGCAAAATATAATAAAGGTACTTCAGCTATAACACGGCATTTCCACATATTGTTAGTAAACAGATACTTTTGTAAATTTTAGATTTGTTTTGTCGACGACGGCCCACGACGATCAGAAAACCACTTCTCTAACCTCTACTGCGTCATCATCGCAACAACCGTCGAAGGCCATTCCGGAATGCGAATTATTGCTGGAACATATGGAGAAAACGCACGGCCGTATCACGTTCATTTGAGGTCGTCGACTGAATTATGCCCGCAGTATTTTAACTTAATTAAGTCAGGATGTGGCGCAGTGTGAAATAAAATCGTGGATGTGAAGTCAGACAGAAGTAACAAAGTTATATTCAAGGAGTCACGGTGCATCATTCCGTTGCGTTTCATAACTATTCACTGGTGAGGACTTCGTAGCCGCCGGTATTTACACTGCGACGAATATTACTCAGCGATTTGGTGCAGCAGCAGGGGAAATACAGAGAGCAGATCCCTTAGCGATAAAAGCCCTTCTGACCTCTATGTAATCTAAAACAAGCGCTTCTTCCTAAATTAATTCACCTCTCCACCGAATGCCCTGGAAAAGTGTGTAACGGCTTGTTAATTCTGCAATTTGGCCCGGATAACAACGCAATTTCGACCGGCTGCCGTGACGCCCTATGCTATATGAAGTCTATTGCGTGCGGTTTTGGGGACGCCGTGGGGTCAACAGGCCGCATTCCCGGCTGTTGTCGGTTTTGCAGGCCATGGGATTGCTACGTCTTCTCATTCACGTAGCTCATAATTCGGTACCAGGACGGTGAATGCATCCCGTCTCAGTCCTTCGGAACGAGGAACATCGCTCACAGTATCGGGAATTACACCCGAATCCTTTGCTAAGCTTCAGAGATGGGGGTAGCCAGTTGAGTGGAGAAAAATTTTTCGTAGCTGCTTCACTCTCCAGCTATTGACATCAGTTCTTTCACTTTGAATAGTACAACTGTTCTGTTTGACAATGGTGATCTACAGAATGTTAGGGATTTCCCATTACAAACTTCTAGGATTTGCAGAGGGAAGTGAGTACATAATACTTTGAGTGGGAACCCACGTGCAGAAAAGTGCCGTTTCCGTTCTACGACAGGTTTCAATGCAGATCCTGCAATGCATCCACTTCTGCTTGAGGAATTGAATAACGAGCGACGCAATACAGTTACTAGGTAACAATTCGAAAAGAAACATAATGAAACAATCGGTTATCACTTAAGCACATTTGTTCGTATTAACACTTCAACATTATTCCAAAACGAAAAAATAACCAAACATTCTTAGAGAACGTAATGATTGAGTGTCAATTCAAACAAACGTACTCAAATGCTAAATCGAAGTTTCGTTGCGCCTCTTTTCGGATTGTCACCTAATAACTTTATTGAGTCACGCCTAATTCAGTTGCTCAGGCGGAAGTGAATGAGTTAAACATTTGAAACGAAACCGTCATAGAACGATTCCGGACGTGGGTTCATATTCAATGTACATTACGTACTCACTCCCCTCTACAATTCGTAGAGTCAGGAACGCCATTTTCAGAACACCTTGTATGTGCTGAGAATTATTACGAAATACATGACTGACTATAATCATATTATAACATATATTACGTTTGTTACACATTCCAACCACGAGTGGAACACTGAAAGAATGATTGCTTATGAATTTTAGCTGTCTGTATCGTTCCATCTCATTTCCGTTCTGGAAACGTGTTACTGGGACGTCTGACGTTGATTTCGGCGGAATATTTGACTTATTTCGCCTATTTTCTACGAGTCACAGACGCTACCTCGTGTACATCTACGTCTACATACTGTGCAAGCCACTGTCTACTGCATGGCGGAGAGTAACTTGTACCACTATTAGTAATTTCCTGTACGTTCCTCTGTACGAGCCTTAATTTCGCTTATCTTCGTGGTCCTTAAGCGAAATGTACGTTGGCGGCACTAGAAAAGTTCTACAGCGAGCTTATAATGTCGGTTCTGTAATGTTTGGGGAAATGAACGTCTTCTTTCCTCTGGGGATTCCCATTTGAGTTCTCGAAGTATCTCCGTAATACCTGCGTGCAGCACGCCTTTGAATTGCTTCTGTGTCGGCCTTTAATTCGACCTGGTTGGGATCCCAAACACTCGATCAGCATTCTAGAACGAGTCGCACTATTGTTCGATACGCGGTCTCTTTTGCAGATGAGCTACAGTTTTCTACAATTCTGACAATAAACCAAAGTGCACCAACTGCCTTTTCTTCTACCGTCCTTACGCGCTCGTTGCATTTCATCTCGCTTTGAAGCGTTACGCCTAGATATTTAATCGACGTGACTGTGCCGAGCAACACACTACTAATGCCTTATTCGAATATTATGTGGCTGAATTTCCTATTTATCTACATCAGCTTTAATTTAGAGCAAACTGCCATTCATCCTACGAACCACAAATTTTGTCTAAATCATCCTGTATCTTCCTAAACCCACTGAGCGAGGAGACCTCCTCGTATATCAACATCGTCTCTACAATTATATTGTAATCAATCTCTTCCACTCACAAACTCTAGATTCATAGTAACCTGCATAGAACTTCGTCCAAGTGATCTATCCATTTCACATCCATACATCGATGTATGGCGCTCACTTGACTCCATTCTGGGTTCATTAACGTTGTGGTGACCAATTTCAGCTTGATGGCTACTGAAGCACACATATATAGTTTTTCCAACATTAATTTGTAGTTTCCTCGGTTGACAATCAATGCAGGCTCGAGTGAATATTGCTACAGTCGTTATCTTGTATCCGTGACATCTGCTAGCGGACAAAGATTACACGTATCGCTATATGTGATATCACTGATATGTGACGTAATCAATAATGGTACTATGATGTTTTCTGAGATGCGACTGGGATTTCTGGCATTGTAGTAGATGAGTCACCATGAAATAACTTTCCGAATGGCTAATTTCGGTAAATTTTTCCTTTTACTGGAAGTCCGTGTGGTACTTAGCAAACCGTCCTTCGTACTACTGACGTCGACTGGAGACTGAAGTATTTCATTTTCCGTCTCATATCGTTTATTACCGTCCGATAACCTCTGTTCCGTTATAACCGCGGTAGGAATCTGTATTGTAATGTGAAATTTCTTCCATGTCGAAACTGGTCATGTTTTATGCAATATGAGCAATTCCGGATGTGGATTATTACATGACGGTAAACTTCTCCTAGTTACTGAGGAACTACGAATAATTATTTCTGTTTGAATTATTTATTCCATTTATTTCGTGTGACATGATTTTAGCCAATTGGTAATCACGGTAACGGTGCTGCTGATGCGTACACTGTAGTGGTGAAAGATAGGATAGTAACTTGAGACAACAGCACAACTGCAGTTTGCGTATACTGTCCAAATATCGACAGTTTCGTTACTGATTCGGTGGTCTGATACCTACGTGTGGCATTCCCCCAATGACAGTAATAAAAGACGCATTGAAAAATATGCTTATAAAATGACCCCTACCAGTAAATTCGCTTTTTGCTTCGTAATTCACGCAACCGTCCTCATACGAATGCTGCCGCACAGAGTTTATGGAAATTTATTTTGTTTGCACCTGAAATCCTTATTTTCAAAAACGGATTAAAAATTATTTAGTTCAGGTATCGTAAAGGGACAAGAATCTAAAATTTTGTGAATGCACTATTCTTGTGATATGACAGAATCATTAGGGAAGGGTGTTGTGCCTAGGAACTTTTCAAACTTTCACCTCTAGTTACAGCTGTAACAGAAGTTTAATACATTTTGTTACTCCATTTTGAAATGACAGCATCCACTTTATGTGTGCTGAAGTCTTTTTTCCCAATTTACAAAATTAACTCTGCAAAAGTAAGGGTTTGCAAATGTCAGTAATTGTTCTGAGGTGCAACATGGTCTTTACATAGTAACAAATATTCTGCTCAAACTCAAAAGGATTACAAACGAGAAAATCTTGTCAACCCATTATTTAGCAGTTCATGTGTTAAAATATTTTTATTACCAATAATCAGTAAGTAATATTAAATTAATAGGAAGTATTATCAGAAAACCAATTACAAGTTAACAAACTTCTTGAAATAGAAGCTGCTGGCAACAAAGACAAATTTCCATTTTCTAGATAGGGAAATTGTTAAGACAATAAAAAATTTCAGTTCATTTGTATCACTTGATCAATGGTAGAGGCCCATCTTCCATTTCAATGGACTTTGGACTTGGTGTGGCGACATTAAGCACACATTGTGCAACTAGGTTTAAAAATACTGACATTTTACTCATCATAAAATTCTGTAACAGAAGAACTAAAAGTTTCCTCCCAATAACTTAAATATATTATGCTGCAATTACATGTATGAAATTCATCGCATTTTCAAATGATGAAAAACCGCGACCTTATCTTTCATAACAATAAAAACAATACAAAATTCCGGAAACTGTGTATGGCAGTTTGTAGTGCGCATTTCTTCATGTGATTTTCAAATCACTCATTAGATAGTAACGTCTACTGGGAAACATCATGTGTCCCTAGGTACACTATCCTCTAGGTACAACAACATCCCCCAATGAACTTGGGAATGTCATCTTTCTCTTGAAACGTTTTTGCATATTTCCTATTGCCCCTGTTGCAGCGTCGGGCATAGTAGAACAAATTAGTGTAGGTCGGCAAAGTGACAAGAACATTCCGTTTATAAAGACCGTCCTTACCTGTTGCCCTTTGGAAAAGACATGTGCTAACAGCACTTTTCTATCGGCAGACAACCACTAACCTGTACAGTCTGAGATTTCATGGCGTTCATTTCACAAACTTATAGCAGCTGTGGCAATATTGGCTAAAATTGCAATAAATAGAATGTCTTGGGCCTTTTCCTTTGTCTAGTCTGTCGTTAGGTACTCCATTCGTCATAAGCAAGTTTTTACGGCAGTGCAATCATTACAATGAAGACTTTCAAACTTTACATCAACATTTATCCACGTCAAGCCGACACACTGCGTGTGGCAGAGGGTACATACCCCCACTACTTTCATTTACCCCATCCCGTTATCTCAGCAAATGGTAATAGATGAGAAAGAGTTTCGGCCAGCGTACGCAGAGGGACCAGTTTCTCTCTTACCGGTATCGTCCTATCTCCGGGAAAATAATATACGTACTCGACTCTTTTGGATTTCCGTAATTTAACTGTAAACCTCTTTTCGACGCGCAACCGTTCTTTTGCCTACTGGAATTGGGATATCATCCCCACGACGTAGTGACGATTTCTAAACGTACCGGCAGCGAACACGAAGCTTAGGCTCTTCTGTGCTAAGTAATGTGGTAAGTGTCCCAGACAGACGAGTAGCAGTGGGCAACACGTTGGACGAGGATTTTCTCAACAAGCTCACAGCTAACAACTAATGAACGGGTACCAACGTACTGCGTTCAACTTTTTTGGTGATTGGAGGACATCATAGTAGATCTCGTGGCAGATAACGTTGAAGCTCGATGAGACAGTTCGCAGAAGATGCTGTTGTTTTTGGGGAATGTGCCACGCCATAAAAAAGTAGCGAAATGCAGCAAGACTTGTAGAAGTTGACGATAAACGAACGGACTGGCACTTGACCCTCAACGCGAACAAATGTAATGTATCTCATATAAATAAATGGAAGTACCAATTTTCGTTTCGCCGTAAGATTTAAAACAGCCATAAGCGTTAGAATACACTAACACTTTCTTCTTGCCAGCAACATATTGGATGTGGAACGGAGTTCCTTCTTCAACCAATGAAGGATATGCCGTTTGTGCACCTTTATTGTGTGTACAACTCCGACCGATAGTTACCTTGTGCGACAGTGTTTGTGCAGTATTCACAGTAATGGAGCTGATAGACTAAATGTAGCCCAGAGCCAACACGTAACCTCGTCCCATCATAGCCCACCAAAACTTGACTTACAGCTTAAAGTCACCGTTTATCTTTCATACGGCCAACAACACGATTAAATAGACTCATTGCTACAAGTAAGAATGGATTTTAATTTTTAATTGTTGACTGGGTGCTTCAACAAACAGCCGGTTCATCACTACCGTATCTCAGCGTTCACTGGATTTTTAGATTGTGCTTTTCAATGGCATCAGTTCACTGCTCGTGTATGCTAACTTACAACTTTCGTTTATTTGTCTATTCAAGATGCACGTAGTTCCGGCACACGTAAGACCAACAGCCACGCCTGAGGTTGGACAGTAATCAGTGACTTCGGGTTACGAGGTAATAACGCTACCTAGAGAGTCGAAGTCACCAGGTCTTCGCTCGTTTCAGGCTAATTACTGCGCACAAAGTTACTTCCGACAACACTCCTCCACCCCCACACCACCACCCCGCGGTTCCAGCCCGCCACACCCGGGTCGTATTGAAACGTGTAACAGACGTCGCCCAAATGGAGACAGAGGCACAGAACGCGATTACATTATTATTTATGACCGGCGGGCTCTGTGTCATGCACGTAATCTCGATTTCTGCTTTTGACTCTTATCTGCAGTGGAATATTTATATTTCTGCACTATTGTTGTCAACTATTGTAGCCAATTTACTTTAGTTAATTCTGTCATATGGTCGTCGACAGATGGTTGAGACCTTTACTCTTAAAGATGCATTTGTGCTGGGGGTCTGCAACAGTCTGTGTGATGTTCTTCGTCCTTCACAATATCGTGAAGCAGCTGTTACTAACCTTCATAAAACAAAGAGCAATATTTATCATTTTGGAACGTAAAGATAATACAAATTGTCGTTAGAATAAACGATAGGCAGCAAATAGTTCGTTGACTCGCATTTCAGCGAAACAGCTTGTAATAGTCTAATTCAGTCAGTAGTCTATATAGTTAAACGTCACAACACGTAAGCAGATTTGTCGGCATAAATATTCACTATTATTGCACTACTAAACATCACCGGAAAGAAATAATTAGAAACTGTGATTTTCTTTTCTTTCTCTCTTTCTCCCTGCTGATTGCCTTAGGTCGGGAGTGTGATGTGATGACGAAAACATATTTCTTCACTACTTCCGTCATTTACTACCATTAGATCAACTGTTGAACGACACAGATTCTACAGACAAGTAAGACGAACGGAAAACATCTCCATATGAGTGACATGCTAAATTTGAAGATTTGATCACAGATTGACTTGCATAGTTTGTTTGCAGGATGAAAGCTAAATACAGCCTCTCAATGTGGTGCGCAACGCCAATTTTTATAATCTCGCGTCTGCCACGAGAATTTTTGAGGAACAGAATGTTTTACTTACAGTAATACTATAATTACAATATTAATTATTACAAAAGTAAGCATTTTTAGGTACCTGAGAACTAGGTTCACAAAAATATGGTACTGGTTATTTAAATCTTATTAAATTTTGGAAAAGAAAATTCTTGTTGAATATTGCTTCCTCCTTGTTCTTTGCATCTGCGTAGTGACCGCGCGGTTTGAGGCGTCATGTCACGGACTGCACGGTCCCTCTCGCCGGGGGTTAAAGTCCTCCCTCGGGCATGGGTGTGTGTGTTGTTCTTAGCAGACGTTAGTTTAAGTAGTGTGTAAGTCTAGGGACCGATGAGCTAAGCAGTTTGGACCCCTAGGAATTCACACACATTTGAACATTTTGAACTATCTCCCTGCAGGCTGAAATGTCCTTTTGTTCGTAGTGCAAAATTTCTCATATATTCTTCACAAATGGTTGCTGTTCCGAGTGTGTGACACCTTCTTGTATTATTTCAGACTTCATATAGCCCTAACATTCTAAACCCTTTTGCATATATTCTTCATTTTGCTGTTATGTTATGACGCAATCTTGATTTCAACGTATTGTTCGTCCTTAAAGAAAGCCCTACAGTAGATTTCCGAAACCATTTAGCTACTTTGACGCATGATTTACCACTTTACATTTTCACGATGATCTTAATTTCGTAATGATATGCAAGAGTTGCTCTATCGTTCTTTTTCTGTTTCGTTTTTATAAATAATTCGTCGATCACAGAATCACGACTGCTGTTATCTGAGGCTGTTAACTTTCATTACTTTACACTAAGTTTAACATATTTTTAACATTCTAATTTTTTACAACCTGAATAACGACATTAGAAAAATATCGGTTTCCTGTACATGCGAAACTTAAGCTTCCCATTCTTCTTTGTTGTCGTCGTGTCTAAGAAGAGCGTATGACTACACAGCACTGTAATTTTAATGATCGGATATTGCGTGCTACACATTTCAGCCACAACACAGATTTCGTCCTAGCAGTATTTTGTAATTGACGCATCTTTTTTTTTCTTTTTGGTATATTATTTAATGCGTAATGTTCGATTTTTCTTTCTTAAACTTTTGTACTATGTTCCTAGATGATGTTCCAGGAAGCCAGTTGCTCAGTCCTGGATCATTTCTTTTAAAAAGTACACTTTCCTACGTAGTATAAGATAATTAAATATTAGGCTCATTCTAGCATTTGTAATAGCGATATTACTTCTCACACAATAATTTTGTTACTCCTGAGACGTTTTTCTATTATCTCAATGGTTTCATTCAATGGGATGTTTAGCGTTAAAAGAAGGCGAGAGGTGACGTCAGTCATAATGGCATAATCGGCAAAATACTTTTTTATAATATTAGATAGGAAACAATTCCTGTTGTTCTACAAAATTATATCTGTTTGGTCACAAAACGATTTTCGGCTTCTTAGGCCATCTTCAGGTGACAACTGAATGTCACAAAGACAGATATAATGATGTGACTTACACAGGTACGTTTTTACACAGAAGATATCATGGAGGTGAAATACGGGGTTTCATGACGTCACAGATATGAAGTCGACGACCCACCATGTTCCTTGCACCAAAAATTAGCTTCTTACAGAAGTGTTCTCATGAAAAATGCTCGGGTCATTTACGGGGATGCTAATCATTCTGGTCGTATTCTAAGGTGTAAACGAGTCACATTTCATGTGTGAATTGACTCTTTCAACCGATATTTTGTTTCATATTCACGATTTTTAATTGTGTTGTTAACTTTTATTGTTGTGGTTTTATTTCTGTCATTTGACGTAAGATTCACTGTCAGTACAAATTGAAAGACTCTGTTCTCAGCATTTTCAGGACGAAGGCGTAGATTGCACA
The DNA here is from genome assembly GCF_021461385.2 of Schistocerca piceifrons. Taxonomy (NCBI): domain Eukaryota; kingdom Metazoa; phylum Arthropoda; class Insecta; order Orthoptera; family Acrididae; genus Schistocerca; species Schistocerca piceifrons. The sequence goes on from NC_060141.1 coordinate 780,006,240, forward strand.
TTACTTTCGTCGGCGTTAACGAAATGAAAGTAACCTTAACAAGATCAAATGTGTTTTACTATTGAATCAAATATGATTTGAGACCAGAGAAACGTGTGACAGTGCCTTCCTGTAACAGTATTATTCACAACAGCATTGTAACATTTTACATTTAAAACAACTGTTGCGTGCACACCACAGAAATTAACCAGAAGAAGCAGTCCTAAATAGTAGTCGGCTAATATTTAGGGGTATCTAGCATGGCGGCGCAGTCATCATTGCAATGTACCTCATATGTATGTAGCGCTATCTCCCATTATTATATTTCCGAGGAAGATACAAAAAATATCTTCTGTGTAAATAATATTTTTGTAAATTGCACTTCATTGTATCTGTGTCATTCAGCTGTCTCCTGAAGCTGGCCTAAGAAGCCGGATGCTTGTTCGTGACTAAATGAAAATAATATCGCAAAACATCAGGCTTGTTTCCTATTTACCACTGTAATCATGTTCTGCACAGCATGGAAGATATTCAGTTAATTGTAATGTCGTATGTTGTGTGAGCGGTCACACGTGTGTGTTCTCTCAGCTGAAACGGGTCATAACAATTTTAAAAAAGACATGATGTAGACTGATATTTGCGTGGAATATTAAAAGAAAATCAAAGAGTCCTCCGGCGACATGAGTGTGCCTTTAGTTAAAAATAATTTTTAGTAAATGAAGGGTGGAAAACTGAAGCATTCCTAAAGCCATTTTTTACGAGAACTGTTTTCAGGGCTGTTGTGTTCTCTGTACTCTGCTGCATGTCCCTACACTTGTTCCAAGTGCCAAATCATTGAGAAACAATTGTAATTACTCCTTTCCAGTTGGCGCATGGTCTTTGTGCCAACCACTGCTTCCCTCGTGAGTTTCAATTGCCACGCGTCGATATCTTCGTTCCTCAATATTTATTACACAATATTCTTGAGTCTGCTTAAGATATGAAAACAGTCCATGTAATTCCAATGGATACAACCGACTTCCTGTTTTTGAAGATGCTGCTGAAACACTGTTGTCAATCCGGGGGTGTAGGATCTCCAAACCCATCATCTCAGACTCGTGCAACACATATAGCTATCAAAAATTCTTACTCTTAAACAGAAGAACGGAAACAATGTCAAAGTATTCAAAAATTGAAACACCATGGCTGAATTGTTTCATATTGTAATTAATCTGAATGGCCAACCATGTTTATTAGTTGCAAAGCAAGGACATCTTGGCGATGTCGGCATTTCTTCAATGACACTGGTTGTTCAACAGCAGACTTTGTAACATCAGGTCCCAAGGATGAAGTTTTGTAAGAAGCGATTGTCAGTGCTCAGATATTTTTCTTGCATTTAATTTTGTTATTCTCTTGAAAAAATTAAATAGTTATGAGAAGTAGTTTTTGTTACCCACAGTTCTGCTGGTTGCCACATTTACTGCTACACTTCTGTACCGGTATTAATCGAAATAAAACTTTGTGTCACAGTATTAATGACACTTTTTTTACTGGCACTTAGAACCAGTCATTTCCCTGGTGAGGAACATAGAACGTTCTTAAAATTCATTTGTTAACTAATTCGTCTCATAACTTTTTTCGGTAGTGAGGTGAGTACCATATTTATATGCTATGAAAACTCCTTCTCAGTTTTTTTTCTTCTAGGAACAAGTTACACACATTTTCTTTATTCTCCTGACAAACGTGAGATTAGGCATTTAGAACTCTCAACATTTCACTCTTCATTTGTTTTTAGCATGTATCATTTTACTATGACACAAAGTTAACTGATTTATTAGCGTCGAAGGTAGGAAAACTTTAGATATTTTCCACAGGTGCGTATCCTTGGTGTAACAACGGTGCATTTACGAAAAGAAGCAGTTAAAGAAGTAATGAAAGTCGATAATATCGTCCTATGGTATCGAGCTACAGCGGTATGTTACTTTAAATTCTGCACTTTTAGCTTATCATTAGTAGTTTCATAGGTATCTGTTCTGACTTAATTTTGCGTAAACTTCGTTCTGCCCTGTAAACATGTTTGTTTCGAGGATGGTAAGTGATGTCATAATCACTTTAGTTGACGCCTGCCGTCAGAGTTACATTTCTGATAAATGCTGCGACTGAGGATTGCCTATTGTTTCCGAGTTAATTTGTGGCCTAAAATATTTCACTAGAGTTTCTATAACGTAAACTCTTTACTAACCTTTCCTAGGTCCTCCCTTCCATGTGACTATAAGAATGAGTGTTTTTTATAAATCCGTACTCGACGAGTGCTACTCTGATAAAAGTGACATTATGAAGGCAGAATAAAAGTTGAGATGGCCCACATCACACTAACTACTTGTTTTTAACGAAACACGCATTCTGTAATAAATGAGATGTCGAGTGCCCGTTTAATTAAGTACATCGACAAATTACGACAGATCTAAACTACAGTTAACACTGTTTGAAGAGATCATTGTCGTCCCCGTTTTTAAGATGGCGTACACATCTCGTTTCTTGTGTCATCGGGTGCAAAAGCTGTTCTACTTCCGCCAGTGACCATTGTAGTAATGGAAAATTTTAGGCAGGTCCCAGATATTTCCAAAAAATAAGATGTTGATGTGTAGCGGCGATGAGCATTGACGCTCACTAAGCTGTAAGATAGGTCTGAGTGGCTTTGAAGTTATTTCGGAAGTATCTAAAATTACCTGAAAATTCAAATTCATTGCCTCGTGTTACATTCGGCGTACAGAGACTTTAACGTTGTATAATGACTTAAACTCAATACTCAGTCGCCAACAAAGTTAGTTAAACAATATTTTATGAAGTTACAGCGTAATGGTGTAGGTTATGTTGTGTTGGCAGAAGAGCCAACACCGTGTTACTAGAGGAGGCCGAAATGCATGCGTTTTAGCTCGCGCAGGCTGGCTTGAGGAGGGAAGAACTACAATGACGTGAGGTCTCGAACATGACAAGGAATTAGAATTCAGAAAGCGGACGTAAGTAGTTTGATACTTAACTCTAATCCATTAATGATGAACGTCGGTCTTGAGGGTACATGAGTCACAATATTATCTGTTAAGAAGACATATTGTAACTGAATATGGCGCCTTGCTAGGTCGTAGCAAATGACGTAGCTGAAGGCTGTGCTAAACTGTCGTCTCGGCAAATGAGAGCGGATGTAAACAGTGCACCCTCGCTAGCAAAGTCGGCTGTACAATTGGGGGGAGTGCTAGTGAGTCTCTCTAGACTAGACTTGCCGTGTGGCGGCGCTCGGTCTGCAATCACTGATAGTAGCGACACGCGGGTCCGACGTATACTAATGGACCGCGGCCGATTTTCAAGGCTAACACCTAGCAAGTGTGGTGTCTGGCGGTGACACCACAGGTTAACGCCAGAAACATGAGTTATTAAAATCTTTATTATCCTCAATAGTGACGGATACTGAAGGAAAATTAAGATTTTAAAATAAATATAATATTTTGTTCAATAACAAAATTTATGTAATGATAACAGTTTGTAAAAAGTAATTATTTTATTTTCAATGTGTTCGATATTATTATTTCTGTCCGTTATGCTGTCTGGATGAAAGATGGGATGAATGGTGCTTGCACATGAAGTTGGAGTCATTGATATTGTGAATTACTAAGTGTAAGTGTGCGTGGGAATCTGATTGAGAAGCCTTGATGAGTAACATACAGGGGGAAAAACGCTAATTATAAGACAGACTAGTTTTCAATATTGTAGAAACAGATAACGTACTTGATACGCATAAAGATGGGGTAAAATTGTTTTTATTTCCTTCTTCGAAATGTGTAATTATATATTTCATCTAAACTGATTTCGGAACGAGGGTTGGACCAATGTGCGAGATTACTACATTGTACGAAAGGTGATTGGCTAGACTGCGTTATCCGACCATCCACAGAAGAGATATTTCACGCGCTCTGGTACTGGCACAGTTATTTAGCGCGAATACTGTACAGTATCTTGAAAATGGGGACGACAGTGATCTAAGTAGTGTTTTAATTCTAGTTCAAATTAGTTGTAAGTTGTCGACCTCTTGCTACGAAAGGTCACTTAACACACAGCTCTAAGCGTTTTCGTTACAATTTAGTATTAGTGGTTCAGTGAAGGATGTGAATTATTAGAAGAAGTTTACGATCAGTATTGGATGATTTCAACGAATATTTCGAATTTTTTGGTGAAAATTGAAACTTTCACGGAAAGTGTAGATTTCGCATGGTGTGCTGTCCTGTCCTAACGTGAACTTTGACGCTCAGAAAGTGGTGATAAGCACAGTATTTGAGGGAGAATTCAAAACTATTACACATAGTATTTTTCATAAATTGTTTATTAACTGACGAAAAGATCGTTTCTTTTACTATTAAGTCTAAGTTAAGGCCTTTTGTCAGGCTACTAGAGACAGAGAAATTATGCTAAGTGTTTAAGGACTGGACAAACTACGCTAATTTTAGACCTTTCATTACTGGAACTTCATGCAAGGGCGGGCTTGGTAGCAAATCTGTGTCTATATAGTCTGGCAAAATGGACTCGCTTCCACAGTATAATACTGTTTAAAAATGTATGCATCCTGTTGAAGTTTAGATTTTTTTTTTTTTAAATCTGAGGAACATTTCCCACCTCTGTGGGCGAGCGGTTATAGGCCCTCCAGTCCGGAACCGCGCTGCTCCTACGGTCGCAGGTTCGTCTCTTGCCTCCGGCATGGATGTGTGTGATGTTCTTAGGTTGGTTAGATTTAAGTAGTTCTATGTCTAGGGGACTGATGACCTCAGATGTTAAGTCCCATAGTGGTTAGAGTCATTTGAACCATTTTGAGGAACATTATACGTCGCTTCTTGACAGACTATGTTTCTGAAGAATGCGTTAAGGTATTTTTCGTGCTGGTAGGAAGGCTACTGTCACCGTTTCCGTATAGGAATATTTGACGAGCTGTTTCCAGAATCGGCATTTACCTTATAACGATTTGCAATAGTTGGTACCGAGGTATTACAATTTATTTAATATGTTGTTGGGAGGACACTGTTTCAGTTAAAATTATGTAACCTCAGTGTGGGTAGCTGTCTATGTTTGATAAGGTGTTGTAGTGTGCACCTGCCTAACGCGAAGAAAAAACTGTGGCTTGTAGCTTTCAGTCTACTCGTAAGTAACACAAGCTAGCGTGCTAGCGATTCTACAACATACGATATCGATTTCGTTAGAGTGAGGAGCAGACCCCGAAACTGGCATTAAAATGTGCATAAGTTATTTCACAATTTCAGCAAATGTCTGTTCGCATGCAGTGCTTAATTGGCAGCAATTTTTTGCTTTTGAGCGCACATTCTACTCCAGACCTTCAGCTTCCTTTATTTCCGTATCACAACATATTGCTTACAAGTACGAAGGCTCTATATTCGGACGGCAAGCCATTCCACAGTACATGACAGGGGTACTTCGTACCTCTATTAGCAGTTCTTTGCGCTATTCCTTCCCCCTGCTGAGTGTGCGAAAAGTGACTCTATAAATGCCCTTTACGCAATTTTATCTCTTGTATCTTATTCTCATCATCCCTACACGAGATGAAAACTTATATACCCGATGATCCTGCTGCATTTCTTGAACGTTCCACGTTCTATCCTGTTCTGTACGTATTTGGGATTTTATTAGTCGTTCGCAGCTCGTGGTCTCGTTCTCGCTTCCCGAGCACGGGGTCCCGGGTTCGATTTCCGACGGGGTGAGAGATTTTTCACATGTGTATAGATGACTGAGTGTTAGTGTTGTCCTCATCATCATTCATGAAAGTGGTGAGGTTGAACTGAGCAAGGGTTGGGAATCTGTATGGGCGCTGATAACCGCGCAGTTGAGCGCCGAACAAATCAAACCATAATTTTATTAGTCGAATAAACTTTCTGAATCAACCACTTCCATGCTCGTTCTCCGATCCTTACTGGGGAGAAAAGACGTTCCTTTTTTTGGCTTGGATATATCACTAGTATCATATTTGGATTTTCACTCAACACTGTCTTGCACTCTTCTGATACTTTTACCCGTTTCGTGGTATCTAATTTTCTTCGTACTGTCGTGTCCGTTTAATATTTTTCTAACTGTATCCTTAATGACTGATTTGGTTATGTAATATACTATTCCGACCTAGGTATTCCCAACACTTAGAAAAACGTTGGCTTACAATTACCATGTTTAGTGAAATTTCAGATCATAGTCGCGTCGTAGTTCGATATTTCTGGAAATGAAAATGGCATCGCTTCGTTCTACCCCTGCCACTCACATGTTCATCAACCCACATATTTGTACTCAGATGTTGATGACACTGCAGCTCTTAGCACCCTAAAAGCCGAACTAGAATTAGTCAGAACACACAAAATAGTTACATCGCTGCCACAAATTATCCTGCTGTTACCAACAGGAATATATTGTAATAATAAACAGTATCGTCAGCGAGAAGCAGACAGGTGCACGAGTTTTATTGCCGTAGTACTACGTAATATACCGAATTGGACAAATCAAACAATGGAAAATCAAGGATGGAATGTAACGTTATTGTGAAAAGGTGAAAAGGAAAGCTACCACTCACCACAGAGGAGGTGCTGAGTCGCAGACAGGCATAACGAAAAGATTGTCACAAATGTAGCTTTCAGCCAGTAAGGCCTTCGTCGTCAGAATTAGACGGCACACACACACATACACAATCAAAAGCAACTCGAATCCGACTGCAGTCATATGTGTATGAACTGAAGAAACAAATGTTAAAATCATTGTCAAAGAGGGGATACTATAATATAATGTGCATTTGACATGTAAAGCCCATCTTCCTCAATTTAAAGTTAGTTGGGGACTAGGACGAAAAAATGTGCATTCGTGGAATCTGCACTGTTCAGACAGATCATGTATAAGAAAAATTCCTGTGTGTGGCAGTGAATGACCCGAATTTTCATTTTCGAACGATACAACTGTTAAATGGGTGACTAAAAAGAGCAGGCTCTTTTGATAGGACATGTCGTTACCTAAACAGAGTTCCGTTTAGTGATGTATTGTCTCCCTTCTTCAGATCGGCCAATCAGATTTCACTGTCGTATATATGACTAAAGGTAGTAGTATGTAGCCTAATGAGGAGAATAAAACTGAGTAACTTTTCCATAGAGATATACCAAAGTGTAACGCGATAACTGTCGTGTGCTGAGCAATCCATAATATAGCGAAATTTGTGTGGAACTTTGAATGAAGTCTCGTGGCTGATATACTCAAATATTTCATTGAATCGCCAATTCTATCTTCAGGCAAGAAACAAGATCCACTTTCTAATAAAATAATTCCAGTCTATAGATACCGATAGAATGTAATACCAGAATCCGCAAAGTCAACGCACTTTATACTGATATTGAAAAGAGCACACACAGATGTATCTTGAGCATAGGTGTAAAATATTTTAAAATTTAGATTTAGGCATTGTCGCTTTAATTCGTTGTAAAAATCCTCGCCCCCCCCACTATTATTATTCATAATGAAAAGATATAGCCAATAAATTTTCGTAGACAGTTTGTATCTACAACTGTTATCTGGCAATTCTTGATTTTATGGCAAAGAAATGGCAGCCGATGTCTGTCCACCTGCTTATTTTCTCCGACAAAATGCAGCCCAAAACATATCTGTCGGCTCAGTTCGGGAGTGTATAGACCTGTCCAGCATTGCATCTCACAATAACGTAAGATGCTGAATCACTCCGTGCAGTCTTCCAAGAAAAAAAAAAAAATGGCTCTGAGCACTATGGAACTTAACATCTGAGGTCATCAGTCCCCTACAATTTAGAACTACTTAAACCTAACTAACCTAAAGACGTCACACACATCGATGCCCGAGGCAGGATTCGAACCTGCGACCGTAGCGGTCGCGCGGATCCCGACTGAACCGCCTAGAACCACTCGGTCGCAGCGACCGGCCCAATCTTCCATCAGACATCTTAACAACCATTCCTAAACTACCATGTTTTCTTTATCCTGCTTATCAATAAGATACGAATAATTTGCTCAAAATGTTGACACGGAGGGCCACCATACAAATGCAGTTCTCACCAGCAGCTGCATGTCAGTTGTACGAGAAAGATGTGGAAACGTAAAATTAAAGTAACTGTTTAGTGGTAAACAGCCGCGTGAGATTTACACCTCACAGAGTACGTGAATGGTCCGTTATCTGTTGTTTTTACGTTCCTGCAGTTAAAACTGTTTGAAATAAGGCGTTTATTACTTCTCCAGTTCCTCCGATGGACTACATTTCGTGATCGCTGCAGGTGTCGGCTATACGAATAAAACTACCTAAACGATTGAAACAACAAGGAAAAAAGAAAAGTATGAAGTCGTACCTGACGAAATAATCGACTTACTGTCCTACGATAACCCTCCCTTCTCCACACACAACCGCCATTTTTTAGCTCGCTGAGTGACATGTCAATGCGAAAAGTGCTAGTTTCATATTTGTTCGTACAATCACTGTAATATCTCATATAGCGAACAACAAGAGCTTTAGCATCTTTGTTAGCACAGGTCAGGATCGCATTATTTTTTTTTTGTTAGAAAACACACACTAACCTATTGGACGAGTTTCATTAGCTGTAACAGATGCGAGGAAACGGAATTGAATGCCGGAGTTTATTTCACAACATTAAATAAATAAGCCCATGTTGTTAATTGCATTAAAATAGGTGTTTCTAGATTTCGAGACTATTCTGAGTACTTCATCTTAAGTGTATGTCTGCCTTACACCGAGACATACTAACGGCTTATGTCAGATTCAAATATGTACATTATCTCTGTGATTTAACTAAATTTGCTTCCAAGTCAATATATATTTTGTTCGCTCGATTCCTGCATTGTGGATCTTCGTATGATTTCAACAAAAAGTGGTTCCAGATTCTGGTATCACGTAGTTTGCGTACGTAAAATGTATTGATTCGAATATCCGGGGACTGCATCGACACATCTGTTACACAATATTACCTTTCAATGCAATGCAGTCAGTTATTTCAGAAATAAGGAAACGACTCTGCTAAAATATTATTACAGTGTTCCCGGCTCTTCCGCTGTTTACTAGAGTTGGTAATTCGTTACCGTTGACCGTAGCCTATAATGTGATACTGTATTGTACGGTACATGGAATTTATTATCTTCCTTGTTAAAAATATTTGCCTGTTTCTTATGAATATGTCACTACTTCTGAGCGGAACTGAAATTCTTGGTTGTCATAGATATATCGAGGATTTTTCTGAATGGACTGCCATTTTCGAGGGGGTGGTTGATTGCGGCCTGAGGGTAATGTTTACAATCCTAAAACTTAAATATGTGCTGCTGATGTTCCTCAATAATATTTCTTTAATAATTCGATATGCTCTTAACGAACATCACTACTTACTGTTTAAGTTCCTAATATGCCTATGTTCCTCCAGTTACCCACGGAATATTCCATAAATGCTTACAATCGTTATTATCAGAGATGTTTCGGTGTTTTACTTTAACAAATCGCGAATTCTGATGTTGTGGCAAGGGTGTGACTTGAGAGCTCAGGTTACATTGCAGCGAGCGAAATAAAATACGTACTGACTTGAATTACGAATCGTAGGAAGTTACTAACGAGCTATGTAATTTGTTACAAACGCCCTTCTCATCATCCGTCACGTTGACTTAACAAAGATTCATTCCACGAACCGTTACAACAGCAGCAAGCAACGGTAAAGCTTTGTACAGCTTAGACGCGCTTTTACCGAGAACTGCTTTCTTGTTATGTTTTCCTATTAATATTGATATGCTACCACAAGTCATCCCTGATACGTTATTTGAACAGAACCCAGAGGTTGTATGCAAACTTGAGAACTACGTTTCTTAATTATGAATAACCTGTTGGACTTTACTATCACGATTTTTCGTGCCCTTGAGCTCATGTTAGCCGATTCTTCGGTCGTTTCTTGGCAGGACAATTTCATAATGTAAAGCACGGTATTGTTCATGTTTTACGCTACAGCATACACAGTATTCCGTCTTTCATTTAATCACTTGAACTAGTATAGGATGTAAACAAAAACGTGTAACGTACCTTTCTGCGTAGTGGTGCTACAAATGTTGTACTTTTCACGCATTTCATTGAAGTGTAAAGTATATTTATAAAAACAAATTATTATGTTGAAGCTTTAAGTAGATATGCGTAGATCCAGGCCTTTAAGAACTGAACTCTGAAGCTTTGTCCAGGCGTTCATAGACGTCTTGGCAAATATTGTATTTCAGTTATTCATACGCCAGAGTACCAAAACACATTGCCACCGAGCACTGTGGCTCTCCGTTGCCATACTTGACTGATCACGTAGGAAGGAAGTTCCAATTTCGCACAATGCGGTTGCGCATATTTAGGTTTTCAGTGTGTTTCCATTGCCAGTGGAAGCCTATTCCGTGACAGGTTCTTTGAGAAGGGTGTGTCCTTTTTCCTTCTCCAGCACTGCACTGTTCCAGTATGTGCTTCATTTCTAATAACATCGACAGGAAACTATCTCTCAGTCTTCCGTTACCTCTGTGAAACGCGTAACTTTGTATGGCAGTGATAGGTAACAGCAGATGAAGGTAAGGGTCCTCACTAAAATCCTATTTTAATAGTTTTTTCAAGTGTTGTGTACAATCATAAAGTATTACAGTAAGTTGAAAACTCGCCAATAAAAGAGCCATCTCTCTGCCCGTCACTGTCTGAAGAATGTCAGTACAGTATTTGTTAAGACATCCATGACTAGTTAGACGTTGCTTCAAAAGATAGGTTTAGAGCCTGACCAGATAGTTTTTTTCCTAAAGCTTGAGTAGACCACGTGAACATACTCCTATATGAAATTATTGCCGATTACTCGTATTATCAGGACAGCGTCATTCACCAGCCTTGACTGAACAGACTGTGTCAAATATCGTTGCTTTAAAGAAAAAAAATGTTTGCACTTCAGATGGATTGATATTAATTGAAGGAAACAACTGTTTCTCAGGTGTGTTTTCTGCGTTTACTGTACCAAAACTTGTGTACATCGTTTGAATATCATGTATAATTAAACTGTTCCTTGAACACAAAATGTGTTTGTTGAGGCTATGGACTGTCTTATGAATGCGTCTGTAACTGACTATGATATCCACTGCATTCGTATTCTTCAGACTACACACAAATGTAACATAACACATATTTTCGCGACAGGTCAAATGACTGAAGTAACGTTACTATCGTTCATTGTTAATATTTTTGTTATTATGACAGTTAGTTTTTGAAAACACTTAAATGCCGCTGATAGTAACACATTAAATGAATGACAATTTCGTATGTACAAACGATCAAACGAGAGAATAACTTGGTAAATTCTGTGTTTTACGAAACATCAGTCTTCACCGCTACTAAGAATTGAAATAGTTTTGGAGCACAGTTGCACCCAAGTCCGATGATTTGAGTACTTACCGAGCCAAACATTTCTGTATTTTCAATGGTACATTGTTGCACTACAAACACGTGTAACGTTCTGAATTAGTTGCACTTGTATTGTTCTTCATTCGAATAAGAGAAATGTGTTAATACGCTCCAATAACATGTAAACAACTCCGTAGCTAACATGTTTGATCAGATTTCCACAGCTAACAACTTTGACCAGTCTACAAGCGTAAATTGCGAACGTCTATCGGAAATCAGTGGCGACTGACAAAGAATATCATTCACGTTTTTTATTTTCATGTTCTTTATTAATATTTATGGAAAACAGTTTAGATAAACGCACGCCTCTCCAGTACTGCCGTCCTATCGTACCCTTCTCACAAGGGAAGTAAGTGATCTGAAACTCAACATCACGAAAGTGTGCACAGAACATAAGTCGTTCATCCAATAAAGGTGGTGCGAACCATTCGTATGCGAAACTCTCTGTCTTACCGAACGACATTTAAATGATCGCCTGTTTAAGGTCTAGGAGAGGAACTATGGTAGCATGCGGAAACTAAATATAGATAGGCCTAAACAGACCAACGTCATGCTGAAGACAGCGAAGTATTGCCAACGTAATTATGTATGCTTACGGAATACAAGCCTATGTTTCAGCAGGCTTGCTAAAAGCAAAACGTAGATTATGACACTGACATTCCAAAATTATCGTTCGAAAATGTAATTAATGGGGCGTTTGATAGTGAACTGCTTGAGTGCAGAAATGATTCTGCATTTGAGAAAGTGAATCCAGTCGGTTGTGCATATTACTGTGTTTCACACTGCTCTCACTTATTCATCGATATCTGATACCTGTACTTGGAAGTCTGAATAGCCACGCAGCAGAATAACGTCAGTAAAAAGCGTCGTCGTCTACACAACGTAATTATTTAAAGCAGAGGGAAATATAGCAATTAGTGACGACATTGAAATGTGTCAGTTTCTTTCTGTATCTTCAAGTTAGTAAAGTTTCTCTCTGACCCTGAATATCTGATCATTCTAATTACTGGTGGTAGGACTCACAGTTTTGCGTGCGAATGCCTCCTACCGCTGTTTCTGCGAGGAACGATTTTTATTCCAAGCGCATTTTCGTGCGGTTCCGTTCATTCGAAGACGATCTTTTCAGTGGATGCCACAACTATTTCCATTCTTACATGTTTCATTCCGTACCCATCGCAATAGAGCGAGCTATTTTAGAGTTTCGTTGTTTCCAGTCAGATACTAGCAAGCTAGAAGACGGAATATGTAGGTCACAAATTGATATATTAGTTGCAGATTGCTCCCGAATTGACCGTACTGCCCCGTCTCCAGAACATGAGCAAGAAGGTTTTATAACGAAATTAGAAACTTCGAAATAGTTAAGCTTAGTCTTTTGGGAAAATTGAACCTACACGACACATTTATATGTGCAATAGAGACATATGTAACTGTAAAACATTTCGCCGCGAGGGATTAGCCGAGAGGTCTAAGGTGCAGCAGTCATGAACTATGCGGCTGGTCCCGGCGGAGGTTCGAGTCCTCCTTTGGGCATGGGTGTGTATGTTTGTCCTTAGGATGAATTAGGTTAAGTAGTGTGTAAGCTTAGGGACTGATGACCTTAGCAGTTAAGTCCCATTAGATTTCACACTTTTTTTTTTTTTTTTTTTTTTTTGTAAAACATTTCCGGGATTCCGAGACAGTTACCACGCTCTGTTCGGTGTATTTCTTTTTTAGCAGACACAGCTACCTATGGCATAACCTATCTTGATATGACGCAATTTTAACTCATGCAGCACTTGAAACTGATATCAGGAAACACTTCTCCAAAATTTCATTTCTGTCTTAACCAGTCGTTTACCTCACACGGTATTCTCCATCACTATTAAGTTTAAAAATTTACGGTTAGCAGTTACCTCGCTTGAAAATGTGGAGGGATATTTCGTGTAATCAGAGAAAAGGAATTCGAATTTTACGTCTAACTCGCACAATAGTAAACGAAACGCGAACACATGTCAAAACGGAAACCTTGTTTGTTGACCCATCGAAGAGATGTTCGGGTGGCCATTGCTTCAGATAATGTTCTAATCTCGAGCTGCGGCGGAAATTGGCAGATTACCCGGACCAGCTAATTATTTTTGCTACGCAACGTGGTAAATGAGGCACCACCCCCAGTTATCGCAGTTCCCTCTGATTGCACGACTCCAGGGTGCGCCAGATTTATGGCGCGCTTTTTTTCGATAACGTAATTAGTCCCGCAATAATTATTCGTGCTAGTTAATCACCTCTTGGCGGACAATAACGTCGTCCATCTTGCGGCATGCTGTTGTGGCCGGCTGTTGGGTATCAGGAATCATTTCCACGTCACCGATTTCTGCTCCCAGAGTGTCCCAACTAGTTCTTGTTTGTTTTTTCCTACAATGAACAAAATTTCGTTAAAAATATTATCATGCATTTTAAAAATGCTTCGTTCTTGTCTCCGTACTTTTTATTTCAAAAAGACTTTGGGAAACCGCTCATACAACCAAGAATTGTTTTCGTAGCACATGAGGCAAGATAAACGAGAAGTTGTTTCATATACCTACATAAAATACGAATACATCGAAATTCTTTTAAATCGGTTTTAGTGCACTTTTAAGCTTTTCTATAACATAATCTGATTAAAGAACCATCGTGATAATGAAAACAAACAGAAATTATCATTAAATACCGTTTTTTTTGCTAAACATACTGAGAAATAAATTTATAGGCTCGATTAGAGCGCTCTAATAATGTAATCGGAGTGAAACGTAACTACCAACTTTCAGTTGTTTTGTGTTGTGTTCCGCCCTTTCTTAGTGAGGAACGCAACTGGTCACAGATACTTTTAACAAATATTATTTTCAATGCTATAACAGGTATCTTACTATTTCGTACATCTTGAGATGGCCATCGTTTCCGATTACATTTAATGTTTTTGTAAGAAGCATGTCGTCCGCTCCTGCTCTGGACAAGAATATTTTAATGTTTCGCGCCACCTTATAAATGTTGTTTCAACACCAAAAATTGCTAACGTGCCTGCATTTCATAAGACATCAAGCGAAACGCTTAAATATGTTCCACTGGGCGGCGATTTGTCTTGCTATGGTCGTTATGCATTTTCACGACGGCACTGAAAAGGGTGTGGTGCAAAAACCACACGTATTCTAAATAAATCGCTGTTGACACACAAACACTTCATGATATTCTGCATGTCAGTTTCTGCCTCAGACATTTGTTTTACATTCCATGTTTTCGTTCACATTGCAATGTGCGTCCATTCTTTCTTTTAGTGTTCAACCCTAAGGTTGGTTTATGGTAGAGCGCCATTCCTCTTTTCTGTCTGCCTTTCTCTTAATTTCCACATATGTCTTACATCCAACGTCACTCATGATCTGTAGCGTGTATGAATGATATCCTTGGTCGCCCCCGCCGATTCCTTCCCTCAATAGCTCCTTCTGCTATTGCTCCAATGATGTTGTTGTGTCGCAATATGTGCCCTAAAAGTTTGTCTCTTCTTGTTTGGATGTACCTCCACAGAGATCTGGTTCCCTGTACGCTTCTAAGCGCCTCTTCATTTGTTACTTTGTCTCTCCAGCTGATCTTCATCATCCTTTTATAGCACCACATCTCCAGGGCCTCTAGCCGTCTTCTCACTTCTCTTCCAGTTGTCCAAGTTTCACATCCGTATAGGGCCACACTCCAAACGAAACCTTTCATGATACGATTACTTATTATAAGACTGATGTTGTTGCTGGTGAGTAAGTTCCTTCTCCGATTAAATGCAATTTTGGCCTTTTGTATTCTGGGTGCAATTTCTTTCCGGCTTCTACCATCTCTTGTGATTTTGCTTCCCAGGTAAGTCAATTCCTCTATCACTTCAAGCTCCCCTCTTCCAATTCTCATTCTCAGAGGTTCATATTCCGCATCTGTACTGCATACTATTACTTTAGTCTTTTTCTTGTTTATTCTCATTCCACACTGATCGCATAGAATTTTTTCCATTGTTCTGAGGACTTCCTGTAGATCTTTTTTTCTCCGTGACTATAGCAGTATCATCTGCATAACGTAACATGTCTATTTTCTGCCCATTAATTTTGATCCCCACGTCAGTAGTTTCTCGAACTTGGTCTATAACTTCCTGGATGTAAGCATTGAATACAAGAAAAGAGAGAGCACATCCTTGCCTTACCTCGTTTCTCATATTTTCTTCTTGTTCATGGCAACAGTTCCTAATCACTGCCACCTCATTATTAAGTCCATTAAGCCATCCATTTCCAGCTAAACGAAGATCCAAATTAAGGAGAAAAAAGGTGTGGGAGCTGCAACGTGTTAATAACAGAAAGATGGTTTACTCTGAGAGTGAACTTATTGTTTGAGTACTGTTGGACAAATCGTTTAAAGGAAATTTTCCTTCCGCTAATAAAATTTGCCATTCGGAGAAGATATGAAGTTAAAAATGTATTTAGGTTTGTTGGTTGTCATGTGGCCGGATCTTGACCTATTAACAATGACAACTTCTTCCGCTTGAAACCATGTTCAGTTAACTGTAGGGCAAGAGGTAAATCACGCTGTATAGCGCAGTATATAGTTGACCGTACTGTTTTAGTCTTAACTGAAGCCATCGATAGTAGTCACAGTGGAGAAAGGATGTTACAGTGACGGCGGGCTATTACACGGTTTTGGCAGGATGGTCATCGTATTCGTTGTTTGAGACACAGGCAAGTGCCGGTATCAAATACAAACGGTTAAATTTGTGGAGATTTCCCGGCCTATTTAAAATGACGTAGAATATCCTGTGCTAGATAGTTCACTATTTACCAATGTTGCTGCTGAAATGGACAACAGCGACCCCATGGAATCGACAACTATCAGTTCTCTCTCGGTAATATTGCTCTGTTCCATACAGAGAGCCGAATAGAAGTGATAACTACGCAGTTATTAGTACGGAGGTATCTACAAGTAGCAAGAAGGATCGGCCACACCCAACTATTGCATTCTAGACTGCTACTCCAGCAAAGGCACCTGATAATTACGATCTGCCTTTAAACACTTCACGATAACCGTTCTGTAAACAATACCGCTTGATCGAACTACTCCACACCGTATTCCCATGCAGTGATGTGAAGCTTCGTTTTGTAATCCTTCAATGCCCATGAAGAATTTTCTTTTATGTTATCAGTGGGTTACAAGGGTGTCATTTGTGCGCTGGTTTTGATTTTCGATAACAGGAATGTCATAAACAGTGAGATTTGATGAGTGCAGAGACTTCGGAGGAACAGTTATTTGATTTGTTGCACGAAACTTATTAATTTACAAATCTGATTGAGAGGACGCAATGCGATGTTGTGGGAACCGAATGTCGTCGGGTCAAAACTGTGATCCGTTTCAATTTTTTTGTTTGCTCTTTACCAATTCTGTTCCCAATTTTTACAAATGTTTGTCCTGTAATTAGGACTGACTGTCTGAAATTGCAGTACAGATTCGATGTACACTGTTCCATGACATCGAGAAAAACTGCGAGTGTAACTTTTACATAAAAGGGGAGCTGTCGTGCAGATTATGGGCGTCCAGATCTTTTACCAAATTACTTTAAGGTCACGACTTTTGACACAAACACGATGCCGTGATAGTAGTATTCCTGTTATGGTGCTTTGCATCAGCGTTTAGCCATCGTGTGCTTATTGAAGGAGATTTTTGCAAACGTTACGTCCGTGCTCTTGCTGCTGATCTGACATCACTCAAATTACGAACTCTGCTGCAACTCGGTATATGCTTAAATGTTCGGTTACAATCTCAGCGCAAGGACCGTAATCGAGATTCTGGCCTCTTCTTATGCTTTTAACACTTTGGTTAAGGCAAATCCTATTTCAGTTGAGTAATTAATAAAATAAAATTTTGCACCGATGTACTTACCAACAAGCACAATCAGTTCAGGAAATCTACTCTCTACTGTTTTCACCAAGAAGGTTGAAATTACACTATCAGCCATCACAATCGGCATCCAAAGTCCTACTGCAACACACCTAATTTCGAAGCAGGTGTTTCTCCTTGTGTCAAATTTTACTTTTCGCAATACTTTTTTAATATTTGTTACTATTTGTCAGCCGGGGTTGATAATGCAACTCCGCAAGACGTGATAACGGGCGTAAGGGAATGGAATGTTAGGCTGTAAGGTTGCCTGTAGTACGAAGCCCTTACGGAAGGCTGTCAACGTCGGATAGTATATAGAAAAGGCCATGACCTTTTCAGAGGTTATATTTCAATACCCAATTTACAGGCACTTAGGGAAAACTAAAATATGTATGATTGCGCAAGGGTTTGAACCGACGTCCTCATGAATTCGAGGACGCCTCTGGAGAGCCCAGTCCTACAGATTAGTCCATCTTCCGGAATTAGAATTAGAGCACAGCCACTACTATAGAAAACAGATGGTATATTCCTACATCCGACGAAAATCAAATCTTCCATTGCAGTTCTCGATTTTTTTCTACCAGGCACAATATATCCAAAAAGCATTCTCTTGTGTTAGTGGATGGTCATTACATACTCTTTCAGTATATTTCTTCAGAACCTTGCGGCCAATGTCACAAAATCCCCTTAATAATAGTTGAAAAGTTTTAAGCAGAACTACAGGTCATGGAAATAATGTATCCCTGTTCTACAGCTTTTCTGTTTTCCCTCGATTAGTTTCCAGCATTTAGGGCTTATTATGTCCGCCCCCGGTAGCTGGGTGGTCAGTACGACAGAATATCAATGCTAACGGCAATTCCCGGCTGGATCGGAGATCTTCCCCGGTCAGGGACTGGGTGTTGTGTTTCCTAATCATCATCATTTCATCCTCATCGACGCGCAAGTCGCCGAAGTGGCGCCAAATCGAAAGACTAGCTCCCGGCGAACGGTCTATGCGACGGGAGGCCCGAGTCACATGAAATTTATTTTTAAGATTTATTATTATTCTTTACGAATATTCTAAATATAATCGTTATGCCAAACGTACTAGGGGTGTTACAAACACCGTTGTGGAGTTTTACTGAAATATTTACAACATCTGGACTTGCGTATAATGAATAAGTCAGTTATCTACAACAAATATAATTATTACTCACACTTGATCACTTAGACGAAATATGCACAAATTTTCCTGCAGTATTGATTCTGTTCAAACGCGGCACAAACGTGAAAACAACCTTCTATAATGGAAATTTTCGGTTTCAGGTTTCACTCGCTTATTCACAGGTCTGGGAGTGGCGGTAAAATTGCATTCAAGATGAGCCAGATTGCGGTCACATGTCCATTTGCACTAATAAAGCTTGATGCAAACTTTATGTGTCGCATAGCATACGCAATGGCCCCAGCAAAGACACATACATAGTGCAGAATTTGCTTGGTAATGCATATGCCTACACGAAATCTGGCGAGCCTGCTAATTCTATGAAAACTAGATTAACTTCATAGTAGAAACCAACTTCAACATTTCAGAGAGTAGTGGAATGTGTCAACGGTGATGGAAGAATACGAGCTTTTTTTAAAGATAAGATACGTAGTCTTCCCAGTATTCTTCTTTCTCTGACTCCGGCTGTAACAAATTATGTTCAGTGCTTCATATTCTCGTTGGGGTGTGACACCACTCGTATTATAAATGGAAAGTGACTTTACCTTCACGGAAGATCGGCGCAAA
This sequence comes from Schistocerca piceifrons, assembly GCF_021461385.2. Classification (NCBI taxonomy): domain Eukaryota; kingdom Metazoa; phylum Arthropoda; class Insecta; order Orthoptera; family Acrididae; genus Schistocerca; species Schistocerca piceifrons. The sequence goes on from NC_060141.1 coordinate 780,025,381, forward strand.
ACGATACGCTTAGAACTGTGCGGACATCTGATCCCTAATGTAATTTCCATAAAATCCGCAATATGCTTAACGTTAAGACCTACATTTCCCACTCGTTTACACGGTAAGCACACATTTCAATCAATCTGCTAAAGAGACTGCCTACACTACACTTGTCCGTCGTTTTTTGGAGTACTGCCACGCGGTATGGGATACTTAACTGGTAGGTTTGAAGAACAGCAGAAATGTTCTAAGTAGGACGGTTATCACCAAAAATGGGGGAGACTTTCACGGATATGATATGCGATTAGGAGTAGCAGTAATAAAAACAAAAGCGACATAATTACTATAATGATACACCATTTGTAATGATGTTTACGTAATTTTTATTTCTAGTTTCGGCGTATTGTCGTAATCAACTGTTCATACGCGTAAAATTGATTCTGCCATATGCTGTCTTTGTTGGAATTTGTATTTAGATGTTACGTAAATGTTCGTTGTAGACGTACCGCCATATATGATTTTTAGATATAGATTAGTCAGTTTTTGTACATTATATTCCCCCTTGACACTGTCATCCAAGCTGTCAAGAGGGAAAATAACGCACACAACTGAAAAATTTATACCTAAAATTCAGATTTTACAGTTCGTCTACAATGAACATCTATCGATATTATACCTAAGAACACCAAACATTGCCAATACGCCGATATAAGCCCTTTGTGGCACGTAATAAAAACACATATGAAGGTCGGCGTAACTGGCATATAATTATTGTAATCTTCTTCTTTCTTCGTTCGCTTTTTGCTAGAGCAGGAGACATCGTATTGAGAGTGGAATGCAAGTAAGAATCGCTTTTCACGCTATTCGAGATTTCTCGGCAAATCCTGTTCATCATTCCCAGACAAGTTGTATCCTCCTGTTAGCATCTTCGCAAGCTGAAAAGATGTGAAGAAGTTTCCAGTTCTCACGTTTCTTCCTTCGTTTAAAAATGAGTGTGTGGTGTCAAGAACCACATACTCTCTCGATGTCTGACTGTTTGGTCTCTCTTGATCCTTATCAACGCACTGGAAGCCAATGGAAGCGTGCTTTGGTGGAACGTCTGCGACTATCGACAACCAGAATCTGTACTTCTTAGGTACGTTTGGCATAAATCAGTTAAATCAGCTCCTTGACTCTTGGTGAAGCAAATGTTCATAACTGCAATATTTTCACTAGAGCTGTAACAACGGAGGCTGTGTTCTATTACCTTACGCCATATTTTAGAAATAATAAGGAATTTGTCAGCAGGGATCTGTTCAAACAGGAATGACTGAATTTCGAAGCGTTGAGCTGTAATAAGTTCTCGTAAGCTATCGCTTGTTATCATATTCCCAATCAAATCAGACCCTCGAAAGGGAGGAAAGGTCACGCAGGGAAACATCTTTAGCACAAGAAGCACCACTGTCATACATAACTGCAATCATTACCTCCAAATCCTTGAACGATAAGGTCCATTTTGTGTTTCGCATTTCATTCTAAACATCTGACTCTGTGTGTTATTCTTTTTATGATACATTGCATCGATTCGTCAAATAGAAGCAGGAAGTTACTGATTGCGGTTTCATGCACTTCGTGTCAGACACATGCAATAGGCATTCCTCTCTCCTTCAGCACACCCAAAACAGCCCTTCTTCCTGACGTTGGTCTGTTAGCCACCTTCCTTTTGTCTCTCCATATCACTCATTTTTACTGTAGGGACAGTTAACTCTCGACAGTACAGTCTTTTCGATGGTGGAGAAAATTTGGGTCGAGATACGTCTACTGAGGATAACATCTCATCATTCTCGCTACTTCACTGTCAGTTGTCTTGGCAGAAAGTCTCCATCGGGAAACTATAAGTCACTTTCTGATTCAATACCGGTTATTCAATTTATTATTCAATACCTGAGCTCTCCTGTCAGTGCAGTTCAACTGAAAAATCAGGTTTCAGGCAAAACGACTTTACAAATGAGGGACATAATGACACCAAAGTAGGGAACGCGACTGTAAAGTTACATGACAGTGTCCAGCGTGAAAATCTTTCCGACACTATATATTCCAGGCAATGGTTGTCGCCCGAAGCAAAACGCAGTGCAGGTGTTTTTGTAAGTATAAACACAACAAAACCGCTACAACGAGTTATGCTGCCGGTCTATTAAACCACTCCCGCTGTTGTAAGTACATTTCATTTCAACGAAGTTGTTAAAGAGTAGGAAACTGCAGTACACACCTATCAAAAGTAGAAGAAGGGAGTCAAGGAGTTTGGAGGAAAACGTTAATAACCAAAAGAAAATTGAAGGGCCTCGTTTGATTCCTGCCGCGTTTATAGTGCTAAATGTACTTGGGGCATTCGTATCTGTGCCACGTTTCGATCGGAATTATACTATATAAATTAGATCGTTGATCATCACCAAGTAATACCGAGGAACATGTTATTCCCTTCTCCATGTCTCATTCAGTCTCTCAGGTGTGACATTATTCAAGGAGTTACTCAGCGCCACATACATATGTATACAATACTGTCGCGTCGTTTATCACTTGAGATAGTCCAGCATTATGGGATTCTACACTGCTGGCCACCGTAAATGCAACACCAAGAAAGACAAGAGGTAGCACAACAAAATTTATTTTGTAGATAACATGTTGACCAAGTATCAAATGATTACGTTTACAGACGTCTGTGACATCTGGTTCCTGCCAGAATCAGTAGCCAGAGTAGCCGCCATTGTTGGAGATCATCGCTGCCACACGTCTCGGCATTGAGTCAAAGAGACGTTGGATGTGTTCCTGGGGTACAGCAGCCCAAGCAGCTTCCACACGTTGCCAAAGATCATCTGGTGTGGCAGCTGGGGATGTAATCTGGGTCACTCGTTGAGCAACCATGGACCACATGTTTTCTATCGGCGAAAGATCCGGAGAGCGAGCCGGCCAGGGAAGCACTTGAATCTGGTTATTGACGAAGAACCTTTGGAAAATGCGTGCCACGGGAGGTCGCGCATTATCCTGTTGAAATATGGCTGTGACCGAGCCCTGAAGGTAAGGAAGGACAACTGGCTCCAGCACCTCGGATATGTGGCGCCGGCTATTTAAAGTACCGGCAATGCGTACTAGAGGCGTGCGAGAGTAATATCCAATACCGCCCCATACCATAATACCCGGTGCAAGACCAGTGTGGCGGTGCATAATGCAGCTGTCCAGCATCCTCGCTCCACGGTGTCTCCACACTCGAATCCGACCGTAGTGGTGCTGCAGACAGGAGCGTGCCTCGTCAGTAAAGACAACGTCATTCCATTCTGCCGTCCACATCCGTCTGTCATCACACCATTGGCGTCGGAGACGTCTGTGGTTCTGCGTCAATGGTAGACGAAGCAATGGACGTCTTGCGGACAGACCACTCTGCTGTAAACGGCGTCGAATGGTACGCGCAGACACTGGATGATGCGTTACAGACGCAATGTGCTGTGCTATGGTTCGGGATGTCACTGAGCGATCCGTCACTGCCATGCGCACAATTTGCCTATCAGCACGTGCAGTGGTGCACCGAGGTGAATGCGATCGACCACGTCGGTCCGTCGTACCCTCCTGCATCCAACGGTCACATATCCGCATTACAGTTGTTTGGTTTCGTCCAACACGACTAGCGATTTCTGTGTATGATAATCCACAATCTCGGTAAGCCACTATCCTTCCTCTGTCGAATTCGGATACTCGATCAAACGTTGTTCGCTGTTGTCTACGAAGCATAACTGATCGTCTTGTGAAACAACCACAAGGTAAACACACGTGCCGAACGTACACTCGTCGAAATCGCCAAGCCTTAAGTGGCGTTATGAGGTGGCGCCACAGGCGCGCGTGATGTGCGTCTGCGCTGAAATTCTAATCAGTTGCATATCTCATCGCTGCAAACCCATGGCGTAAATTTCGCTTGATTCGGATGCTTCCTTCAGGGTGTTGCATTTACGGTGGCCAGCAGTGTATTTAATTGTAAAAGACGCTGTGACATATTGAACAATGAAGGCATTGCTCTCTCCACAGTTTTTTCAACGTTCTGTTACTTTTTTTCTGTTGTTCTCCACTGCGAGTTACATACTGTAGTGACAAATTCGTAATAACATGAAGTAAAAAACAAGTCCTGCCGATTGGTCAATGGAAACAGTTAGGAAAATACACTCTAGCGTTATTTTCGTGATCGAAAATTAGCCTTATCTGAAGACAGAATCAAAGACTGCATCACCCGCCGGGATAACTTCACTGTCGAAATATTTCTACGCTGAAGCAAAGCACCCATTTTTATAACTTCACAATAACTAAACCCACAACTCAAAAGAACTAGTTTTCAGGAAAAGGAGCAACTGAAAAAAGGCTAACATTTTTAGGTTCTCATAGCAATATAAATGTTAATTCTCTCTCTTATCCGATGCGGACTGTTGGCAGAAGTAACCCGTTATAGAAGTACCTAACATTCTGTGGCATTGCCTCGTCGAAGTATTAATGTACGTCACTAATGAAATGCAATGAAAATTTAGCCTGTATTTAAAGACTAACAGAGTTAAGGATTTTGTGAAAGCTTCTAATTTTAGTTATATTGTCTTTCCTACGAGCACTTCCATTCTGTCCACCATGTTAGAATCTATTGTGTCCACAAATTTCCTCGACAGTACGTAAATCGCAACACAAATTAATAAAATCTTGATTATCACAGTCATCCCTTCACATCCTAGAAATAAATTGCATATTCTCTAATATCTGAATGAAGTCGCTGTTTGAAGTATATGCTGTTCTCGCTATATATATATGATATTGTTATTTTTCTGCAAACAGGATGCATAGTTTCATTGTACTTAAATAACCGCATCACGAAACCATAAAAGATGCTCTCATGTGTGTTTGTTTAGAGACGTAAATAAATACCTATGACAGCATTTTTTTGTGGTTTCGTGTGTTCGAGTACTGTCTGCTACATCTACATCTACATCTACATCCATATTCCGCCAGCCACCTAACGGTGTGCGTGCGGAGGGTACCTTGAGTACCTCTATCAGTTCTCCCTTCTATTCCAGTCTCGTATTGTTCGTGGAAAGAAAAATTGTCGGTATGCCTCTGTGTAGACTCTAATCTCTCTGATTTTATCCTCATGGTCTCTTCGCGAGATATACATAGGAGGGAGAAACATACTGCTTGACTCCTCGGTGAAGGTATGTTCTCGAAACTTCAACAAAAGCCCCTTCCGAGCTACTGAGCGTCTCTCATGCAGAGTCTTCCACAGAAGTTTATCTATCATCTGCGTAACGCTTTCGCGATTACTAAATGTTCCTGTAACGAAGCGCGCTGCTCTCCGTTGGATCTTCTCTATCTCTACTATCAACCCTATCTGGTACGGATCCCACACTGGTGAGCAGTATTCAAGCAGTGGGAAAAGAAGTGTACACTTTTACTCTTAGCTCAGTATAAACTATCGGGCGAATCTGAATTTCTGGAAAGCTCGGTAACGCCACGCGGAGGCGGAAGCATACCCAGTCGCACCGGCATTGTTCCAGCAGGTAACGAGCGGGCATCCTAGTAGATCAGTATCTGGAGCTAGAATTGTTGGACCACAGTGAGAAGAATGTGTCGCAGTTATTGCTAAAGTGTATGAATTGTGTCAACAAGTCTAGTGATTGTTAATTGATGTTAACATACACAAAAGATAAGCAGGTTTCTAGACCGATTAGAACTGATGTTCCCAGTCAGAATTTACGTGAATTGACAACCTATAGCTAACTCTACTAAAAATTTATACACGTAGCGTTGCAAGAACGAAGAGCAATTAACCGGTGATTCTTCGATACGACGAATTCTCGGTGTGGATTACAAAACTCTGTGAAAAGTCTATTATAACAAAGGTTTAGTTTCCTGACATAAGAAGCGTATGGCGCTGCAAATCATGTGGTTCATTTATTTTAAACTACAAGTTAAGCATTTTGGTCAATATCCACCTTCGCAAATATGTTTATTGTACGGTGTGATATGTTACAGGGTGGTTTATCATTTTCTGAGGTGCTATATCGCTTTGGAAATTCATTAACTTAAAGAACCTCATTGGGGAGCAGTTGTTTGTACTAATCGTTACACGTACCGGTGCAGATGGGTTATAACTGACGTTAACAATAAAATTATGTTCACGTGAAAAACAAATGAAACGATTACAGTACTTCAAAGTCCGGTAGTTACCAAAGACGCTAAAACAATTCAAACCAAGGATAAATTTCAATCAACGCACAGCCAAAATCGAACATGAGAATGGACGTCATTCGCAGAGATGAAATTGAATAAATGAAGCCTCAGATTGCAACCACTTATTCTTAACTACGAAATGTATCCCGATTTCGTGTATTTCTTTTTTTTTGCAAAGAGTAGAGAAAATACGACGTGCTTTATATTATTAATTTGATACAAACTACTGCTATTAAAATGTTCACAAGCTACATTTAAGAAATAACCAGAAACATCAACAGAAACATATCTTCTGCTCGATAAATCTTTTCGTCCAGAACGTCAACCATTATGTAGCGTAGCATAAACACTTCGCATCTTGAACGTATTTGATGTAACGATGCACAATCACTATAACTTTTTATAGGTATGGAGGTATTATGTCCTTTAAGTATTATTTTTACTCTGTAAGGAATGACACTCGGTACATTTCTTCAGCTACCGATTACACTTTCTCATATTATATAACTGAAGTGCGTGTGACGGAAAAAAAAATATCCTGAAATGAAGTACAAGAATAATTGCTTGTGGTGTATTACGCGGTAGTGTACTCGAAAACTATTTATGCAAAATTCTGCTTTATCGTATGTTTTGCTCATTTGTTGTGTGTTGTATTGATTACAGCTTGATCAGAATCAGCCTTCCGCTCTGCTGAGTTTTGTCTGCGTGTTAAATTTGAGGGTGGGTGCAGTGACTCGGGCTCGCCAATTTGCTTTCGACCTTTTATTAAATTTGGAATGTAGTAAAAAGATGCCAGCAAAAGTGAAGCTCTGAGGCGGTGAGTGCATGTGTAGCTCATTCGGTAAGATCCCCTCTCTCACCCCTTCTTCGCCCGCAAATAAAAGGCAATGTCCCGGTGTCGACAGACTCCTAGTCTACACAATTTTAACCCAGGGAGAACTTTCGCAGTTTGTATACGGCTGTGTTTGTTTAGTGCGCCCATTTCTTCACGTTCTTTCAAGTACCTTATATTACCAATTTCAGAAATGAGTTTTGTTAAATGGTTGCGAAGTCATTCGTGAGACATTCCTCGAATAAAAAGTTCTCTGTATACTTTCCGCTTCAAAGTAGGCTAAAACCCGACTGATCTCCTGACGACAACGATGGAGACATTTATCAAAAGCCTGGGATTTCATCCGACGTGTCAGATTTTACCCGTCTTTGACGCGGGAAGTGAACCGAGAACTTTTAATCTGTCTTTTTCTAGTCTGGTAAATCTGTGTCATGATGGTGTTGACATATCACTATGACAGAGCTGTATCCCCTACGTTTGTTGCTATCGGATGTCGAATGACCTCTGTCTTGTACCTCAGTTTCTGATACCAGACTCCACTGTTTGTCTAAGTTCTTTGGGTCCGGCACTATCACAACCAGGGGGAAATATATTCTGTTTTTATATCTTCATCATTTACTACTTAACACGAGTTTCCATTTGTTACACGTGATTTCCGTGTATTAGAGACTTGAAACCTATGTTTGCAATAGCTTTGTCTTGGAGTCCTACGAAACTGCAGTACTGGTTGAAAGCAGGCAGATTTGTTGCTGTACAGTTCTGGATTTTTTCCGTCATTGGTACTGAAATTTCTACGAGGATTGAAGGATATAATGCAACAACCATGGACACTTTGTTTTCAGACCTGTTAACGTATGATGATTCTGCTATAATACCCATTTCATTAGTTTTGTCTTACTCTTACGGTCAAATGTTCACATTAAAGTATACTGACCAATTAGGTGCAGACCACAAGGGTACTGTTTCTAGAATCATACACGATGGGCCAATAGCAGTACTTAGAGAGAAATTGTTAGATGTTTACAAATCCGACATTTTAAATGAAAAATTTGATTACTTCGTAAAACACATTCCTATGGCAGTTGTCTTCTTTTCCCGTCAATCAAACAAAAATAAAGTCGACTAGAGGAAAGGATAAGGAATGAATTATAACTGGGACTAAATTATATGTGGCCAGATAGAGAGAACTCTACGTAAGTGAGAGGGAAAGTCAAGAACTGAAACTTCATTAACACCTACATTTTAAATATCCTCCAGTACGTTATTAAGACAGCGAAACTTGAGCAGTTTGTTCAAAAAATGAAATACTCCAAGAGTGTGGCACAACAATTCTTAACGCTGTTAAATAAGAAATTAACCAAACTACTATTCAGATCGAGTTTAGTCCCGAGAAAATAACTATGGTAGAAATGGTGAAGCATTGAAGTTACAGGCCACCTAATCCAATGCTTACTTCCACAGAGTGGGAGATAACATTACTTACACTAATCTAAAAACAAGCTCAGATTCATTAGATGTACTTGTGCAGTCAATGCACGGACCACGAGCAATCATTTGTTTCAAAAGTACAACCCCTAAAAGAGATTGCGAGACTTATTAGGTGACTCATAAGTACTAGCTCGGCGATTATGATGGTGTTTCGAGGAAAACATTAAACGTTGTTCCTAACTTTATAGAAACGATCTAAAATTTCTTTTGTCTGAGAATCAGTGACTCTAGGTATCTTTTATGAGAAATTTGTGTATTGTGTGGTAACATCTATGCATAAAACTGCAGGCAAACAAAGTATCTCTAATTACAGATCCATTTTACTCCTTCTAGTCTTTTCGTAAGTGTTTTAGGTACTACCTAGTTGCGCTGAACTTGTTAATTGTCGCTCACCTTTCTTTTGTAAAGGCTACTCCACATACGAAACAGTAGAAGACATCACAAACAAAATCGTGGCAGAGTTAGACATAATATATCTAGTGACCATACAAAACCGTAGATTGTGCAGACATGCTTCATATTAATAGACTGTGCCACAGGAGTAAAACTAAGCTAAGCTTGGTGGAACACAACACAGGTAGGGGGAGAAAGGAGGGAAATGACTAGAATCGGTACTAGATCCATCTATGTTTTTAATCTACATAAAATGTTTTCAAATGACTTTAAATTACTGATTAAAATTGTGCTACAGGCACACTCATGAAAGATGCAAACTAAACCCTAGCAGTCAACTCAGATGATACTTGTACAGACCTACAGTGATTGACAGCTACGTGTTTACGTCTGAGACTCATATTACGCAGTGTCAAACAAAACGTAATTAGCATTTATCACCAGTACGCTGAATGATGCACAGTGTACAAAACAACTTGTAGTCCAGCTGGAAAACAAAGTAAAACTGAGTCAGAACTTAGGTCCGCTAATCAGAAAGCTCAGTTAAGCATGTTTTGCTCTTAGAAACTTTTCTCGTTGTGCTGACAGGGGCGTTAGCCCATTTTCAATATTTTAACTCTTTATTGCCTTACGTAATTATTTTCTGGGATAATGCACTGAGAGAAAGTTGTGTGTTTACTCAAACGAAACGACTGGTAAGAATATTGTACGAAGGAGATAACATTACATCCTGCAGTAGCATTTCTAATGATCTTGCAAATCTTACACTCAGTTCCTACTACGTTTATTCCGTAGTGGTTTTAGTTTCTGTAAAATGAAAATAATTTTCAGCTAAACTATGATACACATAATCACAATACAAGAGACCAAAATAAAGAGCACGTAGATTCCGGGCTTCAGATTTTCGTTATCTCCCCTGCCGCAAAGTTAGTCAAAGAGCTTGCATGGAGCACAGAGCAAGACTTTGAATATCCCTACAGATTCAAAAGAAAATGAACATCATACAACATCAGCCACTCTGCATATAGATTATCTCAATACCCATAATAAATTAATGAACAGTTCAGATAGCTATTGAGCATGTAGCAGAGTTAAGTTTAATGTTACGTACCTGTACAACTATTTTGGAGACAAATTTCATGATTAATAAGCAAATATTAAGCCCATAATAGGACAAATACAGTTTCTTTCCAGCTTTCTTGATTGGATTTAACTAAATGGTTCAAATGGCTCTGAGCACTATAAGACTTAACATCTGAGGTCCTCAGTCTCGTAGAACTTAGAACTACTTAAACCTAACCAACCCAAGGACATCACAGACATCCATGCCTGAGGCAGGATTCGAACCTGCGATCGTAGCAGTCGCGCGGGTCCGGACTGAAGCGCCTAGAACCACTTGGCCACCGCGGCCGGCATTGGATTTAACTGGTATAAGACTGAATAGCTCTAAGCAGCATAATTCTAGTTCAGTGCTACATTTCTGCATTTGTAGATCTTTATTAATGTTTACCCCTCGATCCGTTTTACTTCCTTGAATGTTGTCTTTCATGATGGTACCTTCAAAAAACGACTTAAGACTAATACCTACGTAAAACGTTAGTGGACGAGTGCTGGCAAAAATGTATCCTCCAGTGAAGCGATTTAACATAAAAGAATTATGTGTCACACTCACCATCACCACCACAACCACATCAACTTCGGGCCCTCAAGTTATACAATCAAAGCAAAATTTAAGCCCCTTCATGTGTTCGTAAATTGCTAGCCACGATGCTTACCTAACTGAATAGTCACTCGTCACTTAAGCAAACTAAAGTAATGATAATGCAGTAATGTTGGTGTATAGATAATTCCAATGGATTACTATTTACAGTTTTGAAAATATCTGGACAGTTTAACGACAGTCAATAATGTACGACCAATAAATAGTTATGTTCCTAATTTCTTTAGAGCCAGTTCATCATCAGATAAAACAGACTGAGTCACTATTGTTCAAGGCCAAATGGTACTCCATTCCTTTACAGCAACCACGCACTACATTATCCTCTCATTGTATGCGATTCCTGCAAACCACCACGACAAACATTCAGGTGTACTAACTGCATACACCAAAAGACCACTGGAACTCTCAGTAACTTCTGAGTCTGCATCACTGGAACAAGAGTTATAATTTACGAAACAATCTAGTTTTGTATGTGACTACAAATTCACTTACGACTCCACATTTAAAACTTGGTTTCCGTACAGTCTCCACAATAAAATACTTGCACCTCCAGTAAAATCCTTAAACCCTCTCTTCACTATTACATTGCCATGTTCCCTCAGGTTAGTTTATTGATTCACCATGGGAACTACTAGACGGTGTTTCACTGGCTGACACGCGCGACTATACAAAACAACTATGTAGAGCCAGTAACGCCCCCGAACTGTAGAAATCAAACTCGTGATTACTACGAGCTCTGCTAGTTCCTTGTGACTTTAGGTATTATAGTTTACTGTAACTCTGTAACGCCATATTGCGAACTTAATTGTTCATCTCGATTTCTCCACGAAAACTCGCATACGTTTGAATCAAGAAAACGTCAAGGTATGTACTACAACTACTTTCATGTTAATTGCTTAACGAAGTATTATATTCGGCAGGGGCGGTTCCACTACGTAACTTTAGCCCGGAACTGACGGTAAGATACTTGATAAATCATTTTTGAATCGTTTACAAAAGCCCACTTGAAACCGTACCATGACTTTTAGCTGTTAAATAAATATTTCAGATGGCTGGTGGCTCTTCTTCTCGTGGCTGGCTGCGACTATCGTAGCTTCATTGCCGCTCAAACTGCTGCTGTCTTGCGCTACCGACGTAATTACTCTCGTTTCCACTCGAAGTGTTGATACTGATTCTTTTTATTCTGCATGGGTATTCTACAACGAACGTAGACACATATAAGTAATAGTACAGTAAATAATGATTAATATTTACCCCATATTATCGTAAATTGCGGCTACTGCACCACTAAGTTAACACGGCAAGACAACCATGAAGGCTTGAGAATTAAAACATCATTTTTGATCCTTCACAAGCACTGAAAAATGCAAAAAGAGTAGTCCATGTGGATCGTAGAAATACTGACAGATAACCACAAGTCTGCGTGTGTGGCACGTTGCCAGGCAACTTTGACACATGACGACGGCATGGGTGGGACTTTCTTTTCATCGATTGTTACAGTGGATGTGATATGGATGCCGTTTTCCAATCCCAAAACCAAACGCCAGTCATCTCAGTGGAAGCAAAGACACTCACCGAGACCTAAAAAGTATCGGGTAAGCGCCAGTGCTAACAAAAACGGTGGTAGCCATATTTTGGTAGATAGCGGTGGCGTAATCGTGACTCGTAGCATTCTAATGGGCCGTACAGTGACAGATCCATCCTACCAAGATGTTTCGAAGAACAAGTTTCTTCCAGCATTGCGTGAAAAACTTCCGGGAAAAGCTGCAAGTGTACTCTTTCACCAAGGCAACGTACCAGCACATCTGTCGAATGGGGCAATGCAGTTATTTCATAACAACAGCTTATGTGTGAGTCCTCATACTGATGTCTTACCTAACCTGCCTCCCAGCGACTTTTGGCTGTTTACAACAATTAGAGACGCTCTCTGTGGTCGCAAATTCACTAGCTGCGCCGCTGTTGCATCATAGATTTTCCAGTGGTCAAACCAGTCTCCCAAACAATCTTTTGCAGTGGACACGGAGCCAAAGTGTCGGCATTACGAAAAATATGTACGGTTGCAGGGAAACTACGACGATAAGTGACACAAGTTTCGCAATTTCATGTGATTAGTGTGTGAAAAAAGATAGGAAGTATTATTATTTGAATGTAATTCATACCTTCGGTTTACATTCCTGGAAGATGAATCTGAGCCTGACATAGTATTTTCCTTTTTGCATCCTTGCGAAATGGAAACCACCGTGAAAATCCGATGAAGTTTTGTACAGGTGTGTTGGGCAGTACCTCTGGTATGCCCGTCGATCGCATTACGTCGTAAGTTTTAGTTCTGAGCATACAGAGAGCACATAAAGGAATTTAGAACAATAATGTCTCTCTCCAAGTACGAGGGCCTGGTGAGAAACTTCGCCTGAAGCTATGCAGCCAACGACACAAGTGTCATGCAATTTCTTCTTCAAGACAATTCTCAGCCGCATTCTGCAGGAGCAGTGAAGATTCTCCTGCATCGTTTTCAGTTGCAAATGTTTGATTACCCACAATACAGCTCTTAATTTTCTCCCTTTGAGTTTCATCTCTGTTCACAGGAACCGCTGGCTATGAAGACAACATTCTGGCCAGCGAAAGAATTGGCGGAGAGCGCTGGCGGCTGCCTTCTATGACGAGGGTGTTGGAAAGTTGGTACAACGCTACGCGAAACGTCTAAGTCGGATCGGCAATTATGGAGATAAATAGCTGGAAGTTGTAGCTAACTCTTGCAAATAAGACAGTTTTGATTTTCGCTATGGTTTCAATTTCGCTATTTCAATTTCCTTACTTTCCGAATAGCCCTCGTATTTCATGGCACTTCACGTTCCCAGGGACTTGCTAGAGAATTTCTAGTCATATTTACGTGCAATAGTCACATTTATTTACGTTCAGGTCAAATATCTCTCCCTACACAACCGGGCACTGATTCCACAGACGTCTTCTCGCAATTCGCTACTGCCTTCTTACGCACGACTTTCATACCTGTTAACATCTTATATCTAAAGAAATACCCCGCAAGCTACTGTAGAGTGCATGTACAATCCTACGTATCACGATCTCCCTTACATTTCACTGGAATACGTAGCGTTTAATGTTTGGTGTGCGAAAAGAGTATACCGACCTAAAATCCTAGCAGCCACATGATGCAGATCAGCCACAAGTAATCAGCAAACACGATTTTATCAGAAGTAGTGTTTTCAGAAAACCATATATTTTAGGGATGTTTTACATTTCTCTAAAGCTGCCATCTGCTTACCCTTTAGGGTAGTTTCTCGTTGGTTGTTTACCAGAACGTGAACGAAAAATGGCTTTGAGCTCAAATGGCTCTGAGGACTATGGGACTTAACTGCTGAGGTCATCAGTCCCCTAGAACTTACAACTACTTAAACCTAACTAACCTAAGGACAACACACACATCCATGCCCGAGGCAGGATTCGAACCTGCGAGCGTAGCAGTCGCGCGGTTCCGGACTGTAGCGCCTAGAACCGCTCGGCCACACTTGCCGGCAGAACGTGAACGTTTCCTCTGCGCACTGTCATGAGCAGATTATTCATATCATATGCCTATTTGAGTGATGGGAGGCAGAATTGTAATTTTCTTGGCCTACTGGCTGTTGCCCGTCATTTCATGAGTGTGGTCATTTTTACTGGCGGTAAACTTGGTTCAGTGGCCGATTATTGACAATCTTAACGATCCACCATTGTTAGTACATGCATAATTTGATTTAATTTTCATTACTATTAATAAGTATCACATTTGAACATAAACGTTCCCATTCTGTGCTTTGACGATGTCTTATATTTTTTGTTTGTCATTTGTACCAGAGCAGCGAATGGGATGCTGTTGTGCCTAACGTACCAGATTCGCAGCCAGAGGCGACCGGGTCAGTGGAGGTGGGCGGTGGGCATGTTGGCAGCACTGTCTACCTGCACTGATCCCGGCGCTTCTGCGTCGAGGCAGCTGCCGGCAAGTCGGCGTAGAAGAGGAAAGACATTGGGAATACCGTGCTGCTGCGTACACGTGCTAACATTACACCCTCAGGCATAAGGCAAACATACAGACATGTAAACACATACACTCAGACACGTACAGGATTGCTTGTGCTACGTTTAAACTCTGTTTGTAAGCCATACCGTGAAAGGATTCCACAAACGCTACTGTGCGCCCATCAGTGCACTTTGTAGTTTAAGTTACCATAAAGCAGCAATGTAATCAGGCACTGATGACTTGGGCACCCACTAATAGAGCTGTGTTCAATCCCAGGGCCGCCAATCCAGATTTGGCTTTCCCGTAGCTCCTCAGTGTACTCTAGGCGAATGCTGGGATAGTTCCTTCAAAAGGCCGCAGCCACTTCCTTCTTCTCCAATAATAAAAAAATCGAGCAAAGTTCAGTCTTTATTGACTTAAGCAGTCGACGAGACATCAAACATTAAACTTAATTCCTTACATATCCCATTCCAGATGATCGTTGGGATTACGAAGTGGAAACCTTTCGGGTGTTGTTAGCACTGAGCAAGATGGAAATTCTTTTCTATTTGCTTCTCCTCTCTTCGTGAGCATCGTTGTGCTGCTTCCTCCGCTCCTTACTCGTTATTGTTTGAAATGAGAACAGTTTTGCAAAGACGTAGATTGCCGACGTTTATGGGAAAATGCTCACTATCATCTCTAAACAACGTTTCTGCCATACAAAAACACGTCTCGATAAAGGTACCATCGACAAAATAATGTACTGACTGATTTCTGCTTGTTGATTAATGTTATAATTTATTTACTAAATGAGTCACAGTAACTTAAATTTTGTATACAAACAAAAACATATAATGTCGTTTTCTCTTTTGTTGCAAGTCCCTTTAATTATGTATGATGTTCATGTGATGAAAAATCGAATCCCCGCTACGCCTATGCAGTGACCCTTACTTCTTTTAGGAAAACGATCGTACAGCAACTGTGAAATCGTTGTGACGGACTCTGTTTTACGTGTTAATGAAACTGAGTGTTTCCATCTAATACTCCTCGATACAGCTTAGCAGAGTATACAAGCGGCATCTGCCGTGCTATTCTCAACTTCGAAAAACATACTTGTTAACGAATGATATGGAAGTATGTGTAAATACAGACCGGTTTTTACAAAAGAAGTAAAGATTATGATGTAATCGTGTTATGAGTTGACCCCTATAGGTATAAAATGTCTCAATATAAAATGCTGACGTACCACTTTAATAAGGGAAAAAAGCAGCTACGTTCTCTGGATGTACATATTAACCGAGAATAGTCTGCTAACTGTACTGCTGCTGCGTATCTCTAACTCAGATTACCCAAAACGTCTGCTTTTATCCAGTGACCGAAGCACAATGTAGTCTTTTGCATGTTTTTTCTGAATGTTGCAGTACTTGTAGTACCGTGTTTTATTACCAGAACACTTAGAGGTGGCAAAGAGAGACTGCATACACTACACGTGCCAGTGCATGAATGTTGTCACTCGCTATCCAGTGGTGTCATCCGTGTTTTTTCTACTGCTATAGAACAATCAGTTTAAAGCTGTAGCGTTACATACATATTTTTATACTTGTAAACCTGAAGAGTAAGCGGGTTAAGCCTGTTTTACATTCATCTTTTTTTTTAAAGACATACAGATTAACGTGGCCTGTTGGAGTAAATCATAATTCGATAATACACACAATTGAGGGTACTGTGGTGAGAAATTAATCTCTCCTTCTGCTTCAGTACAACACTTTCTCATCACTAGCATTTAATTCATTTAGGCAGCCCTCCACAGGGTAAAAGTTGAACACGCCAGTCCATATTTATAAATCACATATCAAAAGCATTTCTTTAGCAGACAAAGGTGTAAGTTCTTGTTTATCAATGACAATGCTATAAACTAGTAGTCTGCTTCTTGCTCTTGTTGTACATTCATAACATCAGCCAATTCTGATTCATATTGATTTTTTTTAAATTTCTTTAATATGGTTTCCACTGCCTCTATACCAGGTAGTGCTAATGAGCCTTCGACAACACAGTATTTCTCCCATGTTTGAGAAAGGGTAGTTTCATCGTTTCACATCTTCTCTCACTTCCAACACCTTTATAGTCCTTATGTACTCATTTGGATCAAGAAATTGTCAGTCCTTTTGTTTTGTAGAGCGTTCCTGTAATTCAGCATTAACAGATATTCCATTAAACTACAGTATTCTATTTCATACGCATCTCCAGCTTTCATCCCCGTGATTTTGAAATGAAATTTGCTTACGAAGAACAGTCAGAACTTTTATTGAATGGTGTGCCAAATCTATCAATTGCGCCTATAGACAAACAGTGGAGACTGAATACAGCTATCTTCAGGAGAGGCATAGTAGTACACATATACATAAACAATTTACATACATCAACATCCACGAAGAAATTGCCTAAAACACGTTTTCGTAATGTACTTTTAAAACAGTAGTAATTTATTACTTTTCCATATTTACAGACTTTTAACGCAAGCTCATTTTTCTTTCACCTTCGCCATATGACAATGTTTGGCAAAGAATCGTTTTTATATACATGAAATACAGCAGGTATGTAATTTTGCTGTTGTGCAGCTATGAAATCGTCCAGCTCGGGACCCCCACACAGCAAATATTGTATTATACTTTTGAAAATGTCAGTGAACACATTTTTCACTTACTTGAAATGTTCAGTCAACAGAAAAACGTATCACATTATGCAGGGTCTACATAAGGTCCAGGAAGACTTTCAATTATTTATTGTACAAGAACTAAACATTGTGCAGATGTCATTCATACTGAATTTTCAAGAGAAACTCTGAATTTTTTTTTTTTTTTTTTTTACATTCGATATGCGAACCATGAGTGACCCGGCATACGTCAATACGGTAATCGATTTCTTGCCATACCCGTCCCATCATGGCATCGTCTAATGTGGAAGTCGCTTCCCATATTCTCTCCCGGAGCTCTGCTACATCACGTGGTAGAGGCGGGACGTACACCCGGCCTTTAATGTGTCCCCATAGAAGAAAGTCACACTGATTTAGATCTGATGTTCGGGGGCTGGGGGGGGGGGGGGCGGTCATTTCATGAACTCCAACACACAGAAATCTCACTCTGCACCTGAACTCGTCATGTTTGCGACCAGCGCTGACTACCGGCAAATTACCAAACTATGCTGTGGTGGTATACATGAAAAATCTGTCAGATTTTCTTTTCAAAATGACATATTTATGATATGTGTACAGTGTTTGGCTCTTGCGCAATAAATAATTGAAATTCTTACCGGACTTTATCCACACCGTGTATCTTTCTTGGAAGTGTTTGACACTATATTTTTAACGAGACACTATGCATAATCACGCAGTCTGCCAACTACAGTTGAAGCACTAAGACAGTAGCTGCGGTTTCTGATATTGATGTTGCTTCTGCAGGGCAGCAGTTTTAATTTGGTCCGGCTTGTACTCATTGGTTATGTGGCTCTAGATGTACTACAGATTGTTGCATAGGTACTTCAACTGTCTTTGAGTCAGGTGAACCTTCCCATGGTGCAATACATCCTCTGTTTCTGTTACTGTCTCAAACTAAATATCTGATTAAATGCCGTCCTTGATACATTGGATGAACAGTCGATCAAATAATACATTCTCATCAACAGCTACACGGCTCTGACGACTAGGTGAAATCGCAGAAATACAGGCATGCAGTCCGTCCCCACCCATACCTTTACTTATCAGCCATGATCGTCCATATTGGCCCAGTGTGGTGGGGACAGATACTGAGATACAACGAGTCTGAATGCTGTACTATTCTCACATCGCAATGCTCTTATTAAGAGAGAATGATACGGAACTGTCCAGTAGAGGCCTACATGTCCTCGCAACGGTACTCTGATGGGAATAACATGATATTTTTTCCCTGTAGGAGACTGACGAAATCGACAAAACAGTGGTACTGTGAGACAGTTCTGCATAATGACCTTAAAATCGTATGGTGGTCAGTTTTTTTTTTCCAGGATGTGTCAAGATTATGGTGTAATCATAGCTATCTTTACCTAAGTGTGGACGACGTAAGAAAGAGGAATGACTTTATTTTAAGGTTAGTGCTTTGTTTCCTACAATAGATTAAAAAATTACAATAAATTAATAACTTTTCTTACAAAACTGCTGTTTTCGTAAAAAATGTTCTTCCTGTAGCTGAAACTGGCTTCCAGCACACAGTATATATGTAAAGGGGAGGTGTGCTTTTGTTACAAGCAGAAATACGTCGCGCGGGGTAGCCGAGCTGTCAGGGGCGCCTTGTCACGGTCCGTGCGGCTCGCCCCGTCGCAGGTTCGAGTCCTCCCTCGGGCATGGGTGTGTGTGTTGTCCTTAGCGTAAGTTAGTTTAAGTTAGATTAAATAGTGTGTAAGCTTAGGCACCGATGACCTCCGCAGTTAGGTCCCATAAGACCTTACCACAAATTTCCAAATTTTCCAGAAATACGCTGTCATGGAAGGAATAGCAGTTTCATTTCTTCCTGGAAACAGATTTTACGTAAGAGAACACTGTCAAAAACTCTCAGAGCAGCATAGAATCTGATGTCCTTTTCCGGGAAACAACTCCATTAACTTCCGGAAAATTTGATGTAAGTTTAATATTTGCTGCACCCTCGGCAACAATTATCGCATCTCTGCTGTGACAAATATCATACACAAAACCTTTACTATTCGCAAGAATCACAACTCACTTAGAAAACCACACTTCCATCTTCCTAACATTTCAACTATCCACCACAAGAGTAAACACATGGTTTGTCCTCCACTACTAGCAGTAAAGGATCTTGCTTCAGTTAATTAGTCGTTACGTTACCTAACAGCTAACATTGAACCATGCCACGATATTTCACACTTGATGTGGTGTACTATATAACGATTTTGGTTAAGGGGTTGAATGCGGATGCATTTGAATCCTGCAGAGGTTACAAGTGTTGTACAAAAGACCTTTAGAAGTTGAGGCCTTGACCGATTGTAGATTCACTTTCACAAGTATACTTTCCCGACCACCCAGAAGACCACTATGTTAGAGAGAGAGACCTGCTTTCAAAGCTCCTTATATAGCCGAAACATCCAAGATGGCGACACTTGCAGACCCGTAAGCATGACGTTACTTCTGGCTAGGTATTAAACATTTACTTGCAGACGCATAATTCCGCTTCGTATCAGTGCGTGTGTCTTCCAGTAACCTTCTCTACTTTACTTTACTGTACTGTACTGCTGCTGTTCTTTGTATGTTTGGTGCAAGTTTCATCGACCTATATTACTTGGCAGTGATACGTCATGCGAGAGTTACTTTCGTCCTTACGTTTTGCACTCCAGCGAATATTTATGGCTGCATACTCATCTCCTTTCCGTCCAAGAATATTCATGTATTGTATGTTGTTTGCACTTACTCTTAGTTATTATAATTACTCATTTCGTGGGGTTAATATTCTTTATACTTCCAGCATTCTTTAAGCAAGTATAACATAGTTCGGAAGAAACATCGCCCATGTAGTAATTTTCTCCACGCATGCAACTGTGACAACGTGGAGATTATTATGCAGTTTTCTTTGTTAACTTTCCATATGGTTACGGCGTAAAGTCAAGCTACGACACGCCAGTCGGGAACGATAGATACGAGAAGGCTGTGAGAGGAGGACAGCCAATCCCACGCTGACCAAACTTTCCTCCAGATGACAACACGACAGCGGCGGCTCCTATGTGAAGAGGCCGTAAGCGCTGCGACCGACAGATGACGGCCCAATTCTATAGCAGCTTCAAGATTAGAGCTTTCGAGAGCAGCATAAACTCTACTCACTTCGCTTGTACATTCTATGCAGCACAGACTTGGGATTGTCTGTAGTGAAGAAGATACATTATTTTGTATATCGTCCTTTGCTTGCGACACATCAGTGTCACTGTCAAACTTTGGTGTTGTGATTTTCTTGTTGTAGTAAGAAAAATATGACTTGTTTGAATTTTTGTGAAGCAAATAGAGTATGCAGACTTCGTAGACACCACACACACCGTCATCTTCGCTAACGTACAAATTGAAACACATTTCTGCTAGCCATTTTTGTCATTATGTATTTACGGAACTTATCGGAGACTTTTAGCGTCATTCTCTCGTGGTAAAACAGCATAGAGTCGTCTTATTTGCAGTTGATGTTGCTATTGAAACATTTATGTAGGCTGTAAAGGGTATAAGTGCTGATGTTTTTATGTGTGGTACAGATGTGAGTTGGTTGTTTTTTCTCTGTGTCTATCTGTCTTTTCACAAACATGTCACTAACTTTGCGATCTAATGTTTCCTGCATGGCTGCCCCTGGGCCGCGAAGTGAATAACGGCTCTCGGTATAAACTAAATGTTGTCCATCCATGAATCCCCACTTCAGCACATGATCTGCTGCCAATGTGTAAATAAGCGTTAATGGCTTGCGCTTGCCGCATATAGTTGGAGATACTAACCAACCTAAAAACACACTACTCCTTAGAGCTATAGTTATTAGTCTGAAACTGACGGATATACTAATTTAATGTTGTTCAGACGACAATAGCAGCTCTTAACTTACATCCTTTGCACTTTGTATGTAAGTTGTTACCCAGGTTGTGCTACTGGGCGTAACGTGATGAACAAACCTAAAATTTCTTTAAAATTGTACTAGTGAGCTGCATTCACAAACAGAAACATTTTGCTGTTTTGTCTTTACTGTTCTCTACATGCAGTTCTGTGTGCAAATATTAATTTGCCTTTATTGATTCCTCAGTCCCTAAGGTTGCTTCACTCTGGTAACTGTGCTTAACTGCAATCACACAAAGCATTTACTTAATCACTAAGCACTGTTCTCTACATGCAGTTCTATGTGCAAATAGTAATTTGCCTTTATTGATTCCTCAGTTCCTAAGGTTGCTTCACTCTGGTAACTGTGTTTAACTACAATCACGCAAAGCATTTACTTAATCACTAAGTGTAAGTTATAAGGTATACCTTTCTCATTTATGCCATAGTCATATCGTCTGAGCATTTTATTGCCTTAGTTCATGTGTGCCGAAATATAGAACACCGCCTTTCTTGTGCAACCGTTTCCAACGTGTTGAAAGTGTGTTGTGGCAACATTTCTATCTGCTGCTGATCATCCAGAATTTAGACAATTTAATAAACGACCTGCCCTCCTTGGTGACGTGCTCACGCCACTGCATTCTGAAAGGGAAACAGAGAGTCGGTCTCAGGCCACAGGCGTGAGTGTCCCCATAATTTTTAAAATCGCGTTGATGGCTAAAATTCCCATTATGTATTTGTATAAAGATCAGGACCCGTGAATCCGTCTTGTAAAGAGTAGGTAAAGTATTGGAATAATTGTTTATGTTAGTCTTACGCAATCGAAATTGAATAGGGGTTTAGATGAATTATGAGCCAGCTTTGAAGTCAATGAAGTTCGTTCTTTTCTTGTTTTTTATTTCTTTGACAGGTGAACCTACGTTCTGATGATGAAATAAATAACAAATTTTCACAAAACTAGGATAAATTTAATAACGCATCCTCAAGCAACTATTTTTACACGGAAAGAGTAAATTGCTACAAACACTTTTTCACGGAAAGACTACACTATAACAAGACATTAACACAAACTTAATTCCTGTTACGCCTGAAACTACGCAAAAGGAACACAACGTTTCAAAACTTTGTAGAGAAACAATACAGATAAGGTTCATTGAATTTATAGGACGCTGAATATGATAACATATTCTTCGATGTCAATTGTTCGGAGTAAATAATCGATTAGTTCAGTTCTGGAGCACGTCGACTATATAATTTTGAATTCTGTAGCCGTGAATTTTGTGAAACTTTACTGTGTACCAGCGTTTCGATTATTGTGCTCTATCCCATCTGCGGATAGATTGAAATTATCGATTAACTCTTTTGTAAACATCGAACAGACATTTTTATAATTTTAAGATAGGAAGACAGTTGTAATCTGAGGCGTTTCGTTTACCTGTTGGATGCCACGATGGGTAAAATGTGAAACTCGTTAGATAAAGGACATCTGTTTGAGCCAGAATGAAATTAGAACGGCAGACAGCATGAAAGAGCCACAGTTTTGGTGCAGAGGTTCCCAGTGTGATTGTCATTCTCACCGAAGCCACTACAGACCACTAATGGACACGTGTTCACAGTTATATGGAAGTTCTTCGATGTTCATGTAGCGTAGCTCTTATGTTACAAACTATATCTTAACCAAGTTTTCAGTTCTATAGTATGCAGCGTAAAACATAATCCCGCGCTTAGTATGAAACTAACTGGTTGGAACAAAAGCAACCATAGACATTGTAATTCATGCAATTCGAAAACAATAAGTGATTAAGCAAGTTAGAAGTAACTTAAAGGACGTATCCCGTTGAGAGATTTAATTCTCTATCGATTTCTAAGTTAGATGGCTATGTATTCAGTGCCTGAAAGCATGATGGACTGTTTGCTGTGTTAGCGAAAACTTCACACATAAAGAGCTGCTTGCAGTTTATAACAGGCATCAACATCATAAATCGGAAACTGCTCTATGATCGCAGAGAAAAGAGCAACGGCAAAAATAAATAAATAAATAAAAACTAAAAAGAAATATTAGATGACAGACACCGGAATTTACATGACAGAAAACCGAGGACATTGTCTACTGTGTGAAGATTAGGACAAGTTAGGAAGGAACAGCAAATTAGACGAAGAGTGTGGAACCATGTTGTACGAAGCTAGGCTACTGGAGTTAAATTTAGTATATTGTTACAACATCTCGGCTAGCTTGTAAGGTGATTGTCGTCTTGTTTAATCTTTTCTAGTTCGGAATGTTGACCGCAAAGCGAACTTGACACAGAATGTCCTGTTATAACTAACAAGGTGTCAGCCTCCGGTAGCTGAATGGTCAGCGCGGCAAAAATGTCAATCCTAAGGGCCTGGGTTCGATCCCCGACTCGGTCGGAGATTTTCTCCGCTCAGGGAATGGGTATTGTGTTGTCCTAATCATCATCATTTCATTCCCATTGACGTGCAATTCGCCGAAGTGGCGTCAAATCGAAAGACTTGCACCCAGTGAATGTCTACCAGATGAGATGCCCTTGTCACACAACATTTCATTTCAGTAACAAGGAACCATTGCACGACATGCTAGAGCTGTAATACAATCTGTGTCGTTTTGAAAAGAAATTGACCTAATAATTTAATCAAGTTTGAGGGAGGTATGGTCAATGATTTAGAGTAAGGCATATGAACTCTGCACATTTGTGTAACAAATAACGTGGTTGGGCTACAGAAATTCATTCAGTTGCATACAGATTACATTGTCATTAAGCATGCAGAAATATAGAATAATACTACGTTCATAAGCAATGTAATTATGAAGACATCTTTTAGTCAGTATAATGTTAAAAATGACTCTGATGACTCTCTTACTGAAGGCGACGTCATATCTCTAATGTGAAAAAAACAAGTGACTCCTTAAAATGAGTTTTACTGCCAAAATCTGTAGATCAGAGACGAACACAAGAGAGATACACGAAATTATTACATAATCTTTATGAAAATTTTATGTCATGTCTATCAAAAACTGCCAAAATTTAAATTCTAACAATTAGATCACAGATGTGTCAATTTATTCCATTTGAACCGGCTTCAGTCAAAATTAGCGTAAATTTCAGTCACTCTAACTTGAAAAGCGTGGTTTTCAACAAAATAAACTTTTTGCCACTTTCCTTGTGATGCGGATGCTCATTATAACGCACTGCGCTGCAAGACATTCTTTAGCTGCGTGCACATGGCGCACATTCTGTCTGAAAAATCGTAGATGAAAACGGGCGTACCCAACACCTTAAGGGAACAGTCTGAAACGCGAGTACATTTCTGTAATTTAGTCATTATCAAAATGTTCAGAAGGAAATAGAGTAAATAGAATCAAACGATATTTGCAAAGCTGATAGATTATTACTGTAAAAAGGTTATTCTTATAGGCAAGCGCTCGTTCTTGCATATTTCTTTGCTTCCTGTGATATCTGAACTAGCCCTGAAAAGTGGGATAGCGCCTCCGAAGACATTAAATTTTGATTTCTTGAAAATATTAGCTTTAGAATTCTCGTGAATTTCGACGAATTGGTTACGAGAACGGTGATCAGTAAATGGAACCGTCGGCGGAGCTGTATTCGTCAGTAAGCGGCGAGAAATTTACTTGCCAGAGAGCTAAAATGCTATGTACGACATGAGAAAGAGTTATGATATTCCGAAGCCAGTGTATTAGCTGTAAAATAGGACAAGGAGTAAGGATATGACCAGAGTTTGTTCTGTACATGCAAAAGCTATTGTTATTAAAAGAACACACAATGCAGACGAATGCCGAAATTCTTGCAAATTGTGCAACCGAAGCAGACGAACGCGGAAACACTTGCAGATTCAATATAACGTTCACTATTTGAGATATGTAATTATCAGTTTTACGGAAACAACTACCAGCAATCTCAGGTACTAAGTGAAGCGGCACGGTATACTTAGTTTTTACAATATTCACAAAAATAATTTTACCGAGGCAGTTTGCCCATGTATAATTGAATGACAGAGCGACTGAATGCCACGAACGTTCACACGTAAATAAACAGCGATCCACATAGACACGCGATTCTGAGGTGATCACAAAGGAGACCTAAAATGGAATGTTAGTCTGAAAAGACCATAAGCAAATGAAAAAATGGAGAAAAGATACGCACCACACCATCGTCCAGGACATCGTTAGCCTGTCACCGACATTGACACTTTTCTCTCGTCACTGCGGAATAACAAATAAGCCTCGGACATCTGAATCAACATAGCGCAGGTCCCTCAAAAGTTTACATAAATTTCACAAATTGTTTTTCTCTTCACTCTAAACATTCCCCTAGTTACGTTACAATCAGATATCTCTTTGAGTTTGTTCGTTTTGTACGATTCACACGTGGGACTTGAATGAATATTGCCACATATTCTAAGATGATTCGAAGCGAAGTTTACAATAAATTAAGAAAGAAAAGAATTTAAACAAAGCTAATGCTAATTTACTGTATTCTTACAAGTTGACCAAATGGTTTATATGTCGGATTCTTATTCTGTGGTGGATGACCTCAAATCGTACTTCTGGCCATCCTGACAACAATGTTTCTTAGTTTTGCTATTGCAGAATCCATAGCCAGTTCCTGTAGAATGTAAACTTGCAACAGGTTTGCTCATATATGCGGAAAACTATGGACTGTCCCCGGTAATCATAATTGTACTGACACACATTCAGAAGTTGATCTGTGGTGTGTTCTGGCTGCTTTCACGTAAGGAACAATTCTTCACTTCTTCTCCATTCGCTCGTTACAAAGTAAGTTATTGGTCTGGTTAACCTACTAATATTTGAGAGTACTGAAATGGGTTTTATCTGTATGCTAGTGAAGTGCGTCTGACACAATTTGTGTGTGTCACTCCGACATATGAAGTATTCCTGAACCGCCTACGAATAGTTCACAGTCCACAATGTCATGGCTTCAAGCTTCAGTGAGAAGATCTATCACGTGATTCTTGTTGTGTGCAAATTACCATACGCTTGGTTTAACAGTAAGTCTGTTACATTGTGGACGTAGGGTAACGGTAAACTAATTGGGAACCTGCCCTCTGTTTTAGCTTTCTATTAGAATCAAGTTGCATTGCTTTTAAAAACCGAATCGTCTGTATCCCTGCGCAGCTTCGCAGAACAGCTGGCAAGCCCTAAGTTAATTTAGTGAGAGTGTATCGTCTGGGATTGTTAGTGATAGTGATTTCGTGGAACGTCGCTATACAGCACGACGTGTCGAGTGAAGTTCTTCGAGGTTGTTAGCTGAAGTCACCTTTGGCCAAAATGGGCATAGCTAGATAAAAATCAGACGCGGGTACGGTTATCGGCCGAAAAGGTGAGTGATGAGTGTAAAGGTGTGGCGCCTAAATATCCGTACGTATTGGTTTCTAACAAGTAAAATGGTAGGAGTTATTCTACACTTTGCGGACTATTAAAAACAAATAGGCGTTGCGTAACGCTGGCATCTACCTTATCCCTTGCATTTGGGGCATGTCATACATCTGTGAGACCATCAGGATCTTCAAGGACTAAGTTATACAGCACATGCTTACAACAAACGAGCAACCCCTGCGAATGCAGAACGTTGCCTTGATAATAGCCATCCGATGGGATACAATAATAGGCACTGACGTAGAAGATATCACAAACCCAACAAACTATTTAGTGTAGAATAATGAAATGTTGGTAAAACATTTGCTTAGGTAACATACGAGGGTTGGAACTATAATAGTCACAACTATTTATTTACAGCTCGTACAAAATAGATACGTGTTTCAAAGCTTTACTGACCTTCAAAGTAGTCACCAGCATTGTGTATAACCCGTTGCCAGCGATGTTAAAGTCTTAGGATACTCTTAGCAGTGCCAGTTGTGTTGACAGTTCAAGCGTCGCGGTCTATTGACAGACGAATTTGTAGCAGTTCTGTGGCGAATGGTGTGAAGCGTTTCCTTCAGTTTAGAAATCGAGTTCAACTCACGAGGGCTTAAGTCAGGGGAGTGCAGTAGGTGGTATAGCAATTAGCAGCTCCATCAGTCAAACAAATTGGTAACAGCTTGCACTGTACGTTCTTGAACAGTGTCCTGCAAAATGATGGTTAGGCCCTGCAGAATGGTTCATCACTTCTGTCTTGGAACACAACCTACGTCCAGCTTAGAGTCAGAAGAGATGACACTTTCGGCAGGACATGACCATCATTTTGCAGGACAATGCTCAGGCACCTACAGCGCAAGCTGTTACTAATTTGTTTGACTGATGGGGCTGCAAAGTGCTATACCACGTACTGCATTACCCTGACTTAAGCCCTCGTAAGTTAAACTCGGTTTCTAAGCTGAACTAAACACTTCACGGCATTCGCTTCAGAACTGCTACAAATTCGTCGGTCAATAGACCGCGCTGCTGGAACTGTCAACACAATTGGCACTGATAAAAGTATCCTAAGACTTCCACATCGCTGGAAACGAGCTATACACAATGCTGGAGACTACTGTAAAGGTCTGTAAAATTCTGAAACGCGTATCTATTTTGTACGAGCCGTAAATAAATAGTCGCCACTATTGAAGTTCCAACCCTCGTATTTAAGTGATTAACATTGGAAGATCACAAGTAAATGTAAGTATGACATAAGCCAATGCAAATGTGAAACACACACACATCCATGCCAAAGGCAGGATTCGAACCTGCGACCGTAGCGTCGCGCGGTTCCAGACTGAAGCGCCTAGAACCGGTGTTGAACGGGTGCCAGATGTCAGTTTGTGCGACGGAGTTCCATGGGTGTTGCACTTGGTCGGTCAATACAGGGACGGTGGTGATGTGTTGTGATTGACGCTGGTGTTGTCGTCCGATGATATTCCGTATTTTCTCGATTGCAGGCAGATCTATTGATCGAGTACGCCAAGGCTCAGTAGAGCATGTGCAGTTATAATAGCGGTGTCTGGGCGAACATTAAACAGTTGGAAAACAAACCTTGTTCACGAATGGCGGCACAACAAGTCAAATCATCAGACTGACGTACAGTTTTTCAGTCAGTGAGCGTGGAATAACCACGAGAGTGTTCCTGCTGGAATGCGAAATACTATCCCAGATCATAACTCCATAAGTAGGAAAAAAGAGCTTTGCACGTAGAGAGGTTGGTTGCAGGCACTTAACTGGCCTCCGCATAACCAACACACGGCCATCATTGACACCTACGCAGTACCAACTTCCATCAGAAAACACAACAGACCTCCACCCTACACTCCAAGACCTCTTGACCTTTGGCTTGACATCACTGACGTCGTAAATGTTGTGGCTTGGGGTCAGTGGAATGCAGGCTGCAAGGAGTCTGGTTCGGAACTGTCCTTGAAGTAAATGATATGTAATAGTTCATTGCATCAATGTGGCGCCAACTGCTGCTCAAACGGCTGCTTCACATGCACTACGATGTGGCAGTGACATACGCAGAACATGTGGGTCTTCCCTGACATTTATGCTACTAACCCGGCCAGAGCTCGGTCTTCCAGAGACCGTAAATTCTCGTGACTACAGCTGCCAGGCATCTTGTACAGTGGCTACATTGCCGCCAAGTCTTTCGGCAATACCGTAGAAGGGACACCCAGCTTTTCGTAGCCCAATTACACGAACTCGTTCAAATTCAAGCGAGGTGTTGATGACGGCGTCTTTATCCCCTTACAGGCATTCGTGAGTAACATCAACTCACCAGTCCTGTCTCAAAGGTAACTAACGCTCGCGGCCGTTGCAGCGTATATTTAAAGCAAACCTGATTTGCATCCCGAAATTTGAATGGACATCATCTTTTAGATGTAAAAATACACCCTCCAACTCTCGTTTATATCTCCCAAGTACTTCTTTTCTCCGGCAATGTAGACAGTCTGGCATGCACTTCCAGTTAGTAGCATAGTGTTTTCAAAAACCTCTTCAGATCAAATTGACTAATGGCCATATAAACAGAGACAGACATTTTTGTTTAACTTGTGCATGGAATCCTCTTCCTACCCTGGTAAAACGGCAAACGGAGAGCGTAAGCGCTACTTGCTCGGAGGCTGTTAATTGAAATTTCGCTGTCGATATCGTCTGACAAATATTGTGTGGTGCTGCTACTTGTTTACTGTATGTGTTGTCTTTCTCATGCACCGTGTCTCGTTTGCGGTAGAAGTGGCCCTTATCCCATCCCTTCCTCCGGGCGAGAGTATAACTCGTACGCACAGCGATCTCTCATTTCATTTGTACACTGAAAATGACACAGTGTTCACCTGCCAAAACTATTAAATTTCGAATGCATGTAGGTAAAGAAAGGTAGTGTCAACAATCAGACCTTAAAACTTTCTAGAAGACTGAACCTTTGGGAGGGGTAAAATATTCATTCTGTAAACAAACACTTGCTGTGCCGTAATAGTTTTGTTACGTATGCTGGTGCAGCGAGATACACAGGAAAAGTCCTGTCAAGTTTGTGAAGTAGGTAACTGGTAGAACTGACTCTGTGAGAGCGGCAGACGTGGTATAATATGCCTCAATGAAACCTTCATAGAGGTGTACGTTCTCGGAGAATTAATTTAGTGAAGCTTATCCCCTCATACGTATAAACTTGTAACATTTCCGAGCTCGGATTGCGTCAGAACCGTATGTTTTTAGTATGCAATACAGAAGGTAATGTCTCTGTGCATTGTCCAAGGGCTTGCGCGTCACGTTAAGACTCACATCAAAGAATTTGTAAATAAGGAACACAGGAGCTTTGGACAGGTATGTGGCAAAGAGCACTAGATTGCTTCCACAGAGTCTTTTGCGGTATCAATTGTTCAAAAACAGACTTAATCGCAAACCAAACGGCTTAAACCCGACGTAGGGGTCATCCTCTGGGTGTTTACAGCATTGGTCGAATGCTGGTGGTGTCACTCCTGTCTACATATGATAGTTTCTGGCCGTTATGTAGACAGGAGAGACACCACCAGCAGGCGACCAGTGGTGTAAACGCACAGATGTCCCCTACGTCGGGTTGAAACCGGTTGGCGGTATAATAGTAATAAATGCGATTAAGACTCTTTTTGAATAATTGATTAATCATACTAATCGCAGCGTCATCTCCAGAACCATGTTATGCAAAAAACTCTTGCGGGAGTAAGTCTGAATGAAATCTTATCGATTTTCAAGCCTTGTAGCTTGTTATAAAACGTTCGAGCTTTCGACAGGTGTCTCCGCCATTTTCATCAGGAAGAAGATATAATAAAGTGATTCATTGAACCAGCACGGAGTTCCACTTAAACAGGCACTTTACCAGCGTGTGGAACCTTCCATAGAGACTCGCAGATCTGTAATGCTTATTGGAACGCAGGAGCATCAGATTCAAAGGTGGCTTCAGTTACTCAATCACGTGAATAGCACTTGTGGCCTGCGTCAAAGCAGGTGACACAACAGGTCACACATGTGCCGGCACCGGTCAATCACGTGAATAGCACTTGTGGCCTGCGTCAAAGCAGGTGACACAACAGGTCATACATGTGCCAGCACCGGTCTCCAGTGGGAAGACAGTTACTATTTCAGACGAGTTTAACAATTCATAACAGCGCATTCAGATACAGGCAAGTAATCGACATCACACGACAAAGTTATTTTTTCACTGACATATTGAATTTCTGTGGTCCCTGTGAGGATCCGAGCATTCGCGATGTTTGGCGAGCCAGGCAACTAGTATGACGTCAGAAGTTCGTTGCTGGTTCCGTACTTCTTGTGGGCCCTAGAACCACAGTGGGCCAGATTTGCTTTAAGCTGCTCGAAAAACCTATCCACGTACATGACACTTCCGAGCTCTTTGTAAGAATCAAGAGAGTGCTTTGCGCCTATTTAAGAGGAGCATGATGCCCATCCCGGCGGTCAGAGGTTTTTCACCTTTGATGACGATGGCGGGGACAACTGTCAGAAACTCTAGTGTTTCGTTCTAAGTGCATTAGAGTGAAAAGAGATAATATATATTATTGGGGGATTGACTGAGTCAACGCCCCATCACCAAGGGCTTCAGATAAACAGCACAGTAGTTGTCAGTGATTGCGCCCACAGCCTGAGAACTGAGGGCAGGAGACATCACTTGACAAAATAACTGAGTTCCAGTAAATGGAGGATACGGGTTCGTCAAAACGTTAGTCATAGATGATGGGAAGTCAGTCTCCCGTAGCTCGATATCACGGCACAGTGAATTCCCTTCTGAGCCCACAAAGACTCAGCAAACAACCAGGGCAGCACAAGTTACACACTGAAAAACACGAGCAAAAAAGTCAGACACCGCAGTCCTAACACCAGATTATCGCCAATGTGCCTTCTAGAATAAAGCAAGATGAGAAGCATCCAGTAAGGCGACAGCAGAATAAGAAAATCTGAAACTGCAGCTGAAACATAAGTGTCCACATTATCACATTCGATCAATATAAAACAAGGAACATAAAACAGACAACATGAAGGCTTGAAACTTCTTGGCTGATTAAAACTGTGTGCCGGACCAAGACTCGAACTTTGGACCTCTTCATTTCGCGGGGAAGTACTTTACTGACCGAGCTACCCAGAGACCCACCGTCGTGGCTTTACTTCTCATTTCTGGGAACACATTCTGAGGCACACGACTCCAAGTTGTTGGCTCAGAAATCAAGGAGATCCCAATGTCAGATTAAAAACCTGAACACCTATACGATAAACATTGTTTTAGAAGATTCATCTTTGCAATTTAAATAGCAGAGTGTAAAACTTCTATTTCGGTGGCATGTGTTAATAAGCGGTGGTTACTCGACAAGTATGGACCAAATCTGGGTATGAAGGCTTTGTGAACATTGAATGTGAGGCGGGAAAAGCCTGGTGGTGAAAACAAACCATCCCCTGAAACCCCAAAGATGTGTTGTCAAACAGAAATGGCACAGCAGTGCAGGCATTCTACAGGCAAATTATAAACATATGAGCACCTCGGATGCCAAAAACGAATGTCGCTGCTGCAGTTTCATTGCAGAAAAATTGTGGTACTCTTTTAGCACTGTAAGTTGCCAAGTTATTATAATAATGACATTAATAGCGTCATGCCTAATCGCTTATGGTAAGTATCGAGATGATTGCTTTGGTAAGGACAAGGCTGATTCATATTCCCCCTATCGTTCCCATAGGGAGCTAGTGATCCATCTCTAATGGTTTCCTTGTCGGCATGACGCTACAGTCTAATATTTCACTTTTCTTTTCTGTCCGCTACACTTCTTCAAAGTGAACTGCGCCCCTCATCACTTAAGTGTGATGCGTTAAACCCCAATACACGTTTCATCCACATCGTCTTTCGCTCACTGTTGGTCCAATAAATTCTCAACACTATTTGTGAATTCTGGGTGACACATGCTTCCAGTTTCTTCTGTGTGGCCCACACTTTCACTCCACTAAATGATCTGCTGCAAAGCTAATTTTCTAGAACATTTTCCTCACTTACAAGCCCTTATTTAACATCAGTAGGACTCTATTAATCAAGTAATTTTCCTTTCTCCGCTGGGACAATATCATACGTCATCCATGCTTGAACGATTTTGTGTATTATTTGATCCTATATTTTTCTGTTTTGATGTAAAGTATGTCATGGTTCTCGGTTCTGTTATTTCTCATCTCCTTCAACGTAGCTTTGCTCATCTTTCAGTTGTAGTCTGGGTCAACTACGTTATTCACCACATTCAGTAAGATTTCTACCTGATCCTTCATTCCTCTGGACGAAATATGCTTACCGCGAACCTAGCTTTTTTACACCTGGAACATTCTTCTACTTTCTTGTTTCACCCTTATTTGTGTAAATGCGGAAAAAAAACTACAGTGATAAGCTACCACCCCGCCTTACGCACTTGTCATCACGACCTTGCCTTCCTTTACTTCCTCTGTTACTACATTTGTAGATATTGTAAATTACTTTCTCGTCTCCGTAAGTTTGCCACAATCGTCTCACAAGTGTGGACACTTACACTCCACCTCACAATTTGAAACGTATCTCTAGACCGCCATCAAACGCTGGGAAGGTATTCTAAATTTTCCTTATTTTTTTCTCTCTGTTACTAAACGCAAATTCAGAGTGGAGTCTCTAGTAAATTTCCCATTCCTGTAATCAACTGACATCCTGTAATTTGTTTTTCATATTTCTACATATTCTTCAGTTTTTCTGGTTTTTGCAGTTGTGACCATCAGATTGAAGACTTTCTCGATGGGGCTCTCCACGCTGCCCTATCCTGTGCAAGTGTCTTCATCTCATAGTAACTACTGAAACTCACATCTTTTAGAACCAGTTTACTGTAAACATACCTCGAACTCTTTGTGCAGTTTCTACTGGTACACATACCCCCATTACCATTTCCAACAAAAAATAATTTTCACGTTCATATCATAAAACTTCTCAGCAGTTGCTAGAGGAATAGTTCGCTTTTTGCTGTCTTACTTGACCTGTGCCATGTGATACTCTGGCCGCATTACAAACATGGTTAATCTGTCGATATCAGTTTGCTACGTTACCTCCACCGAACTTCATCGTTGTTCTTCACTGTCTACGTTCTCTATGTACTTTCCAAATATGTACAATAACAACAGAAACTACTATTATAACACGAACAAAAACAGTGATAATACATATTAACTGCACCAAAACACACAAGAAACAAATAAATAAAACAAAATTGGTCAATACGTTTAAAACTCTTGCAGACTCCATACAGCAGAATGGACCAGAAAAATTTACAGTAGAGAATGTGGTATAACTAAAAATATTAACAACTCGAAATACATTTCTAAACATATGAGTACAAAACTCTGTCACAGTGATGAAGGCCGAAATGTTCGTATGCATGGCAATGCTTAACGATGAAGTATATGCTGAACGGAATACAGAACTAGCAAATGAGAGTAGTCACAACGTCTCCCAAAATACGCAAAAAATACCGAAGTAATGTCAAGGTAAATATTAATCTCCTTAGGAAACTGCTAGCGAATAACTGAACCAGGGTGACCATAAAAATATTACTGTATTTATGAAAAAGGGTGGATTACATAAAAAATAACAAAAAGTTAACGTTACCAATGAATCAGAAATGACAGGAAGAAACAATTTTAAAAATAAAATACTCGGTGTAGTTGGGTTACAAATTAAAAAGAAGTACAATGTTTCATGGAAAGAGACAAGGAAAAGACAACATGATGGGAAAACGAAAAATTATTCAAACAATAAAAAACAAAGAAGAGACATATAAATCGTTACGTGTTCCCAGTCGATCAGCATGGATATAAATAGGTACAGTAATAATAATAATAACAATAATAGGGATAGTCACGGCATAAGGCTATCGTCATTGCTCCCTCGGCAGAAGCTCACAAGGGTTTGAACAATAATTTAAAAGTTACTTCACAGAGAATCGGATGTTTGATTATCATCCAAGAATTCCTCAGTATAGTTTTTCCATTAAGAAAAAAATCAGTCGCGATGTATCACTACTGTACCAGTGCGTGTTTGTGTGGACTCTCAATAAATGGTTGTTGTGGAAAATCATGGATATGTGTCCACTAAACCTTAATGAAATAGCATCCTGTATTTACGCTTCAGCACCCGCAATTAATTTTACTGTGAGCGTAAAACTGTTTTTAATTCCAGTTACAGCTGTCGGCAAGTTTCGCCAAAGACATAAAGGTTGACGTAAAAAGTTTTTATGTCCCGGTTGTAATTGACGGTACTGAGACAGCTTCCATAAAACCGAGGCCGCCCCCATAGTCGCATCTAGTTCCACCGCGACGTTTAATTTCCGCTTTATTCGTTGTCCCACCAGTACTACCAACACATGCAGACACACGAGCCATTTACGAAATTGTCGCTATGGAAATGCGTACTACCGTTTGCCGTTCGACGCTTCAGTTTTGTAGCGATGGCGTGTAGCGGACCTATGCAATACGTCGGTATATGAATATAACGTTTACGACGGTTTTTGTGTTGGGATTACGTTAACATTACAAATCAACGTCATAGCAATGACTCTAAGTGACCAACAATGTCGGAAGATTTACGCTCACTTTCGCTGAAATTGCAGCTATTTTTTCACAAAAATTTACCGAGAAAAGTCGCCCAGAACAGAAACATCTCTACTCTCATTTGGGGGGATTTTTTGCTTTCTGCGTTATTGTCTTACTTCTATCAAAGCGATTACTGGTATGTTTCCTGTGACAGACGTGGTCGCCATTTTCTCCAGCGCTTAGTCTACAATGGCATCGTTGTTTTGGGATACAGACTGAGGAATTTCTTTCCCTTGGGTTATGTTTCTAGTGCCTTTTCCCTCGAACGTAGTGACGCAAATCCGCGGAGGCATAGTAGGGGTAGATAGCGCTATGGACTTTAGGCTCTACGTAGCTTTGTAACCAACGCCACCATATTATTACTGTCCCGAAACGTTAGGAGACTACTGTTTACGATTGCGTCTTTATTTCTGTCGTGTTCACGGAACGAATATTTTAAATAGAAATTGTTACAGTGGTTTCGTAAACAGCAGCATCAGGAAGCCATTTTCGGACATTTCGTTGCACTTAAATGCATATAGGATCCAGCAATATGAGCAATATGACTGTTGCGTCTCGTTAATGTAGGCTTCTTCTTGTTATACGCCATGACAGTACATAAACCAGAAGACACAGCTAAAAGACAAACACAAATATAAGACAGCAAAATTAAAAACAATCCAAACATTCCATCACACAACAGTAACACACCGTAACGTACCACACCCATCTCACAGCAGGGTTAGTAACATTCTCAAAAAACATAAGATCAACACATCCTTGAAGAACAATACAAAACGAAAGGAAAACTGTGACAGAAAATAAACATGAACACAACACTTCAGTAATGTACTACTCAACAACTAACAGATGCAATTCTAAATACGACGGCAGTCCAGAAAGCAACAGTAGTTTTGAAAAAGAAATTAAAAATACGGAAAAATCAAATTTCATTATATACGTTTTAAAAGTACACTCTTAAACTATTTTTCTACATAATCGCCGTTCTAATTCAGGCACTTATCATAACGCGGCACAGGTTTTTCTGTACCATCTCTGTAGAAATCTGCGACCTGCGATTGCAACTAATGTTCTATTCCGGAATGCAGTTCGGTGTCAGTATCAAAGCGTTGTATAGTGAGCCATGTGTTCATTCCTGGGAAGAAGTGGTTGTCGCTAGGCGCCAAATCCGGACTGTATGGCGGATGATCAAACACCTTCTATTCTGAACCTCGTTGGAGCTCTCGGCTACGGTTGGCCGTGCGTGGATGTACGCTGTCGCGAGAAAGAAAGCTTGTGCCCTAATTTTTAGCCCGATGTTTGTTTTGTATCGTCCCCCTTAACTTTGTCACTGTTTGACAACAGCTCTCTGAGTAAACTGTTGCGCCACGTTGAAGGAAGTCAACAAGAATCACTCCCCAAGAGTTCGAAAATACAGTAGACATGATCTTCCTTGTTGAGAGCGATAGCAAACACTCCCTTAGCTTCCTGTGAGAAACTGTGGACCCTCTTTCCATCTACTGCCTTTTTATTTCACAAATGACATGCTTCATCCAAATCTCGTCCCCAGTTACGACAAGACAGATACATTTCTTACTATTTTCCTCATGATCTTCGAGGAAAATAGTGCTTCAGCCAGACTCTGTTTTTTTGTGATCTTCCATTAGGACTCTGGGAACCAAGTTAACAGAAATTTGTGGTAACTGAGCTTCTCTGCTACAATTTCATGCACCAGTCTCCGTAAAATTTTGGGGAAACGTTGTGAAAGTTTCGTGGTCGTGAAACGACGATGTTCACGAATGGTGCCGTCGATCTGCATCACCACTTTGTCAGTCACGGGGCCAAGTCCTCATCTTAAACACTGGTACGACCATTTTTAAAATCAATGCACTATTGCCTCACTCGACTTTCACTCATTATTTCTTTTCCGCAAAAATCAGAAAGGTCGCGATAAATCTCAATTGGTTTGCAATTTTTGGTCTACAAAAACTTAATCACAGAACGCTCCTCACAGGTAGCGGGGTTTCCTAGTGTCGCGCACATCTGACACGCCACACAAAGCAAAGTAGTAGTGGCACAGACCATACGCTACCAACGCTGGATGTGTAATGAGCGTAGGAACGTTATAACACCAAGATGGCGGGTGTAGCCCGACCGACTGCCGTGATAGACGAAGACGTCTGTTACTCTCGCCTATTGGGATAATTGCAAGAAATTTTAATACCAGTTGCAAAGAACACATAAGGAAATTAAAGAGTGAGAGCACCCACTCCACACAAGCAGAATATTTAGTAAAAGAAAACCCCACTGCACTGTGATGAAAACAGACACGGTGATCTTGTACTGCAACAACGACAGAAAAGGAATGTTCATCCTACAGGACAAATATTTAATGCCGGAGCGGTTCTAGGCGCTTCAGTGTGGAACCGTGCGACCGCTATGGTCGCAAGTTCGAATCCTGCCACGGGCATGGATGTGTGTGATGTCCTTAAGATAGTTAGGTTTAAGTAATTCTAAGTTCTAGGGGACAGATGACCTCAGATGTTAAGTCCCATAGTGCTCAGAGCCATTTGAACCATTTTTTGAAATAATTAATAAATATTGCTTCTGGAACATGCATATGAACAGGTGGATGCATGATAAAACATAAAATGAATATAAATAAAAAACACAACCATATAGTTGTAAATACTAGATGTAAATGAACAACCAAGAATCACTACAGATCTCCTATTAAAACATCTTTAATAGAATAATTTTATTTGTGTTACGTACCAGTGAAGTTGCCTAACATGAAGAGACGAAAAATATTCGGCGTAGACGAATAAATTCACGTGGAACTGACTGAACTTTTCTTATCCATACGATTACACCAACACCGAAGACAGGAAATATGGGTAGTCCACTAAATTACTCGATATCGCTAATGTCGATTTGCAGTAGTGTTCTGGAACATACAGTGTGATCGAACATCACGACTTACCTCGAAGAAAACGATTTATTAACAAACAGTGAAGACAGAGTCAGAAAAAATCGTTCTTGTGAAACATAACTCACTCTTTATTCTCACGAAGTAATGAGTGCTTTTGACAGGGGATGTCAAACTGATTCCTAATATTTAGATTTCCAGAAGGCTTTTCACACCGTATCTCACAACGACTTCCAATCTAATTGCGTGCCTATGGACTATTCTCTCGGTTGTGGGACGAGATTCATGATTTACTGACATCAAGTTTACGGTGTACCGGCAGACGTCGAGCCGAGTCGACGCGAGAGCAGCGGAAGCAAAAGCAGTGTTCTTACACACAGTAATTTAGTTTAGTTTCTGATTTTTTTCACGTTCTTCTGCAAAGACATGAACTATAGGCCTACCTCTGTATTTTACTGTGTGGACCAGTGGTTAGAAAATTGCTCTAGGTTCTTGTTTTTGCGTAAGTCTTGGTGCATATCCTTGTGTAAGTAGGCTTCCTAGGGCAATTTTCCCGCCGTCAGAAGCACCAAGTCACGCCACTATGTTAAAATCTGGTGCTGGTACACAGCATATAGTTTAGATCGGTGCGTTCTAGTTTGCATACTTATCTCTTAATATTTTGTGTACATTCTGAACTCGGTAGCGGCAATTGAGAGGTTATATCTGTTTTTTACACATCACGATATGGCTAGGGGCTGTGCTTGTTTTGAGCGGACACAAGGAGAATTGGCTGCCGTCAATAAGCACCTGGCAGTTGCGTTGGTTACAGACAATGTACTTCTGGCTCATGCTCAAAGTTGGGGCGACGTCGGGGCGCTGGTGATGAGACCTGTGACACTTTTAGTGCCTGAATAAAATCCTCTCGGTGAACCGTAATTTATTTTCAAAGAATATTCTTAAGAATTTATTTTATTTACTAGCGATTCATCAATAACATTAACACATATAATCACATTATGCAAGCATGGAAGTAGTTGCCAGGGAGTAAGCGATGAAATCATAACCAAATTCCTTTTAACAAATGGGAATTTTATTCTCTTTAATAGTGCCTAAAAACATGTTTTAAAATAAGCACATTTAGAATTATAATCAGAAAGCACCCTCTAAATATCAAACTTACAATTTATTCAGAGGCAGAAAAAAAGAAGTTTTGACTGTATGAGCTTTCGGTCAGAGAACCTTGCCGCTCCCTTTTGACACGGCCGTAGTTACTAACGCTCTCAACAGCCTCTGAAAGACTATACTGGCGCAAATCTGCAACACACCAGATTACTTTAAACTAAGAGTTTTAACAATTTACACAATTTACAGAAGTACACAAATTATGCAGCCCCCCCCCCCCCCCCCGTAGGAGGTATGAAATTGGTACAAAACCCTAACAATTAAAATATTAACCTTGCACCGCAGGTCCAACTTGAATTTAACATCTAAGGAAAGTCTTACGGTGAAACGGTGGCAACTTTATATACTGAAATGATGATTTAAATAAAAGCCCATGAAATGCAATCTTATAGAAAATTCTACAAGGTTGGACAAACAATAGTTAAGATGCTCTACAGCACACAGATACCGCCTCTCAAGATCGTAGGCAATAATATCAAAGTTTCCAAAGATCAGAACATATTTCAGGTATTAGGCCGTTACACTCCAAGCAATAAATTCGTTAACACACCAAATCCGACAAACATGACAGAGGCAGCTACTAACGTACGGTAGACATATGGGGAGATTACCGATCAACCCGAACCGCAGGTTGCTCCAACCCGGCCCTACTGCACAAGGGAAAAACGGAACACGCAATTTATAAACAACCACGGTCCCGCGGGTGGACAAAAGCAGAAGAATGGTGGGACGACTCCAAAGCAAAATGGCTGGTGACTTCACCTAGAAAACAAGTAGAATTTAATAACAGTAAATCAAACAACATATCACCAATCACTTAACATTTAATAAACTGCGATAACTCTAGAAGACCTGGCGCAGCATCCCCAAATCGCACTTCCGAACCGTCCGCTGCTAGCCGCTTCTACGGACGCAGGAAGGCGCGCCGATCTCCCCCGTCTCACGGCGTCGCAACTCGCACCGGCCAGACTGATGTCGTGGGTTGACTCCTGTTGCTCTCGTGTCGGCCTCGAAGCCACTACCCCTCGCTATACGTCGCGGCCCTCTGGACTCACGTGGCGATCTCACATGCGCCGACGCTCAAGACGGACAAGTCATTTTGTGTCTCACTGCGCGACCGACCAACCCATCGATCCATCCGCCAATGGCCATTGCCTGAGCAAACTCGAGCAGACTGGCAGCCTAACGCGCAGACTCAGATGCAGCAAGTAAGCCCTGACCGGGCGACCACTAGCTGAGTTCTCTTACTGGCGGAGTGGAAAGACTCTCATTTTGCCGGGTTTAAAGGTTGATCCGAACGACAGACGTACTAGCACTCCAAACAACAGACAGAGACAGACTAGCAAGCTGGGGACGAGAGACTGACCCAGACTGACCGACAGGCGAGTTTTTTTTTTTCTTTATTGATTGTCAATTCCCCCCGAAGGGGGCGGGCCGGCAGCAGCTTACCACGCTGCTCGACAGCCTACAGACATTTTTTAATTAAAGGAAGAAGAAAGAAACAAGGAAAAACAGGCGATAAAATGGCGATTTAAAGTGTAAAATGGCGTAAAATTGCGGAAAGTTAATACAGAAAGCAAAAGGGGGTTGGCAATGTAGATAAAAGACACAGGAATCAGACAAGTAACATAGTAGACACACAATTAAAAAAACGTGTTCGCAAGTGATAAAAAGCACACCTAGCGACAGTATGATGGCTGTTCGCTACACGTCCCAAAAGACACAACACGGAGCACGCACTAGCACTGTAAAACACTGCACGGAAAAGGGCGGCACAAAGATGGCACTCCCGATACAAGGCAGATGGGGGGGGGGGGGGGACATGGAGTAGGGGGAAAAACAAGGAGGGAGGAGAGGAAAAAACGAAAAAGGGGGGGGGGGGGGAACGACAGGCGAGCTCATAGCGCCCCTTAAATACACGTGAACAGGCACCCTTTCCCCTTTCCCACCAGAGGGAGACACCAAAGCTGCGACTGCCACAGCGGCGCCACCGCCAGAAACGGAGGGCAACTGCTTCACACTAAGCGCTGCGGCGCGCTCTCAAAAACAACAATTTTTACCACGGCTCACTCGGTTTTCAAGCCGCGACAGTTGGAGTTAAATTCTCCATCATCGTCGTCAGGAGTAAAAACTGACGCGACTTGGAAGCCGAGAAGATTGTATTCAGACATGCCACCATGAAAGTCTGTGAGGGCACGTTTTGTGCCTTTGGAATCCCCTAGTTGCTCGCGTGTCGCTGCGTCTTCTGATGCGCAACATCAGACCGGTCTGTCCTCACTCGAGAACGGGTGGAAGACATTGCTGGGTTCACGTGTCACTGGGCGGAAGGGGAAATTGGCAGCAGCTAACACGGCTGGGTGATGCCTTAGCAAGAAGGTCGAGCTAGACAAGTATGTTCCGAGTAAGGTCTCCAGAGACAGTGAAGATCTACCGTGGTATAATAGCCGCCTGAGGAAAACTGCTACATAGACAAAGAGAACTTCTCAGATTAAAGAGAAGTAAAAACTTTGTAAAGAAACAAAAGCTGGATGAAACGAAAATGAGCGTAAGGAGAGCAATGAGAGAAGCGATCAATGACGTTGAAAGTAAATCTTAGTCAACCGGTCCGAGTAAAAGCGTTTGGTAGTATGTAGAATCAGTAAGTGCATGAAAATCATCTGTTCATTCTCTCAGTGACCATACTGGCACCGAAAAGGAAGATAACAGCGAGAAGGCCGAAATACTGAATTCGGTCTTCCAAAATTGTTTCACCGCGGAAGATGTAGCACGGCCACTCCTCTCAATCATCGTACGAACTTCGAAATGGGAGATACTGAGATAACCGATCGTGGAATAGAAAAACAACTTCAGTCGTTTCACAGTGGAAAGGCGTCAGCTACAGATGAGATACCTGTAAGATTCTACAAATATTTTGCGAAAGAACTTTCTCCCCTTCTAGGGGTAATTTATCGTTGATCGCTTGAGCAACGAAGGGTACCAGGTGACTGGAAGAAAGCGCAGGTCATTTCCGTTTTCAAGAAGTGCCGCAAGACACATGCACACAATTGTAGACCTGTATCGCTGACGTCAGTCCGCCGTAGAATTATGGAACATGTTCCATGATCAAGAATTATGACGTATTTTGTAAAATCATAATCTCCCCCATAAAAATGAACATAGATTTCGCAAACAGAGATCCTGAGAAACTCACCTTGCATCGTTACTCCATGAGATCGACAGCGACGTAGACAATGGCGCTCAAGTTGATGCCGCGTTCCTGGACTTCAGGAAGGCCATTGACACAGTCCCGCACTGCCGTTTAGTGAAAAAAGATTACGAATTTATCGAGTATCGGAGTAGATCAGCGACTGGATTCTAGACTTCCTTGCAGATAGAACTCAACATGTCGCTCTTAATTTAACATAATCAACAGATGTAAAGATAACTTCCACAGAACCCCTAGGACGTGTGATAGAACCGATACAGTTTGCAATGTACATAAATGATCTGGTAGAAAGCGTCGAATGCTCTTTAAGGCTGTTCACAAACGATGTGTTTGTCTATAACAACGTAGGAACGCCAGAAGATAGTAACAATTTGCAGAGTGACCTCCAGATAATTGATGATGGTGGAAGCCCTGGCGCCGCGCGGGATTAACCGAGCGGTCTTAGGCGCTGAAGTCATGGATTGTGCAGCTGGTCCCGGCGAGGGTTCGAGTCCTCCCTCTGGCATGGGTGTGTGTGTTTGTCCTTAGGATAATTTAGGTTAAGTAGTGTGTAAGCTTAGGGACTGATGACCTTAGCAGTTAAGTCCCATAAGATTCCACACACATTTGAACATTCACGTAGATATTTATCAGATGGAAATGGGTAAATCGGATGATGTGTCACTGTAAAGTAACATATTTCGATGAAGCTTGGAGCATAACAGAAACAACCACTGCACTCTGCTACAGAAGGCACCTTAAAGGAGTGTGCAATGAGACTAACAAAAGTGACACTTTTAACCAAAGACTATTTAACTGAAGTCACCACGGTCAAAGATGGACCTCTCTACATTACAAAAGGCTGGAGTTCAATGATAATAGGGTGTGTGATTATCACGGACGACAAAACAGGCACTGCAACGTGCTCCCCTGCTGAACAGAAGATTGATAATGACTTCTTGTGGTAGGGCGTCCAGTTCTGCCAACAGTTGGATGGCCGCTGGGCATGTAGACGTGCTGCAGTATGCATCCTCACCACGTACCGCAAGATCTCGATGGGGTTTAAGTCGATTAAAAGGGCAGGCCAGTCCACATACCGAATATTCTCTCGTTTCATAAGCTCTTCCACCTCCTCTGGTCGATTGTGTCTTTCGCTGTCACACCAATAACAGTGAAGTCTTGGCGTGTAAAGTGGCACGTGGGGGATGAGTACTGTCTCACAATGAAGTTAACGGATGGCTGAACTGTGTTCAAAGATTTGGACGTAAGTAAACTTACGCAACCTTTTGCCTCCCCATACAGCTATACCTGGAACACCACAACGATCGTGTTCAACAATGTTCCTGGCAACATAGCTCACGAACTTTTACGCTTTCCACGTGCGTGAGACCGAAACAAGAGAATGTGTTGTCACACAAAATAGAGCCCTGATCATAATCATGTGGGAGACAACGCAGATCACGATATCAGGACAAACAAAGCTGTCAGTTAAAGTAAATTTTGTTTGTAGGATCTGATGGCGGGACAGGGTGATGTTTTTATTTCCATTGGAATAAAAAGTTGAGTAGAGTTAACCGGTAAGAAACTTAACAGGTGGAACAAGGTAATATATTTTTACCGTTATCTGGTGATTCCAGCTGTACATCTTGTAGTAACACGTGACGTCTCATATGCCTCTTACCTTTAAAGAGGTAGAACTTGAATATACAGATCAATATATTGCCTCTTGGAATGAATGAACGGCGTATGACATATCCATACATGTGAAA
This sequence comes from Schistocerca piceifrons, assembly GCF_021461385.2. Lineage (NCBI taxonomy): Eukaryota > Metazoa > Arthropoda > Insecta > Orthoptera > Acrididae > Schistocerca > Schistocerca piceifrons. Next base: position 780,069,730 of record NC_060141.1, read on the forward strand.
GAATTAACCACAAATAGCTTATTCTTGGAGTACGATACTTTACTCTGCCAATTAAACATAAAATTAATTGTGTATAAGAGAGCAACCGGTTGTCTAACTAAATTGTCCCGCACTTCTACTTTCTTACCACTAAATGAGACTTGGCACTCCGTCTTCAGACCACAAGTGGCCCATCGGGACCATCCGACCGCCGTGTCATCCTCAACTGAGGATGCCGATAGGAGGGGCGTGGGGTCAGCACACCGCACTCCCAGCCGTTATGATGGCTTTCATTGACCGGAGCCGCTACTATTCGGTCGGATAGCTCCTCAATTGGCATCACGAGGCTGAGTGCAACCCGAAAAATGGCAACAGCGCACGACGGCCCAGATGGTCACCCATCCAAGTGCAAGCCACGCCCGAAAGCGCTTAACTCCGGCGATCTAACGGGAACCGGTGGATACACTGCGGCAAGGCCGTTGCCCAAACGCGACATGGACGACACGTTTATTTAAATGAACAGTACTGTTGCAGACATGTGGGAGAGATCTGTTTCTAAAATCTGGGTGCTAGAAGAAAGGAAGCCAGTTTTTGCCATCAGGTGGACAAATAACTGGTTCCCTGATTGCCTGATGCTAAGCGTGCAGCACACAGGCACATCCTCGCTGCTTTCGGTTCTATGTCACAACGTTTTACCAATTGTGGGACGTGCTTGCTCTTGTATTGTTCAAAGCACTAGAAGGCGTGTTGGTTCTTGCAGGTCATATCCACTTCAGGTGGTAAACTGAGTCAGATTGTATATTCTGCAAAGTGTATATCCGCATGCGTGCGTGCTTATATGTGTGTGTGCACGTGAAAGAGACTGCTTGCGCGATTGTGCCCTCCAATCCCCCCCCCCCCCCACCTCCTCCACACCCCAAGGTATTGTTTGTTTAGATTTGATGGTCCAAACTTCCTCACCTTTTGATGCTACTCCTAATACAACGAACACAGTAGTGATAGACCAGTTTTCGCTGTACTTTTTCTGCTAAGGGCATTAATAAACTGAAATTTTCTTCTTGTAAATATGACGATTTCCAGTCCTTCACTAACTTCATGTTCCCAAACAACAATGGAATTTTTGTGGATGACAATGCGCTATGTGACTAAGCCACAACTGTTCGCGATTGGTTTGAAGAACATGATCGACAGCGGAATGAATGATCTGGCGACCCAGATTGTCCGACATGAATCCCATAGAAGATCTATGCGACATAATCGAGAGGTCAGTTCGTGCTCAAAATCCTGCATCGGTAACACTTTCGCATTTATGGACAGCTATATTGGCAGCGTGGCACAGTATTTCTGCAAGGGACTTCCAACACCTGTTGAGTCAATTCCACATTAAGTTGCTGCACTGCGCAGAGAAGATTGAGGTCCGACGCGATATTAGGAGGTATTCAACGACTTTTATCACTTCCGTCTTTGTTACAATGCGAGCTGTCGTGAGTTATTGTTCAAATGGCTCTGAGCACTATGGGACTCAACTGCTGAGGTCATTAGTCCCCTAGAACTTAGAACTAGTTAAACCTAACTAACCTAAGGACATCACAACATCCATGCCCGAGGCAGGATTCGAACCTGCGACCGCAGCGGTCTTGAGGTTCCAGACTGCAGCGCCTTTAACCGCACGGCCACTTCGGCCGGCCGTGAGTTATTCATCAGCTTGTACGAGACGTATTGAGGGAATTCCAGTACCAGGACTGCATCTTTTTCAGGACGTGCGCTGAGCGCAACAAGGTTATTTCTCTTCAAAAGAGTGGAAGGGGCACTGTTTTCAATGGAGATGGTCTTACCGTAGGGCGAGTGCACTTCACGGCTGTTGATACAGTGAGAGTGGTAGGAGGATAGCAAGAGAGGGAGAGAGATAGAAGGGGGGGGGGGGGGAGGGACGCCGCGGCCAGTCGTGTTTGGAATATGATGCAATTTATATGCAGGCGGAGGCGGGCCGGCTGCCGCCCCCTGTGTGCAGCGGCGGCGGTGGCAGCCTGGATTTGCGTCTGTGACGTCGCCGCCCACACCACACTAGCCGAGCCCTGGAAGCTGGCTGCACTCAATCCGAGAGCAACGGCTGCCCCACTTGTCTCCGACGAGCAGAGGTCACCTTGCCGCACGACAGACTGCGTCGCCAATATGAGGTAGTCGCCTTTATCTACGGCAAGATGCGGATATTGTTTCCGATTTACAAAACACAAAAAGGAGACGACGACTGTAATGCAGGATACATAAAAGTCCGTAGCTCGAACTGCGCTTGAACTTCACGTGGTAGAATAAAATTTACGGAAATAAGTACAAAAAGTTGAAACACTACAGTGAGCCACTGTCATTAATTTTTGTTTGTGAAAGTAATAACATCGTTAGCGGTTTCGAACGGCCATGTTCATCATTAGACGGTTAGTTTACAGCTGGTGGTGTAGTAGTTAGTGTCCTTCCACTAGTTCCCGGGCTTTATTCCCAGCCGGTTCGGGAATTTTAGCCACTCGGGGTCTGAGTTAATGTGTTGGTCGTCATAATTTCATCCCATCACCAACGCCGTGCAAGTCGTCAAAGTGACGTCAAATTGGAAGGCCTAACTACCCCAGACGGGGTCTCCGACCAGTAATTCTATTCAATCATTGTCTCATTACACGGTCACTGAAGTTTTTTTTTTCCTTTTTTATATAAATTTCTGTCTCTGCTCATGGCATTAGACGTCATTTTGTAGGCTCTTGCTAGGACATTTAAAAGCAAATCTAAATCTATAGTCCGATAAAAATAAAGTTATTTGTGTTGTGACTTAGCAAGACAGCCAAGCCACTAGGAGGTAGCCGAAAGGCACGCGTTTAAGCTCACGCAGGCTGGCGTGAGATCTGCAACAGGTAAAGTAATTATACTAGCAAAAAAGGTACGTAGCTTCTGGAATACTTAACTTTAATCCATAATTGGTGAACATCGGTCTGACGGTACATGCATCACAAGATAAATAGCAAATGGTAATGGCGCCTTGCTAGGTCGTAGCAAATGACGTAGCTGAAGGGTATGCTAACTATCGTCTCGGCAAATGAGAGCGTAATTTGTCAGTGAACCATCGCTAGCAAAGTCGGCTGTACAACTGGGGCGAGTGCTAGTAAGTCTCTCTGGACCGGCCGTGTGGCGGCGCTCGGTCTGCAGTCACTGACAGTGGCGACACGCGGGTCCGACGTATACTAACGGACCGCGGCCGATCTAAAGGCTACCACCTAGCAAGTGTGGTGTCTGGCGGTGACACCACAATTTGATTGGTTGACACTTCATGCGTTGGAGCTGGTTTCGACCAATCAGAGCGTTCAACATCATGACCGAACCGTCCTCCATTGCCGAACTGCTACGACAATGGGTCAGTTCAGATCCAGTTTCTTATCCGACTATCTTTTTTCGTGCGTTTGGATACCGGATCATGAACCTGAACCTTTTCTTTCGTATTCCATCACACATGGTAACTATACCGGAAATAATATACACAAACGACGACGTCAATGAAATACACTCGTTTTGATATACAGCACTACTCAAATGCTACTGGGTTCTTCCGCACAAGACGCGATTCAGCGCTACATACGCAGAGGTTGGGTTAAATTACATAAGTTTCGCACTAAATTCAAATGGTTCAAGTGGCTCAGAGCACTATGGGACTTAACATCTGAGGTCATCAGTCCCCTAGAACGTCGCACTAAATTCTGTCAAGCGGAATTTTCGAACGCTGCAATTCATCGTTGCTAGTGGGACATCAGAGCCATAAATATAACAACCTAAATCACTGTAGTAGTATAGTGGTTTGCGTGTATACCTCCTGTATAGTGCATCATAGGTTCGAATCTTGTCAAATGCAGCAATTTTTTTGACCTATTAACGTAACCAAAAGACTTTGATTATTACTTTTATTTAGTTAATTGGTTTAAAACTATTTTTTCAATACGTTACCGCGTCTTTTTCCCATCGCAGTGACTTCTTTTGTTTGCTGGTATTTTTAATTCATAACATTTTTTCTCCGCTTGGAATTTGCCAATACCTCCTACAGTCAAGTGCCTACCAGGATTGCCCATGACGTGGCAACGTAGCATTTCGTGTAGCTATTGAGAGGATAGGTTCAGACAGCCAACGACAGTAAGCAATTAAATCCGCTTCTATCGCTGAGAATGGGATTTTTCTGTCTTTCTTTCTCGTAGAGTTTAAATCTACTTCTCCATCCACAAAGGTACTCCGGAAGCCACCGTACGGTGGGTAGCAGGGGGTGCCCTGTACTACTATTTGTCATTTCCCCTCCTGTACCAGTCGCTAACAGAGCGAGGGAAAAACGACTGTCTGTTCCCCTCCGTATGAGTCTTCATGGCCGTTGCGTGCGATGTATGTTGGCGGCAATAGAATCGTTCGGCAGCCGTCTTCATATGACGGTTCCCTAATTTTCCCAGCGGTGTTTCTCGAAAAGAACGACGCCTTCCCTCCAGGGATTGCCATTTAAGTTCCCAAAGCGTCTCAGTAACACTTACGTGTTGTTCGAACCGACCAGTAACAAATCTAACAACCGGCCTCTGAATTTGTTCGATGTCTTCCTACAATCCGACCTGGTATGCATCCCAAACATTCGAGCAGTACTCAAGAATGGGTCGCACCAGCCTCCTATATACTGTCCTTTACTGGTCAACCACCCTTTCCTAAAATTCTCCCAATAAACCGAAGTCGACCATTTGCCTTTAGCATTAATCCTCGTGATCAAAGCGATGGTGATTTTAGTTCTGCCGCACATTGTCGACCGCTGTTTTCTCGGATACATTGCACATCATGAGTTTGTGGTTAAGGTACCATATGACTTTGAAGTCAGGGCTACAAAAAGCATCGTCTCTCGCAGTTCAGTCATTGGTCACTTAAAGTCAGTTGTCGAGAGAACATCTCGCATTTCCGTCATACCTGGCGACGGCCGCTTCCAAAATTGCTTCGCATTGCACATTAACATTTGTGAAGTGTCCCACGTTATTTGTTTGTCACCTATATCCTAGCGGTAGCCAACAGCCTTTGCGACATCACTGTAGCGGTAAGTAACGGGCGTCAACTGTCAAGTAATTTTAATCGGACTGTAGTCACCATTAAAACGGGTTGTACTTTCTTTTAAAAGAAGCTCTCCATAGACATTCCTTTGCGATAGAATAATATTTCTGAATCTTATTCCATCGCTAAATATTAAAAAGGAAGGAATGGAGATTAGAGTTTAACGCTCCGCTGACAGAGAGGTCATTTTTAAGACGGAGTTCAAGCTCGGATTACTGAAGGATGAGGAAGGATATCTGCTGTACCCATTTCAAAGGAACCATCTCGGCTTTTGGCGGGAGAGTTTAGGGAAATCCCAGAAACGTAAATCTGGATTGCAGTGTAGCAAATTAATCTCTCACTGCAAAATCAGAGATCAAATTTTACGCTATACTATTAATAATGTATATCATGGTTTTTGACTGTTCAAAGCAACGGAGACACGAAACGTCTCCTGTTCTCCACCCTTTTTCATACGTTTGCATCACGCAAGCACGATATTTCCTTGCTGCCTGTAATAGTACAACAATAATAAGACTGATTCGATGAAACATGTTTCATTTTTTAGGAAAGGTACCAATATCATTTACGAATAATATGTGAAGCCATCGTCTCTGTTTCAGTATTTCAAAAACGTTGTGAAGGTATTGGTTTGGTGACGTGTCGATTACGCGCCACCCGCGGACCATTACACGCACATTTGTATTCTATATGAGTCGAATCTTTCAATGTAAATTTGTTGTCACGAATTGTGATTACTGGTTTTCGTGTAATGTGAAACATTCTGTAGCGTTTTACACTATATCATCACGGTCCACCATCACCAAGCCTTTCTTCCGCCCAATGACGAATCTGCACCTAACCCCACGAAAATATCATGACTGCAGGTAACAGAGGCGTTTTGGCAAGTTACGAGATATGACGTTAATGTCACTGTGATGTATCCCGAGTCCGAACAATTGGATTTAAGAGAGTTCAGTCATTCTCTTTCACAATAACTATTCGTGTAGAGGGATACATTACAGCCGGAACCTTCATTTTCACTAATGTGCTAACCAGTGCGCCATCGCGCTCGATAAAATATCAAATGAAAAGACAATTCATTTCCACCTAAGGTGATTGATGACATCTTTGTCCGCAGCTCGTGGTCTAGTAGCTAGCGTTGCTGCCTCTTGATCAAAGGGTCCCGGGTTCGATTCCCGTCCTGGTTGGGAAATTTCTCTGCCCGTGGACTGGGTGCATCGTCATTATCATGCCATCTTTAAAAGACGGGGGTCCAGTAAGGAATGCAACTTGTTTTTGTTCTCGTCCACTTTCGGTTGACAAAATGCAGAATTTGTTGTGGTACGTCATGCAATATCCCCGCTTCAGACCCTGTTATTTCATGGAGTACTTGTAGGTGCCGGCGCTATACGTAGCCTTCAAAATGGCGTCTCCCACGGAGGAGCTTTCCAAGGACAGAGCTATCACTGAGATTCTTTGTGCAGAAAACCAGTCCATCTCAGATACTCGTATGTGCTTGTAGAATGTCTACGGAGATCTGGCAGTGAAGAAGAGCATGGCGAGTCAATGTCGAGGAGTCTGTTGTCATCGCAACTACAGCTAGGCACTAGACCGTTAATCGTTAATTAACGAAGTTAACGTTTCGAGTAACGGATTAGCTTTCACTAAAAGGAACTCGTTAAACTTTGGTTACACGATAAGATAGTCTAATCTTAAATCCGTAAATTCAACTAAATACCTAGGTATTACTGTTGCGACCGACAATTCGCAAATTTTCACACCACAACTTTTATTGATGTAAGTTCACTAGGTTGATGATTGAAAATACAAACGAAAGGTAACAATAACGAAAACCGTCTCCTAATTGAGGCAAGCAAATGTTCACTTCTTAATTTCCCGAAAGGTCCGTGGTAACATACTCACACACTGGTAACAGTCCTGTTCCGAGACGAAGACGTAAGCTTCGACAGTTGCAGTAAACGAGGTCAGCATCCGGCGTAAACTGAACTTCGGGCCTGGTTCTAGCCCCTACATAGCTGTCTCCCCCCAGTCAGGTTTCGGCGCAGTGATACTACCTGCAGGCCGTGGATCGAGCTCCCCCTGCAGGTAGTAGTACTCGGAATGTCTGTTCCCATTTCTCGTGTGTAAATAGCCGGTGTTTACCATGGTGCTTCTGGATACGCCTTTGGGCATAGACAACCTCGTCCTCTGTGGTGTTATATGTGTTGCCGGCCATCAGGCGCCACCTTGGCTCCGGTATAACAATTACAGTTACGAACAACTTAATTGGAAGGAACACATAGAAAATGTTGTTGGGAAGGCTAACCAAAGACTGCGTTTCATTGGCAGGACACTTACAAAATGTAACAGACCTACTAAGGAGACTGCCTGGGACTGTGCGGCTAATCCCGGCTGAGGTTCGATTCCTCCCTCGGGCATGGCTGTGTGTGTTTGTCCTTAAAATAATTTAGGTTAAGGAGTGTGTAAGCTTAGGGACTGATGACCTTAGCAGTTAACTCCCATAAGATTTCACACACATATTTGAGACTACCTACGCTACGGCTGTCCGCCCTCTTTTAGAATACTGTTGCGCCGTGTGGGATCCCCACCAGATAGGACCGATGAACTACATCGAAAAAGTTCAAAGAAAGGCAGCACGTTTTGTACTATCGCGAAATATTGGAGAGAGTGTCACAGAAATGATACAGGATTTGGGCAGGAAATCATTAAATGAAAGGCGTTTTTCATTGCAACGGAATCGTCTCACGAAATTCCAGCTTTCCCCTCCGAATGCGAAAATATTTTGTTGACACCGACCTACATAGGGAGGAACGATCACCACGATGAAATAAGGGAAATCAGAGCTCGTACGGAAAGATATAGGTGTTCATTCTATTCGCGCGCTATACGATATTGGAGCATTAGAGAACTGTGATGGTGTTTCAATGAACCCTCTGCCAGGCACTTAAATGAAATTTTCAGAATATCTATGTAGATGTAGATGTAGATGTAATTCTAGGAAACGTTAACGGACTCTTTAATCTGCTTTAACTTTCGTCAAGTCCTTTAATTGTTAAACAGGTACTTACTATTTACGACAAAAGTAACGCAGCACCACCCACGGAAATCGTGTTCTAACACATTTGGATCTGTGTTTGATGTGTGGCTACGCAGGGTTGCGGGCGATTGATCTAAGGAATCGAGAATAAGTATGTACTGGCATTTAAGTTTCGTTTGTTTGCGTAATTCGCGTTACGTAATCATTTTTTGTTAGTGGATTGACTGTGGAAACTAGATCAAGGAATAGAATTCTAGCTCTACAACTGATTAAAGTCTGTGCCCACATTTAAATTATTACTATAACCTTATGTCCAGATCGGGAAAACAAATATTTTTTGCTTGTAAAATGCGCTTGCTTCAAAACTAAACAATCAGCATATCTGATTAAATCAACATCTTATTGAGGGAGATACGCGCGGAGAATTAGATACTACTGGATTCTTTGTATTTTAATTCCCCCATGATTTAGTACTGCATAATTAAATAATTATGAAACTAAATGATTAAACTGTTCTTTTATTTATCTTCGATGTCCGCCCTAAACTTCCCAAATCAAAACATTTTTTGTTTAAGCAACGGCAATACGTTTGATTCACTTGCTCATATCACTATACCCACAACTTAAACTTTACGGTTACTAGTTAACGATTAACGATTACATTAAATTTACGGTAAATTTCCCGTAGAGTAATGCTTTAACTTTTAACAAATTTAACTTTTCTTGTAACGGATTATCGATTAACGAAGTTAACGATGCCCAGCTATGACCGCAAAAAGATCGCGTAAATCTGCCAGAACTCCCGCGTGCCGCCCGGCGGCACACAACTGTGACTGGCGCAACGCTGGAACATGCGGACACTCTCATTCGAGGTGACCGACGGATCACAAACTTCTCACGGCAGAACATACGTCTCTGTTGCTGGTGTTGACACATTCGTCCAGCAGCTGGGGTACTCAAGAGTCTCTGCCCACTGGGTTCCTCATCCAACCTACAGCCCGGATCTTGCACCCCCTGACTTCCATCCGTATCCCTCACTGAGGGATGCACTCCGCATGGATGATGCGGAGGTTATTGGGGCAGAAAAACGTTGGCTCTTGACGTCGACCGCTGGAATGGAACGATGCGAGGAAAGAGGACTCCAAGTAATGTGGCGTAAGGCCGTCCTATTGGACAGAGACTGTCTTGAAAAACAGGGCCGACTATTTTTCCGTTAGCAGTAGACCGAAGCTTACCTGTTAGCATCGCCTCACTCTTATTCGGCAGCATCTTCCTTTCGTTACTATATAGGAGTCTGTAGAAATAAATGGATGTTACTCATTACCACAGTCCAGAGAATTGTAAGGATGATGGTTGTAAGTAGGCTGTTTAGGTTTTTATGTTGGCAACGCCACGTAGCGCTCTATATGAAAATCACTGACTGTGCTGTGTGCAGTCTATGGCTGGTTGGACACATTGTTGGAATATCCGATTGTGTAGTGTTTGGCAGTGGATGTGAACATCACATAGCGTTGGGCTGTTGGAGGTGAGCCGCCAGCAGTGGTGGATGTGGAGAGAGAGAGATGCCAGGGTTTTGAAAGATTACTATAAGCGGGCGATCTGGACATGCGTCCGCCAGAAAAAGGAAATTAGTTAAGATGGTTGTCGTTAATCGACTTTTCAACATTATAAAGGTAAATACATTGTTTGTTCTCTATCAGAATCTTTCATTTGCTAACTATGCCAATCAGTAGATAGTGCCTTCAGTAGTTAGAATCTTTCATTTAGCTGGCAGTATTGGCGCTGACTGTACTGCAGTAGTTCGAGTAACGAAGATTTTTGTGAGGTAAGTGATTCATGAAAGGTATAGGCTATTGTTGGACAGGGTCATTTTTTGTAGGGATTATTGAAAGTCAGGTTGCGTTGCGCTAACAATATTGTGTGCCAGTTTAGTGATTAGCAGAATAAGTAAAGAGAAAACTGTTTGAGTACGTTGAGTTTTGCTCAGCTGTTTTAAAATCAAATAACGTACACGTTTACCAGCACAGTCATTCATAATTTTTGTATGGGGACGTTTCATGGTGTTTTACACCGTGATAAGTCAAAGTTAATTCCATTGGAGTGATTGTGTCGTCTTCTGAAGGAAACTGTTTCAGTTACAATTTAAGATGAGACTGATTTTTTGTCGTGTAATATTTGCTTTGTGTGCGTGTGATACTTGCTTTGTGTCTTTCTTTTAGTAAATGTTTATTCAGAGCCTTCATGCCCTCGTACTTAACAGTAAACGAGTTTATTCTGCACTTAGACTTACACTCATCACTGTCAACTTTTTGCTACCACCCTTTATATTTTGCGTACTGTAACCAAGCTTCACGGAACGAACTTCGATATCATCTGTTCATTTCACTGTTATTACTCACTATTCTGCGTTTCAGCAGTTTCCGGTAAACTTAACTGACACTGAACATGCGAACACAAAAAAATAGACACTGGAAATTAACATGTTGCCGCGACTTATTAGTTTTTAATTAATGGTGTGATAGCCGAATGTTACAGACGCAAAAACGAAAAGCTATCCGATAATAATAGGAATGCAGCTTTTTGTTACAATAAAGAATTACCATTCCAACAAAATTACTAAACCTGATTAAAGGGTTAGTTTACATTCAAACCCGCAGATTAAAATCATTCCACTGTAGAACCGGAGAATTCACCCCAAATACGAGCATTTTTTCCGGCGCCTGAAGATCTGGCAATCCTAGGGTATGCTAATTCCTTTAAATGCCTCACAACTACAAATATAATGGATTTCGGCCTGGTGAATGGTGAGGCTTGTTACCGGACCTCCTGGAACAATCCATAGCCCATGAAAACTTGGGGCGAGGTACTGTAGCACGATCCGTAGAAAAAGGGCTCGTGTTCGCATTGCATCAATCACAGTCTTTATCCTTCCGGAAGTGTACCTTCCTCCAGTAGCGCCAGTAATTCATCGTGCAGAAATTGGTGATACAAAGTAACAGTTAACATGTATGGTAAAGTTTATAGCATTGTGAGTATGTCACCGACTATTCCTACTCATGTGTATAGAGAAACTATTTTGAGGTTCAACCTCCATTATTGCTCGAGGATTTGCATCTGCACATACGTGCGTATTGGTATAATTTACTATGCCATCACTTGTGAATTCTGCCTCAGGTGAAGGAAAAAGGAAAAGTGTACTATTATATGAATTCGAGGTGTCTGTTCTTTCGGACATGTCTGAAAGAACTGACACGACGCATTCGTATAACTGATTCACCTGAATGGGCAATGGATCCTCCCTCTTCACTGCAGATGCACAAGCGCGTCCGACCTCCTGTGAGAATCTCGACGTAGTGAGCACGGAAACAATCTGAATCAGTCTTTAGGCGTTTCGGGATAGTCCGCGCAATTGCGATAACACTGTGTCCCCGAGGCAGCAGTAGCTAACGCACCTGTCTAGTAACCAGGAGATCCCAAGTTCGAATTCCTCTCCGGTACAAATTTTTCTCTCGTCTTGCTAGTTCCTCATAATGACCCGACACAGCTGACATCACAATCCCTTCCCTTTCCTTTGCTTTCTCCCCAACTCCACCTTCAATTTACAGAAAAATAAACTGGCGCTCTTTTGCAATCTGTTGTACAAGCCACTGTCAGATCTGTAATCGGGCATGGTACTCTGCTGTCCGAAGAGCTTGCACCTGTTGCAAGGATGAAGCAATTGCTTGTGTAGAGCGGATCACCCAAGAGTATACTTGATACCTATAGCAACTCCAATTCTTCTCACACTTGTTTCAGTATAGCAATCTACAAGTAACTATTCCTGCTCCTCCGTATCGAGCTTGTCAATTGCATGAGGTCTACCCGGTCCGTTATCCTTGCTGCGAATGATTCTATGTCTACAACTCGCTGGAATAGCCTGCTTGAACACATTTGCGGCTAGACGTCGCGTTGAGGATGTAATTCGCCATACATTTCATGGGCCTGGCAATTACCGACATTAGCTAACCCATAGGTAGTCAATCTTTTTCAGCTGCAACCCACCTTTGTCTCTACGTTAGCAGTAAAATTTTGAAGTCGTCCACCAGTTCCACAATAACGGAGATGTATGAAGAATAGTAACAACATATAATAATTACTTACCAAACACTTTATGCCAAAAAATTTGTGGAATCCTGATGAAAACGTGTTTAAAGCCCCCACTGCCTACCACCCACCACGAAACCTGGAACGGTCGCTGGTGAGCGGTAGGGACCGGGCTGGATACCACTGAGCTAACCTGTAACAGAATACCATGTCTGCCATTTCACTTATATACGTTACCTTTTGAAGTCGTCCACTGAATTCTTTACAGCATACTTTGCTGACAGTACACGGAACCAATAATCCTGTTCTGTTAACGTAGTGCGTCGGTAGCACAATGCCAACTGACTCGTGTAGCAGATCGTTGCACTGCTATAAACGGTACCAGCGCCACGAAGAGTGTGATGCTATTTACAACCATTCATAAACGGGCAGTGAATAAAAACAGAAAGACGGACTCCACCAATGAATAATTCACATTACCCGTAACAAGTGATACGGCTCATATCTCAACAGGTATTAGTTTCCCGACGTGTATTTATAGGTTATTTTCTTCCAAGTTTGATCAATACTACCTCATGTAGGAATATTTGACAATTTTTTCCGAAACACTCAGTTTCCAAGGAAATTTTTTCAGTGATTGAAGCAAAAAACAGTCACACAAAAACACACATACTGAAACTGGCTTCTTAAAATAAGTTGGACATCGATACAATAAAGAAAACTTACATGGAGTGCAGGGTAAGGCATCCATCATTACATAGTTCATTATGTTGGTTGCCTGACACTAGTTGGGCATGAAAAGCTGCAGCTATCAGCAGTTTACTGCTTTCAATGAACCAGCCCAGGATAATCCTAAAATGATTTAGAGAAAGGAATTGTCACACAGAAATGTGAAACCACTACACCTCTCGTTTCGTAGAATTCCACGACTGTCTGAACGTATTGAAATGGTCGTAATTGTGTATTTAGGTCCCTTTGTAGTCTTAATTTGTCTTAAAATAAATGATGTCTCAACGGTTCAGTACCTGTAAGGTTGTAGAAACATTTGAAGAGACTACCGCCAGTTCAGCGAGTAAGATAGCGCACAAGATCTCTTCAGGACACCTGATCCAGTTGAAACCACTGGACTACTAAATTGCGGGGGTATTAGTTACGACTTTTCTCTCTATGTTCCAGTTAGTCACAGACATTTTCTATGAAGATTTAGTGTTTTAACGGTCCACATCGTGCAGTAGGATACTTGAGTGCTCACTGAACCAAAGATGTGCGCATCTAGCCATGTAGAGACGGCAGGTGTCATCTAGTAGACAGGAGTCACAACAGAATACTCATATTGAAAATGTACACTATCCAGTGAAGAGTCAATGAAGTTCTGAAATCTACCGACATGGATGTAGAGCCTACTTTAGTGACATGTCCAGCTACGGTAGCATTCTCGTTTAAGGTACCATGGGATGAACAGCCAGATCTAGGTAGTTGAGAAATTGTCATTAGTTCAGTTACTGGGATCACTTCTCAGTTTTGGTTATTGATAACTTGATACCAGAGTCCAAGTTTAATGTGTACAGTGCCGAAGATGATCACTATGTATTCGAAAATCGATTCTGCTATTAATAAAACATCAATATTACGACCAACGCTGATATTTCTTTTAATTTAACATACATGGTCGTTGTGCACACAGCACTCCATGGAGTCGCCAATCAGTTCTCAATATGGTTTAGATCCGCGTAGTTTGGTGGCCAGAAGAGTACGGTAATCTGATCCTGGTGCTCTTCCGACCACGCACGTAGGCTGCAAGCTGTGTGACACGTTGCATTGTCCTGCTGGTAGATACCTTAGAGACGAATAAGCTGTAAGTAGGCGTCGACATTGTCCTCAAAAATAGACGCATACTTACGTCAATCCATTGTGCCTTCCACAATGACAAGATCGACCAGGGAGTGCCACGAAATCATACCCCACATCATAACGCTCCCTCCTCTGGCGTGGAACATTGCGACAGTTGTTCCAAGTTGTTTGTTTTCAGACGTTCCACGTTTCCAATTGAGCACGAAACGTGAATAATCTGAAAAGACCACCTCTCGCCAATCAATGGAATTCCAGTTGCGGTGCTGGTGTGCAGATTTCAGCTTAAGTCGCCAATGAACAGCAGTCAGCAGGGGAGCATGAAAGAGGCGCCTGCTCCAAAGACCCATACTCAGCAACTTCGGTGAAAGGTGGTTGAGGAGAGGCTGTTTGTAGCCTCTTGGTTATCTGAGCGGTCAGCTGATCAACAGTTGCACGTCTATTCGCCTTTACACACCTCCGTAGCCGTCGTTAGCCCTGTTATCCATGACCCATGGTGGACCACAGTTGCCGCGGCGCCGATTTTAGATTTTGCCGAGCACAGTATAGTTCAGCCATGGCTGCACGCATATAGCTCACAAAGGTCACCACTTCAGAAAGCCCAAAAGCCAATGATCATGCGCTTTTCGAAATGAGATGAGTCTCTCCGTTTCAGCTTTATGAAAACGATTGCTCTTTCCGTTTCCCCCCACACACGATTTATACTCCCTCCACCGCTAGTGCTCCAACATGCCATCTGTGACTGGTTATAGCCCGTTAACGTCGAACATATACAGCGATCGCATTAAGGAAACAGGACCATGTGGTAGAATGGGCAAACCTTAGTGACGAACAATATATAAATAAACATCCCGGTATATGCTTTATTTGAGTGCAACAACACGGCAAAATCACCAGGTATACCCAGTCTATATCTGTTGAGTATTTTAGTCAAGAGTAATTTCTATTGTGGGACTTGTCAGATACCTATTCCGTCATAGTCATCAAATTTATAGTTCCAAACTCCACACATCAAGGGCGCCTGATCTTGGAAGTTGTTAGAAAATACAACTACCCGATGTTTACATAACCAATTCGATATTATTATGATATCTTTGTTGCAATTACGTTACTTAGTTACTGCCTTTTTTGATAGCGAGAAACCTTAAAGTTATGTTCCAACAGAAAGAACACTCTGTGAAGTTCGATTTTTACAGTAATAACTCTTTCAGACAGACGACATACAATGGAATTACTAACATATGTAAAAAAGGCTTGCTTCTGTTTCACGGTAACTGTGTTTTTTAAGGAAATTTAGCAAGGTTTATGGTGCCAATGTTAAATAACCCAAATTTATATGTCTCTATTTTTGGAACCAATGAAGATAACACAATAATTTATTTACGGGGAACTTATCCATCTTATGTACGAAATGAGGGCTCAAAACATTCAGAAGCATAGAGTATCCTCTTTCTTCGAGCGGTTCTAGGCGCTACAGTCTGGAACCACGCGACCGCTACAGCAGCAGGTTTGAATCCTGCCTTGGGCATGGATGTATGTGGTGTCCTTGGGTTAGTTGGGTTTAAGTAGTTCTAAGTTCTAGGGGACTGATGACCTCAGAAGTTAAGTCCCATAGTGCTCGGAGCCATTTTTTTTCTTGTCCCCCTATTCCTCTACATGCGTATCCTTTCGGGCTGACCTTGTTTCATTGGTGTTGAACTCAGCAGTACATTGTGATTTGGCCAATCTTAATTTGTCTTAAAGTTGCTGTCTGTTTACAGTACTACAGATAGCTTCCTCGACTACTTGAAGAATAGATTTCTTGTGTTTAAAACACACTCCTGGAACATCAATATTCCTAAATTCACACTGTGTTTCCGTTTAAGATGGGAAAAGTTAATGTAGAGGTTTTCTGTCGTTTGAGAGTTTTTGGAAGTATCTGGCTGAAACTGTTTTCATCATATCTTCTAAATCATTTCTGTTATTCCTGGTAGCCATTCCATAATTCTGGTGAAGTTCATTTATTGTTATGTCACCTAGCCTAGCTTGTCATTCGATAGTTTGGCGGTGAGCAATTTGATTCAGTGTTATGAGATATGTTTCCATCCACTTTTGGACATAATGCAGGCAATAGGGTGGCCAACGTTGAGCTGTTTATCTCCTATCGAAAGGCAAAGTCTTCTACGTCTACCAATTTCATTGATATCTGTTGTGTCTAGACAAGACAGCCTAGACACAATGAGAGGAAGCCGAAAGGCACGCGCTAAGCTAAAGCAGGATGGCGTGAGGTCTGAAACAGGATACGTAATGAATGCTATACAGAAAAGTGCGTAGCTTCTGGAATACTTAACTTTAATCCATCCTTTTGGTACATCTGAAGATTGTGGCGATACAAGTGAGACTCTTTAAATACATGCAATGTTACTAATGGCGCCTTGCTAAGTCGTAGCCATTGACTTAGCTGAAGGCTATTCTAATTATCTGCTCTGCAAATGAGCGAGGCTTCGTCAGTGTAGTCGCTAGCTACGTCGTCCGTACAACTGGGGCGAGTGCTAGTCAGTCTCTCGAGACCTGCCTTGTGATGGCGCTCGGTCTGCGATCCCTGACAGTGGCGACACGCGGGTCCGACATGTACTAATGGACCGCGGCCGATTTAAAACTACCACCTAGCAAGTGTGGTGTCTGGCGGTGACACCACAATATCCGTACATATAGAGATGTGTCTCCGAAATTGGGAAGCTTCACATATACGAGGAATGTAAAAAAGAAGTACCAAATATTTCTGACTCAAATGGCTCTGAGTACTATGGGACTTAACAGCTGAGGTCATCAGTCCCCTAGAACTTAGAACTACGTTAACCTGACTAACCTAAGGAAATCACACTTATCCTTGCCCGAGGCAAAATTCGAATCTGCGACCGTAGCGGTCGCGCGGTTCAAGACTGAAGCTCCTAGACCCGCTCGGCCACTCCGGCCGGCAAATATTTCTGGGGTAACACAGATGCAAATTATATACTGTTTCACGCAGAAAAATGTGAGCAACATTATAGGGCTTGGTTGTAAAAATACGGAAATTTCGGATATTTGCTTGGAAAGTCTGCTTAGCAAAATACTGTGGGAGCTCGCTGCTCTTTATTTGCATTCCTACCCTAGATAGGAACGAAATGCAAAACGTCAAGCTAAATATAGTGAACTGTTATACTAGCTGAAATACGGCGCCGCTGTTTTTATAGCTGATGAATGAAAAAGAAAGCGATAACCTACTCAACAGATGTAAAATCAATGATTCGATGAGCTGGCTAAAATGGCATAATAAAAGGGCTCACCATCTGCTTAGCTGAAAACAAAAGCGTGTGCGTATCAGGAAGAGGCTGGTCTTATGCAAGATGGTGGAACAGTTTGTGGGGCGGCGGGTGGAATTATTGTTGTTAAATGTTCCAATTATTTAGAATCTTATTTATGCTGTCTTTCGCCGTCCTCAACACTGGCTCTCTAACTGCAATATTGGCAACCAGAAAGTGATTAGCAAAACGTGAAGCCTGTAATTAGAATTCCTAGTGCCCACCTCATCTGAGAATACACTTATAGTTACAGCTTATAGCTCTGTTGAATTAGGAGATTGTCTGGGATTTATAATCAAAAACGGTCGTGAAAAAACGTTCTGTATTCTGAAAGTCACAGATGAAAACAAAAGAATCCACACAATCTAACTAACAGAACAGTTCAGAGTCTAATGCGCTGATGCAACTATAAATGTCCAAATTAAATGTTTAAATGAATGCTCGCCATAATTTGATGATTAGGTTCATCAAACGCCACGCTAAATAATGGTAGAATGTTTGTCCCGCGGCGGCACGTGAAAATACGACAATACGCAAACTGAAGATCGATAATTAAAGTCATCCCAGAATTAACACTTCACTCGAAAATGATTTCATGGTTACGCGTATCCCGAGTAACTTAATACGGCATCTGAGGCTGTTTGTAGCAACGATACCGACGCGACGCGACTCCTGACACAGATGGCGTGCTATTCAGCGTCTGGAGAGAACTGGGGCCTTGCTTTGTCGTGCAGCGTTCTTATATATAAAGCCGCGGTGCGGACGGCTTAGGGAACGCCTGATCAAATCGGCTCTCCCGACTAGCCGCTGGGCTAGTAATGCACCACTTTAAGTTATTGAATAAATTATAGCTTCTTTTGCTGATGGCCGATGAAGCTCTCTATTTAAATGTGCCTTCAGCACACAGGTAAGTAATCATAATAAAAGTTTGACGTGGCTAAGTTAAATATTTTGGGCGAGAGTTATACACTGCACGCAGTAGACGAGCTCTGAACTGGCCCTTTGGAGATACGCTATCGCTATAGTTTTACAGGTATTCAAATGAAACTTCTCACATCATTATGGTTATAGCGGATCTCCATTCTACTTAAATATAAACATTCTAGCCTTATTTATTAGCCTACTTAATCTATCTTGCTTCCTTAATTTTTAAGACAAAAACCAGAGGATTATAAATTCCAATTAAAATCTTAATTTGTGAGATCCAGAAGACTGTTTCTATTAAATTATTATTGAAAAGGAATCTAAGTATAAATTTTTAAATCCCTAGCTCTTTTCTGTTGCGCCAATAATTTTTACAGAAAAACGTCCAAATTTCGAAAATGGTTAAAGTTATTGAACTGACATTCAACACATGTTGCATCAAAGAAGGACTGAGATATTGCACTTACCTCACTTCCACTGTCTAAGAGACAACGTACATTGATACCCAACATATTCACTATTATTATAGGGTGGCTTATTCTAGGTTGTACAGGTGGTTACTCAAACTCATCCAATAGTCCCTTTTGGATTTGTCTCCAACTAAAGTGATCGACATCTGTCTTCATTACATTTAGGTCAAAGTGTGTAGGGGCTTCCTGAATTACATTTTCAGCTGCCTTTTCCAGTCGGTCTATTAATTTCAAATCGAAACACCGCACGACTTCATTACATTTAGTTCGCTGAACATGACCCAAATTACTGTAGTGTGAGCGATTCTGTGCCTCCAGACCGGGCATAACACTAGTTACAGCTAAACCACTTTCACCATTATCGTCGGGTTCCTTCTCAAGTGACAACTGGTCACAGCTACTGGGTCCATCGACCCCCAACAGACTACCCTCTACATTCTCACTTATCTCCTGTCCTAAATCTATTAGTACATTATCAACATCCTGCACGGGCACTTTAGATAAGAGCACATCACCCTCATCGTAAATATAAGCATGAATTTCTTCTGCTTCTTTACCTGACAATTCAATATTTTGTAGCTCCTCCCTATCGTTACACTGCTGCGCCTTCTCTTTCTCTTCCCACTTAGAAAGCGTCTCTAACACGGTATCTATCAAATTGTGAGTGATCTAATATTTCTGTTGTATCCTTAGATGCTACCGACACATCTCCACATGTTCAGTTTGAGTATTCTGATCTGTCTTACCAATTATTATAATTACTGGCTTAGGAAAAGTAACCACCTGGTGAGCGCCAGTGTCCTCATAGACGGGAACTAGTTTTCCTGCCTTGGCCTACTACTGCTTCCTCTATTTCCACTATAGTTAACTGGCACAGCATTGCTTTCCGTA
The DNA here is from genome assembly GCF_021461385.2 of Schistocerca piceifrons. Lineage (NCBI taxonomy): Eukaryota > Metazoa > Arthropoda > Insecta > Orthoptera > Acrididae > Schistocerca > Schistocerca piceifrons. The sequence continues at coordinate 780,089,385 of NC_060141.1, forward strand.
CTGTTGTTTACCTGCATAATTTTGTTTGGAACAAAATTACTATCATTTGGATGCCATTGCTGGTTCTGATAATTATTTCTCCAATTCCTACCTCTCTTAGGATGGCGAACACCTACTGTTCTGATCTTTACATTGCCATTTTGCTCGTTCCTAAAATTACTACTATTGTTATTAGCATTTCTGTTGTTACGTGCTTGCTCCTCATTGGCAGCAACACGTTCTACACGTTCCAAATATTCAATGAAACGATCCAGATTATCTCTAGGGGCAGATATAATTCTAGTTTGCCAATACCATGGCAGTTTGGCTTCAAGACCTAGTATAATCATTTCCGGTTTTAGCTTTTCGTCCAAATGTGACAAACGTGATATCCATGACCTAGCAAACTCTTTAATAGATTCCTTGCCTGCATTGAAGCGTTTTCCACTCCAAAATTCTCTCAACACTTCATTCTGCTTATTGCTAGACCAATACTCATTAATGAAAGCTATTTTAAACTCCGCTAATGTTTTACACTTCAACATAACATCAGCTGACCAATGCATGGCGTCACCTGCTAAATGGCTTCTAATAATTGAGATTTTCTCTCGTTCAGACCAAGTTGGTGGAATCACATCTTCAAAATCGTTCCAGAAATCTAGCCGGTGGATATTTTTATCTGGATCGAACTGCAAGAACTGTCGACACCCGATAAAATCGGCGTTTGCAGCTACAACTTGTTGCATACTACCATTACCAGAAGTTACTGAAGCTAATTTACTCTCAATGTTAGCAATGTTAGTACTGATATTTTCTACTCTCATTTCAACATTATCTACTCTTTGCACAATATGAGTAGTATCAGTTTTGATTGCGTCTACTTCTGCTTGACATATGTTTACTTTTATATTAACATCTTTAAACCTATCTGAGCACAGTTCAGATTCCGCCTCGATCTTTTCTGTTAACTTGTGCTCCAGCTTCGTATCTTCCATTTGGAAGTCTCTGCGAACCTCAGCAACTTCGGATTTTACTGTTTTATACATTTCAGAAAACAGTTGAGCAACCTTTTTCTTAATATCCTCATGGTTGTAGTCAATTTTATAATTCAAACTATCCAGATCCTCTTTCAACTTATTGCAACTAGCCTTGAAGGAATTTTCTATTTCAGCTTTATTGGATTTTAATTTATTGTCCATTGCCTCAAACCGTTTATTAAAATTGGTTTGGCTGGCCACAATTCTGTTATATTCCTCAATTATATCAGATTTTAATTCAGCTGTCATTCTAGCATTACTGGCTGACATTTTTGCATTACCGGCAGCTATTGCTTGTATTATAACATTTAAATCAATAGCCCCAGCATCTTTGGGTTGCTCACTAGCTGGCTTTTTATCACACTCAGGTGACGAAAAACTAGCTCCAACACCAGAATCATGAAAACTAAACGAAACTTCTGATTGATTAGTAATATCTAACTTCTCCTTCTTAAACTCTACCACCTCTGTCGACTGATTCATTTGTAATTCGACAGAGAAACTATCATCCAATAAATTAACATTTTCTGCTTTCTGCTTTACTACATGGGTCTCTATTATTGAATCATTGCCCTTTCCCACACTACTATCAGGTGACAATACTTCACATTTTACTTTAACATTACTACTTTCATGCATATTTACACTTGAACCGCTGTCTGGACTTACAGTCCCCTCAACAGACATAGGTTCTGATTTAAGATTAACCTCAGTGCCTTTTGGCGGTTCCATCGCCGACAGTTTTTTAGTGAAGGTTAGTAAAATTTTTAACAGCTTTTTAATTAACTTAGTTCCTTCTGCACGACGTATGGCGTTGCCAGCGTGGTGTACCAGGATTACTGATCCGACGCAGCTCGCTGAATTGGAGACGGCACTCCGACGGCTGTTGTGTGTTTGCGTGGCCCGCAACTGCAGGCGCGGCTCCGGCTGCTCCGGCGGACGACTGCGGTGAGGTGAAACTGGCTTCTCGCGATGCCCGCAGTGCCGCTAGACTCTGTGCCAGCTCCGTCAATCCAGAAGCGTCGTTAATCCAATTACGTCGTCCACATACACACGTAACTTTCACTGTTTTATTACTCAGTTGCGTGTCGCATTTCACTCGCGAATCCGAATATTTAAAATCACTTTCACTTCGCTCTGTTTGTTTTTTCTTTTTCCCGGACGATGCACCATATGTGGGATGGCGGGTGTATTTTGTTGTTGTTGTATAAATGCTAGAATGTTGAAACACTGCATTTCCCGGCCGATGCACCATTTGTGGGGCAGCGGGTGGAATTTATTACTGTTGTATATATATTTGTAGAATGTTAAACCAGTTCCTATTATTTAGAACGTTTTTTATGCTCTCTTTCGCCGTTCTCAACACTGGCTCTCTAACTGCAATATTGGCAACCAGAAAGTGATTAGCAAAACGTGAAGCCTGTAATTAGAATTCCTAGTGCCCACCTCATCTGAGAATACACTTATAGTTACAGCTTATAGCTCTGTTGAATTAGGAGATTGTCTGGGATTTATAATCAAAAACGGTCGTGAAAAAACGTTCTGTATTCTGAAAGTCACAGATGAAAACAAAAGAATCCACACAATCTAACTAACAGAGCAGTTCAGAGTCTAATGCGCTGATACAACTGTAAATGTCCTAATTAAATCTTTAAATGAATGCTCGCCATAATTTGATGATTAGGTTCATCAAACGCCACGCTAAATAATGGTAGAATGTTTGCCCCGCGGCGGCACATGGAAATACGACAATACGCAAACTGAAGATCGATAATTAAAGTCATTCCACAATTAACACTTCACTCGAAAATGATTTCATGGTTACGCGTATCCCGAGTAACTTAATACGGCATCCGAGGCTGTTTGTAGCAACGATACCGACGCGACGCGACTCCTGACACTGATGGTGTGCTATTCAGCGTCTGGAGAGAACTGGGGCCTTGCTTCCTCACGCAGCGTTCTTATATATAAAGCCGCGGTGATGACGGCTAAGGGAACGCCTGATCAAATCGGCTCTCCTGACTAGCCGCTGGGCTAGTAATGCACCACTTTAAGTTATTGAATAAATTATAGCTTCTTTTGCTGATGGCCGATGAAGCTCTCTATTTAAATGTGCCTTCAGCACACAGGTAAGTAATCATAATAAAAGTTTGACATGGCTAAGTTAAATATTTTGGGCGAGAGTTATACACTGCATGCAGTAGACGAGCTCTGAACTGGCCCTTTGGAGATACGCTATCGCTATAGTTTTATAGGTATTCAAATGAAACTTCTCACATCCTTATGGTTATAGCAGATCTCCATTCTACTTAAATATAAACATCCTAGCCTTATTTGTTAGCCTACTTAATCAATCTTGCTTCCTTAATTTTTAAGACAAAAACCAGAGGATCATAAATTTCAATTAAAATCTTAATTTGTGAGATCCAGAAGACTGTTTCTATTAAATTATTATTGAAAAGGAATCTAAGTATATATTTTTAAATCCCTAGCTCTTTTCTGTTGTGCCAATGATTTTTACAGAAAAACGTCCAAATTTCGAAAATGGTTAAAGTTATTGAACTGACATTCAACACATGTTGTTTAGTATTACTCCTGACATGCTAGAAACATTTTAGGTTATTTACTTGATTTTCAAAGTATTGCGCAACATTTATGACGTCAGAGCTAGTCACAGCGGACTGGTTGGCACACAATGGAAAGACTGATGTGCATTTATTACGACGTGAGTAGGCTGCTTCCCTACAAGTTGAATGCTTTATAAACAGTAACGCCGTTTGTGTTTGTGTTTATGAGTCAATGTGGAAACTACAACAATTACAGATCTGACATACTGTTCTGTTACATTAGCTTTAGGCTATTCGCGACTGGCAGCAGCATGAAAAAGAGCGTCAACTATTAGGAAAAATACAATTAACCCACCGATGATGAAGACACATCTCAGCAACGTAGACAAGTAAAGGAGAAATGAAAACATCCACTGCTGAAGGCAGTAAAATTTCAAATCATTATTACGTACGCAACTGTTGCTTGAGATATAATTTAAATACTGATTATCGATTACTGAAGCAAAGTCTATCGTAACACCAAGGAACAGACACGTTGCTTTAACCTATATTAATACCAAGTAAGTTAAATATTTATATACTTATGACATACAACAACAGCAAAACATTAGTCATTTCTTGCTGATTCTACACATACCATTTAATTTTTAAGAAATTGTGTTTTACGATTCCTGTTAGAAATCAATATTTCGAATGTTGAAACCAGGTAACTGATCAACTCTTATGTTTCTCTCATGAATATGAATGTGTAACAATTGCGATGTTAGTAGTGGTCACGTACGACCTACGTCTTTGACTAATTCCCAGACTGTACCACATATTAGTAACAGAAATTGTGGTGAAATACTGAAATTCAGTTTCGCGACTCGTTTTGAATGTAAAGTTCCTTCAAATAATGCTACAGAACAAAAGATCATATTCTGTACTTACAAATGTATACCAATTGCGTCAGGTGAATATGATAATATCACATTCTTCATAATCTCAGAAAATTTACAGACACGTAATTGAAACTCAAGTTTTGAAACTAGTACAAAAGTTCCTTTAAGATTTTAAACATTACTTCGAAGTCGTTTTAAATGTCGTAGGAATTACATTTCTTTTATTTTGCTAAGTTGTCAGAAAGAGTCGCGAAAACAAGTGGGATCAAGAATGGTTCCTACCACATTAACATATATTCCGACTAGTGCAATATAAAAAAGGAAAAGCTTTTTTGATTGGTAACTAATACAGATTATAACAGTCCTAGCCATCTATCAGCCTAATGCTCAGTATCTGCGAACGTCTTCCGAAAGTAGCTTTCCAACAGTGTGAAACATGGCTGATGCTTGTTGTTACTGTGAAATTCTTGTGTTCTGTGTTTGCGATACAAAGACTGTTGTATGAATACATCGGATGACTTATCTATATTTACATAGTACAAGCGAACTCAGAGACCCGACTCTTGGAATGCCTTGCACCAACGTAATTCTTCGTATGCTACTGTGATTTGTTGCGACATTAATTGGGGGTCAGAATTAATTTCGTTGATCGCCCTCAAATACAGAAAACGTCAAATACTGAATACAAAGCATTCCAAACCTCTTCATAATGTCCTTTGCTACGTCTCTACCCCTTTCAAATTTTGGATCCTTCAAGCGTTCCCCTTCTTCCCCTTGCTCTTCTTCTTGCTTCACATCCTTCACTCAACCCACTCCCCCTTTAATTTTATTTAGTTATTTAGCAAGATTACGATCGTCGGACATTCAATTCCAACAACCAGACATTCTACATTTTTTTTACATCCAAACGATTCTATATATATATATATATATATATATATATATATATATATATATATATATATATATATATATATATAAAAAAGTGGTTTAGGAGGAAATGTGTGTGTTACACATTCCTCCTAAACCACTACACCGATTTCACCCAAACGTGGTATACATATCACTTACTGTCTGGAAGGCATCGCTGTGGTGGATTAACCAGCTACCTGTCAAAGCCGGCCGGGGTGGTTGAGCGGTTCTAGGCGCTACAGTCTGGAACGGCACGACCGCTAAGGTCGCAGGTTCGAACCCTGCCTCGGGCATGTATGTGTGTGGTGTAGTTAGGTTTAAGTAGTTCTAAGTTCTAGGCGACTGATAGCGAAGGAGTTTTGCGAATGTAGTTGTTTGGAGAATGGGAATCGCTAAGACACATGGTAAATGGGACATTCTGTTTCGATTATGATGGCATGAAAGGAGTTTAATCTCTTATGTGAGGTTATCGGGTGCCTGCGTACCGAGGAGTAGCTGAAGCAGACATAGTGCGTACCAATGACGTAATTTTTATGGCCACAACCACCCTAACTGGACGTATGAATCACAAACATGGTGATACCTATGTGTGTTGCAGGTGTAACAAACACAAGTATTCATGGTTAATTCTAATCGTCTTGTGTTTTCACTACTTGTGCGATGGTAAATTACATCAAAATGGTGGAGGTCCAGTAGAACGTATTTACGTGTCACTTCCTGTGGAAATTTGTACCGAAACTTTCTGAGGGCACAGAGGCAAACGGAAATCTTCTGGCACATTACTACAGTCTCCTCTGCCCAGCTAAACACTCATACAATGTTACACCCAAGTTATTCATTGTTTCCTGATGTGGTATTAGAATAACTGTCTAGCTCTATGGGGTGCAGTTGTTCATGAAATTCTGCACTTATTAATTTCTGATGGGATACTATGATTACTTTCGATACAGGTTTTCCTCTAATATTACCAATGAAGACAGATAAAAGTTCATCAGAACAAGTATTTGTGGTGTAGTCCAAAGAGAGAGGGGCTAAAGCATACGGCACCTCTCAACGAAACCATAGAAGAGTGCAATGGCTGCATGCCGCACCGACGAATGAGAAACGCCGACATAGCGTCCCCTCTTTCATCTTCCGACACTCCACCGCCGCCGATGGTCTACTTAGGGCTGAGGAGAGGAACGCTCGACCCAGTTCGCAGTCAACGATCAAGACGACAGCATCATCGCAGATAGGCCACCAGTGTATTGAGTGTCTTATGCAGAATATTATGTGAACAATATGTTTATTGTTCTTCTACTGAAGAGTCCTGTAAAGGAGTATGTATCCAATGATACTTTAACACTCAGAAACAATTGTAAGGACTCAGAACATTCCTGTGAAATTGTAGTGTACGAAGTAAAGCAAATCTTCAGATGTATATTATAATAAAGCAAAGTAGAAGGATTTGTCTAGGAGAAAATGTGTTAAACTAAATTTAAAACTTGCATCGCTGCCTTTCAGGTATTTTATGTTATTGGGCACAAGATCAAAAAATTTTGTTGCTGCATTTTGAACTCCTTTCTGAGTCCCTGACAGCTTTAACAAAGGAACATGTAGGTCCTTTTCTCCTTGTTGTGGTGTTGTTAGGTGAATCGCTGCTCTTCTAAAATTGTGTTGAATTACGTATGACGAATTTCATTAGCGAAAATATGTATTGTGGTGATACAGTTAAATCACCTACCTCCTTTAAGAGGTACGTATATGACGTCCAACTAGTGTATTTTTGTATGGCACAAGAGTATTTATATCTTAAGGTCTGGTACATAGGTAAAGTTGGAGGTGGTCTGTCTAAAAATTATTTTTGTAGAAAGGCAGATCCGAAAAATATCATCGACATACAGAGAAAACAAAAGTGGGCCCAGTAATCACCTGTGTCGCACTCCTGAGAGAACATGAGTCGGTTGATCAAGTACCTTTCGAACCACTTCAGCGAAATATGTGAGCTATTTAACTGTCACATTTTTCTGAGTAAAATGGCAAATTATACCAGACATGGACAATCTTTGTTGATCTGCGGGCCTCCTCATGACGCACAAGCAGCGCTTCTAGCGTATAAAGCAAAAGCATAGAGTTCTTAGTATTTGTAGGGTAACGCACTAATACGCATGAAACCTCATTCCCGGCACGCAATGCTAGCTTACTATATCTCAATACAGGCGTTTTTTGTAGACTAAGTTCATTTTGTTTTCACCTGAGATTTCTTCTTCTGATTGAATTGAAACAGAACTCGGATCGGATGCGACTGTGGCCTGCCGGTTAGCCACCAGGACTGTTTATACATACATCAAAAAAAGTTTTCATCACCACAGTTCCGAATGTTCCGGAACATGTGCAGAAAATTGGAATAGACATCAACATAAACATGACTTCCGCCCTTTATATTGCTCATGAAAGTCACACATTGCACCTTGTAACACCGTACAGCGAGATGTTCAGAGGTAGTGGTCCAGATTGCTGCACACACCAGTACCTCTAATACCCATGTGCACGTCCTCTTGCATTTACGCATGCCTGTACTCGTTATGGTATACTATCTACAAGTTCATCAAGGTACTGTTGGCCCCCCACGCGGGATTAGCCGAGCGGTCTTGGGCGCTGTAGTCCTGGACTGTGCGGCTGGTCCCGGCGGATGTTCGAGTCCTCCCTCGGGCATGGGTGTGTGTGTGTTTGTCCTTAGGATAATTTAGGTTAAGTAGTGTGTAAGCTTAGGGACTCATGACCTTAGCAGTTAAGTCCCATAAGATTTCACACACACACTGTTGGTCCATATTGTTCCACTCATCAACGGCGATTCGGCGTAGATTTCTCAGAGCGGTTGGTGAGTCACGTCGTCCATCAACAGCCCTTTCCAACCTATCCCAGACATGTTCGATAGGGTTCATGTTTCGAGAGCATGCTGGCCGCTCTAGTCAAGTGATGTAGTTATTCTGAGGGAAGTTATTCACAAGATGTGCACGATGGGGCCACGAATTCTCGTCCATGAAGACTAATGCTCCGACAATATCCTGCCGATATGGCTGCCCTATCGGTCAGAGGATGGCACTCACGTATCTTACAGCCATTACGACGTCTTCCCTGACCACCACCAGCGTACGTCGGCCCCACATAATGCCACCCCAAAACAGCAGGGAACCTCCACCTTGCAGCACTCACTGGACAGTGTGTCTAAGGCGCTCAGCCTGACCGAGTTGCCTCCAAACACGACTCCGACGATTGTCTGGCTGAAGCAATATGCGACACTCGTCGATAAAGAGAACTTGATGCCATCCCTGGGTAGTCCATTCGGTATGTTGTTGAGCCCATGTGTACCCAGCAGCATGGTGTCGTGGTTGAGAAGTTGGACCTCGCCATGGACGTCGGGAGTGAATTTGCGCATCACGAAGCCTATTGCGCTCAGTTTCAGTCGTAACACGACGTCCTGTGGCTGCACGAAAAGCATTATTCAACATGGTGGCGCTGCTGTCAGGCTTCGACCGAGGCACATTCCGTAGGTAATCCGTAAATAGCGGTCATCCACTGATGGAGTAGCCCTTGGGCGGCCTGAGCGAGGCACGTCATCGACAGTTCCTGTCTCTCTGTATCTCCTCCATGTGGGAACAACATCGCTTTGGTTCGCTCCGAGACGCCTGGACACTTCCCTTGTTGAGAGCCCTTCCTTGCACAGAGTAACAGTGCGGACGCGATCGAATCGAGGTAATGACAGTCTAGGCATAGTTGAATTACAGGCAGCGCGAGCCGTGTACCTCCTTCCTGGTGGAATGACTGGAACTGATCGGCTGTCATACCATCTCCGTCTAATAGGCGCTGCTCATGCATGGCTGCTTACATCTAGGCGCGGGTTTAGCGACATCTCTGAACAGTCGAAAGGACTGTATCTGTGATACAACATCCACAGTCGACGTCTATCTTCAGGAGGTCTGCAAACCACGGTGGTGTTAAACATTTTTGATGTGTGTCTTTTTAGAAATATCGGGCATCCCATACATCTAAATTTCAAAAGGCTAATTAATCTTTCGACACCTCAAGAAACATATCGATAAATCGACATATATACGGAAGAACTTTCGGGATACTGTCACATAACAACACCGGCTTCGCATAGTAAACATACTGCCGGTCTCAGAGCTGTATATTTAGATACTAATTTATTATAATTTATTATTAGATATTCTGTACATCAACAAGCTAGCATTCTGCCTATCCCGCTTGGAGCAAGTACTGAAAGGAAAACGTTGCACGTTCATGCTTGGCGGTAACCGTTTTGCCAACAATGGTAACTGCATGTAAGTGGCACAATAAAAGGTGTCCGACGGGTCTGTTGTTTCTCCCAACGAAAACTACCTTGAAATTGCTGTATCAGAATTGTGTGGTGAAGCTTAACATTGCAGTTTCTCTTGGTAGCACCGAGCGCCGATTACATCAGCATTTCCCTTCACACTTCACCGCTCACATCAAAGACCAATCTTCTCATTTAGTTTTTTGTTCATCATTTTCAGCAACTGTTTCGGAAGAAAGCCCAAGGTGAAGAAATAGCACTCTAGTTGCGTTAAAATTTGTGTTTTTAACGCAACTGCTTTGTTGTTTCTTCACATCGGAAATCTTTTTATTCCATCACCCCCTCCCCCCCCCCCCCCTCCACCAACCAATGAAATGGAAATTCTTCTTTTGTGCCACATATACGTATTTCACATAGTCAGAGAGAAAGACTGGCCGTGATGAATGCTCAAAAGTATACTGAAGAGCCAAACAAACTGGTACACCTGCCTAACATCGTGCAGGGGCTCCGCTTGCACACAGAATGGCCGCAACACGACGTGTCATTGACTCGACTAATGTCTGAAGTAGTGCAGGAGGGAACTGACACCACGAATCATGCAATTCTGTCCATAAATGCGTAAGAGTATGAGGAGGTGGAGTCTCTTCTGAACCGCACGTAGCCACACTGTAGGAATTCTGGACGAGTTAGCTATTGCATTGTCGTACTGGAATTTCCCAAGTCCGTCGGAATGCAAAATGGACATGAACTGATGCCGGATGTTTACGTTTCACCTGTCAGAGTCGTATCTAGATGTATCATTGATCCCCTATCACTCCAACTGCACACGCCCCACACCATTACAGAGCCTCCACCTGCTTGGACATTTCCCTGTAGTTATGCAGTGTTCATGGATTCCAAAGGTAGCCTCCACACCCGTACGAGTCAATCTACTCGGTACAATTTGAAACGAGACTCGTCCGATCAGGCGACATGTTCCCAGTCATCAACAGTCCAATGTCGGTGTTGATGGGCCCAGGCGAGAAGTAAAGCTTTGTGTCATACAGTCATCAAGGGTAAAGGTGTGGGCCTTCGCTTCCTAAAGTCCATATCGATGATGTTTCGTTGAATGTTTTGTATAGGATGGGCATATGGGCATGCGGTGGACATTATGGAATGAATAGGATAGTATTTAGATAAAGGCCATTTACTGGCGAAAGCATGTTGAAAGGGGTCACATAAGCCTAGGGAGGTGAGGACAAGGCAGAGGGTAGAGTTTGGCGAAACATAGTTCGCGAAGCTAACGAATGTTGTTGTCTGTCAAAACTAAGTCCACAGTGCCGCAGCACCGGGGGACGCGGGAAGGTCTACACTGCTACAGAGCGCGCGTCCGATTTGCGGATGACCAAGAATACAAGAGAGCGGGCCCAGCGACGGGCGGCCAGGTATATTCGATGCACCACGCGCCTTCCTCCGCATTCATTGGTCGGGATCGAGAAAACCGCGGGGGCGGCAATGCAACTTTCCACAGCGTTGCCTACTAAGCGACGCCTGAGACGGCGTTACCTCGTAAGCACAAGAGGGAAAAAAAAATGGTTCAAATGGTTCTGAGCACTATGGGACTTAACATCTGTGGTCATCAGTCCCCTAGAACTTAAAACTACTTAAACCTAACTAACCTAAGGACATCACAAACATCGATGCCCGAGGCAGGATTAGAACCTGCGACCGTAGCAGCACAAAAGGGAGACACGTGATGAAGGTGCCCTTCCTTGGTGCTGACTTCCTGTTACTAGACCGTGGGACGAAAGAATTCACAGGTAGCTAACACTGCCGGCCGTGGCTTGGGCGCAATGGAAAAATGAAGTTACCGTCTGGAAGCACATATAATAAAGTAAAATCCCATAATGACTGGCTCATTCTTTACAGTTTCGCACACTCACACCTGTTATGGGCCCAGCTTCGAAGTCTGCAGCAGTTTGCGGAGGGGATGCATTTTTGTCACGTTGAACCATTCTCTTCAGTCGTCGTTGGCCCCGTTCTTGCAGGATCTTTTTCCGGCCGCAGCGATCTTGGAGATTGGATGTTTGACTGGGTTCCCGATATTCACAGTACGCTCGTGAATTGGTGGTATGTAAAAATCCACACTTCATCGCTACCTCGGATATGCTGTGTCCCATGGCTTGTGCGCCGGCTATAGCACCACATTCACACTCACTTAAATCATGATGACCTGCCATTGTAGCAACAGTAACCGCGCACCACTTGTGTTCTTATATAGGCAATACCGATCGCAGCGCAGTGTTCTGCCTGTTCGGATACGCATGCCCATACCAGTTTCTTTGGCGCTTCATTGAAGAAAGACTGATTCACAGAGTGAAAGTAGAATTATGTTCTACTACAATTTCAAAACAACAACTTCAAATATGTAAGAAGAATTGTGGGTAAAATGTAATACAAAATGAAAATGTCAGCTCTCGAGATTGGTGCTTTGATATCGATACATCGATATGTCTGGGGAAACGTTATCGCCATTGCAGATCGGTACTTTTTGGAAAAAATATCGATAAGCTCGTACGTTATCAACAGCCCTGTTTCCTACCTGTGAGGCAGACAGGCAAAATCTTGTAGTTCATTATTTTGGCGTCACGACTGTCGATGATATATTTCCTTTGTGCTACCTCACTTGACTTGACAATGTTGACTGGAATATTCTCTTTCAAATTCTGAAGGTGGCAGGGGTAAAATACAGGGAGCGAAAGGCTATTTACAATTTGTACAGAATCCAGATGGTAGTTATAAGAGTCGAGGGGCATGAAAGGGAAAAAGTGGTTGGGAAGGGAGTGAGAAAGGGTTGTGGCCTCTCGCCGATGTTATTCAATCTGTATATTGAGCAAGCAGTAAAGGAAAGAAACGAAAAATTTTAAGTAGGTATTAAAATCCATGGAGAAGAAATAAAAACTTTAACGTTCGCCGATGGCATTGTAATTCTGACAAAGACACCAAAGGACTTGGGAGAGCAGTTGAGCGGAATGGACAGTGTCTGGACAGGAGGATATAAGATGAACTTCAACAAAAGCAAAACAAGGATAATGGAATGTAGTCGAATTAAGTCGGGTGATACTGAGGGAATTAGAGTAGGAAATGAGACACTTAAAGTAGTAAAATAGTTTTGCTATTTGGGGAGCAAAATAACAGATGGTGGTCAAAGTAGAGAGGATATAAAATGTAGACTGGCAATGGCAAGGAAAGCGTTTCTGAAGAAGAGAAACTTGTTAACATGGAGTATAGATTTATGTGTCAGGAAGTCGTTTCTGAAAGTATTTGTGTGGAGTGTAGCCATGTATGGAAGTGAAATGTAGACGATAAATAGTTTAGACAAGAAGGGAATAGAAGCTTTCGAAATGTGGTGCTACAGAAGAATGCTGAAGATTAGATGGGTAGATCACAAACTAATGAGGAAGTATTGAATAGAATGGGGGAAAAGAGGAGTTTGTGACACAAACTGACTAGAAAAAGGGATCGGTCAGTAGGGCGTATTCTGAGGCATCAAGGGATAACGAATTTAGTATTGGAGGGCAACGTGGAGGGTAGAAGTCGTAGAGGGAGACCAAGAGATGAATACACTAAACATATTCAGAAGGATGTAGGTTGCAGTAAGTACTGGGAGACGAAGAAGCTTGCAGAGTGTAGAGTAGCATGGAGAACTGCATCAAACCAGTCTCTGGACTGAAGAGCACAACAGCAACAAAATCGAAATGTCTGGGGAAAAGTTTTCGCCGTTGCAAATGGATGCTTTTTGGAAAAAATATCAATTATCCGGTACGTTGCCAACAGCCCTGTTGCCTACCTGAGAGGGAGATAAGTCTCGCAGTTCATAATTTTTGCCCCACGATTGTCGATTGTATGTTTCCTTTGCGCTGCCTCACTTGTGTTCGGCTGCCATTAGAGTAGCTTCCCTCTTCCCCCGCCCCACGCCCACACCCTATGGCCGGTGCTGGTGGCGGCCTGGTCGTCGTGCCCTAGTTGCGCCACAGGGCTCTGTGTTTTGTCCATTGTATATGGCAGCGCGTCCGCGGGGCAGCAGTGGCGCTGCTGTCGCTGGATTGGCGAGTCGCGGAGTCCGTTGCAAATGTGGCTACGGCCGCAAGCCCCAGAGTTACGGTGCGGCACGGCCGGCAGCCTGCCAACTTATTAACGAGTCGGCATGGGAGTGGACCAGTGGAGCAGTGGAGCAGACCCGCGGTGCCACGCTGCGCCTGGTGTTTGCGACCGCAGCGGTAGGAGAGGCGCGGCCTAGCGAAAGCGATCCCGGGGCGGCTCCAGCGGGCAGCAGCTGCTGGCTTCCTCCAGCCTACCCGCGGTTTTGTTGTTGCGCTTCTGTAACTCGCCTCACGTTTCCATCCCAGCGAGCGGCGAACGCTGTGGTGGCTGTTATCGACGAGGTTGTGCAACTTTTGAGCGACGAATGGAGGATAGCAGGCACGCTTCATTTCGACACGCTGTCGCTACTCGCTGGAGTGTACACCTCTGTATCACGTGGCAGTAGCTCTAATTGAACAATGAATACAACGGCATTCCGTAGCGAACGAATGCAACATGGTTTACTACTACGACCTATGGTTTGAGCATGAAGTCTTTCACTGATTACGGAACTTTATTTCTATTGCTCTAGCTACAGCTATGCGGTTTGTTGCAAATGGCAGCTTGTCTTATGAAGTTTCTCACAGACATACTTCCACATGCGATCTGTTTGTCGCCTGCAGAACTTCGGAGCCAGTATTTCCCAAATTGCTTGATACCGTTAACCTGTGTATAGTCAGATGTTAGCTAGTCCTACCGTCAACCCACTTCCACCGCTGACCCCGGCCTCAACCATCCACATCTTCCAAATGAAAAAAAAAGTCTTTGAACTCCTTCACTTTCAAAATGACGGCAGATAGAGATTTATGGCATTTATCTTTTATAGATCTCTCATTAAATTACGATCTAATGAGTCAATTATACAACTGGCATTGCTTATTTTTAACATGTAATCTTTGTAGTGTGATGTCACAATTTTCAGTGCATCACGAGTCCTGTCAGAAACTCCTGCAGACAAAATAAAGGTAACTGTCGACATTGAGGATAGAAACTAGTTACAAAATGAGCTTCCTCTCCACCACTACTGTTCTCACCGACATTTGTTTCACTCATGTATTGCATCTCATTTGAAATCAACCAAATTAAAATGTGTGCACTACACTTTGGCCTACTTTCTGAAAACCACTGTATTACTCGGCTCCTTACTTCTTAAAGAACGAAAGTTGGAACACTTCAGGCTGCCAATGCTTTTTGTATGACCATTGTCACTAATAATGAATAATAATAATAATAATAACAATAATAATAAATTAATAATAATAAATAACACCGTGCAGGCCCTACCAAAGCGTAGCAGACATTACATAGTTATTGTTGTGTTGCATTGTCAGTTAGTTTGTTAACTATTCAATAAATGTTCAAATGTGTGTGAAACCTTATGGGACTGAACTGCTAAGGTCATAAGTCCCTAAGCTGACACACTACTTAACCTAAATTATCCTAAGGACAAACACACACACCCATGCCCGTGGGAGGACTCGAACCTCCGCCGCGACCAGCCGCACATTCCATGACGGCCGCGCCCTAGACCGCTCGGCTAATCCCGCGCGGCTGTTAACTACTGCGAAGTGAATAATGAAGCAATATCTGGTTCATTGGGAATACGTTGTACAATTTGCAGGGGGCATTTTCATGTGGTGATTAAGCATATTTGATGCCTACGTTTCAGTTTTACTGTCATAGATACATGGTAAAGAGTGCAACATCTGGAAATAGGTGGTGTAGTATGTTGGGAAGGTAATGTTCGCACTTTCTTACGCAGACGGTAACTCCAACAACACTGTGACACATATTGATTTCATTATTGGTAACTCCTGTAATGAGCGTTACAGACTCATGAAGCAGTATTAATAGTTCATATGTAACAAAAATCGTTGAGTTTCATGATTGAAATACTGTTGAACCCTTACTCCTCAGAAAATGACATGTTACCTCTCCGGCGGTAATTACCGCCTAGGTTTGTAGCAACAACAACTGTACATATAATAATTTTTTCTTGTGATTTTCGATAAATTAGTGTAAGCAATGTTTTGATTTCATTTCATTTTCTTTTCGTGTCATTATGTTAAAGAAACTGTAAGCAACTTTCGATGTGAATATTACTATTTATGTCAAATTTCAAGCAATGCTATAACAGAATTGAAGTGTAACCCATGTTGAATCTATTGTAACATGTTTAAAATTGTAATTGTGCGCCTGGTCCATAGGTAGGAAATGTATTAGGATATGTAGAATGCAAAACCTTTGGTGAATACCCTGTCTGTAGGGGAGCGGTAAAAGGTGGATGGCAGGCGAGCGCGGGAAAATGCACATGGGCGCGGCACGGCATAACGGGCTCAGTAGTAGTAGTCGGAGTTGGGCATCGGTCTGAGAAACACGCTCTGGATCGAGGAGGCTCTCCTGGAAAACGTGATTTCATTGAGCCTCGGATGTGCCGTTTCCGACGAATATACAGCATGGCTATATTCCATAGGCACTAAATGGAAAAGGATTGCGACGCTAAGAAGAAGCAAAGTGCCGATACATCAAGAGCCATAGCTGTGATTGTATGTGTGCTGTGCGCCTCGCCATCTCGCCGCCCGCCAACCGCCGCATCGACACGAACAGGTTTAAACATTTAGTACTGTATTCGTGTGGACCAGTGTTACTTTTGTTCCTGACTGTTCAATAACAACTTAACTCTTACCAGAATTGTCCTATCATTTAATTATCCTCATCACTAACCTAGACAGGGTCCTTTCCACATGTTGTGCAATCCGAGTGTCCCGAAATGAAGATTTAAAGTTTATGTTAATAAGAATTACCTGCAGACCTATCTATGCTAGAATGATGTTTAAGGAACTTTATTGTTAATGAATATACAAGTAAAGAACATAGGTCTGACAAAGTTGGAAGATAATGTTGAAATTGGTTTAGTAATGAAGTTTAATTAATTTGAGACAAAAATAATGGTAGTTAAATAAGCAAGAAATAAGACAAAAAGAGTAGTAATTCATATATTGGAAACCTTGAGTGCTTAATGAGTTCAATAGTCAAAGAATTTCAATACAGTGACCATTACAGTTTCAGGGTCCCCGCCCCTACCCCCCCCCCCCCTTTTCTTTTCTATTCATTTAAATTCTGAAGTGTGCTGAACTGATTTGACCAGCAAAGTTAAAGTTAATATGAAACCAAAATTCATTAGTGTTTTACCTTTTTCAAAATTGATATTGTATGTGTGTTTCGAAAGTGCTATTTCTAGGGTAACCTATGCCCGATTTTAATCAGATCAATAGACAGTACGAAGTTTGCAGTAAACATTATAGTGTATTGTTGTGTATTTATGGCTTGTTCATATTAGTACAGAAAGTGAGATTATTAGTTCAGTAGATTTTCGGGTCCTAAAATTTACCATATTACGCAGTGTCATTACGTGTTGTTTTGTATGAACGTACATCAACTTGTACTGGGAAGAAACTCAGTTAATGCCTAATTAGGCTGGCGACCGTATTATTAACAATTTGGTAGCAACTGCTGTGTTGTTTCTTGTCCGTCCTAACGTGTAGTTGCACTTCAGACTTGCTTGACGTATCATTGTTGTTACTGAGTGGGTGAAAGTCTGATTTGGCCTCCATTCTGGTACACGCGGTCAACATGTATACCAAAATCCTTTCTTATAAGGTGAAGCCCGTCAACTTACCATAGTACAGGCTTTAATAAGTATCGTGCGCAGTAGCGTAGTGTGACAGGTTGCGACCCACTGGTCTAGGCGACACTTAATACCTCTCCATGTTTTTGACAACACACTATTAACGCTATCGTCACTTACCTGAGGTCTTCTTGCCTTCTCATCCATACTACAAGTCTCTTTACACTTCTCACACCACCCTTTGACGCTCTTCACATATTATTCCAGGAAACGAAGACCAAAAAAGTCGAATAGGGGAAAAAAGTTCGTGGAGTCGCATTTTTTTTTTTTTAAGCGTAGTAGTAGGGGAGGTCGACGAGCAACATACAAGAAACAGAAAATCCTGACAGGTGGTGTGTGAGTGTGTGTTTGGGGGGGGGGGGGGGGGCAGAAAGGGTTAGGGTGAGAGCGGAGTTTAAAGTTCGTTTATTTTATGTTTTTTGTCTGCATAACTCGATCGAAACCGTAGCTTCCATCGAAAATACATTCATGGTTCAAATGGTTCTAAGCACAATGGGACTTAACATCAGTCCCGTAGACTTAGAACTACTTAAACCTAACTAAGGACACCACACACCTCCATGCCCGAGGCAGGATTCGAACCTGCGACAGCAGCAGCAGCGCGGTTCCGGACTGAATCGCCTAGAACCGTTCGACCACAGCGACTGGCTTCTTCAGTATAGACAATCCCAAGTCCGTGCTACATAGAGAGTACAAGTGAAGTGAATAGCGTTGACGCTGCTATCCAAGTCGCTGATCTTGAAGCTGCTATTGAGCTCTTCCGTCACCAGCCGGTCACAAAATTTATGTCCTCTTCACTTTGGGACCACTGCTGTCGCGTTGTCGTCCTGGAGTTAAGTCTGCCAGCGTGCGGTTGGCTGACTTCTTCTCACAGCCTTTTCTGTTCTATCGTTGTCGACTAGCGTGCTGGAGCTTGACTTTAGACAGTAACATTGACCCCCCCACCCCCCCTCCCACAATAGCGACGGACCGTCGTCGTTTTGGGAGCACGACAACGGGAGGGGAGGCAGGAGCGTGGACGCTCGGATGGATCGGAAGCTGCGGCTGCAGGGGACGTCAGACTTCCGGTCGTACCCCGCCATCCGGTCTGCGCACTGGTCCAAACGTCACCTGGAAAACGGCCAGAAGGGTCCGCGTCCATGTCCTGAGGCTCATACCAAGCAATAGAAGGTGTCGGCCGCTACGGCGTTGGCAGGTCTAGCTCTATCAGTATGACGGAAGGAGGCGAAGGCTCCTTCTCCATGGAGTCGTTCCGCGGTGTCGTAAAGACATCCTCTGGCAGCTGCTGTGGCCGCGCTGTCCTCGGGATCCGTGGATCTGGGGGAAGAGATACAGATGGATCACTTTGCACATGACAGTGGCGAATTTGAATGTGATATCGGCGCTGCAATCACTCTTTGACTGAAATGAGATACATGCAAGCGCCAAGTCGACAAATGATCTCGCCTCGCACCCACCGTCGGGTGCCGCTAAAAACGCTGAAAACCACAATATGGTGCGGTGTGAAGAAATACTTGCGGCCTTCCTTCGGCGCCGGATGCTGAGGAGGGTGGAGCAGGTGGAGCAGCGTCCGATGACGGTGGCCATGAAACAATTTCGCCGGCGATGGTCCATTTCGTAGATGCGAACGATAGGAGGCGAGAAGCAGTTGCAATGCTTCATCCCTGGTGTGGCTGGTGCGAATTTTGGCCATTCAGACAAAACTTTCCGCTTTGCCGTTGCACTGTGGGAGCAACGGTGCGCTAGTGAGATGCTGTATGCCATTGCGTTCACAGAATGTTTCAGATTCCTTTGACGTGAACTGAGGGCCGTCGTCCGATACTACGACTTCAGGCGAACCTTCGAGGCAAAAAATAGAGGACAATGCCCGAACTGTGCTACGTGACGTTGTCGAGTTCATTGGCACAGCAAAAGAAAGTTTGCTACAATAGTCTACCACAATCAAACAACGAATTTTCCAAATAGGTCCCGCAAAGTCTATGTGCACACGTTGCCTCAGGGATTGCTACTCAGGCCAAGCAGAGAATTTTTGTCGCGGATCGGACTAATTTTCCTTACATGCGTAACACTTTGACGTCATCTGTTCTATTTGGGTGTCCATACCGTGCCAAGTATAGTGTTAACGCGCTAACTGTTTCGTACGAACAATCCCCTAGCGTCCTTGGTGGAGTAACTGCAAAGCTTTGGGGATCAACAAACGTGATTGTTCACTGTCATTCTGAACAAGAATCACACCTTGCTGTACAGCGAGGTTATGCCGACGACCAAAGTATCGGCGCACAGCTGATTTCTTTATACTATTCAAAGAGCGAGTCCAAGATGTGTGAAGGTATTGTAGCAAAATGTTAAAGTAGGAATCAGCTTCCGTGGCCTGTGCAGTTTTCTTGTACTTCAGTGGAAGGGACTGAAGCAGTTCAGAATCGTTAGCGACGAAGAGAAAACAAGATGCAGCAGAAGCGTCGAAGTCTGTATCAGGGCCAATCGGAATACTTGGAAGTGCTTCCGCATTATCATGTTGAGCTGCAAGACGATACACAATATCGTACTGGCATTGAGACAACAACAAAGCTCATCTTCTACTTTTGTAGTCCTGTATTTTTCAGCTGCGTGTAATATTACGGTATATTGATAATTTTTCTTATGGACCGCCTGACAGCAAATGAATAAAACACAATGTTAGTGCCATACGCGTTTCGCCTTTTTTTTCTGCAAGGCATCATTAGTGGCCTGGAATATGTACATATGTTTGCTATTTAATTTACATTTTTGTCACTGTACCTATAGGTTATAAACATTTCTGGTGGTTGGTATTTCCTATTAAGTAGTAATGTTTTGAACTGTACTTACAGGTTGCGTGGACAATTTCTTACATATTACCCTCCTGTTTCATTTTTGGTGTTGTTCTTCTTCTTATGAATGCCAATTGGCGGTTGTTTCCCATATCCACAGCACTATGGACTGAACGCTTGTTTCAATGCAATGTTTTGGTTTCTGTTGCCGACTGTCAAATGTTTTTGCCAAAGATCAAATTTTATTGCCAAACTTTCGAGTATAATTGTTAAAGTATCTGTGATCTGTTTGTGTATGCATTTGTGCGTGCGTTTGTGTATGTATGTATGTATGTGTGTGTGTGTGTGTGTGTGTGTGTGTGTGTGTGTGTGTGTGTGTGTGTGTTTTTAGGTTTGTACAACGTTGCTAGGCCCGACTGGAGACGCATCCGCACCTCACCCCCTCGTCGCAAAACACACATAACTTCAACGACCAAAACCGAACGTTCATGCCCTTGTATAGCCCATCATGCCACATCAAAAGCAGACGCTATAAATGTAACCTGTATACTGTAATAACAGCTTAATTCTATTCATGATTACGTGAGCTACGTTTAATCAAGTGAATAAGACACAAACGCTTGCTTGAGATGTATGAACCTTTAGTTTAGAGGTGGTTTAAGTTTTGAACGTATTATAAGATTCTCTTAATAAATATTTTTTTTACTTGGTTCTTCAGCCCGTCAGCTCATGTGTTTGAAGCAAACCTTGTGTTTGACTGAGAGTAACTCTTTTATAATTCCTGCTGAAGAGACAGGCCCATTACCTTTTGTTCTAAGAAGACTTGATTTCATCTGGAACAAAGTCAATTAAGTTTTCTACATTTTGTATTCTTCAGGGCCAGCAGCACTGTAGATACCTCGTCAAGAATTTTGTTTGTATTGTATCAAGACCATGATTTTTGTTGGAGATTTATTCAAGAGTTTTACAATTATGTGATAAGGTTATTTAGGATGCATTGCCATTTTCAAGTGATCTGCAACGCTGTTAGTATACACAACTTTACAGCATATATCTTACTGGTTTTGTAACAGTGTGTCTAGCACTTATTTCCACATATCTTTGTTAACGTTGCAGACGTCAAATATTTCTGCGTATGGTATTTCTAACGTAGATTAAGTTGTTTTTGTTTACGTATTTTTCTCAACAGTAGATGTTATTGTTGAGATATTTATGTTGAAATTTTCGTTCTCTGTAAATTTCTACAGCTCAGCTCCAAAAATCAACGATATTCTATAGCTACACATTTATTTTATTCACTTATGCAATTGTGTGGTGGTTAAAGATTCTTTGTATCGGTTTTTGTGGGTGGTCCTTGTTTCTCAAGTTATGTGATACCGTGTTCTAAAATTTCGACGAAGCTCTCAATAAAAATTTTATGCTCGAGTTCAATCTGTTCATTTAGGTTGGTTGGTTTGTGGGATTAAAGGGACTAGACTGCTACGGTCATCGGCCCCATTCATTTAGGCTTTAGTCTGGGACATGTATGTTGGTGGTTTTGTTTTAAGGGAATTGGTTTTGTGTTTTTATGTGGTGGGTGATTAGGTATTAAATTTTAATAATCAATTTAGTTTTTCTGTTATGTTTCCTATATAAGCTTGTAGAATATATGTGATTTTTCATTTTGTTGGTGTTTCTCATGTTAGTTTTGAACCCACGTAGGTATGGGTATGTGTGGGATTTTTATATATCATACATGTATGGCTGATCATAATGGGATCAAAATTGTTTTGTTGTGCTCTCTCTGTACAACAGGTAGCTTATGTATTCTGCTAATCGTTGTATGAAAATATGCATCTTTGTGTGCTGTTGCATGGCAAGATTTTGTAAGTACTCGACTCACTGTTACAAAACCAGATATATGATGCAAAACTGTATATACTAATAGCGCTACATAGCTGCAGATCGCCTGACAATGGCAATGTAACTGAAATAAGCTTATCGCCTGAATGTACAATTCTTGAATAAAGATTTTAAAAAAGGGGCGTGCTGGTATAATGTAAATAAATGTTTTTTACAGTTCCGTTTTTATCACACTGTTTCATCAACTCGCTGGCGGAAATAGCTCTATATATACACACACACGTCACCTAATTCCCCCAGTTCCCATATATTACCGGGAAAAGGGCGATGAGCTCTGACGCCACATACAGCCACAGCCCATATATGGGGGGGGGGGGGGGGGGGCACACAGCATGCCAATTGGAAATTGGAACTGGCCACTGTATCCCTCGAACCACTCCATTACGCTACAGGGCTTGTTGGAAAGTACCACTGCCGTCGGGATACATGATCGTCATGAGGGCGTGTACGTGATCTGCAAACAATGTACGACACTTCTTGGCCATCATGATGCCTTGCACGAACTCCACAGGACCCACGGATGCCCGTCTGAATGTTCCCCAGACAATAGTGGAGCCGCCACCAGTTTGCTCCGCACTGGAGCACACGTATGAAGGAACAGTTCACCTGGAAGAAAACGGATTGGCTCCCTCCTATCGACATCATGAAGAAGATATCGGGATTCATCAGAGCATCCAACACTCTGTCACTGCGCCAACGGCTACAGACGCTTGCCACGTGTTCATTTCAGCTGTAGTTGCTGATGTGGTTGGCACATGCATGGGTCGTTGGCTGTGGTGTCCCTTCGTTAGGAGTGTCTGGTACAATGTGTGTTCCAACACACTTGTACTCCACCCAGTCTTTAAGTCTGATATTAGTTCCGTCACAGTTCCCGCCGGTCCTGCTTTACCGGTCTGCCCTGCCTACGAGATCCGATATTTCTAACGAAGACTGGCCGCCCAACGCCACGACGTCTGGACGTGGATTCAACTTGGTTTCGACACAAGTTGGAGACAGTAAGCACAACACTCTTGTAACATCCGACAAGTCGTGCAGTTTCCGAAATAGTCATGCCGAGCCTACATCTACATCTACATTTATACTCCGCAAGCCACCCAACAGTGTGTGGCGGAGGGCACATTACGTCCCACTGTTATTACCTCCGTTTCCTGTTCCAGTCGTGTATGGTTCGCGGGAAGAACGACTGTCGGAAAGCCTCCGTGCGCGCTCGAATCTCTCTAATTTTACATTCGTGATCTCCTCGGGAGGTATAAGTAGGGGGAAGCAATATATTCGATACCTCATCCAGAAACGCACCCTCTCGAAACTTGGACAGCAAGCTACACCGCGATGCAGAGCGCCTCTCTTGCAGAGTCTGCCTCTTGAGTTTGCTAAACATCTCCGTAACGCTATCACGCTTACCAAATAACCCTGTGACGAAACGCGCCGCTCTTCTTTGGATCTTCTCTATCTCCTCAGTCATCCCTACCTGGTACGGATCCCACAGTGATGAGCAATACTCAAATTTTTGTCGAACGAGTGTTTTGTAAGCCACCACCTTTGTTGATGGACTACATTTTCTAAGGACTCTCCCAATGAATCTCAACCTGGTGGCCGCCTTACCAACAATTAACTTCATATGATCATTCCACTTCAAATCGTTCCGCACGCATACTCCCAGATATTTTACGGAAGTAACTGCTACCAGTGTTTGTTCCGATATCATATAATCATACAATAATGGATACTTCTTTCTATGTATTCGCAATACATTACATTTGTCTATGTTAAAGGTCAGTTGCAATTCCCTGCACCAAGAGCGTATCCGCTGCAGATCTTCCTGCAATTCGCTGCAATTTTCTAATGCTGCAACTTCTCTGTATACTACAGCATCATCCGCGAAACGCCGTATGGAACTTCCGACACTATCTTCGAGATCATTTATATATATTGTGAAAAGCAATGGTCCCATAACACTCCCCTGTGGCACGCCAGAGGTTACCATAACGTCTGGAGGTGTCTCTCCATTTAGAACAATATGCTGTGTTCTGTTTGCTTTAATCCAGCCGCACAGCTGGTCCGATATGCCGTGGGCTCTTACTTTGTTTTCAGGCGAAAGTGCGGAACTGTATCGACCGCCTTCCGTCACTATCTGCCCTCGGCTAAGCTCAGATAGATCGTGCCCCTTCCCCATTCTACACACGGACAGGACGCTCAGTAATACTACATGCGCCGTGTGTGGGTTCGACTAGCAGTCTTTCCTCACCAGACGACGCTGCTATCGCCTGGACCGGTTTATATCGATAGTAGGTCGGTGGTCACAATGTTCCGGTTGATCTGTGTACTTTACCTACCACCTGGGACAGTATATCATAAGTTTCCATAACAAGCAGTGGATGTACGTTTGATCAAACAAGGAAGTTTTTTGTCAGCCACACACTAGGCAGGTCCCAGTCCATCTAATTCCTTCCGCGTGACAGGCGAGCGCTGAGTTGGGGAGTGCAGGGGCCTATCCGGCAACCCCGCGACACACTTCAGCAGCCCGTTCTTCACCCTTGCGGACAGGCGAGCCACCGCAGGATATCCTAGGCGCGCCGTAAGCTCGCGGGTCTAGCGAGGCTAGGCGGGCCGCAGCCTGCTGGAGAGCTTCCAGCGGAGAGGCGCATAACTCTGCGCCTCCAGGCTTCCCGCCGCCACCCACCTCCCCGCCGCGGGCCGCGCAGTCGTAAATACGGAAGCGCTGCTTCTCCTTCAGCGGCGCGGAAGCGGCGGATATATTACTCCAATTTGCAGAAGGAAAATGCTGCATCCCATAACTTGCCAAGCTCCCGTCTCAACCTCTCTCCCCCCACCCCCTCCCCTGCCTAACCCTACTTCTCCCCATCGGAATAAAGTTCTTCCGCGGAAGGGGGAATTTGGTAGTGGTGAACACAGAAGGACTTGCACAATTCAGTTTTCTCATTCCATTACCTCGTCCTACTCAACGTAGACGAGCTTATGCTGTCGTGATTACAACATTGGAATGGTCGTCGGATGAAGATCTGCGAAAAATAAATTGTAGGAGCCGGTAATGCGTATTTTCGAACCAATGTGAATAGGTACTAGTCTTGCAATGAAGAGAATGTCATTGGATGAAATACACGAAAAACTGTTAGAAAAAGGATGAACTGGTTGGCATGCCAAGCACCAAGTTTAGAACTGTCAGATGGAGCAGCAACTACATAAATACTGATATATAACACGTATTACTGAAATTCTAGTGAAAGGGGTCTCAGAAAGAAAAAATATTGGCACATACATTAAAAAATATTATACTCTAGAAAATCAGGGAAAGTGCGAGTAAAATTCGCGTACCAAGGGTTCCTTACCAATTTAGTTGTGTATATAAATAGGTCATCCGTCGCGGAAATCAAGAGTTTGATCATTTTTTACTGTTATCGATATCGACATTGCCAAGATATCGGTCCAGTGAATTACAAGACTTTCTAAAATGAGAAAAAATGTTTCATGTGATGTAATTACAAATATACAGTTTTTATTTTCCTTCCTTTACCTGTAGTGCGAAACCTCGGTTCTTGCCAGATTTCATGTTCATAGGTCAACGTAAAATACCCTACAGATCTTTTTGAGTTGACGAGTGGCCGCATCTTTTGATAGCATTACCCTAGAAGGTTAAATTTTGTACACCGCTAAGCGACCATTGACTTCAGTATTCGACATAAATTTCAATTTGATACATGTACGCGTTCCTGCACAAAGGGGTCTTAACAGACCGACGGATAGACAGTATGTTAACTAATATCAATCTTTTTCATGTGATGTAATTACAGATTGCAAATTTCGAACTTTCCCCTTTAGTTGTAATGTGGCACCTTGCTTCTTTCAAAGTTCATGATCATAGGCCAAGGATAAATACTGAATAGTCTTTGATGAGTGAGTTTTCAAGTATCAAAATACATGCAATAATTTCCATACCTTTTTATTTCTTAGACTTAAAAGCTTCAATACTTTTCACGTCAAAGGGGCCCTAGACGGTAATATGTGACATAAATTTCGACATTACAGCCCACCTGTTCTTCAGAAAAGGGTTTTCAACAGTCGGAGAGACAGACCGATAGATGTACAGGCAACACAGTAATCCAATTAGGGTTCTGTCTTTATCTCCTGAGGTACGTAACCCACAGATACAATGATACACTGTCAGAGATTGCAAAATATGCAGAAAAAGTGTTACCGGGATTTTTAAAAGGTCTTTGTTAATCTGCTAAGAAAGTAGAACGTAAACTTCAATCTTGCTTCATGTGAATCACTAAGAAATAAAAAGAAGAATACAAGTCATATACTTTTACTGAAATCACATACCACAGCTAATCCCTCCGATAAAATAATATTTTTGTATTAGTAATTTGTCTCAGATCTAAATGAGTGAAAGATCTCTTAATGCTACACGAACTGAACCAAAAAAAAATAGAAAAAAGAAAAACTAGTTCACTTCCATACACCTCATTGATAACATCTGTTTAAATTTCTGTAATTGTGTGTGGATAAACGTGCGGTTTTTCGAATGTACATAGAGCAATGTCGGCGCTTCCCGGTGATCTAAGCTCAGTGAGATATTACTGTGCTAACGTAGTAAGCATGACGTAAAATACGATGAACTGGCTGCTTAGTGTTTATCAGCTCTGGGACAATGCCAAATAAATTTGTCGAAATAACCCATTCGAAGAAGACTTCAACCTGGACCAAGCAGTCTGCAAGAAAATACATATGCATAAAGTTCGTCTGATTCTGCACAAAACGTACGACACAGCATTTGGCAGACGGTGTATGTACCTGGATGCTATGCTTCATGTGTCACTGCACACTTCTTAAAGACTTTTAGAGTACCCCCATCGAAGCTATCTATTATTCACTAAAGAGGTAGAAGACTTACGTTTCAGATTAATCCACAGTAAAAGTACGAAAAACAGAAGTTTTCTAATATGCAACCACTAACCCACTACTACCGAGAACATTTCATGGTTGACTGAAAGAACTATATTCATTTGTT
The DNA here is from genome assembly GCF_021461385.2 of Schistocerca piceifrons. NCBI lineage: Eukaryota > Metazoa > Arthropoda > Insecta > Orthoptera > Acrididae > Schistocerca > Schistocerca piceifrons. The sequence goes on from NC_060141.1 coordinate 780,116,609, forward strand.
CACAACGTCAACTCGCGGCACAGTGCTTTTGGAAAGAAATCTTTCTTACAGCTTCCTTGTGCGCTGTAACTAATAAGCAAGTCGTGTACGAGACACTAGACGATAGCTTTCCATCCTTCTCTCTTCCCTGCCCACCTTCACACCTCTCTAGTGAATGACAGAGCATTTCAGCGTGATGACATCTTTTACGGAGATAATTTGCATCATTTCGTTTCTACAAATGTGGAGAATGGTACACAACCACCCTGAGGCAATGTGCTCACATGATCGTACATTATGCAGGCTGTAAACTTACAGACGATCATAGTCTCAGCTCGAACAAGTAAGGATATACTATCAGCAACAGTTGTTCAAACAGCGTATGTAATATCTCAAAGAATGAAAAATTCATGAAGGGTAAAAATGTGTAAGGTGACTACTTTATTGGAGGGAAACATCACCGTAAGGTATTGAAACCGAAATCCCATGCTCAAAATTTGTGACCTCGAACACTTAGATGCGAACTAAATGAACTTAGCACAAAAATCGCCTATCCAAAAAACAGTTAAATAAACCATCCAATTGCAAAACTAAGCATCTCAGCTCCGAAAACATTGTAAAGGTTGCGTATTCTAGGTCTAAGGGAGTAACTTTGGTTAAGCGAAGAAACAAAATTACCACATAGTATGGCGATAAACGTGGATAATTCAATGTCTTGACCTGTTGTTGTATTTCTCTCTGCTCAAATTCATTACAGGTTCTGAACAATAAAGTTTTTCTTACTGACCTAATAATGTTACATATATTCGCTATTCAGAGTGCATGCATAGGATTTCAGTGAAGCCGTCAAAATAAAGTGGAACGGAACAATAAGCACATGTGACTAAAGCCAATTTTTCACAATCACCAGCAATTCTATATGATCAGTCAACTATCAGACGGCACAAAAATTACAGTTTCAGGTGATTATGTAATTAGTGTTGTGTTTAGCAGTGGACTGCTTGAATGCAGAAGTGATGCTGAATGTGATACACTCAAGGGTCAAAGAAACTGGTACCCCTGCGTAATATTGTGTAGCGCCCCTGCGAGCACGCAGAAGTGCTGCAACACAACATGGCATGGAATCCACTAATGTCTCAAGTATTGCTGGAGGGAATTAACACCATGAATCCTGCAGGAATGTCCATAAATATGTAAGGGTACGCGGGGTGAAGATATCTTCTGAACAGCACGTTGCAAGGCATTCCCAGATATCCTCAATAATGTTCATGTCTGTGGAGCTTGGTGGCAGCGGAAGTGGTTAAACTCAAAAGAGTGATCCTGGAGCCAGTCTATGGCCATTCTAGACGTATGGGTTATCGTGTTGTCTTGCTGAAATTGCCGAAGGCCGTCGGAATGCACAATGCACAAGAATGGATGCAAGTGAGCAGATAGTATCCTTACGTACGTGTCACCTGTCAGAGTCGTATCTAGAGTTATCAGGGATCTCCGACCAATCCAACTGCACCCGCCCCACAGCGTTTCAGAGCCTCCACTAGCTTGAACAGTCCCCTGCTGACATGCAGGATCCATTGATTCATGAAGTTGTCTCCATACCCGTACACTTCCATCCGCTCGTTACAATTTGAAACGCCGGCCGCGGTGGTCTAGCGGTTCTAGGCGCGCAGTCCGGAACCGCGCGACTGCTACGGTCGCAGGTTCGAATCCTGCCTCGGGCATGGATGTGTGTGATGTCCTTAGGTTAGTTAGGTTTAAGTAGTTCTAAGTTCTAGGGGACTGATGACCACAGATGTTAAGTCCCATAGTGCTCAGAACCATTTGAACTATTTTTGAACAATTTGAAACGAGACTCGACCGACCAGGCAACATGTTTCCAGTCATGAGCAGTCCAATGTCGGTGTTGAGGGGCCCAGGCTTTGTGTCGTGCAGTCATCAAGGGTACACGAATGGGCCTTCGGCTCCGAAAGCCCATATCTATGATCTTCCATTGAATGGTTCGCACGCTGACGTTGATGACCCAGCAAACAAATCTGCAGCAGTTTGCGGAAGGCTTGCACTTTCATCAAGTTGAACGATTCTCTTCAATCGTCGTTGGTTCAATTCTTGCAGGATCTTTTTCCGGTCGCAGCGATGTAGAGATTTGATGTTTGTCGGATTCCTGGTATTCATGGTACACTCGTGAAATCATCGTACACAGAAATACACACTTCATCGCTACCCCATCGATGCTGTGTCCCAAAGCACGTGCGCCGACTACAACACCACGTTGAAACACACTGAAATCTCGATAACCTGCCACTGTAGCAGCGGGAACCGATCTAACAACTGCGCCAGACACTTGTCTTATATAGGCGTTGCCGATCGCAGCGCCGTATTCTGCCTATTTACATATCTCTGTATTTGAATACTTATTCCTATACCAATTTCTTTGGTCTTTCTGTGCAGCTTTGATGCAAATAATGTCCACATTCTGTTTCAGTCGTTTTAATACATGTGAAACTTAAAAAACTGATAAGTACTGAATTATTACAAAATACGTATGTTGTAAATACAATAAACTGCAAAGAAAGTCAGTATACTAAATGGTGCTCAGTGCAGATCGCTGTCAAAGTGGAATAAGTGTAACTATTTACCCGCAAACATTAAAAAAAGTCACACACACACAGACTTACTTATGTTAGTGCATAACTGAGTTGCTGCACACAAATAAACGGTACCAGATAGTGGCTTTGATTTTCTTTATCATGACATAACGTTTGTGACACACAAACTTCTAGAAATCATTTGATTATTATTCTGCTTACGCCGATCCTTCAGATAGTAGGTTGAAATGGCTCTAAGCACTATGCGACTTAACTTCTGAGGTCATCAGTCGCCTAGAACTTAGAACTAATTAAACCTAACTAACCTAAGGACATCACACATCCGTGCCCGAGGCAGGATTCGATCCGTGGACCGTAGCGGTCGCTCGGCTCCAGAATGTAGTGCCTAGAACCGCACGGCCACTGCGGCCTGCGATTGTTCAGATAGAGATACTTTGTTTAAAACGCCTCAGTCGATATAAAATGTGGAAATATATATAGAATGATTGTACTGTTATTTCTGATTACAACATGTGGCTATTTTCTTACATTAATGCAACAACTGAGCATTTAGATAATTAGTAACTGTCAGCGATACTGTGATACTCGTATTCTAATTTGTAATATCTGTTAAATTAATATGAAAACGTGTTTCCAACGGTGCTTTTGAATTTTGTGTACCTTAATTAGTTTAGAAGTTGTAAACTGACTGCACTCAGATAAATGGTTTAAAGACTCTGTGAGGTGGAGATGACTGCGAGACTAACAACTTACTTGGATGGATAACGAGGGTAACATATCATCAGTGTCTGAATCCATTACCTGTGTTGATATGAGAGGTGATATCTACGATCTGAGAGTTTTCAGTTGTCTATCATATTTACATGAATTTCACGTACGACCGAAGCCATTGCTGAATTACAAATTGTCACAGAGAACACATGAAAACTAATTTACGTTGGTGAGCTTGGATATGTAACTGAATTTATCTTGTGGAGCTGAGGAATTGGACCAGTACAGTATTAAGATACATAATGCCGAAGGCTAAACTCTATAGCAGAATTAACGCAGCTGAGTCGAAAGGCGTAATCTTAAAAGCGTTTGGTAACGTTTAGATATTTGTGAATTAATAGAACATTAGTAACTCCCGTTCCACTCCCTCCACTCAGCTATTTAAATAATAGATTTCGACGTATGAAACTGCTACAAACGTCTGGTTCCTTAAGACATGAATATTAACCTGTTAAATATTTGACTTTAAGCATTAGAAAAGGTTGGACTGATGTTTAGATGGAAGCCGCTAAGTGCTCTCATTATCCCCACGTGACGACAGAGCGAGCATGCAGAAGCGTCGAATGTACGCTGCACTCACAAAGGACACTCCTAGGTGTAAATAGACGAACTTGATGGAACATAGTGGTCATGTAGCTCGGTCAAAGCAATGCAATACGTGTTCCTTTGTTTTTTAATACTTTAACTTTCAAGGATTAAAACACAGCCCAAAAGCTAATTTGTCGTATTACGTTTAGAGGGAATATCTTAGAAACCATGGCACATAAAAATGTGTGCAATGAAGATGTTGGAATGTTATTAACATTCTTGAGTACAATATAATCAACTTTTGGAATACTACGAAACTTAGCAAAATACCTCATCTGTGATTAATTTTGAAAAAAATAGGCGCTTGTCATAACATAAAGTAAAGAAGTTTTCATGATACGTCCATCCATGTATAATAATACTGTTTTCTGAAATATTGTTTTTGGAAAACAAGCTATACACAATGTGCTGTCAGAGCATTTTCAACACTCCTAACTGAATAATCTCCAAGTTCAATAATATTGTAATTATTTACTTAGTTAATTTAGTTTCATGTTATAAATTTTTGTTTTACCTTTCAAATATGTGTTTTTTGTTTTTGTTTACAGTTTCACATATGTTTGTTTTGCTAATAGGCAGTAGTAAGTAACGTATTATTATGATAGAAGACCATTACAATAATGATAATCTTCAGAGAGAGGCTTAAAAAATGGAGTCTTTTCTTTAGACCATGCACATAAAATGAACGAAATTTCTTCACATAATACACGCAATGGACAACACAGTATAAACAAAATTCAACAGGATTTGGAATTGTGACTGGTGATTCTCGAAATATCCTGATTTATATCAGGCATACTTGTATATAGTGGAAAACCTTGGCAAAGAGAACTCGTTATGATCGAGCATTTGCTGCTTGGTTATATTCTTCTCAGGTGGAAACTGAAATTAGAATCATCGAGTGGATCTGGAAATTTTCTCATAAAGTTCTTCCAACATCGAAAACTGTAAACTTACTAAGGCTGTACCCGTACCGCTGAACCTTTTCGGATCACCAGATTCATAAGTTCCTTATCCTTAGGTTTGACGGTCAAACCGCTTTTTCACACTGACCACCCCGCTTTCATAATTTAAAATAATGGAAATTTTGCAATAAGAATTCGAGAATCTCTGTTTGAAGCCCCAAATGTTCTTGTTAGAACATCGAAATCTGATAAACTAAACTGATATAAGTGGAGATATTTAGAGGATCACCTGCCACAATTTGTGAATCAGACAGCACTTTGTTTTACATTATGTTGTTCGTTGTATGTGTTAAGGGAAGAAATTTTGTTCATTTTATGTGCATGGTGTAAGGAAACGTTATTTTTCATCATTTCTTTACACATTGTCGTCATTGTAATGCATTTGTCTCATAATAACGGGTTACTCAATATTTTCGATTGACAAAATTTAGCTATGTGAACTGGTAAACTAAAAACCCCAAAATATCATGATTTTACGCAAAGTAAGAACTTAAAATATGAAACAAAGATAAGTAAAAGAAACAGTTATGTTCATAACGAGCCTTTAGATATTTTGTTGAGGAATGCTGAAATTACTCTGTCAGCATATTGTGTACAGCTTGTTTTCGAAAAAATGGAAATCAAAAACCAGATTTATTACACATGGATGGATTTGGCGTGAAAGATACTTTCATTTTGTTTTGTAACAAACGTTTTAATCTTTCAAAAGAATTAATGGTAGTGGTAGTAGAGTATTTTACCAAATTTCAAATTATTACAAAGTGATTATACAGTTTTCAAGAACTTTAATCACATTTCAGCTTCTATATTACACGTTTTTATAGACACCATGGTTTATAAGATATTCCCTGTAAACGTAATATGGCAAATTATCTTTTGGATTGTGATTTACCCTAAAAAGAGAAATTGGGCAAAAACTAAAAAATTTGAATTAGCTTATTTTTACCCCCCTTCATACCTGCCAAGTTCATGAAGATCGGTTATTTGTACATGGAATGTTCCCTTGTCAGTCACGTTACCGACAACGAAATGGAAGCTTCAAATGAAGAGCGAAAGCGTATGCTGAGTTCTGGTTGGTAATGACCCTGAATGCAGCCACTGGAGACTGTGTCGTTTTGACTCGGGTTCAATGTGATGTCTCCACGTCCACTCTCCAGCGACCACTCGTGACAGGAACACATTCCCTTCCTACACTTGGCTCTACGGATATTCCAGAAAAAGACACATTCGACATGCATCCTGTGCTGGTTGAAGACGCTGAGGCTCACAATGGGGATCACACTTTTCGAAATTTAACGACTGCGTGAAAAAAATGGTTCAAATGGCTCTGAGCACGATGGGACTAAACTTCTAAGGTCATCAGTCCCCTAGAACGTAGAACTACTGAAACCTAACTAACCTAAGGACATCAGACACATCCATGCCCGAGGCAGGATTAGAACCTGCGACCGTAGCGGCCGCGTTGTTCCAGACAGTAGCCCCTTTAACCGCTTGGCCAAACTGCGTGAACACTTGCGATAACCAATCCGACGTCTGCGGCAGTGGTTGCTTACGTAATTCCGTGTCTTCAATAATGTGGACCTCTACCTACTGGAAAATGACATCCTTAACACGGTCCGGCGTTCCAAACTTTGCATTATCGGCCAACGACATCCGCCAGTTCCTAAACTGCTTGTGTCACGCCTTCACTCTTGCAACGTACATGCAATGCTCTCTGTACACCTGTGCCATTATTGCCTTTGTGAGGGAATGCACCAGACTCCTTTGCTCTTCTGCTGAAGCCTCCATTTGACAGTTTTGACCAGGATTGTGTGCAGTGGACGCTTGACGCCATCTTGTGCTCGCTATTTCGTCGCGTGTGGGTGCGTCAGAATTATCTGGCCGGAAGTCTGTGACTTCGGCGCATAGGCGTCGTGCTCCCTACTGCATGCAATGACACTTCTGTCCTTTCAGCGGCTTTCATTTTAGAGTCTCTGTCTGGCTTCTGTTTGAACGCATCTTACAGGTAATCCCTTGTTTAAAGCCGACATGGAACCACTAATGCCCCATTGATGTACACTGACGAAAAAAAATTGCAACGTCAAGAAGTAGTTGTGCGACATAAACGAAAGTTGTAAGACGTGTTTCTTTATCTGGAAGATGATGTTTATTCAATTTTAGCTCCAGTAACGCAAGGGTAGCGCTAGTTGCGCCAATTTCAGGATGCAAATCATGTTTGCTTTTACTACACACTGCTACGGTCGTGAGCGTTATTAACATTTGAGATCGTACGTCGTTAATTGATGTTAATCAAGTATACCATTAAGTCGAAAAAAATGCCATTATCAAAACGTCAGTGAGTATGAACGAGGTCGTGTAATAGGGCTATGAGAAGCTGGAAGTTCCTTTTGCGACACTGCAGAAAGGCTTAGCAGGAATGCAGCCATCGCACATGTTTGGTAACAGTGGTGGTCTTGGGAATATGCGGTCGCAATAAGACCAGTCTCCGGACGGCCGCGTGGCATTATAGAGAGGGACTACCATTGTGTTCGGCACGTGGTTTTGGCGTGCCGTATTACATCTGCAGCAGCAATTTCAGCAGCTGTTGGCACCACAGTAACACAAAGAACTGTGACAAATCGGTTACTTCAGCGATAGCACTCCACTGAGTTCAAACCACCTCCATTTGCGACTTCAGTGGTGTCAAGCGACAACTCACTACAGGGCAGGGTGGAGGTCTGTTGTCCTTTCTGATTACAGTTGCTTCTACCTCGGTGCCAGTGATGGCCGTGTTTTGGTCAGAGGGCGGCCAGTTGAGGACCTGCAACCAACCTCACTTTGTGTGAGACGCATTGGTCTTATACCTAAAGTTATGGTCTGGGGTACGGTTTCATATGACAGCAGGAGCACCCTCGTGGTTATCTCAAGCCGCTTTATTGCAAATTTGTACGTCAGTCTCATTATTCGACCTGATATGCTGCCACTTGTGAACAGCATTCCAGGGGGTGTTATCCAACTGTTGTAACCTGTGGTGTCACCGCCAGACACCACACTTGCTAGGTGGTAGCCTTTAAGTTAGCCGCGGTCCGGTAGTATACGTCGGACCCGCGTGTCGCCACTATCAGTGATTGCTGACCGAGCGCCGCCACACGGCAGGTCTAGTCTAGAGAGACTCCCTAGCACTCGCCCCAGTTGTACAGCCGACTTTGCTTCACTGTCTACATACGCTCTCATTTTCAGAGACGACAGTTTAGCATAGCCTTCAGCTACGTCAATTGCTACGACCTAGCAAGGCGTCATATTCAGCTACTATAAGAACTATCTTCAAGAATGTATTATGAACAGATAATATTGTGAATCATGTACCGTTAAGAGCGACGTTCATCTTTAATGGATTAAAGTTAAGTATCAAACTAATTACGTCCGCTTTCTGAATTCTCATTCCTTGTCATGTTCCAGACTTCTCGTCAGTATAGTTCTTCCCTCCTCACGCCAGCTGCGTGACCTAAACCGCGTGCATTTCGGTCTCCACTAGTAACACGGTGTTGGCTCTTCTGCTAACACAAAATAACCCAACATGCACTGCATTGTGTCGGCATATTGCCTTGGTCTGCTCGATCCCCATATCTGTCTCCAGTCGAGCATATGTAGGACATCATCGGGTAACAACTGGAGCATCATCCACGAAGAGCGCAAACAGGAATAGAACTCCATGTCACAGACTGACATGCGGTAATTGTGCAACACAGTGCATTCGCGTTTGAATGTTAGCATTCAACATTCTGACGGTTGCACCGGTTGTAATGTAACACCATTTCAAATTGCAATGGTTCAAATGGGTCTGAGTACTATGGGACATAACATCTGAGGTCATCAGCCCCTACAGCTTTGAACTAACCTAAGGACATCACACACATCCATGCCGAGGCAGGATTCGAACCTGCGACCCTAGCTGTCGCGCAGTTCCAGACTGAAGCGCCTAGAACCGATCGGCCACTGCAGCTGGCCAAATTGCAGTGGCATATCACGTCCTTAGATTACCCTGTGATCTCGCAATGTTAATCACTTAAATATTTTGCCGAGACGAATGTATTAGCAAAACTTCATTACTCCAGATTAACTATTTTTAAGTGTTGCCATTTTTCGTCAGTGTACGTACCTGAGGCCACACAGTCCATTCTTCCTCGTGTATTTACCGACAATTCAAGGACATTTCAGTGCCTTTGTGGTAAATCTACAGATAGTTACATACGAGGGACGTTCAATAAGCAATGCATCACATTGTTTTGTCTGGACTCCAATACACCATAGTATTCCTCACTGGCTTCAAAACTCTGTTTCTCAATATAATCTCTGTTCAATGCGATGATCTTACACCACATTATTAGGAGGGTCTGTATGTCTATATGGTACCACTCTAATGGGCGACATCGGAGCCTAAATTTTTCTGCATTAGTAGCCTCGCTATCATCCACGTACTTCCCACAGACTGCGTTCTTCATTGGGTGAAAAAGATGTAAGTCGAATATGCGAGATCCGGGTAGTGGACGGATGAAGAAGAACAGTCCAATGCAGTTTTGTGGGTTTCTCTCGGGTGCGCATACTTGTATGTCGTCTTGCGTTATCATAGATAAGTAGTTCGTTTGTGTTTTTGTGGCCAAGAACATGGTGAAGACGTTTCATTGTTTTCCCGAGTGTAGCACAGTACACATCAGAGGTGACTGTTGTATCACGAGGAGAGACATCAGAGTAGCCTCTTCAGTACCAGAAGACCGTCGCCATGACCGGATGAGGGTACGGCTTTGAACTTTTTCCTCGGAGGGGAGATGGTGTGACGCCAGTAATTGCCATTTTGTTTCCGTTCGGAGTGATGAAGCCATGTTTCATCACCTGTGACAATGTTCGACAAAAAATCGACCCTATCAGCGTCGTAATGTGCTAGCAATTCCCAACAGATGGTCCTCCGTTGCACTTTATGGTCTTCTATTAGTTGGCGATTTTTCCTAGTTGGGTTGGGTTGTTTGGGGAAGGAGACCAGACAACGAGGTCATCGGTCTCTTTGGATTAGGGAAGGATGGGGAAGGAAGGCGGCCGTGCCCTTTCAGAGGAACCATCCCGGCATTTGCCTGGAGTGATTTAGGGAAATCACGGAAAACCTAAATCAGGATGGCCGGACGCGGGATTGAACCTTCGTCCTCACCTTGCTCGGTGATTTTTCCTAGCGAACACTTACATTTGAGTACTCCAACTGGTAGACGAGTGTGTCACCACTACCAACACAGAAGTCCAGTCGAGCTGCAAGATAACTTCTGGTGAGAGTGTCCTCACGTTTCAACATTGCACGAGAGACTGCTGCTTGCGGCCAGCAGGCACGTGGGCGATCGGATGAGTTTGTGTGACGTTGTTTCGATGATGAGACCCTCCTCAACCGACGACACAAAGTGATTTTGTTCACTAACGGATTTCTACAAACTTTCTGCAAGCTCCTATGAATATCTGCATTGCTCTGGTCTTCCACCAAAAGAAACTCCCTGACAGTTCTCTGATTGGAACGCACCTCCGTTGTAGACGCCGTTTTCAAGGCTAATTGTAGCACCGCCACCTGTCGGAACTTCACCAAGTTGTAGGGGATGAAGCTGGAATATTCCACGACGTCCCACTACAGATTCCGATTTTTTTAACCGAAACTGTCGGAGGAAAAAAATGAGTTGCGTTATTTATTGAACACCCGTCGTCTAGCCCTTTGAAAAATGTATCTGGTTCTCACTGCACCTATGTGTGGCATTCCATCCGGCATCAGCAGAGACGGGTAACATCGCAGATTACATGCCGTCCCACAAGTGGAAGAGAAACCTTGTAAGTGGAGGCACTGAAGCCGCTACATTCACTTTCGTGAACAAATTAATAAGAATTTCGCATATTACTGTAAAAATTGCTTTTCAGCTTTTACAACGGAAAATAAATGAGGCCATGTTTCTAAATTTCTGGTGCTGTTGATATTTTTACAATTATTTTATGTAGGATTATATGTAGCGCTGGACTCGGGGCAGAGTAAATGGTCCACTAAATTTATTCCTGTTCGACTCACGCGAGACATATACGATCCATTTGAAATAATTTTCTATTAGGGATTTGCGAAAAGGAGAAAGTAAGTAACGTTATTATGGGAAAAACGAATTCCAGTTACAGTTTTGTCAAGTGCGCCCCATCAGAATGGTGTAAGATTCGTCACATTAAACACGCAAAGACGGTAAATCTTAGCTACACACTGCCGTACGTACATAGCAGAGTACACAGTCTTAACTGGAGCTGTTGACCGGAAAGAAATGCTCTGGCAGTCGATCACTTCAACGGTGGCATCGTCTTTCATATTTTCTGTTGGAGGTCGTGGTTGCAAACAGTTTCATCATGTGGAACTGGAATAACAGACGAAAATACGACCAGCTTTCTCTTCTATTTGCTTTTACAAGACAGCGTTCAACTACGAAAAATATAAAGAGAATGTTAAGGCAAGCATTCATCGTAAAAAACAAACGAGTTAGTGGAATTTTTCGTTTCATATCAACTTACGGGAAATAAAATAAGATTACAACACGGAATAAAATGTACAGGGTGTTCGGAAATTTCCGTTACAAACGTCTAAGTCTTGTAGAGTGGAGTGAGTACATAATTTTCTGAAGAGAAACGACGTTTTCAATTCAGATGTATAACTCGTCCACTTCTGCTGATGAACTGAACTAGGCGTGACGTAGTACTAGGTAACGATTCCAAATGAAATAAACGAAACATCCATTTATCACTTCAGCTCATTTGTTTCTTTTGACACTTAAACAACACGTTCTGTACGTACAGCATCCTGGATTCCTTTCTGTTATTGTAATGTTCAAGTGTTAATCCAAATAAATATGCTTAAGTCATAAATGGATGTTACGTTATGTTCCCTTCCGAATTCCACTGTACTGCTTCACGCGTAATTCTGTTCCTCAAGCAGCAGTAAATGCGTTGAACATCTGAACTGAAACCGTCCCCGACATGTAATCACGTTCAAAATATTATGTACTCACTTCCCTCTACAAGTCTTTACGTTTCCGGACATGTGTTCCTGTTCAAAATATTTAGTACTCTCTCCCCTCTACAAGTCGTTCCGAACACCCAGTATAAATGTAAAAATTTTGACACAAAAATGAACAAAAGGCACAACAGAAGTTCTCGAGACACACTGGCAATAAGGCAAAACTGATAAACGAATCTGAAATTGTTATATCAATAAATATGTGCAAAAATCTGTATATTTCTACCTAACAGTGTACACAAAGACAGTAAATACTTTTACGGGGCTATCTACTGCAGAGAGGAAAAACTTACACAAAACCACCAAAATGTAAGGGAAACATTGCACAAGTGAAACAATTAGGCGATATCTTGCCCTAGTGGTGCCAAACAATGACCATGTTAGCTTCGAACAGTTGACAGAGCCAATGCTAGAATGCAGATTCACACAGATGAGGGACTTTCATGTCCCGGTGAACTCAGGTAAACAAATTTGTATGTGGGGCACATACGACACAGTGATCACGAAAGGGTAACGACGAAATGGTGTTACGTCTGCGTCATACAACAAAAGTATATCGCAAACTCGCAATGAAGAGAATTAATAATTGTACTCGTAGTATCGGGCAACGAATGTGGGGCATAGAGCACAATGCATAATGAAGGGACCTCTCTGCAGTCTGTTCCCATTCAGTGTGCGGCAGCTAATGGAAAAGGAATATGAATATGCAAAGCAGCTGCTAATGACATTCATAGACAAGGCCAACTTGTATGACAGCGCCTGTGGTTGAATAAATTAATGATTGAGGTGGAAGTGTACGACCGTTGTAGAATGAGACGCTTATGTGCACAGTAAAAGCTTTGTTATGAAGGGAGTTTCGAAACTATAAAACTCAGTCGAGATGCTGATGAATCGCTTCATTGAATGAGTGTGTTCTGCACAGTGCAACAAAGAGGAACCGTGGAAGAGAAAAGTTCGCTGCAAATGTGAGCTGCAAAACAGAAGGCTTCCGCTTTAATATTAATTTCGTGCTTTGTCGTTGGCTGACAAAGAACATATTGATAAAAGAATACTTGAGAAACGAAGTGTTTGGCAGGCCTGAGAAAGTTCATTGCAGGCCAGTCAGAATAACGAGGCCGGCCGCGGTGGCAGGGGGGTTCTAGGCGCTTCAGTCCGGAACCGCGCGACTGCTGCGGTCGCAGGTTCGAATCCTGCCTCGAGCGTGGATTTGTGTGGTGTCCTTAGGTTAGTTAGGTTTAAGTAGTTCTAAGTTGTAGGGGACTGATGACCTCAGATGTTAAGTCCCATAGTGTTCAGAGCCTTTTGAACCATTTCAAGAATAATCAGGAACGTACACAGAATGGAGTGAGGAAAATTGTAGATATATTTGCTGTCGTTAAGGGCAGGGTAAAATATAGCTAAAATGTCGGTGGGACGGTAATGCTTTTAACACTGTCAAATTTGAACGAAATTCTCAACAGAATTTGTAAGTATCTTTGAGAAAATGAATGTGAAATCAGCGTTGAAACAAATATTTTAACCCAATGCATTGTTTTTATGCTCTCCTTATACTCAGATGTAAAAATAAAATAAAATCGCTCAGCTTTGTAAACTGCCCATGAATGAAATAGTAACTGTATCTGGCTATAACTAGCATGTTGAATGTACGTGGAAATGCTGAGGGCATAAGTTTTCACTAATAGACTTATAGACATTAGCCATGCTACCACCATTCCACCTCCTTCGTGGCGAATCTGCAGTTTACTGTGCGCTGTGGCCTTGCATCCGTTGTGTAAATATATTTGAAATTCACGTTTTCTGCTATAATGGTTATCAGTTTTGTTCTATAGGTTTCATCAAAATATTCTCTTAGATATGTAACAAAGCGCTTTGTGAATTTATTGTACTGTTACGCCAGTTCAGTGTGAAAACTGGCGAAAACATTGATGAAAACGTATTATTTTTACGAAATGAACAACAAGTTTCTAGGTATGAACAAAAAACATAGGTTTGAGCAATTGTTGGTAATCGATATCATCTAAGTAAAACTTATGTAATTTATACCCACAAATGTATCTATACAGTCAAGCTGTATGGTCCCATATCAGTCACATTAGGACCGATTTACTACCTTTTATCATGACAAAATTTTTCAAAGAAAGACACTTTCAGTTTGAGCTGGAACTCCCTGGTACACTGAAATAGACATTTTCACAGCGCGTAAATATTAACACTAAAATTATCACATAAAAATCTGAAAATTCAGAACTGTGGAACCAGCAGCGTCTTGCGTGCGTTTTATAGGGAGATCTTATATGGTATTGGTCTTCATGTCTACGCACGTTCAAAAATTCTGAGAAACTTCAGTCTGCTCTTCATTCTCCACAATGTAAGAGTCCATGTGTAGGTGTTACGCAACTGTAGACGATAACTTTGGTTAAATCTTTTAATAATATCTAACAGTATAGAAACAAATCGACTAGTAAAGTCAAACCTTGTGTAATTAAGTTCCTCCCGATGTGTCTAGTGCTCAAGTACATGCGTCTTGCCACGTTTCGAGCGGCTCCCCCGTTGGAGGTTCGAGTCCTCCCTCAGACAAGGGTGTGTGTGTGTTGTGCTTATCGTCAGTTAGTTTAAGTTATGTTAAGTACTGTGTAAGTCTATAGACCAATGACCTCAGAGGTTCGGTCCCATAGGAACTTGTCAAAAATTTCCAAATTTCCACGTTACTGTAATACAACTGGGAGACGTCGTCGACAACCATCAACACTTCGACAGGTGAACACCGCTTCATTTTCAAGACACAGACGCAAGGTGAAAGTTCTGTGAAAGGAAACTGAAACGCTCGGCAGGCAGGTCAATGGTGACCAATACCGTAACACGTAATCCACAGATAATATAGAATACGCACGCCCATTTCACTGCCGTTTTGAGGTTTGAAACCAACCTCCAAGGCACGTGACGTAGGGCAGACTGCCGAATTACTGTCATTACGCGTTATGTGAAGTGGAGCTCATAGTTCTTTTCATTTACAACTAGAGTCTAACATTGATTTTAACAACTTGATGACTTGTTTTAATACTGTCACACATGTAGTAGCGCTATTAACCTAATTTCCCCGCAATTCCTAATGTTAATGCATTGGGTAGGGTCTTCCAATGTAGCCAGGTGAAACGTGTTATTGACTGTTCTCTTTACGAGCGGCAGAGTTACAGTTCGTCAGTGACTACTGTTTTTGTTGCTTTGTGAATCTTCTAGTTCACAGCTTCCACAGGGGTATGATACCATATTGGCAGAAAGTGTTAGTTTTATGATAATTTCTCAACAATGTGTGTGAGAGTCTCTGTTGATCCAGGATACAGAGAGAGGGACATGGACAGGGGACATATGGTTAAGTACGAGGGGCGTTCAGAAAGTAAGTTCCGATCGGTCGCGAAATGGAAACGACTATGAAAATCCGATAAAGCTTTGCACAGATGTGTTGGGTAGTGTCTCTAGTATAACCCAAGTTAGCATCACGTCGCTCTTCTCATTTCTGAGCTCCCAGTGAGTGCGTAAAGATGTCTAGAAAATAGTGTCTGCCGCCAAGTACGAGGGCCTGGTGAGAAATTTCGCCTGAAGCTATGCAGCTAACATTACATAACTGTCGTGCTGTTTCTTCTTCAAGACAATTCTCAGCCGCATTCTGCAGGGGCAATGAAGATGCTCCTGCATCGTTTTGATGTGGAAATGTGAGTATACCCGCAATTGTCTCCCCCTGAGTTTCATCTCTGGTCACATGAACCGCTGTCTTTGAAGACAACATTTTGACATAGACAACGAGGTGTAGGCCAGCGTGGAGAATTGGCGGAAAGCACTGGCGGCTGCCTTCTATGATGAGGCTATTGAAAAGTTGGTACAACGCTATGACAAAAGTCTAAGTCAGAACGGCGACTACGTAGAGAAGTAGCTGAAAGGTGTAGCTAATTGTTACAAGTAAAACATTTCTGATGTTCACTGTGGTTTCAATTTGGCAATCAATCGGAGCTTACTTTCTGAACAGGCCTCGTAATTGCGTAATATCAATGAAATTCTCCAACAGCCGTGAAACTAGGATGTTATTTAATTTTTTTTTTTTTTTGACGCCAACCAGTTTCGGCATTCCATTACGCCATCTTCAGGCCCGATATGCATCTCTCAAAAAAAAAAGTGCCATACAGTGCCATATATCCATGGATTTCGTGAATTGAAACTGTTTCACAGTACTTCATTCGTAGATTTGATAGCAACTATCAAGTCTTCGAATGAAGCACAGTGAAACAGTTTCAATTTACGAAATCCATGGATATATGGCACTGTATGGCACTTTTTTTTTTTTTTTTTGAGAGATGCATATCGGGCCTGAAGATGGCGTAATGGAATGCCGAAACTGGTTGTCGTCGAAATAAAATTACATAAGATCTTAGTTACACGGCTGTTGGAAAATTTCATCGATATTGACAATATGTGTTACATGCTTTGTTATGCTTTTATGAGAAATGATATCTCTTTCTGTCCATAATTCATGCTTTTTACACCAAATAATCATTTATTCTTTTATGGCTTTTGCTTGCTCCAGCACAGGTATCAAAACAATATCAGGGTAAGAGGCACAGAAAATTATAAAACACTGAGTGAAGAGGAGTCTCTTGAAGTGTATTAGGTATTAAAGTTCTACTGTCTCAGTACCGTAATTCATCAACTTTAAGATCTGAGCACAGACGCATTTTGTATTCTTGCGGAACGAAATATTATTTGCATTGACATATACCAACCTCTGTATAAGATTACTGTTATATGACTATAACGTATTGATATGTGTTAGTGTTCCATTTTCCGCCTCTGTTTCGTGGTTACTTATTTGAGAGTACTGGGCATGTTTGCTCGGGAGGTACGTTTTGCGAATATCACACTGGGACGATGCGCTACCTGTGAGCTCTCAACCTCCCTTTTGTCGCCTGAAGGCGATCAGTGTGCAGGGGCGAGAGTCCCCAGTGAGCTGAGAAGCTGAAATGCAGTAGTGGAGCCATGTCCCGTTCTGGGCTTTTGTTGACGGACTTGTCCTCGCTGAGGGCAATGACCGCCCAGGCGACACTGCTGTCCACAAATGCAGTGACGATCCTTTGCCTTTACGACACTGAGATTAAAAGACAGACTGCTGTGGCGTCAGCCGACGAGCGTGAGAAAGTTGGTTGTTTTCGCTGTTAAATTTTTGTGCACCCATTCGAATGAGTACCTGTGTTGTTGTCCTTGTTAGGGCGTGTCCATTGTGGGCAGTGGTCATGTATAACCATCAGTTATTTAAGGTTCAGATGACGTAACAAGTACTGCTCTCACTCGTCCAGTATGGTAATAAGGTTGAATGTTAAGAAGTGAGAGCTATTTAGACCTGCCCTATGTCTGAATCTTTGTATTGTGTTTTTCATGGAAATTTAGGTTAACGATACTGCACTGTTCAGACATAGCACACACCAACATCTTACAAGATTTTACCGTAACTCAGGTGAAGGACGTGCCGTGTACCTGATCTGGGTTCCTGCCCACTCGTCTGTTATAGGGTGCCTAAAGGATGCTGCTTCCTCGGATAGCTATACAACAAATCAAGCAAGACACATTAATAGTTTTCATTACAATAAAGACGATTGGCAATATTTCACTTTGGGTTTACAACGGTGTCGCAAGCGATGGGCAACATGTGAACAGTCAATGCATTTCGCTTTAGACAATGTGACCGAGCGAGGTGGCGCAGTGGCTAGCACACTGGACTCGCATGTGGGAGGACGACGGTTGCATCCCGTGTCCGGTCACCCTGATTTAGGTTTTCGGTGATTTCCCTAAATCGCTCCAGGCAAATGCCGGGATGGTTCCTTCGAAAGGGCACGACCGACTTCCTTTCCTAATCCGATGAGACCGACGACCTCGCTGTCTGGTCTCCTCCCCCAAAACAACCCAACCCAATTTAGACACTGTCCATACAAGCAATGGATATGGTCACTAATAACTGCTACCACAAGGCTCTCTGCTAGGCCGTGTATAGTACTGTGCGGCTGTTTTTTTTCTTTTAATTGTAATTTCACTCTCCTGCCCCATAGGACAGGGGAGTGCTGGCCACTGCTCTTCAGCCAAATGGCTTTACAAAAATACAGAAAGGGGGACTCTTATATCAAAAGGGGGATAAAAAGGGGGATATAAAGAACACAGTGATGAAGAGCCGAGGCTGGCAGGAATGGCGCTTACATTCTCTTCCTGTCGTGGCGACGTCCTAGTCAGCGGGATATTGCCCGACGTCGTCTCACAGCCTTCTCTGCTCTAGCAATCTTCGTGTTCGTGGCGGCGCTTTTTGTTACGCCAGAACACCTGAGTCAGATTTAAAACCATAGCAACAAGCGAAACGTTTTAAAATCTTTGCTTTAAATACTATTGTTAGTATAAAGATAAACTAAATGGTACCTCAGCAGTTGTCTGCAAGTGGATGCCCCCACTATTCAACTGGTCGAGGTATTGGTTTCCATTACGACTTCCTTGCACGCATTGTGGTTATTTAGTGGATACATGAGCGCGGTATAGATGCTGTTCATGAACAGAGAATTCATATACCGCTTTTTCCCCCATTTAATATCGAACAGCTAAAATATTGCATCGCTTTATTGCTCTGGTTGCAGTTTTTGTGTTAGCAGTTGAGCCAAAACCGTGTTACGAGTGGAGGCCGAATTGCACGCGTTTTAGCTCACGCAGGCTGGGGTGAGGAGGGAAGAACTATACTGACATACTCTGGAACATGACAAAAAATGAGAATTGAAAAAGCGGACATAATTAGTATGATACTTAACTTTAATCCATTAATGATGAACGTCGCTCTTGACGGTACATGAGTCACTATATTACCTGTTCAGGAGACATTCTTGAAGATAGTACTTATAGTAACTGAATATGGCGTCTTGCTAGGTCGTAGCAAATGACGTAGCTGAAGGCTATGCTAAACTGTCGTCTTTGCAATTGAGAGCGTCTGTAGACAGTGTACCGTCGCTAGCAAAGTCGGTTGTACAACTGGGGCGAGTGCTAGGGAGTCTCTCTAGACTAGATCTGCCGTGTGGCGGCGCTCGGTCTGCAATCACTGATAGTGGCGACACGCCGGTCCGACGTATACTAACGGACCGCGGCCGATTTAACGGCTACCACCTAGCAAGTGTGGTGACTGGCGGTGACACCACAGCAGTGTCAGTTGCTAAGAGTACCTTCGAATGTTAATTCTTACACAGATACCGTAGATTTACATATCAGTCAGTCTTCAAGAGAATAACTATTCGGTAGATCACAAGCCACGGCCACAATGTAAGCCTATAAATCTTATTCAACTGGCACACACGCAGAAATGGGGTCCAGTGCATGAATGTTCGAACTTAAGTACACCCACCGCTGCAGTTCCGGAGAGGGGATTCTTGCATCATCCGCTGTGACGTAATCGTTCGTGGCAGCTGCTCTCGTGCCGCGGTGGTGGCTGTAGGAAACGCGTCAGCGTAACTTGTGGTGCGCGTATTTGAAAGTGCGGTCGACCGGATGGCGGCCCATACAGCAGTTTCAAGAAGACGTCATGGACGGTCTATATCATCTATGTTCTAGGCCACAATTCGCTATATGCAAAAATACAGCAGGTGCGCTGCAAACAACTAGCGCCACTACAGAACCAAAGATGACTAACGTTATAATATTAACTACCAGCGAATAGGCAAGAGGTATTAACTCTGTCTCTCTGTTGTTTGACCAGGGAGAGAACAAAAGTTTAAGGAGTATTCTGCGAACGATACCATCAGTCTGTAACTTTCTAATTTAGCTCAAATGATTCCTTAACTACGTTATTCCAATATCTGTTAGCGCAGACCAGAATCACTGTTATTATACTCCATATAATGTCCCGTACCCAGGCAATGTTCTGCAATA
Source organism: Schistocerca piceifrons (assembly GCF_021461385.2). Classification (NCBI taxonomy): domain Eukaryota; kingdom Metazoa; phylum Arthropoda; class Insecta; order Orthoptera; family Acrididae; genus Schistocerca; species Schistocerca piceifrons. Next base: position 780,136,501 of record NC_060141.1, read on the forward strand.
GCTGACTGGCTCGGCTGTTGTAGGCGTGTGTATGAGGCTCATGTTCGATACACAGGCTGTCCATTGTCCTGACGGTCTGACCTATGTATGACATGCTACAACTGCATGGGATCAGCTGGATCCCGCTTTAAGTGAAACAAGATCATTCTTTACAACCGTAAAAGGGCTTTAATCTTAGACGGTGGTCGAAAAACTCACATTACACAATGTTTCCACAGAACGGAACCGATTTTTTTGGGAACGCTACCTGCGTAAGCCAAAAAGACCGACTTGGCTCCTAATTCTACGGCCTTATCTACTTCCTTAGAATCCTCTTTGTGTTTCAGAAGTATGTGTGTGTGCCTGTGTGTGTGTGTGTGTGTGTTTGTGTGTGCGTGTGTGTGTGTGTCTTGAAATGCTGTCTTGTCGATCTGGTTCAAATGGTTCAAATGGCTCTGAGCACTATGGGACTTAACATCTGAGGTCTTCAGTCCCCTATAACTTAGAACTACTTAAACCTAACTAACCTAAGGACATCACACACATGCATGCCCGAGGCAGGATTCGAACCTGCGACCGTAGCGGTCGCGCGGTTCCAGACTATAGCGTCTACAAACCCTCGTCCACTCCGGCCGGCTCTTGCCGATCTAGAACAGTTAATATTTAACAAATGCCACACATACGCATTCTGTTATATGGGTATACACACCAACTCTGCTATAAAATAGTTAGTTACAGGAAAAAGTATGTCATAATACTAGTACACCACATAAATCTCCTGAAAGAAAGGTAACTGCTTCAGAATCTTATAGACAACCGCTTAATTATTAAAGCGTACTATTTCCCCATTAAGATACTTGTAGTATTCAGAATGTATGTTGTAAAACCGCTTTATTTATTAAAATGGACCACAGTTCTGCTAAACTGACAAAGGAAAATTATTAGATCAATTACGCCTCTTCCATAGCTAACCTTAAACATATATAGGCAGCTGCCATCATTTTACGATGTCATTGCCAAAATGAAAATGTGTCTTCCTTCCTTATCTTCAAAACGTGAATACCATGGTTGCGAGAATGAAATGATTTCATTCGCCATTAATACGTGTGCGGATACAACACATAGTATAGAGGTTGTCTCATGTCTAGTACAACCACGGTCCGGTGTTCTGGAGTCTTTTCGTTCCTTTGTCTTAACGTTAAGCTATAAAATTGTTTCCTATAAACAACATTCTTTGAGAAGTTACTAGATGAACTATTTAAAAAATCGCACTTATGTGATGGGTTGGTACCACTTTTATTATCCATAACCAAGAAATTTACGAGAAGCATAACATTTACGTTGCTGGTGAGAGGCAAAGGCCCTCACGAAGTTCATCTAATAATCAAGTTCCATTCGCTGCTCTTGCATAGTGGGAGGGCAGTTACAGTTCTTACCTAAAAAAGCAACTTCCGAACAGACGTTGAAGGCCCGACGGTACCGATCAGCCGCCTTGTGATCCTCAGCCCATAGGAACCATCGGATGCGGACAGATGAACATGTAGTCACCACACAGCTCTTCTACCTGTTGTCAGTTCTCTCTACTTCCCAATCTAGTAGCTCCTCAAAGCCCATCACAAGGGCTGAGTGTACCCCGCTTATCAACAGCATTCAAAAGACACGAACGGTGACCCACACAAGTACGATCCAAACCAGACAGTGCTTAATTTCGGTGATCTGACGCGAACAGACGTTACCACTGTGGCAAGAGCGTTGGCAAGCTCTTATTTCACTTGTTACAAAATCATTGTTAGTATCGGTTTGAGAAAATAACCGCTTTTCTGCATCATGCGATATCCTTTAGTACACGCTGTAATTCTTTACGTCCAATTACATTTCGCTCTATTATAGCGGGAATTAAAAATGTGTCCCTAATTCCTACATGAGGTAGTACTGGTCAAGACTAAACGAAACGTTCCCACAGTGATACCTCCAGAAACCAATACCCGTTGACATACGGCCGCTGAAGATCCGCAGTCCACAGCCCGTGTTTTATTCACGGATCGGGCAGGATTCGTAAAAGATGGCACAGTAAATTACCACAAAAACGAACATGAGCGCAAATACAGATCTTCGAGCACTCATGGAGGCGAGGCAACAACAGTATATTTTCAGTATCAGTGTATGCGCTGTAATTATCGGTGACAGACTCATGGGGCCACACATTTTACCAAATACATGTCTGAGCGATGAGTTACCAATGTTACTGGAAATCGTTACGCTCGCGGAGAGGCAACGAGAGTGGTTTATTCACGACAGGGCACTACCCGATGCACACGACCGGATCGCGTGAGAATAAAAACAAACAAATCGTTTTTAACCCTCGCATTACCAAGCGGGGTATTCTGACAACCCCAGGTTGAATTTTTCTCTATAATAATGTTATCTGAAGGGCCACATGCCTGTGGTTTCAGGACTTTGTACTAAAATGATTGACATTGAATTCACACTCACGATTGTCTAATTTTTTTGACTTTGTCATTGTTATCGAAGACATTTATTGTTGGGATTGTGAGACAACCCCGCTTGGTATGAAACATCTTATTTTCTAATTTGTAGAACAAGACGATTTTTGGAAATATATCTGTCATTCATCTTCTTTGTTGAATTTTTCCATAGATCCAATGTTTGTTATTGTTGCTGGTTACTATTGTTGAGTTGAATTTTACGTTCACTGTTGAGCTGACATTACACGAGTCAGTATTTCATCTGCAAGTAAGGATGTCCAAAGGACTTTCTAGTGAAGAGATCATGGAAATTCTGTACAATTCTGATGTCAGTAACGATGAAAATGAATTGTACATTGATATTGAACTGAATGAATATATGGAACCTCTTGACAAAGACCATATCACAGCATCAGATGAAGCTGATGATGAAATATCAGAAGACACTACACATTCACGTGAACAAGTAAAAGAAGAAGAAGAGGATGAAGAAAAAGAAGAAGAAGAAGAAAAAGAAGAAGACGAAGACACTGGATATCTGGTTGTTTATATTAGTGGACTACAATTCCGAAGGAATTGTTGCCAAACAGAAAGAGAGAAGTTCACTCTTCAAAGTTTGATTTCACAAATGACTTGACCCTAGTTTCCTATGTTCCAAAGAACGGAAAGGCAATAATACTGCTCTGTACTCAGCATAATGAGAGACAAGTAAGTGGTGAAGACAGTGAACACAAACCCGAAAGCATACTGCACTACAACAAAACCAAAGGTGCTGTAGATAATGGGGACAAAATGACAAGAGAATACAGTTATGTTTCAGGAACGAGGCGGTGGCCACTAAGAATCTTCATGGAACTGATAGATACTGCAGCACTGAATGCACATATTCTGTACATTAAAGGATTTCCTGAATGGCAGAAGAATAACGGAAGCACACGTAAACTCTTCACAACTGAACTGGCATAGGCAACATGGAAGAAAGAGCCAAAAATATCAACGGTCTTCATAAAGATGTACAAGATGCACTGAAAGCTTGTGGTATTGCAATTCCTACAGCAGTGATGCAAGTTACCAATGCCACAACGATGTCACGATTGCAAGAGAAAGGAAGATTGTAAAACAAGATTCTGTTGTGTAGCGTGCAAGAAACCTATTTGTAATATACACAGAGAAGAAACTGTTACTGTGAAGTGCATGCAGTACAAAAATGTACTTGACTAAAAAGTTGAAAAAAGTCTTGTGTTACTTTGCTACAATGACTGTTGAGGTACATCGATTATTAATTTTCTGTTCGTTGAGTACTGAATTTAGTGAAAGACACAAGAAATTTTTTTCTACTTTTTATCTGTGATCTGATTAAATGCTTCTAATAACCCGAAAAGCTGTTTTTCAATTCTAAATAAACCCATTCAATGGAAATAGTGAAATCTGAGAACAAATATCACAATAAAACACAAAACTCTTTTGGGGTAGTCCAAATACCCCCCTTGGTAAAATGGAGGTGTGAAAAAGCTTGGTAATGGGAGGGTTAAAACAGTATTTTAAGTTCCCGTTAAACGGATGGCTCCCGAATTAGTTTTATCTATATTTGTTAACAGGAAACGCTAAACATAAATACGAACGACACTACTCTACCAGCGATAGCACTGCCCTGCACCACGCTGGCGGCTACCGCCTTGCAGCAGCGCTGCTCAGTCGCTGCTGGTCGCTGGCTATTCTTCGTGTTTTATTGCCCCTGTTAATACACATCGATAAGACAATATCGCGCTAGATTAATTTTGGGCCTTTCTATCGGTATAAAGAGCATTGTGTTTGTAATACGAAACAAACCGACGCTTTCGATCGACACTGTGAGTCGCATGAAAGAGTTACACAGTGCTGAAACGAAATTACAAATATCTTCATCTACATCTACATCTACATTTATACTCCGCAAGCCACCCAACGATGTGTGGCGGAGGGCACTTTACGCGCCACTGTTATTACCTCCCTTTCCTGTTCCAGTCGCGTATGGTTCGCGCGAAGAACGACTGCCGGAAAGCCTCCGTGCACGCTCGAATCTATCTAATTTTACATTCGTGATCCCCTCGGACGGTATAAGTAGAACGAAGCAATATATTCGATACCCCATCCAGAAACGCACCCTCTCGAAACCTGGACAGCGAGCTACACCGCGATGCAGAGCGCTTCTCTTGCAGAGTCTGCCACTTGAGTTTGCTAAACACCTCCGTAACGCTATCACGCTTACCAAATAACCCTGTGACGAAACGCGCCGCTCTTCTTTTGATCTTCTCTATCTCCTCCGTCAACCCGATCGGGTACGGATCCTACACTGATGAGCAATACTCAAGCATACGTAGAACGAGTGTTTTGTAAGCCACCTCCTTTGTTGACGGACTACATTTTCTAAGGATTCTCCCAATGAATCTCAACCTGGTACCCGCCTTACCAATAATTAATTTTATGTGATCATTCCACTTCAAATCGTTCCGCACGAATACTCCCAGATATTTTACAGAAGTAACTGCTACCAGTGTTTGTTCCGCTATCATATAATCATAGAGTAAAGTATCCTTCCTTCTATGTATTCGCAATGCATTACATTTGTCTATGTTAAGGATCAGTTGCCACTCTCTGCACAGTGCCTATCCGCTGCAGATCTTCCTGCATATCGCTACAATTTTCTAATGCTGCAACTTCTCTGTATACAACAGCATCATCCACGAAAAGCCGCATGGAACTTCCGACACTATCTACTAGGTCATTTATATATATTGTGAAAAGCGATGGTTCCGTAACACTCCCCTGTGGCACGCCAGAGGATACTTTAACATCTGTAGACGTCTCTCCATTGAGAACAACAAGCTGTGTTCTGTTTGCTAAAAACTCTTCAATCCAGCCACACAGCTGGTCTGATATTCCGTAGACTCTTACTTTGTTTATCAGGCGACAGTGCGGATCTGTATCGAATGCCTTCCGGAAGTCAAGGAAAATAGCACCTACCTGGGAGCTTGTATCTAATATTTTCTGGGTCTCATGAACAAATAAAGCGAGTTGGGTCTCACACGATCGCTGTTTCCGGAATCCATGTTGATTCCTACAGAGTAGATTCTGGGTTTCCAGAAACGACATGATACGCGAGCAAAAAACATGTTCTAAAATTCTGCAACAGATCAACGTCAGAGATATAGGTCTATAGTTTTGCACATCTGCTCGACGACCCTTCTTGAAGACTGGGACTACCTGTGCTCTTATGCAATCATTTGGAACCTTCCGTTCCTCTATAGACTTGCGGTACACGGCTGTTAGAAGTGGGGCAAGTTCTTTCGCGTACTCTGTGTAGAAGCGAACTGGTATCCCGTAAGGTCCAGTGGACTTTCCTCTGTTGAGTGATTCCAGTTGGTTTTCTATTCCCTGGACACTTATTTCGATGTCAGCCATTTTTTCTTTTGTGCGAGGAAACATAGGAGAAAATGCGCCTGACGACTCTTAGGAGGGATACCTGGGATGTAAAATATTATAATTCAACTATCGGGCATATTTATAGAATGGACAAAAGAAAGGTAGTTTTTTGTAAACCATTTCCAGTATCAATTTTGTTTTATCGAGAAATTATGTTTGTCGTAATCGATTATGACGATTACATTACAGTCCCCAGAATTTTAAATTTTTTATTGATTTTGAAATAAGATCATCAATAATTCGCTTCTCGGGGAAATAAATAAATAAATAAGGTTTGTATATAGCGGAAGAGGCTTACTCGTCAAGTATCAGTTAGTTCGTCGACAGTGAGAGGAACTGACACACGGGGCTAGTAGGCTGTGCGCCGACAGCTGGCTGCGGGGAGGTCGGTCTTTTGTGGGGAGTGGACTCGCGTTCACAGCAGGTGCGTCCTTTGATCGTAGCGCCGACGAGGGGCAGATAATGCGTAAGGCTGCAGCGCGGGTTGCGAACCCCACTGGAGCCCAGCGCTAATTCGGTCGTGCGCTGCGGGGCTTTGTGGCTTTCCCAGTTGTGTGCCCGTTTGCCTGTTGCGTGGTAGGATTTATTGGGAGCCTACACTGGTGTAAACCGGCAACAGTCTGAACTCGGTGCATGAGTAGTGCGCGGGACTGGGAACCATACGTTGGGCAGAAACCTAATTTACAGAAAATCTGATACAGGCAGCACGGATTCTCTAAGTTTGCACTTTTTGTCAACAACTGATCTCGACTCATGCGGCATGAGAGTAATGTCGCCTGATATTCAGTTTAAACTAATTCTGATAATAATGTAAAGAAATATATCACTGCTATCTGTCTGGGCTAATTAATAGCAGAAGCTCAACAGAACTTTGTGACCCTCTATTTCTGATGTAGTTACAGATGATTAGGAAAGGGAGGATATATAATCTGTGTACAGTTATAGTGTATGCACACTGTGAAAATGTGCAAGTGTTGTATGAGGATCGTTTCGTATTTTATGAAACATACTGGAGGGGATTATTGGCTTAATGCCTGTTGTGCAGTGTGAAGCGAAAGTTTTCAGATTAAATCAATAACATTTTGTCTGAGTGATTTCGTAGATTGATGGTTGCCCCAAGCGTTGCCTGATCTGAGTGTTGTTAAGTGTTTAAGTTAACGAAATCTCTGTTAATGCAATGCCCCTATTTTCAACTCATAGACTTTGTAAACACATACACACTGCCATTAATTCAAACACACCAAAGTATATTGGTGAAATCCGTTGTAGATATGTGAATTAAACGTAAGGTACCTTATGCAATGAACATACGTACGTACTTATTAAAGTGTAAACTAATGTATCTAAATTAAAGATACTTGAAGAATGCTGTTATTTGGATCTGCTTATTATTCGAATTTACACAGTAAACAAATTGTGATTACTAGGATGCAATCTGTATGGTAAATCTAAAGAAAAAAGATCTTCTGAAAGCTTTTACCACCATTATGGCATGAATTGTCAATTAATTATAACAAATAGTACTAAGTGTAACGTTTTGAGGCAATATACATTCGTAAGACAGCATCTACAAAGGTCTTCGACTATCGAGTTTCGTGGTCGGACAGTTTTATAGAGGACACATCATTTTGAATTCACTTCTCAGTAAGCTTGTGTAGGGTGTGGAATGCTTTCACGCAGTTCCGTGGCATCTATGTGGCGCCGAGCGTTCTTCCTCCGCTGACCGAAACCAAGACTGACAAAGGCTTCATTACATAAAGCACAGTTGGGAAAAAAAACAACAAAATAACATTCATTACTCGACAAAGTGAAGTGATAACCACGCCACGTTGGCGGCACAGTCGTGTTTAAGCCCCAGTAGTACGAAGGGGGAAGTTGGATAGTACTGGCGTACACACCAATGTACTTACAAGTGGAGGGGTGTCACAAGCCCGCCCGTCTATCGCTACGTTTACAGGCACGACACAGTTTGCGGAAGATGAAAATTTAATTTCGAAATCCGACTGCAGTGTTCGCTGTCATATCTACTTGTTTAGTCCTGAATATATTTTGCTAACCCAATCAGATTTTCCTTTGCGAGTGTCACATGTCTAACACGAATGGATAATGTAAATCTGCTGTTCCAATTTGGTCGACGTGGAAAAGTGATTTTTTTTAAAGAGTGAGGGAGAGAGAGAGAGAGAGAGAGAGAGAGAGAGAGAGAGACAAACGGACAGACAAAGAGAGAGAGAGTTAGTGGAAGAGTGGGAAGAAGCGGAGAAGGGTTTGGTCAAGAGATGCTTAAAACTCTTATTCATGCGAGACTCTTATTACTCCCTCCGGATAATACGCATTACCCATATTAACTACGAAGTGGTCACTTCTTGAACACTATCTATGATGAAACATTTGGACACTTACAACGACTAGTAATATTCCAAATGGATAAAGCCATTACGAGCAATCAAGAAAAAGTATCTCGGGTGGCGCTCCAGACCAACAGTTCCCAGACGTTTCCTCTGAAGGAACACTTTGAGAATCATGGTACTCTGATGGAACACCTTGTTTATTTTGAAGGTTAACAATTTAAAAAAAAATGGGTAAAACTTGTTTTATTCAGTGATTTCTTCAATTTTTTATGATAACTGATAACACAGAAGTCATAGCAAAATTTTAAAAGCTAATTGTAATGTTATAAAAGTCTGAAAAAGGCGCCATGTTATTAATTGTTCTTCGTGGAGGACTTACGCACTTCCTGCACAACACCAGTGTTCTGCGGAACAGAGTATGGGAAACCCTACTCTACAGTGTAGAGCATAAAAATTTATACAATTTTACACTGCAGAGCCGTAGCGAAGGGTTACTAATATATTCGTGATATCAGAAGGTAGTGGTTTCGAATCCCTTCAGGAATCTGTAACTTTTATTTTTAAATCTCTATCAAACTGACTTTTTCATTATTTCTATTTAATTAATTGTTTTTATTTTGTTTCTAATCCCTTGTAGCTTCATTTTAACTGACGTATTAACTTCTTCATTAGCCCATCGCCTTATAGGTGGTTTCGAAAACTCGATACTAGCCCATTCGTCCCCTGCCCTTGTGAGTTACCGAATATTTTGTCACCAGAAAATGATTATGGGCAAGAGCGTTTGCCAGTAGGTGAAAGTGGGTGTAGAAATTTGCAAATTAGCTTACTATGAAGGATACTAAGATAATACTGTTGTCTCTAATTAGTTTTGTTTGATTAATTCAGAAAATATTTCAGCATTTATTGCCTCGTTTCCTCAAAGAAAGATAAAACGATAAAACGAGAGTCTTTTGAAATAAATAGAGAAAAAATTTCACAATACTTTTTTTTTCCTTCACTCCACACAAAACCACTTGATCCAAATAATCAACAGCACAAAAGCCAATGTCTACTATTTGATTGTAGATGGCATGCACTTGCGGCCAGGTGAATTTCAGTCATCCCGACATGGCAGCAGCTAGCCCTGTTGGTGACAGGTGACATTACGCACACGTGTCTACTACCATCTGCACGATATGTTCGCGAGGCAGATTCGACACTGCCTATCAGCAATAGTTTTTTATGGCTGTAATGTTTACTCTCGGCACTCTGAGCCGAGGCAGGAACAGTCGTACTACACGTCGTACAAACAACGCCGTAACAGGCCGCACAGTTCGTATCTTGCTGTAAGCTAGGGATGGCGAAAATCTGCCGGTTAAACCTGATACCGGTATTTTTGTTATAAATAACCAGTATTTTCGGAATTTTTGTAATAAGTAACCGATATTTTACGGTATTCTTTTGCTCTCGGCTACAACAGTTTTTTTTTTTAATGTCTTAAACATAGCCGGTGTATCAGTTCCTGAAGACACGGTGCTGAATGTTTGGGTTGTAAATAAAACATTTGTTGAAAACGACTACTGTCTATTAGTAAAATTTATATTGCTTTGAAGTATTGAGTTGTTACAGGAATTGGGAAAAATACTACTTCAGTAACAACCCTGCCGGTTAGAAACGGGAATAGAATATATAATATCAGGCTTAGTACATAAAGACAGAGACCATACGCACATCCTGCTGTATGAGGTAGCCTGTTAGGCGGTACTCATGTGCGCGTACTGTGCAGTGCTTGAACACAGCTGGTCTGTACGGCAGTTTTTCACTGTCTCCTCGGACTTCGCTTGTACTGCCGAACGTCATTATCCTTAGTTTGGAAGTAATTTACGAAGTGTGGTAGTAACAAATTACAACGCTCCGTCTGCTTTAAAAGATTAATTACGTGTGGAGGTACGATAAGTTTGTGGGTCATACAAGGAGAAAAATATCCACAAAGGAGCCTTGAATTGAAGGTAAATTTGATTGCTATGCCTGTAGTTTTATAGACGTGCAATGAACATGGGACAATAACTGAATCTTTAATTTTGTGATTGCTGCAGGGTGAAAAACCGATACCATCCGAAAGCGACGATCCAAGAAATCATCGACTTGTGAACATTCGCTGTGGCTGTCACCTCGCTCATCTTCTTCATCTTCGCCATTTTTGCTGGAAACATTAAGATCGATTTCCGCCATTTTTCAGTCATTGTTCGGTGTCTACATTTATTACTGCAAGTAACAGCAATAAAACACCGAAGTTGGTTATTGCATACACCGGTTATTCTGAGCTGTTTTATCAGTCAGGTTACGCTAGAGTCGAAGAAACCGGTATAACTGCCATCCCACTGCATACGCCACCTAACTAAATGCATGTTTTGGACAGAAACTGAATGACAAGTTTCTTCATTTTGCCTCAGCTGCTCACGGACTTTCGCTGGCGGTATCCATGTACGTGTATAGCCGTAATGTTTCAAATTGGCCGTTGTAAAATGATTATGCACGATATCAGGATGTTTGCCATGTAACGTGATTAGAGACAGTCGTTTGTAGAAATGAGTAAAAACAGCTGTATGAATTAAAGGTCAGTATTCCCAAGTTCCAGTACTGGGTTAGTTCGCCATCCTGAACTCACAGCCGCTCCCGCTTTTGGACGGGTAAGAGCAGCCCATATATTTGTCTTTCAAATAACTCATGTCAGAGGAAGCGGAGAGAGCTCAGCGTGGACTTTGAGATATGCAGGTGGATTCAGAGAAGTGCCTGCAGTGCTACACGGGTAGGACACACACACACACACGCAGACACACACACACACACACACAGGGGGATAGGAGAGAGGGAGAGAGAGAGTGAGAGAGGGAGGGGGGGGGCAGGGAGTCCTCTCGTCCTCTAGTACCGCAGTCTGGAGCTTCACTTCAGTCGACGGAGCAGGCCGCGCCCTCGACTGGCGTCGAGATTTACGGCGAACACGTGCGGCTCGGCCCTTTAGGGTGAGCACGTCGTTCCGCAGCTCGTAGTGCCCCCTGCCGGCCGTGCTCTGCCTGCCCTACTGCGCCCTGCGTCCCTGTGGGAGAGCCGGCTGCGACCTCCACAGCGCACCTCGTCACATATTGCGCTGCCCGACTCACATGCTCGCTGGTTCCAGTGCGGCGTGTGGCTACGTGATTTTATGTTCGGCGTAACTGAGGAAATGCTCCGCCGTAATAAGAGGCGCCACTCTACGCAAACGAACCGCTGCAAACAGATACTCACGTCTACGTTAATGTTTCGCGGGCAGGAGCTTTCTCTGCCTTCAAAATGGCTACACGTTTGTAATTTGATGCCGGTTAGCAGGAGGTACATGATAAATTGGGGTTTTGCCGTTGTTCTTGTCAGTTTCAGACCGAAGACAGGTTTCATGTAGCTCTACACACTATCATATGCAAGTCTTTTCACTTCGGAACAAATACATACATTTGAACCTGTTAACTGTATTCGTTCCTTGGCCTTAAGTTTCTTTATTCCCAACTAACTGGATACACAGATTCGCGCGGGTGTGTATTCATTCCAGACTTCTACTAGTCCCTCCCCTCCTTTGCACTCACTTCGACCATATCATCCTCTCCAACCTCTCTGTCTATTACCTCCTACCCTCTCTTCGTGTTCCTTGACTCCTCTTTCATTTCGTTGTCCATGTCCTCCGCTCCCCTTTCTCTGTCCACCTTTCTCTCTTCATTTCCTTCTCCTATCGCTCTGTTCAACTCGTCCTCTCTCTGTCTGGCGCTTGCTCCCCCTGTCTCTGTCCATTCCCTCATCTTCCACTTCTCTTTCCATCACCTCCCCGCCCCCTTCTCTGCCCAATTTCGCCTCCCCATCCCTCAATCAATCTCCTCCTCCTCCTCCTCTTCCTGTCTGTGTTCATCTCCTCCTTCCCCCCTCCCCTCAATCTGTGTACCTCCTCATTCCCCCTTTTGTTTCCACTTTACCACTCTCACACCAACGAAACACTGGTGGTTCTTACTTCAACACCTACTCCTTTCTATGTACACCAAATTTTGTTGAAATCGTTCTAGGGGTTAGGATTTGCTTCTCACCTGTGTCTTTTCCCGCGTATGCAGATGACAAAAGTATTTCACACGTACTTCACCGATGTCTCTTGCGAATTTAGTTCTGCTCTTGCATTTTCAAACGGCTTAATGTCTATGACGACGTGTCTATTGAATTATGTGCCGCAGAGTGATAAAATTTTGCAGGTAAATTCAGTAGTAAAGGTTAATAACATATGCAAAATGTGTTGTGAATATATTTGTGGTGTCACCGCCAGACACCACACTTGCTAGGTGGTAGCCTTTAAATCAGCCGCGGTCCGCTAGTATACGTCGGAACCGCGTGTCGCCACTGTCAGTGATTGCAGACCGAGCGCCACCACACGGCAGGTCTAGAGAGACTTCCTAGCACTTGCCCCAGTTGTACAGCAGACTTTGCTAGCGAAGCTACACTGACAAATTACGCTCTCATTTGCCGAGACGATAGTTAGAAAACCCTTCAGCTACGTCATTTGCTACGACCTAGCAAGGCGCCATAGCATTTGATATTTATCGTGTGAAGCAGGTACAAACAAGAGTGATGTTCTCCAATTATGGATTGAAGTTAAGTATTCCAAGAACTATGTTCTTTTCTTTATAGGATAATTACTTTACCTTGTTTCAGACCTCACGCCAATCTACGTGAGCTTAAAAGCGTGCATTTCGGCCTCCTCTAGCAACACGGTGTTGGCTCTTCTGCCAACACTTCAATATTAGCAGTGAAGAAGCAACAAATTAAAACGTCGTGCCTCAAGCAGCAGTTTTACTGCTTGTACCGCGAAAATGAAGTAAGCGATAAACTATTTTCCTTCCATCTTCTGGTGGGAATTGTCGCAGAGAAAATGTTTCGTAGAGGTCTAAAATTATGTGTAGATTTTGTTCTAAGTCACTATCTGCTTGCATTCTCGAATTCCGGGTGACTAAATTATTGCTATTTGCGCGTCATGAGCTACGCGGCTTTTTCATTTCCGCCCCACCCTTGGCGAGGCAGATGGTTCTCAATCCTACAGCGATGATTTCCAGTCAGTAAGTGATCTGAGCAACAAGTCTGGTTGAAAACAGCCCGGTTGTTAGGAAGGCAATGTGGAACAGACATACATAATACATACATACATATGTACATCCATTTTTATAATACGTATGAAATCTGTTCACTACCTCCTCATTAGTAACTCGAGACAGCCATGTAATCTTCAGCAATCTTCTGCAGCACCGTATTCCAAATTCTTCAATACTCTTCGAGTATAAACTGCTAATCGTCCCCCTTTCACTTCCATGCAAGGCTGCATTCCAGACCAGTACCTTCATAAATGGTTTCCAAAAACATACATTTATGTTAGAGTTAAACAAATTCCTTTCTACGTCAGATTTCTTCAGCATCACTTGATTTAACTGTATTGCATTTTATTATAGTTGTTTTACTTTTGTTGATCTTCATCTCATATTTTCTTTTAAAAGACGCACTATCAATTCCGTTCGATAGCCCTCACAAGTCCTATGCGGTGTCTGACAGATCGGTAAACCATGAACATTTTATATCTTCTCCATCAACTTTCATTCCCTCTCCTAATTTCTCTTAAGTATAGTTAGTGTTAATTTGTGCTCAATAATTGGCAGGCTTCAATAAGTTCTCGTAGATTCTGGGACACAAATACAGTGATAAAAAGGGATCTACGTTTTTCACTTCAAATTCATTTTGACTCATAAAAGAATTGTGCAGTATTTTTTTCACATAAATAAAGAGTGATCAGGGCTCACGAAGCAAAGAGCATTGAATTATTGGTGGCGAGGAGTTCTTAGTGAAACAAATTCACTTCTACAACTCTTTTTGTATATCTAAGAAGAATAGACATATTTTTTTTGCTGTTCTTATGGTCCTCGGATGACCTGTTTCCTAGACGCCACTTCCCAAGCAAACTTTCGCCGCCAGTTTAAATCGCAGGGTTATATTTGTACATAAGGCTTTACGGAAGTTTAAATATTATTCGTACCAAAGGAAATATTATATCACTGGAAAGTCATACAGCCAATAATAAGATGAAATAATTGGCTTTTCTTTTACCTTCTACAACGCTCACATGATTTTTGAACGTGACCTCATCAGTAAACTAATACTTCCTGTACAAACTTCATTTGAAGCAGACCTACCGCCAAAACGATGTTGAAAATCAGTGTCATGTAGCTGTTGATGTAGATAGAAACAGAACGGGTGGTATTTATGTCAATGAAGAATAGGCAGAGCAGTTCTTTGGCTGATACCAACCCCTCTCTCTCTGTGATTAACGAGAACTGGCGTGCTGACTTACGGCAGCGCCTGCGAGAACCACTACTTGTTTCCCACATCCAACACGTGAATACCGGCTGATACTCACTTCCCGCTTCAGATGCATGCTACGCAAACATGTAGAAAACATTCTCACAAAAAAATGGTTCAAATGGCTCTGAGCGCTGTGGGACTTAACTTCTGGAGTCGTCAGTCCCCTATAACTTAGAACTACTTAAACCTAACTAACCTAAGGACATCACACACATCCATGCCCGAGGCAGGAGTCGAACCTGTGACCGTAGCGGTCACGAAGTTCCAGACTGTAGCGCCTAGAACCGTTCGGCCACTCCAGCCGGCACATTCTCACACTTGGACATGATTTTCCCTGTAGATGCAGATGGATGGGGTATCCAGATTCCGTCCTGAGAAGGAAGGGAGGGGGAGGGGGAGGGATATGATGGTATCAGGAAGGGCATCCGCATACGAGTTACCACCTTCATTGTCAAGACTGATATAACATGCCGACCGTGTAGAGACGCAAGACAAGGCAAAGAGAAATAAGATGAATGTAAGGACCGCTACCAGTGCAGCTTCGTTGGCAGCCATCTATCCGACCATGAGCCATGTACGCCTCCTACGCATAGTAAATATTTTTACCAGGCACACAACTCGTAAGGTGTTTGCAGTGCAGTTGTACTGAGAAAACTCGGTGAAGCAGTGTAACCTCGTAGAAAATTGGAAGCCCCATTTACTTCATCGGCATGAATACTCTTTTTAGGCTGAATTTGTAACACAGTTTACTTCAAGGTACTGCTTAATTGTGTGGGTGGTTGCATAACACTAAATTCAGGGCTGTTACATTAACGCTTCCGGTTGTCACTAAAAATTTAGCTATGGCCGTCGAGACGCATGAAGTTAGCCAACAAAATGTGCGCTCACTCTGCGCTTCCGAGTACGAGAGGGCTCATGGTTAACACCCAAATGTCGTTACGGAAACTGTGTGCATTTCAGCGGACTAATGGACACCGAACAAGAGATTCAGGGTGCCATTAACTGGATTATTGTGCATCGGCGCGCATAGATTATGCAAAACTGGTTCTTGTAATCGCCGGACTGGCAAGGATGGTCCGCATTCTACCATGGTCACTGCAGATTGCTGTACAAGAAACTCATCTGACATTTTCACATTATCACATCCTTGAAATTTCGCTGGTGAAATGTTGTGCTCTGTTTACTTGTCTGATATAGCATGGCTAGAAATCTTGCTTTCTCGGATTGCTAGACAACAATTCAAGAAAATCGTATTAATAGACTGTTATTACAGTAAGATAAATGACAATGCTTAACTTTGCGAAGTTTACAATGGGATGTCGCAAGCAAAGGGCGACATGAAACGTAAGTAATCCCTTCAGTGTATACAATTCATAAGACAAGTCCTAATTCGCCGCTGATGCGTTCATAGCAAAGACTCGTCTTCAACTGGGCCGGGGCCAGGAGGCGTGACGTTTATGTCCTCTTGTTCTAGGTGTCGTCCTAGAGAGGGGTCAGTGAGCCTACTATCCGCTGACGTCGTCTCACAGCCATCTCTGCTCTAACTTTCTTGCCCGACGTGCCGGCGCTTGAGCTACGTCTCATTAAAGATTTGTATCTCAACATCGACTTCACATTTCATTAAATGCACTGGTGTTCAAAATTAAAGCAACAAACGGATATTTTACAAGTTGCATTTAAATTGCCACAAAACAGAACAAAGAGCCGATAGTAAAGTAATAAAGAATAAAGAACGTAAAAAACTGCAACATGCATAACGGTAGAAAAAACAGTTTTCTTTTTTTCCAAGTTAAAGGATTTGCACATACATTGTGACAACTGATTAAGGTGCTCAGTATATGATCACCTCTGCCAGCAATACAGCCTGACAACGACGGGATATGCAGAGTGTTGTATCCGTCCCACTCGTCTTATGTAGTGTGCTTAGGAAGCTGTTTTTCTCGGATCGCTAGACCACAATTCAAGCAAATCATATTAATGGAGTTTATTACAGTAAACTAAACTGACAAAACATTGCGTACTTACAAATGTGTGTCGCAAGCAAACGGCGACATGCAAACAATCAATGTCCTTGGGTATATACAATTTCAATGCAAGCAAAACAAAACAGTTCATTAGTCACTGCTGTGACGTTTGACTGACCTTTCGTCTCCCAATGTGGCCGCGGATACGCGGCGCAGCGCTTATATTCTCTTTGTATAGATGTCGTTCCAATCGTGGTGTCGTCTGTTATATTGCTAGAGAAGGCCGAAATGCACGCTATAAGCTCACGCAGGATGGCGTGAGGTCTGAAACAGGTTACGTAGTGAATGCTATAAAGAAAAGTACGTAGCTGCTGGAATACTTAACTTTAATCCATCATTTTTATACATCGTTCTTGATGAGACATGCTTCATACGATTACTATCAATTGCTATGGCGCCTTGCTAGGTCGTAGCCATTGACTTAGCTGAAGGCTATTCTAATTATCTTCTCTGCAAATAAACGAGGCTTCGTCAGTGTTGCATCGCTAGCTAAGTCGTCCGTACAACTGGGGCGAGTGCTAGTAAGTCTCTCGAGACCTGCCGTGTGGTGGCGCTCGGTCTGAGATCACTGACAGTGGCGACACGCGGGTCCGACATGTACTAACGGACCGCGGCCGATTTAAAGCTACCACCTAGCAAGTGTGGTGTCTGGCGGTGACACCACATCGTCCTAGTAAGCGTACTATCGGCTGATGTCGTCTCACAATAGAGATGGGCAAACTGAAACACGTTACTGTTTCGAAACAAATGAAACAGTACAATGGTAATGTTTCGATACGCTGTTTCGAAACAGTGAAACAGTTTGTGTTTTGTAATCTAATGAACCTACACATTTTATCATCTTGAATGTCAACTGTATAAGTATGTCCACATAAACACAAATGAGTTGCGAGAGCGCTAATCATATCCCAGAAAGTATGAAATTATCACTTAGCCGTCTTGGCAGTTTCGTATTTCTGCAGAAAATGCACTGCTTTCGTGTCGTGTGGCTTTCATACTTTTCAATTGGCTGAGGACAGCCATAGCTGAAGACAGAAAGGCCACCACGAACGGAACTGGAGGTGGGAGCAAACTGCAGAAACAACGGATATGCTACTGGAATTCCCACATTCCGTTAGTACGCGTAATATACCCATCTTGCTAATTGCCATGCGCACAAAGGGAATCATTGAGGATAATAGTCACAGTGACTATAGACTCACAAATAACGCCAAATAATTCGAATAAATAACAAAATATAACAGAAAAATATTTTGTCTTTCAAGGTGTTTCGAACCGTTACTATAAATTCACCATGCTTGCTAGTCCTTCCCGTTCACCATTACACTATCAGTGATATGTCAAACAGATTGCTTGCAATTATACCTACATCAGATTTATGTATATGTCTAATAACTGTCACTCTACGCCTTTTTTTATTCAAAATGTTGTAGGCTTACTTATGTTTCTTAATACGATTACTGTACATGAACAGAGAAGCGTATGTTATCAAAAAGTGTAATTTAACTGAATGATTTTCATATATTTATTATTTTGAATGTGAATAGTATGCGTTGTTTTATTGCTTGGTTAGTGTTTATAAAGCAGATATTACGACATTTCGGAATATGACAGTCAGCTAGAAACGAAGCTTTATTTTCGGATATCTTAAGCTTCATGCTATTGTTTGTCACAAAGATTTTGACACTCTTGAAAGTGTTTCATGAAGTGGTATGTTAAATGTGTGTCAGTACCTGTGCCGAGCCCGAATCTCGTCCGACACAGAGTGGAATGAAACATCACTGTTTCGATACAATTAGTCCGTTCCAAGCACTGGTGGACTGAAACAGCCTTATTCTGAAACAACGATACAGTTTCTGTGTCTGGCTCGAGACCGAATGTGGCCCAGTTGTCCGAGACAGGGGTGGAATGAAACACCACTGTTTCGAAACAGTGAACCGTAGCCGTTCCGAAACACTGAAACAGTTCGACGTATCGATAGACTGTATCGAAACATAGAGACAGTGGCCAAGTCTATCTCACAACCCCTCTGCTCTTCCGTTCGTCATCGCTGTTCCGTCGCCTGACGTTACGCCAGAACACAGTGAACGATCTCATCAATTTCTTGGTGAGTCTGTAACACCCACTCTTCCTGCAAATCTGCTGGCAAATCTTGACGAGTGGTTAGTGGATGCTGATGTGATGAAACCCGTGCTCTATGGGATTTTAATCTGGAGAGCGAGTAGGCCATGCCATGCGTGCAAATTCTTCCGTTTCGAAGAAAGCATCAACCTTCTGTGCTCCATGACGTCAAGCATTATCGCCCAGTAATACTAACTCTCGACCCACACTACCTCGCAACACCCTCACATTCAGGTCGAGAGAGCTCGTTCGATACCTTACAGCAGTTAAACCTTGCCGATTCAACCGTATAATTTCATGAAGAGATTTTCGAGTGAACAACACAATCCCTGCTCACACCATTAGGGACCCTCCTCGATGTCGGTCTCATTCCACAATATTTGCGTTCCGAGATCGGGTTCCACGTTCCCTCCAGATATGAATCGGTTGAGAATCTCTTTCCAGACCAAATCGGTATTTATCTGTGAAAATACCATCGGCCCACTGTTTGAGCGCCCAGGTTGCATTTTGACAGCTCCACTCTGGACATTCACTTCCGTAAAGACGCGTCAGAGGTTCACATACAGGAGGTCTCCGACACTAAAGGCCACTATGCCGAAGGGTTCTGAACACCGTTTGCCTCCATATAACACGTTCAGTGGATGCTGCCAGGTCAGATGTCAGTTACCGTACAGTACTAAGGTGGTGCTTTCGTGCCCTTACAGTCAACTAACGGTCCTTTTTTCAAATGTGTGTAAAATCTTATGGGACTTAACTGCTAAGGTAATCAGTCCCTAAGCTTACACACTACTTAACCTAAATGATCCTAAGGACAAACACACACACCCACGCCCGAGGGAGGACTCGAACCTCCGCCGGGACCACCCACACAGTCCATGACTGCAGCGAACGGTCCTCTCTGATGTCACAAGTAGTCTGTAAATTGTCACATGTGGTCTTTATAAACAGTCGCCACATCCGAGACTCATGTTAAATCATCGGGTCACATCAGTTTGCGACTGTCCAGCTTCCAACCACCGCAGAGAATTCGGTAGACGTCCTCTCTCTTCCATACTGCATCGTCTATGACTGTGTACACATCGCCGGCCAGGGTGGCCGAGCGGTTCTAAGCGCTACAGTCTGGAACCGCGCAATTACTACGGTCGCAGGTTCGAATCCTGCCTCGGGCATGGACGTGTGTGATGTCCTTAGGTTTGTTAGGTTTAAGTAGTTCTAAGTTCTAGGAGACTGATGACCTCAGAAGTTAAGTCCCATAGTGCTCAGAGCCATCTGAACTGTGTACACAGCAATTATGGATGTGGGAGTGCCCACAAAAACACTACCCGTTTGTTAGGTGCCCTGACGTTATTATTAGCGTGGTATCGATTGAATCGAAATGCCATCTTCCATGCTGAATACGAATGAATGGACATCTGTTGGCAGTCTGTATGATTCTATCGTGAATTAGACGCAGGACGTTGAAATAACGGTTTGTTGCGTAATTTTGAACACCAGTGTACATTATTCAAGTTTTTGAAACTCTGCTTGTGTTTCTCGTGATAATTCTGACCCACGAAATTAATTAAGAGCCGAACACACCTTTAAGATGCAAGATGAATAACTGTACACCCACAGATTAACTAGCACTAAGAATTTATTACCCTAGCTTGTGAGGTACCCCCGCCGTTCAAGCCTCATTTTATTTTCTTGTTTTCCGGGTTTACAATTTTGTATCGCGTCTGCAGTGTAGAATTCCGTGGATAAACCGGTAATACAGTACGGTCAAAAGTCACTTTTTCCGATACAGGCGTAAGGAGAAATCTACAGGTCACAAACGCTAGTTTTTTTTTTCTGCACGGTCTGAGGCGCCTTGTCACGGTACGTGCGGCTTCCCCCGTCGAGTCCTCCCTCGGGCATAGATGTATGTGTGTTGTTCACAGCGTAAGTTAGCTTCAGTTAGATGAAGTGGTGTGTAAGCATAGGGACCGATGACCTCAGCAGTTGGCCGAGGTGGCCGAGCGGTTCTAGGCGCTACAGTCTGGAACCGCGCGGCCGCTACGGTCGCAGGTTCGAATCCTGCCTCGGGCATGGATGCGTGTGATGTCCTTAGGTTAGTTAGGTTTAAGTAGTTCTAAGTTCTAGGGGACTGATGACCTTAGAAGTTAAGTCCCATAGTGCTCAGAGCCATTTGAGCCCCAGCAGTTTTGTCCCATAAGACCTTACCACAAATTTCCACATTTCCAAACTATTTTACAACAGTTACAGCGCCAGAAGTAGATCATCTTAATAAATAAATTCATAATATTAATTAAGCTAACGAAAGTGTAGGAACGGCTATGAAATGTCACGAGTGTTACGCGCCACAGTCTCCTGCCGTCAGTAGTATGCTTTGTGATCTAGTTCTGTCGTACGACCATGCTCTCAGGAAATCGTTAGTTTTCTGTAACTCATTATTGACTGTGTAGATATTATCAGTGCGTGGTGTTTAGTAAATAAATACATCATACTTGTCTTCCTTTTTTAGCTTTATTCAGAATAATATGACTTCCTGCATCATCACTTAGAATCACAAAATGTAGTATTGTACTTTACAGAGAAACCGACGGCGCTGATACTGCTTCTGCGAGGGACATCAATTTAGAGATCTTCTCGGAAGAACTCGTACAAAGAGTTCTACGTGACGTCTGACTATGGTAGGCGAAGGACGTTTCGTCTTAACCTCCGCAAAACTCTTCGTAGTCGCGGATACGAGACATGTGAGTTTTAAGGTGGGAATAGTTCAAACAGCTATATCAAGCTGTATACTGTTTGGCAGATAAAAGTTAGTTAGAAAATTTAGAAATTTGTGGTGAGGTGTTCACATTTAGGACATATTATTTTAGGGGATAAGATGTCAACGTAGGGAATGATCACAGTTCCTCAAGTTTGCCAATACTCTGGTACACCCAAGTGAATCTCTATGGATTATGCGTTTAAACGGTCTTCATCAGAATCCGAAGTCTTCCTGAACGTGGAGGGTCATTAATGTACCCTACCTTTGCTGCTGTCTCTCCTCGACTGAACTCAAACAGATGAATACATAGTAATTTTTTAAACGATCCACTTGGTATTACATTTTCTGAGGTCCACAGCTCCACCCACTATCTCCCTAACAAAATTACAGCATATAAACTCAAATGGCAACAGTGAAGTGCAAACAAAAATTGATAATCGATAAATAAAGCCGTAGCAAGAGGAATACCAACTTGAAAAGCAAAAACGCTACCAACTTATTCCAAAACCTAAAATATAATTAAGTTTGTACGAAATCCTCAGCGCGTGAGAGCTACTCGCACCAGGCCAGTTTTTTCGTATGTCTCGTAGTTCTCGTGCAGTTGTCCACTGGAACATGTCTACTTTTGGAGCTATCGCTACTTTTCTATAGCTCACAAAAAGTCTTACAAACATGCAACTAAGTAATTAACATTTCAACGATCACATTATAAAGATATCAAATTGTTCCCAAGAAAAAACGGTAGAAGCTTCAGTAGTAAACAAAGCGATGGAGAATCGTAACCTTGCAAGCATTATTCTTGCTCCTGGTGTAGCAAACTTGGCGAATGCCATCCAACACATGTCCACCCTATATTGGCGACAGCATTCGGCTGTTCGTGTTTTCACGTTCGGATGGGGCTTCAAATTCAGGCAATATGAACTTCCGAACGGTTTTTCTTATAAACCAGAACTTAGACGCTGATCATTGACTAAATCTATTACCAAAACAAATAGTACGGAGCAGACTTTTATTATTGTATCGTTCTTTTACGTTTCGCTTCCTTACTAATGTACTCCCAGTGTGTAGTTTTACTTCAGTGGCAAAATTACATTCAGAAAGCACATTTAAGATTTATGCCCGCTGACATCAATGGATACCTGCAAACTTTTCAGAGTATGAAAGTTCCTGTTACTTAAATTTGTAGCATTGCATGGCGTTAATTATTTTAAATCTGGTTAAACGTCGAGTCGTGAGTAATTAATTCTACTTTTGTAACTTTTTTCCTTTCATTCATCAAGGAGATGGCGACCTGTATGAGATCGTAGCCCTTTTCAATCAGTAGTTGTAGTTAATTCTGTTGTGACACCATTTATTTAGTGTAATTGGGTGCTAATTTAATTTTGTAGAATTTTTAATGGCACATAAATGGATAATTGAGAGGAAATGTTGTTTAGGTTTTCTTCATTCCAAATCCTGTCATTGTTCTTACGGTTGATGGAAAAACCTCTCGTCGAAAAAATCCCAACTGTGATTCGTTCGTTGCCTGATGTTCTGGTTTATATACCTTCGTATTATTCCAGTGGAATTTCTCGTAAGTACAGAATTGGGTTGGGGTGTTTGGGGAAGGAGACCAGATAGCGAGGTCATCGGTCTCATCGGATTAGGGAACGTCGGGAAGGAAGTCGACTGTGCGCTTGGAACTATCCCGGCATTTTCCTGCAGCAATTTACGGAAATGACGGAAAACCTAAATCAGAATGGCTGGACGCGGGATTGAACCGTGGTCCTCCCGAATTAAAGTCCAGTGTGTCAGCCACTGCGCCACCTCGCTTGGTGTACACAATTCTTCCCTAATTCTGTAGAAGATGAAAAACTTAAAAATCTAATCGATTAAGAGATTGTTGTTTGCTTTTGTAGGAACTGATCGAAGTACTGTTGCTCAATAAGTTGTTCTTTCAGTATCAGACCGCTTCATCACCCCAAATCATCGTAGGAATTCTTGGTATTTTGACAGTCTCATTCATTTCTTCGCTTTGCTGAGGATTCATCTTCGAGAATAATGTAGGGAGGAAATGCGTCTTTGAATTTTCGGAAATTAATCTTTGTTGGATCGTGGTGCAGGAGTGATTTAGGAAGTCCGTTGTTAAGTGGTCTGTTAATTCCAAATCTGGTGTCTTGTTCTTTTATTATGCTTAGCATATTTTTGTATTTAAATGTTTCATACAAGAAAATTATTGGGAAGTCTGTAGCTATTCGAAGCACCCTTTCGTCAGCTGATTTTTTTTTTTCGTTTAGATAACATAATATATGTTTGAGATCCGTAATCGAGAAGGGATCGGACAAAAAATTTGTATGTAAGAAGTGAAGCTTATTGCTCCACCCCACGTCTCGGTATTCCATGAGAGGTACTAAATTCTCTCGGCTTTTAGCTTGGTTACTCTTTTCGGTCGTGTTTTCTACCTAATTAAGAGTCAATCTAGATAGATTCCATGATATTTCACGTTCCTTTGTGAAATAATTTCTTGTACCCGAAGTAGAATGTTGGGTTTCTGGGGTCCTTCAGTTGGCGATTATATGATCTCTGTGTCTGAATAGGATAAGTTGCATTTTGGTTGGATTCTCGAATTCCTGAGACAACTTCCAAGTTTGCTGATGCAGCTGCTGTCTTGTTCGTTGATTGCATTGTTACCAATAAATGGTGTCATCCGCTTACAGAGCTATGCCTTCGTTCCACCACCTGCGTCTTCAAATTAACTGTTAAATTCGCCTGCGAGTTCTGTTACCCTAGCATGTGCGGGTGTGATTGGGGGGTGGGCATGGGGTGGGGGCTGGTCCCACCAAGGGGTGCGTCCGTGGTGGGCGTGCCGGGCCTCTTGTTAGCCGTTAAATTCGCCTGCGAGTTCTGTTGGTCTAGCATGGGCGTGTGACGCTACAAAATGAATATATTAAATTAACTGTTAAATTCGCCTGCGAGTTCTGTTTTAGATAAATAATCTGTTGGTTCTTTGCTATGTAAGGATCACAATTTTTATTTGTTTCGTTTGTGCTCTCAGTGCTTTTCGATGCCCTAAGGCGAATGCAGAGAAGTCTTTACATGCTGTCGATGAACGTAGCTGGCGGCTCATGCTGCAATAGTTCCCTTCACTTATTTTGCTAGTATAGAGTCGCCTGTGGCGGCCTCTGCGTAAGAGCTCCTTGCGGATTCATTGGATAATTTTCTTTGAATGCTGTTAAACGTAACATACATTTTGCGGTCTGAAACATACGGCATTTAAATTTACTGCGCTACTGATCCTCTAGACTCAGTGAAACTTGGCATCAGGGTCGCGAGCACACCTTAAGTTGTGCACGTTTTAAGGGGCTTTTCCTCATGCGTATCTAGCGTAACGTAATTACCTTATGGGCCAAATACATACGGATTTGATAACCAGCGTGCACAGTTCACGATGTGCACATCTAGCCCCTGTCACTCAACTAGAACTTTACGTCAGAGCCACCCGGTGGTAGCACACTCTGGCAGACTTCTATTGACGTACACTCGACGTAAATCATGCTAGATGAGAGCATACTCTGCAGATAAGCTAATTCACTCGCTATATACCGCAGTAAAATTAGATCATACGTCAATATATGTTAAAGTTGTACTGACAGAAAACCCGTTTTGTGGATTTCTGAATGAGTCATAGTATATTAAGTTATGAATTTTATCATGCAGTATTCCATTTGAAGTGCTGAGAATCGCGAGGTCCTAAAGGACATCACCGTCAATGGTAAGATTGTAGCATTTATTAGTGCTTCTTAAATCTGTTGATCTTATGGTGAGATAGGTTTATCTGTTCTGTAAGCCCACATTGTATATATGAAAATTCACGAAAAGCTGTATCACTGGTTTCTCTGATATTCACTTAAATGTGGGATCGTGCTTGGGTAGCTGAGTCGGTAGCGCACTTGCTTGCAAGAGGAATAGTTCCTGAGTTCATGTCTCGGTGTGGTACACAGCTTTAATCTGTCACGAAGTTTCATATCAGCGCACACAGTAGAGTGAAAATCTCAGTCTGAGAACAGAAAAGTAAATTGTCAGGAAATGTTAGCCGCAAAGGAACTATGGCCTCTGAGAAAATATCCTTTTGATTGAAGGAGGTACGAAATCAAACAAGCATGACTGCAAGTAAACATTGTAAGACATCGCGGTCTCCTGACCTACATTGCTTACATGTTCCGCCTTCACAATCATGTTCTGCACATCAAGACTTTTCATTCGAACCCAAACTCGATAAGATAAAGTCAATGTTGTATGAATTCATGTAAACTATATGCAATTGACAAGTGAACACACCGTGGTTGAAATACTCGAGGCTGGAGTGCACACATATATTCCAGACACGACGATCACAGAGGCTTTTAGTTCAGGAGAGAGACTGCACAGAGGGACACCAGGCCCTTCAGAGGACGACCCTGCCCATGTCAGCCGGTGACAGTAGCAGACTGCATGGGCCCGAGTGGAAAGGGGGGGAACAACTCCGAGTTTGGCTTAAAAGCAAATTCCGCTACATTGTGTGGGAGCGGCCAGCCTACGCATTCTTCACACATAATGCAGTTTCAGAGAATTTCACAGGGAGACAGCAAACGCCAAACGCCAAAGCTACAGGTTTCCCGGTTGGTCACCTTAAACGAAACATCATTCTCCGGTTTTAGAAGAGCAATGCTGATTGGCAGACGATACTTCTGACGTCTTGTGCTGAAGGAATAATGGAAGCGACAGAAAGATATACCCCTTCTCGTCTGGCGTGGGGAGGCACCGTTCCGTTGTCGCTCTTGGAGCGAAAAATGTAACGAGAGCGTGCGTGCTCGTATGTGTACTCGAAAGAGCGAGGAACAAGTCTCTCCTCAGTACTTCACTGGGAGAGCGTCGAGAGCGAATCAAAGGGTGACTCTATATTGAGTCCTTGCGATTAAGTGGTGGTGTTGGCCGACACACTTATTGTGCGGTGTGAACGGACAGAGTTATAGTTAAATGCCTCCGAGCGAATTTTGAGTGGCATCATGGTGGACTAGTTAACTGACCGGTGTACCACGAAAATAGTTAGACTAGGGGCGAATAGGAATCCTTGACTTCATCAAGGCACACGGAGAGTTTTATTGGCGAAGGTCAATCCAGTTAGAACGAGACTTATCTTATTTGTCAGCAGCGAGTGGCGCAGACAGCAGTCATTGCCCATATATCCTCCACAACAGTACACTTCACTGCATTTCACACGCGACAGCTTCGACCGCACCTAGCAACATTCTAAAGGATAATTATTCAAGATGAATAAGCGTGCCTCTCAGCCATTCTGACAAGGCTACAAGCATCTTAAACTTTGTATCGAAATTTCATTAGCGAATCCTATCCTTGAAAGGTAACTTCACATTCCGAAAAGAACCAGGATATAACTTGTTCAATTCATAACTAAAAGTGTCATTCTGATTTCTCAGAATTTTTGCAAAATAAATAATAACTTTCGTTAGTTTCATGTTTTTCTTACACGAACTAGCATATACTCGAGTACCCAAGTATCCCCGACTACCCACGTAAGAAATTTTGTGAATTTTTTTGTCATTTCTTTACAGTGGACGACTCCAGGAGATTAGTTATTGCTGAAAGTTTTTCAGGCATTTCTCTTTAGAACGTTAGGAGAGTCTGCCTGACTTCTGTAGTAGAGTGGGGGTGGAAATTGCATCTTTCAGGAGCCACAGGGTAAAGGTTACATCTCAGATTAATCCGTTGTGCAGAATAACAGAAACAAAGGTCAAGCCACGTGCTCAGAACATTTAGCAAAGATGTGTGACTTAGCATAAGTTGTTGTGTTGGTGCAGAGTACGAATATCTGATTTTTCAACGCAAAAATAAATTCGTGATCTAATACATCACTTAGGAATTTTTTACATTTGTCTGAAAAAAATGGAAAAGCACGGAAACTCTCACTTACACAAAAATGCGAAATGAAGAGTTGTGAAAGCTTACACGTTATTTCGTTATTGCCTAAATTGTACTTAATTATGTACAAAATACCTAAATTCTGCAAAAACAGTCCCTTCTTTTGTCAGATGAGTTATGCATCGTATTATTGTTATTCTTATTATTGCTATAATTATTATTGGCGGTGGCTGTAGTTGTATAAACTTGTTGATAAGCGTAACTGTTATACAGCAGATGCTATAAATTTCGCAGTCTCAGACTTGACTGAATCTAAAAATTTGTGAACACCCATAATCTATATTGGTGAGCCGCCTCTGTGTGTAGCTCCTTATACGTGAATATGCACCAAACTAATTGCTCCCTCTCTTGGGCAACACACTGGCTACCGTCCAAAACAGATTAAATATCAACGCATATACGAAATATGCAGCTGCGACTAATACTTTTAGTTTACTCACAATCAACTATTTTTACTCATATTTGATCGTATCTATAGATACGTAATTCCGTGCTGGACAGAGAAAGTACGTAAAGCAGTTAGATGTGGTATGCCCTCAGAAAAATATTGTTGGTAATTAATCATTCCTCGCAGTAATTAAGTAGAAAGCTACGTACGTCCGCCATTTGTAGCATCATCAACTACTCTGATATAACAAATCACTTGCCAAGTATTAGCAACTTTGGTTAAAATGGCTCTGAGCACTATAGGACTTAACCTCTGAGGTCATCAGTCCCCTAAAACTTAGAACTACTTAAACCTAACTAACCTAAGGACATCACCCACAACCATGCCCGAGGCAGGATTCGAACCGGCGACCGTAGCAGCAGTGCTGTTCCGGACTGAAGCGCTTAGAACCGCTCGGCCATCCCGGTCGGCCTTAGCAACTTTAGTAACTTGCAATCACTCGTTCGTTACTTTAACTTTATGCACTGTTAGTCCTACAGTTGTGGAAACGATCACTTTAATAGTTCAGAGCTATAAAATCTCACATGAACGTTCCTTTTGTTTCTCTCCTACCACCATTCTTACACCGTCTGTTCCTGTGATTTTACACGTATGTTAATCTCTGTGACTATAGCTCCCACACGGCAGAAATTTAACGTAAAGTAACTATATGTACTTCCTGGACTTACCACGCCTCCATGCAGTCGGCATGATATGTCAGATGTGGAATTGTTAGCGATAGTGGATGGTCGAAGTGCCTTTTTTGAAGCAACCAATCCGCGCCCCCTCTCGCTTCATTAACCCTTCGGTTGATGCTGCTTCGACTGTAGCAAAAACGCCTCTACAGGCCTGACGTCTGCAATACACAGGGGAGCCCGGTGAGCACATTCAGAAAGGTCACGTAAGAGACAGTAGTAGGATTCCCATGTCCATCGAAACGCCCGCGCTCTAGCATAGGAGAAAAGTGTCAGACTTCGTCGGAACCACGGCGTTGCCAGTTGGATTTTCCATTCGAAAAGGCACATCGCTCGGTTGAGTGGAGACTACGCTCCCACACATACTGGCTGAGATCAATTCAGCGTCCTGGTAGATCGAAACAATTGAACCAACTGTCAACTGTCGATTCAGAGTAAAAGTCACTGCATAGCGGTCCGCGAAGTTCGCAGGAATGACAAAAACAAGCCAAAGCCAAATTCTATCACGCATCTAATTATATAAATAAAATCTGTCAAGCCTGCTGCTAGAAGTAGACACAAAATAAGTAAATTTGATAGTAGTCGGATGTTCACAGACCCAAGTGCCCTGCAGTTGTATAGAAGGAACTAAATCTTGTAAATTAAAATTGGGAGACTGATCTATAGGGCGCAACACTCAGTGAAAATCATCAACTACCAAAATACTCTGAGGACTTTTCCATAACACGCTTACCCCCTCTTCCTTATAAAATCGGGAACGTACGAAGTGCACCCGAAACCGGACGGAGTATAAAAAGTAATCAAGGACAGGTGAAGAAAACTACTTCTTATTTCCCTACCATTATCAGGAACTCCAACCTCTCCCTACCAAACAAGGCAGTCGCCGTGGAACGTTCGACAGCCATATGAAAAACAGTGCAAAAACTAGGGAGAGATAAACAAGTAAGCTTGACTTCCAGTACGAATATGGCATCAGCACGCGAATCATACATACACTACTGGCCATTAAAATTTTTACACCGCGAAGATGACGTGGTGCAGACGGGAAATTTAACCGACAGGAAGAATATGCTATGATATGCAAATGATTAGCTTTTCAGAGCATTCACACACGGTTGGAGCCGGTGGTGACACCTACAACGTGCTGACATGAGGAAAGTTTCCAACCGATTTGTCATACACAAACAGCAGTTCACCGGCGTTTCCTGGTGAAACGTTCTTGTGATGCCTTGTGTAAGGAGGATTAATGCGTATCATCACGTTTCCGACTTTGATAAAGGTCAGATTGTAGCCTATCGCGATTGCGGTTTATCGTATCGCGACATAAGCTCCTCGCGTTTTTCAAGATCCAATGACTGTTAGCAGAATATGGAATCGGTGGGTTCAGGAGGGTAATACGGAACGCCGTGCTAGATCCCAACGGCCTCGTATTACTAGCAGTCGAGATGACAGGCATCTTATCCGCATGACTGTAACGGATCGTGCAGCCACGTCTCGATCCCTGAGCCAACAGATGGGAACGTTTGCAAGACAACAACCATCTGCAGTTCGACGACGTTTGCAACAGCATGGACTATCAGCTCAGAGACCACAGCTGCGGTTACCCTTGACGCTGCATCACACACAGGAGCGCCTGCGATGTTGTACTCAACGAGGAACCTGTGTTTGGCGACATCGCGCTAACGCTCATTGGAAGCGTATATTCGTCATCGCCATACTGGCGTATCACCTGGCGTGATGGTATGGGGTGCCATTGGTTACACGTCTCGGTCACCTCTTGTTCGCATTGATGGCTCTTTGAACAGTGGAAATTTCGATGTGTTACGACTCGTGGCTCTAGCATTCCTCCGATCCGCGCGAAACTCTACATTTCAGCATTTGCCATTGACGGCACTTTGAACAGTGGACGTTACATTTCAGATGTGTTACGGCCCGTGGCTCTACCCTTCATTCGATCCCTGAGAAACGCTACATTTCAGAAGGATAATGCACGACCGCATGTTGCAGGTCCTGTATGGGCATTTATGGATACAGGATGTGTCCGACTGCTGCCTTGGGCAGCACATTCTCCAGATCTCTCACCAATTGAAAACGTCTGGTCAATGGTTTCCGAGCAACTGGTTCGTCACAATATACCAGTCACTACTCTTGATGAACTGTGGTATCGTGTTGAAGCTGCATGGACAGCTGTACCTGTACACGCCATCCAAGCTCTGTTTGACTCAACGCCCAGGAGTATCAAGGCCGTTATTACGGCCAGAGGTGGTTGTTCTGGGTACTGATTTCTCAGGATTTATGCACCCAAATTGTGTAAAAATGTAATCACATGTCAGTTCTAGTATAATATATTTGTCCAATGAATACCCGTTTATCATCTGCATTTCTTCTTGGTGTACCAAATTTAATGGCCAGTAATGTAAATCGGCATAACGGAGCAAGCTGCTGTTCCGATTCAATCCGATTAACATTTAAGGAAAGAAACGTACCGGATTAATCTAAATGACGGACCCATTTTCAAAAATTCGTTTGTATAGTACCAATCCAAAATGAACAAGCTTTATACCAATGAAAAAAGGAATT
Organism: Schistocerca piceifrons; assembly: GCF_021461385.2. Lineage (NCBI taxonomy): Eukaryota > Metazoa > Arthropoda > Insecta > Orthoptera > Acrididae > Schistocerca > Schistocerca piceifrons. Next base: position 780,167,726 of record NC_060141.1, read on the forward strand.
TTCAAAGTTTTGGTGGGCGGCGGCGAGTTGGCGGTTGATTTCGCGAGGCAATAGGGCCATCATTCCGTTTTACTGTCAGTTGTGAATGAGGTGGCAACTGTGGAGCACAAGGTTTTCTGCGATCTCGAGATCGCGAAATGTGAGTCGCAAATTGTAGTGCAGCGTACCAAATTTTGTATTCAACCAACAACTCGCAAAAGAATTAGCCGTTGATTTAAGCAATTCAAACAGACTGGGAGGATAATGCACAGGCCTACCGCGCGTGTCATAGATTGATGTCCGACGGATTCAAGAAAGTTTTGTGCGCAGTCCCAGTAGGTCTGAAAATAGCACCAGTCGAGGTTTTGGACTAACCCAACCAACTCTATGGAAAGTTCAGAGGCGACGTTTGCTGTACAAGCCCTAACGATTACGACTTGCGCAGACTCTGAAAGCCAGTGACAAAGAGAAGCGTCTCACATTTTCTGATTATGTGCTAGCAAAGTAGGAGGATGACGCATTTCTACAGCTTGTAATTTTTAGCCATGAATCGATGTTCAACCACAGTGGGAAAGCTAACAGACACAATGTTTGCACATTAGGTTTGGAAAATCCATATTCACTATTGCAACTCAAAAGAGACTCGCCCAAGATCAACTTGTTCTGTTTCGTATCCCGTACAAAGGTTTATGGACCATTTTTGTTTGCGGAAAAACTGTAACGGGAATCACGTACCTGGACACGTTGGGACAATGACTGTTCCCTGAAGTTATGGAAAATTCCCAGAGTTTCATTTTCCAACAGGATGGAGCTCCGCACTGTTGGCTGTTAGAATGACTCCCTTCCTCGGCGACGGATCGATTTGCAGGGGACGTGAGGACGTGGTTCTGCACTTACGTCCACCGAGGTTTCCTGACCTGACACCCTGCGTTTATTTCTTATGGGGTTGTGTGAAAGAATCTGTTTACGCCCCGCCCCGCGTCTATCAACCACTCTGAACGATGTGCGGAACCGGATCACTGATGCCGTGCACTCAGTAACAGCAGATACGCTTTTGCGGTGTGTGGGACGAGTGTGGCTACCGCGTCGATGTTTGCCGTGGAGCCAACGGGGGCCACATTGAACGTTTGTAACAGTTATCACATTTCTTATTATTAAGAAATTATTAAAAATTTATTGATTACGAATTATTACAAATTATTAAATTTATTAAATTGATATCGAACATCATGAAAAAAACTTTGAAACTTCCTCTTTTCATTGGTATAAAGCTTGTACATTTCGGATTTCTACGTGAACAAGTACGAAGTTTTGAAAGTGGGTCCATCATTTAGAACAACCCTGTACAATCCTACATACGTTAAAAACAAGAAACAAAATGCGAGCTGCTGACGTACTTAATTTCATCATCAGTGCGTGTCAAGGTCCACTGACGAGTCCGTAAGTTCCTCCTCTTTACGAGTCACCGTGCGTTGTTGGGACGAGTAGTTTACAGCGACTACGATGCACTTGAGCAACTACAGTCGTGGATGTAGGCGGTTCTTGGGCATTACCCAAAGTAGGAGACCTACAATGAACCTCAGAGGCCCACTTCCCGGAAGGGTATCCTTGCAGTTTAGATCGACATACAAGAGAGGGGTCAGGCGACACAACATCTGGATCAACGTTTAACGCTACCTGGAATCTCCTTCACACGAATAACAACCGTAGGCCGTTTCTACCTCATTAAATGGATGACGTCAAGGGAACGGATGGACCTAGGGGCGCCTCAGATTTCTGCTGTTGAATCACTAATACACAAGATGGCCCCCCCAAACTTTCCCAGTCCTAGGTGGTTCCAGAGGAATTACCTCTACCACAGGAGGAGAACAAGGACAAACATTTGAGACATCAGCAGCTGTTTCCGCACCACCGACGTTATCACGAGTTCAGGACGGAGCAATACAAGATACGGCAGTCCACAAACTTACAGGGTGTGTTAGGAGGAGGAACATCCGACTCTTCACCATCCTACGTCCTACATCTCTTATGTTCCACCGCGGACAGTGCGGGCATGGAAACAACAGTTTCATGTCCATGCTGCGAGGGTAACGGCGGAAATTCATGAGCAGTAATATGCGAGTCCCTCCACTGTTCCGTTGATCCCATGGCAGACGTCGGATGAATCTCGTGAGTAAGGGAAGCAAGATCAGCTAACGTCAATTTTCAACGTCGTTCAAATGATCACTTCAGTGCAAATATCCTCAATGGGCACCTGTATCTAAAACGGCCACTTTGACTGCATATCCTCACTTGTCCACTACAACTTACATGAATGCAGTAACCACGGGTTTATAGATGGGGAGGAATGTTACGTTTGATCACCATCTCCATCGAACGGATACCGCGAAAACATTGCAGGCAAAGTGGAATGGAGCAGCGTCTGCGTCGTATATCCCATAACGGAAAAACACTTCCTTAAGTAAACTGCCGTCAACCTCCGGCGTGAGACTGAACATTCAATCATTTATGTAATCCAGTTCCGCATTAGCAAGAAGTACCGTGTTTTTGGAACCATATGGTGCCTAAAGGGAACTTGTAAACCATAACACAAAAGGAAACTATCTACTTCTGGGGGAAGCAAAATCTTAACAATAAATCATAGTTATTAATGAGCAAAGTTGGCAGTACGAACCTGATGAGATGTTACATAGATAGTGTCGACGAGACAGACACGAATCTCCAAAGATACTGGCTCCACGGAACACATCAATTTATCAAAAGTAAAGCTTACTGTACGTTTTGTCGGAACACACTTGGAAACCACGGTCGACATGTGGAGCGGACTCATCGCTACCAGAATACACAAACAACAATTAACGCTACAGACCAGAAGACGATGTGACACGCACTGAAGTACAAACATCACTGAGGAAAAGCTGTCCATGAGCGCGTGACGCAACGTTGAGGCCGGAAAAACCTTCCCACTCTGCGCACGAAGCGGAACAGACGCGCTCAGATATACGGACTACGTAGTATGTTTACACTGACGGAAAAAAATTGCAACACCAAAAGGTAATTGATTTAAAGTAATCAAATGTCTTGAATACTTTTGTCTCGGTAACAGATTTAAGTCGTTAACATTGCAAGATCACATGTTAATGTAAGTGCGAGGTAAGCTACTGCAAACGTGAAATGCTGGTACATTAACAACCAGGGTAACCGCTAGACCGTTGAATGCTAGCACTCAAAAGTGCATGCAATGTTTTGTACAGGTGTCGGATGTCACTTTGTGGAAAGACGTTCCATCCCTGTTGCACCTGGCCGGTCAATACAGAGACGGTAAAAACTGTTTGTCTCCTTTGGAGACAGATGTGTGATCGAGCAGGCCAAGGCAACCAGTTGACACTCTGTAGATGATGCTGGGTTATAACAGTGGTACGCGAGCGAGGATTAGCCAGTTGGAAAGCACTCCCTACCACCACCAACACAACAGACTGCTGATCGTTGATGGCAGTACAACAGGTCCAGTCATCAGATGAAGGTAAAAATTTGCAGATAGGGGACCATGGGATACCCATGAATATGTTCCTCCTGTCTTGCTAAATCGCACACTTGATCATAACTCCATGTGTAGATCCAGTGTATCTAGCACGCAGGCAGGGTGGTTGCAAGCCCTCAATTGGCCTCTTTGTAACCAACACACGGCCGTCACTGTCACCGAGGCAGTACCAGATTTCGTCAGAAAACACAAGAGACCTCTACCGTGATTTCCTATTACCTCTCGATTGGCACTACTGAAGTCGCAAATAGCGGTGGTTTGGGTTCAGAGAAATGAACGTTCCAGGGCACCTGGCTCGGAGCTTCCACTTTTGTAACCGATTTGCTACAATTTCTTATTTTACTGTGGAGCCAACTGATGCTCAGATTAGTGCTGCAAATGCAGTATGATGCCCTGGAGCCAAACGCCGGACACGATACTCTTCCCTCTCGGCAGTGCCACGTGGCCGTCTGGAGCCTTATAGCAACCGTACAGTCTCTAACAAGCGCTGGCAGCTACTTTTCTGCCAAGTCTTTACGCTGAATCACAGAAGGAAAATCCAGCTTCTCAAAGCCCTATTACATGACCCTGTTCAAACTCAGTGATGTATTCATAATGCCATCTTTGTTGCCTTAAAAGCATTCCTGACTAACATCAAGTCACCACGCCCAATCTCAGCGGTAACCACCACATACGACCGTTACAGCACGTTTTTAAAGGATACCTGATTTTCATCCTCATATTGGCGGTATAGTGCCACTTATGCGACCGGCGTAAAATATGAACAGACATATTTTCTGTGTAGGTACAGGCCTTCCAAGTTTCCTTTTTCTTGCTCAGCTCCTTCCTGGTACTGCGATTTTTATTCCGTCAGTGTATGTGGGATTGACACATGTCATATAATATGAGATGGTGAAACAAAAGAGAAATAAAAACAAAATAATTAACCGAAGAAAAGACCGGCACAAATTTCTGTAAGTGATTTATCTATACCTTCCCCTCCCTACGTTCTTTTGCACTAAACAGAGTATGGATATATTTACGTAGACGACACGCATTGCTTAGCTTCGTACCAACCACTTCCCTTACCAACATTCCTCTGAGGCAAGCCTTATAATAAAAAATAGCAGTAAACCTTCTTACAACATTTGCAGATTTGAATTTCGTTTGCAGCTCTCTCAGAAACATTTATATTCCGTGTTGCGCCAAGTTTCAGTTTTAGATCATGTAATGAAGGCACCCAAATGCAACAAGATTTAGAGGTCTTCCTGCTCGGCGTACCTCTGGTCACATATACGTAGTTTCTAGTATGATAAAAGAAAAAAGTGTGTTAATTATATTTCAATTATTTCAGTTTTAATCTGATATATATATATATATATAATTATCTAAAAGCAAAGATGATGTGACTTACCAAATGAAAGTGCTGGCAGGTCGACAGACACATAAAAAAGTGAGAGCGGAAAGACTTACCTTAGGGGGAAAAAAGGACGGGTATACACTCGCACACACACACATATCCATCCACACACATATATATATATATATATATATATATATATATATATATATATATATGTGTGTGGATGGATATGTGTGTGTGTGCGAATGTATACCGCTCCCGGGATTGGAATGACTCCTTACCCTCTCCCTTAAAACCCACATCCTTTCGTCTTTCCCTCTCCTTCCCTCTTTCCTGATGAGGCAACAGTTTGTTGCGAAAGCTTGAATTTTGTGTGTATGTTTGTGTTTGTTTGTGTGTCTGTCGACCTGCCAGCACTTCCATTTGGTAAGTCACATCATCTTTGTTTTTAGATATATATTTCCTATGTGGAATGTTTCCCTCTATTATATATATATATATATATATATATATATATATATATATATATATTGTTCTTCATACTAGAATGTCGTGTTCCCAGTTTGGCACAGCTTTGCCACAGGACACACGAAAGCAGTCGAAGACGTCCGTCTTCAGGTCGGCTCCAGATCGCTGTCAGAAGGAGGCTAGTTCTGAACTGCGCAAAGGCTTCTACTATTTGCATTTCTTTACGTAATCAGTGTGTATTTTATAAGTACCATAAGGGACCTTTAACACTGAACAATAAAAGAATTGCATTTGTAAATGAAATCATTAATAAATGGCGCAGCTATGAGTTGTATAGAAGACAAGGAGCGGCCTTCTGTCTACGACCAGGATGCCGCAGCATTCTCTGCTGTAATAAAGGCTGTTTGACATTTATAAAAATAATAAGACTAAGAGGTAAAAAAATAAAGGAAAAGGACAGAATAAGAAGTCTGGTAAACACTAAATATATTCCAATAATTCTCACAAGCAATTAGGGCTTATTTATAAACTGTATAGCTTACATAAGTAATTTTCTGACTGTATGGTGCTCTCAGATTTCAGCCTGTCCTGTGCTAACTTCTTGGTAGACGTTTTTGTCACAAATTGCAGTCATTACATTTCTCCCTCTTTCGAGACAATTCTTGCACCATTCAACACCTTCAAAACAATAACTTGCCGATTTACAGTATGGAACATAAATTACTTGCATTTTATTCATCAATAACTGTTGTCTGCGCGCTAGCATGACCTCTCACTTTTATGGTTTAAAGACAACCTTCATTACGCTTTCACATTACAACAGAAGTACGACAAAATCTGAAGATCTATTACGGTTTTTTACCGTCATATTTTCTATTTAGATTAAAGCGGAACGCTCAGTTTCTTTGACTGCGCAATCGATGTATTAACGTTCGTGCTAGATGTGCATCTTTACAGTTACGTAAATTATGTAAAAGAAATGTCTTTCAAATAATAGGTCTCATCTCATAAGTTGATCATTTAACACACAACTAGGTGAATGCCTTTCCAAGGGTACTCACAGCTTTCATATGACGGAAAGCCCAATAACATTAAAAGTTAGACACTTGCTCGCTATACGGCGATGACGCTCGACGTTCCTTCCTGATCTTTTATTTCTGGCGGTGCAGCTGCGTAACCGCACTGAAACGTTGTTCCGTGGTAAAATTCTAAATATGAACTCATAGCCTCCATAAAATGAAAAATATAATTAAATATATTCGCTTCGCCGTCACAGATATTTGTTACGCGCCGAAATTCCATAGCCCTCGATGGCAGTATCAAACATTCCACTGCTGCTGTGGCACAACCGCAACATTCATAAATACGCAGAGCTTACAGCTAACGAGGAAAACTGGAATGAATTTCCGCGTCACACATTGGCTGCTCATATTGATACAAATTGAACGGAACGATTCGGCATCTGTGTCCCGTCGTTTGGAATTCACGGCCGGTTTCGGGTTAATGTGAAAAGCGCTCCTCAACAATATGTATGTACGTAGTAGATAACTGAACCGTGTTGCGCATTGTAGATAACGTTCTCGAGCTTTTGCGAACAATTTCTCGTATCGATGAATGATCCGACATGGATTCTTTACCCAAATTAAAACATTTGCAATTAACGGAACGGGAGTCTTGTTAAAGCCAGGCATTTGAGCATGTTTGCTGTAATTTATAGGGCGCATTCCAAAAGAAACGAGCTCGGGGATGCAAAAAGAACGCCGCTGAAGGGATCTTAATATAACTGTCTACAGAAGAAGATGCGGTTCCTATAAGAGCGCTGAGGTACCAAAGTCACTGCTCGAAGGACATGGATTCACAGAAGGAGTTCCTGAGAGGCCGATTTTAATAGTTCTTCGGTTTTTTTGCCCAAATTTTCTTCCCCCATTAATTTTTTCACCGAGAAGGAGTAATACTCATTTTTGTGTATTTAAGTCTCTTAAGAATTATATTTCATAGAGTAAATATAATTTTAAAACCCATCCTCTTGAAAAATGTCTTCCTTATAGTTTATTTGCCTACGAGTTAACTGTAAATTGCAGTTAAAACGCTAGAAATATCTGACTTAAATGTACTAGAGACATAGAAACAGATAACAATTCTGAGTCCTAAAATTAAGCAGAGGAATGGTGACAGCTTTTGTCATAGCAAAACAAAAGAACTCCTAAATGGATTATCTATTCGATTGCAGGGAAAAGTAACTGAAACTCGTTACAGCTTTTATAGCTGTATGCTTCAATATCTCCCAAAAATGTACGATATAACGGATGAGAGCCCATTTTCATTCCTTGTAGCATTTTATCTACAGGAAGGGATTGAGTTCAACGGTTTGGAAAAGGCTGTAGGGTAGTATTAAACTAGTGAAAATAAGTATTTGCTTAGAAGACCTCTGTGAAGAGGACAGAAATCATCGAGATTTCCTTAGAAGCAGTGTGAACTGAGATGGTCATTATGTTGAAAGCTGGCTTCATTTTTTTTCTTCAGGACCTAAGCAAGATGTCCTTTAGCTTTGAAAATGTTGTTGTAAACAAAAAACTAGTCGTCACTCAGTTTTTTATTTTGCAAAATCTAGGTACCCTAGCGGATACGCACGTGATGTGAGAGCGAGCACTCACTGTTACCTTTCAAAAACTTCCTCCTCATGTAATGTGTCCGTAAGATATCGTATTCAGCTTCTTAGCAAAATGTTGGTTGGTTGACCCTCTATGGGGCTTGTAAACACTGTGGTGAAACGAAACTATAACCTTAGTGAAGGGCTGAGTTTTAAATAATGACAAAGCGTCTAATTAAATCCCCAAGAGAAAATAGTTGTGTACTGAGTTTAAACTACTTAACTGAAACTCAATACTGAAGTACTTTATGAAATTTAAGTAATGAAACGCAATGCCTTATTTCAAATATCTGCAAAATAGGATACTACTCAAATCGGGAGAAACTAAATATCAATGATTACCTTCCATGTTCCCTTTAAATTAATCTGATTACTTAGCACAACATCTAAAAATTCCGACTGTTTACTGTTTGCTCACAAGAATATAAAGTGAGAACTACCGTGAAAGAGAGGTAACTTACCTCTTGATCAGCTAGCTATTTTGTGGCTGGTGTACTGGCGTTCTCGAAAGCAAGCTGAAATCAGGAGATGTAGCAGCCAAAGAAAACTAATGAACTTTCTTCTAAATTTTTCTCTGCCTGTCAGAAACAGTCTTTGGGTGCGTGTGTTGTAAGGTGCAATGCTGGCATGACAGAATATTTAAAACTTCACCAACAATGATGGAGGAGACTGTCCCATTGAAGAAAAGCGTTCTTGAAAAGTTAACCTGTTATTATCGTCTAGAAGGACTGTACAATGTAGGAAGACTCTAATGACTGCGAAATTCGTCATTACAGAAATTATAGACATTTAAACCAATTGCCTTATTTGTGACACAATGAAACCAAAGACATCAAATTAACACTAATCTTGAAAGGAAGACCCTAATAATTGCGAAATTCATCGTTACAGAAACTATAGACATTGAAACCAATTGCGTTATTTGTGACATAATGAAACCAATGAAATCAAATTAACACTAATCTTGAATTTTATTAGTTATCCAAGGTACAAAGATTGCCTTCAATTAATTTGTTCTCACAGACAGACTTTTCATTCTTCTGCGTGCTTTGGTTTTCGTGAAATATTAATCCAAAAATTTTCTAATCCATACAGTCAAGAAAACATTTTTAAATGCAAGTTTTCATCTCCGTAATAAGATGTCCCACATAAGTTCTCCCAGGTTCACAAACATTAGATCTCCTTCTCTAAAACTCAACTGCTCGCTACTGTGGCTGCAATTAAGAATGCCCTAGTGCAGCACAAGTGACTGGTGACTATAGGTTAGATTAGATGGAGAGTCAAGGATCTTATCCACCACACGTGCTGCAGGGTCATGTATCTTGGTCCCAGTACAATAAAGGTGAAATATTTTTCAATAGCAGAAAAGATATGATCACCTTCCATTTGTTTCTGGCGACCTCTCTTTACATGAACTCATTCGCTTCCTTGGCGTAGTGCTGCAGAAGTTCCAGAGAAAGTCTCATTCGACGTGCTTCCTGCGCTGGTTGAAGACTGTGAGGCACCATATGGCGCACACCTTGAGAAATTTCAATCAGTTCTTACGATGGCGTGATTACTTCCGAGCCGGCCGCGGTGGCCGAGCGGATCCAGGCGCTTCAGTCCGGAACGGTGCGACTGCTACGGTCGCAGGTTCGAATCCTGCCTCGGACGTGGATGTGTGTGATGTCCTTAGGTTAGTTAGGTGTAAGTAGGTCTAAGTTCTAGGGGACTGATGACCTCAGATTTTAAGTCCCATAGTTCTCAGAGCCAATGGTTCCGACGCTCGGCCCGACTCTGCGGCACTGGCTGCTACCGTACCTCGCCGGTCATGAATAATGACGACTTCGACCTGCAGGACCCTATCATCGGTAGTGCGGTTGTGGCGTTCCAGGGGGCCCTATTTTATATCGTTCATATCGATCGGTACAGTAGGTTAGTCTCGGTTCTTTACCCAAATTTTCTATTCAGTAAGCTTCTGAGACCTGTTACCGAACAATCCTCCTGCCGATTTTTCGACAACTGTACCGAGAGGTTTTGGCCTTCGGTACGGCCCTGTCGTTCGGTTAGCTGTGGTTTATTTAGAGCTTTAATTAGCTATTTTAAACATATTGACCAGTATTAGCTTTGGATGATGATGATGTTTGGTTTGTGGGGCACCCAACTGCGCGGTTATCAGCGCCTGTACAAATTCCCAATTCGCCACTTTCCTGAATGATGATGAAATGATGAGGACAACACAAACACTCTGTCATTTCGAGGTAGGTGAAAATCCCTGACCCCGCCGGGAAGCGAACCCGGGACCCTGTGCTCCGGAAGCAAGAACGCGACCACAAGACCACGAACTGCGGACTTTATATTTGGATTTAGTGATTGTGTTACTAAAGACTCACCACGTCCGGTTGGAAAGTGAGTTCATAATAGACTATTTTCCTTTGTTACAAATATGGTTCGGTTAATTTGTTACTTTGGATTATCATAAAAAACCGTTTTCGGTCAATATTCTCTCAAAATATCCGTTGTTTTTATGCAATTAAGAGTTTAAAGGTCTTTAAACATCAAGACATCGTCTCTGCTTACGTATATTTCATGAGTGTTAGCTGAAATTACTAGTGGCTTTACGTACTCTTTTCTGCAAATGGTTTACTTTTAATTATTGAAACGCGTTTCGAACTTTTAAGTAATAATGCAAGGGGATTTTGTGAAGCCTGATACAGGAAACTTTCCGAAATTTCATGCGTTTAGGATTACGCCCACATTATTCGGCAACGAAGCCAGCCTGCGTACCTCTCTCCATTGGAATTACACGAAATAAAGCGCCAACACCAAGTGAGTTGTAGCATCGGAGTTGGTAAGGCAACGAACTGCCGTGGTTAACGACGTAGGTTCGAATACCACTGGATGCAAGCATATTGTTTTTCCTCTTCGTGTTTGCAGCACATTCTGAGACTTGGCTAGTCGTCAAGGTTAAGCATTTTTCTGAAATATTTGTTGTAATTTACACGTAAGAACACGCTTTCTCGTTAACGAGTATCTCCGAATTCGTGCCTACCATATGTTTAAGAACTGAAGAATGAAATTACTGTGCAACTGACAGTGACATTTATACTACTCCTTGCCACAAATAAATCACCATGTTTTTCGGAATACGTAGCGATTTCCGAGAGTGTTGTCAGACAGGAGTCTAAGAGAAAAACGTAAATTACTGCGAATGAAACTAGCAGCAATCGTCTTTATACTCTAGCTTGTCACAAATATTTATCTGCGATCGAATTGTTCACGAAAGTATACAGAGATGAAAGGTTCCCGCCTCAATATTTTCAGACTATACCACCATATGCGAAACATTTTGATTCATCAGATGCATGTTACAAACTACAACAAACTTCTAAAGCTGCACTCACCACATGCTCTCAAAAAGGCGACTTTTTTTGTGAACAAAATCGTTAATCAAATAGGGAAGTAGGCTACTTCATCATTTGGATCTCTAGGAGCGAGCTGCAATCACATTCTGTGCATCTTCTTATTCTTTGACACACTCTGTTATACAATTTTTCGGGTATGTGGAGATGTGTTCCGTCTATGCAACTTACTCAAGGCAGTATATTCCCATACGTTGTTTTGCTTCTTTTATTTGTGAAGCACCATCACGAATAGAGGAAACGAAACGCGAATGGCAATAAACAAACTGCCTTCTATTAGCTGCATAGACGGAACGTACCTCCATGAATTCTGAAGCAACGAAGGAACAATGGAAAGCAGAAAATATGACGATTTTTTCGGGTGTTTCTGAAGATGTATTTGTACAATGTGGTACTACACTCCATTCCTAACTCGTATTCCGAAACGTAAAATCCAAAACTAAGACGTCGATGTGAATGAGATTAATATGACATAATGTGACATTTACGACTGTGTTCCAGGACACAGCCAATTTTCTGTCGTTGTCATGCATTCATGGAAGCCTGTGGTCAGCGAAATTTGAACGTAATTAAGTACTCTAACCACACTGTTCGGTACTGTGACAAATGATGGCATGTCTGTGTGTGCTGCTAGCCGTTTCGAGTTGGTGCCGCTGTGGCGCTACAGTGCGCATGCGCGGATCTGAGGAAGATTGTTTTACATTGGTTGGCGCGAGGAGAACTGACAACAGCGTTTCGGTTCACTAGAACATTTCGGCATCGCTTTCGAAATGCTTACTGAACAATGTTGGGGCTCTGTTTCCAAAATAGGACTGTCCGGTGCGTTCGCGTACCGAACCGATCGGCAAAATGGCGGAAAGATACAGAATATGGGCCCAGGCCCTAGATCGTATGCCAACGACATCTGTCGCTTCTTGACTCGCTTGTGCAGTACTCTCCGTACACTTGGGTGATTCTTCGACGCATTTCTGCTCCCAAACACCTTCCACTGCCAGGTACTGCATTACACCATTTTATCTTCTTTTAAGACCTCTATTTCTCGGTTTTCACCAAGACAGGAAGCAGTGGACCACTAAGGTTACAATAAACTCTAACTGTATTCTGAGACTGTAATTGCATTCCGTACTTTATGGAAGCACGTTAGGCCGTAGTAACAACAGGTAAGTAACAATTCAAGGCGACAATGACAAATATTTCTCTCGTTTCGGGAAGTGCATTCGTTCACACTGGGCAAAGATAGTCAAGTACCACAGTGGTCACAGTTATTGTCCATGACAATGCTGAACACAGATTCTCTGGTTAATAAGTACTTTAACACAAAGAAAACAAATAAAGTGGTATTTGTAGAACGATAATATGAAAAGGGAGTCTCATATTCGTGATAAGTAAGTTACCTTTGTAAAATGTATGCATGAAGCTGGGCATCCATGAACGCTCTTTTGCATATTATAGTTGCAAGCCTATTCTGTGTTAAAATTTTCGACATGTAGCAAGTTTTAGTGCAAAATCGGTATAAGAGGTGTGATTGGAAAGATTTAAGAATGGATCCACTACTGCTTACTGGTTTGGCAGGCAGGTACACGGAGGGTCGGCAATGAGTCATCGCCTTCTCCTTGAACGCCCTCTGGCAGGGAACTGCGTTTTTTTTTTTTTTATTCGTTTCGTTGAGGCAGCTGGTTGAGTACGGATCTGAAGGGGCTTGTTGTCGGATTCTGTCTGTGTGAAAATGGACGTTATAACGGAGCAACGAGTGTGTGTGAAATTTTGTTTTAAAACCAGGAAATCAGCTTCTGAGACTTACGAACTATTAAAAACAGCTTTTGGAGATAACTGTATGCGCCAGTCAAATGTTTTTGTCTGATTCAACAGATTTAAAAATGGCAGCGAATCATTTGAGGGTGAACCACGGTCCGGCCATCCTTCCACCTGAAAAACGAATGAAAATGTTGTGAAGGTTCACGAGTTAGTGCACTCTGATCGTCGACTTACAATTAGGGAGAGTGGTAATGAACTTTCCTAAAGTTTCTATGCAGTTCAGTCAGTTTTAACTGAAGATCTGAACATGCATCGAATGTCCACAAATTTCATTCCAAAAGTGTTGTCAAGTGAGCAGAGAAAATACCGATTTGAAGCGTGCCTAGATTTGATTAACCGGACTAAAAATTACCCATATTTGTTAAACAGGGTAATTACAGGTGACGAATAGTGGGTATATGATTATGATCCTGAAACCAAAGTGCAGTCTTCGCAGTGGAAGACTCCAGATTCACCACGACCATAAAAAACATGGCGAAGTCGGTCGAAGGTGAAGACAATTTTGGTGATTTTTTTCCGATTCTGCCGGTATTGTGCATCATGAATTTACCCCTGGAGGACAGACTATTAACCAGGAATACTACAAATGTGTCCTTGACCGTTAGCGTGCGAAGGTGCGGATGAAAAGGCCTGCATTGTGGAAAGACAGGGGTTAGGTGCTACACCATGACAATGCTCTGGCTCATCGTGCCTTATCCATCGTTGAATTTTTGACCAAATTGAAAATTTCTGTCCTTCCACAGCCACCATATTCCCCTGATTTGGCCCCTGCGGACTTACACCTGTATCCTAAACTGAAATTTTCACTGAAAGGGAAGCCATTTGATTCGATTGAAGACATACAGACAAATATGGAGAACGTCCTTAACACACTTTAGGAAAAAAATTTCCAGGAATGTTTCCAAAAGTGGAAACACCGTTGGAGTCGGTGTGTTCAGTCAAAAGGGGACTATATACAAGTAGATGCATCACAGTAGCATGTAAGTACCACCATTGTACAATTACAGCCCCATTCTTTAAACTTTCCAATCACACGTACAATGTCAGAAGCGTAAAAAGCCTTCGTAACGATTCCCCACTCATCCTTGCACAATCCGTACGTGCTGAGGAAAGTGGATGTTGAGAAATAATATATATAATAATTATTTGTATATAACTAGTTTCACAAGCTGCGATATGGTCCCGATTTGGACAATGACCAGAATGAAAAATAAATATCCTATACTTCATGTCTATCGTCACAAATTTTTTGGCATCTGACTACCGGTTTCGGTCTACAATGATTATCTTCAGATATGGTTTGTTAGCATATGTTTTTATAAAACAGATCTGAAGATAGTCATTATAGACCCAAACTGGTAGTCTGATGACAAAAAATTTATGACCATAGTTGTGAAGTAAAGGAAATTTGTTGTTGATATAATTCCGAGGTTTTAGTACTCGCATATTCTTAGTTTTCACAAATCATACAATTTTATCTTTCCTTCCTAAATGTTTTACTGTAAAATTTTAACAAATCAAGATACATCGCTGTGATACGAAATTTTTCGAAACGTTCGGGAATTCTGACGTTTGTGTGACGCCGTCTACAATGCTGCACTCTCTCCTTACTATCTTTTCTGCTGCTTTCCCTGTAACGACAAACAGGCTTATCGATACTTGAGCATAAGGTCGTTCCAAACGTTTCCGACTTTTAAATATAAATCTGTGGTGAGTAACTAAGGTATTTCTTCAGAAAAATGATTTAGATACGAGCAATTTTTTAGAACTTCTTCGACTCCTAAGTCTGACACGCTATTCCTATTAGCATAGTATGTTAACTAGATTAACGTTGTATTTTGACACACGTATGAATTCAGGGAAGGCTTCGCAGATACAAGGTAGCTGTCACAGAACGAACCAACCTCCACCAATACTTGCAGACACATGAATTCTACCCAACAGTCGTAAAAGTAACGACACACTTGCTGTCGCGTCCGAGTAAAATATCTAATAAACTCTGCTCCCCCAAACCATGAACAGTAAAATTTTGACAAAGCCAAGCAACCAGCTTCACAAAATACGAACGTAAAACACGCATTTAAATGTGAAATATAAAAGTTGGAAGTGAAGACAGTGGGAGATATACCCTACAGTTCGCTTGCAAGTTTCTGTGTTTGTCCAGAACCGTAAGCCCAGTATGGGTTTCTGGAAAGTAATCGAGTTTAAGGAAGGTCACTGGTCTTCTTTGAATACTTTTGCAAAAGTTTCATAACTGACCCCATGTATCAGACAAGTTGTTCATTGATGGAAAAAATTAATAGGGGTAGTAAGATGTAAGCAACTTGAAGCAGTACCAAGCGAGATGAAAGACTTCCTTAGACAGAAACAATTACTTTGTTTATTACCAGGGCAGCAGACATTCACTGTGTGAATATAATACAAATGCCATGCAGCAGCTTACCTTGTACAGTTTTCGATATCTATCCTGGAGCAAGAAAATCACGGGAACGAGTGCATGGTTCTGTGTGAGCAAGTATACAGATTCCACATAAGCAACTTATGAAAAACGTTTGCGTATTTTTCTTTTTACCTTGTATTTGAAAGTACTACAAGACTGGAACACAGTGGTCTTAAGGAATCGTAATCCTTCATGGGCAGGAAAAGAGTGTTACGGATTGCCTTTGTAAATAAAACTGTTAATGGTCGTTTGTTCAAAATCGTTAATCAGCAAAACTTCTTCACAGATTGCTTCATATATTTGGCAGAACGTTGTATTCGAATACGCGCATGTTTGAAATACACATGTTTTATATATATGTAATATATAAATAAAAATGAGTGTATTGGGGAAAGGTTATTACTAAATATCTCGGAAAGTTCCTGGCCGATCTACTGTAAATTTTTACGCAATACTCTAATAAACACACGGATGGACATAAGCTATAAACTAACCTGCCAGAACATTATGACAAAGATATACTACCGATATACGCCCGTCCAGGCGATGGCAACGTCACATGGCGAGGAATGACTGCTAGTCAGACGCACGCACTGTGCATCGAATATCAGTGACCGTGCTGGTCCTGTGTAGAATGGGGCAAGCGTGCGATCTATTTTCGTTTGAGCGAGGATTGATTGTGATGGCCCATTAGGCTCGACACGGGCGTTTCGGAAACTGCAAGACCTGTCGGGTGTTCGAGGAGTGATGTAGCAAGTGTTTTCAATACGTGGCGAAACCAAGGCGCAACCGTGTCCAGACGTCGTGAAATTACAGTTATCGGAGATCGGAGGCTGGGAAGACGGGTAAAACAGTACAGGCGGCGAACTGTGGCGGAACCAATGTCAAACTTTAATGCTAGGTAGAGTACAAGTGTGTCTGAACACACGGTGCACTGTACACTCCTAACGATGCACCTCGCAGCCGACGACACATACGTGTGCTAATGTTAACACCACGACGTCGGCAACTACGACTGAAATGGGGACGTGACCATCGGCGCCCAACGTCGTCGCAGTGCCTGTACGCGAATCCGTCGTCTTGCAGGAGAAGGGATCCATGAAATATCTAATGCGGGACAGAGACAAGCTACCGGTGGCTCCGTTATGCTTTGGATGACATACACGTGAGCTCCTAAGGGACCTGTGGAGCTTCTGCAAAGCACCACGGCAGCCAACGAATGTCTTACACGGGCTGCACACCACGTACGCCCCTCTATGATGATCATGTTTCCTGACGGCAGTGGCATTTTTCAACAAGATAATCCGTCATGTTACAAGGCCAATGGCGTCAGAGTACAAAGCCCCCTCCCGGGAATTTACGAGAATCAGGTCACCTTGGTCTGCAGATGTGCTGCTAACTCCCTCCAGAGACCTGTCAAGGCCACAGTGCTTCCTTGTCACGACGCGTCGCCTTGGGTGGGTAGGTGGCCATAATGTTATGGATGATCAATATATGAAACGTTGTTATCAAACAAGGAAGTTGTATTTACGGCTTGCCGGTTTTTGATTAGAATACTACTACTGGATCTTGATCTGCAGTGGCAAAGAACAAGGCTGAAGGTCAGAGAGAGGGAGGAAAAAGAGGTCGACAAAGAGGTGGGAGGAAATGGGCACAAAAAGCGGAAAGTAAGAGATGGCTACAGAGAGGGGTAGGAGGAGATGGAGAGGGAGAGAGAGAGACGGAGAGAGAGGGGGGGGGAGGGATAGGAGAAGATGGACATGTAAGTGAGAGGAGGGGATGGACAGTGAGAGGGGGACAGTAGGAGATGCAGAAAGAGGGAAGAGGAGATGGTAGGTGAAGAAACCGGGAGAAGGAGCTTAAGACTTTTACCCATTTCCCATATATATTAAAACTTGTCGTTTCTGTTTTCCGTCTTTTTCATTTCATCAGACTGAATAACAGCAATGCGTGGCTAGTAACAGACAGTCAAACATAACAGGAATTGCTGGTTTCAAACGCGACTGTAATTGACGCTGTCCGTGAATGCAGTATCCTAGCAAATCACTGTGAAGGGAACTGCACGGAGCGGGAGTTTGAAGTCAGGTAACTCTGCTCAAAGCGACTCGTAAAGCTCCTTCCTTGCTTTCAGTTGCCTAAACAACACAGAAACTGGACAGCAGCTGAATGGAGATTGCAGTGTGGTTCGACGAGTGGCCAATTTGTCTCTTTTTAAATGATGCGACTGACAGATTATTTTCTCAAGAGTGTTTCAGCTCCATGCTCGCACTAGTAATGTCACCATGACAATGATCTACTGTCACCCCCGAACAGCATAGCTAATTACATCGAGGAGATCACAGCATGCATCAGTGCGCTATTTCCCATATCTCTTGGTAAGATTACCCATTTCTACTGTCAGTCGGGAGATACAAGCTATTGAAAAGCGACTGAAAAAATTGCAGATTTAATAGATGAGGGAAGAAAGCGCCATGGCCAGATCCATGAAAAAAAAAATATTTCCACGATAGTCTAGACGGGCAGTAAGAGCAGTAGCCGACTCCTTGCTGCGACAGATCGTGCTGTGGTAGATTATGTTGGAAGCAGGTATCATGGAGCTCGATAGCATGGTCATAGCCATCAGTTCGTCAGAAAGAGGTCAGGCGAATCTGCGCAGCAGCTTAATATGTTGCTTTAGGACAGCTTCTCATGCCCTTCGTCAGTGACTGACCACGGTATAACGACAAAGTTTGGTGCATCTTCATCCCCCAGTGTCTTCTTGCAGCCGCAGGCGATGATAGTTTCCCCTCCGTCGCTTGACCGAACAGTGAAGCTCCGGCGGGGCAGTATCGTTGCTGATAGGAATGTCTGGCTGCTTTTTCTACTCTGTGGCCCGGACATTGGCGTGAGGCTCTTCATTGTTCAACTCTACAGGCAAGAGCGTAGCTCGGAGGGTGGCAGCTGCTGCTAGATGTTTCGCCGGTTCGTCGGCTGTAGTCTTCTTGGGGTACCCCAGTGGCTTCTCGCATTTCTGCGATTCTCAAGGTGGCCGGCCGTCTGCTTGGCCATGCCTTTGTTCTCCTTCCGCGGCACAGCTTGAGCAGTAACAGGGTCGGGCACCGCTCTCTCGACTCGGAGGTCGCCAGCAAGCTCTCTGGGGGAAGGGCGACCGCAAATGCAGCCTCAACTGCAGCCATGACAGCTCTGTTGGCCGCCGCTACTTTACTGACTACGTCGTGATTTGCGGCGTGCGTGTCGTTGGCTGTCTGCTGTTTCGTCGTCTCAGGATCGCTCAGCTTTTCCGGCCATCTCTCTCGCGCCTGTTCTCCCCCACCATAAGCGGAATGTTCCAGCCGCCCGAGGGCAGCGGGAGCTGCTGGCGGGTCTTCATTCAGCTGCGGCGTTTCCAGTGTGATTGGTCGACGTCATCGTCTTCTTCGCCGGAGCGTTTCTGTGGCTGTGGACCATTTTGCCTGGTGTCTTGCTGCTGCGGCCTCGCAAGTTGACTATGTGTGGCCCCCTATAGCGGACACATGTAGGTGATCGCTCTCTGCTTATGCCGCAGCTGAGTGTCGTGCTTTCCTGAGCATTTGACACACCTCACGGCGATGCGTCAGTGCTTCGCTACGTTTCCTTCACCCTGGTGCCCAAAGTACTGAGACCTTGTGCTAATCTCGGGTGGGAGAGCTTCCACCTGTACTGGAAAGCCCAGGAGCTTGCATAGTTCACTGACGTCACCGGTGTTTGCTGCAACTTGCAAAACAACCATGAACAGTGGTTGCCTCTTGTTGTTCTTTCTGTTATGCAGCTTGGCGACCGCATCACCGAAACCAGCGCATTGCAGGTCTTCTTGGACTGTTCCCTCATCGCAGGCCCAAGGCAGCCCGTGGAGCACAGCTTACATCGTCTTCTTGCGCTGTTCCGGCGTCGTGTTCTTGTTTGTTTGTTCTTCTACGATTCGAGTGACTACAGCAGTCAGCCATTTTTGCTGCCTGCAACTCGATCAAGGCATGTTAGTCAACAAACTCGACACTATATACGAGCCTGCAGCAGTCAACGTCCTGTCGGACAGCTCTGCCCATATTATGACTTTACAATCGATGTAAGACCGAGAGGCCAAAGTACGTTCATCTTGAAACTTCCTGGCAGATTAAAACGGTGTGCCACACCGAGATTCGAGCTCGAGTTAGTAGAGCACTTGTCCGCGAAAGGCAAATGTCTGAATCTCGAATCTCGGTCCGGCGCAGAGTTTTAATCTGCCACGAAGTTTTATATCAGCGCACACTCCGCTGCAGAGTGAAAATCTCATTCTGGAAACATCCCCCAGGCTGTGGCTAAGCCATGTTTCCGCCGTATCCTTCCTTTCAGTAGTGCTAGTTCTGCAAGGTTCGCAGAAGAGCTTCTGTATAAGTTTGGAAGGTAGGAGACGAGGTACTAGCAGAAGTAAAGCTGTGAGGACGGGGCGTGAGTCGCGCTTGGGTAGCTCGGTTGGTAGAGCACTCGCGTGCGAAGGCAAAGCTCCCGAGCTGGAACCTCGGTCCGGTACACAGTTTGAATCTGTCAGGAAGTTTTATATCAGCAAACATTCCGCTTCAGAGTGAAAATCTCATTCACGATCATCTTCTTGCTGCTTCTGCAGTGGACCTGCGAGTTAAGTGAACTGCATCATTAATGGATCCTTCGCTCTGGCGGCTTTCGCGAGGACTACTCGTATGTCTTTCCTCATACTGTAACGCGAAACGCGACAAATTTCCTACACGTCTTAAGAAAGACACTCGGCAATTTGCCTCTCACATTCGCTACACTAGATGAACGCCGTCAAAGCTCTCTGTCAGCCTTACAACACTGGCGCGCAAGAGCATCGATGTGCTGGCCTGACTGGATTAGTCTGAACTGCATAGCGCTGTGTTTTCAGCCGGACCAATGACACGCTTAACTGGCAGTGCGTGGAGAGCGTAGTTGACACTGAGAGTGTATTTCGTACCGCGCCTTGGGCGCTTTTATTCAGGTTACTAGGTACATGATTCATTGCTGCATTAACGGTGACAAAATGTTGGCATTTCCTCTATATCTGCATTATAAGTGAAATTATAATTAAATGGACACCCTAGCTACAAACAGGCGTTGATGTACTTCATTGTTTGCACCTAGGGTGTCCATTTAATTATCATTTCAATTATAGCAAAAAGCTGCATGGTCATCCACGGTAACTGTTCTTTCGGAAACAGATACTACCGTCATATATAGTTAAAATATGGCTTCCCGGCCATTGACCTTCTTGTGCGAACGCACACGCTATGCCCGAACTCGTACGGGACTTAGGTAGATTAATCTGCCACGAGTAATGAGTATGATGGGCAAACATCTATTAGGCGCACTACGAATGCAGTGGTGTGGACATGTTGGGAATGTGGATCTCACGGGGAGAGAGTAAGGGATAAGTCCCTGCCGACGCCTATCCTCTGTGCCCGCAGTGGCTCAGATGGGCGTCGGCTCGCAGCCGTGCTAGCGTGCGGAGCTGCTCCGCGCGCCGTGTGACGCTCCGCTCTTGGCGGTGTTTACTTCCGCGTCGCGGTGTTTGTATCTATCGAGTCCAGTACAAACGTACACCATGGCGCACTCGTACCGCCGTGCAACGATCAAAGTAACGTTTCAGGCTGAACATCCACGACCCAGAGCTTTCGAAGTCGAACAGTTCATACGTGAGGATCTACGTTTGAACCCCCAGGACGTAATCGGCATACATTTTTCCATCACTGGAAGTGTTGTCTACATCAAGATGTCGACGGAGGAAATTTGCAATGACATAATTCACCGTCATGCCACCGGACTAAAATTTAAACACTCTGATGGACATATGGGTGCTGTGACAGTCGCCCATGCTGGATTCGGTCTCCGGACATTGCGGGTGTTTGAACTCCCGTTCGAGGTGCCTCAGGATGTGGTCATTGCCGCTTTCCAACCATATGGCACCGTCTTGGGTCACGTCGCGGAGAAGTGGCAAACATTTACGACCTATCACGTATTAAATGGCGTCAGGCAAATAAAAATTGAGCTGACGAAACATGTCCCATCGTACCTGCTGATTGGCGGTGTGAGGGCCATCGTCATGTATGATGGACAGCCACGAACGTGCGCAGGATGTGGCCAGGAGGGACATGTACGTTCCGAATGCTTACACCGCCGTTTAATACAGACGCCGTTACGTGAAGAGACCCAGGCTTCGACGGTCACGTCCTTACCCATCACCTACGCCAAGGTTGCACAGGACCCCGTCGTACCAATCTCGACTGCGCCAGCAGCATCGTCAACGCCACCCGCCGCAGCACAACGCGCCGAGGACACAAGCACGGCGTCACCTCCAGTGCTCGCTTCAGGACCGTCCGGTTTGCAGACCGAAACCGATGTTCCTGTTGGAACCATGGACGTCGACCTCGGTGTCGTGCCGACGTCTGCCTTTGTCCAGACGGGTTCGGCGTCAGACGACGGGCGACCACATTCTGATTCAGAAGGCCACATCAGAAAACAGCGGTCGCCTCGCAAACACAGGAAACGACGACGAACGCCTTCCGATGACGCCCTTTCACAGACGGCCCCACGAGATGTCGACCTGATGTCTGACGGTGATCTCCCACATTGCGTCCAGTCACGCGATGTGGCAGCAACAGGAGCCCCTCCTGTGACGCCTACTCTCCCAGCCAGGGACGTGTCCTCGCCGTTGTCAACGAATGATGACGGCGGTCCCCCTGCCACTCATGTTGCGGAATCCACAACACCCGTTCCGGAAGTACGTGACCGTCACATGTCCACGTCGTCAGCTTCCTGGGCCGATGACGTTGAAGAAGAAGCGGAACAGACTGCCAGTGTGTCTGCACAGGAGTCCACCTCGGCGACACTGGGACTGGCGCCCCGCCAGTAATTATCACCACTGCGGGACCACCGGCGGGTCTCCACCTGCCGGCTACTTCTACCGCACGTTCTGCACATACTGAGGATGGCCGTACGCAGCAATATCGTATCGCCACGATGAATCTTGCCACCATTCGTGCCCCCCATAAACTGGCCATGTTCAGAGACACTATTTACTCTGCGGATGTGGATATAGCACTCTTACAAGAAGTGTTTGTGGCTGACTTCCTCGTTCCCACCGGATACAACGCCCATGTTTCCCCCGCATCCGATACCGGTAGCGGCGTCGCCATCCTGCTACGCGACGGACTCCCTGCAGAGGACGTCATCTACCTCCCCACTGCGCGAGGTATGGCCCTCACACTGTTCGGCGTGCGTATTATTAATATCTACGCTCCGTCCGGCACTGGCCGCCGTCATGACCGACAAACTTTTTTTGCCGAAAGCGTCACACCCCTCTTCACCGGTCCGCAGGACGATTTGGTACTCGGTGGGGATTTTAACTCGACACAAGAGCCCGCGGACCAACTCCCGCGACATTCCCCTTGTGCATCTCTCTCAGTGGTCATCGACCGTCTCCGACTTGTTGACACATGGAAGAAGCTCCACGGAATTCAATCGGGCTATACATTCTACACCTCTCACTCGTCAAGCCGCATAGATCGCATCTACGTTACCCGCTCCCTTGCTGATGGCACACGTCATGCGGAAGTCTGGCCCTTGGCCTTTTCCGACCATGATGCATACCTCTGTGACGTCACTCTCGCCCGACAGCAAGTGTGGCATAGTCGTGGTCTGTGGAAACTCAATGTCGCTCACCTGACCTCCTCAGACTGTCGCCGTATGGTCGAAGAAGCGTGGGCACGCTGCCACCATCGTCGAGAAGCCTATGACTCCACCTTATCATGGTGGCTCTCCTGTGCAAAGCCGACCCTCAGGAAGACTCTGATGAGTTTTGGGAAGGAATTAAAGGCGTGGCAAACTAATACCCTGCACTTCTACTACACCATTCTACGTGACTGTGCGACGATGCCTTTCTCCCCAGCCCGGCAGTCGATGGTCCATCGCACGAAGGCGCAGATCTCCTTGATCATGCAGCGTAACTTGGAAGGCACTGTAGTCCGTTCTCGAGCTTCTAATCGAATCCCTCAAGAACGTCCGTCGATGTACCACCTCCTTCAGGAAAGACAACGACGACGACGAGCTCTGATCCAAGTCCTCACTGATGTGGAAGGGCGCCGGCACGACACCCAACAAAGCATCGGTCGTGCTCTCCATGCTCATTTTGCCGGGCTATACGCAGCCGTACCGCATTCTGCAGCACTGATCACAGAAGTCGCTCAGCTCACTACGAACACTCTTCCGGAGGATGCTGTGCATGACCTCCAAGACGACGTAACCACAGATGAAGTGGTAGGTGCTATCAAGGCGGGTTCCGATAACAGGTCTCCTGGACCTGACGGTATACCCATCGAATTTTATAAAAGTTTTCAGTATTTGTTGGCTTCCACGTGGACGGCAATCGCACAAGAGCTGATGTCACCGAGGACAGTGGTCCCGAGCGCCTTTCTAGAAGGAATTATTATCCCCGTACATAAACCGCGCGGGTTATCGAGGGTCCAGGACTATCGACCAATTACTTTGCTCAACAGCGACATGAAAATATTCACACGGCTACTGGCATCGCGACTCAAGAAGGTCGCACGTTACGTCACATCCTGCGACCAGACTTCCCTAGGAGGCGACAGCAACATCCGTACGGCCCTTTGCCGTTACAGAGACATGATAGCATTAGCGCATCATCAGCGTCTCCCTGGCGCCTTGGCTTCACTGGACTTTAGCCAGGCTTTCGACCGTGTTGACCACTTCTATTTACGGACAGTTCTTCAGCATATGGGTTTTCCTGGCGGTTTTGTAACAGTGGTTATGCACCTGTTGAGTAGTGCAACCTCTAAAATCATGTACAATGGTCGTCTTACACCGTCCCTGGTCATCGCACGATCTGTACGGCAAGGATGCCCTCTTTCCACGATTTTGTATGCTTTCGCCTTGGAACCCCTGCTCCAGGGCATGCGCCAACGTTTGGCAGGCATGGCTGTGCAAGGCCACCGTTTTTGTTGTACAGCCTACGCAGACGACATAGTACTATATCTGCGCAGTGAAGATGAAGTACGAGCAGCACTGACATGGGTGGCGACTTACGGCGAAGCGTCGGAGAGCTGCCTCAACGTGTCAAAATCCAAGGTCCTGCTCATTGGTGAGGGCTTGCCGGAGAGATGCGCTGCCCCCCTTAGTGTCGCCGCCACCATACGGTGTCTTGGACTTGATTTCACAGCAGACCTGCGCCGCTCAGCGGCTATCAATGGTAGACGCTTGCTACAGACAATCAGAGCAAATCTCGCAGATCACCGGCTACGAGCTCTCGACGTTATCCAACGCGCGCAATACGTGAACATGTATCATGCTTCCCGTATACCACACGTGGCTCAAGTACTCCCAGTCCCAAATCTTCTGGCGCGACGACTGTTGATGGCTTTCGGCTCCTTCGTCAGCTCGGGGATGTTATTCAAGGTGCAGTATGAATCCCTTGCACTACCACGAGATCGTGGCGGGGTGGGACTCATCCACGTGCCGACTCGTGTCAAGGCACTATATGTCAGCTCCCAACTCAAACTTTGGCATCGTTGCCCGCAGAGCCTTACTAGCCTCCTGCTTCACAACTTTGCACCGGCCTCCTTGTCCGCCCCAGTAATGATATCGACCATTCCAGCCCCCTTTTTTTACATCCAACGATTTTTCCTGGAGTTCAGTTATATCTACCGGTCCTTACCACTTCCACGTTTGTACCTCACGAAAACAGTCTCCGAATTGTTACAACAGTGCCGCCCGTCCAACCCCATCGAACGTAAGTATCCACAGTACGTGTGGCGACACATATGGAAGGCGATCCATGCGCGTTTTCTCGAATCCGACGTTCAATCAGCGTGGTACATCACCGTGAATGGCAAACAAGTTAACCGAGATCGTCTGCACCGCATCCATCTCGCCGATTCATCCCTCTGCACCCACTGTGGCGCGGATGACACGGATGTCCACCGGTTCCACTGTGGCACAGCGCTAGACGTCTGGACACTTGCGCGGCGAATTTTGGCGTTTCTTACTCGCCAGACACCGGCTCAGATCGACGTCCACATGCTTTTGTACCCCGATAAGACTTTCTACCCCTCCGCCAAAACTAACTCTGTGAATTGGATCTGTGGCCACACGATCCGCTATCTTTTTACTTCAGGCGACAAGTCTACGATAGGATATTGGACTTATCTCAACGAACGTCACTGCGTCCTGATACGCAACCCACGTTATAAACAATATTTTTCTAATTTCTTACGGAGCACTTTCGATGACCCACCAAGTAGCTGGAACGTCCAAGCCCTGAGAAGCTGAAAACTGTATAAAACGAACCGAACTGATTAGATCTGCTACCCAGAACTCACGCCTACGCCATGAGAAGACACGTTTGGACGAGCTGGCATGCTGTAGGCGGATACACTTCAGGAGCTCCTGTAAGAACTAGACTTTAACTACAAGTCGCATGACGACTTAAAAAGCTTTTCCTTATTTCTTCCTCATAGTTTGTTCTTAAAGGAAAAAGAAATTTGATTTTGGCTTTAAAAAAAAAAAATTTTTTTGTTCCAAAGGATTGCTTCTTCGCCAACAAGACGAAGGAGACTCATTTTTGTTTACTGGAAGGAGAAACCAGTATAATCGGAGTCTTTGTTTCCTTTAAAAAAAAAAAAAAAAAAAAAAAAAAAAAAAAAAAAAAAAAAAAAACTTTTCCTTATTTATTCCTCACAATTTGTTCTTAAAGGAAAAAGAAATTTGATTTTGCCTTTGAGAAACTTTTTTTGTTCCAAAAGATTGCTTCTTCGCCAACAAAACGAAGGAGACTCATTTTTGTTTACTGAAAAAAAGGGGTAGCGTAAAAAAAAAAAAAAAAGATGGATAGAGCGTCTGCCATGTAAGCAGGAGATCCAGGGTTCGAGTCCCGGTCGGGGCACATGTTTTCAATATGTCCAAAATGAAGTACATCAACGCCTCTTTGCAGCTAGGGTGTCCATTTAATTATCATTTCCATTCTAGCAAAAAGCTGCATGGTCTTCCACGGTAACTGTTCTTTCGGAAACAGATACTACCGTCATATATAATGCATTATAAGTGTGCTGTCCACATTACGTCTTCCAGAATGACAACCGCCTTGTTCACCGGGTGTTCAAGCCTACTTTTCTTGTTCGTCGAGCACTCTAGCACACTTTCACTCCCCGTCCGCGCCGTTACCCGATCATAACGCCATAGAAAGTCCCCGTAGGTACACACATGAAAAAAGTTTTGCATCACTCCTGTTCTACAGAACTCCTGAAGACAGAAGTTCACTGTGGATTGTCTATCACAGACACAGTCCCCTTGACTGTTCAGAGATGTCACGAAACCCGCCCAAAGATGTAAACAACCATGGATCAGCAGCGCCTATTAGGCGGAGGGGGTCAGGCAGCCGAACAGTTCCAGTCATTGCACCAGGAAGAAAGTACACAGCTCATGTTGTCTGTAGTTCAACCATGCCTAGACGGTGAATACCGCGGTTCGATCGCGTCCGCATAGTTACTTTGTGCCAAGAAGGGCTCTCAACAAGGGAAGTGTCCAGGCGTCTCGGACTGAACCAAAGCGAAGTCGTTCGTACGTGTAGGAGATACAGAGAGACAGGAACTGTCAATCACATGCCTCGCTCGGGCCACCCAAGGACTACTACAGCAGTGGGTGACCACAACCTACGGATTATTGCTCGGAGGAACCCTGACGGCAAAGCCACCATGTTGAATAATGCTTTTTGTGCAGCTACAGGACGTCGTGCTACGACTCAAACTGTACGCAATAGGCTGCATTATGTGCAGCTTCACTCCCGACGTCCATGGCGAGATCCATCTTTGCAATCACGACACCACGCAGCGCGGTACAGATGGGCCCAGCAACATGCCGAATGGAGCGCTCAGCATTGGCATCATGTTCCCATCACCGAAGAGTGTCGCATATGCCTTCAAGCAGACATTCGTCAGAAACGTGTTTGGAGGCAACGCGGTCAGGATGAACGCGTTAGCTACAATGTCCAGCGAGTGTAGCAAGGTGGAGTTTCCCTGATGTTTTGGGGTGGCATTATGTGGGGCCGACGTACGCCGCTGGTGGTCATGGAAAGCGCCGTAACGGATGTACGATAAATGATTGCCACCCTCCGAGCGATAGTGCAACCATATCGGCAGCATATTGGCTAGGCATTATTCTTCATGGGCGACAATTCGTGCCCCCTTCGTGCGCATCTTGTGAATGACATCATTCAGGATAACGACTTCGCTCTACTAGAGTGGCTAGCATGTTTTCCAGACATGAACCCTATCGGGGACGCCTTGGATAGATTTAAAAGCGCTGTTTATGAACGACGTGACCCACCAACCACTCTGAGGGACCTGCGCCATATTGCCGTTCAGGATGATCTGGACCAAAAGTGCCTTGATGAACTTGTGGATAGAATGCCACGGCGAATACAGGCATGCAATGAGTACAAGAGATCGTGCTACTGGGTATTAGAGGAACTGGTGTGTATAGCAATGTGGACCGCCACCTCTGAAGGTCTCGCTGTATGGTGGTACAACATGCATTGTGTCGTTTTCATGAGCAATAAAAAGGGTGGAAATGATGTTTATGTTAATCTGTATTCCAATTTTCTGTACAGGTCCCGGAACTCGCGGAACCGAGGTGATGAAAAACTTTTCTTGAGGCGTGTATTTGCTAAGGAGAGTAGAACGTAGCAGTCAGCATCTTCGCGGCTTGGTGGTCATAGGGCCTAATCATTAGTGGTTTCAGCTGGACTTGCCATACCCGAAGAAATTTTTAGATTCTTCTGCTCTCCAAATTTGCGCCATTAAGTGGGATAGAAACTGTGTTAGACGATAACACAGTGATGTCTTCATAGATTGTCTCATTTAGCGTCCGGTGTGTTTGATTACAGGATTACATAGGTCTTTTTGTAGTAATTTAAAAAGAGCAGCACGAACGCTCAAAAAAGGTATCAGCTTCATCCAAGAAACGAGCGCAAAGTGTCACTAATGTGCCTCCGTGGGAAGTACTAGACACTTCTACCAGCTCGTAGGGAATCCATTTACTGCAGCCAAGGCGCCAACAACAGATTCATAGATTGATCAACAGCACTAAATCATATCTCAATCTTGCTTAGTCTTTATGTTTGTTGTTCACTTTATTAGTAGGTCTGTTACAGGGAGAGCCACATTATCACAATATAAGAGAGCAAGAAATTTACGAGCATAATTAAATACAGTATATAAACACGTTACTAAAACGTAGCGCAAGTAAACGTGAATCATGTTAATAAGCTGTCAAAGTATAACCAAACTATAAAATCTTACGGAAAATACGTATTTGTGGATAGTGTGGAAGCAAAAAACAGCAACAAAATGGTTCAAATGGCTCTGAGCACTATGGGACTCAATATCTATGGTCATCAGTCACCTAGAACTTAGAACTATTTAAACCCAACTAACCGAAGGACATCACACAACACCCAGTCATCACGAGGCAGAGAAAATCCCTAACCCCGCCTGGAATTGAACCCGGAAACCCGGGCGCTGGAAGCGAGAACGCTACCGCACAACCACGCGCTGCGGACAAAAACAGCAACAAGACACGGATGCATTATGTACGTACGTTATGAACCACTTACCGTTGTACTGTAAAATGGCAATAACGCTAAAATAAGCTATTAGTGCACAATAACAATAAAGTTGATGCAGCTAACAGAAAATACTAAACTAAAACCCCGTCCGAACAGCACTTGAACTTGAAGGCCCAACGCTACCTACATACCACCGTGTCACCCTCAGCCCACAGGCGTCACTGGATGCGGATATGGAGGGACATTTGGTCATCACACAACTGTCGAGGCCGTTGTCAGGTTTCGTGACCGGAGCTCGTACTTCCCAATCAAATACCTCCTCAACTGGCTCGCAGGCCTAAGTAAACTGTCATTGCCAAGCCCAACAGCACAGATATCAAGGTTAAGCAGGTAACATTAAATAACTTCGTCAAAATGCCATACATTGAGCTATATTTGCTGTCCCTACAATGCGGAAAATACTCAGAACACTTTTCTGACCAGGACCAACACTTGCAACGTGTCGAGGACATAGCACATGTGCTGTTCGTTGTCAAATACAATAGTGCAACCATCAGGGTTGGCTAGCGTCTGTACTTATGTTCAAGCATGCGTTTCTCGCGATGTTTTCCACATTATTGTCCACCTACTGTACGTAACAGCCACATTTTGCTCAAACATTCGAGCGTACCTGCCTGTTCGAGCCACAAAAGCTTGTCAAGGGCACTCTTAAAACCAAGAACGTTGACTTTTATTGTTGACTTATGCATTTGCCTAACAAAACGCTGAATACGGACCTCTACTTTCTTCAGCTGACACTCCTGTACACATCAGAATTTCATCCTGTCTAAGTCGCGTGCAGTCTACATCTACATCTACATCTACATTTATACTCCGCAAGCCACCCAACGGTGTGTGGCGGAGGGCACTTTACGTGCCACTGTCATTACCTCCCTTTCCTGTTCCAGTCGCGTATGGTTCGCGGGAAAAACGACTGTCTGAAAGCCTCCGTGCGCGCTCGAAACTCTCTAATTTTACATTCGTGATCTCCTCGGGAGGTATAAGTAGGGGGAAGCAATATATTCTATACCTCATCCAGAAACGCACCCTATCGAAACCTGGCGAGCAAGCTACACCGCGATGCAGAGCGCCTCTCTAGCAGAGTCTGCCACTTGAGTTTGCTAAACATCTCAGTAACCCTATCACGGTTACCAAATAACCCTGTGACGAAACGCGCCGCTATTCTTTGGATCTTCTCTATCTCCTCCGTCTACCTGATTTGGTACGGATCCCACGCTGATGAGCAATAATCAAGTATAGGTCGAACGAGTGTTTTGTAAGCCACATCCTTTGTTGATGGACTACATTTTCTAAGGACTCTCCCAATGAATTTCAACCTGGTACCCGCCTTACCAACAATTAATTTTATATGATCATTCCATTTCTAACCGTTCCGCACGCATACTCCCAGATATTTTACAGAAGTAACTGCTACCAGTGTTTGTTCCGCTATCATATAATCATACAATAAAAGATCCTTCTTTCTATGTATTCGCAATACATTACATTTGTCTATGTCAAGGGTCAGTTGCCACTCCCTGCACCAAGTGCCTATCCGCTGCAGATCTTCCTGCATTTCGCTACAATTATCTAATGCTGCAACTTCTCTGTATACTACAGCATCATCCGCGAAAAGCCGCATGGAAATTCCGACACTATCTACTAGGTCATTTATATATATTGTGAAAAGCAATGGTCCCATAACACTCCCCTGTGGCACGCCAGAGGTTACTTTAACGTCAGTAGACGTCTCTCCATTGATAACAACATGCTGCGTGTATTATACAGCACAGGTAAAACAAAATTAGCTCTGAAAATATTCCAAGCACGTTAAGATGAGCAAACCAACGTACGTCACCAGCTTAGGCTGAGGGTGATGTCAGTTGGGTTGCCTATGTTACGGTGCATGGAATATTTTGCGGGCCGTTAGTATTTCGCTCTCGCGTAGCTTCAGTAAGCGCATCAAACACACTGATTCGAAAATCAATCAGTACGTTACCTTTAGCGGGAACGGTATTAATTGGTGATTTTGCCGCTACATCGGTACAAAAAACTGATGCGTTATCGCGGCGCAAGAAGCCCATCAATCACGTGTCATTTATTCAGCAGCGTCGGGACTGCAATCTGCGCCCAGGGCGGCGATTACTAAGCCATTAGGGAAGTGTGTGCTCTGATAAGCCGCCGGCCTTCGCCGAGTGATCTGCGAGCATAATTCACTCCAACCACTCCCCCCCCCCCCCTCCTCCCCCACTGATTGCTGACGCCACGCCTCTGGGACACGATAAACACGCTCATTAGGCCTGCGCGCCGGGATGCTAGCACGTCACAGATTGCTGCTTACTTATGATAAGCCCGTTCAAATTAGTTGATGCAAAACACATGAGCCGCCGAAGCTGCTCAGATGAAAGCGCAAATTGTTAAAGAGGATGCGAGCCCACAGTGCAATTACGGCAGCAGCTACTTGCATATTATCCCGTCGAAAGGCAAGACATAGTCACCGGCACGGAATTTTTTTTTTTTTCCGCGAGAGTGCTGGGATTTGTTGACAGACGTGGAAGTGCCTTCAGAATTAAATATCTGTCGCGGAATCATTCTCACGGTCTTTAAATTACGTTAATGGTGTGTGACAGTTTGTGATACTCTTCTGCACGTAATCGTGAAAAAAGGTCTTTTCGTGCCGTACATAGTCGATGTTCGTCGTATCTTTAGCGTTTTGTTTCAACTACATCCTGTCACCCACAGAAAATAGTTGCTGCGGTATTACATGGAGCTAAGCAGACTACGATCCAATTTGCAGCAGTCGCTGTTTGCAATAACTTAAGTAGCCACGAAACGACCGTGTGTTCCGGTCATCAATGATACAACAGAAATATTATATTTCCACCTGTATAAGAGGAGAAAGGATCAGTCCCATGTGACCAAGTACTTACCGAGCATAGATAACATAGTTCTGCAAATTTGCTACCATTTTTATAACTGACTAAACAGTCTTCCACTGTGAACGAAAAACGGTAAGAGAACCTGCACTATTTTGCGAAATACGGCGTTAATTATCGTCTTGGAGTCTGACATGATTCAATCAATAATCCTGCTTTATTATTTTATATATCCTACGACAATCACTAGTTTAATTTTGTAAATCTATTGGTAACACTTTTATAAAGATATTCAGCATATATTTGGAGGATACATGTTAGAGAAGTAACTGAGAAGAAGGATAACAAAATCTGTACTTCCCGGCACCAAAGCCTTAATAGATGGGTGGCTAAAAAAGAGGAAAATCCATATCAAAATAAACTTGACTTCAGTCAAATGCTCAGGTATATTATGTAATGACTAAACCGATTTCGAGTGACTAATCACTGTCATCAGCCCGTAAATACTCTTTCGTCAGTGGCTGCGTCAGTACTGCCTGACAGTCAACACTCACATGAGGTTCCTACTGGTTGATTTACGACAAGAGTTGTTTTTTTTTTTTTTGACGTTTTTGCAGTGCGTCAACGTACAAACTCGCTTTTGTCGCTGGAAGGTGAGCTAAGGGCAAGTGTTGTGCTTTACAGTTCCGGCGCTTTGTTGAGTCGCTTGATTTAGATACTGTACACGAGGTTTCTTTCCACAATATGTTGCTCAAGTCACCGTTACAACCCTTCAGATTTCGTTGCGATCGTTTTGTTCCACTTGTCACTGTTTTTTTTTTTTTATCTATGCGAACTGGTTTCCTATTGTTTCCTTACGTGTGTGCCCGTGTTGCAACGTGAATCTCAGTAATGCACTGGTGTGCTTACGTAAACGCAGTCTGATAAAAAGAGCCGCCAATTACTTTTGGCAAAAGTTCTGAAGAGACTGCCCTGTGAAAGTCTGTGTTGTGCAGTGCCGTTAACAGTGCTACAATTTGTCACGTCAGTGTGTTTGCCTTATCGTTCCAGACGACAAACCTAACAGAGCAAAAATCCTTCATCAAATTACAAACGAAACTTTGAAAGAATAACTGTCCACAATGTCTTTGTTAGAATGCCCTGTATTTTTACCTACGCAAAATCACTAAATAAAATACCGAACACTACATGCGAGTATTTACACTGCATTGTAAGAGAGAGAACATCTGACGAAGAACAGAGATATGGACTGAGCTTTAACTAAACTGACTCCGAAGACGATTTTGAAATTCAAAACATGGTTGTGAATAGTCTAGCTGTTCCCTGACTGAACTTAAACTGACCCTAACAGATTTTACTGGCTTACCTTGTGGTAGCGCAATATCGGTACTGTTTGAAAGTAATGAATATTAAAAGAAAGCACCGCAGCAAACCAGCTAAGGAAAAAACACTTGTCACGCACAATGCTACGAAAAGTAGCTGTGCTAGGAACATCATACTTTATATTTTGAGAAACTGTGTTCCGCTAAGTGCAGTGCGGCAACGCACAATTCCAAATTTAAACATCTGTGAAGAGATGGCGGAAGAAACCAAAAAGAGGCTAGCATTCAAACTTGTATTGTGAATCTCATTCCCTAACAGTTACAACCACCTTCATAAAAATCATTTCTTATATAAAGAATATGATTCTGCCAAGAAATTAGTTAATGAAATGGAAGAGGAGTGGCGAATGTATAACTCTTAAGTCAAAACTATGTGAGCAGATAACTTTGTTTAATCACTTGTCGACAATCTGATCCGTGTCAATAAAGAAAAAAACCGTGCTAAATATTTCCCTTCCTTAAACTCATGATAAATTACAGCGGCGCGGTTAGAGGCGCCATGTCACTAATCCTGCGGCCCCTTCCGCCGCAGGTTCGAGTCCTCCCTGGGGCATGGATGCGTGTGTTGCCCTTAGCGTTAAGTTAGTTTAAGTAGTGTGTATGTCTAGGGAACGATGACCTCAGCAAATTGGTCCCTTAGGACCTCTCACACATCTGAACATTTCATAAATTACGCTCGAGCAAGTAATGCAGTGACATTACCTGAATATCTTCACAGTTTTCTAATCAATCCTTACAAAACCACATTTCCAAAAAGTAACATCCTCTGCGTTTGCATCTCTGTGTTCTTCTTGGTATTAGCAGAACACCCTGCGTCGTGACCAACATCTGACTCCGTCACATACTTCTCACTGAACGCTACACTGCTAAAGACATTGCTACTGACAACCGAAGACCACATTGCTTGTATTCAGTAACTGTGTGCCGTAACCTACCGGCTGTTGAAGACTTTTGTTTGCAAAATATCAAGTGTACGAATATGAAGTTTGCACATCGAATAAAAAGAGTGCTCATATCACATTCAAAGAATACCAGAAATAAGTTATAAACCTTATACTCCTTAGAAGGACGCAGTTCACCTAATCTCAAAGAAAGTGGAAATAAATATATTAGAATTATTACTGCGGTTGTTAACGAGCTTGCGATAGAGTAAGGGGATGGATGAGTGACTGGTATAAAAAAAAAAAAGAAGGTATTAATATTGGTGATAGGATCAGTTGGCCCCGAAGAAAGCCAGCCATCATTCAGCAATTTAACTCGCCAAGACACGCATTCAGAAAGTGGGCTGCCTTCCGTGTATGTTACAGACGTATACATAATTGGAAATTTTGAAGAGTTCGTCTCTTCAGTGCCCATCGTATCCTTCCATGGACAACAATTTTATCCCAGAGGAAAGACTGAAGAAAGACGACGCCATAAAATTTCCTGACAAATTGCCTGTCGCTAGAGCACAGTGGTGGTTAAGGCCACTTAAATGAAAAAGGGAAACGAAGACGGCAAAGTAAATAGCGGAATATTCGTTGCGGCCGCTTGTCGTTGTCACAGAGGGCCTGCTAATTAGAGATTTCACCTCGCACGTCTCCCTTCCCTGGCCCTTTTTAAACGGTAATTACGCTGCTAGGGGATTAGCTGCTCTCTGTGTTCGCCAGACGTGGCTGGGGAAACATTTTTCATTAAAGTCGTGTCCTGGCAAAGGCCAACCGCACCCCCGCCAGGGACGCGCGTAGGTGCAACAGGATTCTTGTCATTCTGCGGAAAAGCTTTCATAAGCGGGATGACCGCAGTACAGAACGGTAATTACACGTTTGGTTCTTTCACCAGTATTTTCACTGTACTGTCTCTGACGGCTACAGTGTATGACCTTGACGTTTATGGTAGCGATAGAAATGACTTTTAGGTATGAATTTAAATCATCATTTCAAAATCTTTTAGGGTACAAGACTGATAATTATGAAAGACTTCTCTATTTTATAAGCAGAGTTTCTCTTTGAGGTCACTGAATTTGTAGATTAACCACCCTGAAGGGGACCACGAAGCATAGATTTCGAAAGGTGTTTATTTTTAGTGTTTACTGTTTCGTAATGCCGCGACCTAATACCCAGAAATGTTTAATTCAAAACCGCAATGGCCGTTAGAGACTACCCACATAATTCATTTCTCAGTGTTCATTTCAATGGATAGATATACAAAATCCTCATTCGTTCTACCAAGGAATATTTGTTACACGTACGTTACTCCGTTACAAAAAAATAATGCTGTTCTGTTACAAAATTGTTGCACAGAATTACAAAGATGGGCATTACCATCTTGGGGAATGTTCGAATGCAGTGAGAGTTCCTCGTAATCTAGGTGTGTTTTTGAAGTAGTCTTTGATATTTCCACAGACGTATTCGAATCTGTTTTGTCGTTACTACCGTGAGCATGAGGTCCCTCGCTTTGCATAGCAACATTGATATTTTCCACCAACAATCAAGCTGGGGGTGATTACACTTACAATTATACATCTTTTTCAGCCATTGCTAGCTCGGTGATTGCAGCTATACACCATACGTCAGGGTTCATGCTGTTGGCTACCGTACAGTACATTTACATTTCACTGATGAGGACTCTAGGGGCGTATTTTTTCTATCGCTTTGCTATACACACACAGTATCGTTAGTTACAAACATCAGAATTTTACAAAGTTGTCACACAATCTGTTAATTTTCTGGTGGGGTAACCTGACACCGGAAGTTCTTATCAGTGAAATTTGACACCTCATCGATGTATAGATTTCCCTGTAGCTTACCTCTATTTTTCTCAGATTCGAACATCTTGCAATATCTGCGACTGTCGAAAGCTTTTTCCAAGTCCGGAAATCCTATGAACGTCACTTGAGTTTTCTTCAGTCTTGCTTCCATTATGAAGGGCAACGTTAGAATTACCTGGTGCCTTTCCGTTTCCTGAAACATAACTGATCATCATCTAACAGATCCTCAGTTTTCGTTCCCATTCTCCTGTGTATTATTCTTGTTAGCATGAGACGTTAAGCTGATGATGCGATTGTTCTCACGCTAATCTGCCATTGCTATCTTCTCAATTGTGTTGCTTATATTTTCGTGGAAGTCTGCTGCTACATCTCCAGTCTTATAGACTCTACACAACACTTTCATTCCTCATTTGGTTGCTACTTCCCCCAACGAATTTCGATATTCCGATGGAAAGTTATCCATAATTTCCACCTCATTCGTTACCGTCTTCAAAAGCTTTGTTAAACTCTAATACTGGATCCATTGTGTCTTCCCTATCGACTCCCATTTCTTCTTCTATCAAAATGTCACATTGTTACCCTTACTCGTAGAGGCCTTCAGTGTTCGATTTCCACCTTCCCGTTCACACCTGTGCGTTTATCTGCGGAATTCCTCTAATGCTCTTTATGTTAAGGCCTTCCTTTTAATTTGTTTCGAGATTTGTGTTTCCTGAATGACGTTGTCCGATAACCATTTCGGTTTCTTCACATTTTTCTTGCAGCCATTTCGCCTTGGCTTGCCAGCACTTCCTTTTAATTTTATTCTCTACTGAAGAACACTGCTGTATTTGTGTTTCTTCCTAAGCATTTTTGTACATACTTCTTGCGTGACTCAATTCCAGTTTATCTTCTTTTACCCATAGTTTCTTCACAGTTACCTTTCTTGTACCTACATTTGCATTACCGTCTTCTATACTGTCCTTTTCATCTCGTCTATTCCTCTTCAACTAAACTGCACTTTGTGGTATTCACTACCGCAATATTTACAGCCTTGAAACTCCCAACGCACTCACAATTTCTCCAAGACGATGAATTAAAATCATAAATGTTTTACGGACGGCGCGCCCTTCGTTTGCTTTATTAATATTTGTCCAGTATTCCAAATACTACCTAATTTTTAGTGGTGGGAACAACTGAATACTACCGATCGATATGATCCGTTGTTGAAAAACGATCGACTCATTCGTTTGCAAATTTACGTGTTAGTTGAATTACTCATATACTCTTCTGAGCGAAACCAGTTTATGGAAGCAACCGATTGGAAAGCATCGATACAGTTGGTTGTAGTCTCACGTATACTAACTCTGTACTTTCTGCTGAAACCAAAGATTCGAAGGTTCAAATGGTTCAAATGGCTCTGAGCACTATGGGACTCAACTGCTGTGGTCATCAGTCCCCTAGAACTTAGAACTACTTAAACCTAACTAACCTAAGGACATCACACACATCCATGCCCGAGGCAGGATTCGAACCTGCGACCGTAGCAGTCGCAAGGTTCCGGACTGCGCGCCTAGAACCGAGAGACCACCGCGGCCGGCAAACATTCGAAGGTTTTGTCACTGTTAAAGCATAATTGTTGAGCGCACACAGTTATCGCCTGTCATCATTATTGTTGCTGTGCCGATATTTACTTCTTACTGACTGCCAATAAGTAACTTTTTATTCAGTTTTCCGTCCGTGTTTATCAAAAACCTTCTTCTTAATACTGAACTTGTGGATCAGAATGCTGAATCGCTTAATGATGTGGCAATGGAAGAAATTATATCACCGGTTAAAAAGTAATCGTCAAAATAAATTGAATGTGATCTGGAAGGATAATTCATGTCATGAAGGTACATTAATCAAAGAAATTCAAAGAACATTTACAAATGATGACAAATAGTTACTACAAAAATAATATAACACCTCCGACAAGCGACAATATATGCTTCAAAAGCAAGTGATTAAGCCACTAAACAATTAAAAAAATTGTATCTCATACGCTTTCTGTTCACGTCACCTCAGCTTCTACCGAAGAACAGTTATCTGTGATGGGACCAAACCAGCGGGAATAGAGAAACAGAGCTTTAATTTTTAAACGAACTGGTGTTTGTTCATTTGCTTATACATAAACGTATAACATACCACAAGTTATTGAACTTTTGCAACTAACCAGAAATCCGTATTTATGCGAGAAATACGAAAAATTTCTGTTTAAGTGAACAAACTTGTAAATTCTTAAAAGACCTAATTTTTAGAAATACAATTTTTATCTAACTTTCCTTAAAAATATGCGTTGTTTGCCTCCTAATTAGTTGTCAACCCTAGTCATGGTACATTTATAACCGAAAAGGCTGAAAAAGTCATTAATGATACCACTGTAAGCAGTCTCTGTATGTCCATCCTTCCAGAGATGGATGCGGGACTCGGCTGTTCAGTACAGGATATCAAATCAAACACCTTTCAGCCGTCTAATTTCCGAACGGTTATTTTATTTGGCTACCTGTCTCGGCCGTTTTCTGCGCCATCTGCAAGCCCACTGACCGAGGTGTAGGAAGATTCCAACTTCGGTTCTGGTCAAAATAGGGGCCAGCGTTCAAACACTGGTATCTGTAGATTTCTGCTTGATACAGCGATCGCTTCAACGATCAACGGACCATCTGGAATCAGAATTTCGTTACTGATGAGATTCCAGCTTTCATTCGTCAGCAATTTCTCTGAATCCTAGGGCCATGCACTGTTTGAGCCCACTCATATTGCCAGATCACTGGCGAAAGACTCGCTCATGGGATAACAGCATTGTGCACGTAGCGATGTGTGCAGTTAAATGCCTAATCTGACGTCACGCAGAGAGAAATGAGTGAAGTCTCTTTTGTTACAAAATATGCCTTCCAGTGGAGATGGAGAGGGATCCTGTCGAAGTAACTTCGCGTGTGTGCGTGTGTGTGCCTATGTGTGTGTGTGTGTGTGTGTGTGTGTGGTGTGCGTAGCCGATGCGTGGCAGACGCTGTCGACTTCTTGCCCCTTGGTGGCGATCAGTCATTATCCATCTCCTGGCTTCGCCCTTCCATCAATAAGTGTCAGTGTCAGAAAGCATTAAAGCAACTTAAGACGAGTTTCATGCCGAAACTTTTAGATAACCTCCTTCTGCAGCGTTCTCAAGCCTCTACTAGTTAGTACCACACGATTTTGTCCTAATTAGTAAATATGTACAACCACTTATTGACAACAATGTACACTGAGCAACAAAAGTAAGGAATTATTTATCGGAGCCCCGTAAGTGCCATAGATTACGACGGATAAGTCCGATGGGTGCCTACACCCTCCGTCTGTGATGGTGCAAAAGCATGGCTCGGGTTCGCCAATGCTTCAAACGGGAATGTGTCGGCACGTGCGAAAAAAGGAAAGTGTCAGACGTTTCATGCGAGGTGCAAAGTGGCTTAATGATGTCACATTGGGACCAAATTTCAGTACAATTCTGTCCAAAGTCATCGCGGACGTGTCACATTATAGGAAGGAGTCGAACTTTCTGCAGGTACATATGCAACGTGCTCAATGAAAGTACGTGTGAGGCAAGGAGGGTTCAGCCGGTTTACTCACGCACAGGTTAATGTTGCATAGCTGTCTGATATCACCCCAGGAGGGCCAAAAACACGAGGGGTGGCAAAAGCATAAGTACGCTTTTCTGCTTCGGATCACGCTAAATTTTCGGTGATGGTTCCAACATGTGCGAGGGGGCAAATCGCACCAAAAAGAATCGCACTCCTTGCCCGACACGCCAGGACAACTGATTGTACCTCAAAACACGCGTTTAGAAACTTCATTCAACTTCTGTTCACCCCATCTTCAGATGTTTACATATATTTACGCGTGGTGAACATTGTTTCTTTGGTTGCCATGATTGTCACTAGCTGTCTTAAAAACTTCCGTGTCAAAAGTCTGTGAAGCTGTTAGTAGAGGAACGAAGTTCACGATACGTAAGTGAATGTAAACATCTGAAAATTCACATATTTGCTGAAAAAAATTTGGATGACTGATCACGTGGAAATAAATTAAGCTCTCATTTCTTTGTTCACTTTAAAGAAAATTGAAAAATCTAAATCACGTGAACTTAGCTGTATTATAAATAAGTCCAAATGCAATAATAAGAACAACGCAACAGCGAAGGACACTGCGAATGCCTCGCTCTCTCCCCCATGGGCATCTTCCATGGATCGGATCAAACCCTTACGAACATTTTTCACTGATACTCCCGTTATTTAATGAAAGAAAAAACGTAACGTATACTACTTTTACGCTTTTTACGCAGGAAAACTTTAGCATCAAGCATGAGTTTATACATGTATATATATAGGTTGGTCCATTTATAGTGACCGGGCGAAATATTTCACGAAATAAACATCAAACGAAAACACTACAAAGAACGAAACTCGTCTGCCTTGAAGGGGGAAACCAGATGGCGCTATGGTTAGCCCTCTAGATGGCGCTGCCACAGGCCAAACGGATATCAACAGCGTTTTTTTAATAGGAACCCCCATTTCTTATTACACATTCGTGTAGTACGTTAGGAAATATGAATGTTTTAGTAGGACCACTTTTTTAACTTTGTGATAGATGGCGTTGCAATACTCACAAACGTATACGTGGTATCACGCAACATTCCGCCAGTGCGGACGGTATTTGCTTCGTGATACACTACCCGAGTTAAAATGGACCGTTTACCAGTTGCGGAAACGGTCGATATCGTGTTGATGTATGGCTGTTGTGATCAAAATGCCCAACGGGCTTGTGCTATGTATGGTGCTCGGTATCCTGGACATCATCCAAGTGTCCGGACCGTTCGCCGGATAGTTACGTTATTTAAGGAAACAGGAAGTGTTCAGCCATATGTGAAACGTGAACCACGACCTGCAACAACTGATGACGACCAAGTAGGTGATTTAGCTGCTGTCGCGGCTAATCCGCACATCAGTAGCAGACAAATTGCGCGAGAATCAGGAATCTCAAAAACGTCGGTGTTGAGAATGCTACATCAACAGCGATTGAACCCGTACCATATTTCTATGCACCAGGAATTGCATGGCGACGACTTTGAGTGTCGTGTACAGTTCTGCCACTGGGCACAAGAGAAATTACTGGACGATGACAGACTTTTTGCACGCGTTCTATTTAGCGACGAAGCGTCATTCACCAACAGCGATAACGTAAACCGGCATAATATACACTATTGGACAACGGAAAATCCACGATGGCTGCGACAAGTGGAACATCAGTGACCTTGGCGCGTTAATGTATGGTGCGGCATTATAGGAGGAAGGATAATTGGCCGCCATTTTGTCGATGGCAGTCTAAATGGTGCAATGTATACCGATTTCCTACGTAATGTTCTACCGATGTTACTACAAGATGTTTCACTGCATGACAGAATGGCGATGTACTTCCAACATGATGAATGTCCGGCACATAGCTCGCGTGCGGTTGAAACGATACCGAATAGCATATTTCATGACATGTGGATTGGTCGTCGAAGCACCATACCATGGCCTGCACGTTCACAGGATCTGACGTCCCCGGATTTCCTTCTGAGGGGAAAGTTGAAGGATATATCCTGTCGTGATCAACCGACAACGCCTGACAACATGCGTCAGCGCATTGTCAATGCATGTGCTAACATTACGGAAGGCGAACTACTCGCTGTTGAGAGGTATGTCGTTACACGTATTGACAAATGCATTGAGGTTGACGGACATCATTTTGAGCATTTTCTCCATTTACGTGGTATTTGCACGTAATGAGAAGTTCACAAAGGTACATGTACCACACAAGAACCACCGAAATAAAATGTTCAAACGTACCTACGTTCTAAATTTTAATTCAAAAAGGCTACCTGTTACCAACTGTTCGTCTAAAATTGTGAGCCATACGTTTGTTACTATTACAGCGCCATCTAATACAAAGCGAAAAAAGTGGTCCACCAAAAACATTAATTTTTCTTTACGTACTACACGAATATGTAATAAGAAATGGGGGTTCTTACTTAAATAAAAAAAAAAAAAGTTTATATCCGTTTGACCTACGGCAGCGCTATCTAGCGGGCCAACCATAACGCCATCTGGTTTCCACATTCAAGCTAGACGAGTTTCATTATTTGTAGTTTTTCGTTTGACCCTTATTTCGTGAAAGATTTGACCCGGTCACGATCAATGGACTACACTGTATATGTATGTTCGTTATGGCTAACACTGCTATTTAGACATTATCCACACGTACCACGGAGTGTGTCTGCAAAACTATACCATCACATGGCACATAGTCCCTAATATATTACGTCATATCTACGTCTACGTGATTACTCTGCTATTCACAACAAGGTTCGTGGCACACTAGAGTCATCTGTGTGAGTTCGATCCCTTAAAGAGTGTGGTATGCTGGGGGAAAGGGGAAGAGGAGAGTACCTGGCGTACTAAGTAACCTGGAAGATGTTTATACTTCAGAGTTAGTTAGTTTCATGTAATTTGCACGACAAATCGTGATGATGTCGGACGAGTCATTGTACACTCACATTCCAAATTTATTGATGTGTATGGCTACAGGTCGAACATTTATAAATTTTCTGTTAAATATAGAGATGCGACTTAGTAATTCCTACCCACAACGCTTTTGACATGACGATAACAAAAATTCTTACAAGGAATATGTGGTGTGCGTACTGTAAGACCAACGGTACACACAACATCAGATTATTTTACTTGTCGCTCTAATGATGTAGGCGAGTGTCAGCAATATGTCTCGCGGTCTTATCGTGGCGTGTTTATCTTCTGCCGTTAGGTCAGACGATAGAAATGCCACTTGCACGCTTAGAGTAGCAGATTGACGGTGACCAGCTTTAAACAGAACTTGATTAATTTTCACACACATCTGTTAAAATAATAAAAATCATAGACATTACTTAACTTGATTCTGGATGCTATTTAAAATTGGCAATCTGAAGTTCCTTTGGTCTTGGTACGTTAATCTTATTCTCACATATCTCTGATACTTGACAAAGTGTCTATACATTTATCTTCATGGCTATGTACAGGAATATGATAATCTTATTTGGCGCAGACTGAAACTTGACTATAGACTGGTACAGACAAATGCAGACTAATGCAGATTGACTAATCAGAGGTCTGTACACTCGTTATAATACCTCGAGCGTTCAGGTATCACTGAGCGAGTGTGATCCGCGAGGAGAAAAGGTTCTACGTTAGCAGCAATCTCATTGGCTGCATTACATATTAATACGCGGATCGGCGGTAGCAGAATTTGGTCCGTCTCTAAAACAGCACCATCTCGTAGTGCGGAGACGGACGAGCGCTGCGCCTGCGCTGTTGTTCTTAACGGGGCGCGCTCTATTGGGAAAGTTGTGTACGCGCTGACTACGCGGATCTATGTACACAACAGAACAGAAAGAGTTACGAAGGCGAAACTTTTTCAGTTTGTTGTAAAATTTTACTTTGCTGGCTGTCAGATATTTTATATCACTGCGTAAGTAGGATTATGAAAGAGACGTTCCGTCAAAATCTTTGAAGATAAAAAACGTTGCGAGTTAGCTATTGAGGAAAATATTCACGGTCTTGTATACCAACAGCTACCGAAAATTTTGTTTCCGTATTTACGACCGCTCAGGATATTTTACGTGTGCCGATATTACGTGCGACACACCTGTATGAAATGTGCAACGGACCGCAGCTGATAGGTGTGTACATAAATAAAAGACACGTGTGATACAGCAGGTGTGGAGAGGACAGATCTCTGGATACAAACAAAACAAGAGCGACACCATGAATGCAGAACCGCCACGCGACGAGCGCTTGGAGCGAAATGAATTGCTTTAGTGTAGCTCGTTCGAGTATGCACGCAAATATTGCACCGCCACGCAACTGCCGCTGTTTGTATACAATAGTGAAATGAGCAGAGAAAACAACCGCACAAAAAAAAGTGAGCGCGTAAATGGTTGTTTGCTGCTCGGTGCGTCGCAGCTGTGCGGGACTTGCCTCGCGTGCTAGCGACGCTTTCGCTAACTGCCTCTGCGGGGGTGGCGGCGTGGACGCCTAAACAGCCGGGAGCGGGGGCGCCAGCGCCGGTAGGGGAACAGCCACTAGCCAGTGGAGCGCACGGCCCGGCCGCGTCTGCCGAAACGAGTCGTCCTCCCCAGGCACGCGCTATCAGGCGGTGCGCGCCGCTCTGTCGCTAATTGCACGCAGCACGCGACGCGCCTGCCGGCTGAATACACAAAAGGCCCGGCAAATCCGCACGTTCACCCGCGCCAGTGGCGGCCCACTTACATGCAAATGAACCGCTTCCCGCGGCTGTGAAAAGGTGCGAGGCCGCGCCAGAGGAGACTAGTGTACAGGACAGGACAGGGCGGGTCCCAGGTGCGGATTAGCCGCCCGGACCCGTTAGCGAATCGCCAGGGCACAGGTGCGACGGATTTTGCGGCGGCCCCGACCGTTTACCGGACTCATTCGCGGGTAACAGGTGTTACTCTGCACCAGCATTAACGCCGCTAATGTCTCTGACTCTGAAAGCCTT
This sequence comes from Schistocerca piceifrons, assembly GCF_021461385.2. Classification (NCBI taxonomy): domain Eukaryota; kingdom Metazoa; phylum Arthropoda; class Insecta; order Orthoptera; family Acrididae; genus Schistocerca; species Schistocerca piceifrons. Next base: position 780,212,627 of record NC_060141.1, read on the forward strand.
ATCACGAACCGGATTTCTGCACGTGCTCTTGTTCTTCTCTTGCAGTTTACAGTAGCACCAAACACTGTTGACACAGACACCTTTTCGCATATAACAGAAAATGTATAAATTCTAGAAACGTGATATGTATGCTGTTAACTCTGACATGTATCAGATAGATTATATAATGGTAAGACAGAGATTTAGGAACCAGGTTTTAAAGTGTAAAACATTTCCAGGGGCAGATGTTGACTCTGGCCACAATCTACTCGTTATGAACTGTAGATTAAAACTGAAGAAACTTCAAAGAGGTGTGGAATTTAAGGAGATGGGACCTGGATAGACTGACAGAACCAGACGTTTTAGAGAGTTTCAGGGAGAGCATTAGGGAACGATTGACAAGAATGGGGGAAAGAAATACAGTAGAAGAAGAATGGGCAGCTTTGAGAGATGAAATAGTGAAGGCAGCAGACGATCAAGTAGGTAAAAAGACTAGGGCTAATATAAATCCTTGCGTAACAGAAGAGATACTGAATTTAGTTCATGAAAGGAGGAAATATAAAAATGCTGTAAATGAAGCAGGCAAAGACGAATACAAACATCTCAAAAATGAGTTCGACAGGAAGAGAAAAATGGCTAAGCAGGGATGGCTTGAGGACAAATGTAAGCATGTAGAGGCATATATGTCTAGGGGTAAGATAGATACTGCCTACAGGAAAATTAAAGAGACCTTTGGAGAAAAGAGAACCACTTGCATGAATATAAAGAGCTCAGATGGAGACCCAGTTCAAAGTAAAGAAGGAAACGCAGGAAGGTGGAAGCAGGATATAGAGTGTCTATACAAGGACGATGTTCTTGAGGACAATATTATGGAAATGGAAGAGGACGTAGATGTAGATGAAATGGGAGATATGATACTGCGTGAAGAGTTTGACAGATCACTGACAGATCTAAGTCGAAACAAGGCCCCAGGAGTAGACAACATTCCATTAGAACTACTGACAGCCTTGGGAGAGCCAGCCCCGACAAAACTCTACCATCTGGTGAGCAAGATGTATGAGACAGGTGAAATACCCTCAGACTTCAAGAAGAATATAATAATTCCAATCCCAAAGAAGGCCATCGTTGACAGATGTGAAAATTACCGAACTATCAGTTTAATAAGCCATGGCTGCAAAATACTAGCACGAATTCTTTACAGACGAATGGAAAACCTGGTAGAAGCCGACCTCGGGGAAGATCAGGTTAGATTCCGTAGAAATGTTGGAACACGTGGGGCAATACTGACCCTACGACTTATCTTAGAAAAGACATTAAGGAAAGGCAAACCTACGTTTCTAGCATTTGTTGACTTAGAGAAAGCTTTTGACAATGTTGACTGGAATACTCACTTTCCAATTCTGAAGGGGTAAAATACAGGGAGTGAAAGGCTATTTACAATTTGTACAGGAACCAAATGGCAGTTACAAGAGTCGAGGTTCATGAAAGGAAAGTAGTGGTTCGGAAGGCAGTGAGACAGGTTGTAGCCTATCCCCGATGTTATTCAATCTGTATATTGAGCAAGCAATAAAGGAAACAAGAAGCTTCCGAAATGTGCTGCTACAGAAGAATGCTGAAAATTAGATGCGTAGATCACATAACTAATGAGGAGGTATTGAATGGAATTGAGGAGAAGAGAAATTTTTGGCACAACTTGACCAGAGGAAGAGACTGGTTGGTAGGACATGTTCTGAGGCATCAAGGGAGGACAGTGTGTTGGGTTAAAATCGTAGAGGGAGACCAAGAGATGAAAACACTAAACAGATTAAGGAGGATGTAGGTTGCAGTAGGTAATGGGAGATGAAGAAGCTTTCATAGGATAGGGTATCATGGAGAGCTGCAGCAAACCAGTCTTGGACTGAAGGCCACAACATCAACAACAACAACTCTAACACAATAAAGGAAATCATTTGCATATTAAAATAATTTTCCATCACAACAGAAACACTTGTAATCAATTAAATGAGAGTTTCTTCCTGCTCAAAAAGGTATTCACGTACTACAGATTTTTTATTGTGCTTGACAGACAGTGCCGTGCGTACCAGATTTTTGCAGTTGGATTTAACAAACTGTTCACTCCCTTGCCTGACGGTCATTGCAAGGACTATTCACTTGTCACGATGAGTCCGAAGGGGAAGGAACATTCCGTATCGTTCGGAAAGAAGGTGGTTTTATTGCATTCGCAGGGTAAAAGTTACTATGAGATTGGTAAACAAGTTTCTGTTAATTATACAACAGTGCTGGTAGTCATCAAGAAGTTTCAGGAGACTGGTACGACAGACAATAAACGCAGATGCGGAGGTCAAGTGTTCTTACATGAAGGAAATGTCGAAGGATAATTCGTCTTGCATAAAAAGGGCCCATCAAAAGTGCAGGGTCGTTTGCACCAGACGTCCAGTCAACGTCCAACAAACAGGTCAGTGCTCAAACTATTAGCTATGTTTTGAACTCCGCCGATATTCTTGCGAGATCTCTCAGAAAGAAAACACTTATTTCGGAGGTTAATTTGAGAAAATGCTTACAGTTTACCAAAGATTATGCACTAAATCCATTGAATTGTGGAGTAGTGTGCTATTTTCTGATGAATTTAAGTTTAACTTGTTTGGATCTGACGGAGGTGGAAAAGTGTGGTGCAAATCAAATACAGAGCTCCAGTCACTACGTGTCCTATCTACAGGAAAACTTGGCGCAGGAAATTTAGTGGTTTTGCAGCTTCTTGTGTTGGTGACTTGGCAGTTACGTAAGGTGGCGTGTATCATCGTAAATGTATCAATGTGTCCGAGGTCATTTACGTAGCAGTTCACGAAAACTGGGTCTTGATGGCGTCTTTTACTTTCCACAAGGCAACGATCCTAAACATACGGCTCTGAGAACTTGGCAATGGTTATTACATAAAGCTCTACGAAGGGTTGTCACTCTTCTGTAGAACTCTGATCTTAATACGATAAAGCGTCTTTGGGTACACTTGGATACAAAAGTTCTAAAACATCGTTCTACAGAGAAGTGTGAGGTTCATACGATGTTGGGAGAGGAGTGGTCGAAAACATCGCCAGATTTATTTCCAACTTGGCTTACTGCTATTCCAAGACGTCTATAAGACGTCATCAGTGCACGCAGGCTACTATAAGGTTGAGCAAATAAAATTAGTCTGGACCCAAGCGACCGCTACGGTAGCAGGTTCGAATCCTGCCTCGGGCATGGATGTGTGTGATGTCGTTTGGTTAGTTAGGTTTAATTAGTTCTAAGTTCTAGGCGACTGATGACCTCAGCAGTTAAGTCGAATAACGCTCAGAGCCATTTGAACCAAATAAAAGTAACTCGGACGAGTTAACACGACTAAACGTGAATGTATGTTTGTAACCACATCCAGTGACGTGCACACCACGCGTACTCCCGCTACGTGGACCACACCGGTCCAGAGCGTAGTGCGGGCTGTGTCAGTGTGAGTGGAGCAGTTCAAAAGGGGCGATGGTACTCACAGTGGAGCAGGGGAAAGTTACGTAACAACAAAGTCGGGGAAACTGGGCGGTAAGTGGTTACCTGAGAAGTTTAATGGTGTCAAAGAGCCTGCAGCGGTACATCCAACGCTTTGACCAAAAATGGCATCAGGCAGGATCTGGTTTGAACAAGTAAAAAAACATTCCGAAACCTGCCCGCACACTAGAAAATGTGTCTGCAGTTTGTTAGAAAATGCTTCAGAGTCCTACCAAATCAACCCGACGCCTGTCGCAAGAGACCAGAATATGACGTCGTTTGTACGGGCGATTACTCCAACTGGACCGGCGGTCTGGTCGTGGTCTTAGCTGACCACCCAGGTCACTTGATCTGTCAATGCTCGATTACTTCGTGTGGGGAGCCCTCAAGTCTGAGATATATCGCAACAAAGTTCATAGTCTTTAAGAGCTGCGGCAGTTCGAGCAATCTAGCTTCGATCCGCCTTCGGCAAATTACTGACCAGGGCTCTAAAGTGCCAAGTGATGAATGGTGGTCACATTCAATATCTGCTATTCTGCTGTATTCAGTTTAGTACTGTATTTCCTTTTCTCTACTGTGCTGTGCCCGGGAACTCTGTTCTCCAGGTTACTTTTATTTGTCCCATCCCGTAGGACTGAGTTACGTGAATTCGAGGGACTTAATTTCTTTGTAGGTGTGCCAATACATTTTTGATGTTTAGAACACCTGATTTGTTTTTGCAGAGTAATATTTTTGCCGTGAGAAACCAATAATACTAGAAGAAACGTGTGTTTATTGAAGTACATTTGATTAAATATAACAGTTTCTTGGCATCGTCTATATTTGACTGCAATGCATATATGACGGTAGGTGCGCCAGTATTTTTTTTGGTTGCTACTGTAATTGCTTTGAGTTTAATTGCTCCGTTACAGGTCAACGACTGAAATTACAATTTGATATTCAAGATGTCGAAAGTGTAACTTGGTCCAAAATTCTTTTCCGGAAACGTAATGTAAACAATAAAAATATCTCACAGGTTTCCTTAGCGTGACTTCCCTGCGGCATTGGCTCTATTCCACTTCACAGTGTTTCAAGGACTGTACAGCTACGTGTACTCGGTACGATTGCAGTACAAGCAACGACTGCACATAGTAACATACCTCCCAGCTAAAATATATTTTTAAATTTTTTTCTCTACATTCACAATTATCTAGACAGATGACTAGTTTCGCCTGCGTCAAATAGTCATCTGCGGATTAAGTTATTTTACATGACCACCATGCGTAGTGTTTGGCAATTTTCTGGGCAGTTTGATTTGCACCGTTTTAAATATCAACTTCTAATTTCAGTCGATAGGTAATTATTAAACGCAAATCAAGTGGTCGCAGACAACGCATTGTCATACTGTGTAGCCTCTTTATCTCAAGATGGCCGTTTGTGACGGGCGAATGCACTCATCTGGAGACTTGAGTGTGAGAGCGCAGAAAAATTAAAAAAAGGTCAGTTGAAAAACTTTTAGCAGCATCCGAAGAAGACGACTAGGTCTTCAGGCGGAATATTGCGCCGTCTCTAATGACCTCCTTAAATCCTAAGTGTCCTTCAATCCCTTTCGAAATGTTGCGGTGTAAGATGAGATCAACAACTCGCTGAAAGTAGATCGTCAAGCAATAATATCATTAGGTTACTATTTTAAAAGAATCTCGCTCCAATACAGGAGCCTGAAATTATAGGTAATCTGAAAAAAATGAGACGCCAGTGAATGTGGGAACTAAAAGGTCGTCGCTTCAGAACTTTATCAAAAGAAACCTCCCTCTACAGCGCACCGTATCAAGGCAGCGCACATTCCCTGAAGTGTAAAGTACTTTTTTCTCAATAAAGCTCCTAGGCTGTGACAATAACATTTCTCTGCAGTATCCTTTCCTCCAGTACTCAGCGCATGCTATTACTTTTACCCACACCATGGGGCTGGCCTCTTGGCTCTTGAGAATGCCAAAGCCATTTTCTGCGTCTGATGGGAGATCACTTTACCTGGACTGCACGTTAGGGATGAATTATTCCTTAAACCATGTATGTGACATGTGGTCTGTGTTGTGTTGGCAGAAGATCCAACACCGTGTTACTACTGGGGGCCGAAATGCACGCGTTTTAGCTCTCGCAGGCTGGCGTGAGGAGGGAAAGACTCTACTGAAGTGAGTTCGGGAACATGACAAGGAATTAGAATTCAGAAAGCGGACGTAATTAGTTTGATACTTAAATTTAATCCATTAATGATGAGCGTCACTCTTGACGGTACATGATTCACAATATTATCTGTTCAGAATAGTAACTGATTATGGCGCCTTGCTAGGTCGTAGGAAATGACGTAGCTGAGGGCTATGCTAAAGTGTCGTCTCTGCAAATGAGAGCGTATGTAGAAAGTAAACCATCGCTATCAAAGTCGGCTGTATAACTGGGGCGAGTGCTAGGGAGTCTCTCTAGACTAGATCTGCCGTGTGGCGGCACTCGGTCTGCAATCACTGATAGTGGCGAGACGCTCGTCCGACGTATACTAAGGGACCGCGGCCGAATTAAAAGGCTACTACATAGCAAGTGTGGTGTCTGGCGGTGACACCACAGTCTGGACTTAATAGGTTGAAATGAGAGGAACTGAGTTTCCCGTCGAGTCAGGGGTTTTCCAGCATCTAGTGGAAATGAACTTCCAGTAACCTTGGCGGAAATATCCTCTGAGGAGTAGCAGATGGTTCAGACGAGCAAATGTAGCTGTGTCAATGCGCAAAGGGAAAGTGGTGCTCCCACGGCCTCAGGAAGGAAGTCACTGCACTGCGATAACATGCCGCTAAGGTACCAGTGGACGGACTGGTAGATGAGGAACATATTCGAAAATCCAGAATTAAAGTAAAAGTAGGGAAAAGTGGAAGTTACGTGACAAGACATCCTGTGAACACGGAAGCAATAGCAAATCACCCGCTGAGAATAAAGGACCCTTACAAGTGAGAGTAGTTGTACGGTAGCCATCTATAGCACGAGAGAAGTTGCGCCCACAAGTTCACCAGGAGGAAATCTCCGACGTAAAGTGCTGGGTGCCAGGTAGCAGTAAGCAGTCAGAGGGGAACGCTTTATTCCACTCAAGAGAGCAGCTGACTTAGATAAGCACAGAGCAACAGAAGTATCGGGTCTCTGCCCCGGTTTCGGTAAAGAGTTAGAACCAAACGTGTTATGCTACTCATCACCAACACAGCTAATACCATTAGCAGACAGAGTGGAATATGTGTATCATGTATAAGAAGCACACTGAGTAATGGAACACTGCTCATCTTTGACAACTAGGAAATAATATTTTTGCACTGCTACAATACAACCTTCTCTTTGAAGGAGTGTCGCCAGCGAGTCAAATGCGCAAAGTCCCAGTATGACAGCTCTCCGAGTAAAGTACATACGAGTAAGTGAAATAAATTCTTGTTTCAACAGCAACTGTTAGAAATCAGGATACTTCGTAAAATGATAGAGAATTCTCCACTCGCCTGTCCTAATTAACTGGAAACGGCGTCCCTCCATATCACATCCTACGACATTACAAGAGAGTAATATACAGTATGGCTCGAGTTCTGTCTTTTAATTTATATTAATAGTCACATCATGTTCTGGTGCCACATACAAGTGTGCCCCAGTAGACTCCTTTCGGGAGCACCATGAATTTGGCCACGTTAGAACTCACTTAGCTCTGACATAACGCACTCACAACTACATTAGCACTGTATTGACGACATCGCACAGGTGCTGCTCGTGGTCAGGTACAACAGCGCAACCTCCAGACTACGTTGGTGTCTGCATGTACGTTCGTTGTTGTCGTTGTGGTCTTCAGTCCTGAGACTGGTTTGATGCAGCTCTCTATGCTACTTTATCCTGTGCAAACTTCTTCATCTCCCAGTACATACTGCAGCCTACATCCTTCTGAATCTGCTTAGTGTATTCATCTCTTGGTCTCCCTCTACGATTTTTACCCTCCACCCTGCCCTCCAATACTAAACTGGCGATCCCTTGATGCCTCAGAACATGTCCTACCAACCGATCCCTTCTTCTAGTCTAGTTGTGCCACAAACTCCTCTTCTCCCCAATTCTATTCAGTACCTCCTCATTAGTTATGTGATCTATCCATCTAATCTTCAGCATTCTTCTGTAGCACCACATTTCTAAAGCTTCTATTCTGTTCTTGTCCAAACAATTAATTGTCCATGTTTCACTTCCATACATGGCTACACTCCATAAAAATACTTTCAGAAACGACTTGCTGACACTTAAATCTATACTCGGTGTTAACAAATTTCTCTTCTTCAGAAACGCTTTCCTAGTTATTGCCAGTCTACATTTTATATCCTCTCTACTTCGACCATCATCAGTTATTTTGCTCCCCAAATAGCAAAACTCCTTCACTACTTTAAGTGTCTCATTTCCTAATCTAATTCCCTCAGCTACACCCGACTTAATTCGACTACATTCCGTTATCCTCGTTTTGCTTTTGTTGATGTTCATCTTATATCCTCCTTTCAAGACACTGTCGATTCCGTTCAACTGCTCTTCCAAGTCCTTTGCCGTCTCTGACAGAACTACAATGTCATCGGCGAACCTTAAAGTTTTTGTTTCTTCTCCATGGATTTTAATACCGACTTTTCTTTTGTTTCTTTTACTGCTTGCTCAATATACAGATTAAACAACATCGGGGAGAGGCTACAACTCTGTCTCACTCCCTTCCCAACCACTGCTTCCGTTTCATGTCCCTCGACTCTTATAACTGCCATCTGGTTTCTGTACAAACTGCAAATAGCCTTTCGCGCCCTGTATTTTACACCTGCCACCTTCAGAATTTGAAAGAGAGTATTCCAGTCAACATTGTCAAAAGCTTCTTCTAAGTCTACAAATGCTAGAAACGTAGGTTGGCCTTTTCTTAATCTAGCATCTATAATAAGCCGAAGGGTCAGTATTGCCTCACGTGTTCCAACATTTCTACGGAATCCAAACTGATCTTCCCGAGGTCGGCTTCTACTAGTTTTTCCATTCGTCTGTAAAGAATTCGCGTTAGTATTTTGCAGCCGTGACTTATTAAGCTCATAGTTCGGTAATTTTCACATCTGTCAACGATGGCTTTCTTTGGGATTGGAATTATTATATTCTTCTTGAAGTCTGAGGGTATTTCGCCTGTGTCATACATCTTGCTCACCAGATGGTAGAGTTTTGTCAGGACTGGCTCTCCTAAGGCTGTCAGTAGTTCTAATGGAATGTTGTCTACTCCCAGGGCCTTGTTTCGACTTAGGTCTTTCAGTGCTCTATCAAACTCTTCGCGCAGTACGATGTCTCCCATTTCATCTTCATCTACATCCTCTTCCATTTCTATAACATTGCCCTCAAGTACATCGCCCTTGTATAGACCCTCAATATACTCCTTCCACCTTTCTGCTTTCCCTTCTTTGCTTAGAACCGGGTTTCCATCCATCTTGATATTCGTACAAGTGGTTCTCTTTTCTCTAAAGGTCTCTTTAATTTTCCTGTAGGCAGTATCTATCTTACTCCTAGTGAGATAAGCCTCTACATCCTTACATTTGTCCTCTAGCCATGCCTGCTTAGCCATTTTGCACTTCCTGTCGATCTCATTTTTGAGACGTTTGTATTCGCCTTTGCCTGCTTCATTTACTGCATTTTTATATTTTCTCCTTTCATCAATTAAATTCAGTATCTCTTCCGTTACCCAAGGATTTCTATCAGCCCTCGTCTTTTTACCTACTTGATCCTATGCTGCCTTCACTACTTCATCCCTCAAAGCTACCCATTCTTCTTCTACTGTATTTATTTCCCCCATTCCTGTCAATTGTTCCCTAATGCTCTCCCTGAAACTCTGTACAACCTCTGGTTTAGTCAGTTTGTCCAGGTCCCACCTCCTTAGATTCCCACCCACAGGTGCTGCTCGTGGTCAGATACAACAGCGCAATTTCCAGACTACGTTGGTGTCTGCATGTACGTTCAAGCGTGCATTTTTCTAATGTGTCCATGTTTTTGTCCAACCGTTGCACATTTCTCCGGAACCCAAATTGATCTTGGCCAGACTGGCAACCACCTTCAACGTATGAGCGGCATATCGGATTTTCCTACAACACTGTAGCTGTGTGGCTGAGCGGGTTTAGCCGAGCGGTCTCATGTGCTGCAATCATGGACTGTGCGGCTGCTCCCCTCGGAGATTCGAGTCCTCCCTCGGGCATGGGTGTGTGTGTTTGTACTTCATATTAATTTAGGTTAAGTAGTGTGTAAGCTTAGGGACTGATGACCTTTGCAGTTAAGTCCCATACGATTTCACACACATTTTTTTTTTTTTTTCTTTGTAGCTGTGTGCCAGAATCTGCTTCACTTCAATTTGTCATGTAAGACAACGTTTGAAGCTGGTGCAAAACAAATAAAACGTACAGTTAATGCAAGGTCAGAAAGTGCTTTTCTCTAGACTTTTGTTTTGGTGCTGTAAATCGTCCAATATACCGGGTGATCAAAAAGTCAGTATAAATTTGAAAACTGAATAAACCACTGAATAATGTACTTTGTTTTTTTTTGTTCTAATAAAACCCCATGTCATTCTCAGCACGTGTGTCAATTTTTAGCTCTCTATCTTCATTATTCCGTGGTTTATTAAGTTTTCAAATTTATACTGACTTTTTGATCACCCGGTACTTGGCAATGTACTCGTCGCCCACCTCCAGTCGGTGGGTCCTGGTGCTCCACCGGCGCCCTGGAGTCGCGCGGCCGATCGACAGCAGATAACTGCGTCCCGCCACACTGCCGCTCCTCTGAACTTCGCGCATCCTGTGGGACGGCGATGCTATCAGTCCACTCCAGCAAAGGCCCGCTGACGTCAGCGGCCCATCTGCTCCGCAGCCAATCCCACGTCCCGCGCGCCGCTCCCGGCGGGCGCCGCTCGTTCCGCATTTATTGGCGGCTCCGGCGTCCTCACAGAGGCGCCTGAGGGGACGGCGCATGTCGCCGCCTTCTGCTTGTTTAGCTGGAGCCGGCGGCTGCGGCGCTGCCGGCGCTTTCGGAGCCAGAGACTTGTTGGTACACGTGTCGAGCCACTACTATGAGGGTACGGGCCTGAGAAATAGCTGCGACCGGTTGAGAGCAGACGGAAGTAGAAATGGTGCAACGGCGTCACAGAGCATTTTCGTTCCCTTCGTAGAGTTGTTGAGGAAAATCGTGTTGCTATTTTCCGAGTGAGTAACCTGGCTACAGTCGATTCTTTCATGCCCAATACTATATGTAATACGAAGACAAAGAGGGGAAGGATGCAATTACACACGCTTCGTCGCACATGTATTTCTAAATAGTGAACTACCCATCTCTTCCCACCCTCATTAACAATCGATGATTAACTGTTCCAGATAGCCACAAGAAATAGGCTATGTAATATCAGAACCTCACTACCTGCAAATGAAGCTATACAGGGTGCTCCATCGATAGTGACCGGGCGAAGTATCTCACGAAGTAAGCATCAAACGAAAAAACTATAAAGAACGAAACTCGTCTAGCTTGAAGGGGGAAACCAGATGGCGCTGTGGTTGGCCCGCTAGATAGCGCTGCCATAGGTCAAACGGATATCAACTGCGTCATTTTAAATAGGAACTCTAATTTTTTATCACATATTCGTGTAGTACGTAAAGAAATATTAATGTTATAGTTGGACCACTTTTTTAACTTTGTGATAGATGGCGCTCTAATTGTCACAAACGTATAAGCACGTGGTATCACGTAACATTCCGCCAGTGCGGACGGTACTTGCATCGTGATACATTACCCGTGTTAAAATGGACCGTTTACCAATTGCGGAAAAGGTCGATATTGTTTTGATGTATCGCTATTGTGATGAAAATGCCCAACGGGCGTGTGCTATGTATGCTGCTCGGTATCCTGGACGACATCATCCAAGTGACCGGACCGTTCGACGGATATTTACGTCATATAAGGAAACAGAAAGTGTTCAGCCACATGTGAAACATCAACCACGACCTGCAACAAATGATGATGCCCAAGTAGGTGTTTTAGCTGCTGTCGCAGCTAAACCGCACATCTTTAGCAGACAAATTGCGCCAGAATCGGGAATCTCAAAAACGTCGGTCAACATAGATTGCACCCACACGTTACTTCTATTAACCAGCAATTGCATGGCGACGACTTTGAACGTAGTGTACAGTTCTGCCACTGGACAAAAGAGAAATTACAGGACGATGACAGATTTTTTCTACGCATTCTATTTAGCGACGAAGCGTCATTCACCAACAGCGGTAACGTAAACCGGCATAATATGCACTATTTGGCAACGGAAAATGCACGATGGCAGCGACAAGTGGAACATCAGCGACCTTGGCGGGTTAATGCGTGGTGCGGCATTATGGGAGGAAGGATAACAGGCCCCCATTTTATCGATGGCAATCTAAATGGTGCAATGTATGCCGATTTCCTACCTAATGTTCTACTACAAGATGTTTCACTGCATGACAACATGGCGATGTACTTCCAACATGATGGATGTCCGGCACATAGCTCGCGTGCGGTTGAAGCGGTGTTGAATAGCATATTTCATGACAGGTGGATTGTTCGTCGAAGCACCATAGTCCGCAGCTCGTGGTCGTGCGGTAGCGTTCTCGCTTCCCACGCCCGGGTTCCCGGGTTCGATTCCCGGCGGGATCAGGGATTTTCTCTGCTTCGTGATGACTGGGTGTTGTGTGATGTCCTTAGGTTACTTAGGTCTAAGTAGTTCTTAGTTCTAGGGGACTGATGACCATAGATGTTAAGTCCCATAGTGCTCAGAGCCATTTGAAGCACGTTCACCGTATTTGACGTCCCCGAATTTTTCCGTGGGAAAGTTGAAGGATTCTTGCTATCGTGATCCACCGACAACGGCTGACAAAATGCGTCAGCACATTGTCAATGCATGTGCGAAAATTACGAAAAGCGAACTACTCGCTGTTGAGAGGAATGTCGTTACACGTATTGCCAAATGCATTGAGGTTGACGGACATTATTTTGACAATTTATTTAATTAATGTGGTATTTACAGGTTAGTACTCTCTAACAGCATGCGTTCTCAAAAATGATAAGTTCACAAAGGTATATGTATCACACTGGGACAATCGAAAGAAAATGTTCAAACGTACCTAAGTTCTCTATTTTAATTTTAAAAACCTACCTGTTACCAACTGTTCGTCTAAAATGGTGAGCCACATGTTTGTGACTACTACAGCGCCATCTATCACAAAGCGAAAACAGTGGTCCAGCTAAATCATTCATATTTATTTACGTACTGAACGAATATATAATAAAATGGGGGTCTCTATTTAAAAAAGCGCAGTTGATATCCGTTTGACCTATGGCAGCGCCATCTAGAGGGCCAACCATAGCGCCATCTGGTTTCCACCTTCAAGCTAGACAAGTTTCGGACTTTGTACTTTTTTCGTTTGGCGCTTATTTCGTCAGATATTTGGAAGGATCACGATCAATGGACCACCCTGTATATACAGGGTGTGTCAAAAAGATTCATCACATTTGTCACGACTATACTCTGAATCTAATAAACATATACAACGAATTATATTTCTTGTTGAACGGGAAAGTCAAAAAGTTTTTTTTTTCATATCTTTTCATAGGTATTCAATGTGCCCCGCCCCCCGGCCCCCCGCACCCACCCCCTTGAGATCCACAGCATTTTGTATTTCAATGCGGCATTGAAATTGTTTTGACATTGCGGCGTTGATTTCTTGAGTTACAGCTTCCACAACTGCTGTTACGCAATGTCTCAGCTCATGTAATGTTGTTGGTAACGGAGGCACATAAACGGAGTCTTTTATAAAACCCCGCACAAGAAATAATCACATACAGTCAGGTTCGGTGACCCTGGAGGCCAGTAATGCAAGGCTGAATCATTTGCTCCAGTGCGACCGATCCATCGTTCAGTAATCCTTTGATTTAAAAATTCCGACACATCCAGATGCAAGTGTGGCGGTGCCGTATCCCGTTGGTAAATGAAGTCGTTCGAATCAGTCTCCAACTGTGGGAAAAGAAAGTTCTCAAACATTCGAGATATGTGCTTTCTGCAACAATGTTCTCGAGAAAGAAAAATGGATCATACGCCTTATCTCAAATAACATAATAGTTGCGACTTTTTTAAAAATCGGATAGTTCTTTTTGATGTACCATGTAAAACTCGAGAGTTTACTCTTTCCAATAATACTTTGTTGACGCACATATCCCAGATCACGTAATGATTATGATTCCTTTTTTGAATCGGATGATTCCTTTTGATACACCCTGCATACCTGGTGTTTGTCTTACCTAGAGACATCTAAATAAATCGAAAACGATGGATCGTGGGAAAAAAATAATGTTCGAGGTGAAAAGTTCATATTTGTTAAAGGAACATCTGTCTATACTACAACTGGCTACCTGCTAACCATTTGCCCTTCGTGGGAGGGGCAAACTTTGTATTTTCAAGTTGAAACCCCGCATTGTTATTGCATATTCGGGTTCGACGTCAAAAAATGGGCGTTCTAATCGACAAATATCAAGCGTGCTTATTTTTTGCAATTAAACCCCCACTCATCTGACTCCACATTTCATTTTTGCAGTGAACGTAAACATAAGTTTTCTGACGATTGATACTAATGTTCAAACGCTATTTAAGTGTTGCAAAAGTCATTTTACAGTGCAAGTACAATGGTCACACTTTGAAATTTCTGGGAAATAAGCAACTTGTGTGGTAACTTATTTCTTTGTCCCCTATGGGGATGATTGTGGTGGACCACCAAACCATTGGAATGCTCGATGTCTGTGGCCGTCCTCGAACGCCGCCATCAAGGTGACTGATTTCTGTGTGTGTTTCCATCCAACCGCCGTAGTTCTCGCACTTACCGCTGCGCCGCTACCGGCGGGATACAAACCACAATCATTGTAATAAGCTAAATTGTTCATCAAGTGGTTGTGGGAGGCCCACCTTTCATGGACATTCTCCGAAATGAATCACGCCGGTGGTGAGAGACAAGGGGATTCGCCGATATCAAGGATCCCGATGGGAAGAGAAAACTGTTACATCCGTGTCACTGGCTCTGGATCACACTAACCTTTGTTTCTAACCAGACATTGAAACGGTTGACCGTAGTTTCCTGTGCAACGAAATTTGCAGCACTAAAGTAAATTGCGGACGTAAATATCAGCCGTTAGAATGCAAAAATTTACATTTATGTTCAATACCTCTTCGTTAGTCATGTGATATAATCACCTTATCTTCACTAATGTTTTACAGCATCACATTTCAAAACTTTCTATTCTCTTCTTGTCTAGATGTTTATCACCCATGTTTCACTTTCATACATGGCTACACCCTATAAAAATACTCTTTGAAGAGGCTTCCTAACTCTTAAATCTATATCAGATGTTAAGAAATTTCCATTCTTTAGAATGCTTTTCTTGCCATTACCAGCCTACATCTTATATCCTCTCTACTTCGACCATCAGTTTACTGAGAGACAACTAATCAATAAAAACAATCTGAAAATTCAGCCATATGTATAGTAGCCTACTTTTAATTTCTTATTTTTCATTTAATTGTAGGTATTTGTTCTATGTTTCTTCTGTTGCTGCTTTCCACATCATAACGTTGATCGATAAATTGTTCTGTGGAACTAACTAAGTGATTAACTATGCACCCAGCTATTGCAAAAGTTAATTACAATTTTACAAGATTGGACGTCAGCTATGCGTGCATTGGGACGTTTGTGGTCTTATAACTACAACTCAAGAGGCACTCAACTAAGGGGGGTAAGGGGGGGGGGGGGTAGGATGTCAAACGGGCCGGCTTGGAGAGGCACCACAGGACATTTTAATTTCCACTATCTATACTTTCACAAATAAACTCATAAAACTTTGTCAGAATGACTAGGAACGATTCAGGATTCACACTCATAGCAGTGGAACTTCAAAAACCTAACAAAATAATTTTTTTCGCATGGGGAAATTTCATCATTTTTCCTCCTACTATTGGTTGCACTTGTTGCTATAGGTACACTTTTCTTCACAAGTAAGAGAGATTCTCCAATCAATTTTGCACAACATACAAACCACGCATACAGGTGTATGAAACTGTAGAATTCTCCAAATCTGTTAGAAACTGTGGTAATAATAGATATAATTAACTATGAAATTTGAGTTTTTTTGGAACATGAAGTTTATAATGTAGCAGCTCATTCATTTTTTCATAAATTCAATAAGTTCTAGAGTTTCATACATCTGTAGGTATGGTTTGTATTTTGTGCGAAATACATCGAGAAATCTCTCTCACTTATGAAGAAAAGTGTACCTTTTGCAACAAATACAGCCAATAGTAAGTGGAAAAATGAAATTTCACGTGCAAAAAAATTATTTTGCTACGCTTTTGAACTTTTACTGCTCTGAGTGTGAATCCTGAATCCCTCCTGGTCATTCTGACAAAGTTTTATGAATTTATTTGTAAAACTACAGACAGTGGAAATTAAAATGTCCTGTGCTGCCTCTTCTGCTCCAAGTCGGCCCGTTTGCCGTCCTATTTCCCTTTAACTTTCTTTAATCACTGACCAGCGGCGGCGTGTAGTTTGCAGTCTAGCACTGCCGTTTTCATTCGAGTACGTCGTATTGGCTCTCTTCACAAGAACCAATAAGCAGTCGCGGAAATGAATTCCGCGTGTGCCCGCTAGAAGCAGACGTTCAGCAATCTCATCTCCAACGAAAGTACGGAGGAACGAGCAATAACAAAGAAGAGGACACTTCGATTCGGTTCTCCAATTTAAAAAGTAGCGATTACATACGTAGGGAACAGTGCGATGGAAGGGAACAAAGGCACGACATACCGCCGGAAATTAATTCTTTGATTTCAGTAGGATATAGTGCAGTCAACAGTTCGATACGGTTCGGACTGTACGCATCCGCAATTGCTTTCCCGAAACTGGGACTGCGTATTGACGCCACTAACAAACTTATTTTCTTCTACATATTTATGTGTAATGGCAACTCAGAAAAAATAGCCTCAAGGTTGTGATGACGTCCTCTGCGCTAGATGAAGTAGAAATATAACATGGCCATACGTGTTACATAGTAACTTTTTGCAAATTACACTTTGAATATGACTCCCGTGGAAGAATACCTAGGACAATACTTCATCTATGTGGAAGATCTTCATTTATACAGAGTATTCCGGAACGATTCACTCAGATTAATACTGGAGGTGGATAACAACGAAAGAAATACAATGAAGCGCCAAAGAAACTCGTGCAGACATGCGCATTAAAATGCATAATACGGCACTGCGGTCGACAAGGCCTATATAAGACTAAAAGTGTCTGGCGTAGTTATTAGACCGGTTACTGCTACTACAATGTCAGGTTGTCAAGATTTAAGTGAGTTTGAACGTGGTGGTACAGTCGGCGCACGAGCGATGGGACACAGTATCTCCGAGGTAGCTACGGAGTAGGGATTTTCCCGTAAGACAACTTCACTAGTGTGCCGTGAAAATCAGGAATACGATAAAACATCAAATCTCCAACATCGCTATGGCCGGGAAAAGATCCTGCAAGAACGAGACCAACAGAGACTGAAGAGAATCTTTCAAAGTGGCTGCAGTGCAACCCTTCCGCAAATTGCTGCGGATTTCAATGGAAATGGAAATGCCGTGTGGCTAGAGCCTCTCGTCGGGTACCCCGTTTGCCCGGTGCAAGCCTATATAGTTGACGCAACTGCAGCGACTTGCGTGTCGATGGGAATGTAATGATGATGATAAGGACAACACAACACCCAGTCCCTGAGTGGAGAAAATCTCTGACCCGTGCGGGAATCAAACCCGGGCTGTTAGGAATGAGATTCCGTCGAGCTGACCACTCATCTACCAGGGGCGGACGCAGATTTCAATGCTAGGACATCAACAAGTGTCAGCATGCGAACCATTCAACGAAACATCATCGATATGGGCCTTCAGAGCCGAAGGCCCTCTCGTGTACCCTTGATGACGGCACGACACAAATCCTTACACCTGACGTGGGCCCGTCAACACCGACGTTCTCCTGTTGGAAAATATGTTGACTGGTCGGAAGAGTCTCGTTTCAAATTGTGTTGAGCGGACGGACGTGTACGGGTATGGAGACAACCTCATGAATCCATTGACCCTGCATGTCAGCAGGGGACTGTTCACGCTGGTGGAGGCTCTGTAATCGTGTGGAGCGTGTGCAGTTTGAGTGATACGGGACCCCTGATACGTCTAGATACGATTCTGACTAGTGACACGTACGTAAACATTCTGTCTGATCACTTGCATCCATTCATGTAGATTGTGCATTTCGACGGCCTTGGTCAATTCCAGCAGGACAATGCGAGGTTCCACACTCCAGAATTGCTACAGAGCGGCTCAAGGAACGCTCTTCTGAGTTTAAGCACTTCCGATGGCTACCAGACTCCCCACATATCAATATTATTAAGCGTATCTGGGATGCCCTGCAACGTGTTGTTTAGAAGAGATCTCCACCCCCTCGTATCCTTATGGATTAATGGTCACCCGTGCAGGATTCATGGTGTTAGTTCCCTCCAGCACTAGTTTAGACATGAGTCGAGTCCATGCCACGTCGTGTTGCGGCACTTCTGCGTTCTCGCGGGGGCCCTACATGGTATTAGGCAGGTGTACCAGTTTCTTTATCTCTTAGGCGTATATTTCTGCAAGAAACATATCATCTCTGAAGTCAGTTTCTAATGTTAGCGAACATTTGACGTATGCTACTGTGTCGGTGTCTCTGATTGGTAATGTGAAATTTAAAACTGCTCTATGTACGGATGGTTGGCTGTACCTCTGAGTGTCGATCATGTGAAACCCAGCTCGCACTGTTCGTCCACGAGACACAGAGGGCCATAGACACGGGTTCCCAGGCAGATGCCGTGTTTCTTGATTTCCGCAAGGCATTCGATACAGTACCCCACAGTCGTTTAATGAACAATGTGAGAGCATATGGCCTATCAGACCAATTGTGTGATTAGATTGAAGAGTTCCTAGATAACAGAACGCAGCAAGACATTCTCAATGAAGAGAAGTCTTCCGAAGTAAGAGTGATTTCAAGTTTGCCGCTGGGGAGTGTCATAGGACCTTTGATATTCACAAGATACATAAATGACCTTGTGGATAACATTGGAAGTTTACTGAAGCTTTTTGCGGATGATGCTGTAGTATATCGAGAGTTGTAGTAATGGAAAATTGTACTGAAATGCAGCGGGATCTGGTAAGAATTGACGCATGGTGCAAGGAATGGCAACTGATTCACAATGTAGACAAGTGAAATATGCTGCGAATACATAGAAAGAAAGATCCTTTATTATTTAGCTACAATATAGCAGGTCAGCAACCGGAAGCAGTTAATTCCATAAATTATCTGGGAGTAGGCATTCGGAGTGATTTAAAATTGAATGACCCAATAAAATTAATTGTCGGTAAAGCGGATGCCAGACTGAGATTCATTGGAAAAATCCTAACGAAATGCAATCCGAAAACAAAGGAAGTAGGTTACTGTACACTTGTTCGGCCGTTTCTTGAATACTGCTCACCGGTGTGGGATTCGCACCAGATAGATTTGATAGAAGAGATAGAGAAGATCCAACGGAGAGCAGCGCGCTTCGTTACAGGATCATTTAGTAATCGCGAAACCGTTACGGAGAAGATAGATAAACTCCAGTGGAAGACTCTGCAAGAGAAACGCTCAGTAGCTCGGTACCGGCTTTTGTTGAAGTTTCGAGAACATACCTTCAACGAGGAGTCAAGCAGTATATTACTCCATCCTACGTATATCTCGCGAAGAGACCATGAGGACAATATCAGAGAGATTAGAGCCCACACAAAGGCATACCGACAATCTTTTTTTCCACTAACAGTACGAGACTGGAATAGAAGGGAGAAGCGATGGAGGTACTCAAGGTACCCTCCACCATACACCGACAGGTGGCTTGCGGAGTATGGATGTAGATGTAAATGGCTCTGAGCACTAGATGTAGATGTAGATGTGGATGTCAGACAAAGAATGTACGTCCAATACGATAGGGTGTCAGCCCATTTCAGTATTGATGTGAGGAACTGTCTGAGAACAACCTTGGGGTATTGTCGGATCGGCCGAGGTGCCTTTGTCTCCTGGGCAGCCAGGTCACCTGTCTTCACGAGTCTGGATTTCTTCCTCTGGGACCAAATGAAGCAATTGTTGCACAAAACCGTTGTGACAGCAGAAGAGGACTTCGTCGCTAGAACTGCCGCCGCTGCTGGTAGCATTACGGCCGTGACAGGACTCTACCAACGCACACGGCCGTCAGTGTTACGACGATTTTCCGTATGCATACAGACCAGTGGTCACGCGTTCGAGCCGTTCCTTAGAACGCCGCTGTTCTTATTAACATGTTAAACTACCTAAATACCTTCTCTGTAAATCAGTTCTTGGACCATAATCTGCCTTCGTGGACTTTACGTACCTTACCTAAATTTTTGAGTTCTATATTCTCTGCCTCGTGTATTCGCGGATACTTTTGGAACACCCCGAATAGGAGGATTTACACTATGTCGGCGGCTGAATCAGTAAGATACAAGTTTTACGCGCTGATACGTAATTTTTGTGTGTTAACTGCTACTGTGCAGTAGTATATAGTAGATTTAAATGAGGCAGTTCTCAGGTCATTGCTTAAGGAAATAAGGCACTAAGAGTATTAGGTGAGTTGTCTTCTTTGGGAGGCAAAATAACTGATGACGGTCAAAATAAAGAGGATATAAAATGAAGTCTGGCTGCAGCAGGAAGGTATTTCTGATAAGAGAAATTTGTTAGCCATTAATATAGAGTTAAGCATTAACAACTCTTTTCTGGAGCTATTTTCCTGGATTGTATACTTCTACGGATGTGAATCGCGGATGATATCCAGTTCAGACTGGATAAGCATAGAACAAAAGAATGTTGAAAATTTGAGGGATAGAATGAAAGTCTAATGATCAAGTATGTAATCGAACTGGAGAATGGAATAAATTTAGGGCATCACCTGACGATCTCGGCTTACACTATCTCTTTTAAACGAATTAAAGTAAAGAGACTAGAAACGGTAGAAGCAACTTTGCTACCTGTTGAATGTAACATAATTGAAAGTATTAAATGCCAGATAGAGAATCTTACTTACAGTTCTTTGCGTAATAAAAATTGGAAAACAGTGAGTGCTTGTAGTTAGCGTAGTAATTTCTTCTTCTCGCAAGTAACATAGTGAACGGCATTAGATTCCCTACTTTACTTTGAATGAGGTAGCGGTTGTACAGCTTGCTGGTGAAACCATTTGTCTGCTCGTCTGTGAAGCTGCAACATTTCGGTGAAAGTTGAAAACTCGTGTAAAGTCATTACTCCGTCTTTATATAGCGATCGGAAATCGGCCATGTCCTATTACAGCATAGTTATAGAAAACTGGATGACAGTACATTTCACTAATCCATTCAGGAAATATTAACAGTCTTCTTCCAAATAAAACTGGCCGTGTCTGCAGGTTCATGCTATCAACCCAGTCTGCATTAATCCGGACGATCTACAGGGCCTTAACTTCTTGTAATAAGCAATCCAGGTTTCGATGAAAATAACGACTAGCACGTCGCTTTTCCATATAAATCATTTTGTATTTTTCAGACAACACTTGCCCTACCTGAATTAGAACAAATTTTGGTAATACTAAAACTCTTTTGAGATCAAAATATCCTCAATTGTGGCTTACAGCAATGCTTTCATTTTTAAGAGACTCCCTCCGTAATGTATTTGTTCAAATCCCCGATGACTCGCACAGAAGTCTCTCGCGAATTCCGGCATGCTGTTAACATTAGTTATTCACAGAATAATACTGTGCGTCCAAGAGCACTAAGCGTACTCACAGGCGTTTGTCTCCGATATACTTATATGGATATGGTGTCTGTTCTTTCGGATATGTCCGAAAGAACAGACACCATATCCATATGAGTATATAGTTCTGGCAATACCGGCCATGACCTACCTCTTCTGTGCGGATGCACACAAATTACTCAAACTCTTACGGGTCTTGGTAAGAATGTCTTTCACGAGTAATGAGTGTGTTGGGTTGGGACACCCCGAATGTAGTGTGTGGACATATAAGGTGAGAATGTGGGTCTCGCGGGAAGTGTGCACGAGATAGTCCCTGAAGTCACACTCTCCTTTGTTCCCTCAGTGGCTCAGATGGATAGAGCGTCTGCCATGTAAGTAACAGATCCCGGGTTCGAATCCCGGTAGGAGCACACATTTTCATCTGTCCTCGTTGACATATATCAACGACCGTCAGCAGCTGAAGGTAGTAATATATAATTCCAATTTCTCGTAGATCGTTAGCTATGAGGAAACGAAGAAAAATAGGTATGAAAATAAGACGTTAAAGTTTAAATGAAAATTTTGAATTTCGTTGACGTTGTTCGTGTAACTAAAGCTTAGCAGAGTCTAATTTTATACTATAGTTTGATATGAACCATCCAGAAACGCGGCGGAATCGTCATTTAGGGATGGAGGAAAATGCGGAATGGAAAAATTTGTAGATGAATTCCAAGGGATGGATACAGTAACCAGGTTCAAATGGGTGTTTATACTCATTTCGGGATGAAGAGGGTTGCAGAGAGCTGACTAGCATTGAGAGCTACATTATCCAGTCAAATTAACGTTACCACCTGTCAGAAGTCTGGAAAGGCACCTTACGCAGTGCTGACGGGCAGGAAGGAAGTCATACTTCTGCAAGGTTTGTCGGTGGAGGTCCCATGGCAGGAACAGCCCAGTCGAGCTGTTACGTCATGGCCATTTGTGTCGAATATTCTGAGCTCGCAATCTCACTTTCCTTGACGTACGACCACGAAATATGGCAACTTTCTTTTTATTATGATGAAAAGCTGGACCTGGGTTGTCAATAAATTCGTCGTTCCGGGTTTTCGTGGCGTGCGACTCACGTTTCAACTCAGAATCTCCTCTTACGTGTAATGGCATTCTGATTTGAGGCGTTTTCTAGACAGCTAGAGTAAATCTTCGTGAAGAGTGATTGATTAATTTTTGGAAATCTGTTGGCAAAGGTGGTGGAGAGCAGCCTTTCGACATATTTGGGTTGGACAGATGTTCTATGGTATCGGGAACTAGCATGTGGGTGTAAATGTGACTGTGTCACTAATGGTTCTCATACCTACATTCACATAAACGTCTACTTTCTTCACATGAGCGCTGCGGAGACGAACTGATGCGCAATATCCTACTGCAGAGTACAGCAAACCAAGGGATACTCCGCGAATAACTGATGTATTTGAAGCTGCTAGGTTCCCCACCAGGATCACTCGCGTTTGTACCCTCTTAGCTGGTAAGGTGTTTATCATATGCCAGAGTTCTGTTTAATGCGACTCCTAGGTATTTTGAATTATAGCTGTATTTGTCTACGCCAAGAGGGCCGAACCGTGGGTGATCTTCGCTGATGCTAGGCGATTAGACAGGTGCAAAAGATATGCACTGTCAAGTCATATTAAGGTGAACACCAGTCTGAACCCTGCGAACCGCTGCGAGACGTGCAGGAAGAAAGCCAGTGAGATTCTGGAAGGTACCGACAGGGACGTAGAGCCATGCCGACTCCATCGCCGTGGAGAGGTGCGCTACATTTCTCGTTGGAGGTCCATGCCGCGAACAGTCCGACCAAGGTGGTCCCACAGAGTCGACTGTGCCTAAATCTGGGGAGTTTCGTGACCGGAGAAGTGCGCTAAATTCATCTGGATCCTCTTCGAACCACGCATGAACATTGCTAGCTGTGTGGCATGGTGCATTGTCCTGCTGGTAGATGCCATCGTCTCGAGGTATTGTAAAATAAACTGCGTGTAGCGGTGGACATGGTCCCCAAAGTTAGGTGCATATATGTGTATATCCATTGTGCCTTCCAGAATAACGAGATCACCCAGGAAGTGCATTCCAACTTTGACCCTTTCAAGGATAGATGCAGGGAGTTTGCTTTCAGACGTTTCACCTCGTACACACCACGACGATCTGTTTGATGGAGCATGAAATGTAATATGAAAATGCCACTTGTCGCAATTGAATAGACGTCCAGTTGTGGTACTGGCGTGCAAATTCCAGTCTCGTCGCCGATGAGCACCAATCAGCATGGATGCCTGAACCAAGCTCCTGCTGCGAACGTCCGTATGTAGCAACGATCGTGGAACAGTCGCTGAGGAGACACTGTTGGCAGCTCCTTCGTTCATATCGGCGATCAATTGCTTATCAGCTACGTTTCTATTCGCTCTTACAGGTCTGCGCAGCCGTCGATCTTCACTGTCATCTATGGTTCTCCAAGCACCAAAATTACGTCGGCGCCGTTTCTGGATAACTCCATTTTGCCATGCAAGGTGTACTTTACCCACATCCGCCCACTAACCGTCCATAATCTTAGCCGATGAGCACCAATCAGCATGGATGCCTGAACCAAGCTCCTGCTGCGAACGTCCGTATGTAGCAACGATCGTGGAACAGTCGCTGAGGAGACACTGTTGGCAGCTCCTTCGTTCATATCGGCGATCAATTGCTTATCAGCTACGTTTCTATTCGCTCTTACAGGTCTGCGCAGCCGTCGATCTTCACTGTCATCTATGGTTCTCCAAGCACCAAAATTACGTCGGCGCCGTTTCTGGATAACTCCATTTTGCCATGCAAGGTATACTTTACCCACATCCGCCCACTAACCGTCCACAATCTTAGCCGCTTCTGGAATACACCCACACCTTGGCTGAAAGACAATGATCATGCCCTTTTGGACTTCAGACAACTCTCTCCGTTTCCGGATTATGACAACGACTGCACTGCTTTCCGCGTCCTTCCGACGTGCATTACGCAAACACTCCCGCTAGTGCTACGATCTGCCTTCTGTGAGCGATATTTGCATGCTAAAAAAATGGCCCTAAGCACTATGGGACATCTGAGGTCATCAGTCCCCTAGAACTCAGAACTACTTAAACCTAACTATACTAAGGACATCACACACATCCATGCCCAAGGTAGGGTTCGAAACTGTGACCGTGGCGGTCGCGCGGTTCCAGACTGTAGCGCCTAGAACCGATCGGTCACACCGACCGGCAATTGCACGCTAACGTCGAACGTAGGTAATGGTCACATTAATGTGCCTGGATCGTGTACTTCTGTTTTAATAACGAGTCTGACGGAGTTGAAATATCTGTATTAGCACAATTTCGTAAGACAAATATTTACTAGATCACCATCGTCACATTCAGACATGTGCTGGGCGTGGAATCTCTAATATTTAATCGGGTACCTGTACCCAATTCACTAAATTGTTAGCTGTGCCAACCTTCCGTATCTGAAAAATCCAATAATAATATAATTTGAGCTCAGGTGAAACAGTCATCAGCGCGGCCTAATACACATATTCCCAGAAACACGCAATGGATAATTGACTGAACTGTCTATTTGCGTACCTAAACATGAATATGATTATAAAAACTTAAAATTTCAATGAGTAACAATATATTCCAACGAATAATTGTATTGCCAGATATGTGAGTAGCTCTAAAACTTGTCAAGTAACAGAACCTAGTCTGCTGCCCTCGACGGCAAGAGTTGGTCAGAGACAAGGGTGTCGTAGGTCCGTTGTTATTTTCTATACATAAATGATTTAGCGCAGGCGGTAAGTACGAGACTGGGGCTGTTTGCTGGAGAAACTGTGGTGCATTGAAGTGTCGTCACAGAGAAACTGTAGGAAGAGTGAAGACGACGTAGAGAAAATTTATATTTGTTGTGATGAATGGCAGCTTGCGCTAAATGTAGAAAAATAAAAAGTTAATGCAGATGGATAGGAGGAAAAACTGTAACGTTCGACTAGAGCATTAGCAATGTGCTGCTTGACACAATCACGTCGTTTAAATATCTAGGCATAACGTTGAGGTGCAGTATGAAATGTAATGAGCACGTAAGGCTTGTCGTAGACAAAAGCGAATGGTCGACTTCGGTTTATTGCGAGAACGTTAGGAAAGTGTAGATCGTCTGTAAAGGACAGTGCATATAAGACATTAGTGTCAACCACTGTTGAATACTATTCGAGTGTCTAGGATCCATACCATGTCGGATTAAAAGGAGACACCGAAGTAATTCAGAGGCGAGCTGCTAGATTTCGTAGCGGTAGGTACTATCAACACGCAAGTACTATGGAGATGCTTCGAAAATTCAGATCGGAATCATTAGAGGGAAGGTGGCGTACGTTTCAAGGAGCACTATTGAGAAAATTTAGAGAACTGGCATTTCAGGTTAACTGAGGTTAACGATTCTACTATCTCTGTCGTGCATTTCGCGTAAGGACCGCGAAGATTATAGGGATTATTGCTAGTACGGAGGCATTTCGTCAATGAAAGTACAAGGTACCCTCCGCCACGAACCATACGATAGCTTGCGGAGTATGTATGTAGACGTAGAAGTAGAATTTCGCTCAATGTTATTTAAATTAATGGCACAATGCACAGAAGCGTAAATTAGCAGATTAATACAATTCAGTATTATCACTCAAATATATTCGTCAAATAAACGTTCTGTCTAGCAACAAAATTGAAACGGATATTCAGAAAGCTTTTATATACATGAGCGGCACCTCGCGTTCCCTAGCTATCTCTAAAAATACTATTTCAGTCATTTTTAATAGTTAATAACAAACTCATTCAAGCAAACCAATCTCTGCAACTACTATAAATAGGTCACTCTTGTTCTTATACAATATATATATATATATATATATATACATATATATATATATATATATATATATAGTTAAAATCAAACCTTCATTAACTGGTGTTGACCTCTGGACGCTCCTTGCCCTTACACCCATCCTCATGCTGCCGTTACAGCGCACTCTGGTATCACTACGCACATCTTTCCACAGCGAGTTGAACAGTGCGAGCTGGTGCTTTGCTTTACCAAAATACAGGGCTATTACAAATGATTGAAGCGATTTCATAAATTCACTGTAGCTCCATTCATTGACATATGGTCACGACACACTACAGATACGTAGAAAAACTCATAATGTTTTGTTCGGCTGAAGCCGCAGAGCGCTCGAGAGCGCAGTGAGACAAAATGGCGACAGGAGCCGAGAAAGCGTATGTCGTGCTTGAAATGCACTCACATCAGTCGGTCATAACAGTGCAACGACACTTCAGGACGAAGTTCAACAAAGATCCACCAACTGCTAACTCCATTCGGCGATGGTATGCGCAGTTTAAAGCTTCTGGATGCCTCTGAAAGGGGAAATCAACGGGTCGGCCTGCAGTGAGCGACGAAACGGTTGAACGCGTGCGGAAAAGTTTCACACGTAGCCCGCGGAAGTCGACGAATAACGCAAGCAAGGAGCTAAACGTACCACAGACGACGGTTTGGAAAATCTTACGGAAAAGGCTAAAGCAGAAGCCTTACCGTTTACAATTACTACAAGCCCTGACACCCGATGACAAAGTCAAACGCTTTGAATTTTCGGCGCGGTTGCAACAGCTCATGGAAGAGGATGCGTTCAGTGCGAAACTTGTTTTCTGTGATGAAGCAACATTTTTTCGTAATGGTGAAGTGAACAGACACAATGTGCGAATCTGGGCGGTAGAGAATCCTCGCGCATTCGTGCAGCAAATTCGCAATTCACTAAAAGTTAACGTGTTTTGTGCAATCTCACGGTTTAAAGTTTACGGCCCCTTTTTCTTCTGCGAAAAAAACGTTACAGGACACATGTATCTGGACATGCTGGAAAATTGGCTCATGCCACAACTGGAGACCGACAGCGCCGACTTCATCTTCCAACAGGATGGTGCTCCACCGCACTTCCATCATGATGTTCGGCATTTTTTAAACAGGAGATTGGAAAACCGATGGATCGGTCGTGGTGGAAATCATGATCAGCAATTCATGTCATGGCCTCCACGCTCTCCCAACTTAACTCCATGCGATTTCTTTCTGTGGGGTTATGTGAAAGATTCAGTGTTTAAACCTCCTCTACCAAGAAACGTGCCAGAACTGCGAGCTCGCATCAACGATGCTTTCGAACTCATTGATGGGGACATGCTGCGCCGAGTGTGGGAGAAACTTGATTATCGGCTTGATGTCTGCCGAATCACTAAAGGGGCACATATCGAACATTTGTGAATGCCTAAAAAAACTTTTTGAGTTTTTGTATGTGTGTGCAAAGCATTGTGAAAATATCTCAAATAATAAAGTTATTGTAGAGCTGTGAAACCGCTTCAATCATTTGTAATAACCCTGTACTTTTCGGATATGTCAGTTCAACGTCTAACCCCGCAACCATCTTAATTCTTCTCTCATAACGCTCTATTTATTAGGAGGGAATAAAAACAGACGCATGCGTGGGCGATATGACGGGCTGTGACACTGATAAAGTCTTCATCTATAAATTTGTATGCAGCGCGATCTGTAGCGATTTACGTCAATGATGCAAAATTTCTAATCTCGTCCATTAGATCGTGTTCGAGGTTTTCTCGTGCGACTCAGCAATACTGCAAGGAAAATCCGTCGTTTGTCTAGCATCCATTTGCTTCGCTACATGTTCTGCCTAAAACGATTTCTTTTAGACAACATTGATAATCACGTTTGTTTCACCAGTCTGTTCCTTGTAACGTATAGAGGGTGAGTCACCTAACGTTACCGCTGGATATATTTCGTAAACCACATCAAATACTGACGAATCGATTCCACAGACCGAACGTGAGGAGAGGGGCTACTGTAATTGGTTAATACGAACCATAAAAATTGCACGGAAGTATGTTTTTTAACACAAACCTACGTTTTCTTAAAATGGAACCTCGTTAGTTTTGTTAGCACATCTGAACATATAAGCAAATACGTAATCAGTGCCATTTGTTGCATTACAAAATGTTAATTACATCCGGAGATATTGTAACCTAAAGTTGACGCCTGAGTACCATTCCTCCGCTGGTCGATCGTGTGTATCGGAGAGCACCGAATTACGTAGGGATCCAAAGGTAACGGTGTGGACCTTAGGTACAGAAGAGACTGCTGGAACAGCACATTACGTCCACATGCTAACACCTTTTTATTGGTCTTTTTCACTGACGCACATGTACATTACCATGAGGGGTGAGGTACACGTACACACGTAGTTTCCGTTTTCAATTACGGAGTGGAATAGACATATTAGCCCAATAGATGTTCAATGTGGTGGCCACCATTTGCTGCACACAATTGCAATCTCTGGCGTAATGAATGTCGTACACGCCGCAGTACATCTGGTGTAATGTCGCCGCAGGCTGCCACAATACGTTGTTTCATATCCTCTGGGGTTGTAGGCACATCACGGTACACATTCTCCTTTTACGTACCCCACAGAAAGAAGTCCAGAGGTGTAAGATCAGGAGAACGGGCTGGCCAATTTATCCGTCCTCCACGTCCTGTGAAACACCCGTCGAACGTGTACCTCATGGTAATGTACATGTGCGTCAGTGAAAAAGACCAATAAAAAGGTGTTAGCATGTGGACGTAATGTGCTATTCCAGCAGTCTCTTCTGTACCTAAGGTCCATCACCGTTCCCTTTGGATCCCTACGTAATTCGGTGCTCTCCGATACACACGATCGAACAGCGGAGGAGTGGTA
Source organism: Schistocerca piceifrons (assembly GCF_021461385.2). Classification (NCBI taxonomy): domain Eukaryota; kingdom Metazoa; phylum Arthropoda; class Insecta; order Orthoptera; family Acrididae; genus Schistocerca; species Schistocerca piceifrons. The sequence continues at coordinate 780,241,826 of NC_060141.1, forward strand.
CTCAAGCGTCAACTTTAGGTTACAATATCTCCGGATTAACATTTTACAATGCAACAAACGGCAATGATTACGTATTTGTTTATATGTTCAGATGTGCTAACAAAACTAACGGGGTTCCATTTAAAAAAACGTAGGTTTGTGTTATAAACATACTTCCGTGCATTTTTTATGGTTTGTGTTAACCAATTACACTAGCCCCTCTCCTCACGTTCGGTCTGTGGAATCGATTCGTCAGTATTTGATGTGATTTACGAAATATATCCAGCGGTAATGTTAGGTGACTCACCGTGTACATTCATTCCCGTCTCTTCAAGTAGTGCACAACATGCGACTCTACATGACTCCTGCTTAATCATAAATGTTTTAATAGCTTCAGCACTGAAGATCAGCTTCACATGGTCGTTAGTGAAGAGTGATAGTACGCACTGATTATAAAATTTCTCTTTCAGGCATATTGGAATATCTATATAAAATGTCTGTTCGCCTTACCAAAATGCCTTTTATTTTTGTTCTGCAGTCCATACAGCAGTCATTAATACTCTAAATGAGATCAGTACTATTGGGAACATGTTTATTGATTTAGATAATAGCCAAGTATATGCCTGAGTTCTGAGACAAATGTCGTAGTCTCCTCTGGCGAAGACACATACATAAATAAAAACAGTAGTATCTATTACTGCCGAAAAAAAGAATATGTAGCTGAAGTATTAGTAGTTAAAATTGTGACACAAGATTTCAGTCTACCATAGTAATGTCAACAAAAGGCAGAAACCAAACGATTTACTACGTTGAATGGGTGACATCCAATCGAATGTAGAGATATTTATTTAGATATCTACTGTAACAGTTGCCTCGTTGACTTATTATTTCTACGAAAACGAAGCTGATGGCCAAGGGTAACTTGCCATATGACTTAATTCTACGATTGGCTTTGATACCATTATCAGCTGGTCAGTTGAATCATACAGACAAAATACAGGGCGAAGCGAAATTCGCTCACTCGGGCTTCGCAGTGTGACTCGTCACATGCCAGCGATAAAAAAATGTCTGTTGCAGAATTTAGTCTGGCGAGTATATCTGGCAGAAGAAGGACGTTAAAGAGTGGCAATCTGGCAACACTATAACAACACGTATAGTAACTACATCTGTTTGGACAGTTCAATCACTCTGCACCGTTGGCGCAGTGGAGAGAGTTTTGGGTTACCATGCAGGAGACCGAGGGATCTGTGCTTGGATTGCCAATTTCATTCTGGCATTTCATACTGTAATATACACCGTTTCTTATGTCACATGTACCCCAAATTTACATCATTTTGTAACGCTGAACACAAGAAATACGAGGTTAGACGAATAAGAAATAGACAGTTGAAACAATTAATACGACCATGGTGATAACACATACAAATAGTAACCGAGTTGGGACATTATTTGCAAAGCACGTTCCTACTGCTACTGGTAACGTAAGACCCTAACGAAATGTAATGGAGCTGAACGAGGCAAGAATAATAGTTGGTACTAATCTATGTGAGCATTAGAGGAGGGTACAAAGGAAACAGGTTTCGCTTCTAGCAGAGGAATTGGTGTGAATAAATTCGAGCGCATGAGGCGGAAAGGGCATCTTATAAGTTGACCAGTGTTCCATTACTCCGATTGTCGTATGTAAGTTCAAATATTTTCTAGAGGACCCGCAGCAATCGCTGTTGACCATTAAGATTTCAGTTGCTTGAATCCAGGATTGAACCGTCGACCTCCAGCTTGCTAACCCAAAGCTATATCCATTGCACTAACTGTGCAGCGCAACTATGCTCTCTTGACAGCGCCACTTACTATACACGTGGTTACCGTGATTCCAGATTGCCACTATTTAACGTCCTTTTTCTGCCGGATGTATTCGCAGGACGAAATTTTGTGACAGACATTTTTTTATCGCTGGCTTGTAAGGACTTGCGCTGCGAATCCCGGGTGTGCGAATTTCGCTTCACCCTGTATAGCGTACCCCTGACGTTGTGTGCACACAGTTGTGCGTGATTGATTCATCATTTAATTAAAAAAGGCACAGTCTTTGAGTTTTGTTTGAATACCAAAGAAATGTTAATTATCTTTCGTCATTTTAAGTATAGGCACTTCTTTGACCGATCTGGAGTCCTGTTAATTGCTGAACTTGAAAGGTTATTGACTATTATGTGTCACCATTGAGGGGTAATGACATCAGGGAAATTGAAAAACAGAGCAGCAGAGATGCTAGCAAACACGCAGGCGTACATCCCTATTCTAAAGTTCTTTGCGTTTGAATTATTTGTTTGTCTGTCCGAATGTTAAGTTTTTCTCATGATGTACCTTGTCCGTTCGGTCAAAATATACGGCCATTTACGTCTCATACTCACATACTGACTCATCAAAACCTGTAGGGTACTTTCCGTTGACCTAGCATCATGAAATTAGGCAAGAAGAAAAGTTTCACACTACAAATGAAGGAAACAATCTTGAGCGTATTATATTGTAATTGTACAACACGAGAAAAGATCATTTTTTGTTTGTGATTTGCTATCTGATTTCCTGTCTATACGTCTGTTGAGATCCCTTTTTTTCTCAGGAACGGGGAGACGTATCAGTTTGACATTTATGTCACATACAAAGCTAGGCGGTGTAAAATATTTAAGCTTTCAAGTTATTACAACTTACATTACAATCATCATCCATCAAATGCAATTACAGCGTAATATTACTTCATGCGAACTTAAAATGTAAGCTGAAGTTGTAGTAAGTAATAAAAGTATTTAATTAAATATTGCCTTCCTTCATATGGAAGCTGGAGTCTCCTGCTAGTTTTGTTTTGTATATCGGGGATAGTTTCAGATTCCTGGGATGGCTTAACTATCTATATACGTTACTACATTAGGATTAAAGGGGACCACTCACCGAAAATCAGAAGTGTTGAGTTGTCGATAGGCACACTCAAAAGGAAAAGAAAAAGTTGCTAACTTTTGTAACTGTCCTTCGACGAGCTAGAGGAAAATACACAACTACACACACACCCACACCCTAGATGGTGCCGGCTGGTCTAGAAGTACACTGGCTAATTTTCGTTCCTTTCTTTGCACCTCTACTTTTCGGTGAATGGTTTTTCGGGAATCATAAAGTATTTATATTCGGCAAGAGCTTCCGTACAACATATGTACGTAATTAAGTTTGTACGGGAACCTCAGAGTGCGAATCCTGCTTGCACTTGGCCAACTTTGCTGATAAATGTTGATATGGGCGCTAGGCGCAGCACCTGATGCAGCACACTGTTCAGTCAAAGTGTCTGTTTATCTTTTCGAAATTACGTCGCAGATTGTTGGAGGAATCAGAAACGCATACAGGAGAGACAATTTGTCCGTAACAGTCTACACTCAGGCACCTAGCAACCGGTGCCCTCCGTAGAAATGCGGTGCATTAGACATCACTCGAAAGGAAACATTCTGAACACTTCAGAAGTGTCCGCTGTTTTCAAGTTGTTGGAGCTGTAGACCATTAAGACCTGTTAATAAATTGTTCTAACTGGCGGGGAGCATTACATAACACACTAAGTTCGCATTCCCTAACGCGCCGATGGGTGAATGGAGAGCGCTACGACTCGTAGCCCCAAAAGCGTTTCTGATGGTCTCTTCTTCTGCTTGCAGACTCGCGGCCGGCGGACGAGGCGGAGGTGGAGGACGTGAGCAGCGGCCTGCGCGGTCCCTACTTCGACACCTCGGCGTCTCGCAACGTGACTGCGCTGGTCGGGAAGACGGCCTACCTCAATTGTCGGGTGCGCAATCTGGGCAACCGGACGGTGAGTCGGCGTCTCTTATCTGAAACATGCTTACTTGGCGTTAGTCAGTTGCGCTCCCTAGACCCCATGGAGCAGTATCTGCAACGTGAAAATAGACCAGTGATACTCGTCTTACTTGGATCCAATACAGTAAAAAGACTTCACGAATAGTTACTGTACCGGGTGATCAAAAAGTCAGTATAAATTAGAAAACTAAATAAATCACGGAATAATGTAGATACAGAGGTACAAATTGACACACGTGATTGGAGTGACATGGGGTTCCCAAAATGTCCGACAGATGGCACTTCATCTGGTCAGAACAGCAATTTATTAGCATAACAAAGTAAGACAAAGAAAAGATGATGGTCTTTACAGGAAATGCTCAATATGTCAACCATCATTCTTCAACAATAGCTGTAGTCGAGGAATAATGTTGTGAACACCACTTTAATCCATGTCCGGTGTTATAGTGAGGCATTGGCGTCGGATGTTGCCTTTCAGCATCCCTAGAGATGCCTGTTGATCACGATACACTTGCGACTTCTGGTGACCCCAAAGGCAATAATCGCAAGGACTGAGGTCTGGGGACCTGGGAGGCCAAGTATGACGAAAGTCGCGGCTGAGCACACGATCATCACCAAACAATGCACGCAAGATGTCTTTCACGCGTCTAGCAATATGGCGTGGAGCGCCATGCTGCATAAACATCGTACGTTCCAGCAGGTGTTTATCAGTCAGGCTGCGGGTGATGCGATTCTGTAACATATCGGCGTACCTCTCACCCGTCACGGTAGCGGTTACAAAACCAGAGTCACGCATTTCCTCGAAGAAAAAAGGCACGATAACGGTAGATGTGGTAAATCCAGCCCGTACCGTGACTTTCTCGTCGTGCAATGGAGTTTCCACGACAGTTCTAGGATTTTTGGTAGCCCAAATTCTGCAGTTGTGGGCGTTGACAGAATCTAGGAGCGTGAAATGAGCTTCGTCGGTCCACAACACGTTACTCAACCAGTTTTCATCTTACGCCTTTTTTTGAAACGCCTACACCGCAAATGCCCACTGCATCAGTAAATCGCCAGGTATCAAAGTGCCAACCAAACAGTAGTGTATGGAATGCCGTTGCGACTTGCGACTGCACGAGCGCTGACTTCCCCGTGCATAGACGAACCCACTACAGTCTCCATTTCTTCCTGAACTGTCTCAGCAGCATTACGCCTTGTGCTCGCTCGGCCACTACGATGTCTATCGTCTAAACAACCAGTGGCTTCGAACTTCGAAATCATTCTCGCCACAGCTGTATTTGTCAACGGACCTTTACCTGTTCGAATCCCCTTCCTATGGCTATAGGATCGTAACTCTGAACTAGTACATTCCCCATTCTGATAATACAGCTTCACTAAAGGCGCATTTTCAGGTAACGTCAACATGCTGCGACTGCTGGTGAATCTGATTCTCTCTCTCATTACAGCTCCTTTTTATACCCGATTGTCATATGCAGTCACTGACGTTATGCTATCCAGCGCCATCTGTCGGACATTTTGTGAACTTCTTTTTTTTTTCTTCTGATAAAATCCCATGTCGTTACAAGCGTACGTGTCAATTTTTACATCTCTATCTACATTATTCCGTGGTTTATTAAGTCTTCAAATATATACTGACTTTCTGATCAATCGGTATTACAACTGACGGACGGCTGTTTAGAAATGGGCGGCTTTCATGCATCGCAGAATCTCCCCATGCTAAGGTATGTCACCTGTTTGATCACAGCCAATCTGTCTCGCATCGCCTCTTTCTGTTAGAGAAGGGAATCTTTGCTAAAACGAGACTGTATGAGGCATGTTCAGAAAGCAAATGTGCTACATTTTTATGTTTTTACAAGGAAGTGTATTTGAAAAAAAATGCAGGTTATTGTTGTAGACGTGTTGACTATTTTTCCATATGATCGCCATCCCGTTCATTGCATGTGATGAGCACAAACTTCGTTATGCTTTCCTCGAAGAGTTCTCCCACAAGCTCCTTTTCCCACTTTAGAACCCCTGTTTGCCTCGGCTCCTCGGATGAAAATTTAATTCCATTCAGGTGTGCCTTCAGGCTGGTGAAAAGACGATAATATGAGGGCACCAAGTCTCGAGAACATTGGGGGTGGTTCAAAACATGCCAACTAGATGAGTCCAAGGGCGCCTTGGCAGTGTGTGAGGACGGGCATTGTGATGCAACAAGCACTCTCCTCTCGTTAACGTTCCCCTCCTTTTGTTGTAAATGCTCCTTTTGAGTTTTTTTAATGGTCTCCATGTATCTTAGTGCTTTGGTGGTCTCCCTGGGGCAGAACTACCACCAAATTGATGCCTTTTCGCTCCCAAAACACCGACTTCAAGATTTATTGCCAGATATTGTTGGTTTAGAAGATTTTGGCAAATGGGGAACTGGTACGACGTCACTGTCACGATTGTCGTTTTGTCTCAGGCGTTTAATGAGCCACACACATTTCATATCCAAACACAACAGAGCTCAGAAAATCCTCAAATTCCAGTTCAAGTCGCTCAAGGTTCAAATGGCTCTGAGCACTATGGGCTTAACATCTGAGGTCATCAGTCCCCTAGAACTTAGAACTACTTAAACCTATCTAACCTAAGGACATCACACACATCGAACCTGCGACCGAAGCACCTAGAACCTCTCGGCCACTGCGGCCGGCCATCGCTCAAGGAACTCGCGGACACTACTGACCCGATTTTTGCCGTCCTGCTCTATCAGTTGTTTTGGGACACATCTTGCGCATAGTTTCTGGTATCCCAGCGTTACTCTGAGTGTCTCGTATAAGACAGTTGTAGAGAGCTGTGGAAGCATCGCCCAAAATTTCATCCACTCTCAATCGCCAGTCATCACGAACAGTTTCCTCGATTTTTTGCACCAACTCATCAGGCGAAATGGGAAAGCCTTCCATCCTTTGTTCGTCATGAACATTGGTTCTGCCTCCTTTAAACTCTGTATACCAGTTGAAACAACCGCTTTGTTCATAATACCTTCGCCGTAAATTGTTTTGATCTTCGAAAAAATGTCAGCAGGTGTTATTCCCTCCACGAGCAGAAAACACCTCGCACTTACCGAGATTTCTTACCGACATCTTTCGCGCAACTGGACACTGCTACGTGAACTGCTTACGTACTACCGTGTTCATGCGATGCTCGCTCTGATCAGGTGAATCCCATACCCCACCCCCCCGCCCCCCACCCCCCTCCACCCCATCTCTACCATTCATTGTTGCCAACCCTTAAAAAACAAAAGGGATTGCCTGTTATGGTCAAAGCACACTTACTTTCTGAACATACCTCGTACAAGCCTGAGTTGTCGCTAAAGGAGAGCTTTGACACGCTCTGACCAATCAGAACGCAAGGCAGCAGAATTCGTTTCTGTTCCACCACGCTGTGCCGGAGAACGGCGCTTCTTCCCTACTTCTCGTCCGCCAGGTCAGCAAGTTGTATCGGACAGTTTTGTAGACATTAGTTTAGTGCGTTTACGAACCCATCCAACCATCAAATACCGTCATTGTGCTCAGATCGCAGCCAGTTTTTGTTTTTGTCTTTTTTTTTTGTTTTTGTTTTAGGGCGCAAAACTGCTATGGTCATTAGCGCCCGGTCTGTGACTTAGGAAAAGGTAAAACGAAAATGGAAACCAGCAGCAATGAGAACGGAACTCCAAAAATTGGAGAAACTAAAAGCAGAAGGAAAGCTTAAAACACCACTACAGAAAGGGGTTGGTTGGCCCCAAAATAAGCTTCAAATGACTGGCACTAATAAACTCGAGAACGCGATCGGCTGAGCGCGTGTCATCTGCTAAAATGGACAATATTTCAGCCGACAGCTGTAGACGGGCGCGTTATGGAGTAAAATAGGGGCACTTAAGTAAAAGGTCTCTCACCGTCCACAGCTGAGAGCAGTGGGGACAGAGCGGGGGAGGATCGCCGCTTAAAAGATGTCGATGGCTAAAAAGACAGTGCCCTATCCGGAGTCTACTTAAAATTACCTCCTCACGACGACGCGTTCGGGAGGAAGAGGTCCAAGCACAGGGAAGAGCTTTCACGTCCCGCAATTTATTATGGGGAAGTGTCGACCAATGTGCATGCCATAAAAGAACAACACGACGACATAAAACACTCCGTAGATCGGCGAAGGGAATCGTGCGAACAGCTGGCCGAAGAGGAGAGACTGCAGCCTTGGTCGCTATATCGGCCACCTCATTTCCACAGATACCAACGTGTCCTGGGATCCTGAGGAACGCCATCGAGATGCCCCGAAGTGGAACAAGCGTAGGTAGTCCTGAAGATGGTGGACCAGAGGGTGGACAGGGTAGGGAGCTTGGAGACTGAGGAGAGAGCTGAGAGATTCTGAACACGTAACATACTGTATCCGCTGATGGCGACGGATGTATTGGACAGCCTGGAGAACAGCGTAAAGCTCCGCAGTATAAACCGAACACTGGTCGGGAAGTCGGGTGTCGCCAACAATATAGGCACTCCCTACACCAAACGATGTTTTTGAGCCATCAGTGTCAATAATTGTGGCATCCTTCATTTGTGCACATAGAGCAGAAAATGCCAGACGATAAACAAGTGAAGGCTGGCTCCGAGCACTATGGGACTTAACAGCTGTGGTCATCAGTCCCCTAGAACTTAGAACTACTTAAACCTAACTAACCTAAGGACATCACACACATCCATGCCCGAGGCAGGATTCGAACCTGCGACCGTAGCAGTCGCACGGTTCTGGACTGCGCGCCTAGAACAGCGAGACCACCGCGGCCGGCTCAAGTGAAGGGGTACCATCCTTGGGAAACTGACAAAGACCACGGAGCAGGCAGGTCCGGGGACGGAGCCAAGGCGGTGCTGTACCCCAAGTTGTCAATAAAGTTTTAGGAAAGCGGAAGGAAAGAGAATGGAGCAATTGACGGTAGCGGACTCCCTGTGGTATTAGGGAGGAAGGGCGGCCTGCATACCCTAAACCCAAGGAGGCGTCGAAATAAATGTCATGGGCCGGATTAGCAGGAATGGACTATGGAAGCATAGTTTACTCTTCTGCTCGGCCGTCTATTCTTCGGCGTCTCGACTCAATCCACCACCGTGGATTACGTTTAGTGTCTGGAGCTTTTTACACCAGCTCTGTGGGAAGCCTTTATGCTGAGACTGCTGAACCTCCTCTGTCCAATCGGCGAGCTGTCCTTCTAAGTCGTTATGCTAGCCATCTGTCTTCCAATTTCGAGCGCACTAAGGCGCGATAGAGGTGGAGAAGGACCACTCGGTCCGCTCCCCAGGAGGTACCATTCAGGACACGGAGGCTGTTGAGGGATCGCAGACAGCGAGACGAAAGATAGGATTCGTGGGAGGACCAGCACAGTTTTCTGTCAAACATAAGACCCAAGAATTTAGCGACGTCCGAAAACGGAAGGTTGACAGGTCCTAGATGTAAGGAAGGTGGAAGAAACTCCGTACGACGCCCAAAATTTACTCAAACGGTCTTACTGGGAGAAAAGCGGAAGCCTGTTTCGGTGCTCCAAGAGTGGAGGCGATCGAGACAGCCTTGAAGACGTCGTTCAAGAAGGCTGGTCCGTTGAGAGCTGTAGTAGATCGCAAAATCGTCGACAAAGAGGGAGTCCGAGACATCAGGAAGAAGACAATCCATAATTGGATTTATGGCAATGGCAAACAATACAACACTTATCACGGAGCCCTGGGGTACCCCGTTTTCTTGGGAGAAAGTAGTGTTCACCCGCACTTTAAATGTGCGCTCTGCCATAAATTCGCGAAGAAAACGGGGCAACGGACCGCGAAAGCCCCAAGAGAACAGTGTGCGGAGGATGCCTGTCCTCCAACAGGTATCGTATGCTCTCTCCAGATCAAAAAATATTGCTACTGTTTGGCGTTTCCGGAGAAAATTGTTCTTGATATCAGTGGAGAGAGCAACAAGATGGTCAACTGCAGAACGATGCTTTCGGAAGCCGCATTGGGCAGATGTTAACAGACTGCGGTACTCCAGCCACCAAACTAAACGGCAATTCACCATACGCTCCAAAATCTTACATACACTACTCGTGAGAGAAATGGGGCTATAGCTAGAGGGGAGATGTTTGTCCTTTCCAGGTTTCGGAACAGGAACGACGATAGCTTCCCGCCATCGTCTGGGAAAAGTACTGTTGGTCCAAATTCGATTATAACGGCAAACGAGATAACGCAGACTAGGGTTTGATAAATGCTGCAACATTTGGATGTGGATACCATCCGGTGCTGGGACGGAGGAGCGAGAAGGAGAGAGTGCATGTTGGAGTTCCCGCATGGAGAAAACAGTATTGTAGCTTTCGCGATTTTGAGAGGAGAAAGCAAGAGGTCGCACTTCCGCTGCACGTTTCTTCGGGAGAAACGCTGGCGGGTAATTTGAACTCGATATCTCAGCACAGTGTTGACCCAATGAGTTAGAAATTGCGACGGGGTCCACTAACGTATCATACGCGACAGTGAGCCCAGAGACCGGGGAGAAATTAGGCGCACCTAACAACCGTCGAATCCGACTCCAAACTTCCGAGGAGGGAGTGAAGGTGTTAAATGAGCTAGTATAGAAGTCCCAGCTTGCCTTCTTGCTATCGCGGATGACGCGACGGCACCGCGCACGGAACTGCTTATAGCGGATACAGTTGGCCAAAGTAGGATGGTGTCTGAAAACGCGAAGAGCACGTCGCTGCTCACGTATTGCGTCACGGCATGCCTCGTTCCACCAAGGAACTGGGGGGCCACGGGGCAATTCGGAGGTGCGAGGTTTTGAAAGTTCCGCAGCTGTAAGAATAACGTCTGTAGTACGAGTGACCTCATCGTCGACGCTAGGAAAGTGACAGTCATCGAATGTCGCTAGAGACAAAAAAAGTGTCCAGTCGGCTTGGGGAAACATCCAGCGACTCGGGCGCATATATGGCAGTTGTGGCTGCAATCGAAGAACACATGGAAAGTGGTCACTCGAGTGTGTATCAACAAGGGCGAACCATTCGAAGCGCCTAGCTAGCGGAACAGTCCCGACCGAAAGGTCGAAATGAGAGAAATTTGTCGTGGAGGCAGACAAAAATGGAGGGTCCCCAGTGTTGAGGAAACAAGATCCGCTTGGTGGAAGACGTCTAGCAATAGTGAGCCACATGGACAAGGATTTGGAGATCCCCAAAGCGGGTGGTGGGCATTGAAGTCCACAACCAGCAAATAGGGGGGTGGAAGCTGACCAAGGAGATGAAGGAGATCATCTCGTGCCATTGATGTGGACGATGGAATGTATACAGTACAAAGAGAGAAGGTGTATCCAGAAAGGGAGAAACGTACAGCGACTGCTTGGAAGGAAGTGTTTAAGGGGATTGGGTGATAATGGAGAGTATTATGGAGAAGAATCATGAGTCCTCCATGTGTTGGAGTGCCTTCAACAGAGGGGAGATCAAATCGGGATGACTGAAAATGGGGGAGAACAAAGCATTCGTGGGGACGCAGCTTTGTTTCCTGAAAACAGAAGATGACCGGCGAGTAGGATCGTAAGAGGATCGTCAGTTCATCCCGATTGGCTCGAATGCCGCGGATATTCCAATGGATAATGGACATAGGGTGGACAGAAAATGGAAGAATGTGACCAAGGTTGCCGTTAACTCAACGACTGCTCAGAGCTTGCGACCGACAGCGTGGAACGGCACTCAGCCGAAGGCAGAAGATCGTGATCCATAGGTTGTTCAGGAGCAGCTCCTGCCACCAGCGATCGGCCGGTTGATCGGCAGCCAGCAGTGCGCCTCGGCGACACAGAAGACGGCCGAGGGCGGTTACCAGCCTTCTTGGAAACATGATGTTTAGGTGAGGGAGGAACCGTTGGTTGTGAAGGTGGGTACGTAAAAAATCTTCCGGGTATGCTCTTTTTTGAAAGTCTGGGTGTCTGACATTTGGGATCGAGATTTAGCAGAACCGATGAAGTGAGCAGGCGAAAGTGGGTAGTTTGAACGGCCGATCTTTGCGCTGGCTGATCCGACGACCGTGTCACTAAAGGTGAGATGACAAGTCTGCGTGGCCGTCTCCTTTGTTGGCCGAAGAGAGGCAAGGACAGTGCTGTATTATCCTGTCTGAGGCACAGTGGGCTTTCGACTGGAGAATAATTTTCGAGCAACAAAGGTCGCTACCTTTTCCTTCACTCTGATATCCTGAATGAGATTTTCGTCTTTAAAAATGGGGCAATCTCGAGAGGAAGCAGAGTGGTCACCCATACAGTTCATGGAACGAGGGGATGGAGGTGGACAAGCACCCTCATGGACATCCTTGCCACACGTAATACATTTGGCCGGGATGGAACAGGACTGGCTGGAATGATTGGACTGCTGGCACCGATAGCAACGCGTAGGGTTTGGGACGTAGGGGCGAACGGAAATTATCTCACAGCCCGCTTTTATTTTCGATGGGAGTTGAACTCTGTCAAATGTCAAGAAGACAGTACGGGTTGGAACGATGTTCGTGTCAATCCTTTTCATGACACTATGAACAGCCGTTACACCCTGGTCAGACAGGTAGTGTTGAATTTCCTCGTCAGACAATCCATCGAGGGAGAGCGTGTATAAACGACTCCACGTGAGGAATTTAAAGTGTGGTGCACTTCCACCCGGACAGGGAAGGTGTGGAGCAGTGAAGTATGCAGCAATTATTGTGCCGGGAGGGCACTGACTGTTTCTAACAACAAGGTGCCATTCTGTAATCTGGAACAAGACTTTTCAAGACCTGCAATTGCGTCGACACCTTTCTGAATAATGAAAGGGTTGACTGTGGAGATGTCGTGACCTTCGTCAGACCGAGAAACAATAGGGAACTGTGGCAACGATGGAAGAATTGTCTGTGGCTGAGACTCAGTGAACTTACGCTTGTGAGCAGGCATAGTGGAAGGTGAGGAAACCATTCCGGAAGAATCCCCCATGATTACCGGCGTCTCCGATGGCGCGCTCCTCCCTTGTCGGGGCCCTCTCTGAGGGCACTCCCGCCTTAGATGATTGTTCAAACCTCAGGTCACACCTCCCGAGAAACGGACGGAGGGACCAATCGGCACTTTCGGAAGGTATCAGCTCGGGTAATCACCCCTCCCTGGGCCTGGCCACTACGAGGGGGGTACGTACGTGTCCTACCTGTCTACCCGGGGCGGGGAATTACGCGTTACCCCGTCACCGGCTACGCATGAAAATGCGTGGGTGAGCCTTCAGACATGCAGAGGGAGGAAGAAAGAGAAAAGGAAAAGCAAAGAAAGGGAAAGGAAAGAAGAGAGGACTCAAACGCTGCAGTGGAGAAAAGGGTAAAGAGAAGAGGTAAGGAAAGATGAAGACATGCAAGCAGAGTAAGCGAAGAATGTGTTACATTTTCGAGCGTCCGTCTCCGGATGTAGGCGCAAAACATACTCCCAGAGGGGGAGAAAGGGAAGGAAAGAGCCAGTGGCGAGGGCGGGTGAGGGGGCCAAGATGGGGGATAGGGAAGGATGCAGAAAAGGAAGGTATGCAGCCCAGAAAAGAAGGAGGGTCACATTAGCTTAGGGTCCTGTGCTCGCTACGCACGTATCCACAAAAGAGTTGTGGACCCCCTGGGGGTGCCGCCAGGTGTGTGCATTGCAGTAGTTTGCTTATAACTGGCAACTACAGCAGAAGTCCGGTAAAGCTTTTTTTTCCGAGCAGATTTCACAAGCGCAGTGACAGATATTTGTTCACAGTTTTAACTGGTTGAGAGCATGTGCTGATCTGTATCCGTCTCACCACTAGCACCTGTAAACTCAAGTGTCTTAAAAGTAGCTTGCTGCATTCTCGAAAAAGTCTTCAGAGGATATACATAATACTATTTCTTCTGTGAATGTCAGTTGTTCTTCGGACGAAATCTGAGATATTCTTACTCGATGTTTATTTACCGACACACTAACGAAGTTGTATAACTATTATTTTTGTAAATTAATACTGCTTATCTTCTGCATTCAGATTTCGTGAGTTACCTCAGTCATAAGTTTTCCTGCTATTACCGATTCCAGCCACGTGTATTTGCACTCCGTACTGGAATTCTCATGTAGTTTCACGGAGTAGTGTGCTTTTCACGTTTGTATAGGACTTCATTAACGGCTATATTGAACATGCTTTCCCTATTAGAATTACCTGTTTTATAAATTAGGCAAGCCGACGCAGATGTAGTTACTCTGAGGTTCCCGGTGCTGTGACTACGTAATTGCGAATAATTGCATTCGCCACACAGTCTGAGTGATTGTAGGTTATTAGGCAAAGTAGGTAACAGATAAGAAAGCCATTTGTACTCGAGCAAATTGGACACATAAGGTGCGATTTATCACACCCGTTGGTTGAATGTGCTTCACAGTTTCACGTAAGTGTTCAGAGTTTTTTGTTACTTTTCGTTGCGTTCTGCGCGACATTGGCATCTCCTACCATTAGTGGAAAGGTCATAGCGAGTTATCATTGGGTGTCATTCACTTTTTGGGGGCACATTTCACGGCGTAAAGGGTGTTCATCGCATTGTATAGTCGAGAAAGGAGGGCGGCTCGCAAAGTATTAAATTAACTCTTATTTAATTGACATTACTTATATTAGTAATAGTATTCAGTGAGTAGTACACTTTGAAGTACACGTTAGACTACACGACATTACCCACAAAACATTTAACATGCTCTGGCAAAGCGCTAACTTTATGTGTACACGCTCAAATGACTTCTTTCGCTACCAATGTTAAGCCATTTAATTCTTTGTAAAATTTGTTTATAGTACGGTGACTATACTCACACTTTGCTGCTTATTTTTCAGAAAAGTAAAAGAATTCGCAAATTTTCCGTCATATATTCACAGTACTATTTTAAGATGATTCCCTGAAATATTCGAATAAAGAATTACAAAGGCCAACAAAACCATCACTAAAACGGTGTTGTGATTTCATTGGTTCATAATATGAGTCTCATTCAGATTTAACTAATGTATTTAAGAAGACCAAAAAATATACAGAACTGAGTATTTACCTTAACCCACCGTCCAACGTCTAAACGGTTGCCTCAGGCTAAGGTATATCACTTTCCAGAATGTAATGTATTAATTTTCAGTTCGCTACTTCCAAACTTACCATTGGTTTACGCTTCGTGGAGGCTATTCTTGCTGGCAATGAATTACATTGCCAGCAGTAAAATCCTTTCCATCTGATTTTGTTAGGTAATAATTCGATCTATTGGTTTTTCTGGGAAGTGATTGCATATCTCAGTGTTTTGTTATAATGCGTCGTCGCTTTAAATTAGAAAGAGAACCAAAATACATAGTAAGCTTCACTATTGTGTTTCAAATTATGATTACATGATAAAGTGTATCCTGAAATATGCTTCTCATACAACACATAGACCCATGGAATGAAATAATAATGCTATGTCACTTCACCTTTAAGTGAAGAGAATTGACTTATTCTGCGCAGCGCGTTAACAACGGGCATAAGTAAATAGTTCACTGAATTGCGTGAAAATCCTAAGCTGTAAGAAACATACGAAGTCACATGAACTGAATGTAAGTGAGCTAGTAGCCAAGTTACGTGCATTGGGTACGCTTGGCTCTTACCGTTACCACAAAGTTCATAATCTGGAATCCGAAAATTCAGTGACGCATACCAAACACAGTTCATACAACGTGATGGAGTGCCAATTCCCTTCCACGACAGCAGTAACTGGCACCTTCATTTCTCTGGAAACATGAAGAGAAATACACTGAAGCCCCAACAAAACTTACACAGGTATGCATATTCAGATACGGAGATATGTAAACAAGAAGAATACGGCGCTGGAATCGGCAACGCCTATATGAGGGCAGAAGTGTCTGACGCAGTTGTTAGATCGGTTACTGTTGCTAGAACGGCAGGTTATCAAGATTTAAGTGAGTTTAAACGTGGTGTTATATTCGGCGCACGAGTGATGGGACACAGCATCTTCGAGGTAGCGATGAGGTGCGGATTTTCCCGTACGACCATTTCACAACTGTACCGTGAATATCAGGAATCCGGTAAGACATCAAATGTCCGATATCGCTGCTGCTGGGAAAAGGTCTTACAAGAAGAGAACCAACGACGACTGAAGAGAATAGTTCAACGTGACAGAACTGCAACCTTTCCGCTATTTGCAGTATATTTCAGAGTTGGGCCATCAACAAGTGTCAGATTGCGGGCCATTCAACGAAACATCGTCGATATGGATTTTCGGAACCGAAAGCCTACTCGTATACCCTTGATGACTGCACGACACAAAGCTTTAGGTTTCGCATGGCCCGTCAGCACCGACACTGTACTGTTGATGACTGGAAACATGTGGCCTGGTCAGATGAGTCTCGTTTCAAGTTGTATCGAGCGAATGGACGTGTACTGGTATAGAGACAACCTCATGAATCCATGGACCCTGCATGTCAGGAGAGCCTGTTCAATCTGGTGGAGGCTCTGTAGTGGTGTGAGGCGTGTGCAGTTGGAGTGACGTGGGAGCCCTGTTCCTCCAGATACGACTCTGACAGGTGAACATACGTTAGCATCCTGTCCGATCGTCTGCATCCATTTATGTCCATTGTGCATTCCGACGGACTTGGGATATTCCAGCAGGACAATGCGACATTCCACACCTCCAGAATTGCTACATAGTGGCTCCAGGAATACTCTTCTGAGTTTAAAAACTTCCGACGGGTACCAAACTCCCCAGATATGAACATTATTGAGGATATCTGGGATACCTTGCTGTTCAGAAGATATCTCCATCCCCTCGTGCTCTTACGGATTTATGGACAGCCCTACAGGATTAATGGTGTCAGTTGCCGCCAGCACTACTTCAGACATTAATCGATCCATGGCAACGTCGTATTGTGGCACTTCTGCGTGCTCGCGGGGGCCCTGCACGATATTAGTCAGGTGTATCAGTTTCTTTGGTTCTTCAGTGTATGAGATAAGTGTTTCACTCAGTTGCCTGTAACCTCTTTGATGTCAGATGGAACATCAGGCGAGAGAGTTCACTGACGATCCCCTCCTCAAATCGCTCAAAAGGACTCTGAATTTTAAGTGATGACAAGGAATCACCGATAAACCTAAGAATCATTCAGCTAAGAAAATAAACTATTGCATCTAATGCATGAATAAAGCCAGCACGATGCACACAACATCTGTGCATAAAACATGGTACTGTACGTCACTAAACGCGAAATATCTGAACAAATGACAATCCATACGCGTTAGAAAGTAATGAAAAATATTCACCCAACTGGATTTTTATGAATTCGAAAGCCCTACTATTCAGATGGGTTAGTGTAATCCGCATGTTGCATCACGCTTCGAAGGTTACTAATTTGCGAAAGCCATGAACGTACTGTCTCAGCATAGAAAGTGATCGCTGGAAGTTCTTTAATTACGTTAACTATCGCCACGCCAAGCCTTGCCGTTTGGACCAGAAAGTAGGCACACGTTTATAGCACTACTACTGCCAATGCACGAGTTCAGATGTACGAGGGTGATTCAATAAACTGGGAGAGCGGCGTGTACCAGCCTGAAACTTATTTTCCTTTCCAACATAATCCCGTTTTAGACTGAAACTCTTATCCATCGCTCGACAAGTCGTCAGAAACCTTCAGCATACATTTCTTGTTACAACACTCACATCGAACGAGTAGCCTCTCTTTATGTAACAAGTTTGTTGAGTTTTCTTAAATTGATGCAGCACACAAGACCGATGTGTCCTGGGGGTAGCGAAAGACCCCTACACTAGATAGCGATACAATTTGCCGTCAGCCGATAACCAAGGCCAGCAGGGCCTCCCTTGTTTGTGACTTTCTCTTGCCGTTTGTGAAATCTTGTATCCAACTGAACAATAATTTCCATTGTGGTATCACGTACCTGTATCAACCTACTAGCGTCTAAAAGTTGGCAACGAGCTTGCAAGTTTCCTTGACGCGCTAATAGCGGTCGTGCAGGATTCGGCAAAGTCAACGGAGCAGCTCCGTGCCATGAGCGGCAGCTCACATCAGCTCCCCCTCACAGCCACTTCGCAGACACCACCTAGTGGCCGTTCCAAGCCCAATGTTTGCGATTAGTTCAGAGAGCCTCATTCCTGTTGCTGTTTTATCAGCTGGACTCTGCGTTATTTGCAATGAGGCTTTGTATGCCTGGAGAAATACAAGTTTGTTTACTGTGTTAACTTGTTCTCTAATCATTTCAGCTCCTGTCCATGGAACCATGACGAAATGTCACGGTTGGTTCTCTGCATTCCCTCCTTGTCTGTAGCGCATTCCTTCTGAAATTCCCGCTGTTTCCTTACCCTGGCCAGAGTCCGATGTGGCGTTGCTGCGCCTAGAGAGCCTGTATAGGGAGGGAGTGGCCAACCGGACGATACGGCGGCCATTTTTCTGCCAAACTGCGGAAGGGGACTTTTGAATGGCCAGTAGTGGAGTACACACTCACCGAATCAAAGGCACAAGACAATATGGCGAAACCATTCGTTAAATGCATTTCTTTACAGCTATAATTTACTCATAGTAGCCTACTACGTATAGCACAGGAAAATTTGATACAGTGGCTGTAAAAATTATTTGTTACTTGCATTTATCTCCTTTAAAGTTCATTTACTAGATATATTGCAATGAAATTAACATAAATAAAAAATACTATATAGCATTTGTTTTGTATCAGAAGTCCATAACGCTAAAGATTTAACGTACCTGTATTACGTCAGTTGAATGATTGTCGTAAGCAGTTGTTTCCTGCTTCCTGCCCTAACAGCATTAATGAAAATGGTGCAAATGGCTCTGAGCACTATGGGACTTCACATATATGGTCATCAGTCCCCTATAACTTAGAACTACTTAAACCTAACTAACCTAAGGACATCACACAACACCCAGTCATCACGAGGCAGAGAAAATCCCTGACCCCGCCGGAAATCGAACCCGGGAACCCGGGCGTGGGAAGCGAGAACGCTACCGCACGACCACGAGCTGCGGACAGCACTAATGAAATAGTCATACAACTACAATGAGATTACCTGGAATTCCTAACAGTGGCCTAGAAATCAAATGACACTCGTGGAAATCTTCAATACAGTACTGTTAAAAAAAACCTTATAACACTGAAGGACGAATTATGACGTCTGCAGCTTAGCAAAATCCTTCCACATTAGATACACAATTCCATTTTAATTCTATCTTCATAAGAATGATGTGTTATAATAATTTTCACACAGCCACTTTACAGGTCTGTTTTCAAATTTAACTATGTATATTGCAAGTTGTTTTATACGTAGTAAAAAGCAAAAACGACTTACTTCGCATAGATAAGAGTACTTGGTTGGTTTCCACAAGGCTCCTGTTTGATTTATGTCAGCCCTGTTGACTGCGACTGCCCACTGCTTTCGTCTTTCTTCATAGCGTGGAAATGCTAACATGTGAAATCCACCTTCGCCGCTATTGGAACAGCCAAATGCAGCACAACCTGGCATCGTTTACGAACGTCTGCAGAACGAATTACAGATGTCAAAAACAATGCTGTACAATTACTATCGTGTTTACTTCAGACATGTAGGCCTACCGACTTCATCACAAAACGCTTCATTATTTCAACTCTTATTTAAGATCGCAAACGCTAATTGCGTACTAAAAACGATATAAATCTAATTCGAACATGCATGCACAAAGCATAACAAGACTTTCAATAATTCAAATACCTTTAGATCGTTTCCAAAAGTCCTCTGAACTTCAATTCAACTCAAAAGCACGGCGAACATAGGAAGCGCGAGAGATGTTTGGCAGAAAAATGGCGCCAAAGCTAATCAACCAATCACGGGCAACTTTACCTAAGACCACTCTCTCTGGATACAGGTCCTCTAGCTGCGGCCGGCTGCCTGACGTGTTTAAGGGAGAGCGTCGGTCGGGAGGAGGAACTCTGGTTGCAGACGTCTGGGAACGTATGGGAGGCCACGCCGTTTTATTGATGGTTCGGCGTGACCCGTGTGAGGTGTGGTGCATCGTTTAGGCCCTGATAGCAGCCAATGTTACTGTCTTGGTCGCAGGTGGATCCAAAGGGATGAATCCTGGTTGTCCATTAAAACTCCTATCCAGCGTATGTCATCGGACTTAAAGTAAGACGTTTTGACCATTATTTGCGTCAAATTTAAGCAACTGGGGATTCCGGCGTCTGCAATAATGCGGCGAAGATTATTTGTTTCGTCAGTGTGAATGATTGAACAAGGAGCAGTTTATTTAATGCTCGCTTTATCCTCGTGTTCTGCGTGTGCTGCTTGAGAGTGTAAACTTGACTCTCACCTTTGTCTGGTCAAATACTGAATCCAAGAAGGGACTTTCAGTTAATTAGCTGGATTCTATCTTTCCTCTTCACGACGCAGGTTAAATGACAAACTAGAATTGTACACCTTAACTTGCTACCTCATCCGCCTGGCATCAATAACAGAGCGTATTGAAGTATGTTGTTTTAAAATATTATCTAACATGTGGCAATGATTTATGTTGCGCTAGTTGATTCTGGGGTATGAACAGAAGTGTTAGCACGTCTGCTGTGTATGGGAATCTTGCTAGTTTGATTGTTTTGGAAACTCTAACTGAGAGAGAGACTAGCGTGCTTTAGTCCTGCCTTGGGTTAAGCCTACATACGGGCTCTGGCATTTGTGCTCCAAGCTGCAATATCATCCTGTTGTTTCATGGTTGTTTTGTTTTCAAACTAGCTGTTTCCCATAAACAACCTTTGGGCTGGGCGTTTCGCCCCTCAGCATTATACTTGGGTCTCAGCTGAGTGTTCAGTCTATTGGCTGCCTATCGTACGCCACTTCGGTAATTGTCAACCTGTCGTCAGTTGATTTCAATGCTGTAGTTAGTTGTAAATTAGTACTGGTTCCATTACCTTCTGACCAGGGTCCTTGCTCGACGCTATCCTGGTTAGTTTATATTTTGGATAGCTTAAATTAATCACTGCTCAATAGCCCAACACAGTTTGTCGGCCGTCAGAAGCCGTGTACGTGTTATTTATTCATTTATTCTAGTCAATATATAATCATGTTATTCTTAATTTTGTTACTCTAGGTACCCATTCAGTTGCCATTTTCAGCGTGTTTGGATGGAGCGTGGCCCCTTTGAGTATTGTTGTTGTGTTATTCGCCTTAATGTTCTAGTCAATGTGTAAACTTGCTAATTATTTTCCCTTTAAATAGAGAGTGGTTGCCTTGACGTTATAAGTGACTGTTTCGTAACCAGTTCCTTAACGCACCTACGCGCATATTTGTATTTATATTTACGGGAGAACTTAAATTGTGTTCGCCTGTTGAACTTTAACTAAAAGCAGAAAACTGAATCAGGTTTTTATGATTCTTCTAGTGCTGCTATCTGTTAGGTGTAATACGTGATATTTCTTGGTCTGCTATCAAGTGTTACAATAAATGCAAATTGCAGTGAAGTGATGCGATATTTCAGTTGTTCCCGTGATTTTCTGTTTCCGCATGTAATATTTAATTAAGCCTTTGTTGAAATATTGGAGGCAGGTGCGCGTGTCATTCATCTTTCCTATGACGACAGCTGCCGCACCACTGCGTAGCCCACCTCTCCTTGCCACTGAATATGAAGTCGCACACGACACCACGAAGTACAGTTCTAACCATATAAGGGACGAATTTCGCGATGGACGTCCTCTGCGGACACTCGCTAGTCTTCAAAACAGCGCCTTGCTCTAGCCGGGTATATTTTCACAGTTCATCAGCCATCTTGGTGTGATGTGGCTCATTAATCTTTGGCCACGGAATGCTGTATATCCGCTACCTTCCATGAGATATGTGTTGCCATCTTCTACGCACGAATAGGCCTGAAATTTAAAAGGATATGCAGTATTCTGACGTTTCCGACTTATTTACTGACTCACCCTGTTACATTAATCTTACGCTTCTATGTCAGTGGTTTACTACACCTGAAGACACGTAACATCAGCAACGAACTAGGCCGTATTACGCGTAGTCAAACCAAACGTTCTCCCCTCGCCGAGAACCAACGCTCGCCACTTGTTGGCCCGCCGAAGACCAGTACCTCTGAGAGTTTCTTCATGGCATCCCGATGAACATGTCGCAGACCGTCATGCGCTAAGAGGTCGATCGCTCATTGGAACTCTGTTTCCACTGAGTTGTACACGGAGGCGACGAAAGTCTGCGCCATAGCGATGTGCACATATTCAAATGTCGACAGTATGGCGTACGTGAGATGTTAAAGGTCAGAGCATTGAAGGAGCTGTCATCTCTACCCATGTGATTCATGTGAAAGGCTTCCCTACATGATTATGGCCTCTCAAATAAAGAGACTTTCAATGCAGAACGGTAGTTGGAGCCGGACGCGTGGGACGTTCCATTTTGTAAAAATTGTTAGGAAATTCAATATTTGGAGATATTGGAAAGAGAAAATATCACATCTTCGGCATTACCTCTCACCAACGACAACGTAGTGTCCGACGACCTCCACTTAACGATCGAGAGCCGTGGCGTTTGCGTACCGTTGTCAGTGCCAACACATAAGCAACACTGAGTGAAATAACCGCAGACGTCAGTGAGGGGCGTACGACGAACGTATCCGTAATGACAGTGCTACGAAAACTGGCGTTGATGGGCTATGGCAGCACACGACCGACGCGAGTACGTTTCCCACGACCACAAATCACTTGCAGAGCCTCACCTGGGGTGATAATAGTGGTTGGAACCTTAACGACTGGAAAACCTTGGCCTGGTCACATTAGACCTGATTTCAATTGCTAAGTGTTATTGGTAGGCTTCGAGAGTGATGCAGACCCCACGAAGCCACGGATCCAAGCTGTCGACAACGGACTGTGCAAGCTGTTGGTGGCTTCGTAATGTACATTTTGTTTACATGGAATGGACTGGGTCCTCAGGACTCCGCGGGCTACAGCATTATACTTGTGCACAATGACGAAATTGTGGAGCCACAAAGATGCTTCCCTTACGGGTCGTCTGTTAGAGGAATTGCTGCCGGCGTCTCTTCTGCCACCTGTCACGGTTGCGCACATTACACCCTCACTCTCGCACCTCTCGGCATTTATTCTTGAGTATAGTTACGTGCACCCAGACCTTCCCAACACTCGCCCTCCCAAGGCGAGAGACTTTTACAGACTGCTGCTAAGGTCCATCCCTCGCAATGTGATTGAGAGGAAGAGCCCTACGACCCTATGGCCTGCAGTGTGGAGAGCGGTCCAGAAGTCGTTCCTCCCCACGCGGGTACAAGCCGCGTGGTACCAGGTGGTGAACGGGAAGGTTGTAACACGACAAAGGCTGCACGGTATTGGGATGGCGGATTCCCCCCTTTGTCCACATTGCCACCTCGTGGATACTGACGACCACCGTTTAATATGTGGATCGGCGTTAGAGGTATGGCTGCTAGTGCAGAAGATCCTCGCCTGCTACCTACGTATCGCGCCTCGCACAATTGAGCCACGGCTCCTCCTTTGTCCAGAGGATACTTATTTCTCACCTGCGAAGACTCATGCTCTCACATGGTTTAAAGGCATGTTCATATACTACCTCTTTCGAGATGATGCGAAGATGGTGCTTGATTACTGGCAATTTCTCCAGGACAGTCATCGCACACTTGAGTGTACGCCCCGATACCGACAACTATTTGCCAACTATTTACGCAGTGTCTTCGATAACCCCTCTCACAGTTGGGGAGTACCGGGCAGAGGATGACCGCCGTCATGGAGCTCCAAACGCTGCGAAATGTTGTACCAATTTGGAACATGGAATCTGTACGCAGATGGGCCATGCACATGGAATGGCGTGCGGGATTTGGTTAGGTTTTTCTTTCTTTAATATCTATCACCACACTATTGGTTTCAAATTCTCTTTCATAGTTTAGAAGAAACTCTTGTTCTGTTGTCGCTACGGATGTACATTCTAATTTTGTTTGTCGTAACTGAAAGACGCTTTTTTCCATCTATATATGTATAAAAAAAGGATGGCAGAGGAAAAAAAATAAAAAAAAGGTGGTGTAATGGTTGGGTTTTCTGCCTAATAAGTAAAAAGACCGGGTTCGAGACCCGGCAGTGGCACAAATTTTAATTCATTTCTTCTGCTTCTATCATTATCGTAGAGTAACAAATCTACCAGGTTCATTTCAATGCTTTTAAAGTCACTCAGTTCGATTGTTGGTGATGTGGTTGTGAAGTGGAAACGCAAAAGAATAATAGCAGCTAACCAAGACCAGAGAGACCTCATTTCAAATGGACAGGTACTGTTGAGTATTGCGGAAGTTGGCTGAGAAACTCGGATGAAATTAATGGAAGATGGAAGGAATCACTTGTGAGTTAGAAAGTGCCACCAGAAATTCAGTTAGTACAGTAACTGTTCTTAGGGTTTTGAAATGAATGGAGTACAATGATGGAGCAGATGATTATGAGATACAGATATCCGTAGTCGAGTGCTTGAGGTGGCTTAAAGAGCAATACTACTGGAAAATGGATGACTAGAAACGTATGATTTGGAGTGATGAATCATGATATCTGATGAAAGGGTTTGTGTTGTAACCGCGACGGTAACGATCGCGGGGTGGCCGTGAACAAAAGCGCGGCGGGACCGAACGGGAGCGGTCCTCAAACAAACAAGACGGACGAACAGGACAGGATGGACACACAACGACAGACGACGGAGCAAGACACCAAGGGCAGCAACATGCGAGGAGCAACAGGGTCACAAGCGAAAACCTCACGAAATCAACAACGTCCACTTGGACACGGAAACATACAAAGTAAAGCCGATGACTGTAAGCGAGATATTGAGAGACTCGCGCGAAAATCAGACTGCCTCGCTGAGTTTTTTTATTTTCTTTATTGAGTTTCGATTATCCCCGAAGGGGGCGGGCTGGCAGCAGCTTAGTATGGCGCTCTTCAGCCTACAGAATTTGTTTTAAAAAGGGGAAGATAATAAACAATAACAACAGGCTATAAAATCGGAGACTTAAATGGTAACATGGTGGAAAATATCGTGAAACTTAAAACATAGAAACAAAGGGATGATGATGCTAATAAAATACATGTGAGGCAGACAGGTAAAATAATAGACAGACAATTAAAAAAAAAACGGCGACAGTCGGATTTCTGTTCGCCAGAGACATAAACATCACACCCAGAGACAGCATGATTTCTGTTCACAGCACTTTGGAAAGACAACAACATGGAACATTCACTTGAACACTGCACTAAAAAGTTGGCAAATATGACCTACCACAGCCGAGGGCAGGTGGGGGGAACCTGGACAGATGATGGGAAAATAAAAAGGTGGGAAGGAGAGGAAAAACGAAGGGGGAAGGGGGAAGGGGGAAGGGGGGAAAGAAGCCAATGGGGACCCATAAGAGAGGGGAGGGGGGTGCTGGTCAGACGCGACAGCTAGTGGAGAAGGGGGGAATACAAAAGGGATTTGGCAAGGGGAGAAGGGAGGTAGGGAGAGGATAGGCGGGGAGAAAACAGGATGGAAGGGGGGGAAGGGGGAGCCCAGGGAAAGGGCGGAGGAAAGGAGGGTTGGGGAGGATCAGAGTTGATAGGAGCGATAAATGGAGGGCGAGAGGGCATCATCCTGGAGGGGGAGTTGATGGAAGCCACCTTGAGATGAAGGGTGTAGAGATGGAGGGTAGAGGGGACCCACCAGTGAAGGCGTGGCAGGTGGTGGGAACGGGAGAGGAGAGGAGAAACCAGGGGATGAGGGGGATCAAGGCTGCAGGAGGTGCAGAGTATGCCGAGATGTTCGAGGAATAGGAGCAGATGGGGGAAAGGAATGAGGTCATAGTGGATCCACGTGGGGGCCTTGCTGAGTGAGAGGCAGGCGCTTAAATACATGATAGGGTACGTCTCTATTGGCCGCTGGGACTACGTGATCCACAGTGGCGCCCTCACATTATATGCAGGCCAGGAGCGCTTACAGCCCTAGCTTACGGTGTGACGGCTGCAGAACATCCAGAGGTAATCAAGGTCCATGCCGTCTGGCGCGGATTCGAAGCCCTCAGTGCTTGATGCCAGAGTTTGGACTTGACGAATGCACAGAGAACCTTACCTGTCATCACGAGTAGTGCCGACAGTGAAGTACAGAGGAGTTTGTGTTAGCGTATGGATGTGTTTCCGTGGGTAAAGTGCGGTCCCCATTTTGCTCTTAAAGAGTTAATAAATGCGGAAAGACATGAAAAAATTTTACAACATTGTGTATTATGTACAGTAGAAGAATTGTTCGGAATGATAGTTGTCTACATCTGCACGATGGTGAATTCTGTCATGAAGCAACATCTGGATTGGCTTATCATGAACCCTGACAAGGACACAATTGGACACCGCTGGGATGAGTTAGACGGACGATGTTCCTGTAGATCTTAGCGTCCAACATCATTGCCATGTCTGTTTTCCACTCTTGAGCAAGAATGGGCTCCAACTTCTCCACAGATAGGTCATTGAAAAAGTCCCGAACTGAGATCTTTTATGTCATAAAGGCGAAGAGTCGTGACTCTTCATATTAATGCCCACAAACAGCTTGTTAGAAAAGCAAAGCTCTGCGTATATTGCAATAGTAACCTAACTCAGATAATTAATTAGGAGTCAGGCGCATCTTCACTACCCAGGCTGAATTACTCTGTGCAAATGGATTAATTAATGCAATGAAATATTAAGGCCGTGGAACCTAATGTGGCGAATTGCGTCTGGCAGTCTCACAACACTAAGTTAACATTATGAAACTGAGCTGTATCGTTAACACTAAGTGAACGTGGTGCTGCCTAGACTTACTTGAAACTTTGGGGAATTTGCCCTTTAACAGGTGTGGATGAATGAAACCGGAATTTCCCTATAGATGGTCTAGCCGTCAGTGCAGGGCCTCTGAGGCCGCGTCTGCAGCACCATCTGCTTCCTGTAACGGCTGAAGACGAATGTCAAAAGACAGTAACGCAAGTTCCATTCATCGGTATCTCTTTCAAACGCGTAAATATGTCGAGTTTTGTTCCTACCAACTACGATTTACCGACAGCATTGATTTTCTGTTATTATTTGAAGAAAACTCGTAATGAATCGCATCGAATGCATGTCGAAGCTTTCGGCGAACATGCTCTTGGAAAACACAGTGCTTCGAGTGGTTCAAAAAATTCTGAAGTGGTGATTTTGACGTGAGAAACGACGAGCGTGGGAAACCACCGAAAAAGTTCGAGGACAACAAATTCCAGCGCTTATTGGTTGAAGATGGTACTCAACAGGAACTCGCGGAACAATTTAATGAGACGCAGAAATCCGTTTCTCTTCGGTTGAAAGCTATGAGGAAGGTGGAGGAAGTGAGAAAACGGGTTCCGCTTGAACTGAATGCAGGCAGCAACCACATCAAATGACCACTTCCGAAATGCTGCTTACCAGATACAAAAGAAAATCGTTTCTCCATCGAATAGTGACAGGTGATGAAAAATGGATATCCTAAGCATCGTAAATCATGGGTGAATCCAAGCAAACCCTCGACAACTACTAGAAAACCAAATAACCTTGGAAAGAAGACAATGGTCTGTGTTTGGTGAGATCAGAATAATGTCACCAAATTTTTTTTTTTTTTTTTTTTTTTTTTTTTTTTTTTTTTTTTTTTTTTTTTTTTTTTTTTTTTTTTTTGTCATCAGTCTACTGACTGGTTTGATGCGGCCCGCCACGAAGTCCTTTCCTGTGCTAACCTCTTCATCTCAGAGTATCACTTGCAACCTACGTCCTCAATTATTTGCTTGACGTATTCCAATCTCTGTCTTCCTCTACAGTTTCTGCCCTCTACAGCTCCCTCTAGTACCATGGAAATCATTCCCTCATGTCTTAGCAGATGTCCAATCATCCGGTCTCTTCTCCTTATCTGTGTTTTCCACATATTCCTTTCCTCTCCGATTCTGCGTAGAACCTCCTCATTCCTTACCTTATCAGTCCACCAAATTTTAAACATTCGTTTATAGCACCACATCTCAAATGCTTCGATTCTCTTCTGTTCTGGTTTTCCCACAGTCCATGTTTCACTTCCTTACAATGCTGTACTCCAGACGTACATCCTCAGAAATTTCTTCCTCAAATTAAGGCCGGTATTTGATATTAGTAGACTTCTCTTGGCCAGAAATGCCTTTTTTGCCATACCGAGTCTGCTTTTGATGTCCTCCTTGCTCCGTCCGTCATTGGTTATTTTACTGCCTAGGTAGCAGAATTCCATAACTTCATTGACTTCGTGACCATCAATCCTGATGTTAAGTTTCTCGCTGTTCTCATTTCGACTACTTCTCATTACCTTCGTCTTTCTCCGATTTACTCTCAAACCATACTGTGTACTCATTTGATTGTTCATTCCGTTCAGCAGATCATTTAATTCTTCTTCACTTTCACTCAGGATAGCAATGTCATCAGCAAATCGTATCATTGATATCCTTTCACCTTGTATTTTAATTCCACTCCTGAACCTTTCTTTTATTTCCATCATTGCTTCCTCGATGTACAGATTGAAGAGTATGGGCGAAAGGCTTAATACGAGCACTTCGTTCTCGATCCTCCACTCTTATTATTCCCTCTTGGTTGTTGTACATATTGTATATGACCCGTTTCTCCCTATAGCCTACCCCTACTTTTTTCAGAATCTCGAACAGCTTGCACCATTTTATATTGTCGAACGCTTTTTCCAGGTCGACAAATCCTATGAATGTGTCTTGATTTTTCTTTAGCCTTGCTTCCATTATTAGCCGTAACGTCAGAATTGCCTCTCTCGTCCCTTTACTTTTCCTAAAGCCAAACTGATCGTCACCTAGCGCATTCTCAATTTTCTTTTCCATTCTTCTGTATATTGTTCCTGTAAGCAGCTTCGATGCATGAGCTGTTAAGCTGATTGTGCAATAATTCTCGCACTTGTCAGCTCTTGCTATCTTCGGAAATGTGTGGATGATGCTTTTTCGAAAGTCAGATGGTATATCGCCAGACTCATATATTCTACACACCAACGTGAATAGTCGTTTTGTTGCCACTTCCCCCAACGATTTTAGATATTCTGATGGAATGTTATCTATCCCTTCTGCCTTATTTGACCGTAAGTCCTCCAAGCTCTTTTAATTTCCGATTCTAATACTGGATCCCCTATCCTATCTCTTCTAAATCGACTCCTGTTTCTTCTTCTATCACATCAGACAAATCTTCACCCTCATAGAGGCTTTCAATGTATCCTTTCCACCTATCTGCTCTCTCCTCTGCATTTAACAGTGGAATTCCCGTTGCACTCTTAATGTTACCACTGTTGCTTTTAATGTCACCAAGGTTTGTTTTGACTTTCCTGTATGCTGAGTCTGTCCTTCCGACAATGATATCTTTTTTGAAGTCTTCACATTTTTCCTGCAGCCATTTCGTCTTAGTTTCCCTGCACTACCTATTTATTTCATTCCTCAGCGACTAGTATTTCTGTATTTCTGATTTTCCCGGAACATGTTTGTACTTCCTCCATTCATCAATCAACTGAAGTATTTCTTCTGTTACCCATGGTTTCTTCGCAGCTACCTTCTTTGTATCTATGTTTTCCTTCCCAACTTCTGTGATGGCCCTTTTTAGAGATGTCCATTCCTCTTCAACTGTACTGCCTACTGCGCTATTCCTTATTGCTGTATCTATAGCGTTAGAGAACTTCAAACGTATCTCGTCAGTCCTTAGTACTTCCGTATACCACTTCTTTGCGTATTGATTCTTCCTGACTAATGTCTTGGACTTCAGCCTACTCTTCATCACTACTATATTGTGATCTGAGTCTATATCTGCTCCTGGGTACGCTTTACAATCCAGTATCTGATTTCGGAATCTCTGTCTGACCATGATGTAATCTAATTGAAATATTCCCGTATTTCCCGGCCTTTTCCAAGTATACCTCCTCCTCTCGTCATTCTTGAACAGGGTATTCGCAATTACTAGCTGAAACTTGTTACAGAACTCAATTACTCTTTCTCCTCTTTCATTCCTCGTCCGAAGCCCATATTCTCCTGCAACCTTTTCTTCTACTCCTTCCCCTACAACTGCATTCCAGTCGCCCATGACTATTAGATTTTCGTCCCCATTTACATACTGCATTGCCCTTTCAATATCCTCATACACTTTCTCTATCTGTTCATCTTCAGCTTGCGACGTCGGCTTGTATACCTGAACTATCACCTATTACCAGCTGCTAAAACCGGTTGAAACCGTTTACACAGATCGCTACCAACAACAAATGAGCGATTGAAATCGAGATTTACGAGAAAAACGACCGGAATAGGGAAAAAGGCAACACCAGGTCATATTGCTCTATGATGACGCCTCATCACACACAGCAAAATGGATCAGGGAAACGATCGAGGCGTTCAGTTGGGAAATACTAGGGCATGTGGCCTATTCTCCAGATTTGCTCCTCCGATTATCATCTATTTGGATCACTAGGACTCGCTCCCGCTGAGCAACGCCTCAGTTCGTATGGAAACGTACGAAAATGGCTCGATGACTGGTTGGCTTCAAAAGAAGAACTGTATTTTTGGCGTGGGATTCGTAACCTGACGAAAAGGTGGGAGAAATGCATAAATAGAGATTATTTTGAATAAAATATTGTTTATGTGTTTCAGACAACAGACGTGTAATTATGGCAACGAAATTCCGGTTTCACACTTCTGCATCTAGTAGATGCGAATGGCATTCTAAAATGACAAAAGAGTTTCTGCCTAAACGAATACAGTGACTGTAACATTGAGAAATGCATGCACCTACCAATGCGCAGATAGGCGTGGGACAGCTGACAACAATGATCTTACTGAATTCTGAGGAAAGGTTTTCCTAAGTTGCTGGTGCTGCTGATAATGCTCACCATAAATACACTCCTGGAAATGGAAAAAAGAACACATTGACACCGGTGTGTCAGACCCCATATACTTGCTCCGGACACTGCGAGAGGGCTGTACAAGCAATGATCACACGCACGGCACAGCGGACACACCAGGAACCGCGGTGTTGGCCGTCGAATGGCGCTAGCTGCGCAGCATTTGTGCACCGCCGCCGTCAGTGTCAGCCAGTTTGCCGTGGCATACGGAGCTCCATCGCAGTCTTTAACACTGGTAGCATGCCCCGACAGCGTGGACGTGAACCGTTTGTGCAGTTGACGGACTTTGAGCGAGGGCGTATAGTGGGCATGCGGGAGGCCGGGTGGACGTACAGCCGAATTGCTCAACACGTGGGGCGTGAGGTCTCCACAGTACATCGATGTTGTCGCCAGTGGTCGGCGGAAGGTGCACGTGCCCGTCGACCTTGGACCGGACCGCAGCGACGCACGGATGCACGCCAAGACCGTAGGATCCTACGCAGTGCCGTAGGGGACCGCACCGCCACTTCCCAGCAAATTAGGGACACTGTTGCTCCTGGGGTATTGGCGAGGACCATTCGCAACCGTCTCCATGAAGCTGGGCTACGGTCCCGCACACCGTTAGGCCGTCTTCCGCTCACGCCCCAACATCGTGCAGCCCGCCTCCAGTGGTGCCGCGACAGGCGTGAATGGAGGAACGAATGGAGACATGTCGTCTTCAGCGATGAGAGTCGCTTCTGCCTTGGTGCCAATGATGGTCGTATGCGTGTTTGGCGCCGTGCAGGTGAGCGCCACAATCAGGACTGCATACGACCGAGGCACACAGGGCCAACACCCGGCATCATGGTGTGGGGAGCGATCTCCTACACTGGCCGTACACCACTGGTGATCGTCGAGGGGACACTGAATAGTGCACGGTACATCCAAACCGTCATCGAACCCATCGTTCTACCATTCCTAGACCGGCAAGGGAACTTGCTGTTCCAACAGGACAATGCACGTCCGCATGTATCCCGTGCCACCCAACGTGCTCTAGAAGGTGTAAGTCAACTACCCTGGCCAGCAAGATCTCCGGATCTGTCCCCCATTGCGCATGTTTGGGACTGGATGAAGCGTCGTCTCTCGCGTTCTGCACGTCCAGCACGAACGCTGGTCCAACTGAGGCGCCAGGTGGAAACGGCATGGCAAGCCGTTCCACAGGACTACATCCAGCATCTCTACGATCGTCTCCATGGGAGAATAGCAGCCTGCATTGCTGCGAAAGGTGGATATACACTGTACTAGTGCCGACATTGTGCAAGCTCTGTTGCCTGTGTCTATGTGCCTGTGGTTCTGCCAGTGTGATCATGTGATGTATCTGACCCCAGGAATGTGTCAATAAAGTTTCCCCTTCCTGGGACAATGAATTCACGGTGTTCTTATTTCAATTTCCAGGAGTGTAGTAACAATAGATCTAGAGCATTTGCCATCGCTGCAGCTGCTCAGAAGTACGGGAACACTGTACTCTTGGTCAGCTGCTTGACTGTAGTCCACTGGCCATAGTGATCTATTGAACACCAAGAACCAAGCGGAATTCTCCAAATCTTCACACTATGCCATCCCTATGTCAACTCCCAATATTTTGTCTGCATTGAACAACTTACTCTTCTCTTCCCATCAAACAAGTCGTGACCATATATCGTTGTTTAAGAACTTGCAGTCCACCGCTGGTGTACCTGCTACTTCCGAAAAAATCACGCCATGAAAAATGCGTCGCATTGAAACGCCATTGCCTGTTGGATCTATATATCTGTAGCAAAAAACTTCTCCCTGCGATCCATTCTACCGATTTCGTGAGGACTTTTACCAGTTGCGCGTTTTGCACCCAGTAAGTAGCCAGCATCACAAGTCGTAACACAGCAAAAATGTGCACTCGAGGGTAGGCTCAAATTCTGTGGCATCCCATGCTTCCTTTGGAAAACATGAGATTTTTATCTGCTGAATGCACTATTCTTAATATGGCAGAGTGCCAGCCTTCCGCTGTTAAACTTATTTCCCTCGGCACTGCTTGGTCTCTAGGCTGTATCGTGAAGTCCCACGCCGGCGACACAACTTTCACGTTGACAGCACCTCACGCTACCCGCCTTCTCTGACTTCTAGAGTCCCTGACGGCTGTTCGGGCCTGCCTTATCCTTTACGTCTGACACTGCCTTGTCTGCCCATAACCCAGCCTGTGCCATGCTCTCAAGATCTCTGACAACGCAAACAAGAGGAAGAAGCGCACAATGTGCCTTATCAATCGCAGCTATCTCTGTATGTAGAGAAATGGAAGTAAAACCAACCCATAATGCTCGAATACGGTATTAGTAGTGTGCTGCTTGGCACAGTCACGCTGATTAAATATATGGGCATAACATTGTAAAGCAATATCAAATGCAATGAGCATGTTAGATCTGAGGTAGGAGGTGAATTGTTAACTGTCATTAACAGAAGTTTGGGAAAGTGTGGTTCATCTGTAAAGGAGACCACATATAGGTCACTAGTGTGGCCGATTGTTGAGCAGTGTTAAAGTATTTAGGATCCATGCGTGCTCGGATTAGAGAATGACGTCAAAGAAATTCACAGGAGCGCTGCTAGATGTGTTACCGGTAGGTTCGATCATCGCTGAAGTGTTATCGAAAAGTTTCGGGAACTCAAATTGGGGTCGTTGGAGAGGTGACTTTTTGTTAGAGGAGCACTACTGAGAAAATTTAGAGAACCGGCATTTCAGGTTGACTGCAGAGCGACCCTGCTTCCACCAACGTACAATTCGCACAAGGACCATGGCGATAAGATTACAGAGATTAGGGCACGTATGGAAGCATATAGATAGTTGTTTTTGCTATGTTCTGTTTGTGAGTGGAACAGTAATGAAATCTGCTAGTGGTGGTACAGGGTACCTCTGCCACACACCATTCGGTGGTGCAGGAAGTATGTTATAGATGTAGATACTAAGTATATTTACGACAAGAAGTTACTTAGAGGTTAGTACATACAGTCACTAAAGTCCAGTTGCGTTTCTCAGCTGTTATTCAAAAATGATTCAAATGTCTCTGAGCGCTATGGGACTTAAAATCTGTGGTCATCAGTCCCCTAGAACTTAGAACTACTTAAACCTAACTAACCTACGGACATCACACACATCCATGCTCGAGGCAGGATTCGAACCTGCGACCGTAGCGGTCACGCGGTTCCTGACTGTAGCGCCTAGGAACGCTCGGCCACACCAGCCGGCTCAGCTATTATTGTAATATACTTCTCATAGTAAATGAATCGAATGGACAGTGTCTTGAAAGGAGGATATGAGATGAACCTCAACAAAAGCAAAACGAGAATAATGGAGTTTAGAATTAAATCAGGTGATGCTGAGGGAATTAGATTAGGACATGAGATACTTATAGTAGTAAATGAGTTTAGCTGTTTGGGGAGAAAACGACTGATGATGGTCGAAGTAGGGAGAATATAAACTGGCTATAGAAAGGAGAACGTTTGTGAAGAACAGAAATTTGTTAACATCGAGTATAGATTTATGTGTCAGGAAGTCGTTTCTGAAAGTGTTTGTATGGGGAGTAGTCATGTACGAAAATGAAACATGGATGATAAACATTGGAGACAAGAAGAGAATAGAAGGTTTCGAAATGTGGTGCTCCAGAATAATGCTGAAGATTAGGTTGGTGAATCACGTAACTAAAGAGGAGGTGCTGAATAGAATTGGTGAGAAGAGAAAATAGTGGCACAACCTGACTAAAAGAAGGGACAGGTTGGTGGGACACTTTCTGAGGCACCAAGGGATCACCAGTTTAGTATCGGATGAGAGCGTGGAGGGTGAAAATCGTAGAGGGAGACGCGTAGATGAATACACTAAGCGGATTCAGAAGGATGTACGTTGCAGTAGTTAATCGGAAATGAAAAGACCTACACAGGATAGGGTACCAAGGAGAGCTGCATCAAACCAGTTTCTGGCCTGAAGATCACAAGTACAACATTAAATGACAAGGGACATGCCAAATGGATTGCTGCTGTTCACCGATATTTTTGATCGGGCAGTGTAAATGAAATTCAAATTGGCATTAATGAATTTTTTCAGGTATTGACCGGTAATTACTTAAAACGATTGATGTGATGGCTTTTTGTTGTCACTTTAGGATGATCCAGCAAACAATAATTTACCAGTATCATTAAAAATTTTGTCTCGTATTGCTCTGCGTTACGTTAAGTCGAGTAATAGCGGCACTTGTGTCGCCTCTGCTGGCCTAGTTCATCAGGAGCGTCGTGTACCAGCATGGTAGGTGCACAAAAAGACAGCGCGCTGGCGGTGGGCTGGCAGGTGTGTGTACGTGTGTGTGTGTGTGTGTGTGTGTGTGTGTGTGTGTGTGGGCTGTCAGCACGGCACGGCGCGGAGGCCGCAATTCACTGGCGGGACGGGTCCGAGCAAACAGGGGCCGCAGCGGGCGGCCACCGCATGCTAATTGATTCGGCCACCGGCGCGAGGTAAACATTTGCCTAGATTTATGGCAAACAAGCGCGGCGCCGGCGGCCATGCATCGACTACCGATGGCGCGAAGCGTGTCCGGGCGCCGCGCGGTCAGCCGATTACCAGTCGCCACCTGCACCACCACCACCAGCGCAGCGCGTTGGTGTTGCGGGGTGCACGCGGCCTGCCAGCCCCTGTGGGCTGTCTCGATTATGCAAACTACTTTACAAGCGAAAAAAGCATTAACTCTTCTAAATTTGACCATCTTAAGAGGACTTCTTCTGGAAAACTCGATACGACGTGTGGTTGTCTTGGTTAGTCCCTCGAGTATGCCCATACACAATTTATCACAGACCTTGCTCTCCCTTATCACACCTTAGGTCCAATCTCACATTCCTTTCACTTCAGTCCGCCAAAGAGCACCCTAATTCTCGGCTTTACCGCTAATTAGACTGGTATACGCCTAGAGCATTACTTCTAGTACCAATAACTGATCCCCCCAACTCCTGTTCCAATCGCGAATGGCGCGTAAGAAATATGGTTGTCGCTAAGGCTATATACTAGCTGTAATTACTCGAATCTTTTGATCGTGATAATATCACGAGGTGTGTGCCAGAGAAGGTCATACTCTACTGGACATTAAAATTGCTACACCAAGAAGAAAAGCAGATAATAAACGCGTATTCATTTAACAAATATATTACACTATAACTGACATGTGATTACATTTTCACCCAATTCGGGTGCATAGATCCTGAGAAATCAGTACCCAGAACAACTACTTCTGGCAGTCATAACGGCCGTGATACCCCAGGGCATTGAGTCAAACAGAGCTTGGATGGCGTGTACAGGTACAGCTGCCCATGCAGCTTCAACACGTTAATATAGTTCATGAAGAGTAGTGGCTGGCGTATTGTGGCGAGCCAGTTGCTCGGCCACCATTGGCCAGACGTTTTCAATTGATGAGCGATCTGGAGGAGGTGCTGGCAAAGGCAGCAGTCAAATATTTTCTGTATCCAGAAAAGACCTGCAACATGCGGTCGTGCGTTATCCTGCTGAAATGTGGGGTTTCGCAGGGATCGAATGAAGGGTAGAGCCACAGGTCGTAACACATCTGAAATGTAACGTCCACTGTTCAAAGTGCCGTCAATGCGAACAAGAGGGACAGAGATGTGTAACCAATGGCACCCCATACCATCATGCCGTGAGTTATGCCAAATTGGCAGTGACGAATAAACGCTTGCAATGTGCGTTCACAGCGATGTCGCCAAACACGGATGCCACCATCATGATGCTGTAAACATAAACTGGATTCATCCGAAAAAATGACGTTTTGCCATTCGTGCACCCGGGTTCGTCGTTGAGTACACAATCGCAGGCGCTCATGTCTGTGAAGCAGCGTCAAGGGTTACCGCAGCCATGGTCTCCGAGTTGGTAGTCCATGCTGCTGCAAATGTCGTCTTGGAAACGTCGCCATCTGTCGACTCAGGGATCGAGACGTGGCTGCACGATCCGTTACAGTCATGCGGATAAGACGCCTGTCATCTCGATTGCTAGTGATACGAGGCTGTTAGGATCCAGCACGACGTTTCGTATTACCATCCTGAACCCACCGATTCAATATTCTGCTAACAGTCATTAGATCTCGACCAACGCGAGCAGCAATGTCGCAATACGATAAATCGGAATCGCGATAGGCTACAATCCTTCCTTTATCAAAGTCGGAAACGTGATGGTACACATTTCTCCTCCCTACACGTGGCTTCACAACAACGTTTCACCAGACAACGCCGGTCAACTGCTGTTTGTTATGAGAAATCGGTTGGAAACTTTCCTCATGTCAGCACGTTGTAGGTGTCGCCACCGGCGCCAACCCTGTGTAAATGCTTTGAAAAACTAATCATTTTCATATCACAGCATCTTCTTCCTGTCGGTTAAATTTCGCGTCTGTAGCACGTCTTCTTCGTGGTGTAGCAATTTTAATGTCCAGTGGTTTATTTTATCTGAATATTCTCGGACAGTACTCTCTCAAAATTTCAATAGTAAAGCTCTGTGTAATGCACAAAACCCTCTTCTATCTTCTGCCTATGGAGTTTGGTGAGTAACTCGGTAATGATCTCGCCCGACTAAACGATCCGATGAAGAAGTGTGCCGCTCTTCGTTTCATGTTTCTATCTGTTGTACCATTCCTACCAGGTACGAATTCTCTATTGATGAACGATACTCGAGAACTGATCGAACAAGCGCCATGTGTGACACTTCCTTCACGAATGCGTTACATTTCCTGAAGATTACTCCTGTGAATCTCTGCCAGACATATCCTTTTCCTACTGTTTTCTTTACGTGGTGATTCCACTTGAAGTCGATCTGTATAGTTCTTTGATATTTTACGACGGATGGGAACAGAAATTTGTCATCTGTAGTGTAGTGGAACAACAGTCCATTCCTTTTCCTATGTATGCGCAATATCTTACATTTATCTACGTCCGGTCTCAACTGCAAGAGCCTGCCCCATTCATCAATTCTCTGGACGTCCATCTGCAAATCGTTGCTATGTTGTTGCTTTTGCTACTTTATTATAGACAACCGGATCATCTGCGAAACAGTCTTAAAGAGCTTCCGACGTTTTCTGCTAGATCAATTATATACGTTGTAAACAGTAACGTTCCTACTGCAGTTCGTTGGGGTACATCGGAAATTTCATCTACGATGTTGTTCTGTTAAGAGCGACGTGCTGGGTTCTACTGCACGGAACTCCTGAACCCGATCGGAAAACGTCGTTCAGTACTTGATAAGTTTGTATTTTGTTTCACTAAACGGCAGTGCGGGGCGGTGCCAAATGCCTCCCTCAACTCAAGGAACACGGTATCGACCTGAGCGCACTTGTCTACAGGGCTATGGATCTCATGGAAGAACAGAGCGAGCTGAACTTTACAGGATGTCTGTTTGCGGAATTCATGTTGGTTATTATAGAGGAAACTGTCTTTTTTGGAAAAATGTCAAAACTTTTGAGCATAAGATATGTTCCACACCATTACAAATTCTAAACATGTTGCGTATTTCTATACTGATTCGGTGTAATTGTAAAAGTGCCGGAGACACATGAGGAGCCCTACAGGATTACCTCATGACCAGACCCACGTTATGAAATAACATAGTGCATTCTACAGCGTACCCCGGATCAAACAAAGACGCAGAACTCAATTTAATAATGATGAAAAGTAGACTGAAGGTCAAGAGAATTGTCAAGATGAATCAACGGTACTTAGATACTGAATAGCACAGTACGTAGTTCAGATGAATGGGCATCAACGTCTCTAGAAAGGAAAATCCCAGAAAATGCCCAGACATAGATGCAACGGAAGGTAACTATCAAGAATCTTGTGGAACCGAGGAAATGTTTCAGTCGATGTACAGAAGAAGGAAATACAAAACAGATCAGTGGAAGACCGGAATACAGCAACGAAAGACACTTAGGCATGAAATAAACATTCACTGCAGGGAAGCTTCGCTGACATGGCTACAACAAAAATTTGAAGAAACCGAAGAAAGAGTGGTCCTCCTAAGACATGCGGGATCCAGTTTTATAGTCATGGTTCCACAGGTCGTTGCAAAACTTGCTATCAAATAAGACGGAAGGGAAAGATAACGTTCCTTCGGAATTCCTAAAATCATTGGCGATAAGTAGCAGGCCACTATAAAAGATTCTGTGTAGGATCTGTGACACTGGAGACGAAAATACAGGCTGATTATAATTAAAGTTAAACCTTCAAACCGCTGTAGAAATAACACCACTGGTCATAATGTGCTCAAAATGCAACGGAATATTGTCGGAGAAGGGGGAAAACGTATGGCTGAATAAATATATATATACTTACAAAACGTATCAATAGATGGCGCTGTAAGCATCATAATTTAATTGTAGTCGACTAAAAATGACAAATGAATCATACAACAATACCTAAGGCGTACGTTTGACGTTAAACAAACTGTACTACTCACTGTGCATGGGTGTATAGGTGTAATACAGTTAGTTACGTAAGCCCATCCACCACGGCAAGGTCATATTACACTGAATGCGAAAAATCGCTTTTTAGTTGTTCTGTGAACAAAAACCGCGTAAAAACCATCACTCACATCGATTTTTAATTGTCCGGAGGCCAGAAACCGCATAAAAAGCATCAATCACATCGGTTTTTCATTGTCATCAGGGCTACAACTGCATAAAAAGCTTCAATCCAAAACAATTCGAATTATTTATATCCGTGTGAATGCCGCAAAACATGTTCAATTTGCTGTCCACCGATTTCTGCAACAAGTTAAAATCGACAAACAGCACGTTTCACAACTGAGCGAAGTGTTTCCGGGGTCACGTTCACAAAGTGTTGCGCAATGCGTGCCTTCAATGCAGCTAAGTATCCAATCGGATCACTGAACACAACATCATTCAGACAGCCCCACAGCCAGAAGTCACACGGATTAAAATCAGTTGATCGGGACGCCTAAGCTGTAGGGAAATCGCGGCTGATAATTCTAGCATTGCCGAAATGGCGCTTCAGCAGCTGGTTAACTGGATTCCCAATTTGCGGAGCTGCACTACATTGCATAAAAATGATACCACCCACACATCCATGCTGGAATGGCGTGGTTGCGCAAAAGACACTCGCAGCGCTTACAAGTGACGGTGTAAGTAACAGGACCGGAAGCACCAGTCCCTTCGAAAAAATATGATCTGTGATGAAAGATCCCGTACACCCGGACCACTCAGTGACCTTTTCAGAATAAAGTGGTTCTGGTTGATTTGCGTGTGGATTTTTCGTTGCCCATATTCGACAATTCTGTGTATTGACATACCCTGTCAAATGGAAGTGGGCTTCGTCTGTCCGCAAAATCTTCCACTGCCAATCATTGTCAAATTCCATGCGAGCAAGAAATTCTAAAGCAAAGGTCCCTCTTGCTGGCAGGTCAACACAAAGCAACTCGTGCACGTGGATAATTTTGAATGGATGGCAAAGAAGGATGTTTCGTAGGATTTTACGCACCGTGCTCTCGAGTTCTCCGTGCACTACACGTTTGCACACCTGCATTGCTGTGGCTACTGCTCCCACTAACATCGAATCAAATCGTTTCCTGCCCCTACCAGGTAGCACACAAAAAGAACCCGACTTTTCGAATTTCCGAATCATTTTCTCCAGACCCACGTCAGTCAGCGAACCAACGCCTTTTTTCGAACTCTTCAGTGAGCGGAACTTCTGCAAAGCAATATATACATAGTCATAATTCTTGTAAAACAGTTTTACAAGCAGAGCGTGATTCAGCATTGAAGCAGTCATGGCAACGTCGCAGACGCGAAAAGAGGAAAATCCGCGTACCCGGCGTGTTTATACCAACCTCAGTGGGTCGAGCGCATTACAGGAGTTTTCATTTACGTGTTCTGACACGTACAGCGCCATCTATTGATCAATTTTCGCACTTTTTTTTCTTTTGCCATACGCTTCCCCCTTCTCCCATAATATTCCGTTGCAATTTGATGTCATTCTGACCAGTGGTGTTATTTCTACAGCGTTTTGAAAGTTTGAATTGAAGTATAATCACCCTGTACATTATCCGCTCAGTCCCGAGGATGGGAAGGGCAGATAGGTACGAGAACCACTGGACACTCAGATTAACAGCTGATGCATCCTAGTCGCTGGATATAAAAACATGCAGAAGACTGGAAAAGAGAACTGACGATTTGTTCGATGACGATCAGTTAGGTTTCGATAAGGTGAAGGCACGTGAGATGTACACTACTGGCCGTTAGAATTGCTACACGAAGGTGACGTGCTGCAGACGTGAAATTTAACCGACAGGAAGAAGATGATTAGCTTTTCAGAGCATTCTCACAAGCATGGCGCCGGTGGCGAAACTTACAACGTGCTGACATGAGGAAAGTTTACAACAGATTTCTCATACACAAACAGCAGTTGAACGGCGTTGCCTGATGAAACGTTGTTGTGATGCTTCGTGTGAGGAGGTGAAATGAGTACCATCACGTTTCCTACTTGGATAAAGGCAGCATTGTAGCGTATCTCGACATTGCTGCTAGCATTGGTCGAGATCCACTGACTGTTAGCAGAATATGGAAACGGTGGGTTCAGGAGGTAATACGGAACACCGTGCTGGATCCAAACGGCCTCGTATCACTAGCAGTCGAGATGACAGGCATCATTTCCGCATGGCTGTAACGTATCGTGCAGCCACGTCTCGATCCCTGAGTCAACAGATGGGGACGTTTCCAAGACAACAACCATCTGCACGAACAGTTCGGCGACGTTTGCAGCAGCACGATCAGCTCGGAGACCATGGCTGCGGTTACCCATGATGCTGCGTCACAGACAGGAGCACCTGCGATGGTGTACTCAACGACGAACCTGGGTGCACGAATGGCAAAACGCGCGTAGAGAATACGGATTGAGGATAAACATAAAGACGACTTCCGTAATGAATAATTACAGAGGCGATATTAGCGATAAACTTATCAAAACTCAGGACCACAAAATGAACGAGGTTAAGGAATTTTGCTACTTTGAAAGCACAGTGACAAATGACGAGTGAAGCAAAGAGCAGAAAAAACACATAGTGATACAGGCAAGGAGAGAATTCTTCTCCAGAAGAAGACTGCTAGTATCAATTTCGCATTTAATCACATGAACAAATTTCTGGAAACACAGATTTGTATGGTATTTAGTGACGGACTGAGAAAAATCCAAAAAAGAAGAGTCTCAAAGCGTCTGAACGGGGATGCTGTAGAGTACAGATGGAAGTCGAAAATTATGTGGGCTGCGAAAAAATTATATGGTTCTCTGCAGAATCGGTGAGGAGCGGATCATCTGGATACCATTGATTAGAAACAGCACATTCGTTTAGGCATCAAGGAATAACTTTCATGTTACTCGAGATAAATGTGGAGGGTAAGAACTGTAGGGGAGGACTGATACGGAAATACGTTCGAAAATAGCTGAGGATATGGTGCTGCTCGGAGATGGAGAGATTAGCGCAAGAGAGAAATTCATTGTAGTCAGCACCAAACCAGTCAGAGGACTGACGACTCAAAAAAGAAAAAAAATCATGTCAAAGGTATACTATAAGTACAGAAATCGACGATATGAAAATGATGCATGTTTAGTTGCGATTTGCTTAAAATAATCAATAGACAGGTCTTTATCTGATATTGTGAAAAATCATTCTTTGGAAACAGGCCAGCGCTTTGTGCACTGAGACCGGTAAGGGAAACACTAAAGGAAACGGTTAAGTCTGTGAAATTAAGGTTTAAAAGATTTCAGAGCAAGCGAAGCTTCAGAGTGACTCACGTCATGGTTTACTTAGATCGGGCTGGGATTCCGACAGTGCATAGTGAATGAGTGACAGAAGGTCAGCCGTGGACGATGTAGCCGTCACGCAGCAGCGTCTGCCTTTACATCTACACGTAAACTCTGCAAACCACAGTACATCGAGTGGCCGAGTGTGTTTCACACCAGTATTAACAATTTTCCCTCCTGTTCAATTCGAGTAATGAGCCAAAGAAAACCATAAGTCCACTTGCCTCTGTAAACCAAGATTTGGAGACGAAAGACACAAGAACCATTATTGCAATAGGGACGGTAAGAACATTGCTGATGAAATGGAAGGTTACTGCTCATGACGTGACCTGGAACAAAGTTTTAATCTGCCAGATAGTTACAGTACAGTCTTCTTCGCCTTGAAGTTCACTGAGAATATCATCATAATTTTAACATACAACGTAACACTCACCATTGGGGAGGATCCTTTTCCAATCCTGTTTCTCTTGCATGTTATAACGCTTAGGCTCCAGGCGCTGAGGGTGAGAGAGATGCTTAAGCCACAAATGAGAGTCTGAGAGTTTCCCAAAGCCATACGGAAACGGCTTAAGCAATTATTTAGCCTCACGTGGGAAGCGGCTGGTCCATGTGGTCCGATG
This sequence comes from Schistocerca piceifrons, assembly GCF_021461385.2. Classification (NCBI taxonomy): domain Eukaryota; kingdom Metazoa; phylum Arthropoda; class Insecta; order Orthoptera; family Acrididae; genus Schistocerca; species Schistocerca piceifrons. The sequence continues at coordinate 780,284,995 of NC_060141.1, forward strand.
GACAGCAAGAGTGATCCTGCTAAGGAAGAAGCACCTGGAGACACTCGAACGCAGCACATACATTTCCATTACAAAATTGCGTATTTGTTGTTGGGTAGCTAATTTCTTGACAACACAGCAGTGCAGAGAAATATTTGAAGCTAAATGCTTGGGGGACGCAGTCTGTCGCACACCAGCTGCAAAAAGATCGGAAATTTCCACCCTGAGCAAAGATTGGGAGGCATGATTATGCTACATTGATACGTAATCGTGTATGTTTGCAGATTTAGCACATCAGTGACAAAGCTGATACAAGAGAACATACGGCACCATGGAGGACAGAGTGAGGGAGACTTTCAGTCAGGTATTCAATAGTCAGGTTTATGGACTGTGGTAATTGCAAGACTTTCAGTCAGGTATTCAATCGTCAGGATTATGGACAGTGGAGGGACGGGGTGCAGTCAGTATGCTAGAAATGCCGGCTCAGAGAAATTAGAAGAGGCAATGAGATTGCTTCTGGAGGTACATCGAACTATCGTCAACTCAGTCTTTGGACTTTCTACCTCTTCACCCGTGTATATCATCACATCGTGACATATTTATTTTGAGTTCGTATTGAATGGTTGAATTCTAATGGTGTGGTACTTGGATCTTGAAGTATTCGACTGCTTTTTCTTGTATGACTTCCAGATATGATGCTAACATCACTCTTGTGAGGTAACTGCTACCGGGATCGCAAAGGCAGGAACGAGATGTAGGCTTCTGCGTACGCTAATTGGTGGTTAGGTCAGCCCGCGTGTAAGAAAGAACGAGCAGAACACGGGAGTAAAAATCTGCCAGATACCAAACTATTGCCACTGAAACATCGTACGTCGATCGACATTTGCCAACGTCACATGTCCCGCACATGCTCTCAGTCGAAAACAGATTGTGTCGGGTGGCGAGATAGTCCAGTCCCCAACCTACCTGCCCGATTACGGAGTCGTATTACGCACAGCGAAATTGAGCCTGCTACTTATGTTTGTATCGATTATATTATAATAAATACGAATGTTTCGAGGTGTTAGTCCTCCAATTAATTTGTTTTACTGCATTAATTTCACCAAATATGTGACCATTTGCATACTAATTTCCGTGATTTGCATATCAATTTCTCAGTTTACCACATTTCGGAATACAGGTTGTTTTAACTTCATTTCTGATTTGTATTGCATCAGTGTCATCCTGAGTTCACTGCAGTGTCTTCTGTTGTCATCTACCTACGTTCCATTAGGCTGTCATATCTGAATTTTCGTACCTCTTGGATTCAATAAAGTACTTTCTTGTCCCAGGTACCTGCCATTCATTGACCACGTTACGTGTCACCTCCCAACGCATTATCCCATTAAAATCATCGGTGCTACCTGTACCCCAGTGTGTTACGCCAGTAATGTTTTTTCCTTTCTTTCTCCCTCTCTCTCCCTCTCTCTATGCTTTCGAAACACTGCAGTCCTCACTCCTTTGTTATATGCGCAGCTCTCACTTTATGAATAGTTAGAGTATTAAAATATAAGTCTCACTGCCGTAAGTCAAAATTAGCAGCGTACACGTTTGTAAACTTTCGCTGTGAGATAATACAGGATATATTGTTTTTTAGTCTGTATTCAGTTTTAATAACCACAACGGGTTATTATTTACTTTTCTCCATTCGGTTATTTTTTTCAACTGCATTAAGTGGAAAAATTCAGTAATTTCTGCTATTATTTCATTGTCATCAATGAATAAAACTGAAACTTGCGTTCTCCTACATCGACAATACATGGAGTATTTCACTTTCCCAATGAATCATTTTAAAATAACGAAGTAATTGAAGACACATCTGATTTTTAAACGAGTTAGCAAATTTTGTAACTTTGTCTATGGTAAATTTTGCTACAATGCAGCGAAGAGCCACAAATAGCAAAAGCAACGGCATGTTTACGTTATCTCTGCTAATCACTTATGTTGAAGAACATTCGTTGAAAGTATTTGTTTCTCACTGTACATGTGCGCGATTATTAATGTAGAATAATCATGATGCCACTAACGTTGAGAGGGGTGAGTCAAGTTTCGTAATGCTTTTAGATTGTGTTTGTTGGGGCTGCCACTGAAATACTCAAAAGAAATATCAACAGCGTTGCATCAGTCTACTGCAAAGTCAGAAGCGTTAACAATTAAGGTAAGTATGTTGGGTACTTTGCACATAAAAGTTTTAGTTGAGGTATCCCCTACGTTTTGTTGTAATTTTTTGTGGAGGGACCATATACATGCGTGGATTCAGCTAAGTTACATTTACTGTGATTTCTTTAAATGATCTACATGGGAGTAGTTCCAAGTCATTTATTAAAAGCTATAGGATTTTTGAGGCTCGACGTTAAAGTGTGTCACTGCTCTGCAGAAAAACGTGATTTTATCACACCAGCTGCGAGGACGGCTGTTCCAGTAAAATTTCGGGAGATAGCTCTGGAAAACTTCTTATTTTCTGTTAGGTGACTGCGTGTATGTCAATGCTACCAGTTGACGCATGTGAGTAGTGGGTAAGCTCCGTGAAGAAGACGACGTCCATGTATTCATTTTACTACCTGTGGCTTTCATGGCATGGTTCTAGGCTTGTAGTAGAAAAAGAACAGTAACTGGTTAATGGTTACTTGTGTAATAAGTGCTACAATCTAACGAAATAGCGCTAAAGCAAATAATGTGTTGAAAATAATTTACTTTCTTAACCTCAATAATTTGAAAACATTTTCAGAAGCTCGTTTCCAAAGTTTACAGATATTTGTTGAAAATTATGTTGAACACTGCTAGGTGATATGAAGAAGTTCGTTATTGCTACCAGATTCGATGTTTTGCTATCGTCATCATGCAGAAGATGTTTTTCAAGTGTATCACCTTTGGTCATTCATACATACGAGACATTACGTGTTGAAAGTTTTCATTTCCTTACCGTATACATAGGCTTTTGCGTATCGAAACGTTTATTTTGCTATAATCCGTGAGAACTTGCCCTAATCAACTTCTCTAAATCGATACAGGCTCTTCAGCCACCTCTTTGCTTGATCACAGAGACAAACTTTAGTCTTTGTGGCTCGGTTCGCTCTCGACCAATAATGTTCATTCGCGTCCTGTGAAAATACTACACAATTACTCTTGGTCAGATCTTGTTCGGACTCTGAATGGTAAAGGCGGAGAGGTACTTTGTGCTCTGCTCTGGCGCTAAAGAGGAATCAGCTTTCATCTGGTCGAGGTCCACGCTGTTGAACATTGAACATACATTGCAATACATAACGAATCGGGCGAGACGAACTTATTTAGTGTGATGGTTAGTTTTGCAATGTTCGCTTGTATAGCTCCACGAGTTGGTATCGGAACGCATGTTTCTGTACTGTGCAAGCGATACTAATAGGTTGCTATCCAGAACTGAACTTGCAAGCTCGTTATTGCACATCAAATTTGCCTACATCATTCCGTGCTACTATAAATTCAAAGCGTAACGATTATGGTACCAAGGTATTAGAATTACATGTTTCAGAAAATATTGCTTGGTTATTAAAGAAGAATCTCACAATTATAGGTTGCAACATTCCTACGGGAATGGAAGTTCCTCTTTTGAGCTTATGTTACCTTTTAACCTCAGGTCTTATGAATTCATCTGCCAGCAACGTATCACTCCTTGTAATTACTCTATTTAAATGTGTAACACTGATGACCCGCCACCTTGACATCCTACGCAGTATTTCGTCACTAAGTTGGGAAACTATCACAAAAGTGAAACACATCTTTAGAAGTGGCATTAAAAATAATGGTGAAAGGTTAACAATTACAACATTTCTTGATGACATTTCAGTCCTCAGTGAAAGTGAAGGAAAAATACGGAGTTTATTGAACTGATGAACAGTCTGACGAGTAGAGAATACGGATTGAGGATAAACATAAAGACGACTTACGTAATGAATAATTACATAGGCGATATTAGCGATAAACTTATCAAAACTCAGGACCACAAAATGAACGAGGTTAAGGAATTTTGCTACTTTGAAAGCACAGTGACAAATGACGAGTGAAGCAAAGAGCAGAAAAAACACATAGTGATACAGGCAAGGAGAGAATTCTTCTCCAGAAGAAGACTGCTAGTATCAATTTCGCCTTTAATCACATGAACAAATTTCTGAAAACACAGATTTGTATGGTATTTAGTGACGGACTGAGAAAAATCCAAAAAAGAAGAGTCTCAAAGCGTCTGAACGGGGATGCTGTAGAGTACAGATAGAAGTCGAAAATTATGTGGGCTGCGAAAAAATTATATGGTTCTCTGCAGAATCGGTGAGGAGCGGATCATCCGGATACCATTGATTAGAAACAGCACATTCGTTTAGGCATCAAGGATTAACTTTCATGTTACTCGAGATATATGTGGAGGGTAAGAACTGTAGGGGAAGACTGATACGGAAATACGTTCGAAAATAACTGAGGATATTGTGCTGCTCGGAGATGGAGAGATTAGCGCTAGAGAGAAATTCATTGTAGTCAGCACCAAACCAGTCAGAGGACTGACGACTCAAAAAAAAAAAAAAAATCATGTCAAAGGTATACTGTAAGTACAGATATCGACGATATGAAAAGGATGCATGTCTAGTTGCGAATTTGCTTAAAATAGTCAATAGACAGCACTTTACCTGATATTGTGAAAAATCATTCTTTGGAAACATGCCAGCGCTTTGTGCACCACTCTGATGAATAGCCACTCGAATACAGTGCTGGCTCTGAGAATTGTAACTAATTTCTCTGCCTGCTGAGTAGGTTTCAGGTGTTGATAACATGTTGGTCGTTGTGTGGTACTGCTACGACACGTCGTGTTGTGTCGTCTCACTCGTCTACTGCATTATTATGTAAGAAGGGTAAGAGTACTTTTAAATGATCTCCCTGATAACTAACTGTTTTCCACTTTTTGACTATATGTCCACACAAATGGGAAGACAGCCCCACTACAATGCTAGACGCTGCAGGCAGAATACAGTTACGTGTTGAAAGTAAACTGCTGCATTTAAAACGTAGCACATCTGCGTCGTAACTGAAATATTTAGACATGCAGTCCCATATTTCTTTCCGTAGCACTGAATGTATGAAAGCGTGTGCCGTGTGGCTACATTCTATTGATTTCACGAGTCGGATTGCGTTATTAAGGTTGTTTTCTTCGACATGAAAATTACATATTTTGCATATTTCAGATATATCAAGGCTGCAGTGTTGCTACTTACGGGAGTAGTGTATGACTTTCACTACGAACACACACACCTTTCAGTGTTACTCTCTTATGTCCTTTAGCGGTAAATGGAGCGTCACAGCTACAGCTAAAAAAAAATTCTTCCTGTTGATGATGATTAGAAAAAAATCATAACTGATAGCATTAATAAAGATATTCATAGTTTTTGAAGATGTTCATAACGATTTTCGTCGACCACTTTCTAGTTTAACTCTGAGGGGTAATCAAGAGGGTTGGAAAAACTGACGTTTTAGACTGTATGCTGGTTGGACATTGGTACCTCGATTACACACAACGTCTGTGATGAAACAAACTACTACTTTGAACTGAATTTTCTTAGCTGTGTACGGTATCCAGCTACCTTACTAGATTGCTGTGACTCCCCAGCGGGATCCGCCGGAGCCCAAAATACAAGACATTGAAATGTCGCTCCAGAAACTGCGTCAAGTAAGATCAAAGAAAATCCCACAAGAAGCAGTTAGAATCCTCCAGTTCGTAAAGCCGCCGAAATAGAATATACGTCTTGAAGAAAGAGTCGCCCTAATTGGACTCAGGAACAACAAAGATCTTGTAATGTTACAGGTAGACAAAAATAGACAGTACACGATATGAGGCCAAAATGAGTGGGTTACTGAATGATCCTGTATACGAAGAAGAGACGAGTGTCACCACAGCGAAGATACGGAGACAGGCACAAGACCTAATGAAGGGTTCTAGAATCGATGCTGGAACAGGCAGGGGATCCACGTGGAAAGATCCAGTGCTGACAAGATTATAATGCGTGCCGAAGGGGCACAATGAAGGCTGTCTTCGAAGACCCATCGTCAGTGGGATCAGCTCACTGACATAATATCTGGTGAAACATATTTCCGACATGTTACGCCGCCTGGTTGGTCACTCGAAGCCCTATGTTAAAAATATCCCACTTTTCATTCATCTCATAAGGGAACAGCAGGTACCATCTATGTATGTAATGATCAGCTTTGACACAAGTTCTTGCTTACTAATGTACCTATAACGGAAACTATAACATCCTACAGTAGCAGATACCTCCAGATATGAGAGACGTGGTGCACCAGCGCTTGTCATCATCGTACTTTAGTTGTCAGGGCAAAATTTATAACTAGGCACGCGGAGTAGCAACGGGCTCCTTTTTTCATCTGTACCAGCTGACGTATCCACGGCAGCATTTGCACAGACAGGGTTAAGTTGTGCGCGCTTGTTGTTGGCAGACGTACGTATATGTCGCGCTGGTCATTTGGCCGCTTCGGGAGACAGAGCTTCACAGGTTGAATGAGTACATCAACGGCTTACTTAAAAACATATAATTGACGATAGAAACAGAAAAAAGGAAACATTTCATTTTATAGGTGTTGAACTGTACGGAACAGCTAGAGGGGAACTAGGAAATGAAATGTACAGCCAACCGGAGCAGACCAATACATAGCTACATACGTACTCGCATCACCATCTAGCAAGGCAGACGCTGTGCTACGAGCATTGGCTCATTGGATTACAAACTATTTTGTATTCCGGACAATCGCAGCTGTTGAAAGGCATGATGTTAGGAAGAACTCAGCTTACAGCTGGTGAAAATTGGTGTTTTTTAAAACACGACCCGTTTCGCTGCTTCAAGAGGCATCATCAGGTGAACCAACACGGTAAACAGCAAAGTATAGTGTCACCATATTTTACGGATATTAAAATTAGTAAAAGAATGTCTAAAATATACTCACAACGTTACAACATCGTAGGCATACCAATCACTCCTAGTCAAAATTTGCTATTCAGGTAAGTTGCACCTGATAATGCGCTTGAAAGAGAGAAATCGGTCGTGTTTTAGTAAACGACAACCTTACTAGCTGTAAGCCGAGTTCTTCCAAGCACCACCAGATTAGCGACGCTGACAACCCCCAACATGAACTGAAATCGTTCCGTGCAAATCGATATAGCAACTAGAACGTACAACGTGTTATGAGATACTGTGAGACAAAAAAGACAAAGGAGCGGAAGAACCTGTTTCTGTTGCTCGCTTTCCTTATGTGAGGGGCTCCAGCAACCGTGACGGCTAGGTGCTGCGCCGCGGAGAATTTAAACCAACTATCCAGAGCGGCAGCAAGAACCGAAATATGTTGAGGCTCACGAAGTATTCTGGAGACGCCCTTCATACTGCAGGAGTCTACGAACGTTGATGTGAATGCGGCGAACTCTACTTTGGTGAAGCGGGAAGACTGATTATTAGCGTCACAAGGGCGTTGGCCGACCTATTAATTTTTGCTCGGCATCCATGGACGTAGCAGCGAAAAATAAGAGGCGCTATCTAAATCGTTAAATATACTGATGGCAGATACAGAGTGGATGGCTGCAAGTTTCCGACTACCTGGCTACCAGTGATCCCAGTAAGAAGGACCACAGGTGTTGCTCGCCAGTGAGCAGCTCCACATTACCTGTGTTCAAGAGTATGAACAAGTTGACACGCGGGTAGCTGCCGTGCGTGGAGTTGTAAAACCACTGCAGGCTTCCGCAGACTACCGTAAATAAGCATAAACTATGGTAGTTCTGCTAGGAGCTTTTGTCGGTATCGTCGTTCCCGTGTTACTTGTACGTTGGGCGTGTTGCATACTATAGGGCGTTACCTAATAACAGTCTCCTCCTTCTCGTTGCTGATCGATGTCTTACTTTATTCCCCTAGAAACCGGAAGCGGTGAACCTTCTAGAAACTTAGTGAGGATATATAAAGGGTCTGGTAAGCTACGGAACATTTTTGTTCCATATCATTATTCGCATCTTAGTTACTTATGAATAAACAGTATTTATCGTAATAATAAATATATATATATATATATATAGGATGTCCCATTTATCTTGACGACCCTAAATAACATTTGTCCTGATGCAAATTACAAAATGTTTCAAGCAAATGTTTTTTAGCCGTCAGGGGGGGAGGGACATCAGTCAGCATGATTGCCTTCATTGTAGCTTTGTTTCCTTTACAAAGATATGAACAGTGGTAGGACTGTTTTAAATGGCACCCTGTATTTGTTATTCGGTAATTCATTTCCTCTCCTAATGACCTATTCAGAAATGTATCATGGTGAACTGCTCACTGAAACAGAACGTTATTAATTATATAACACAACACTGACTTTGAGCCTGGGATCACAATCACGTCCATTTGCTGGAGTTGTCAGAAAACTAATAAAAATCAAGTAAAAACATAACACAATATTGACTTTGTCTCTCCTGTACCATTGTCCAGGAGTAGAACATTCAAAGGTGCTCAAAGTGATGAGCCTGGGCACCGATACACTGGTGCACTAGTTGAATGAAAGAATTATTTACAGCTTCCAGTGATGCCTGCTGAAGAAAATTGCAAGCAAGCACGATACGTTCCTGAAGGTCCTCTGGATTTGTTGGAATATCGTGATAGACAACGTCTTTAATGCATCCCTAAAGAAAAGCGTCCAGAGGATTTAAATCAGGAGATCTAGCAGGCCAAGCAACTGTTCCTTCTCGGCCAATCCATCTGGCAGGATACCTTCGGTTCAGAACACGACGTGCACGAAAGGCGTTATGTGCTGGACATCCATCGTGTTGATACCACATAAGCTCTCTGGTTCTTAGTGGCACTTTATCCAGAAGAGGAGGAAAAATTCGTCTGCGGAAGTTGGCATACGCTGTGCTGTTTAGACTACCATTAATGATATAAGGGAAAATAATTGCAGTACCACCCATCCATCATCAGACGTTAAGTCTCCAGTGACGCTGATGTTCCACTTGTCTAAGTCATCGTGGGTTGTCGCTGTGCCAATAAAGCATGTTTCTTGTATTTACCTGTCCTTTGTTTGAGAAGGGACATTCATCGATAAATAGAAAATTGGAGAAGAAGTTCGGGTTGGCGAGAATTTGTTGCTGTGCCCACTGACAGAACTATACACGCTTCTGGAAATCATTTCCATGCAATTCTTGATGTAGGTGTACATAGTAAGGATGGAACCGGTGATGTATAAGAATACGATGTACACTGGTCTTACAACTGCCAATCTCGTGTTCAAGCTGTCGTGAGCACACATGTGGGTTCATAGCAACGGACGCGAGAACAGTAACTTCGGCAGCTTCGTCTGTGCGAGTGCTACGACGATTGCGTTGAAGTTGGTTGAAACTTCCAATTTCCTGAAGCGTGATGCATTAAGACGAGATATCATCCACCAGGAAGGCGCGTTCTTATCAGGATATAGCTCTCTGTACAGGTCCGCTGCCTGCGTAGCATTTCGCCTACCTTCAACAACAACAACAACAACAACAACAATGAAAGAAATGCTATGTCGATGCAGTTTGTAGGAAGGACAGCCTTAACTGTATGACTACTCTACACAACAGTATTTACGCGGTGGTCTAGCGGTTCTAGGCGCGCAGTCCGGACCCGCGCGACTGCTACGGTCGCAGGTTCGAATCCTCCCTCGGGCATGGATGTGTCGGATGTCCTTAGGTTAGTTAGGTTTAAGTAGTTCTAAGTTCTAGGGGACTGATGACCACAGATGTTAAGTCCCATAGTGCTCAGAGCCAGTGTTTAAAATGACAGAACTACTGTACTAAATGTACCCACACGTAAGAAAACAGTATTGTAATTACAGTTCAGCTAAGTTACATTCCCCATAGATGAGTAGCATTTCTACATTCTTTTCTTTGGTGTACATTCTACTCTATTATGTTTATATTTGTCCTCTGTCAACGTCAGCACGGGTATGTGTTCCATTACATCGATTACCTGCACTAAGCGCTATGAACGTCAACGTCAATGTTGTGTTATGTAATTAATAACGTTGTGTTTCAGTGAATGGTACAGTGAGATACATTTTTGAATAGGTCTTTAGGAGAGGAAATGATTTACCGGATAAAAAACACATGGGGCCATTCAAAAAAGTCATAACGCTATTCATATACACTCCTGGAAATGGAAAAACGAACACATTGACACCGATGTGTCAGACCCACCATACTTGCTCCGGACACTGCGAGAGGGATGTACAAGCAATGATCACACGCACGGCACAGCGGACACACCAGGAACCGCGGTGTTGGCCGTCGAATGGCGCTAGCTGCGCAGCATTTGTGCACCGCCGCCGTCAGTGTCAGCCAGTTTGAAGTGGCATACGGAGCTCCATCGCAGTCTTTAACACTGGTAGCATGCCGCGACAGTGTGGACGTGAACCGTATGTGCAGTTGACGGACTTTGAGCGAGGGCGTATAGTGGACATGCGGGAGGCCGGGTGGACGTACAGCCGAATTGCTCAACACGTGGGGCGTGAGGTCTCCACAGTACATCGATGTTGTCGCCAGTGGTCGGCGGAAGGTGCACGTGCCCGTCGACCTGGGACCGGACCGCAGCGACGCACGGATGCACGCCAAGACCGTAGGATCCTACGCAGTGCCGTAGCGGACCGCACCGCCACTTCCCAGCAAATTAGGGACACTGTTGCTCCTGGGGTATCGGCGAGGACCATTCGCAACCGTCTCCATGAAGCTGGGCTACGGTCCCGCACACCGTTAGGCCGTCTTCCGCTCACGCCCCAACATCGTGCAGCCCGCCTCCAGTGGTGTCGCGACAGGCGTGAATGGAGGGACGAATGGAGACGTGTCGTCTTCAGCGATGAGAGTCGCTTCTGCCTTGGTGCCAACGATGGTCGTATGCGTGTTTGGCGCCGTGCAGGTGAGCGCCACAATCAGGACTGCATACGACCGAGGCACACAGGGCCAACACCCGGCATCATGGTGTGGGGAGCGATCTCCTACACTGGCCGTACACCACTGGTGATCGTCGAGGGGACACTGAATAGTGCACGGTACATCCAAACCGTCATCGAACCCATCGTTCTACCATTCCTAGGCCGGCAAGGGAACTTGCTGTTCCAACAGGACAATGCACGTCCGCATGTATCCCGTGCCACCCAACATGCTCTAGAAGGTGTAAGTCAACTACCCTGGCCAGCAAGATCTCCGGATCTGTCCTCCATTGAGCATGTTTGGGATTGGATGAAGCGTCGTCTCACGCGGTCTGCACGTCCAGCACGAACGCTGGTCCAACTGAGGCGCCAGGTGGAAATGGCATGGCAAGCCGTTCCACAGGACTACATCCAGCATCTCTACGATCGTCTCCATGGGAGAATAGCAGCCTGCATTGCTGCGAAAGGTGGATATACACTGTACTAGTGCCGACATTGTGCATGCTCTGTTGCGTGTGTCTATGTGCCTGTGGTTCTGTCAGTGTGATCATGTGATGTATCTGACCCCAGGAATGTGTCAATAAAGTTTCCCCTTCCTGGGACAATGAATTCACGGTGTTCTTATTTCAATTTCCAGGAGTGTATTTATAAAAAACAAAGCTACAATAAAGGCAATCATGCTGATTTATGTCTCCCTGACGGCTTTTTTTAATACAGATGGGGCTCCTCCACGCCCGCACCAACGTGGTGACCAAACCAGAAGTTCTACTGTCACCTCCGTCAACATGTTAGTTATCTTATAGGTGGATCACAGGATAATGGGATGTGATGTTGTCCGTGCGTCTGGGTAAGACTACGCATTAACACGGTCCTTCAAGTGATAGAATGTGGATGAAACGCGAATGAGGGTAGCGATTTGAAGAGCAAAGGGAAAAAAGTGCAAAGGCTCGTGTCGAGGGAGAAAAGCTTCTGCGACAGTGGGATTGGTAGTGCGAGCAGTAGTGGCTTACTAGCTGTGATAGTTCATGTAAGGTTGGGTTTGTTAGTGTGGGTATCATGCATCATTATCGTGACACGCGATGGCGATGCATCCCGGTTTGCTGCAGCCGCTGCATTCCTAGAACTATTGGGATCGTTATATATTAGTGGGAGATCGGCCATAGATCATCTCACTTTGTGGGGTGTGTGTATAGCTTGTCTGCATGTAGTGTACGGTACGGCTTCCCTAGTGGTGCCAGTTTTCCGGCAAGTGTGTTCCAATGGATATCCAGTAATATTGGCTGATTAAAGGGGCTCACCTGTACCGTTGTGTTTGCGTCTACTTGGCAACACATAGATAAATGCAAAGAATGTACGTGGTCAGCAAATTGTTATTATTATAAAATGCAATATATATTGAGGATAGATATAAAATACGCAATGAACCAACACTGAATAATGTGTAGTTCTAATAATGTGCAAATAAACAACCAGACAAACAAAAAACAAAGGGCTTACGTAGGCTCACATTTCATCTATTATAATTTTATTTATGTTGATTTCCCTACGAATGCTACCACCACTACCGGCCACCCTACCATTTACTTCGACATTTATGCAGTGAATCAAAACTAACGAACCGTAGTATTGGTAGAGCGCAACTGCAGTCGTGCGTCTTCAACGTCTCACTGTAGGGAAACATAACCGAGGGTACCAGCTGCCGATGCACTGTTGCTACTTACTACCTGGCAGAGTGCCACAGGTAACTGCCCACCATAGAGTCAAAATCTCGATTCCGTATTCTCCAGTGGCATCTCAGAATGTGACGTCGCTAGCCACCGGACAATCGAAACGAGACAGAATACAGGCGGAGACCATTACTGGAGTCCAACCTTCGGCAGAAAACTAACGTGTTATGCACAAGTCCTTACCATCTACTAACAGGCAACACCTTGGATCTACATCCTTCTACCATTATAGTCACCTTTAAATCCCTAACCGGCCTCATAATCGGCTACGCCAATGATACCTGGTTCTTCGTCTCCACAAAATTTTACAAGTCCCTTGAAATTCTGGAAAGTCGTACACTCCATTTCATCTTCCGCCTCCTTTTACCTACCCCAACGCGCCTCCAACACCATCTCATCAGCTCCCCACAGTTTCTTCTTTCCTTAGAGCACCTTCAGATACAGTGTCATAATACCAAAACATACTCCTGGTACCAAATGTTCCACTCATAAACGTCAATCCAGGTACGTCGCCGCCCTGCTGCATCCGTATTTCATCTTCCATCCAGCTTGATGCCTTATTCATCTTCTCCCACTGAAAATTCAACCAGCTGCCACTCTCCAACCATGAAATCTTTCCCGACATACTACAATATTTTTGCTCATAGTTAGAACACAAAACCTTACACCATGCTCCAATTTATCATCCCCTCCCTCTTTCCACTTTGTTGGATCTTAGTCACTATCTGCGGTGCCACATGGCCCCATTGTAATACTCAATATTCCACATCCGTCACGACCATGCATAGCCATTACACCATTGCATCGTTCGCACTATCATCAGATGAGTTTTTTCAACTGCATCACAAAATCATCGATGGAGTTTTTAAAAAATCATCAATATTGCCCTCTAACGTGACTGTTAAGATAAGTTCATTTATTGTCATACACTTGTGCACCAGTCGTAATTACTGCTCACCAAAATGTTTCTTAAGAAACTTATCGTTTATTATAATCTCCATTTACGTAACTTAAAATGTCTTTCAAATTGTGTAACCTTTGGCTGATGCACAGTTTGACTGAAGCCAGCCCACCCCTACATGAGGAATGCTAATAACTATAAATAAATAAGAATAGAACATTTAGTTGTCCTGTAGACGACAGCTGCGAACACGGTTGAGACTTAGACATTTTGATTTTCCATGATAACCGGGCCTAAGCCCCAAAATTATGTTATTGAAACCTACACTTGCTCTAGAAGCCTGAGATCTTATACATAGTGAGTGTGGAGGAAAGCTACATTTTTCAGTTCAGTGGGTAACACTATCAGTCACTCTACAAAAAAGTCAAATCAACGTATGCCCCGTTCTTAACAGTTTCCTAGAAAACTAATAAAAACGATGGGGAACAGGAGAAATGCAAATTATAGTAAATTTAACAATGGGCTTTAATGTTTTGTTTAACGGTGTACGTGTCCTCACAAAAGGCGTTAGAAAAGTCCACTGTCAACCGCAGTGCGCTTAGTAACTCTTGTAGGAAACTGCTGTGTTCCTGATATGGGCTCATTCATAAGGTCCTTTACTTGAGCACACGTATGTAAAATACGAGAGAATTTCCTCCTCTGTGTTCACTCTGTGCTTGTAGACTTTGCTCGTAGGCCAAACTCACAAATTGTAATCTAATGGTACAAGGAAGGGTGACCTCGGTGGCCAAGAAATGACTACACAGACGCCGACCAACGCAGTGCATACATTTCAGTGCGGTAGTGCGGTACTGTGTCACTAATGCCACCATCCGCAAGTGACGTGCGCACTGAAATGGTCAATAAAGACAACACTAGGAGCCTAATGTCGCTTCAGTTGTACACTACTGGCCTTTAAAATTGCTACACCATGGAGATGACGTGCTACAGACCGCGAAATTAAACCGACAGGAAGAAGATGCTGTGATATGCAAATGATTAGCTTTTCAGAGCATTCACACAGGATTGGCGCCGGTGGTGACACCTACAACTTGCGGACACGAGGGAAGTTTCCAACCGATTTCTCATACACAAACAGCTGTTGACCGGCGATGCCTGGTGAAACGTTGTTGTGATGCCTCGTGTAAGGAGGAGAAATGCGTACCATCACGTTTCCGACTTTGATAAAAGTCGGATTGTAGCATATCGCGATTGCGGTTTATCGTACGCGACATTTCTGCTCGCCTTGGTCGAGATCCAATGACTGTTAGCAGAATATGGAATCGGTGTGTTCAGGAGGGTAATACGGAACGACGTGTTGGATCCCAACGACCTCGTATCACTAGCGGACGAGATGACAAGCATCTTATCCGCATGGCTGTAACGGATCGTGCAGCCACGTCTCGATCCCTGACTCAACAGATGGGGACGTCTGTAAGACAACAACCATCTGCAAGAACAGTTCGACGACGTTTGCGGCAGCATGGACTATCAGCTCGGAGACCATGGCTGCGGTTTCCCTTGACGTTGCATCACAGACAGGAGCGCCTGCGATGGTGTACTCAAAGACGAACCTGGATGCACGAATGGGCAAACGTCATTTTTCCGGATGAATCCAGGTTCCGTTTACAGCATCATGATGGTCGCATCCTTGTTTGTCGACATCGCGGGGAACGCACATTGGAAGCGTGTATTCATCATTGCCACACTGGCGTATCACCCAGCGTCATGGTATGGGGTGCCATTGGTTACACGTCTCGGTCACCTCTTGTTCGCATTGACGTGACTTTGAACAGTGGACGGTACATTTCAGATGTGTTACGTCTCGTGGCTCTACCCTTCATTCGATCCCTGTGAAACCCTGCGTTTGAGCAGGATAATGCACGAACGCATGTTGCAGGTCATGTACGGGCCTTTCTGGATACAGAAAATGTTCGACTGCTGCCCTAGCCAGCATATTTTTCAGACCTTTCACCAACTAGAAACGTCTGGTAAATGGTCGCCGTGCAACTGGCTCGTCACAATACGTCAGTCACTACTCTTGATGAACTGTGGTATCGTGTTGAAGCTCCATGGGGAGATGTACCCGTAGACGCCACCCAAGCTCTGTTTGACTCAATGCCCAGGCGTCTCAAGGCCTATGTTATGGCCAGAGATGGTTGTTTTGGTACTGATTTCTCAGGATCTATGCACCCAAATTGCGTGAAAATGTAATTACACATCAGTTATTGTATAATACACTCCTGGACATGGAAAAAGAACACATTGACACCGGTGTGTCAGACCCACCATACTAGCTCCGGACACTGCGAGAGGGCTGTACAAGCAATGATCACACGCACGGCACAGCGGGCACACCAGGAACCGCGGTGTTGGCCGTCGAATGGCGCTAGCTGCGCAGCATTTGTGCACCGCCGCCGTCAGTGTCAGCCAGTTTGCCGTGGCATACGGAGCTCCATCGCAGTCTTTAACACTGGTAGCATGCCGCGACAGCGTGGACGTGAACCGTATGTGCAGTTGACGGACTTTGAGCGAGGGCGTATAGTGGGCATGCGGGAGGCCGGGTGGACGTACCGCCGAATTGCTCAACACGTGGGGCGTGAGGTCTCCACAGTACATCGATGTTGTCGCCAGTGGTCGGCGGAAGGTGCACGTGCCCGTCGACCTGGGACCGGACCGCAGCGACGCACAGATGCACGCCAAGACCGTAGGATCCTACGCAGTGCCGTAGGGGACCGCACCGCCACTTCCCAGCAAATTAGGGACACTGTTGCTCGTGGGGTATCGGCGAGGACCTTTCGCAACCGTCTCCATGAAGCTGGGCTACGGTCCCGCACACCGTTAGGCCGTCTTCCGCTCACGCCCCAACATCGTGCAGCCCGCCTCCAGTGGTGTCGCGACAGGCGTGAATGGAGGGACGAATAGAGACGTGTCGTCTTCAGCGATGAGAGTCGCTTCTGCCTTGGTGCCAACGATGGTCGTATGCGTGTTTGGCGCCGTGCAGGTGAGCGCCACAATCAGGACTGCATACGACCGAGGCACACAGGGCCAACACCCGGCATCATGGTGTGGGGAGCGATCTCCTACACTGGCCGTACACCACTGGTGATCGTCGAGGGGACACTGAATAGTGCACAGTACATCCAAACCGTCATCGAACCCATCGTTCTACCATTCCTAGACCGGCAAGGGAACTTGCTGTTCCAACAGGACAATGCACGTCCGCATGTATCCCGTTCCACCCAACGTGCTCTAGAAGGTGTAAGTCAACTACCCTGGCCAGCAAGATCTCCGGATCTGTCCCCCATTGAGCATGTTTTGGGCTGGATGAAGCGTCGTCTCACGCGGTCTGCACGTCCAACACGAACGCTGGTCCAACTGAATCGCCAGGTGGAAATGGCATGGCAAGCCGTTCCACAGGACTACATCCAGCATCTCTACGATCGTCTCCATGGGAGAATAGCAGCCTGCATTGCTGCGAAAGGTGGATATACACTGTACTAGTGCCGACATTGTGCATGCTCTGTTGCCTGTGTCTATGTGCCTGTGGTTCTGTCAGTGTGATCATGTGATGTATCTGACCCCAGGAATGTGTCAATAAAGTTTCCCCTTCCTGGGACAATGAATTCACGGTGTTCTTATTTCAATTTCCAGGAGTGTATATTTGCCCAATGAATACCCGTTTATCATCTGCGTTTCTTCTTTGTGTGGCAAATTTAATGGACAATAGTGTATTTGTGTGAGAGTGCTGCTGAAGAAATGCATGGGACTGACACCTCTTTATCTCGGATACGGTCAACGAAAGGGCATATGTGCATTTGAAGTCTTTTGATCAGAATTACTCTGCAAAGCATGCACATTTCCTGTTGACTCTCCTTGTATTAGTATGTTTGTTTAGCCGACCGGGGTGGCAGAACGGTTCTAGTCGCTGCAGTCTGGAACCGCACGACCGCTACGGTCGCAGGTTCGAATCCTGCCTCGGGCATGGATGTGTGTGATGTCCTTAGGTTAGTTAGATTTAAGTAGTTCTACGTTCTAGAGGACTGATGACCTCAGAAGTTAAGTCCCATAGTGCTCAGAGCCATTTGAACCATTTTTACGTTTGTTTTATGTAGTGAAGAAACTTAGAACATGATGGAGAGAGAGAGCTAGTATGTATGTGTGTTTGCTGGTCGCCAGGTGACGTGGATTCGGCACCGTGACATCCACCTGCTGACCGTGGGCCGGTACACGTACACGAGCGACCAGCGCTTCCAATCGCTGCACTCTCCGCAGACGGAGGACTGGATGCTGCAGATCCGCTACCCACAGCGCAGGGACTCTGGCGTGTACGAGTGTCAGGTCAGCACGACGCCGCCCATCGGACACTCCATGTACCTCTCCGTCGTGGGTGAGTAGCACCGCGCTGCGCAGTGGCCAAGTTAACAGTTACCCTCTCTGTACCCCACCCGGGGAGTGGGTGACGTCGAACGCTCAGAACCTCGCTAAAATGTGCGTATTTGTATTTAATCCGCTCGCCCCAGAAGAAGTGGTACGAGTCATCCGCATTCAACTCCGTGCGTCGTACCAGAAGAGCTATCTCCTGACCATTTCATGATCTAAGACAGAAACGTTAATAACGCGAACACACAAAATAGCGATATAATAGGAACGAAACAATGCTAATAACACAAATGCGTCCTCCTACCCTCCCTTTTCACGACTTAACCGCTGAATCGACTTCGATGAAAATTTTCATGGAAATAGCTTGAGCCCTGAAGAAGAAAATTTTTTTTACATCGCTTGTAACGGAACAGTACCCGTACATATCGCTGACGCCAACAATGGACAGTGGTGCGTACAGCGATTGTCGCTTATGGAAAACAGTATCACCAACTTAAGTGTAATAGTTCGTGTTAAGTTCACTTCAAGTGAATTTCAACTTGAAGGAAGACAACTTCTCAGTGAAGATCATATTTGTAAAACCTTCATTTACGATGAGTTGTTTCGGTAAACAGAGTTGTCATCACCTGATCTGTGAGTAGTGTACAGAAATTGTAAAGCATGCTAGATTATGGAAAGTAGCGCACAATGTCATAAATATAATACATAGTATGAATTATTATTACACATATGTCAGTAATTGTTATCAGATGTGCCCAGTTAACGCTACAAATGTACTCCACGTCTTACTTAACTGAATAGCTGACGTAAGATACATTAAAATATCAAAGTAAAAATCACTATTTTAAATATCTTCAGCTAAGTGCATCTGCCCCATATAACAAATCTTTAGGTCGTGGGGAATGTTATTATTTTGGTTCTGAGATATTAATATTTTCCCTTTGTAAGAGTTGCTGTGATTCCACATTCATACGTAGACCGCAGGCTACATACAGTGTTGAAAATCTAACAGGCTTTTTTGTGTGGATAACCTCCTGTAATGTGTTCACCACTGCAAGAATAATGTTTAATTTCCTTAATGGCGGAAGGCTCCTTTGTCACCTACATAATGAGCTACATACGACGCTCTATACTGTGTAATCTAGTTCTTACTAGGTTTCTGCGCTGCAAGCATATAGTGAATAAGTATTAACGTGCGATTATTTTGTCTTGCATCAGACGTTCTATTTAAACAGGATGTTGAATGACGACTTAAGTTGCAGTGTTAAAGACATGCTGGTCCTTTCGACTAAGCAGTTTACTTCTACATGTTTAGATATGCTCTTTCTGTATCTAGAAAATATTTCAACGTTTACCTGCCACAGAAAGTTTTTTAATTATATACCTGTTACCCTTGTTTTATTTAAATTTCTTATTTATATTTTCGATTGAATTAGTCTGTAATGTTAAAGTCACGTATTTTTTGGGCGTACTGTCTTACCTCTCTATGGTTATGTATTCTGCTGCTGCTGCAGAAAATATTTTACCGACTACCTGCTACAACAGCTTTGTAGCTGTATACCAATTAGAACAGTCATATTAAAATTACATATCTACATTTGCGGTTGGCAATGACTTCCTCGTTTGAGTCTAGAAAATATATTTGCTTCTACTGTAAAATAATTTCATAACTGTGTACCGGTAACCACAATTTTCTTAGAATGATATATATATGTGTGTGTATACACAGATTATTCTAATGAAACTGTGGTCACAAGGCATAAATACACGAGCGAACTGTAGTGGCACTAAATGGCAACTTGCTCTCTAGTACCTTCCGCCACGTGTCAGTTCAGCGACGGTCTTGTATTAGCGATGTACTCTGTGATTGACAATATGGAATGGATACGTTTGGGGAAATATATATTGCAAATAGTTGTGTTAACTTTGACATGTCAGTGCATCTTATGCAACTATCCAGCTAAGTAAGATATGGAGTTCATTTAGAACTCGGTCTGAGCACTTGTATTAACTTTTACTGTGGCATTTGTAATAATAATGCGCTTTGTTTATTACACTTATGACAGTGTATTCTGTGTGTCATACTCAGATATGCCTTACACTTTACGTACACTATTCACAGATCAGATAATGTAACTCCATTCACCATAACCAGTCATAGTTTAAAAAATTCGTCTGCGATGTTTGTTGGGAAGTTATCTTCCTTCACATCGAATATTTACAGATCACCCCTTATCTTAAATTAAAAGTCCCTTTATGAAATACCTGTGCACTCATCAACTGTAATGGACGGTGATTATTGCGAACATTATTACAACGGCTGACACAGACAGTAGTGTAGCAATATTGTTAATGATGAAGGACAACTTGAATATTAATTTAATACAGAACAAGATCTTGGGGTTCACAACACGAAGATCTGTGTAACAGAAGATCATGGCATTTTTAGTCCAATTCCGATACTGCATAGTTCAAAACCACTAGATAGTCAGGAAGCTGGAATAGGTATTGTTACCAATGATTTCCTGTTACAAATATTTGAGAAATTGAAAATTCGTGTCTGGAAACTAAAGAGTCTAATAAAGATATTAGTTAAAAAATTCCAAAATATCGCCAGGAAAGCAAAAATTTCCAAAAGAAAATGAGGGCTTGCTGACAGAAAATTGTGTAATGAAGTTAATAATGTGCGAATAGCTCTTACTAATTCATTTAGTCAGGAGTATGATGAATTCCAAAGACAAGCTTACAAGAAACATAATGGAATCAAACCTGAAATTCAAGACACGAAAACGCAGGTTTCCGAACGAGATCAAGAAAGCACAGTGACTAATGCAGGAAGTATTGAGACACTGGAAGTGATTAGTGACTACGTAATTATGTCATGCAGTTATTGTGCTGAAACTGAGGTATGACGTGGGACTGGATATGCTTAACTGATTTTAGAATCATTTAAAGTGAATAAACGTAAGGTCGAATTGCTCAAAACTTCGTGAAAACTGTGGCATGTGATAAGCTTGTTACTGTGTTTGAATTGTATGATGATACGTTACTGTTGGATACTTTGGAATTATTATTATCAACTTCAGCTTAACTGACGTATGTACGTGACCGACTTCTGCAAACAGTTAAAAATAAAAAACTTTTTGATCGTATAGGAAATAACATTGACCTCTCTGAAATTGTTTTAACGAGGTAACAAAGTTTTAATCTATCAATTCCATTACGAGGTGATATAATAGGAATGTATGAATGTAACACTATACTTTTCACTGTGCAAACGCTGGAAAGTTATTATTTGAAAGTACACATGAAAAGAAGATGTGGAAAAAGGGGTAGAACCGCAACGGATTGAAATCGTACGAGAAAAGAACCGAAATTCCTATTGGATGTGAGACCATGTAGTGCTACTGGCTGTTTAAGTGTTTCAGTCATAAAAAAGGTGATATTTTAAAATACAATGAATTTTAGCTAACTGAGAATAGTAGGTAATTGAAGTGACTGTTTATGCAACTGTAATAGTTTTCTAATGAGGACTCGTGGTTACTGAAATGTTGCATTAACATTTCTACGTGCAGTATACTTTTGCAAGACTCTACAATCCGAGTGGCGCATGTAGCGAGTGTGTTTTTTACATGCAGACAGACAGAAATGCGTGTCAAAGCGTGCGCAGCACGCCAGTGTTTTGTTGCGAACGCTGCTGTAAACATAATTTCTATGCTTTCATGTTGGCCAGCCGTCCAGTGGAAAGGTACTGGTATGACGCACAGAACTATGAGGTACTGGCGTCACTGGACGACCGAGTGGCTGCGTCTGTCAACATGCCGTGTTGTGTGATGACGCAGTGACGTTGGAGAATTTTTCCGTTACAGTTATTACAAAGTGATCTTCAATTCCTGTGGGACAGATCCCACAGCCGTTTACTTTGAGCTACTGCATAGCTGCGCGTGAATTACAACCCAACGTACAGAATAGTGTTAAAAAAAACCGAATA
Organism: Schistocerca piceifrons; assembly: GCF_021461385.2. Classification (NCBI taxonomy): domain Eukaryota; kingdom Metazoa; phylum Arthropoda; class Insecta; order Orthoptera; family Acrididae; genus Schistocerca; species Schistocerca piceifrons. The sequence goes on from NC_060141.1 coordinate 780,307,016, forward strand.
CTCTCTAAAACGTTAACGACGGTTTGATGTGATTGTGAGCCCCCAGCGGCGACGATGTCAGCCCCATGGGTCTACAGCTTGTGTAACAGCGCGTGCAGCTTAAACATGTAGGTAGGGGATTAAAAGTAGAGTACCTAATGAGGCAGTTAACACCATTTCTGTGAAGTTCAATAATTATCTGTGTCTCCTAATGTTCAAAATGATTAAATTTTCGTTAAGATATAAGACGAAAGACTCTCATGTCAAGGTATGAGCAAAGTTTCCAATATTGATCAAGGAGCAGATTGTTCACTGTGTGACAATGAGTTTATTTCTTTCATTTCATGACAGTTCCAGAGTAATGTCCGCCTATATCTGTTACAATAACGTGCTATAATTGGCAGTAATATGAACATTTCTAGGACAGAATTTCGTTGCAGATGTCACAGAACCATAATTAACAATTACTAATTTTTATACATATTTATTTACAAGAATTCTTTGCTTGTAAATCTAGAATATACCGAGTGTATGCACTTACTCAGTACACATATATTAGTTTAATACTCAATTCTTATATATACTCAATTGTGACATCTGTTTACTGGAATCATTATACATGTACATAGTCTCACTTACGTAAACAATTGAATTTGTCGTAAACTGTGAACTATAATTGACCCATATAACACTGATATTCCAAAAAATTTTTATTCTCATAATTCTAGTGCCATGTATGATAATAACTAATGCTACAGCAATCTATAACTAAGTCACTCCTAAACAATTATTCAAAGATATGAGAAATAAGTATAATTGATATTTACATTGTATTTACCATGACACTATGTTTGTACAAATCGATTTTTAGCTATGGCAATTATTAATTAAGATTAATAACCTAATTTTATTTACTAACTAAAACATGTTTCTTATTAATATTTTGAATTTTGGTCTTTCTGTGTCTTTCTTATGTTTTATCTTAAATTTTATGTCACCACTAAATTCATAATACTAAAACTTTTAATTTGTCAGGAAAATGTAGGGGAACACTACATTTACATGTTGGGTGGGGGGTGGTGAATTTACATGTATGAATTAACCATGTTTGATCTTTGTGGAATTAATGATTTAGGTAGATAGAGAACATGTTACAACATAATTAAGATTATTGCTCAATAAAGGTAGGCATCACAGTTGTCATCAATGATATCAAATCATCTTTGATATAATGCTGTCTATATCATTAGTGAAGAATTATTTATGTGAATAAACATAAAACATGCTAAAAGCTATTAACCATATTGCTCAATATACAAGTAGTATAATGTATAGCGCTCTTGATAGCATGATGTGTAGGTGCATGCCCTCACAACATATTAGTCAACAGCAACACTGTGCGTGACTAGTCATTGTGCATTGATGAAGTTACGGGTGAAGAGGGTTGGGGGCGGCGCAGTTGACAAGCCATGCTTACGCAGGCTGACATTCACGTGAGGGCAGCTCACGTTACTGCACATGCAATAGCTTACTTGCTTACCTTCGCTCGTCACAACAAAACTACAGATAAGTGGGTGTAATTGCAGATAATATCTAGTACACACAAAGCTGAATGTCTTGATGTAATGCTGTATTTCCTTTCCTTAACTGAACAACAAGTTTTTTTTTCTGGTAATCTGATAGTCTTGCACAGCTATTCACTTTTCAGAATTTGGGTTTGGGGTTTCACAGCAGGGTGGGTCACTGCAATGTGTACATTTGACTAAAGCCCCTTTTTCACATTCATCATCAATTCGGCATTGAACCGTCCAGTGTCAAAACACCACTGACTATAATACTGGTATGTCAACGTCAGAATCTGCCTTTTGCCAAGTATGTTGTATCATAGGATTATACTTCTGATCAAACGTTGAATCTATAGCACAGGTTGAAATATGATAATGAATTGACGATCGTCTAACTTTACCTGTTGTTCTTGATACTGTAGTCTTACACAATTAACGCTCTTTCTCACTTACTTTGTTTAAAAATGTATGCATCAAGAGTTTCGAAATGTTTTGTTGCCTACAGTGAACACATTTTGAACGTAATGTTATTGCTGTTTTTTGTTCTATTATCTCGATATGTTGTTCATTGTTTTCCTGAAATTCCGCTCTTAGACGTCGAATTGTAATTTTTCAAATGTCTCTCGTAATAAGACGCAGCATTTTGCATGGAAATTGCTCATACTGTAGACGAGCGGTTTATACTCGTATTCTATGCAAGTTTTCGTGCGGTTCTGAATGTTCGTCACGCAGCTCGCTTGTCAGATGCATTATATGAATTGCACCCTCAGCGGTATGTGATTTGGGAGCAATACATCTTATCTGCTTATGTTACAAAACACAACTAGTCGTCTGTTGCATGTTTCCCCTTCAGGTTTAAGTTACGCATGTAGGCTCATATTATTTCTTTATTGTTATTCTTCATTGTGTTCATTCCATGCACATACGGGCTGAAGTTTGAATAGCAGCAGTACGTTGGTGGTGATCTGTCGAAAGCATGTATTACCTATAGAACTTTAATTTTTTTATTTAAAATGGTATAGTACAGATATTTTTTTGCAATCGTGAGATTGGTAGTTGTGCATTCAACGTATAAGGCAACGTTGTCATTCAAAAACCAAAATTATACTCATCTGTATTTAAAAATATGGGAACTCTTTGCATACCTAGACATTCAACATGAAAAGCCATTAAGTATCAGGTCTAAATAATGATGTTAGGAGTCTCCTTCTAAAATGATGGTAGAGTGCGAAAGACTTCTCAATTATTGTAAGAAGTACGCAAACAATACGTATATATTTTGAATACTCCTCAATTTGCATCACTGTAAATAAAAACTGGAGACTACCCATTTTTTGCAAGCCCAGACTCATCACTTTTTCCATACCTACCTGTACATGTATTGGCACGTCATGTTCAATCTTCTGGGCTTATAACGAATTTAAGAAGTCGTGATTTACATATTTCCTATAACTTCCTTGTCTCTGTACTTGTTCATTTCAACACACTAATCTCTAAAACTACAAGACAAATTTTCACGAGGTTTTGCAGATCACTTGAGTATAGCTTGGAGCGCGGTACAGTTTTTATTTAATCAAAATCAGATAGCGAGGAAAAAGGTGTTATGATTTATATTTTTGTCTTAACCCATTTTATCTGTCTGATTGAATACGCTAATTTCCAAAATTACTAGATGAATATTAGTGCGGTTTTCACATGTGGCTTGAGAAGAGCTTGGACGCTGTGTAAGCTTTTATTCATCAAAATCGGATCACAAAAGTAAAAGTATCGCGATTTAAGTAAACCGTTGTACCCGTCTGTTTGAAGACGCTAGTCTCTCTCATAAGGTTTTCAAAGGTAACTTTCGCATACGCTGGGGCTCCGTACAAGCTCTATTTCATGGAAATGGGATTATCTAAAAAAAAAAAAAAAAGATTTCATAAATGAAATTTCTATCCATAGTGTTATTGTAAATTCGAAAGTAGCTCTGTCTGTTACGTTTTCATGTCCAACACGTTGGACAGTTTTCGATGAAACATGGCATGGAGATTGCTTCAACCCTGAGAAAGAACATAGGCTGCTTTAGAAAATTTGTACTACAAGATTAGAAGAATATTACGCGAGCTAGGGAAAAATGTACTGTTTGAAAATGGTATTTATGCGTTTATTTACGATCTGTGTCGGACATGTGGAAATGCTTCTATTGGTTGAGGTGTGCAACGTATTATTTTAGAGTAATGAGTGCAATGCTAATACACTCGTCAGTGAGTTTACTCCATACATCTAAACTGTTTGATGGTTAATGTACACTTTGTGCAGTGTACAGCTACTTCAGTAGAATGATGCATCGATGTACACTACTGCCTAAGACCCTCTCTGCGCACTACATGGCAGCAACGTTGCGCATGCTGATGCATCGTGCGTTGGGACAACTGGCGGTTGGGGCGATTAGGGGAGGTGGCGCGACGGAGAGGGCGGGGGGGGGGGGAGTGTGGAGTGGAGAGCAGACCACCAACAATTCTTACCGAACAGGCAGATACGTGAGGGCACCCGACGTTATTGCATATATTGTAGGTTAGTGAATCACCATCACCAATCGTAACTACTGATATGCAAGTGGCGCCATGGATAATAGTTAGTATGTCACAAAAACATTCACAGCATAAAAATTCAGAATACCACTGCTAACTTTTGAAGGGCCTTATGCCACAGTTATATAAGGAGTGTTAGCTTTACTCTTCGCGGGAGTCAGTAATGTACAGCAGAGGCACAAATTTAACCTAAGTTTACAAAGCTTTACCGAATGACAGGTATCGTTTCTTATCTTTTCTGAGGTTCGCAGGATTTGTGACAGTTGGATACACATTTTTATGTCAATCCATGAATTGGTTTACACCTTTTGGGTTCGAAGACTTGATTTTCCACCGACCTCTTGCAGACAAAAATTGCTGATAACGGTTTTCGGGAATGTGCTAATCCCTACTCGGCAACGTACGAGCGTGCAAGACCCCAAGTATAAAAGAGATATCCCGGGGGAGCGGAGGATCGACTTGAGACAAGTACATAACGATCGACTCCATGGTGTACGATAGATTTACAAAGGCTACAAATAACAGACATGTGGTTAGCACAAGGACAGTTCGGCAGTGAGTAATGGCTAAGAGCAGCCTCATTGCTGTCGGAAAGTTTTGAATACAAAGCCTAAGACAGCTGGTGCGATTATTTCAGGGGGAAACATAATTCGGCAGTGTCATGTCACAAAATACATCAGCACCAAAGACAAGCGCTCGTTTGTGGAGTTATTGGGAACAACTAGACTGTCTCAACATCAAAGCTCCTCTATAATTTCTGAAGTAAACCCTGATTTTGTTATAAGTACGGGTCAAACAGAATTTGTTACATCTCTGGTAAGAGTACCCTATCATTAAGAGGAGAGAAATAGCTGTCGGCCAACTGAAACAAAGAAAAGTATTATCAGTTTTTGGATGAAAATTCTACGACCTTACGTAAAATTGCCTCGTTTCTGTATATTATTGCCTCATGGGATAAGCAAAGCTATCCTACTTATACGAAGGCCTGGTTGTCGATAAAATCGGAACATCGACACTTTCATTAAAGGCAATTCCGCAAAGTGTACGCTGTTCTGTCAACCTGTCCACCCTACGACATATACATAAACTGGTAGTTGAAGAATTACTTCGCCCATTACAGGTCTATCTGTTCTCATTGCACAACAAACAGAAATCACAAGTAGAAATGATGAAATTAATAAAATATTAAGCCTGTTTTGAAGCTAGGCCTACGAAAATTGGTATTTGACTTCACGGTCAAAAATAAAGAAATATGTTTCAGCAGTTTTGGATACCTAACCGTATAGGGATAAAATAGTAGGTGAAAGATTCTCTCGAAAATGTGTCATTATTGAAGAAGTATTAAAGTATTATTGAAGCTACATCTATGAACATCGGTATTTGATTCTTGGTTACATGAAAAAAATACGTATTTGAGTGTGTTTGGAAACTGAACTCTTTAGGTGTGAAATAGGGGGTGAGATTTTTTTATGAAGACATTTCATTATGAAAGCATTTTAAAGCTAAACCTACGAAAATTTTAATATGGCTTCTCAGTAAAAAATACTTGTTTCGCTCTTTTTGAAAATGCAATCCCTGTGAGGGTGAAACGGCCGATGGAAGTTTTAAAGAAAATATTAGGTTATGAAGGAATGTTTGAATCTAAATCTTTGGAAATTTGTATTTGACTTCCCTGTTAGAAATAAAATAACGCATGACAGTGTCATTACAATTTCAACCCCTAGGGGGATGAAATAGAGTCAGACAGCTTTACTGAGTCGTCATCGCCCAACCCAAATCGCTAAGGATAGAAACTTGAAGTTCGAACAGGGTGTGGATCTTGTAGTGTAGGCACCGTTTAAGAAGGGATTGTCCAAATTTCCGCTCCTTCAGGGATGAATTAGGGGATTAAAGGCTTTTTGAATGTAGTGTTACTATTAACGGAATTTTGAAGCTAGAGCTACGAAAACTGGTATTTGGTGTCTCAGTAACAAAATAAAAAACAATGAGTCTTTCAGCATTCTTATAAATTCAACTACCAAAGTGGTAAAATAGTGGGTGAAAGCCTGATTTGAAAAGAAGTAATTACGAAAGAGCTTCTGAAGGAGCTTAATTGCTACATCTATGACAATTGGTATTTGACTTCTCTGTTAGAAAATAAATACGTGTTTCAGTGTTTCTGGAAATTCAACCCGGAAGTGAGTGCAATAGAAGATGAAAATTAAAGAAAAAAATATTGCGTTACATTAAGAAAATTTTTAAAGTTTAATTTATGAGAATAGTATTTTCACTGTTAGATATAAAGAAACATTTGTTAGCGGATTACAGTTGCTACAGATATATCTCCACAGAAACAGGAAACGCATGATTAACAAAGACTTGGCACTCCAGCCCGCGGAATCTCTTTTTCGTCAGAAGTATATTTGGAAAGGACCATGACTGTATGGCCTTAAATTGCGTGAAAAGCTTATGTGGTGTTACAGTTTGTGAGTAACATAAAAATTCATTAAAAAATAAAAGAGCACAAGAATTTCTGCAACCATACAGATCACACAAGTGTAGCAGCTGACGATAAGCCAGTAGTTGTTTAATGGCGTCACTTAGTGAGATCGCATGCTACATTGCACCAGGAATGTGATGACGATAGTGTTGGGTAGCGGACGCTTCCAACCACGACCTCGAGTCAAACTAAATGTTGAAATTGACTGGAAGAGGTATTCAGTCATCAGTGTTTGGCATTATTTACCTGTGTAGAGACGATTTCAAAACTTCAATATTTGCTGAAGTTATGATTTTGGTCTGATCTCGAAATGTTTAATTTATTTCATCAACCCCATCTTATATAAAGTCGTTACCATAGCAATGTTCACTTTTATTCGAGTAATTCGACGGTGATGTAGAGAGTGAGGTGTCTAATCTCCAAGTGTATTTGTCCGTCAATTGTGTCCTAATTATGCCAGCCTCAACATCTTTGTTAAGTATGACCGAATAAGCTGTTGTATCAGAAGACAACCTCATGTGACGACAACTGGCTTTATCTAAAAGTATCGCTAAGCCTTTCCAATAATCTCTGAGACGATATCTCTAAGACGAATATCTATGAGCACCGAGTCAGGTTCACCCACAAGCACCGTAATGTTTAACATGGCAATCTGTTTTATCAATTGTTGTTGTTCTTGTTGTTTTTGTGGTCATCAGTCCAGAGACTGGTTTGATGCAGCTCTCCATGTTAAACTTCCTGTGGAAGACTCTTCATCTCCTAATAACTACTGTAACCCACATCCTTCTGAATCCGTTTAGTGTATTCATCTCTTGGTCTCCCCCTACGATTTCTACCCTCCACGCTTCCATCCAGTACTAAATTGGTGATCCCTTGATGCCTCAGAATGTGTCCTACCAACCGATCCCTTCTCTTAGTTAAAATGTGTCACAAATTCCTCTTTTCCTCAATTCCATTCACTATCTCCTCATTAAATACGTGATCTATCCACCTAATCTTCAGCATTCTTCTGTAGCACCACATTTCGAAATCTTCTATTCTCTTCTTGTCTAAAATAGATATCGTCCATGATTCACATCCATACACGGCTGCACTCCATACAAATACTTTCAGGTAACACTTCCTGACACTTAAATCTATACTCGATGTTACCAAATTTCTCTTGTTCAGAAACGCTTCCCTTGCCATAGCTAGTCTACATTTTATATCCTCCCCACTTCGATCATCATCTGTTAGTGTGCTCCCCAAAAAGAAAAACTCATCTACTACCTTATGTGGCTCATTTCCTAATTTGATTCCCTCAGCATCACCTGATTTATTCCGACTACATTCCATTATCCTCGTTTTACTTTTGTTGATGTTCATTTTATACCTCCTTCCAAGATACTGTTCATTCCGTTCAGCTGCTCTTCCAGGTCCTTTGACGTCTCTGAGGGAATTAGAATGTCGTCCGCAATCGTGAAAGTTTTTATTTCTCCTCCATGGATTTGAATTCCTACTCCAAATTTTTCTTTCATGCATCTCGACTCCTATAACTACGATCTGCTTTCTGTAAAACTGTAAATAGCCCTTCGCTCCCTGTATTTTATCCCTGTCAACTTCATAATTTGAAAGAGAGTATACCAGTCAACATTATCAAAATCTTTCTCTAAGTCTACAAATACTAGAGACGTAGTTCCACTTTTCCTTTACGTATATTCTAAGATAAGTCGGAGGGTCAGTATTGCTTCGCGTGTTCCAACATTTCTACGGAATCTAAACTGATTTTCTCCGACGTCGAATTCCTCCAGTGTTTCCATTCGTCTGTAAAGAATTCGCGTTAGTATTTGGCAACCGTAACTTATTAAACTGACAGTTCGGCAAATTTCACACTTGTCAGTACCTGTCTTCTTTGTGATTGTAATTATTATATTCTCCTTGAAATCTGACGCTATTTTGCCTGTCTTATACATCTTGCTCATCAAATAGAGAATTTTGTCATGGCTTTCTCGCCCAAGGTTATCAGTAGTTCTAATGGAATGTTGTCTACCCCCAGGGTCTTGTTTCGACTTAGGTCTTTTAGTACTCTGTCTAAGTCTTCACACAGTATCTTATCTGATTTCATCTTCATCTATGTTTTGACAATTACATTTCGATAAATTTCATGTGAATGTTGTAATAGCATGGAGGCGTCGACTGTGTGAAACAAACATGAAAGGAACTATGACCAAAATGTGGCCACTTCTAGGTGCTACAATGTCCATGGATGACCTAGGGTACTCTCTTCTTGTTGTTGTATGAGAACAGACAAAATTATTCATCAGGCGCTTTTGACTTTTGTTGAGAAAGCATCACCAATAGTTATATCGCAAGCATTAAGAGTAGATGATACTTTCCGCGCGTTTGCTTTCTGTTGAATGAATGACATTTTAGATTAAGAATCACATAATCGAGATGATAGTAGTCAGAACTTCTTGTTCCTGGTGTCACGTTCTCATTGCAACTGCTCCATCTTTCATTTTATCAGAAGCTGAAATAAAAACTAAACTGCACCAACTTCCTTGATTAATTTTCATCGTTGCGTTTCAGTACCATTTTTCGGTCATCGCAATAGATTTCTTTGCATGATTTTGGTTTCTGATGTGAAAGTTTATGTTATTTAAAGATTGTGAAATTTATTTGTATATGTTCGCCTTTTGTAATATCTGTTATGTCGCCTATTCATTTGTGTATTATGTGATGCAGCTGGTGATAAGGAAAGCATACATTCGCATAACTGATTTCCGGCATATAATATTGAAATGAATGTTATTTACTCATAATGTAAATAGAATCCTGTGAGGCTGAAAAAGCGAATTGCATCCGGTGAATGAGTTTATAGGTTTGCAGTTCGCTTAACGCAGAAAAACAAAAACAACTACAAAAGCAACTGAAGAGGAGAGCAACACACATAATTTCCACTGCTCTTGATTTATAATGTGCGAGTCGCAGCCAGTGCATCTGGATATTATTCGTAACTATGTTGTAGGCCTAAATCATAGGTGCAGAGGTGCAAACTATTCTCATTGAATAGACATTTCTGCTTCCAGTCAACGTGGTCGCAGCCGGTGTTGCTATAACATTTAAGCATGGGCACAAGAAACACGTAGGATGAGCAAATGTATTCTTCCTGCCGCTAGTCTAAAGGAGAGTCGCATTTGTGTCTTAGCGTGCCAGTTTGTGACAAATTGGGATACTCTGGTTTATTAAAGGAATATTCTTTTGATGACGTTATTGGGATACGTTGAAATTCATTTGCATTAGTACAGAGCATACAAAGTACTGTTATTTCGTTATTTTATGAACAGAACAAATAAATATAAGAGAGAAAAGAAAATCAGCAGCAATATAGTCTCCAAATTATCTAAAATAGTATTACAGTGCTCGGATTGTTGGCCGACTTCAAGCCTGTAGACAATATTTAAGTAAACTTCTTCTCCTTGCGCATAATCATGCATCAGAGACAGGAGTTTGGCATAACGATATGGCGTGGGATCTCGTGAACTCTGCCATATACTATACCTGAGAATAGGTGGGTATTGGTACGCTATGCTGTATAATGGTATATTAAGACTCCAAGGAGGCTAGAATGGCGTTAAATTATACACGAACTACGCTTTCTTGTGTGCGTAGTACCAGTATGCATCGAAAGTATGCAGTGAATAGACCGGTATGGAACAGTATTTGCGTTGGGTAAGTTCGACAGGCAGTGGAATATGATACAATACAACTTTAGGATAATAATTGTGTGTAAACAATGGGATGAGTTTGAAAGATTTACTGAAGATTTTGCGGCACCTATGATGCCGTTCATGATCTTTATTTTGCATTTGTAAAGGGAAGTGTCACTGCAGAACTTACTAGAAAATTCAGTGTATTGACGTACCGCAAATGCGAACCAATGTCCACACTCGGCAAACGCGTTAGTCCTCCACTTCTGAGGTGTCACTGACGTTATAAACTGTCCTCTCATCTTTGAGGAGTAAACGATACCCCACAGCAGTGACAGTAACTGTTTGTAATAAGTATTTTTATCTACGCACAAGTTATTTCTGAAGGCATGAAGTGTGGAACCGTAAAGTGTGGAGCCTTATAGCAGTTTTTGAAATTTACTCTTGTGCCAATGTGAGCGTCATATATCAAAATATATCAAATTTTGAAACCAAGAAATTTATTTAACTAACATCCACTATTTAAAATCCTCATGTTAAGTGAAAAACACTGCCGCAGTTGTATGTTTACTTTGTATAAAACACGCGACCGATTTCGTGACGTTAGTTACATCATCTGGCGAAGCCAACTACAACATGATACTCGAGTACAATTGGTATTAAACTTTCCCCGCGATTCCTAGAACGGTCTGCAGTCAGCCTAGGCACTGTCTTGTACTCCAGTAGTCGGATCCACTGGAAGATCGTTCCGGCTACTGGCTCCCCTTGGAAATTTGTGGTAAGGTCTTATAGGGCCAAGCTGCTGTGGTCATCGGTCCCTAAGCCTACACACTACTTAAGATAACTTACGCTAAGGACGACACAAACAACCACGCCCAAGGGAGGACTCGAACCTCCGACGGGGGGAGCCGCGCGGACCGTGACAACATGCCCCTGATAGCGCTGCTACCACGTGTGGCACTGGTGCCCCTTTCGCATTAGTTTACAGTGGGCTGCGCAATGACTTTTAGAACTGAGTGAAATTCTAAGGATCGGAAAAAAGTTTAACACCAGTTGCACCCCACTATCGTGTAGTAATTGACTTCACCTAATGATGTAACTTTGCAAAACCGATCGTGCTTTTCAAATGAAATAACTATACAGCTGCAACTGCGATTCTCACTCAACCAAAAGTACAAACAGTATTTCTACTTCTTATACACTAGATTTTTTTGCAGTTATGTCAGTATATTCGAAATAAAACATACTGCAGTTTGATGGCAGAGTTGTCCGCAATGTAGCTGCATTAACTGCTATCGCAAAATTTTTAGGTAACGGTGGGTACAATAAACGAACTATCATCAACTGACACTTTCAGAAGCTAACCACTAATGGTTCACTTCTCCAAGCACCATATTAGCTGCTAAGATCACAATAATATTTCAGAAGTTTTCTGCAATGGTTCATGTGGTGTGCGTACTGTAAGGCCTTCGGTGCACACACAATCAGATATTTTGACTTGTCGCTCTAACGAAGTAGGTGAGTGACAGCAATATGTCTCTTGGTCTTATCGTGGCGTGTTTATCTTCTGCCGTTAGGTCAGACGATAGAAATGCCACTTGCACGCTTAGAGTAGCAGATTGACGGTGACGAACTTTAGACAGAACTTGATTAATTTTCACACACATTTATTAAAATAATAACAATCATAAACCTTACTTAACTTGATTCTGGATGCTATTTACAATTGACAAGCTGAAGTTCCTTTGGTCTTGGTACGTTAATCTTATTCTCACATATCTCTGATACTTGACAAAGTGTCTATACATTTCTCTTCATGGCTATGTACAGGAATATGATAATCTTATTAGGCGCAGACTAAAACCTGACTATAGACTGGTACAGACAAATGCAGACTCATGCAGACTAATGTAGACTGATGCAGACTGGTGCAGAAAAATGCAGACTGGTTAATCACAGGTCTGTACACTCGTTATAGTACCTCACACGATCAGGTATCACTGCGCGAGTGTGATCCGCGAGGAGAAAAGGTTCTACGTTAGCAGCAATCTCATTGGCCGCGTTACATATTAATACGCGGATCGGCGGAAACAGAAATTGGTCCGTCTCTAAGACAGCGCCATCTCGTAGTGCGGAGACGGACGAGCGCTGCGCCTGCGCTGTTGTGCTTAGCGGGCCGCGCTCTAGTGGGAAAGTTGTGTATGCGCTGACTATGCAGAACTATGTACACAACAATTCACTTCACCAAACAGCATTATAGACACTGATATAGTAGTGCGTCATGTTCTACACTAGAAAAATATAACTAATAATGTGGATTCTCCAACATGGCTTTTCATTCCTTTTAATTTTAGGCCTGCTTGAGATTATATTCCAACAACATTTCCCCTTGCCAACATGATAAACGTTGTCGGAATAGCGACTGAGGTAGAATGGCCACAAATATTAATAGTATTAGGAATCACTGTCAATAATTTCCATTGCACACATACAGCAGGAAAGAGGGACATAGGGGTGGTGGCAAGATGAGGGACGGTTGCGGCGTGGATACGGGCGTGGGTGAGAATAGGAGCGTGATTTATGAGAGTGGTGACGTATGAGGTCATGCCTTTACCCGATGTGTAGACAACTCGAATGTCAAAGGTCAAATCTGATCTAGAGTACTTGTTGCTCACTCTCCATGATCCGCAATCGCCACTGCATTCCGACCCACACACAATTTAGTTCAGTCCTTACTTTCGGTGTGTACCGTACAATTCTGAGATATGTACCTCGTGTAAGATTCCTCCCAATCAGATACTAGCCTAATCGTATGTTCCTTAAAAACTCCTTACATACTACCTCTCAGGCGAAGTTAAGTGGCGTGTATCTTGATCGGCAGGTTTTATTTAGAAATGTCAATGACGCAGTTACATACTTTTACTGTGGCAAAACCCGCACTCGGCATACCGACAATGCACTGTGCTAACATTTCACCGTAAAAAATAACAACAACTGAGAAGGTTTACAATCCCTTAGCCTCACAACCACAACATAGTAATTCTTCTCAAGACATCGTCTCTCTACAGCTTAGAGACTATTGCTGCTACGCAACAGCTTATGACGTTTGTGTGGCAACAATAACACCACCAGCAGCTTGTGTTGTTTTATTCAATTGGAGTATGATTCGGTGATATAATTGACCATTTTCAGGCTCCTAGATAGATGCAGCAGACATAGCATTACTACCCTATTTTTTCACTGAATTATGATTAGCCAGTTTACACTATATATGTTCATGTGAATACGCTAGTAATAAGACTGTGAAAGAGGACAGCTTCTAATAATACCCCAATGTTACATTTGGTAATAGCTGCTAAAAACCAAATAACCTGCTGTACTACTGATCAAGTGCAAGTTTGTGAAAGGTGTGTAAAGGTTTACTTCATATGATCTAAAATCCTACTAGGCTAAAATAACCTGATGGGAGAAAATACATTCATTTGAGGTCATACATATAAAACAGATAAAATGCTATAGTGTATAATGTTCAGCTGCAATGGGTGGGATATAAACTTATAATCAGCTAGTACTGTAAAACTACTTAACATTGAGTCGTATGGTGAAGGTCTTTTCCTGCAAGGTAGAAAAAATATTTCTGATGCAATATATAGGCGGTGATCAAAAGTCTCCATTTAGAGGCACTGATAGTAACAAGACAAAAGCGTCAAATTTTAGCCTTCCCTAAATTATTCAGAGCAGACACACGCACCGAAAAATAACTGTGTCGCATATGCTACAATGTTTAACAACAGAAGACGAATAATAGCAGATGAGGCACTTGCATAGAGTAGGTTACAACCACACATTAAAAATAATATACAGCGAAAGTAGTAAAATTGAAACACACCGTAAATAGCCTATCCATGTGGGGCAGATATGTATAAAATTTAATACGTTAGACATGGCTAACTCTATGACATTCTGTGTACTACGTCCAACTTAACAAATATGCGTACCAGATCGGGACTCTTACACACGTGGCCTATCATAACAGTGGGGTGCGTTTAGTAACTAGACACCACAACACAAATTATACATAAGTCCTCAACGAGACACTAGTGGGCGTATTATCTTACGCGAATGGTAAGAAAAATGCTTTAAGTCTTAATCGGTCTTTACTGTGTTTCACCCAGTATTATTCTGCCCCATCTCTGTAACAGTAACTATGACCTAGTAAAGGCGTAAATAATCGAGTCAGTCTGGAGCAGACGCCTGTCTGGAACATATGAAGCATGTCACAACATAACACGTGGCAATAACAAATGGCAGCATGAACGTCACTGCAAACCGGCTCTATGCAGCCAGCACGTCATATGCGTAATACTCACAATGGATCGGACACATAAAGAAACCAAAATGTCTTCACCTCTTAAACATAAGGCACCTACGCTTTCTGAGGTGAACGTCACCATACCTATAACAAAAGCAGCAGAAACTACCAGCGTCCATGAAACTAAAACTGGAACAACACAGAAACATAATCAGGCTCTCAGACGTAGGTCGTACGCTAAGAAAGACACAGTACCTGCACATACCTTACGTTTGTGGTGCGTCTGGTTGCTGCACATCAACTGAGATAATAGTATGGAGTAAAGCTGCAAACGTGCCAGAACTAAGATCGTGCCATAGTCATACACTTTCATCGCAGGGTGTGCTAACATCTGTCGGAATCAAGTGGGAAATATGCACGTTGTATACAGCATATGTAGTGAAAGACGGTTGTAAGTAATTTTACGACTTTGGCCACAAACAGCCGCCTTCCTTTGATGTTCAGTCATAAAATTATTGGCCAGTTGTAGTCCAAAATATTCCTTTTGTAGCGTTAATTAAAAAGCTGGTAAAGAGACATTCCGCATGGACGTGCTTTATTAATATACTTTGAGACTGTTATTAGTAAACATGAGAACTTTTTTGCAATCCTCCGTTTTTACCACGCACCAACGCTCTCTCTTGATGCGTTATCTTGAGTTTGTAACCCAAGTTCCTCATCTCTGAGCGACTGTTGTTGCAACTTCTGACCGGTTGGCCGTCCGATTCGACTCCTCTACTCTATCTAAAAGCAGAGTTTGCGCGATTTTTTGTGCACATTCCCCACTAATGGTATGACCAGAAAAATCACAATGCTAAATTGCGCATTTTAAGGTTCTTGGATTTCTTTCAGAAAGGACAGAAGTAATGAATCAAGGAAGTAACATGAGGGCTTGAAGCTCCTTTGATGAGGGGCCTAGAAATAGAGCACGACGAGGACTAGGAAGTTACAGGCCATATCGTTCTCAAATGTACCTCCGGGGAACTTCGTTGAGGGTTGAGGAAAGCTCAGGAAACCATATTATGGATGAGTAGACAGGGAAGCGAATCCTTTTTTCCTCGAATGCGTTTCCTTTGTGCTATTAGTGGAGCTTTCTCTCTCGGCGCTGATTCATGAGGAGTCACGTTCAAAACATATGTCTGACTCTCCATTCTATATGTAGGTAACACGTCCCACATATTAGAGTTACCTTACTTCTGTCTGGGAGATCCATACCTCACATGGTTTTATCTGACATTTGACTGAGGTTCCACCAGCTTACTGACATCTTCTTTTCATTACAGCCTCTGTATAGCTACTGGTAGCTCCTTTATGGATTGTATTTCTCCCAGAAACTCTTCATCATTTCTCTCCTGTCCCCTCGCTCATTTTCCGAGATCTTTCTTAGTCGTTTTCCTGCCTGCTCTACTGGTGAGGCTCTATACATTTCTTGTATCTTTCTCCGTCCTTTAACGGCGGTGTTTTTGTCGGTGTATACTTGATTCTGCACCTCGCTTTCCCTTTCCCTCTAATCTTCAGTTCGACAACCCGTATCTGCCACTCCTCTTGCTCTCACCGTTGTGCTTCTCCAGTTTTCTTTCCCTTCCACGTTAACCCCAGTTCAACAAGCCACTTGCTTCCGGTCTGTGCTCCGTTCTCCCCATTGTTTCCCACACCATTTTCGTTTGACATTCTATTCATATTCATGCTGGTAACATGCCCGCGACTGTACCCTTTCAAAAATGATTTCTTCTGATGATGTAGTCATTCTTCGGCACAGTTATTCTCGAGGTCTTTATATCTCTCACCACATCTTTCAGTACACAATATTTTCCCCAAGATCTTTCTTCCTCTTCTAGTCGTTCGGCACCATTATCTTCCTAGCGATATCGTCGCTGCCTCATACAGTAATGCATTCCGCACTATTATCTTGTAGTGTCTGATCTATGCTTCTGTAGATATAATCTTTTACTGTGTACATCTCTGGTCGCACATAAGGACCACCTTATCTTCTTCATTCTTTGTATCTTTGCCTAATTTCTCCTGTTTATTCATGTTATATACTCCCTCAAGTATTTCAGTTTCTCCACTTTTTACACAGTACTTTCTGGTATTTTCCATTTCCCAGTGGTACAAAATGTCTTCGTATTGTTGCAGGTGATGGTCAGTCGCATCAATTTGGCTAACTTTCTTAGTTTGTGGAGTTCTGTCTTTGTGCCTTCTTCTGTTACGCTATCACTATGTCATCCGCAAAGGCTAGGCAAGTAGCTTTATCACTATTGTACTCGTTTTTCTCAGCATGTATGTTTAGTATTCACTATTTCTGGTTTATTGCTTTCCTTTGTGTGATCACATTGTCCACATCCCTATTTGACATTGGTCTTGTTCTTCCGGTTGGGATCCTCTCAATCTTACCCTTGCATTTGTGTGTGTCAGAATTCCTATTAAGAGCTCTCACGTAGTTCCGTCTAGTTCTCCGTTCTTCAGGATTATTTCAAGAGTTCGTCTGTCGATGCCTCTCTGATATCCACAAAAGTTACTTACTGCCGACGGCCGCGGTGGTCTAGCGGATATAGGCGGGCAGTCCGGAGCCGCGCGACTGCTGCGGTCGCAGGTTCGAATCCTGACTCGGGCATGGATGTGTGTGATGTCCTTATGTTAGTTAGGTTTAAGTAGTTCTAAGTTCTAGGGGACTGATGACCTCAGATGTTAAGTCCCATAGTGCTCAGAGCCATTTGAACCATTTACTTTCTACCCGTCTTTTTTTTTTTTTTTTTTGTAGGGCCCTGTTGATAAGTTGATTCAGTGGAAGTATCTGTTATATGCATCCTCTTTTCTTCCTAAATCCAGCGTCATAGTCTCCCTCTTTCTATCCATTCGTCTACTGACGTGAAGAGTTTCCACAAGACTTTATAGCAACCTTTTGTACCGATTTTTGTTTATAGTTTTTTGCGTGTTTCTTGTTCTCTTTTCCGTTGTTCGTACTATGATCGTGTTCTTTTACTCTTCTGGTAAGACTATATCTGACATACAGTCTTCGTCATGCTATCTACCACCTTTTCGCCTTCCCACTTTATCATCTCTGTTCCTGTCCTGTCTCCTCCTGTCGCCTTATTAGTCTGTAGGTTACTTATGGCCTGGGTGGAACATACTGATATACAAAATAAACAGCTTTCATAATTCGTCATCACAAGTATGAATATCGGTAGCGTTGCGAACTGCAAGTCATAGAATATTTCTGGTAAGTACTGTGATGAGAATTGTACCTGATGTCTGTACCATTTGCATTGAAATTTATTGGTTAGTTTTAGTTATAGTGACTGTTTTGGAGGATACCAAATATTTATCTCATTGCTAATAGTTCAGCCTGTGTCACTATTCTTTTCGAGAAAGAATTTTTATTTAGTCCTCGTTCCCGAGTGGTTGCGCCAAACCTATGACACGAACACTTGCGCCCTCAATGTTCATATATGAATGGACCTCAAAAGAGTTGCACTTTTTAGACCTGTAATATTGTGCAACTAAATAGCTCACTGGGTTAGTGTGAGGGAATATAAATGTTAGTACTTCAGTACCCAGCTCTACCTAGAACTTTTTCTCACTTATAGCTTCGCCCATCTCTGCGTGTATGTCGAAAAGGCCAAACTGCACCATGGTTCGGAGTCCACATTACATCTAATGGAAATATCGAGGGAAGCCAGGGGAACACCACACCCAGTAAGACAATGGGTAGGAAAAAACTATGGTACTTAAATTAACCTACCAACTGATGACATATTGACACTGTTTACTAACGTTATCTCAAACGAAATATTAAAACTTCTAGGTTAACATGCACGTAGTGACGCCAGATTTGTTTTACAGGAGGAAGTGATGAGCAGAGTGGCAGTTAAGGGTAACATTTTACGTTATGTTAACGGCGAATGGCGTCGCTGACTGTCCTTCCTGTGTGCAGAGCCCGTGACGACGATCGTGGGCGAGCCGGACATGTACATCTACAAGGGCAGCACCATCAACCTGACGTGCATCGTCAAGCACAGTCCGGAGCCGCCACCAGCCATCGTCTGGACGCACAACACACAGGTGAGTGGGTGTCCCAGCGTGGACCAGGTCCCGCGCAATTCACAAAATGTAGTTCCCTGTAGATTGGACTTTCAAGCTGAATCCAAAAACGTAGGATCACAAAGTGCTTGAGATGTAAGTACATATTCTGCTGTCGACCTTACTGTCTCGCACGATTCGTGGAATAACACTCTCCCTTCAGTCGACACTCACAGATGGTATTACACAGTTAAGTAATCCGACGACCATTTGGCTCTCAACTTACCTTATACACTCAGACTGTTTACTAGGGTCACCAATCACATTTTACGTTCAGGATGGGCGTAATACAGGAGCTATTTTTCCTAGCTCGTATTCTACTTTGAATAATACCTTCCCTTCAGTCACTACTCAAACGCCGCGCTACACAGGCAATTACTCCTGCGACATTTTCGCTTTCGACTTACCTCATAAACTGTACTATATTAACGTCGCCAGCCTCACTTAACATTAATCTTGTTATACAAGAGATATATATATATTTTTTTAGCTGTGAACCTGAATGATTTCTTGTTTTTAAAATTAATTTACTATTCGACGCAGTCACGTTTGTTTCTAAGGATACGGCGGGTTTCGCCTGGTATCGATCATCATCAGCTCACAGAACACCCGAGGTGGTTCAGTGCCTCCGTTATGGAAAACCACGTTGTTACTTCGCAGAATGTAGAGACTATTAGCCGAGGTTGATTCATCTCACGTTAAGGTTTTTAGTCAGCAACTTAGTCGTTTATTAACATCGCCGCTAATTTATTATACGAAAGAGGTTTGGAAACTACCTGCGACTATAAGGGCTGACTGGTTCAGATGTCTGAACAAGCAGACATCTGGGAGAGTTTTTGGTTCATGTCGATAATATCCGGAAAACTATGCCACCATCACTCAACGACATTATTGAACGTGCTGCTGACAAAGACCGTAGGACATACGATGCTTCCGTTCTAATACTGTCTTTCGCTGCGTAGTGAACTCCACGATATCTTTATAATACTACCGTTTCACGTATTGTATAGTTAATCTTTTGTTCTTCCGATCTGCCATTTGTGAGCTACAGAAAACTAACGATATATCCATTAATATCGGTTTAGCTTTACGACAGATTCCATAAAGGACTTAAAGCCACCCAATATCTTATGAAGCAAACAGGAGGTGTGTGGCAACCTCCATACAAAGGGAAAAGGGGAAGACGCTGTGCAGAATGGAAAAATCAAGTGGAGAAGGAGATGCAACAAAGAAGTTGTGAATGGAAGTTTGTTCAAGGATTGAGAACCTTGGATAAAAGCTTTAGAGAAACGATCTAAAGAGCTCTGAACAACTAAGGAAAAAATTTAAAAAAGACCTGGTTTTGTGCACTTTGGAAAACCCATCAAAGTCGTTTTCCTATAATGAGATTAATATTATTGAGTCCAACTCCTCTGTTCTGGTCATAGTACAGACGTGTGGTCCAAAATGAAAAAGACACACACACACACACACACACACACACACACACACACACACACACACACACACACACACAACATACACTGCACATATATCTGATGGGACGTAGAAATGCACCTGTGAAGACTATTTACTACATAAATGACGTTCACATCTTCAACGGTGGGCTTTAGTTTGCCTCTATATTTGAAGTAACACCGAAGCTGAAAAACCTTGAAGATGAAGATGAAACCACATTTAGCAATCATGGCAGCTGAACCACCAAAACATACACTATTGATCCTTTAAGAATACCCGTTATCTCTGTCACGTGGGAGGTCACCTTGCACGGACTGTAGACGTGTGGTGTAGGACAGCAACCCATCAGCTCATAGCCCGTTTTTCGCGGTTCACTGATCGCCCATAAGTATCACACCCTCCTAACAGACCATCTTCAACGGATGTTAGGAGACGTTCCTCTTCAGATTAGGAGGAACCAGTGGTACCAACATGACGACTGCCCAGCCCATAGTGCACGAAGTACTACAGCGTGTGTTAACGATTTGTTCCCAAATCCTTGGACTGGACGCAGTGTTGACTTTCTTCTGTGGGGAAAGGACATACCAACTATACCCGATGATCCGCAATTACTGCAGCCTGCTCGGACATCTCCACTGAATTGCTAGCACGTCTACAGCAAGCGTTTTATACCAGACGGAAAGCATGTATTGCCGCTGCCGGTGGTCGTTTGGAACGCAATCTGTGATGGTCACTTGTCTCGTTACTGGTCAGAATCCACGTAACTAGTGTATTCGCTTGTGTTGATCTTTAGTGTGTGCTACCACAAGTATTGTACATGTGGGAACTTTCGAAAATACGATATCTTGTAAACGAGTTGTACTAGAATCCTGTTACAAATATCACTGAGTATCTAACTTGCACTATTTTAGTTGGTTAACTGTAACAGGCATTGATATATTTAAAAAGTATACGTTATCACAAAAAAATACAGTTTCTAACAGTTATTGAAGTATGTTGGTTGGCTAATAATACGAGACCCTGAGTAACAGTCCATTCCGTGAAAACCGCACACCATTAGCCCTTTCCATTTCTGCAATATTTGTAGTACAAGTTTTAGTTGTTTCACCTTGTATAATTGTAGCCTAGCCTTGCCCCATTTCCTACACCTGAATTCCACATTTCTCTCTAGAATACTTCCCCAAAAGCATAGTTGAAGAGCAAGACGATCGTCAATCTCCTTGTCTAACTCTTGTCCTGATTACAAAGGTATCAGACATCTCTTCTATGAACGTCACATCGGAAGTGGTGATGGTCAGGGTTGGTTGCATAATCGTTTTTTTTTCTCGTTATCTAAACAAAGCTCTGAAAAAATTATAAGTAGCATACTTCGATCAATTGTGTCGTGCGTCATATGTCTGTTTCACTATACCCATACATATTATAAAAATGTATGTAAGCGTGTTCCATGTGTCCGAAACTACTAATTCAATTTCAGCCGAACTTGGAACACGTATCCGTTACTGACTGGAAAGAATCATTGTGGGCAGGAGAACGCCGAACCTATAAAAGGGGTGAGGATATGGGGTGAAAGAGAAGCGTAGTGCACGACACGTAACTAGACACAATAAATTCAAGCAGTATTTCAGAATGAGAGCACTTACCGACTTGCAGCCAACTTCACACATAATTTCAATCCTTTACGAGACTTTTTCTCGCTGAGACCCCGATAAAAATGATGAAAGGACAAAAGTTGATTTGATTACTGCGTTTTCGCTGTTCGTGCAGTAATAGCGCCGCTTCAGGCATCTTTTAGTTTATTGTTTCTTTATACTAACTCCGTTTCCAACATACTTTGCAGACAGT
Source organism: Schistocerca piceifrons (assembly GCF_021461385.2). NCBI lineage: Eukaryota > Metazoa > Arthropoda > Insecta > Orthoptera > Acrididae > Schistocerca > Schistocerca piceifrons. The sequence continues at coordinate 780,329,032 of NC_060141.1, forward strand.
ATTCGCATGTACCACTGAATGCTCTGGCAAAAATATTATAAGACAGTTTAGGAGATAGGACGTCATAAACACTGAGATGTGTGAAAAACTGCATCACGCAAGACGTTTTACTTTATTGTATGTTACTACTAATTCGGTTCGCAACACGCAGCCCAGACAGAATCCACATATACCACTGGCTATATCTGTAAAAATATACCATTGTACAACATAATGCCAGAGTGATATGACATCTTATAAAATATATGTGTGAAGCGAAACTGCAGGGGGAATTGCATTAGAGATACAGGTGAAATACCTGTACACGTGTACAAACATGTGTGAAATAAAGTGTGCATGAAATATGTGTGACACGTGTGTACGGTGGCAGAGCTAGGGGTAAAAACATCCTCCAAACCCCTTCTCCGATTTCAGCCGAACTTCGTACACATACTACTTACTATTTGGAATAAAATACTGTAGAGGTAAGAACCAGCAACATCCAGATCAGGTGATGGAAATATCGTGGAGAGAGAATGGGGGAGTAGGTGAACAGAGGCAAAGGGGATACGAGAAGATGGACACTACTAGCTGGGAGGAGTAGGTGGACAGAGATGGGGGGTGGGGGAAATCGACGGAAAGCGACTAGGAGCAGATAGACAGGGAGAGGGGCAGGAATAGGTAGACAGAGAATAGGGGAGGAGATGCAGGGGTGAGGAAGAGTTAGTGTGCCGAAGGAGACGACTGGCGGGGGGTGGGGGGGGGGAGGGGGGGAGAAACGGGATACGTACAGATGGGTAAGGACCACATCGACAGTGTTAGAGGAAGATGGACCAAAGAAGAGGAGGAAATGGCGAAAGACGAGGTGAGGGCAGAAGGACAGAGAGGGGGCAGGAGGACGTGGACAGATAATGGAGGGAGAGGGAGGTGGTGATGTTCAGGGCGGAGGTGAGTAAGAGATGGACAAATAGGGGGGAGAAGAACGTGAACTAGGGACGGAGGAGGAGAGGGATTAGCCTACTATAGATAAATAAATACTCAGACAACGTAGCGTTTCTCAATAGTAAATTATGTCATTTTCAGTCGAATCTTCTCCATCACACGCAATATTGTCCCTCTCGTCCAAGAAACTATCTCCAGAGCTTTCTTTCAAATACGTCGAACTTTATTTTATCCAGCACCTTATATGAGCACAAGACTAGCATATATGCGTATATATGCGTTTTTGAGCACAATTCTAGTTTCCCAGCTGCTTGGATTTTACTTTTTTTTTAACCCACGGTTTTTGGCGGGCAATTTTCGTTGTTAGTTGTCAGAGCTGACGTAGTCCTTACAGCCTACATCTCACCAAAAGTAAGTGGAACTATCCACATGAGACTAACGTGAACCACTTACTGTGAACCTGGATTCATTAAGATAATCGTCTTTGGTTTCCATTCATTTATTTGTCGGTTAGACATTCTAGCAGTTCTTTCAAGTCTTGCTAAGGCTTCTTTCGTACCTCTTGCCGTTCTTGGAATTATATCTATACCATTTGCGTATTTCTGCACCTAAACTGACAGCTACAGGATAAGCCCTCTTGTACTGATACCTGCTTCTTTTATTACAGTTTCAAAGGCTATATTAAGCCAAAGGCAGGGAAATGAATCTCCCTTCCTTTCGCCGATTTTGTGTTCACAGCACCTGATAACGTATTTTGTAACTTTAATTGAATCCTGTTATTTTATATCGCATATTTCACTAAGGCGTCAGTTTATTATGAATCTGTAATTGTTCCATTCTTATACATAGATCTCTTCTGCCAGTACCGTCATAGGCTGATCCCATGTCTATGAAGACTTGGTGTGTATCATTCATAAATTACTTACACATGTTAGTATTTACCGAATCGTGAAGATACGATCACCATTAAATCTTGCTTGACGAAATAGACATACATAATCACCAACAGCATTTACAATATAAAGCTCAGGGCTACTAGAGGGGACGTTGAAGAATATGTCGTATGCAGTAGGTACAGGCCAATTCTCCTACAGTTAGTGCACACCGTGTGTCACCTTCCCCATGTATTGGGTTTACGATACATTCCGTTCGTCAGGGATACTTTCATTTAGCAGTACCTTAATTTCAAGATTACACTGTAATGATATTCTGTCTTCCTGGACGTACAGATTGTGATTTCAATGGACTCGGCCACTTGCGGTCGGCCGAAGGCGTCTCTAAAGGCGATTCGTGCATTCATTTCACTGCGGATTACTGACGGTGTTTCTGCAGATATGAATGCATCCCGTGATGTTGCTGGCTGTCTGAGAGCGTGGCGAAACTATCTGAGAAGGAGAATTAACAATGAATGTGAACGCTTTGCCAGATATTGACATGACGTCAAGGGGTAAGTGCGAAGTGATGTTCGTTGTCAGCGATCTGGTGTGGCTACGTAATGGGGAACAGCCCATTGATCTGTCGAGGCCTTCGGTCCGTGACTCGCTTCCAACTTCCGCTCATTCCTTATTCATGTGCTGACCGTGCGCTCCGTCTGGTTTTCAACGGCCCCGAGAGCACAGGGTACAAACAGACTTTTCCACCTCGGTGACGAAATAATGTACCATGATCGAAAAGTTGCCAGAGTGCAGAGAAAATAAAATATACGACCCATTCCTAAGCTGCAGAAGGAAACTGATACTCTGTACACAGTTACGCAATTAGGTCTCCATATGTGATCTGTAAAATTACTGAATCAGTCTTCATATCCACTATATTAGCAACGTTATGGCGATTGATCCAGAAGTAGGCCTCTTAATTTTCGGATTCTTGTGGTGAATAGGCGTCTTACAACCCCTCCAGTGTGGTGTGCAACAAGTGTGTAGCCTAGAGTCCCCAAGTTTCTTCGTTCTGTCTCAGAAGTGACCATTCACCTGCGAGAAATGTTCCAGTTTTATACAAAATTCAATAACATTTATTAGGAAATTAGCAGAATATTGTAATTAACTATAGCTATCGGTGAAAGTCATTCACTTCAAACAAATATATCAGGTTTTTCGCCGACAATTGTTTTCAGTAATAGTGGGGGCATGGAACAAAGTAATGATGAAAACCCGCAAGTGATGAAACGTATCTAAACTTCATGTTCGGTAGACCAGCCGAAGAAAAGTTTTACTGCAAACCTGCTAACATTGTGTAAGTCCCTACGAAAGTTGAAACAGAGTCAAAGTTCTTCGATGATGATTGTCAAATTAAGTTGGAATTTGCCACTGGATATCACTCGGCTCAACAAGCCTCGACTGTGGCCGAAAAACTGGAAGTATGACGTAACCACCACCGAAATTTTTAACTACCCCCACTTGCTGGTTGCCTAAATTTTCTGGTTATCGTCATAGTGCCAACAATGCTAGATGCTGTTTTCACTGTCAGAAAATAAATGTATGGTGTGACCAAACATCATACAGAGTGTCAGAGAAACTACAGCGTCACTCGTAACTAGCAAGCCAAGACTTTCTCAGCACTTCCGGAATAAAATAGTCTCCCAGAACGCCCGGAACAATAGTCTACCAGCACTGTCCGAACTAGAGCCTCCCTGGCCTGCTGGGACAAGGCTTCCCCTGCACTTCCTGGACAACAGTTCACCTGCACTCCCTGGAAAGGCGCCACTGTACTACCTGGACAAGGATCCCCCTACAGTGGACAAACGTCTCACAGCAGTGCTAGGACGAGAGTCTCCAAGTACTGATGGGTGCCACAATGAGCTAGAATGAGCGTCCTCTACAGTGCCAAAATAAGAGTCTCCCACTCTGAGTACTCGTGAATCTCCCCAGTCACCTGGATCAAGAGTACCGGCACACGTTGGATTGAGCGTCCCCCACTCCATCAGACTGACAGACCCTCCACGTGGTTGGGTAGAGAATAGCCCCATACTGTCGGGAAGATAGCCTCACACACCGTCAGCATGAGAGATTTCCCCCCCCCTCCCCACCCCGCCACAGGAATACTTCCCTTCCTCTCCCTCAAGTGCACGAGTAAGAGTCCCCAGCACAGCGGAAACGAGATTTACCCCATGCTACTGCAACGACCTTCCCTCCACACTGACGGAACGACACACTGACCGATATTAAACTCTCCCACCTCCCTTAAGCTGACGAACGAGAAATCCCGTCACTGACTGTCTAGTTCTATATTCTCAACTACTGTACATACCATTAAACAGGGTGGTCAAAACAGTCTGAACGCTTGTAAGGATGTTGCAGGGTAGGTTGTGCTATGGTTATAAAGAGAAAAAATTCGATACGTTACGCCGTTTCCGATTAATTAGAATTGAAGTTAACCAATCAGGTATTTGTGCGCGCAAACCCAAGCAGGCTGCAGAGGTACTGTTGCCAAACGAGTTCTTCATTTGGTAAGCTGAAACTGCCAACGCCCCCCCCCCCCTAGCAAAAAAAGAAAAAATACCACATGAAATCTTTGGATGGTAGCGAGTTCGATCCTTGCTACCATCTAATTTCCAATTTTTGTATCGCTCTCTCTTCCAGTTTGAAGAAACCAGATGAATAACACGTTTGGCAACACCGTCTCTGACAGGCTGCTTGAATCTGCCAGCGCAACGACCTGAGTGGCTACCCTGAACCCTAATTACATCAGAAAAGGTCCAAATCATCGATTTTTGATTTATGAGGTCAACCTACTCTGCAACATTCTCACACGCTTTATATATATATATATATATATATATATATATATATATATATATATATATATATATATATATATATATATATATATATATGAAAAATTTATGTTTTGTGGGTGTCCCGATGCTTTTGATCACATACTGCACAATGAAAAGATTATAGAACCTAATGCCGAATCCTGGCGGACGCCTAGTTCTGCCTGCCAGCTTTGTCATTTGGCCGATGTATTGCTTGCCACAATTGTAACTGATGATATAGAATCCAGGTGTGTGTAGCCCTAATTTCTCTTTCATTGAGCCGAGCAGATTTTTAATTTTAGCCGATGCGCGGTAAATGGTTTTGATGTTGTTTTTCTCAAAAATCCTGCCGGTCTTGTCCGTGGGGGGTCCAGTGTAAGGAAGGAACACCAGATGGTTTGTGTCTTCATAGGGGTCGTCTTCTGTCTTCTTCTTGTTCCAACGGAGAGCGTGTCTTATTTGTGTCTTCGAGTAGCCGCTGCGGTGAAAGATTTCCCGAAGACGCTGCAAATCAGTGGGTAGGGCCTTCAGGTGGATACGAGTGTGTCTCATGCTCTGTGCATCAAATTGATGAGCACGGATTTCCGTTGTGGTGAGTGATGGCAGCTACTGGCGTTTAGGTACAGGTGCGTGTTCGACTTCCTTCTGTAGACATAATATCCCAGCGTGCTATTAGTTTTCTTCTTTATAAGAATATCGAGGAAAAATTAGCAACTGTTTCCTTTTACTTCCATGGTAAAATTTATACTGTCGTGTATGCTGATAAGGGGGTCACGAAATTCTCCCATGTGTCGTCAGTATGTCGAAAGAACGCCTCTGGATTTAGGGATTCTTTTTTCAAGAGCCGTTTCCTCTATATGCCTGGCGCTAGGGGCATGCCGAAGCGACTCCGTCTATAAACAGTGTTGCACGATTTTCCGTAATATTTAGTTCGCATTGTAACAAAACGCTATAATAGCAGAACTGTGGCGATAAATCGCATAACCCCATTCGTGTTTTATCCAGTGCGTCGTTACACACCCACGTTTCGGGAAGACAGGTGTCGGCTCCGGCGACAATACGTTATTGTTACTACCGTAATTGTGGTATACTAAACGTTCTGGTACAGTGTATAGTTGACATAGTACTCCCGCACGGAGATTATGCAGCAACGTACTTTATTTAATATAAACTCTCTCTGCAGTGTGTCAAGGAATCGTAATTTATTCGCTGGACGGAGACGTTAAGCTTGATATCTCCCTTCTCGACGTTCTGGAGGAATAATCACCTTTTCGTTTCCTTCATTCCAGTCACATCCATAGCAATTCAGACTCACCACATGTAGCAACTGCAGCCCTCTGGATGTTACACAGCCCTTTGGATGTTACACATAACATAAAGGCAACGTAAAATGATTTTCACCTGGAATTTTCTCCAGATAGAATAAATGACGCCTTAGTCGCCATATTGAATTGTCGTTGTGTTTAGGTAATCTACTGCTTGAGAATGTCATAAACATGGCGCTAAAGTCGACGATAAATTAAATTTTTATTTTTGACAAAAGCTCATATGACCAAAGAATCGGTGGTTTAACCCTAGAGATCCGTAAAATGAATTGTATATCAGAAGGGAATCTAACCTTGGTGAGACCCTGTGGAGTCTGAATGTGAGGAAAACAAATGGAGTGCACAGACAACATGATTGTTAGCGCACTGCACGTAGAAGAAAAGGGTCCTGGGTCGGTTCCCAGTCTGAAAAAATGTCTTGAATCATCACAACTCTTTCAACAAAAACACAATAAGCTGAAAAATATCATTCGAAACTGCGTGTATTCATAATTGTATAACAATTACATTTAATTTCAATACCTACCACCAACTTTCTATATTTGATAAGCTTGCCCCAAACTTGATTTCTAGTCCACATTGGCGAATAATCTTTTTCTTATTGTATTCGATGCCGATTCCTTCAACGAAGCACATTTTCAGGAAAATATTACCTGCCATTGTCACCAACGTTGATAACGTCTCTGCTTCTTCCTCTGTTCTGACAATCGCTTTGTCTTCTCGTGTCATTTCCCTGGCCGTCATTTGTTTGTGTACTTCAGGGAACTGCATTGTCGATTAGAGGCCCTCATTTGTTATGCAGCTAAAATCATTCTGAACCACTACGATGTTAACCTTTAGTGTTGGTAACAGTTTCGATGATTACAGATCGTCAGCAGGGATATGGAGTTTTTCCATAGCAGTTTCTTTGTCGGTACACAGATGACATTACGACCTAGAACGTATAACATCAGTGACAGGAACTTGGAGACAGTGTTTAATACAAAGAGTGAAAACATTGTCAGCTATTACGCTCAGGCTGTTAATGTAATACGTGAAAGCGTGCCTGATTCGCCCAGTTGATAAAACGTAAGGCGCTACCATTGATGTATCTACCACTGTTAGAACGGCATGTAGTAAACGACCAACTAACGCCTGCATTGTCAGACATGAACTAGTCTGCACTATTTAACTGAAGCCGAAAGACATCAGTCAGAGACACCGACACAATAGCATACGTCAACACCACAAACAAAATGTTCGCTAACATTAGAAACTGACTTGAGAGACGATATGTTCCTTGTAGAAATATTCGCCGAAGAGCTAAAGAAACTTGCACACCTGCCTAATATCGTGTAGTCCTCCCCGCGAGCACGCAGAAGTGCAGCAATACAACGTGCCATGAACTCGACTAATGTCTGAAGTAGTGCTGGAGGAAACTGACACCATGAATCCTGCAGAGCTGTCCATAAATCCGTAAGAGTACGAGGGGATGGAGATCTCTTCTGAGCAGAACGTCGCATGGCATCCCAGGTATGGTCAATAAGGTTCATGTCAGGGGAGACTGGTAACCAGCTGAAGTATATAAACTCAGAATAGTGTTCCTCAAACCACTGTGTGGCAATTCTGGGTGTGTGGGGCGTCGTACTGTCCTGCTGAAATTACCTAAGTCTATCGGAATGCACAATGGAGCCGATGCTTACGTACGTGTCACCTGTCTGAGTCGTATCAAGGGCTCCCATATCATTCCACCTGCACACTCCCCACACCATTACAGAGCCTCCACCATCTTCAAGAGTCCCCTACTGACATGCAAAGTCCTTGAATCCATGATGTTGTCTCCAAATTCGTACACGCAGTTCCGCTCGTTACAATTTGAACCGAGGCTCGTCCGACCAGGTAACAAGTTCCCAGTAATCAGCAGTCCACTGTCGGTGCTGACGGGCTCAGGCGAGGTGTAGAGCTCTGCGTCGTGCAGTCGTCAGGGGTACACGAGTGGGCCTTCAGCTCCTAAAGCCCATTATCGAAGAAGTTTCGTTGAATGGTTCGAACGCTGACACTTGTTGAAGGGTCAGCATTGAAATCTGCAGCAATATGCAGAAGGTTGCACTTCTGTCACCATGAACGATTCTCTTCAGACCTCGTTGGTCCTATTCTTGCAGGATCTTCTTCCAGCCGCAGCGATGTCAGAGATTTGATGTTTTACCGGATTCCTAATATTCACGGTACACCGGTGAAATGGTCGTACGGGAAATTCCCCACTTCATGGCTAACGCGGAGATGCTGAGTCCCATCACTCGGGCCCCGACTGTAACACCACGTACAAACTCACGTAAGCCTTGATGACCCTGCCATTGTAGCAGCAATAACTGATCTAACAACTGCGCCACACACTTGTTGTCTTATATAGGCGTTGCCGACTGCAGCGCCGTATTCTCCCTGTTTATATATATGCGTATTTGAATGTGGATTCCTATACCAGTTTCTTTGGAGCTTCTGAGTGTGTGTAGTTAAAAGAAAAGTGTGATGCTGTAAATATTGTATATGACAATAGTACCCATATAAATGGTGGTACAATAATTTCCCAGTCAGAACTTGAAAAAGATAATGAAACATGTCACACGCAGAATACCCTGTCGTTTGAATGGCTAGGAAAAGTATATATGCTACTTTTAGGTGATACAACGCTGGAATAACGAGTGAGGAAACTGAAAAGTGCAGTTACACTCGGTGTGGTAAGAGGCGGTAATGTCTGACTGGAGGGGTGTAGAGTAACCAATGCTGACAGCAATGAAGGCTTAATTCAGCTCCGGTGCTCGCTTTGTAGTGGCTCAGCGAGGAAGAACGCACCTCACTCTGTTGGCTGCTTCTGGCGAAGACGAACGGGCGGCGGATTCCGCCGTGGCGAGAGGATGCAGCGTAGACAGCCCTGTGGAGGACCGGCAGCCTCTGTAGGCCACGGCCATGACGTCAGCACCGCGCTACAACTGGGTCGGCGGTGGCACTTTGCGCAGCCCCTCGGCCTTTCACACGTTAACCGCGGCGGCACGCTGGGACTGCTGGGTGCAGGAATCGGCTGTCGGCTGTCTGCCCTCTGGCTAGAATCGGTTGGTGGCTAGCGCTGAGGTACGAAGCCCTAAGGGGTACGTAGCGCAGGCAGCATCAAGTGCAAATGGCAGGTTAGTGGTGTTGTGGCGCTAATTCCCGTGAGGAACTCATTGCTGGTGGCGACAGCTGCGTGTCTGTTGCTGGTGATGCCCAGTAGTATCACTGTCTGGCGTGGCCCAGGCGTCGTAGTGGCTCTGCTGGGCGCTAGTAAAGGAAAGCATCTCTGCTTCAAAATTCAATAGTATTTATATTGGTCAGAGGTCCGTTTGATTCACTGAAACCAGACACTTAGTGACATCACACATAACAAGGGACTTGCTCATATGTGGTGTCACTGATCCACCTGCAATGGTTATTACTGACAAGCGGTGCAGTTTTCCGCTCAGTGCAAGTAGCCGCATTTTGTAATCCCCTTATGTGCATGTTATTCTGACTCAAGCGTCGCTACACAGTGGCGACTAGCCTGTGGACCCTAATGCAGTAAGTCACAGTGTCTTTATCATTAACTTCTTACAACTTTTGCTGAAAGATTGGGTAACAACAGTACACAGCCCCACTCCGCAGAGACACAGCGCTTCAAGTCTTACTCGAACCTTGTTCTTTATTGAGATGACCTTTTCTCTTAACTTTTAAAACAAGTGTGTACTACTACATTCTTCAGTACTATCCAATTACTTTATTAATCTTCAACTAAATAAATCTACTTTTCATCCCTCGCTCCGGGAATCCAATCTATGAGAACTTAGATAATCCGTGGGTCAGGTATCAGTACGGCTTATCATTTCAGAGACGAAAAAGCTATATAGAGGATAATCAGAGTCACTATGGTGCTAGGAATAGCGACAATCAGGGTCGCGGTTTCCTGACATCTAACAACCCGATACTGTTCCACAGTTTGCGGCAACTGCTCTGAGCCGGCCGGAGTGGCCTAGCTGTCTAGGCGCTACAGTCTGGAACCACACGACCGCTACGGTCGCAGGTTCGAATCCTGCCTCGGGCATGGTTGTGTGTGATGTCCTTAGGTTAGTTAGGTTTAAGCAGCTCTAAGTTCTACGGGACTGATGGCCAGTGAAGTTAAGTCCCATAGTGCTCAAAGCCATTTGAACCTCTTGAACTCCTCTGAAGTGATCTGCACCTCTTGTGCAGCTATCATCTGACTTAATGAATGGTGTGCGTTGCATTACCAGGTGTCGTTTAGGATGATAGGGTTTTGTTTGGAAAACATCTCTTTATGTTCGTCTCGCCAATACAACTGTGGCTGTGTTACATTCAGCAGAGTAATACCTGAAACTATGGCCTCATGGTATGACACATAGTCGCTTTGATCAACAATCCAATTCCTTGGAATTACAAACGTCTTGCTCCGTTAAGATTTCCTTGCTCATAGAAACTAGCAACCGCTACTAAGCTGTTGTGTATTGAACACACCCAGTGCAAACCAGTTTTCTAAAAGTACTCCTTTGGATTCCTCACCAATTTCTGCCATGGACATCATTCTGCTACACCACTGAAAAGCTGCGTGTGCACGTGTTTCATACCATTGTGACTTAACGATTCGGACCTATGGTGATCACGCCACTGTGGTACTGCTGAAGCTCAACCTCATCCATCGCCGTGTTTCAGTCCCCATTTTCTGCTACTGGTAATACCACCTTCTCTCTTTCTTTCACAAACCTCCCAGCTGCCTTGAGCTTCACTGTGGAGATCTGCATCCTCCAACATTTAACCAATGTATCCTTGCTCACTGCTGGAATCCCCACTGATACGTAAAACTGTGTACCATGTGTTTTAATCCACACAGTTGTGCTTTGGCAAGTTCTGCGTGCTCGGCTCTGCTCCCAACTATACACAGATCAGCCACAACATTACGCTCACCAACCTAATAGCCGGTATGTCCACCTTTGGCACGGATAACAGCGGCAACGCGTCGTGGCATGGAAACAATGAGACCCAGGTAGCTCGCTGGAGGGTGCCGGCATCACATCTGCACGCGCAAATCACGGAATTCCCGTAAATTCCGGGGAGAATGGTGATAACCAGCACCACATTCAATCACATACCAGATGTGTTCAATCGGGTTCAAATCTTGTGAGTAGGGGAGTCAGCGCACCAATTAGAGATCGCCACCATGTTCCTCAAACCACTTCATTACACTCCTGGCCTTGTGGCATGGCCCATTATTTTGTCGAAACATGCCACTGCTGTCGGGAATCAAGAACGTCATGAAGGGTATACGTGGTCTGGAACCAATGTACCATACTCCTTGGCAGTCATGGTGCCTTGCACGAGCTCCACTGGATCCATGGATGCTCACGTGAATGACCCCAGGCCGTAATGATGCTTCTGCCAGTTTTTCTCATTCCTGCAGTGCAGCTGTCAAGGAGTTGTTTCCCTACAAGACGACAGATTCCCGCTCTCCCATCGGCATGAAGAAGAAGATATCGGGATTCATCAGATCTTGCAACGCTCTGCCACTGCGCCAACGTCCAGTGCCTATCGCACATGCCTATTCCCGTCGTAGTTGCAGATTCGTGGTGTTAACGCTGGCACATGCATGGGTCGTCGGCTGCGGGAGCTCTTCGTTCGAAGTGTTCCACGCACTGTGCGTTCAGACACACACGTACTCTGTCCAGCGTTAAAGTGTGATGTTAGTTCCGCCACAATCTTCCGACTGTCCTGTTTTACCAATCTGCCCAGCCTACGACATCAGACATCTGTAATGAGGGGTGGTCGCCGACCCCACGACGTCTAGACGTGGTTTCAGCTTTGTTTCGCCACTTGTTGAAGAAACTCACCACAGCACTCGCCGAACGCCCGACAAGTCGCGCAATTTCCGAAACGCTCCCGACGAACCTCTGGGCCATCACAATTAGTGCATTAACTGCGTCAAAATCCCGGCTTAGAGTCCTAGCTCAGTTCAGCTAGTAAGCTGTCGAAAGATGCACTTGTTATTCAGCACCCCGCTCTCCAGATTCGCAGTCTGCGTGGAGTGTCATTTCATAGCCTCCGTTAACCTCCTTGCGATTTCCGGTGTTTTGTTCAATTCGCTCACTTCGCTTGTGTCTGTTGTCGCGGATGTGGTCTTCAGCATTCCACATACGGCATCTACACCCTCCCCCCTTTTCAGCCTCCTGGACTCGTGCATCACCGATCCTATTACTTCATACATCTGCTCCCTCAATCATGCGTACGCCCGGAGCAATCACCTGTGTTCCTTCGACACATTTCTAAGCGAGCGCCTGTACTTCTGTTTGCAGGAGATCAACTACGACTCGCCGAGGGGCGGCGTGTCTGTGATCACAGAGAAAGGTGACGTCACGACCAGCTACCTGCTGATCCAGCGCGCCGACTCCCCGGACTCGGGGAAGTACACCTGCCATCCTTCCAACGCCAACCTCAAGACTGTTGTCGTTCATGTGCTCAACGGTAGGTCGACTCCCAACTTCGCAGTACCTTTCCGTGTATCACCTTGCATTATTTAACTTTAAGATAAAAATGCAAATGCCAAAAAGTAGCGCATCAAGAAAACGACACAAATATTTCTGATATGTAGCAAAGATAAAGTATACAACAAAGATAATTTGAACTCATAATCGTAAAGTGGATTATAATTAAAGTTCCGCATTTGTTACAGAGTAAGTGCCTTCAGTTCTAAAACAAATATTTTATGATTTGCTACACTAGGAGGATTATTTGGAAAATCTTTTATCACAGCGGCGTTTAGAAAGTAAATGCTCAGTACAGAAACTGCAGTATAATCAGTCACATGGAAAATAACATTTAGGTTATCAATATGCGATAAATATCTATGAGGAAATGTATCTCATTTAAGTCGACGTAAGTTTGGAAGATTGGTGTAACATTTTAAGAACTACACTGCCAAACCCATTTTGTTATAGGCTGTATAGCATATTAGTTTCGCATGAAGCAGGATAGAGTCATTTAGGCTACTTCTATGGTACATCCAAGGATACTAATCGAACACTCTGGTGTGAACACAAGGAAATATTCAACAGCCCAAACAGGGCTGACCCTACCATCAGTTACACGCACAAATTACATTAATACTAGGTGCATTACTAACATCGTAACAAAGCTGAGATTTTGGCAAAAAATTGCAGACTGACTTGAAAAATAGCGGATTCACTGATTTACTTTCTTTTCTTTTTGTATCAGTCAGGAGACAGTCATATGAGCATTTTAGAATTTCGTAACAGGTTTTGACCAGCAAGTGGCGGTCTTCAGACAAAAGACACATGCAGCAAGCGGTTTCCGTAGCGTTGTTAACAATACAGTTTTGACAGTGTTAAATGCTCAAGTGACTGTGCCCGGAAAAAATATAAAAACTGAAGTAAAGGTAATGTTTCTGAAGTGGGTCATTAAATAAATTTTCAGCCTTATATAATGAGAATATTTGTTGCGAGAGCTATTCTGAAAGGAAGACGTTTGCACAGCAGAGGATATCACGGCCGGTTGCATCAAAACAGTCGGAAGACTGACGACAAAATGTGTATCCTGGGAGCGCTAGTACTATATACGTTAGCACCATCAGGTTACCCCAGGTCGAGTACAGATTACCTTAGGTACTGCTCAAAGTAGTAAACGGAAGTACGTCGGTAAACAAGAACATTCAAATGTTTCCAACCCTGATGCCCATTTTCCAACTTTCCCAAACCTGGGATCCGCCTACTACCGCTCGACACAGACACAGGACAAACACGACAAACCACTCGTTCCTACACAGGGAACAAGGAATTTTTGGCTGAGAGGCAGGCATTATGTCTCGACGACCCGGGCCTATCAGCCATGGCAAATCATTTACAAATCTTTGCAACTGTTCAAGACCATCATCCCTGTAGGAAATGGCTTTCCCCATATCTACATTCAAGGAAAGTCCACGACAACATGAGACCAACTGCACAAGAGTGGTTCCAGCTGAATGGCCTTACTCCTCTGACCTAAGGTCACGGATCACTTCATAGACCATCAAATGCAGTAGTGGAACTGCTACCATGTAAATCATGTGCGAACACTCTGATGATACGACATTATTGTTGGGATCATTCCATTTTGTCTCATTCTAATTCGAACAATTCCCTCTGTTGATTCGTAGATACTGATAATATCTGAATAATTTTGACACGTTGAGGCTACAATTATATAACGAGGAATACACGCAGTATCAAGGCACGAACAAGCAGCACTGAGAATTCCAAAAACGTATGTCCTAAACTTACCCAATGCCAAGCAAGACGTACCCTACGGACCGTGGCTAACAGTAAGTTAGCTCACTACTATGAGAATGCGGTAGAAAATATACTTGCAGAGAACTTGTCAAACTGGATACTATCGTGTAAGACGCACAACATGTAAGCACTTTTTCAAGAACCTATGCGAAATGACTGTGCACACCACGTGACACACAATTACGAAGCGACCGAATAAAAGCTACAGTGACAGCGTTGGAGGTGATGAGTTTAAAGTCTCGCAGTCGCGTCCACAGATCCTGTGTGTGCAAACGACCGCAGCTCTTCATACTGCTATCGTTTTCTCTTTATGTGACAGCGAGTTAAAACGCCTTTGAAAATAAACAATCCCGATGCGTGTCAATTTTACGGCCACTGATGCGAAATGTCAGTAAAAAAGGGCGGAGTGCCGCAGATATTCACTTTGAATTGGGTGACATCTATTGACATTCGGTAGTGGAGGGAGCGCAAAATACGGCGTGATCCCACAGGTTTGGGAGCGCCCGTGCGAATGTTCTCCACGAGGGCCAATGGCAAGCAAAACAATGTGGCAGGAAATATTATGGAACAGATGAGTAAAAAGGTGGAACAAAATTTTTTCTTCACAAGTATTAAGTTTGATTAGGTATTTTTTTTTTTTAATCTTTGAAGGTGATTGTAACTTTGTAACTATGTACTGCATGGGTTGAAAAATATTAATAGTAGCTAAATAATGCCAAAAAACTCTTTGCGTATGCGTTATTCGACTGGCTGCATACGAAGTGAGATACATTAGTACTTCATCCCGTAAATGATGAAGCGTAAATTTATTTGTCTGTCTTGAAAATATAACTATTTCACGTTGAAGCAAACTCTAACTTCCTAACTCATACGTAGACAGTGGCACAAGAAGAAACTGACCTGAAGGTTTGTGTAACTGGATCACCAATTATCTTTTCACATCTGCTGCCGTCTAAGACCTTCCCTTATTTTCACCTAACTGTAGGCATCGAGGTAGCCACTTCAGCTATTGATATGTTTTCGTCGGAATATTTTGTGATTTGAATAATGAAAAACTGCAACAGTTACTTATTTTTTCATTATCAACACAACGTTTTTCAGCAATTTATTGTCATTTTGATGTGTATTTGTTTACATAAATATTTTTGCTAAAATTTATATATATGATTTTCTGCCTCTCTTGCACTGTAGCTGTCTTTTTTTTTTTTTTTTTTTTTTTTTTTTTTTTTTTTTTTTTTGAGGTCATAATGCAATCTTAAAATCAGACTAAATGATTCTTGGAATGATTTTTATGCAGTAATGTTAGAGACGGTGTTTTTAGTTGTCTACTTGTATTCAAACGTCACAAAAATATTCTCGAAACGCTCTGTACTGAGCGCGATATACTAAGTAACTGGTGCAGTTTTTCATAATTCAAATCGTGAATGATACAGCTGCATACTTTCCTAAAACATCGATTATGAATAATTTGTCCCTTTATATCCATAAAAGACATTCCCTAGGTGACATGACAGTCATTCCCCTGGATACCCATACAGTCAATCTTCATTTAGTTTAAGTGGTTTAAAATTAGATCTTCAATTCCAGAGTGTTGCCCGATGTATTTTATAGTATTCCAGCCTCTGCTACTGACCTGCAACATCAATAGCTCACTGACTATCTCTCAGCGTTAGAATGGTTTCGGAATTAAGACACCACCTCACACTGCCGTAAGTCAAATTCAGTAATACCCTCTGACAGTAATATCAGTATCAGACACATGGCAATCTTTGTGTTGAAAATAGTATTAAATTTACTAAGAGCACTCTTTTTCATAATCTCTATTGTACACGGTCCAGTATCATTAATATGACCACTGACAATATTCGGCATCAACGTGATATTCCCATCCACAGACTGCAGGTGGCAGCCCTAACGGTTGAGAATACACAGGCTGGTCCACTGAAAGTGACCGGGCCAAATATCTCCCGAAATAAGCGTCAAACTAAATTACTACAAAGAACGAAACTTGTCTAGCTTGAAGGGGGAAACCAGATGGCGCTATGGTTGGCCCACTAGATAGCGCTGCCATAGGTCAAACGGATATCAACTGCGTTTTTTTTTAAAATAGGAACCCTATTTTCTATTACATATGGCTCATAATTTTAGACGAACAGTTGGTAATAGGTAGGTTTTTTAAATTAAAATACAGAACGTAGGTAGGTTTGAACATTTTATTTCGGTTGTTCCAATGTGATACATGTACCTTTGTGAACTTATCATTTCTGAGAACGCATGCTGTTACAGCGTGATTACCTGTAAGTACCACATTAATGCAAGAAATGCTCAAAATGATGTCTGTAAACCTCAATGCATTTGCCAATACGTGTAACGACATTCCTCTCAACAGCGAGTAGTTCGCCTTCCGCTTTGACAATGCGCTGACGCATGTTGTCAGGCGTTGTCGTTGGATCACGATAGCAAATATCCTTCAACTTTTACCACAGAAAGAAATCCGCGGACATCAGATCCGGTGAACGTGCGGACCATGGTATGGTGCTTCGACGACCAATCCACCAGTCATGAAATATGCTATTCAGTACCGCTTCAACCGCACGAGAGCTATGTGCCAGACATTTATCATGTTGGAAGTACATCGCCAATCTGTCATGCAGTGAAACATCCTGTAGTAACATCGGTAGAACATTACGTAGGAAATCAGCATTTATTGTGCCATGTAGATTGCCATCGACAAAATGGGGGCCAATTATCTTTCCTCCCATAATGCCGCACAATATTATTAACCCGGCAAGGTCGCTGATGTTCCACTCGTCGCAGCCATCGTTGATTTTTCCGTTGCCCAGTAGTGTGTATTATGTCGGCTTACGTTACGGCTGTTGGTGAATGACACTTCGTCGCTAAATAGAATGCATGCAAAAATTCTCTCATCGCCCCGTAATTTCTCTTGCGCCCAGTGGCATAACAGTACACGACTTCTAAGTCGTCGTCATGCAATTCCTGGTACATAGAAATATGGTACGGGTGCAATCGACGTTGATGTAGCATTCTCAACATCGACGTTTTTGAGATTCCCGATTCTCGCGCAGTTTGTCTGCCACTGATGTGCGGATTAGCCGCGACAGCAGCTAAAAGATCTACTTGGGCATCATCAATTGTTGCAGGTCGTGGTTGACGTTTCACATGTGGCTGAACACTTCCTGTTTGCTTAAATAACGTAACTATCCGGCGAACGGTCCGGACACTTAGATGATGTCTTCCAGGATACCGAGCAGCATACATAGTACATGCCCGTTCGGCATTTTGATCACACTATTGTGCATCAACACGATATCGACCTTTTCCGTAATTGGTAAACGGTCTATTTTGACACAGGTAACGTATCAAGAAGCAAATACCGTCCGCACTAGCGGAATGTTACGTGATACCACGTACTTTATGTTTGTGACTACTAGAGCGTCATCTATAGCAAAGCGAAAAACGCGGTCCAACTAAAACATTCATATTTCTTTACGTTCTACACGAATATGTAATAAAAAAATGGGGGTTCCTATTTTAAAAAAAAGCGCAGTTAATATCCGTTTGACCTATGGCAGGGCCATCTAGTGGGCCAACCATAGCTCCATCTGGTTTCCCCCTTCAAGCTTGACAATTTCGTTCTGTGTAGTTGTTTCGTTTGACGCTTATTTCGTGAGATATTTGACCCGTCACAAGCAATGGACCGCCCTGTATAACGCGGGTCGTTGGGACGTGGAAGACATTGTAGTCGTTATAGTAATGCGGAAATGTAGCGATTTATCTGATGTCCAAAAGGACATGTTCATTTGCTTTCAGGACAAGGGTAGGAGCATTTCTGAAACAGCTGAGTTTGTAAATTGTTGGCGTCCCACCGTGGTTGAAGTATACCGAGTACGTCAAAACGAGCCATAGAAAACCGGCGCCGAGGCAAAGTATGGAGCACCACGGCCCATAGATAGCAGGGGTGAACTACGGCTGCGGAGAAGTGTATGGGCCAACAGATGTTTAAACTGTTGAGCAACAGGTCGCCCAGATGAACCAAGGGAATACAAACAGTATCTCCTCAACGACCGTTCAGTGAACGTTGCTGCTTATGGAACTCTGCAACTGGCGTATGGTTCATGCACTCAAGCTGACTGCTGTTCATCGGCGATGAAGACTGGGTCATGAACGCCATACGGCAACTGGACGTTGACTGAATGGCGACAGGTGGCCTTTCTAGATGAACCACATTTAATATTTCATTGCTCACATGGGCCTGCAACAGTCGTCGGAAGGTTCCAGGCCGAAGGAGGGAGCGTGTACAGCATGAAACGTCTGAAAGCAAAGGGTATAGGGGCGAGATTTATTTTCTGGGGAGTGTTTTTGTGTCATTCCTTGGGTGATCTCATCTTTCTAGAAGGCACAGTGGACCAACACAAGTATATATCTATCGTTGGGGACCATGTCCAGACCGGAGAGTACATGTAGTTTATTTTTCCTCGACAGGATGACACACACCAGCAGTACAATTCCATGTGTCACATAGCTCATGATTTTAGTGTACTCAGCTTGTCCACTAAACTCACCAGATTTAAAACCCAATCCAGAAGCTGTAGGACTACCTCAATGCAGCTGATCGCACCATGGGTCCACAACCGTGAAACCTCGAGTAGCTGGCCACGGAACTGAAGTTCGCATAGTTCCACATCCCTGGCGATACTTTCCAGGAGCTCATAGACTTTCTTCCAGCACGTATGCACTGCAACAAGTGAGAGGTCTTTTCAAAGGTGTTCACATTAATGTGAATGGACCATGTTCAAATGTGTGTGAAATCCTGAAGCACCAAACCGCACAGGCCATCAATCCCTAAACTTACACACTATTTAAGCTAACTTATGCTAAGGACAACCCACAAATAACCATGCCCGAGGGAGGACTCGAATCTCCGGCGGGAGGGGCCACGCAATCGGTGACAAAGCGCCTGAAACCGCGGTGCCACTGCCCGCGGCACTGGACCGTGTATTTTCTTCTTTACCAAGTAATACAGTCGGTTCTTGTAACTTCAAATGGCTCTAAACACTATGGGACTTAACATCTGAGGTCATCAGTCCCATAGCCCTAGAACTACTTAAACCTAACTAACCTAAGGACATCACACACATCAATGCCCGAGGCAGGATTCGAACCTGCGGCCGTAGCAGCATCGCGATTCCGGACTGAGACGCCTAGAAACGTTCGGCCACAGTGGCAGCTCTTGTAACTTCCCTAGATATAGAAACACACAACTATCTTTATAATTTAAATGTTAATCATATCAGATTTCCTTTCGATGTACTTCTTATGCAGTATTGTAATCATATTTTGTTCGATTTTCAGGTCTACTTCCTAAGTTACTGTATTACGTTAATTTACTCGTCGGTGACGTTTTCCTCCATTAGTCAAACAGTACCATGTAGTCTGCAAAACGAAATATTTGTGACACGATTCCTTAAGATGTGTTTCTTCTGCGCCCAGTTTATGGATCTAAAAGCTTCTGTTAACATTGCAAAATGGTTCAAATGGCTCTGAGCACAATGGGACTTAACATCTGTGTTACCAGTCCCCTATAACTTCGAACTACTTAAACATAACTAACCTAAGGACATCACACACATCCATGCCCAAGGCAGGATTCTAACCTGCGACCGTAGCGGTCACGCGGTTCCAGACTGAAGCGCCTAGAACCGCATGGCCACACCGGCCGGCTTTAACATTGCAGAGAATAGTTCCTTCTAATTGTGAACTATCCTGAGTTCTGAAGAAGTCTAATGGGAAATGTAACGTTTTTGTATACGTTCTTTATTATAGTAACCAAAGTCAATCAACGTCCGTTTTTCGCCATGGATTTACGTAGATTAGTTGATACTAAGTTGAAATCTTTATCAACAGCTATGACTACTCAACAATGCTATCAGGTCAAATCACAAATGTTAAAATAGAAGAAAAAATCGGCGATATTTAGCGCAATGGGGACACACGTAAGGAAATGGCCCCTGGCGGGATAAAGAGGTGTCGCCAGATATGAGTTTAAAGGGAGATACACCGACTTTAAGATTGAGATAAAAGGTTTCTGATAGTGACCCCGATGTCAGCACCAGGCATGGGCCATTCCATCATGAGTTAAGAGAGATGACCCAGTGGAACATACTCCACGACAACTGCAAGTACATACACTGGGGTGTGTAAAGTCATGTCATAGCGATATACACTTATACAAACGAGGTACTCTCGCGTACATGAGGTATAAAAGGGCACTGAATTGATGGAGCTGTCATCGGCACTCAGGTGATTCACTTGAAAAGATTTAGGACTTGATTATGACTGCACGAAGGAAATTAGCAAATTTTGAACGCGGAGTAGTACTTGGAGCTAGACGCAAGATTGTGTTGAGAATACCGAATTTCAGGCACTACCTCTCAACATGGACAACGTAGTAGTCGACAGCCTTCACAGAACGACCGAGACCAGTGGCGTTCGCGTAGAGTTGTCGGTGCTAACAGACAAGCAACACTGGGTGAAATAATCGCAGAAATCAATGTAGGACGTACGACGAACGTATCCGTTAGGATAGTGTGGGAAAATTGGGCGTTAATGGGCTATGGCAGCAGACAACCGACGTCCGATGCCAGTGGCTTTGGTAGCAGCACGACGTTACCTGCACCGACTCTCCTGGGCTATAGACCACATCGGTTGGACCCTACCAGAGTGGAGAACCGTCACATAGTGAGATGAATCCGGATTTCAGTTGGTAAGATGTGATAGTATTCTACGAGTTTTGTAAAGCTATCGACCCAAATTGTCAGCAATCCACTATGCAAGCTGGTGGTGTCCGCACAATGATGTGAGTTGTCTTTACATGGAATGTACTGGGTCATCTGGTTCAATTGGACCAATAATTGGCTGGAAATGGTTGTGTTCGGCTAGTTGTAGACCATTTACCGCCATTCATGGCACTCATGCTCCCAAACAATGATGTAACTCTTATGGATGACAGTACGTCATGTTACTAGGCCACAATTATTCGCAATTGGTTAGTAGAATATTCGGGACATTTCGAGCGAATGACTCAGCCACCCAGGTCGCCCAAAGTGAATCTCATCCGAGAATTTTGGGACTTAAACGAGAGGTCAATTCATGCACAAAAACCTGCACTGGTAATCCTTTCGCAATTATGGATGGCTATAGTGGCAGCTTGGCTTCATATTTCCGCAGGGAACTTCCAACGACTTGATGAGTCTAAGACACATTGAGCTACTGCAGTACGCTGGGCAAAAGGAGTTGTGATACGATATTAGGAGGTATCCCATGACTTTGTCCATCTCTGTGTATATCACTTATAGCGCTGTGCAGGCCTATTACACCTTCATGCCCCTGTGGTGACTGTTTCATTACTGTTATCGTCGCAGAGTCCACCAATCTGCTGGAAGTTATGTCATCTGTGCCAGAAATTGGTGAGGCTATCTTAGTGGGAGGTGGTATCTTCATCCATCACAACACCCACCTGAGGATTATGGAGAGCTCCAGGGGAATGGTGGCAGTGATCCATCAACAACACTTCAGCCTCAGTATGTCAGCAGGGATTATGGGGGACCATCTTGTTGGACCAGCCTTATAGGCAAGGCATGTCTGCTCCTCCTGCGGGTGAATCTGCCTCCCCTACTGCACGTAGTGCCTTTGGTGATACGAATGGTGATGTAACTCCTACATGATGGTTCTCCAGCTCACTGCTACCATAAGTGTGGAGCTGAAAAACTAGTACAGACAGAACATTCGGATATGCCTGGTGTGTTCTGATGTGTCGCTTCATTCACTGAAACTTACGCGGTCAAAGATATTTCATCTTCACTTTCAAGTACGTGTACCTCTCTTGGATGTCACTCACAGCTGTGTGTCCATATGATCGATTCTGCTCTCTACTCTCTCTTGGAGTTGCCCTCATTTCCCAAAATCAGCCTACAGAAATAAATTTATATATAAGAGTTGTATATGTCATTTATAAATCACAGAACGTTACAAAGTGTTGTGCCCCTACTGTGTATATAATGGTCAGCTTAAGGCAGAGCTGGCCAAGAATTCGGCTCGCGAGCCATGCCCTGGCTACCGTGCCATTATGCCCAACCCTACTGCATACTTTCCCCACCATCACGACACGATGTCTGATTACGAGGAGGGGGACAAGAGGGACCGCTAGTACGCTGAATTTGAATGGCAATGCTCTCGCACTACATACGAATAAGTTTTGTTTTACATTCGTCAACAAAGTAGGTCATAAAAAACATATTGTCAGTAGAATTTTATTACTTGTGTCATTCTTGAGGCATAATGTAATTTATATCTCGTACAAACGGTCCGCATACAAACAGAGCCGGCCACTGTGGCTGAGTTGTTCTAGGCGCTTCAGTCCGGAACCTCGCTGCTGCTACGGTCGCAAGTTCAAATTCTGCCTCGGACACGGATGTGTGTGCTGTCCTTAGGTTAGTTAGGTTTCAGTAGTTTTAAGTCTAGGGGACTGATGACCTCAGATGTTAAGTCCCACAGTGCTTAGAGACATTTGAACCATTCAGACAGACACATACAATTTCACACTCAGGTTGCTGTATATTCGTGACTTATTTAGTTTTATAATCAAAAGAGTGCTTTGACGCACAGATCTTGATCAAAGTATTGTGGCACTGTTGCAGCCTCTTTATGGAGAAGTGGAAGCTCTATGTGAGATAAGCAATGTAGACGTCTTGGACAGTATTATTATAAAGCGACTTGTCTTTAACATAGGTATTAACTTGTGGACTAATGAGTTGCATCTACATGTGCTCAGTGGTCTCTCAAAGAAAACGTCAAACGGTCTCGATAACAGCTCAAAAACAAATCTGAGGTTGGCAGTGTCCTGTAAACGTTTAGAAAACTATCTTTGTAACTCTTTCAAGGCCGTGAAGAATTATTTAAACGTCGTGTTTCTTTTAGCGCCAGGGAGCTTAAAGAACTAGATTGTCTTTGTCAGAATATGTACCTTCTACCATCCTTACCGAACTGGACATAAGTTGTTTCTCACTTTGGAATGTCGTCTTAGTGTGGATAGTGTGCAGTCA
Organism: Schistocerca piceifrons; assembly: GCF_021461385.2. Lineage (NCBI taxonomy): Eukaryota > Metazoa > Arthropoda > Insecta > Orthoptera > Acrididae > Schistocerca > Schistocerca piceifrons. The sequence goes on from NC_060141.1 coordinate 780,352,487, forward strand.
AGTCCACTTAAAATGCGAGGTATGCAGTCCATTTCGAAGTCTCTGATTTTCGTCCATGCACTGCTTTTTTTATAAGTTCAACAATATCGAGTATTAAATCGAAAAAATAGTTCCACATGCCCCTTGACTAAATACGAGTATGTAATATGTAATCTACATTCTTCGTTCAGTTACATCAAAAATTGTTGCAAGTGACGCTGGAACAATTAGTCTGAGTTCAGAAATTTTACTCTCCGTACCACTAATTTCTACGCGCATTGCACAAAGTGTTTATTGACGTACAGCACAATGAATCCAGTCTGCTGAGCATTGTTATTTTTTTGCTCTTTCAATTTCACCAACTACGTCTTTACAATCCTCCTACATAGAACTCTAATAGCGTTCGATATCTAATTATCAGTATCCTTAATATATTTTGAGAATTATTGTCGTTTTCGTCGGTCATTCCCATTGATTTTTAAAGTCTTGTGACTATAGATGGCTAGACTTACTCTTTTTGTGCAAACAAGCACGGGACCAGTGAATGTCCTTCATACCGCCAACAAATACTGAAGGATAAATAGCGCTGATACCACGATTCTGCCTAAGTGGAGAGACAGTTCTGCCGATCGAAAAATGCTACAGCGCAGCGCAATGCTAAATGAAACGTCGCGCGGCATGAGGTACTCCCAGGAAAGACGGTGTAAATTCGTAGCAGTGCTTCCTTGGTCCGCACGTGGTCCGCACACTTGGAGTGCCTGTAGTTTGGCACACTGTGGCCAGCCTTGGAATACAGTCAGTTTTCACTGAAAGACGTATTATGCCTCTTTTCGGCTTCAATTAATTAAGAGGGATAAGGGTATATTATTTACCCATCTCCCTCAGCAACAGATTTACTGCCTATCTTCCACTAACGTTCTTTAAAGCGTGTTTGTTATGTGCTATGTAGCTTTCTTTCCATCAGACAAAGGCTGTGCTTATTCCGTAGCGCCTGCTATTTAGTTGAGCATAATAGGTGAGATAGATTATTTCGTCCATGACTAAATCAATTTATTCGATCTCATGACTGTTCCGCCTAATTCCGAAAGATCTACGGACTATCTGTCCCTATTTTCATATGCTAGGATGAACAGATTATGTTTTTGGAAATACTGTCGTTCCTGAAACCCTATTAGTGTTTGGAACACTTTTTTCGTTTCTCCCGTAAGTGTTCACCATCATGTCCAGAATTTATGACATTATTGCCTCTGTATCAATTCGCTTTACATGCAGCACAAAGTGGGACAGATGCTCAAGCCGTTAGGTATCTGGATCAAAAGTTCCTGTTTGCCGTATTTCATAGATGTTCGCTTCTTAAGTCGGCTTACACATTTCAACAGCTTCATTAGCCTAGGGAAGTATAGATACAGAAGGTTACTCAGCTGTTCTCTTGCATCAGGACTTGCGATTTGCTACTCCGGAAGCGACAATATGTTTGGTGAAGAAAGTCTAATGCTTGTTTAATTTCGAATGTCGGCTCACTGAAATGCGTGTAGAAACCGACGAATACAGGGTAAGGAAAAATGAGGACGAGATAGATCCCTGTTGAACTTTGCAACCTCCTCATCGTTATGAATGAAAATCATATTTCTCAGTTTACCTACGAATGAAGAAGCGATGGTTTATTGTGATGGCGGGTGAAGTTCTAGCAAATATTTCGATGAGGCAACGGATATATGAAAGTATCCAGTTTATGGAACGAACTTACTTCTTGCAGTGAAACATAATTTGTCTTCATAACTTTACCGAAAAATATGTCTACTATTCTGCTATTGCAATATGAGTTAAAAGCCTCAGTTTCCACTGTCACATCAGCTACACAGTAAGATAGAAATGCGTTGGTATACGGACTAATTTTAAGGTATTATCATTGGATTTGCCTTAATTCCTGTTTCTCAGCCTCGATGAAACACACACATGTGGGTGAGGACAATTTAAAAAGTAATGTGGATCAGTATACTTTATTGCAAGGATGAGTCGATGCACCATTTGCAGTTGTATATTTGAAAATGAATACAAGTTAGTTTTTCCTTCAAACTTCTTGTGCCCCTTTATGGCTATGAGGAGACAGACTTCAAACTGTACCACCTGAAAAAGTTGACGGCTGAACGACGTTCGTGTAAATTATTTATGTGTGTCACCTGACATGATTACAGCCACCAGGGCCTCTCTCACATCGGACCCGTGTTTCACACAATCAGGACTATTTTAGATCACAGTTACACAAGATATTATACTTTCAATATCAGAAATAGTATTAAAATAATTTCACTGCCTGTAGTGTCAATATAAGCGATACTATGAACAAATAAAGTTAACACTGGCATTGTTTGTACTACCACTGCTGCTGACGCCACTAGTACTGGTATTAGTGATGACAATAAAAACACTAATGATGGTAGCTGATATAAAAAGAATTAATGGGTGTACAAATGAGATATTTTCTGATAGAGGAGCCCTGGGGATAGGAAATATAAGCAGACCGCACCAGGTAAGAATACTGGGAAATGAGGAAGACCTGACTGGAAAGAAGGGTGTTCGAGGATAACGAGTGTATAAGGAGCCAATGGTAAACATCAATGTTGCTTCAGTAGGTATATCATTAACTGTCTTCTGAAGCTGGAGATGTTATTCACTTCTCTAATATACTGTGGGAGGTTATTCCAGAGCCGGGTTCCTGCTCCTGAGAAGTAATTCCAGAAAGTGGCTGATCGATGGAATGGGACAGAAAGGATTTTTCTCTTATAGGAATGGGGGTTTCTGCCATGTTGTTCAGACAAGAGCGTTAATGCCGACGAGAGATATGGGGTGGGGCGTGGGTGGCAGTATATGTTGATAAGACAGTTGAGAAGACAGATGGTACGGAAATCTATGCGCTTGTCTACATATAGCCGGGATAAATGTTCGTATGATGATGAGATATTATCAAAGAGTCAGACATGACATATATAACGTATACAGGCATTCATAACTAATTCCAAATCCACGAGCTTTTCTGAGAAAGGATTTGCAGGATAACATCACTGTCATCAATAACCGGATGTACCTGTATTTGTACAAGTTCCTTTTTCAGGTCAGGCGTGAGGAGCTTTTTATATTTTTATAGATCGTGGAAAGATACTTATCCCTTCTTGCAGTCTGTGGCTACATGCTCAGTCCAATTTATATATTGGTCTGGTATTATTCGTAAATTGTTTACTGAAGGCGAGAAGTGGTTATTTGCCCCATTTAGGGTTAAAGATGGCAGGGACTGAAGATATTTTGAGCTGATGAACCTGTAATGACCAACCAAAACTGATTGGGTTTTGGATGGAATGAGCCTTAACCTCGTATCAGGTCGGTATCGAGAGTCTCAGAAGCAGTCACCATGTTAATTGGTTTTGCACTTAGGTACAACTGGAGGGCGTAAGAATACATGTAGTACTTTCCGTACCACAAAACTGAAGACTCATGCTTGATATACAGTGAAAAAGAGTAAAGGACATAATACCGAACCCTGGGGGACGCCTAATATTACCTGCTCCCATAGTGAGTTTATGGCGACGGACATGACGCATTGATGGCGAGACGTCAGGTACGCGGCTGCTACGGTCGCAGGTTCCAATCCTGCCTCGGGCATGGATGTGTGTGATGTGCTTAGGTTAGTTAGGTTTAAGTAGTTCTAAGTTCTAGGGGACTGATGACCTCAGCTGTAAGTCCCATAGTGCTCAGAGCCATTTGAACCATTTGAACGTCAGGTATGAGCGAAACTATTGCACCATTGCACTGTCTTGGCGAGAAATTGAGGCTTTTACCTTTCGCAAGTAAAATATGGAAGTCGGCAGGGTCAAATGTGGTATCTTAGAAACCATTCTGACATATGGTTTCTGGGGAACATACCCGTCCCCACTAACGATAGAGCAAATCGGCCGCTTTGGAGCGCTGTGGAAGATATGAAACTGCTACCAGACGATCACGTGACCCAATGGATGACCTAAAATAGGCAGTATACTGAGGCGTATTTGTCAATCTAGTTCGCAGAATTCGTGCAGTAGCGTGGATCGACGGGGGTTGGTGTTTCATCGCTGAGTGTGTAACGTGTTCACAGGGAATAGTGAACCACTCGCCTTTATATAACACGTTGTAGCAACGGTAGCCATAAAAGAAATCTAACCGACCGCGAAAAAGGGGCTCGACTCACTCCTTGTCAGTGACAATGAAATTCAAAATGGACGCAATTTCTGACATCAGTGAATGCAGTTCCATCCAAACGAGCTTCGGACCGAATGTTCTGAATATAACTGCAAGTAATAGACCTCTGGAGTTGGGTATCACGTAGGAAACAATTGTTCACACCGTCACATGCAGCTGAACGTCTATTGAAAATGTCTATCACTCCTTTGACAGCTGGTAAAAAGTAGCGGACAGCATCTCCGCAGCCTGCTAGCTCTTAGTGATCTAATTGCCAAGGAATTGTACCAGTCAGATACGGCATATCTGAAGACGGTTACGGACCCTCTCTTTTACTGGACTGAGGTTTTCACGAAATCTATAAGTGGTGTTTCACGGCGTCATTATGATGTCTGCTAGGCGTGACTAAGTTTTAGTACGTCATGCTTCTGTTTTCATACTAATCTCATGTTATGTAATATCTAAATTGCACAAGAAAGCATGAACTCACTCCGCGAAGCTGTTATACAATCGGCTGCTGTCACCGAGATTAAAGTCAATCGATACGTGCTGGTAAATCTACATTACGCCAAACGCGCCGGCCACACATTGGATTGCAGTTATGATTATGTCTGTTGACTATAGTTAGAGCGTGTGACGCTGAAACAAACCACTGACCTTCGTTGAGATAACAGTAATCGTAAGACGAAAATAGTGTCGACTTCAAATTGTGTCCAACCAGAATATATCGCTGAAATAGTGTACAACAACATACACCGGTTAGTGCAGAAACTGCTGTCTGTTATGTTTAACATTGTTGAGCAGCAACATTGTGAATAGAAACGACCCGCAAAACAGATAAACCCAATTAACACTTATCTATTACATCACGGTTACATAAAAATTGGAACTCAGTTTACTATTTGATTATTAACAGTTGATGAAATGTAATTGGAAGTGCTTCATGACCAACACATTCAATTACAGTCAGAGGCCCATATGTATCCACTCATTTTCTATTACGTTCCAGCCAGGTCAAAGGCATCTCTGTATAACAGATATTGTTCAACCTACCCGCTTCGTTTTGATCTGCAATTATTACTTCACTTGTCCATTTTAATGTGTGTAGTTCCCTAGTAGGTTTTTTCATGTTATATTTCCGTTTTTTATACAAAGCAGATATTTTTACACTTTAGTTTCACTGAACTGGCACTCAGAAATCTTTAAAAACGTCAAATAAAGCTGTATGGTCACCAAAAACATCAATTACAAACAAGTATATCATTAGAAATCAAACAGAAGTGCGGTGAAATCCAGTAAGGCTAAATCCAGTTATTTCGGTTTTATGGTTTGTTTTGATGGAAGTTGAACAACTATAAATAATTATTAAAGCACTTGAATAATTTATTTGGCATGGTGTGTCAACAGAGTACAAAACAGCTAGGTAAGAGGGAGCTGTTATTTAGGGACGATCACTCGAGTGTGTAAAACATCTTAAACTGGAGACTTGCCACTGGGATTCTGGAAAAAATGTCGGTAGCCATCCTCCAAAATAGCTGTTACGGGTAATTGCGAGGACTATGATACACGCAGATTAACAGCATATGTGTGCAAGTTACTGACAGGAACATTGCGCTGTAGAGTGGAAATGAAATTTGGGAATCTTTTATAAGAATATCTGTTTGGCTTAAGGAAACATGAATGCACCTGAGGGGCAGTTTGGAAGTTGCAGTAGAAAATTTAATCGAGAGTTGCACAAAATATTGACATGTCGACCTGTAAAAAGCAATGAAACACATAAGACGGTGCAAGATGACCGATATCCCTGGAAAATAGGCACAGCCTATAGCGCAAGATGTTCAATATGTGTATGTGCCAAGACTGAACAATAAAACCGTAACACCTAAATAGGTAACTGGATAAAAAAGAGGTTACGGCAAGGATGCAATCTTTCTCTTGCACTGTTCTAACTTTATCACGCAGAATCAGTGAAGAAAATGAAAGACAGTTTCGGAACTTGGATTAAAATTCAGGGTGGAAGGATATCTATGACTACATTCGTTAATTTCAATGCTACTCCCTATGAGAGAGAGAGGAATAATTACATCAAATATCGAATGGGTACACACTCTAACTAGCGTAGAATATGGTGTGAAGGTAAATCAAAGACAAAGGTATTGAAGAGTAGCGAAAATGCGATCAGTGATAAACTTATCAAATGACAAGTCATTAAAGGAAGTCGAGGAACTGTGTTATCCCTGAGGCAAAATACTGTTTGACAGACACATCAGCACTGGCAATTGAGACTGCTTTCGACAAAAGAATTCAACTAATATTCGAAACAGGCCTCAATCTGAGAACGAAATTTCGAGCAATTCACAACTTGTACGCAGCATTATATGGAAACGAAACATGGACCACATCGCCATAGAATTAATAAGTAATGTCATATGTAGTGAACACTATCTGGAAAGGGGGGTCATGATGATAAGACGTTTATTACACATTGCGGAGTAACTTCCATATTACTAGAGGGAAAAACTGGTTATTTCATTTCTTGTTCCACTCCTAAATAGAGCGAGAGAAGAACGACTGTCTGTATGCCTCCTTATGACCTCTAATTTCTCGTATCGTATCTTTCTGGTCCTTACCTGCAATGTATGATGGCGGCTGTAAAATCATTCGGCAGTCAGCTTCAGATGCCGTTTCTCTACATTTTCTCAACTGTGTTCCTGTAAAAGAACCTCGCCTTCCCTCCACGGATTCCCATTTGAATTCCCGAAACAATGCTTACGTGTTTCCAGAACCAGCCGGTAACAAATGTAACAACCCTCCTCTGAGCTGCTTTGATGTCTTCCTGGTAAGGATCTAAAACACTCTCGCAGTATTGAAGAGTAAGTTGCACCAGCGTAATATAGGCGGTCTCCTTAACAGACGAACCACACATTCCTAAAATTTTCCCTCTAAAAGGAAGCAGATCATTAGCCTTCTCTTCCAGAGTCCTCACATGCCCATTCCATTTCATATCGCTTTGCGAAGTCACGCTCAAATGTTTAAACGACGTGACTGCATCAATGCTGTATCCGAACATTATGGGTTTGATTTTCCTACCAATCCGCATTAACTTATATTTTTTCACACTTAGAGCTAGCTGCCATACATCACACGAAGCAGAAATTTTGTCTAAGTCATCTTGTATCCTCCTACAGTCACTCAACGTCGACACCTTACCGTATACCACAGCATCATCAGCAAACACAGGAGATTGCTGCCCATCCTGTCGGCCTAATCATTCACGTGTACAGACAACGAAAGCCGATCTACCACATTTCCCTAGTGCACTCCTGGCAATAACTTTCTCTCTGATGAACACTCGCCATAGAGATCAATATAATGTGTTATATTATTAAGAAGTCTTCGAGCCACTCACACATTTACGTAGTATTACATATGCTCGTACCTTCGTCAACAGCCTGCAACGGGGAACCGTGTCAAATGCTTTCCGGAAATCTATAAATATGGAATCTGCCTGTTGCCATTCATCCATAGTTCGCTGTATATCATGTGAGAAAAGGGCAAGCTGAATTTCGCCTGAGTGATGCTTTCTAAAACCATGCTGATTCGTTGACAAGGATTTTGCAGTAAATGGAAATTAGGGATATTTGTCTGTAATTCTGCGGGACAATTTTTTACCCTTCTTGTATACAGAAGGCACCTGCTCTTTTTTCCAGTGGCTTGCAATCTTGCAAGCTTGGTGAGGGCCCAGTGCCGTAGAGCACTCTCTGTAAAACCGAACTGGGATTCCATACGGACCTGGTCACCTATTTGCTTTCAAATGTTTCAATTGTTTTTCTACGCCGTGTGTTCTCCATACGGGAGTATGTCAGATGGTCAGATGACGGCATGTCTGTACGATTCTTCCACGTGAATGGTTTCTTCAACGTGAAGTTTAAAACTTCCGCTTTCGTTTTGCAATTTTCAGTTGCCAGACAAGAGTTGTCAACAAGTGACTGAACTGAAACCTTAGACACGCTTAGTGATTTTACGTAGGACCAGGACATTGGCTTGGAGACTGGACTGAACTGAAACCTTAGACACGCTAAGTGATTTTACGTAGGACCAGGACAATGGCCTGAAGACTGGTGATCAGTACCTTTACGACTTCAGCTCTATTCCCTTTGCTGGCCAAGGTCTGGCAGTGAGAATTCTGTCCTCCAAAGGATTCAAACTGGCTTGTCGCCGCATCGAGCGCTACTGCCCAAGAATGCTTACCCTGATAGAGGGAGGAACTGCAGCTGAAACCAAGCTTTTAGAATATAGATAATTAAGTGCTACTCATTGATAAAGTGGTAGTCACAGAATACGACATCGTTGCGGATTGCTTTAAACCAATCAAAATTCTAGAGATAAAAAAGACTTAAGTATGATGTAAGGGAAAGGTGAGAGCTTGGGAACGACGCAGCTTTGTTTTGGGCAACGGTATGGAAGCTGGAATGATATGATGGGGCTGGATTGATCTGAGAGCATAGCTATGGATTGGGAAGAGAGATCCTGTAAGACATCCTTTTGATGGTATACGTGGTGTAAGTGCCAGTGGACACTGGGGGATAGTCTTTATTCAAGATTTCTATAAAATTCGTTAATCAGATATTTTTCGGACCTGACTACGATACAGTGCACTCGAGTTAAACGGTTTCCGTGGAGGTGAGAGTCAGTTTCCAAAATAATTGATGTTATTCGTCAACGAGCGTATATGTGGATTCAATCGTTGTTTTAGTGTACTCCTATATACGGGCTTGTTCAAAACTAAAAATGCTATACTACTAGCCATTAAAATTGCCACACCAAGAAAAAATGCAGATGATAAACGGGGATTCATGGGGCAAATGTATTACACTAGAATTGACATGAGATTACATTTTCAACCAAATTTGGGTGCATAGATCCTGAGAAATCAGAACCCAGAAAAACTACCTCTGGCCGTAATAACGGCCTTGATACGCCTGGGCGTTGAGTCAAACACAGCTTGGATGGCGTGTACAGGAACAGCTGTCCATGCAGATTCAACACGACACGACAGTTCAACAAGTGTAGTGACTGCCATATTGCGACGAGCCAGTTGCTCTGCCACCATTGACCAGACATTTTCAATTGTTGATAGATCTGGATAATGTGCTGGGCAGGGCAGCAGTCGAACATTTTCTGTATCCCAAAAGGCCCGTACAGTATCTGCAACATGCGGTCGTGCGTTATCCTGCTGAAATGTAGGGTTTCGCAGGGATCGAATGAATGCTAGAGCCACGGGTCGTAACACTTCTAAAATGTAACATCCACTGTTGAAAGTGCCGTCAATGCGAACAAGAGGTGCCCGAGACTTGTAACCTATGGCACCCCACACCATCACGCCGGTTGGTACGCCAGTATGGCGATGACGAATACACACTTCTAATGTTCGTTCACCGCGATGTCACCAAACACGGATGTGACCATCAAGATGCTGTAAACAGATGGCTGTGAGCACTATGCAATTTAACTTCTGAGGTCATCAGTCGCCTAGAATTTAGAACTAATTAAACCTAACTAATCTAAGGACATCACACACATCCATGCCCGAGGCAGGATTCGAACCTGCGAACGTAGCGGTCGCTCGGCTCCAGACTGTAGCGCCTAGAACCGCACGGCCACTCTGGCCGGCCTGTAAACAGAACCTGGATTCATATGAAATATGACATTTTGCCATTCGTGCACCCAGGATCGTCGTTGAGTTCACCATCGCAGGCGCTCCTGTCTGTGATGCAGCTTCAAGATTAACCGCAGCCACGGTCTCCGGGTTGATAGTCCATGCTGCTGCAAACGTCGTCGAACTGTTCGTGCAGATAGTTGTTGTCTTGCAAACTTCCCCATGTGTTGACTCAGGGATCGAGGCGTGGCTGCACGATCCGTTACAGCCATGCGGATAAGATGTCTGTCATCTCGACTGCTACTGATACGAGGCCGTTGGGATCCAGGAGGGCATTCCGTACTACCCTCCTGAACACACCGATTCCATATTCTGCTAACAGTCATTGTATCTCGACCAACGCGAGCAGCATTGTCGCGATACGATAAACCGCAATCGCGTTAGGTTACAGTCTGACCTTTATCAAAGTCGGAAACGTGATGGTAGGCATTTCTCCTCCTTACACGCGACATCACAACGTTTCACCAGGCAACACCGGTCAACTGCTGCTTGTATATGAGAAATGGGTTCGAAGCTTTCCTCATGTCAGCCCGTTGTAGTTGTCGCCACCGGCGCCAACCTTGTGTGAATGCTCTGAATAGCTAATCATTTGCATATCACGGCATCTTCTTCCTGTCGGTTAAATTTCGCGTCTGTAGCACGTCATCTTCGCGGTGTAGCAATTTTAATGGCCAGTAGTGTACGTCATCAAATTCTGTTCCAGACTCTAAGAATCGGCGATAGTGACGTAGGATATGGTCCAGGTCGTGTGTGGAAGTTAAAACTTATTAGGAGCTGCTGTTGACGTGTCTGCAGTGTTGTAAAGGCAGTTGAGAGACTATTGACAAAGGACCCTGCGCAGGATACCTATAGACAATCAGGAACGGGAGAAACATGCCGACATATGATCTGTCTGTAGGCGTCGCCCAGTCCCGTGTCTTGGAACCCCTACTCCGGATGGACACTGAGACACCTGTGTTGCGTCGATAATAAATATTTCTTCTTTTATTCCTCAGAATAAATATTCTTGCCGTGTCTTACAATACGGCTAGTGACGTTGTAGTCGGAGTGGACGCCTCGGAATCCAGACGCTGACTGAGGGCCGCCGATAATGGTTGCATCAGCCCACAGCGCTGGCATTACACTGCGAGTGTGGCGGGTTGCCAGCCCGTGGATTGGGAAGGCGCATCCCATTGGCTGGCCTGCTGGGGATGAGGCTGTAACCGCGGCGTGCATGTCTCACACGCCGTCCTGAGACTACTCGGTACCGCGCAGGTCACGGCTCTTGTTGTCCCGTAGATGGACCACGATGTCAGACGCTGATTCCGGTCCGCCAGTTTGGCAGGCCGTCTGATCCGAACGATGCAGTCGTTACATAGCAGTCGGTGCCCTTAACTGAGACAGTGTTCGTTTTGGCAATTTCAGTAATGGCTGCTGGCTCTTAGTCACCTGTGGCTAAGTCTCGGTGGTGATCCAATCAGGCAGCAATAACATGACGAATACTGGATCAATTTCGCACAAGATAACCAGAGAATAGAAAGTAAAGGAAATGAGTGGCATCGATTTTACTAATCGATCGCCGGCCGGAGTGGCCGAGCGGTTCTAGGCGCTACAGTCTGGAACTGTGCGACCGCTGCGGTCGCAGGTTCGAATCCTGCCTCGGGCATGGATATGTGTGATTTCCTTAGGTTAGTTAGCTTTAAGTAGCTCTACGTTCTAGGGGACTGATGACCTCAGACGTTAAGTCCCATAGTGCTCAGAGCCAACTGAACAACTAATGGATCGACTACAGGCTAGCGTGGTGAAGCGATCACAGCATCGTGGAGCGTCTATGCAGTAGACGTCGTTCGTGATTTCCCAATCGGTCTCGCTGATCTCGAGTCGTGAGCGATCTTTGGTTTTACTGTATTGTTTTAATCAATTTGTTTCACTATCATTACTCGTTCCTCAAACCCCTAGTAGGTGTTGTTGGGTCCTACCTAGCACTTCTTACATACTGATACAAGAGTAACAGTGCCTAGTTAGTCCGCACTTACCTTACGCTATCCGCTGAGCTCACTCAGACTCATACACGGAAGTGTTGATGACGCACTTTTGATGACCGACTAAACGTGCCGAAATATGTAAGCCTAGCCGTTAGCTCGTTTTAATACTTTCTTGTTCTTGAGCAACGCTGTGCTGCAGGGACTTCTCTCTCTTAATGATTTACTCCCTTGGTACGGTAACAGAGTGATGTGTTGAGCTCAGAAAGGCAGTTATTGTTCCAGTAATCACAGTCCTCGTAGGATTCCACAACACGTTGGTGCAAAGGGTCAGATGAGTGACACCAGACATCGCCACCATTTACGCGAGTGCACCATGACAACACATCAAGTCACACCTGCTTCGTTACCAACAACTATCTGACAGGGAATGCTTCCCTAACCGCAATACACTCACGATGTGCACTTGGCGGACTTTTCCTGTTTCCTGTTCCCCTGGGTGAAGGCAGCCCTCATAGGATGCTGGTTGTTGTTGTTGTGGTCTTCAGTCCTGAGACTGGTTTGATGCAGCTCTCCATGCTACTCTCTCCTCTATGATGGTACGAGTCTGTAACATATGTCAAAGTAGCTTTGACATACTGCTTAAGAGAGATTCCAGAAATGAGCTTCGGATGCCTTCCGACCGTGGAAAACTCACTGGAAGAAGTATGTTCTAACGCGAATAATTTTAATTATTTCTACTGTATCTTCAGTTAATTTCATATCTCATTTTGTTTTGGCAATAGAGGATAGAAAAAGGAAAGCTGAAGTTTCAAATTTCACATTTAAGAAACCATTCACGCAGGATAATAGTACAAACATACCATCGTTTGACAGTCGTACAGGAGACCGCGTGGAGGACATAGAAATTGGTACGAGTGGGGTAGAGATGGAACTGAAACGGTTGGATAAAAAAAATAAAACGCCGGTTCAAGATTGAAACCCAACTGTATTTTACGGAGGGTTGGATAAAAAAAATAAAACGCCGGTTCAAGATTGAAACCCAACTGTATTTTACGGAGGGCACCCTGTGGTTCTGGGTCGTTACTCAGCCTGCTTTTGCCGCAACTCTCTAGCTCAGCAAAATGTCTCAAGTACCTGGAATGAGGCGCAGGTGACTCTTATCTACAACAAAGGTGAGAGAAGTGATCGCAATAATTACAGAAAATTGGAAATGACGTGTGGCTTGGGCCTCCCGTCGGGTAGACCGTTCGCCTGGTGCAAATCTTTCGAGTTGACGCCACTTCGACGACTTTCGTGTCTATTGGGATGAAATGATGATAAGAACAACACAACTCCCAGTCCCTGAGCGGAGAAAATCTCCGACCCAGCCGGGAATCGAACCCGGGCGGTAGGTATGACATCCGTCGCGCCGACCGCTCAGCCACCAGGGGCGGACTATAATTACGGATCAATATGTTTAGTGTTGGTTTGCTGCTGAATGTTCGAACAAATTCTGAGTTCCTACATAATAAATTTCCTTGAAAAAGAAGAGCTTCTGTCCACAAATCAGTAGGATTTACTCGCAGAAATGATCGTTCGGGCAAAACTGAACTTGCCCCTTTTTCACATGATATCCTACAAAGCACGCACTGTAGATTGAAGGTAGATTACATATTCCTAGATTCGTATATAGGTATCTGAACGTTGCCGCAAAGCAGACAGTTGACGAAGGTCCGACCATACGGTTTAGTACCCAGATATGTGAATAACTTGAAGCCTTCGTAAGTAATAGAACCCACTATATTGTCTTCGACGGCGAGTGTTCGTCATTGACAACCGTATAGTCAGGAATACTCCAGTGAAGTGTGACAGGACCGCTTTTATACCCTATACACATAAAAGACTGACGGATAGGGTGAGCATCAATTTACGACTGTTTGCTGATGGCGCTATGCTGTAAGGAAAGCTGCTGTCGTTGAGTGACTGTAGGAGTATAGAAGATGACTTACACATTCTAGCTGGTAGGATGAATGGCACCTTCCTCCGACTATAGAAAAATGTAAGTTATTGCTGATGGGTAGAAACAGAGTATTAATGGGATGCAGCGACATAGTCACATCGATTAAATATCTGGGTGCAAAGTTTCAAAGCAGTATGAAATTGAATAAGCACGTCAAGCTGGTAGAAGGGAAGGCGAATGCTCGACTTTGTTTTGTTGAGAAAATTTTGGGAACGTTTAGCTCATCCATAAACGAGACGGCATATACACTGCTAGTTTGACCCATTCTTGAGTACACATCGAGTGTTTGGTGTCCCGAACCACGTGGGATGAAATGAAGACATAGAAGTAATTCAGAAGCCTTCCGCTATATTAGTTGCAGACAGGTTCGACTAGCTCGCAAGTATTAATTCGTGAACTCAAGTGGGAATTCCTGAATGGAAGCCGGCGAAATTTTCACAAGGTGGAATTTAGAGAACTGGTATTTGAAGCCGACTGCAGAACGATTAGGTTTCGCCAACGTACATTTCGTGGAGTATCATGAAGATAATATACTAGGAATTTCAAAATCTTGAACACGGCTGCGAAACAGCAACTGCGTAAGTCTGAAGAGGCTGAAAAATCAGCCTATCAGTTGGAAATAAAGGTTTATTAGCCCTTGACCTAGGTTTCCACATTTGTAAAAATATCTTCTTCAGAAGATACATCACATGATTTACCATCATGTCGTGTAACAAGACCCACTACATCTGCAGAAAACATTTTTACAAATATCGAAACCTAAGTCAAGGGCTAATAAAACTTTATTTCCAACTGGCAGCCTGATTTTTCAACTTCTTCATATGAGGTATTAGGTCTCTTACGGATGCTTTCAGACAGTATTTTACGTGTCGTCCTGTTTGTGAAGACAGGAAAGGAAATGTGTAGAGTGGCCGTTACAAATTTTGACACCTCGAGATCAACTCCTCTCCCAGCAATCCGCCGGCGCTAAGCGCTATGATTCGCCCGCCTCAAAGTTTTGTCGCTGCGTGTGCACATAACAGTGCAGTAGGCCAGCGCCGGCTGTATGTCCTATTTTTCCGTGCGATATCGTGTGTTCACGTGTAGCGTCATCATCCATGGTTCGCTACGTTGATGAATGTCCGTTAGTGAGTGCGAAGCAGGAGCAAGAGCCTACATATAGTGCTACTCCAGCCAGTGTGCGCTGAAGGCGGAAAGACATTACTCATAGAAAACAAAATAAAACAAATTTCGTACAAGTTCATTAAATGACAACAAAACCTTATAGTATGAGAAGTGTTTTTTAAGTAAGTACTGTATTAAAATTAAAAACGACGTGCTAAGATATCTTAATAATTTTATTTTTACATGAAAACCTGTACCTTAATCTACTTTTCTACATAATTTCTGTCAATATTGAGGCACTTGTGATAACATTGTACCAGTTTTTGAATTCCCTCCTCATAGAAGTCCGCCGCCTGACTTCTTAACCACTGAGTCACCACTGTTTTGACTTCATCGTCTTGAAAATGCTGACCTCCCAGATGTTTCTTCAAGTGCAGGAGCAGATGGTAGTCACTGGGCGCAAGATTGGGGCTGTACGGATGATGACCTAAAGTTTCCCATGGAAAAGATGTGATGAGATCTTTGGTCTGATTCGTCACATGCGGACGGGCATTATCTTGCTGCAAAACGATGCCCTTGTCCAACTTGCCACGTCGTTTGTTCTGAACTTAACGGCGCAGATTGTGCAGTGTCTTACAGTTAGCTGCTTCTTTGATTGTGTAATTACGAGGTAGAAATTTCACAAGCAGTACTCCTTTTCTGTCCCAAAAAACTGTGCACATGGCTTTCCGGGCAGAAATTGTTCGCTTAATCTCCACTTTTCTGGGTGAATCTGAATGCCGCCATTCCATGGACTGTTGCTTTGATTCTGGTGTGATGTAGGCCACCCATGTTTCAACGTCCGTAACAATTTGGCTTAAGAAATCATCACCGTCGTTGTGGTACTGCTCAAGGAAAGTCAATGCACTGTCTAAACGTTTGGATTTGTGCACATCCGTCAACATTTTCCGTAACCAACGTGCGTACAATTTTCGGTAATTTATGTGCTCGGTCAAGATGCCATACAAAACACTACGAGAAACATTAGGAAAGTCATCCCGCAAGGAGGAAATCGTAAAGCGTCTGTATTCCCTCACCTTATTGTCCACTTCCTGCACCGAACTTTCATTAAAGATCGAAGGACGCCCTCTCCGTTGTTCATCATGCACATTTGTTCGGCCATCTTTAAATGCTCTCACTTACTTTCTTACCATTCCATCACTCATAATGTTTTCTCCCTAAACTGCACAGATCTCACGATGAATATCGATCGCTCGTAGGCCTTTAGCACTAAGAAATCTTATAACTGCTTGTACTTCACAGTCGGCGGGACTCACGATTATCGGAGGCGTGTTAAACACTCAGTACACAACGTTAACAAGGAAGAATCAGACTGTAATGGCGTCAGTGCGTAGACAAGAGATGTAGGTACCCAGTGCGCATGCGCAGAACACCGACCGCAGCGCTGCGGCCACGGTGTGGCAAAACGGTACTTACTTAAAAAAAACACGCCTCGTATTTCCGAATCGCCTGTAATCAGTATTAACAATGCAGCTACATCGGTAGATGTGAACAGAGGTTTTGATTTTCCAAGAAAGGGATATAACTGAAAATGGAAATTAACGGAGTTTGACCATTTTGACAGAACATTAATGCGTAGACCTGTACTTTGATACTACGACACAGAAGAGTATCTGACAACTAGAAAATACAAGCTGATCTCCGTGAAAAATTGAAAGATTCTGGCTTAACGACCTCCGTTTTTGTCTTATCTGATCACATGTTTTTTTATTCAGAAATTTTAATTGAATGCAAAGGCATTGCAGCATCAAGAGCGGAACACTGTTTAAAATGCACTTCGGGAGTGCTAAGGACAGCGGTTTTTTAGCAAACTTCGATAAGGCATGTGGTTTCACAAAACTACATGGAAAATTATATTTTGCTCGACTAAGAAAATGAAATACTGACATGAATGTACCTACAATTACTTTCGTACTGAGAATATCGGCGGTTTGGGTGATAGCTTCACTGACAAAGATCAGTAAAAGCTGTAAATGGAAAAAATCGGAAGCTTGGGAATATTGTCTGTCGTATTAAGACGAGCCGTTGGAACTAAAATACTGGCGGGGACATATAAGTTCTCGCATACTGTTGCGCAGGGAGTGTCTCGTATATAAATGGCGTTACTACGTGACACGACACTATAATGATGTCTCAGATGTTACTAAAATTAATTTCATATTTTTCTTAACAACTTTATTGCTGGAAATTCCTGCAACGTGCAAGAGAACGCGAACGCGACAGCGACGACATTTTTTTTTTACACAGGCGGCAGTTTCACTTTTCTTAGAGTATTTTATTTTTACACTGGAATACGTTGATGCTTTCACGATAAAGAATTTATCATATGCATCCAAAAACATTGACGATATTCATATACTACATTATTTTCAGTCCAAGTATGTAAGTAGTTCAGTTTTTATCTACCGACTGTAGTAAAAAAAAAATGTTTTTCTCCAAACCTTTTTTTCGTCAAACATTTTTTTTTTTTTTGTCAGCATCTGGCAAAATTTTCTTTTGATAAGTGCTCCATCATATTCTAGATTAAAATAGAGATATTTGACATCTTTTTCATAATTTTTCCTGAGATCTGAAACCATTACTAACTGGCGTTGCTGTAGGACGGCGAGATGATCTATACGTGCGTATTCTTGTGACGGCCACAATAATAGTGGTGCAAGGTGCCCTCCACCACTCACCACACAGTTGTTTCTAGTGTAGTTATGTAGATAAAGATGGTGACTCATTACTTGTTACACAGGGTGTGGGTGCTGTAAATAAGGTTGCTTACCTTAAAGAAAGCAGATGCTGGCAGGTGTGAAAATTAACGAACTGTCCGTTTAATAAGTCACGGCTTCAAAATACTAACACAAAATCTTTACATACGAATGGAAAAACTGGTAGGAGCCGACCTCGGGGAATATCATTTCGTATTCCGTAGAAATGTTGGAACACGTGAGGCAATACTGACCCTACGACTCATTTTAGAAGATAGATTAAGGAAAGGCAAACCTACGTTTGTAGCGTTTGTAGAATTGAAGAAGGCTTTTGACCATGTTGACTGGATTACTCTCTTTCAAAGTCGAAAGGTGGAAGGGGTAAAACAAAGGGAGCGAAGGCTATTTACAATTTGTACAGAAACCCGATGGCAGTTATAAGAGTCGAGGGGCACGAAAGGGGAGCAGTGGTTAAGAAGGGACTGAGACTGGGTTGTAGCTTATCTCGGATGCTATTCAATCTGTAGGCTGAACAAGCAGTAAAGGAAACAAAATTTGGTGTAATAATTAAAATCCATGGAGAAAAAAATAAAAACTTTAAGGTCTGCCGAAGACATTGTAATTCTGTCAGAGACAGCAAAGGACCTGGAAGACCAGATGAACGGAATTGACAGTCTTGAAACGAACATCAACAAAAGCAAAACGAGGATCATGGAATGTAGTGGAATTAAATCAGATGATGTAGAGGGAACTAGATGTGGAAATGAGACACTTAAAGTGGTAAATGAGTTTTTCTATTTGGGAAGCAAAATAATTAACGACCGTCGAAGTAGGGAGGGTACAAAATGTAGACTTGCTATGGCAGGGAAAGCGTTTGTGAAGAAGAAAAATTTCTTAACGTCGAGTATAGATTTAAGTGTCAGGAAGTCTTTTCTGAAAGTATCTGTGTGGAATGTAGCCATGTATGGAAATGAAACATGGACGATTATAGTTTTGAAGGGGAGAATAGAAGATTTCGCAATGTGGTGCTATAGAAGAATGCTGAAGTTTAGATGGGTATATAACGTAACTAGTGAAGAGGTACAGAGCAGAGTTGGGGAGAAGAGGAATTTGTGACACAAATTGACTAGAAGAAGGG
The DNA here is from genome assembly GCF_021461385.2 of Schistocerca piceifrons. Lineage (NCBI taxonomy): Eukaryota > Metazoa > Arthropoda > Insecta > Orthoptera > Acrididae > Schistocerca > Schistocerca piceifrons. Next base: position 780,371,355 of record NC_060141.1, read on the forward strand.
ATCGGTTGTTAGGATACGCTCTGAGGCATAGATGGATCACCATTTTAGTGCTGGAGGGAAGCGTGGTGGGTAAAAATCGTAGAGGGAGAGTAAGAGATGATTAAAGTAAGCAGATTCAGAACGATGTAGATTGCTGTAGTTATTCTGAGATGAAGAGGCTTGCACGGAATAGAGTAGCATGGACAGCTGCATCAAAGCCGCGCGCGATTAGCCGAGCGGTCTAGGGCACTGCAGTCATGGACTGCGCGGCTGGTGCCGGCGGAGGTTGAAGTCTTCCCTCGGGCATTGGTGTGTGTGTTTGTCCTTAGGATATATTAGGTTAAGTAGTGTGTAAGCTTAGGAGCTGATGACCTCAGCAGTTAAGTCCCATAAGATTTCACACACATTTGAACATTTTCCCGCCTGCCTGAGTGGCCGTGCTGTTCTGGGCGCTACAATCTGGAACCGAGTGACCGCTATGGTCGCAGGTTAGAATCCTGCCTCGGCATGGATGTGAGTGATGTCCTTACGTTAGTTAGGTTTAATTAGTTCTAAGTTCTAGTCGACTGATGACCTCAGAAGTTATGTCGCATAGTGCTCAGAGCCCGCCAACATTTTGCTGCATCAAACCAGTCTCTGGACTGTAGACCACAACAACAGCATATTAAGGTGCATGAAATATTTTCCAGGCCGGTTTTACTTGGCTCACCCTGTGTAGGCCTTCCATTAATATCGTGCTCAAATGTTCAAATGTGTGTGAATTCCTACGGTACAAAACTGCTGAGGTCAACAGTCCCTAGGCTTACACACCATTTAAACTAACTTAAAATAACCGTACGCTAAGGACAACATACCCACGACCGAGTGCGGACTCGAACCTCCGGCGGGAGGGTCCGCGTAATCCGTGACATGGCGGTCACTGCAGGCTTCGGAACACTCTGAAACGACAGTGAAGTTCCGTCTTGGAGGCAAAGCGTTTTTAGAGAAGTTTCGGGAATTGTAAGTTTTGTGGCGGCGTTCGTAGCGACAAACAATTCGCTGTAGAACGGCTTACGAAGTCACCGCCACACTTTTAATAGCGGGCCGACCGGTCCGCTGGAACAGTGAACAGAAAGATGAAAACCCAAACACTCTGATTAAATAAAAGTCGGTACTTATCTTTATTAACGAAGATACAAAAACACAGTAGTGAACTCCGTGTCTACAGAAATCTGTCTAGTTCGAGTCGAAGCGGCTAGGTCAGCGTCGGCTGACGACAAACAACAACTCTGCTGCGATGAACACACAACTGACTAGCAAGTACACAATTCGGTGGCGAGTATACAACTGAGCGGCGAATACAGAACTCTCCTAGCGCTCGCGACTCCAGCGCTTAAGAAACCAGAAGCCAGCGGTGGCGCGCGCAGACTTGCGGCGATTTCCTGTCTCGCTGGCGCTGCTTATGCGGACGGCGTCCGGACTTTGATGCTGCCAACCTTTTGGCAGCGGGCTCGGGTGGCATTACTGGCTAGGATATAACACTCCTCCCCCCCAAATCGCCGCACCGTCGTTGAATAATGACGTGATGAGCGTCGACGGCGGGGGAGGGGTCTGGCCGCAGGCGCAGCAGAAGAGACCGGGGCGGAGACTGTTGTCGGTGGCAGTCCCCGGTCCGCACCGCAGCAGTGGCTGCGCGGGGCCTCGGGAAACACCGACTGAAAACAGAGGTCAGGGTGCACGCCTGTGACCACGGGCGCAGCTTCTGGTACTGGACGCGACGGGGCGTCGGGACCCACGAAGAGAGGCAGCGTCTCCTGATGCTGCGTCGACGGCTGCTGAGTGGGCGCCGGACAAGGCGCTGCGGTGTCAGGCTCCTTGGGGGTGCCCAAGGAAAGCGGCTGCAGGACAGGCTGCACAGCCACCGCTTGGGAAGGTGGCCCGGCTGAGGGATCGACGTCCATCAGCTCCGAAGGCGGTGGCGACTGAAGAGGGACCGCAGGCGCCGGAGCGACCACCTGGGGCGCTCCCGGATGAAGCTGCGCGGGAGGCATCAACGGGACGGGCTGTCGGCGTGGTAGCGGCGACGGCTGCTGCTGCTGCCCTGGGGGGGGCAGCGAAGTCGGAAGGCGCGGCTGGAACCCGCCGCGGACCAAATCTGTGGACAAAGAACGAGCGGCAGAATCCGGGCGGCCAGCGCGGCGCAACTGGTTCTGATGCCTCCTGTGCACCCCAGTAGCACCTTGAACAGTATAAAAATCGCGACCCTGGACACTTATCACGGTACCATGTTCCCAACGACGGCGACCGTGATAAACTCTGATAAAAGCGGTGTCGTTGCGCTGAAAACGCATGCGATGCTCAGAAGCGGCGGGTCGATCCGGGGGGTGCAACAACCGTAGTAGGGTGCGATTGCGATGACGACGGCCGTGGAGAAACTCCGCAGGCGAAGGGCCGTCGCGTGGCGTGGTCCGGTACGACGACAGGAACGTGATGAGGGCCTGCTGACGAGAGTGCGTAGCACGAAGGCGGTCCATATGATCCTTGAATGTGCGTACAAAACGTTCCGCTGCACCATTCGATTGAGGGTGGAACGGCGGAGTAAGAACATGGCGAATACCATTGGCGGAACAAAAAGTTTCAAATTCAGCAGAGGTAAATTGTGGACCATTGTCAGACACTAAAACTTCTGGAAGACCCTCAATACAAAAAATTGAAGTCAACGCCTGTATAGTTTGTGCAGACGTTGTAGACTGCATGGGCACAACAAACGGAAAATTACTAAATGCATCTATCACGATGAGCCAACGAGAATGCCAATATGGACCAGCGAAATCAATATGAACTCGCTGCCAGGGACCGGCAGGGCGTGCCCACTCAAACTAGTGTTGAGGCGGAGCAGCTTGGTGTTCGGCACACGTCGAACAATCTGTAGACATCTGCGTAATCTGCTTATCAATGCCGATCCATGTACAATGACGGCGGGCAAGCTGCTTGGTGCGGACCACTCCCCAATGACCTTGATGCAACAAGTCGAGGACCTTGGATTGGAGCACTTGGGGAACCACTACATGAAGCTGGTCATTCTCGGTGCGTAACAGCAAAACTCCGTGCGAAACAGACAACAGATGACGTTGCGGATAATAGCGACGAACCACAGGATCCGATATGTCCTTTGCCTTGGACGGCCAACTACGTTGAACAAAACGTAATAGTAAACTCAGATGAGGATCCGTAGCTGTCTCACGTTCCACCTGACGATAATCAATCGGAAAATCCCGGAGGGATTGATGCTCATCGGCGTCAATCTGATGGCAACAGTCGTCAGAGGAATCGAAGACATCATCCGCAGCAATCGGCAATCTAGAAAGCGCGTCAGCGTTAGCATGCTGAGCTGTAGGGCGATACAGTATCTCATACTGGTATTGTGATAACAAAAGAGCCCAACGTTGTAGTCTCTGAGCTGTCCGCTGAGGAACTGGTTTAGACGGATGAAACAGTGACGTCAGGGGCTTGTGATCTGTTACTAAATAGAATGGTCTACCATAGAGGTAGTGATGGAATTTTGTGACGCCGAACATAATAGCCAACGCTTTCTTGTACAATTGGCTATAATTACACTGAGCTTTGTTTAGCAATTTAGATGCGAACGCAATAGGACGTTCGGTGTTACCGACTCGGTGAGACAACACAGCACCGAGGCCGAAAGAAAAGGCATCACAAGCTAACACCAGAGGCTTGTTAGGGTCGTAATGGACCAGACATCGATCATTCAATAAAGCCTCTTTAAGCTGCTGAAAGGCTGATTGGCAATCAGCTGACCACACAAACGGAACATTCTTACGGCGGAGACGATGCAACGGTGCAGGAATCTGTGATGCATTAGGTATAAACCTAATATAATATGTCAATTTGCCAAGAACTGCCTGCAATTCATGCAGATTGCGAGGGGCGGGCAAATCACGAATAGCTGCTAAATGTGACTGGGAGGGATGAATGCCTTGAGCGTTAATAACATGTCCCAGATACTCCATCTCCGTAAGGAAAAATGAACATTTATCGATGTTGCAACGTAGGCCTGCCTGAGACAACACTGTAAACAAACACTCCAAATTACGGAAATGTTCAGCAGGCGTCCGACCGGACACAACAATATCGTCTAAATAGTTGCAACACGATGGCACATTAGCCAGAAGTTGTGACAAAAAACGCTTAAAAACAGCTGGAGCTGACGCACAACCAAAAGGCAAACGCAGAAAACGGAACAACCCCAACGACGTGTTTATGACAAAATACTGTTGTGATTGCTCGTCGAGGGGCAATTGCAAATATGCTTCACGGAGATCAATTTTGGAAAAGAAACGAGCCTCCCCTAACTTATCCGTCAGCTCGTCCGGTCTAGGCAAAGGAAAAGAATCAATGACAGTCTGAGGATTAACTGTCGACTTAAAATCAGAACACAAACGTAACTTGCCAGACGGTTTCTTTATAATAACTAAGGGAGAAGCCCACTGGCTCGCTGAAACGGGTTGAATAACACCGTTGTTTTGCCAACGACGAAGTTCATCTGCCACAGGTGCCCGGAGGGCGTGAGGCACTGGACGAGCACGAAAAAATCGAGGCTGAGCATTATCTTTTAACGTAATATGAGCGGCAAAGTTCGCAGCACAACCTAGTTCGTCTTTAAATATGTCACTGTATCGTTTACACAAATCGGATATGCTGTCTTGATGAACAACAACAGAATTAATTTGCAACACATTGTCTTGGATAGACAGGCCAAACAAGTCAAAACAGTCTAACCCGAAAATGTTTACACTGTCTGTAGCGCGGAGCACTGTGAATGAAACTGTTTTTGTATTGCCACGGAATGTGGCTGGCACGCTACATACACCTAACACAGGAATTTGTTCTCCACTATAAGTAGCCAAAGAATGTTTTGCCGCTGAAAGTTTAGGGCGGCCGATAGCCGCATACGTAGCACTATTTATGAGAGTCACAGACGCACCAGTGTCTAATTGAAAATTGAAGGTCTTATCCTGGATGCGTAGCTTCACAAATAGTTTATTACACTGTCTCTGGATCGGTGCAGTGGAGGCGGAAGACACAAAATCAGCGCGTTTAGTGCGTGTTCGCTGCTTACGACAACTCGTGGGTTGGGCGGGTGGAACAACAACTCCCGCTTCACTTGCAGTCTGTACATTACTTTTCACAGCGTTTGAATTACGCTTGGGTCGCATAGCAGAGGGCTGGGTGGGTGGCTTATTGCGAACAAGTTTATTACCCACACGAACCGTGGAAGAGTCTTTAAACGCGACGTTCTGGGCGAGCTGGCTTTGAAGAACATGAATATCCATGGGCTGGGCAGCACTAGAATTGTTCTTGCGTTTACGCAAACAAACAGTCTGGATGTGTCCTTTCCTTTGTCAAAAGTGACAAACCGCGTTTCTTAACGGGCAACGTTCACGAGGATGAGCAAGAACACACTTAGGGCAAGACTTAACTCTATCATTTTGCACACGCGGCTGACTAATGTGTTTAACATGACGCGGCCGGCTAGTGTTTACAGTCTGACTCTGCCGGTGGGGCCGCGGGCGTGACATAACTTGCTTAGCACAGGCAATTTGAGAAATACATGGCTGATCTAACTCACACTCAGCATAGTCAAAAGTATCTTGGGCTTCAATGATGTTCATCACAGCCTCTAATGACGGGTCAGGCAACTTTAAGATAGCAGCACGAATACGAGAATCTGTAATGTTTTGAGTAATAGCGTCTCGTAACATGACATCACTGTAGGAAGCTCCACACACACAATTAAATCGGTACTGACGGGTGAGGCCCCGTAAATCTGTTAACCACTGTTTATTAGATTGATGTGGCAGTTTCTTTAACCTGAAGAACTTGAATCTGGCTGCTGCCACATGAACTCGCGACTCGAAATACTCAGCAAGCTTGTTAACAACAACGTCATAGTCTAAAGCTTCTGGCTTGGATTCCGGGAACAAGTTACAAAGTAGTCGATAGACTTCCACGCCTGCAGTGGAAATTAAATAAAGCTGCCGCTCAGTACCCGTGATTTTGTAGACTGTCATGTGCGCCTGCAACTGCGCGAAATATTCTCGCCATTCTTCTCTTGATGCATCAAAAGCACAGAAAGGTGGTGCTGCCTGTGCTTGTTTCTGTTGTGTTGGAGGATTAGCCGCTTGTTTGGCGATTGCTTCCACCAGACTTTGTATTTGCTGACTCTGTAACAAGATCAACTGTTGTAATTCGGCAGACATAGTGAACACAAATTAAACCAGCCCCCAAAATTTTATCGCTATAATTAGTATAACCAGAAACAAGTTGAACCAGCCCTGCACACGAGGTCGGAAGCCCTCGTCGCCAGTTTTGTGGCGGCGTTCGTAGCGACAAACAATTCGCTGTAGAACGGCTTACGAAGTCACCGCCACACTTTTAATAGCGGGCCGACCGGTCCGCTGGAACAGTGAACAGAAAGATGAAAACCCAAACACTCTGATTAAATAAAAGTCGGTACTTATCTTTATTAACGAAGATACAGAAACACAGTAGTGAACTCCGTGTCTACAGAAATCCGTCTAGTTCGAGTCGGAGCGGCTAGGTCAGCGTCGGCTGACGACAAACAACAACTCTGCTGCGATGAACACACAACTGACTAGCAAGTACACAATTCGGTGGCGAGTATACAACTGAGCGGCGAATACAGAACTGTCCTAGCGCTCGCGACTCCAGCGCTTAAGAAACCAGAAGCCAGCGGTGGAGCGCGCAGACTTGCGGCGATTTCCTGTCTCGCTGGCGCTTCTTATGCTGACGGCGTCCGTACTTTGATGCTGCCAACCTTTTGGCAGCGGGCTCGGGTGGCATTACTGGCTAGGATATAACAGTAAGAAGTTAATTTTATTTTGTACAAAAGGAGACGTGAGGAGAGGGTAGACGCACAGGGGAAATACTTCCAAGTAGCTAACAGTAAACCAATGAGGTGTGAAGCACTGGACGTCTCCACGGCTGAATCGCAAAGTCACACTCGCCGTCGACTATGCGGGAGCTGGACACATTTGCGGGGGAAATGCAACTGTCACGTCTGAATCGCAGTGTCCCACCCACTGTCGACGATGCGAGATCTGGCAGCACTTGTGGGAGGTGTGAGCTGCCCGCCGTCGCTCACGTTGGCCGCCGCCGCTGTTCCTGCAGCTGCTGACAGCAGAGCCATCTGTCGCGGCGTCAGCCCCGGGCGTCAGCGCCAGCCGCCACAATGGCCGCTAATGAGCCTCTGGCACTGGCCCTCCCCCTCATCCCACACCACCCCTCCCTCGCCCACAAATGGGCGCCACTCGTCCTGAGTGAGTGCTGCTGAGGCCTCGCCAAAAAAAGGCGCGCGCTGCCAGTCCGCCTGCAGATGTCTCTGCAGTGTCGGCCAAACGGCTCCAGGCTGGGCGGTTAGTGCGAATAGAGACAGCCCGCGCGATTTTGTTTCGCTCGCTGCTGTTAAGACTAACGACGGGCGAGCAAACTCTTTTACAGCGTAATGCAGGGGTCCGCAGCCACGATGTTCTCACAGCTGCGTTGCTGCACCGTTGCTTCAGCTTTAACACTCCGCGACACCTTCGCTATACAGAGTGTGCCAACTGCAACTGCTGCACACTTCCGCAGTGGTTCTCAAACTTGTTGAAAACTCGGACCCACTGCTTATTCGGAAAGTGATGTGAGGACCCCCCCACCAATGCTACCTGAAATTTCATATGGTATGAAAAAAAGTGCACTGACTACAATTACCAGTGACAAGAAAATGATCAATAAAAATAATGCTATAAGTAATTGATTTTAAACATATGTTTGTGTGCGAAATTTCAATTGAAAATACAGTAATCTACAGTACCCAAGTAACAGAAAATACAATAATATGTTCAGTTACTGAAAATCAATGCCCTTTTTCATTATTTTAATTTTTTTTGAAGTCCATTTGACAATCAATGTTCTCAAATGTGGGATCACTGACGTGAGAGCCAATAGTCTTCCTGTTTTTCCATAATTCCATTGAAATCTGGAATAACGTTTGTCACCATCAATCGTATGTCCGATTCCACATGATATCCCTTAACGTCAAAAACACTGCAAGTAGCAGAACAGGTACGTTCACATAAATAAGGTGTAGGGAAAGGCAGCAAATATTGCAGTGCCTTTCTAGGAAACTCTTCGCGTTCACAGCACACCCGCAACGAAAATCTGTGGAATTCATTTTCTTCGAAAACGTTTTGCCGCCAAGTATCGCAGGATAGGTCCCACAGCTGTTCTTATTCTGTGTCATAGACCTTTATACATTTTATTTCACGGATTTCTGCATCAGTGAAAGTATTTTCAATCCAACAGTTACCAGGTTGTGGGATAGGGAAATATTCTTGGGTCTGAGAACTATGCGACTTAACTTCTGAGGTCATCAGTCACCTAGAACTTAGAACTAATTGAACCTAACTAACCTAAGGACATCACACACATCCATGCCCGAGGCAGGATTCGAACCTGCGACCGTAGCGGCCGCTCGGCTCCAGACTATAGCGCCTAGAACCGCACGGCCACTCCGACCGGCAAATATTCTTGAAAACTTGAAGTTTTCTACATGTGTTTTGTGCACTTTACAGTTTTCCATCTCAAGAACAGGTAGAGGCCTTGAGCACTGGAAGTGGTAATTTGGTATTGTTAGGTAATCGTACAGCCCACAGCTGCAGTTTCTTGACTGTAGCTTCAACTTTCCTGTCAACCTGGAAGATATCAGCATTTCTTCTTTGCAGGTTTAAGTTCGTTTAGAAAGGAGAAAATATCCATCAAATAGGCCACATCACACTACCAATCGAAATCAAACCTGTTTTCGCTTGAGGTAGCCGTTGTGGCCGAGCGGTTCTAGGCGCTTCAGTCCGGAACCGCGCTGCTGCTACGGTCACAGTTTCGAATCTTGCCTCGGGTATGGATGTGTGTGATGTTCTTAGGTTAGTTAGGTTTAAGAAGTACTAAGTCCAGGGGACTGATGACCTCATATGTTAAGTCCCGTAGTGATTGGAGCCATTTGATTTTGAATTTCACTTGAAAAACAATTTTGGTTGTCTAAAAGAAACAAGATCACTTCATCACGCAGCTCAAAGGAAGGACACAGAACTTCACCTGTTTACAACCAACGCACTTCAGGATGTGACTCAACAATTCGTAGGAAGTCCCCTCCAGAAATATTGAACCCTGCTGTTTCTATAGCCGTTGATAGTTGCGAATTTGTTGACGGTGCAGAATTATGAGCACGAAATGACCTCTCGATTCTGTCCCATAAATGTTCAATGGGATTCATCGAGAGAACTGGGTAGCTAAATTAATCGCTTGAATTCCTCAGAACGTGCTTCAAGCCAGACGCGAATAATTGTGGCTTTCATCCATAAAAATTCCATCATTTTTTGGGAATATGAACCCCATGAATGGCCGCAAAAGGCCTCCGTGTAACCAAACATAACCATTTCCTGGCAATAACTGGTTCATTGAGGCCAGAGGACCCAGTACATTCCGTGTAAATACAGCCCACTTCATTATGGAAATATCAGCAGCTTGCACAGTGCATTCTTGACAAGTTGGGTCCATGATTTGGTTGGGCTTGCGACACACTCGAACCCTATCATCTCCCCTTACCAACTAGGCGATGGTTCTCCAGTCTTAAAGGGGTCCAACCGATATGGTCGCTAGTCCAGGATAGGCGCTGCAGGTAATGTACTGTTATCAAAGGCACTCGCCACGATTGTCTACTGCCATGGCCCATTAACGACAAATTTCGCGGCACTGTCCTAGCGGATACGTTCGTCGTATGTCCCACATTGATTTCTGCCATTATTACATGGAGTGTTGCTTGACTGTTAACACTGAAAACTCTGCCCAAACGCCGCTGCTGTTGGTCATTTAGTGAAGGCCGTCTCGCACTGCGTTGTCTGGGGTGAGAGGTAATGACTGAATGTTGGTATTGTCAGCACGCTATTAACACTGTGGATCTCTGAATATTGAATTCACTAACGATTTCCGAATTGGAATGTCCATCGCGTCTATCTGCTTCTACGATATCGTGTTTAAAGTATGCTAATTGGCGAGTTGCTGCCATGAACACCTTAGAAATCCTTTCATCTGACCCACCTGAGTAGAAATGACAGCTACACCAATGCATTGCCCTCTTGTTCAAACAAATTTCTGGCTTGCAGCCAGTCGTCTTTCAATACTTCGCACGATATTTCAACTGGGCACCTGCCAGTCATCTTCAGGGAGCCGTCGTAGCCTGGCGAAAACGTTTTTTTTATTTTTTTATTGTGATTTTGATCACTTTACGCAAGGCGGGCTGCAGGCAGCAGAGTAAGCTGCTCTTCAGCCGTGAGTTTTACAATAAGTAATACATGTAGGTGGCACAGAGAATACAATCAAAACGGTGGTCAAAAAATGTAGACACTTAAAAAACAAAAATCATGGAGCCGTTCACGCTGGATGAGAAAACATCACAAACACTAGTTGGCACGGCGCACATAACACGGATGATGGCGACGATACACATGAACAGTGGTGGCGTGACGGCGAACAAACACTAAACACAAACGAAGGCACACACACGAGACACTGATGGCGATGATATCTGGCGCGCAAAAATCCACTTAGAGTGTGCGAGTCCGGGGACCTGCCAAGAGAGGAAGAGGGGAAGCCTGGGGGAAGAGAGATGGAGGAAGAGGGATGGGGGGAAAAGGAGAGAGAAGGGAGGGAGGGTGCCTAAAGGAAAGGACACCGGATGTGGGGGGGGGGGTGAGGATCAAACTTGATAGGAGGGGTAAATGGAGGGGAGGAGGACATCATCAGGGAGCGGGAGCTGGCGGAAGCCACCGTGGGAGAGGGTAAGGAGGGTGGAGGGATGGAGACCGGGTGGGACGTGGGAATACAGGCGCGGCAGCAGGCGGGGGTGGGAGAGGATGTGCGAGACAAGTGGGTGAGGAGGATCGAGTTTGCGGAAGGTATACAGGGTCCATATCCTCTCAAGGAAAAGGAGGAGGTGGGGGAATGGAATGATATCATACAGGATCCGCGTGGGGGAGGAGAGACGGATGTAATAGGCGAGGCGGAGAGCATGGTGTTCAAGGATTTGAAGGGATTTATAAAAGGAAGGTGGGGGAGGAGATCCATGCCAGATGGGCGTAATAAAGGATAGGGTGGATGGGGGATTTATAGGTGTGGAGGATGGTGGAGGGGTCCAGACCCCACCTACGGCCGGAAAGTAGCTTGAGGAGACGGAGGCAGGAGCAGGCCTTGGCTTGGATTGTCCGGAGATGGGGAGCCCAGGAGAGGCGACGATCGAGGTTTTTTTTTTTTTTTTTTTTTTTTACTTTATTGTTATTTTAAAACCTGTACAACTCAGGTAGGCTGGCAGCGGCACACTACGCCGCTCTTCAGCCATAGCGTTTTACAAGAGTATAAAACATGGTGAATGACAATGAACAAAGTGACGGGCAAAAGAGAGAGGTCACAGAGACATAAAAAACACGGAGTCATTCACATGTGACGATAACAACACTGAAAACACGTTGGCACGGCGCACAAAACACTGATGAGTCCGACGGCACAAGTGAACGTAGGAGTGGGACGGCGGACACCAAAAACACTATACGATGTCACACACACGAGACACAAAAGGCGACGATCTCCGGCGCGCGAATGTTCACTATACGTGTGCGAGTCCGGGGACCTGCCAAGAGAGGAGGAGGAGGAAGGGGAGTGGGAGAGCGAGAGGGGAGAGCAGAGATGCCACGGGCAGGGGAGATAGGGGGGAGGGAGGAAGGGGGAGAGGAAGCCCGGGGGAAGAGGGGGAAGGGAGGGGACAGGGAGATGGAAAAAGAAGGGAAGAGAAGAGAAGGGAGGGAGGGTGCCGAAAGGAAAGGACACGGGAAGTGGGGGGCGGGGCAGGGTCAAAGTTGATAGGAGGGGTAGATGGAGGGGACGAGGACATCATCAGGGAGAGGGAGCTGGCGGAAGCCACCTTGGGAGAGGGTATGGAGGGTGGAGAGATGGAGACCGGGTGGGACGTGGGAATACAGGCGCGGCAGCGGGCGGGGGTGGGAGAGGATCGGGGAAATGAGCGGGTGAGGAGGATCAAGTTTACGTGAGGTGTACAGGATACGTATCCTTTCAAGGAAAAGGAGGAGGTGGGGGAAGGGGATGAGATCATACAGGATCCGCGTGGGGGAGGGGAGACGGATGCGATAGGCAAGGCGGAGAGCATGGCGTTCAAGGATTTGGAGGGATTTATAGAAGGTAGGGGGGGCGGAGATCCAGGCTGGATGGGCGTAACAAAGGATAGGGCGGATGAGGGATTTATAGGTGTGGAGGATTGTGGAGGGGTCCAGACCCCACGTGCGGCCGAAAAGGAGCTTGAGGAGACGGAGTCGGGAACGTGCCTTGGCTTGGATTGTCTGGAGATGGGGAGTCCAGGAGAGGCGACGGTCGAGGGTGACGCCAAGGTACTTAAGGGTGGGAGTGAGGGCGATAGGACGGCCATAGACGGTGAGATAGAAATCAAGGAGGCGGAAGGAAGGGGTGGTTTTGCCTACAATGTTCGCCTGGGTTTTGGAGGGATTGACCTTGAGCAACCACTGGTTGCACCAAGCGGTGAACCGGTCAAGATGGGATTGGAGAAGGCGTTGGGAGCGTTGCAGGGTGGGGACAAGGGCGAGGAAGGCGGTGTCATCGGCAAACTGGAGGAGGTGGACGGGGGGCGACGGCGGCGGCATGTCCGCCGTGTACAAAAGGTACAGAAGGGGGCAGAGGACGGAGCCTTGGGGCACACCGGCAGAGGGGAAAAAGGTGTAGGAATCGGTGTTATGGATGGTGACATAGGAAGGACGGCGGGAGAGAAAGGAACCGATCAGACGGACGTAGTTAATGGGAAGGGCAAAGGTTTGGAGCTTGAAGAGGAGACCGGAATGCCAGACGCGGTCATAAGCGCGTTCGAGGTCAAGTGAGAGGAAGATGGCGGAGCGACGGGAATTAAGCTGTTCGGAAAGGCGATGAGTGAGGTGAAGGAGAAGATCGTCGGAAGAGAAGGATGGCCGAAAGCCACACTGGGTGACGGGAAGGAGGCGGTGCTGGCGGAGATGCTGGTGGATGCGGCGGGTGAGGATAGATTCTAGGACCTTGCAGAAGACCGAGGTAAGGCTGATGGGACGGTAGGAGGAGACGGCGGACGGCGGTTTGCCAGGTTTAAGGAACATGAGGATACGGGAGGTTTTCCACAGGTCGGGGTAGTAACCGGTGGACAGGACTACATTGTAGAGCCTGGCCAGGGTGGAGAGGAAAGAGACAGGAGCTTCACGAAGGTGACGGTAGGTGGCATGATCGTGACCAGGAGGACGATCGAGGGTGACGCCAAGGTACTTAAGGGTGGGAGTGAGGGCGATTGGACAGCCATAGATGGTGAGATAGAAATCAAGGAGGCGGAAGGAAGGGGTTGTTTTGCCTACAATGATCGCCTGGTTTTTGGAGGGATGGCGAAAACGTCCTCCGTTCCGCAATATATAGCGTACTGTAACTATTCTGCGCATGCATCGAAAACTGGATAGTTGGACCTCACTGGCCGCCGGCAGCGCCCTCGCTGGTGGAATAGCGGAACTCAGTCGCCCTCTGCGTTGCTGTTTGCCACGGCCGTCGACGCACTCTGTCGTCTTCGATTTGAGCAAATCGTGGAGATGATGGGATTCCATGCACTATCCAGCTGGTAGCCTCTGTCACGGTTTAACAGATTTAGCTGAACATCTCGCTTCCTTACTGACACCTTTCGTCGGCAAGTGCTCACATCACATACGAAACTCAGCTGATTTTATAAATAGACTGGGGGCTCTTCGTCTTAGCAGTTTAGACCTTCTAGTAAGTTTTGATGTGGTCTCACTTCTTACAAAAGTTCCTCTTGCAGATTCTTTGACACTGATTGGTAACATGTCTCCTGTTGATATCACTGCTTTGTTCAGGCACGCTCTTTCCTCAACTTATTTGATGTTTAATCAAGAATATTTTGAACAGACTGACGGTGTCGCCATGGGTAGTCCCCTGTCTCCTTTGGTCGCCCACCTTTTTATGGAGGATTTTGAAGAGAGAGCGCTTGAATTAGCTGCCGTGAAGCCAACAGTTTTTTGGTGGTATGTGGATGACACTTTCATAGTGTGGCCTCATGGAGAAGATAAATAAATGGAGTTTCTACATCACCTCAACTCCATTCATAGCAACATCCTGTTCACCATGGAAATAGAGAAAGATGATTGTTTGCCTTTCTTGGATGTCTTGGTTCGAAGGAAGGATGATGGTTCTCTAGGGAATTCAGTTTACCGGAAACCCACTCATACTGATTTGTACCTGCAAGCATCGAGTTGCCATCACCCATCGCAAACCATGAGTTTGCTTAAAACACTTGTTCATAGAGCTCATACTGTCTCAGATCTAGATAGCTTACCTCAAGAACTCGCCCATCTAAAGACAGTATTCAGCGAAAATGGGTATTTCATCCGGCAGATTAACAGGGAACTAACTGTTAAAACTAAGAAGCAGGAAGTGAGTAAAGTGGAGAATATGCCGGAACAATCTGTAGCTTTTCTTCCTTTCGTTGGTAAGACTTCGTTTAAAATAGCAAGAATCCTCCGAAAATTTCAGGCGAAAGTGGTGTTCCGCCCACCATCGAAGATTGCGGAACTCGTGCGATCAGTTAAGGACAATCTGTTACTAGGAAAGGCCGGAATTCACAAGATACCGTGCCAATGTGGTATGGCTTACACAGGTCAAACCACACGCCCCGTGGAAGAACGCTGCATTGAACATCAACGTTACACCCGCCTTTTGCAGCCAAGCAAGTCCGCTATTGCTGAACATTGTATTTCTACTGGACATTCAATGGAGTATGAGAAAACAATGATTTTGTCCACAGCAACATCTTTATGGGACTCCATTATTAAAGATTCCGTAGAAATACGACTGGCGGAAAATCTATTACACCGTGACAGCTGCTACCAGCTGGACAGTGTATGGAATCTCATCATCTCCACGATTTGCTCAAATCGAAGACGACAGAGTGCGTCGACGGCCGTGGCAAACAGCAACGCAGAGGGCGACTGAGTTCCGCTATTCCACCAGCGAGGGCGCCGCTGCCGGGCAGTGTGGTTCAACTATGAAGTTTTCGACGCATGCACAGAATAGTTACAGTACGCTGTATATTGCGGAACGGATGACGTTTTCGCTTCCTTAAACCTGGCAAACCGCCTTCCGCCGTCTCCTCCTACCATCCCATCAGCCTTACCTCGGTCTTCAGCAAGGTCCTGGAATCTATCCTCACCCGACGCATCCACCAGCATCTCCGACAGCACCGCCTCCTTCCCGTTACCCAGTGTGGCTTTCGGCCGTCCTTCTCTTCCGACGACCTTCTCCTTCACCTCACTCATCTCCTTCCGGACCAGCTTAATTCCCGTCGCTTCGCCATCGTCATCTCCCTGGATCTCGAATGTGCTTATGACCGCGTATGGCATTCCGATCTCCTCTTCCAGCTCCAAACCCTCGTCCTTCCCATTACCTACGTCCGTCTGATCGGCTCCTTTCTCTCCCACTGTCCTTCCTACGTCACAATCCATAACACAGATTCCTACACCTTTTTCCCCTCCGCCGGTGTGCCCCAAGGATCCGTCTTCTCCCCCCTTCTGTACCTTTTGTACACGGCGGACATGCCGCCGCCGTCACCCCCAGTCCACCTTCTATAGTTTGCCGATGACACCGCCTTCCTTGCCCATGCCACCACCCTGCAGCGCTCCCAACACCTTCTCCAATCTCATCTTGACTGGTTCACCGCTTGGTGCAACCAGTGGTTGCTCAAGGTCAATCCCTCGAAAACCCAGGCGATCATTGTAGGCAAAACCATCCCTTCCTTCCACCTCCTTGATTTCTATATAACCATCTATGGACGCCCTATCGCCCTCACTCGCACCCTTAAGTACCTTGGCGTCACCTTCGACCGTCGCCTCTCCTGGACTCCCCATCTCCAGGCTAAACTAGCCAAGTCACGCTCCCGACTCCGTCTCCTCAAGCTCCTTTCCGGCCGTACGTGGGGTCTGGACCCCTCCACCATCCTCCACACCTATAAATCCCTCATCCGCCCTATCCTTTGTTACGCCCATCTGGCATGGATCTCCGCCCCCCCCCCCTACCTTTTATAAATCCCTTCAAATCCTTGAACGCCATGCTCTCCGCCTCACCTATCGCATCCGTCTCCCTTCCCCCATGTGGATCCTGTACGATCTCATTCCGTTCCCCTGCCTCCTCCTTTCCCTTGAGAGGATACAGATCCTGTTCACCTCCCGCAAACCCGATCCTCCTCACCCGCCAGTCTCGCCCATCCTCTCCCGCCCCCGCCCGCTGCCGCGCCTGTATTCCCACGTCCCACCCGGTTTCCATCTCTCCACCCTCCTTACCCTCTCCCAAGGTGGCTTCCGCCAGCTCCCCCTAGCTGATGATGTCCTGCTCCCCTCCATCTACCCCTCCTATCAACTTTGATCCTGCCCCCCCACTTCCTGTGTCCTTTCCTTTAGGCACCCTTCCTCCCTTCTCTCTCCTTTTCTCCCCATCCTTCTTCCTCCATCCCTCTTCCCCTGGGCTTCCCCTTCCCCTTCCTCCTCTCCTCCTATCTCCTCTGCCCATGGCATCTCTGCTCTCCCCTCTCCCTCTCCCATCCCCCCCCCCCCCCCCCATCCTACTCTCTTGGCAGGTCCCTGGACTCGCACACACTACGTGGACTTTCGCGCGCCGGAGGTCATCGCCATCAGTGTCTCGTGTGTGCCGTCGTCTTTAGTGTACAGTGTTCATTGTTCACCGTCGCACTCCATCGTTCACCTGTGCCATCGCCATCTTCAGTGTTTGTGCGTCGTATCAACAGTTTGCAGTGTGGATTATCGTCGAGTGTGAACGGCTCCGTGTTTGTCTATATGTGTCTACTCTTTTATTGCCCACCGTTCTGTAACTTCTGTGTATTATTTCTGTTTTTTCTCATTGTGTATTCTATGGCTGAAGAGCAGCGTAGAATGCTGCTGACAGCCTGCCTGTTGTACAGGTTTTCAAATAACAATAAAGTAAAAAGATAAATGTTTTCGCCAGTCTCCGACGGCTCATCTGAAGATGACTGGCAGGTGCCCAGTTGAAATATCGTGCGAAGTAATGAACGACGACCGGCTGCAAGCCCGAAATTTGTTTCAACAGTCATTTCGCCGGGAAAAATTTTAAAATTCACGTTGCCCTTTTATACTTCGTGTACGCTGGACTATCGCCACCTGCATGTGTGAATATCGCTTTCCCATGACTTTCCTTACCTCATTTTACAACGTTCTCGTATTACATAATAAGAATAAACATATTTACGAAACTTACTTTGATTTTAACTTTGATTTCAAACACTTGCTGGACACTTGCTCGTCCAATATTGCCTCAACTTCCAAAACTAGATTATTGTCTTCAAGAAAAGAACCTGAAATACGACGAGTGCCTTTTCACATATTTAGAGGCATCATAAATTATGCATGTGGCATCGGACACAGATCCTGAAATGTGCACTGGAATACTGCTGTCCTCTCGGTCTCTCATTCACAAAGTTTCCCGCTGGTGCCGCTGGAGGTTCTCACAGTCACAAGTGCTACATACGCAAATTCGCTCCAGTCTGTCTGCCCTACGCCGAGAGTAGATCCCCGACAGTCAATGAAGGCTTGGAGAGACTGCTTCTCGAGTCTGCCGCGACCAGCTGCGTAATGCGATTCTCTTTACAAATCTGTGGCAACGTCTCAATGTTGCTGCTAGGGCTTTTAGTGTTACGGCAGCTCTTTCCACTTCGTGGGCTTCAAGCTGCCAAGAGCGCTGCCAACTGTAAGAGATCTTCTGCCGCCACACGGAGTACACTCACTTGCATAGTCCATTACCTGATAGCTGTTGTGACCTAGTTTTAGGGACTTAGGTACTGTTGCCAGCATCCTGATAAAGATTTTATGATTAGAGCAGCTAAAAGATGAATTATAATAAAAATTTCATGAAGAGTCCATGGCGAAATTTATTAAAAGAATATTTTTTTCCATTTTATCCTAGTTATCGATATTTCGACTGGTTATATGCTAGCCTCTGTCCCTTCCTATCTTGCACAAATCAATACATGGTAACTTACATACCAAACCCAATATAATTTACATGTCTAGTCTACAAAATACCTTACGGTGTGTGCTAGAGGACACTTCTGACGCAAATACACTGCAGAGCCAGTGAAACTGGTACTGCTGCCTAATATCGTGTATGGCCCCCGCGGGCACGCAGAAGTGTCGCAAAACAACGTGCCATGGACTCGACTAATGTCTGACGTAGTGCTGGAGGGAACTCACACCGCGAATCCTGCAGGGCTGTCCATAAATCCGTAAGAGTACGAGGTGATGGAGATCTCTTCTGAACATCACGTTGCAAGGCATCCCAGATCTGCTCAACAATGTTCATGTCTGGGGAGTTTGGTGGCCGGCGGAAATTCTTTAAACTCAGAAGAACGTTCCTGGAGCCACTCGGTAGCAATGCTTGACGTGTGGGGTGTCCCATTGTTCGGCAAAAATTTACCACGTCCTTTTGAGTGCACAATGGACATGTGAGGATGCAGGTGATCAGACAGGGTGTCTACGTACTGTCACCTGTCAGAGTCGTATCTAGATTTATCAGCGGTCCCATATCACACCAACTGCAGACGCTCCACCTCATTATAGAGCCTCCACCAGCGTGAACAGTCCCCTGCTGAAATGCTGGGTCCACGCATTCATGAAGTTGTCTCCATACCCGTACCCGTCCATCCGCTCGACGTAATTTGAAACGAGACTCGTCCGATCAGGCAACATGTTTCCAGCCGTCAATAGTCCAGTGTTGGTGTTGAAGGGCCCTGGAGAGGCGTATAGCTTTGTGTCGTGCAGTCATTAGAGGTACACGAATAGCCCTTCGGCTCCAAAAGCCCATATCGATGATGTTTAGTTGAATGGTTCGCACGCAGACACTTGGTGACGGCGCAGCACTGAAATCTGCAGCAATTTCCGGAAGGGTTGCACTTCTGTCACGTTGAAACATTGTCTGCAGTCGTCGTTGGCTCCGTTCTTGCAGATTTTCCGGCCGCAGCGATGTCAGAGACTTGATGTCTTACCGGATTACTGATACTCACGGTACACTCGTGGAACGGCCGTACGGGAAAGTCCCTACTTGATCTCTAACTCGGTGATGCTGTGTCCCATCTCCCGTGAGCCGACTATAACTCTACGTCCAAACACACTTAAATCTTGATAACCTGCCATTGTAGCAGCAGTAACCGATCTAACAACCGCGCCACACATTTCTCTTATATAGAGAAGCAGGGCCGTATTCTGCCTGTTTACAATTCTATGTATTTGAATACGTATGCCTATACCAGTATCTTTGGCGCTTCAGTGTATCTCCTCTCCCCCCCCCCCCCCCTCTCATCTTGCATTCAAGAGTGGCGGGTAGTAACTTGGTTCTTGGTGAAGCTCCGTATAAACTCCAGTCACTCTGAATTTTTCACTGTGATCATTTAGTGTTTCATATGTGGCAGGGGTTAATACATTTTTCGACACTTCTTGGAACGTACGCTTTCGAAATTTCAACAATAACGCTCCCTGTGAAGCTCAATGCCTCTCTTGTAGCGTTTGCCCCTGGTGTTATCTGAGCATCGCACGGAGTCAGTTATCCTATGGCGGACAGTCCCCCTTGAGAATTTTCTGGTAGTTACTGTTTACAGCAATTTATCGCCAACTGCGTAATCGAACAGCAGTTACCCTGTTATACACATACTGCCATTCTACGCATACGATAACGGTGTGCTCAACCCAGCCGATGCACACTCAGTCGGTGCTGAACTGTCGCACACATTCCGGCGCACTTCCCTGACTGCCCGCACGTCGATCTGTTACCTGTCTCTGCCCGAATGTATCAGTGGGCGCATGGTAGCCCTCCATCACCTAATCCGGATCAGCACATACCAGGGTGTCATTTGCAAATTTGAAATTAAGAAAGTCCTTAGTCATCTTTCCTCTGTTCATCACCAGTTCGTGTCTTCGTTAAGTTTACGTTGTTGTGACCCGCAGTCCAAAGAATGATTTGAAGGAGCTCTCCACACTGGTCTACACTGTATCAGCCCGATCATTTGAGCACAACCTTTGCAAAATACATCCATTCTAACCTGGCATTAAGACCTATGTATAAGGGGGTTAGTATGTGTTGTTGCCCCGGATGATGATTACACGAATATTTTGTCAGGATTTGTAAGCAGTAGGCCCTTGAGGTACGGCAATACGGGAACGTGAGAATTACGTTTAAACAGTTTTACTAACAAAGGCGGATTATAAATCACGCACGCTACGCGCACCCATCACCACTGAGTCTGACATCCTAACACCGGCTAATAACGGTCATATTGAAAGGCTCCACGGTGAGTTAAGAAAAGAGACATATTCGCGCACTAGGCCGCGCCAATTAATACTGTCCGCTGGGGACGGCGGCCAGTCGCGTACTGTCCGTCGCAGGGCGGCCCCACGCGCGTCTACTGACCACGTGAAATGTCAGCATTCCAGACAGGTCGGCTGGCGAGCGCGTGTTTAACGTAGCGCACAGCGGCGTGCAACCCGTAGGTCCTCACATATTGTATATTAACTATACTGCTCATGCCATGCAACAGGACTTACATGTATCCCTTACCTCTGGCCAAAAGGGCAAAGTCATGCACAGATTTCCATTTGAGAATATGCTTCCCCATATTTCTCAGTCTAAAATTTCCTTCATTTTATTCAGTGCTTCTTGGTTCAAGTTGAAAGACAGTGATGATAAGCTGCAACGCTCCCAAAAGCCTTCCTCGACATGAACTTCTCTTTCT
Source organism: Schistocerca piceifrons (assembly GCF_021461385.2). Lineage (NCBI taxonomy): Eukaryota > Metazoa > Arthropoda > Insecta > Orthoptera > Acrididae > Schistocerca > Schistocerca piceifrons. The sequence goes on from NC_060141.1 coordinate 780,392,299, forward strand.
CGACGTTCCACTTCTATTTTCCATTTACACGCTAAGTTTCGTTAGTCCGAATGAAACCGAATACTGGCATCCGTTATCGTTATTTTCGTTACTGCGAGTCAGTTTAATCTGAGAGGATCCACACCGATGAGCTAAAACATTATGTCAGTTGTGCGACTGGATTCGTGATTTCCTGTCAGGAAGGTCGCAGTTTGTAGTAATAGACGGCGAATCATCGAGTAAAACTGAAGTGATATTAGGTGTTCCCCATGGAAGCGTCCTGGGACCTCTGCTGTTCCTGATCTATATAAATGACCTGGGTGACAATCTGAGCAGTTCTCTTAGGTTGTTCGCAGATGATGCTGTAATTTACCGTCTAGTAAGGTCTACCGAAGACCAGTATCAGTTGCAAAGCGATTTAGAAAAGATTGCTGTATGGTGTGGCAGGTGGCAGTTTACGCTAAATGTCGAGAAGTGTTAGGTGATCTACATGAGTTCCTAAAGAAATCCGTTAGAATTCGATTACTCGATAAATAGTACAATTGTCAAGGCTGTCAATCCAACTAAGTACTTGGGTGTTAAGATTACGAACAACTTCAGTTGGAAAGACCACATGGATAATATTGCGGGGAAGGCGAGCCAAAGGTTGCGTTTCATTGGCAGGACACTTAGAAGTTGCAACAAGTCCACTAAAGAGACAGCTTACACTACACTCGTTCGTCCTCTGTTAGAATATTGCTGCACGGTGTGGGATCCTTACCAGGTGGGATTGACGGAGGACATCGAAAGGGTGCAAAAAAGGGCAGCTCGTTTTGTATTATCACGTAATAGGGGAGAGAGTGTGGCAGATATGATACGCGAGTTGGGATGGAAGTCATTAAAGCAAAGACGTTCTTCGTCGCGGCGAGATCTATTTACGAAATTTCAGTCACCAACTTTCTCTTCCGAATGCGAAAATATTTTGTTCAGCCCAACCTACATAGGTAGGAATGATCATCAAAATAAAATAAGAGAAATCAGAGCTCGAACAGGAAGGTTTAGGTGTTCGTTTTTCCCGCGCGCTGTTCGGGAGTGGAATGGTAGAGAGGTAGTATGATTGTGGTTCGACGAACCCTCTGCCAAGCACTTAAATGTGAATTGCAGAGTAGTCATGTAGATGTAGATGTAGATCTGTTTAATAGCATGCCGGTCAACTATGCAAACTGTAATACGGCAGTGATTCTGCTTATTACGGATTGTACGAGGCCCTAACAGGATTCCAGAAGTACGTGGCGCCTGCCGCCATATGTATAAGTACAGGTCAAGCAGTTCCCTCAATTGTGAGGCGCTGCAGCCATGGACTGTGCGGCTGGTCCCAGCGGAGGTTCGAGTCCTCCCTCGGGCACGGGTGTGTGTCTTTGCCCTTAGGATGATTTAGGTTAAGTAGTGTGTAAGCTTAGGGACTGATTACCTTAGCAGTTAAGTGCCATAAGATTTCACGCACATTTGAACATTTTTTTTTGGAGTTCCCGCAATTTACGGGGTGGAGTTTTACGGGTATGCTGCTGGCGCCCGTTAGGTGTTCCCAAGTGTACAGATCAGGCAAATTTGGTAACCATGACATCAATGTGAGTTCGCTACAATGTCGCTCAAACGACTGTAGCACGATTCAGACCTTGCAACATGGACACTTGTCCCTCTGGAAGACGTTATCTATCGCCGTAGGGGGAGACTTCAGACATGAAGCGATGCAGCTGTCCGGAATATTGTTCAGGAAGTTCGCTGCCGTCCTGATGCCTTCGATTACCACCACAGATCCCGTGGATGCCCATCTCAGTGCACCCCATAACATAAATCTGCTATCGCCGACCTACATCTGTGGCGCTGTGCGCATTTCAAGCAGTCTTTCACCTGCTTGACGGAGTGTAAGAACTCAACCATCCCCCAGGTGTAACAAAAAAATGCGTGTCATCCGACTAGAGACAAGTTTATGTTGATCCACGGCGAAAACTCAGTGATGCTATGCTCACTGCAGTTGTAACTGACAATGTCGTTGGGTCAACACGGGATCACATACGCGTCGTGTGATGTGGTGCCCCGTGTACAACATGGCCTTTGAGCGGTGTTCTCCGAAACACTTGTGTCTGCACCAGAACTGTACTGTGTCGTCAGATCTGTCACAGATCGCTGCCTATCCTGGATTACACAGTGGAGGATCTTCCAATCTCTACGTTTTGTCATGAGACGTATTTGCCCAATACCATACGGCCTAGGTGTTATTTCATCGTCACTGAACCACTTTCCATAGGTGCTCACGACGGTAGTAGGCGAACAGGCGACCATCTCCGCTGTTTCAGAGAATCTCATTTCCAGCCTCAACGGCATTCAACCTCGCGGTGGGCAGTGATCGTAATGTTTTGGCTGATCACTGTACTGCTACCTACATTTTCTGTACTTGTCTTTAAAACTTATTGTACATTAGATATACTGCTCAACCTTGAAACTGGACTTGTATGTGTTACTTACCTCTACCTACAAGGCAATGTCATCCACATGTCTTACTCGGTGAACATGACGAGGAAATGATCCACGAGTGAATCTCGTTTGCTACAATGAACACGAACTTAGAACTGGCAGCTATTAATCGACTAAGTGAACTGTAGGTCCAGCCACAGCATGCACACTGTTATGTGGTCACGTACGAGGTAAACCAAGATTCAGTTCAATGAAGTGGACGTTGTTATCTCGCAGTGCAAGCACAGAATGTGACTTTCTGCCTTCGTGGACAGCCGCAATGCTCTGTTGCCATCATTGTCCACCTTAGTGATGCTGAGGAGAAGGAGAAACATCTGGCAGTACTGACGGTAAAAGTGACGGTATGTGCAAACAAAATGTTGTATTTGAGAAAGTCAATAGTGTGCTAATTTTGGAAGGAGGAGGGGCGAGACGCTGAACAACGTGGGATTCCATTATCTACCACAAATAGTGAGAAGTAAAACTCCCAGAATAAATATAAAGTTCTGACGTGGACAAATATGTTATTATTCTGCAACAACGGTGAACAATTATCAATTTTACGAAACCTTGAGCCGACAGAGACAACTAGAGCTCAAGACTGTTGTTGCTGTTATCTTCATTCCGAAGACTAATATGATGCAGCACTCTTTCGTTCTTTATTCTGTGCTAGCCTCTTCATCTCACAATAACTACTGCAACACTCATCGATATCAATCTCATTAAATGGAAAATTTGGAAATTTCTGGTAAGGTCTTATAGGACCTACCTGCTGAGGTCATCGGTCCCTAAGCCTACACACTACTTAATCTAACTTAAACTAACTTATGCTATGCACAAAACACACACACACACACTCATGCTCGAGGGAGGACTCGAACCTCCGACGGGGGAAGCCGCACGGACCGTGACAAGGCGCCCAAACCGCGCGGCTACCCCGCGTGGCATTAATCTGATTACTGTACTCGTCTCTTCGTACCCCTGTGCAATACTTCATTATGTATTATGTCAACAAACTTTTTCTTTTAGTTAACTTATGCTATAAACTTGTTCTCTCTCCGTTTCCCTTAATTATATGCTCGCAACGTATGGAATCCACCCACACAGTCTTCAGCTTTCTTCAGTAGCACCACGTTTAAAAAGCTTCTAATCTCTTATTGTTTGAACAGCTTGTCGTCCACTTTTTGATTTCATACAAGGCTACACTACAGACAAACGCCGTCACGAAAGACTTCGTAACACTTAGTGGAGGGTGGAGAAATATCGTGCACTTCAGTCATTTTTTAACTATTTCTTATTTTTCGAACTCAACTGGGAAGCTGAACGTATTTTCCTACGCGTTTATGGTTCCACATTTGGTATATTAAATCTATTTACATTTCTACATGTGTTTTACGAAAATGTTACATAGCACGGTATTACCTTGACGGATGGAGCAACACCGTGCAGTGATGGACCTAATATAATGCGGCGCAAAAAAGACAGAAACCTCTGTAAAAATAAAACAGTCGGATAAATTCTAACTTTAGAAAATATTTAAAATTCAAAAACGTAAATTTCACAACTTCATGAAGTTTTAACAGAGAGCAAAAAATCAAAAATCCTGTTGCTGATAAAATAGAATTTGCAATATAAAGGACTCAACTGTCTCTGTTCACATTTAGCGCCTATTTCAACGCCAGAAGTCAGAAACATACTTTTCAGTAGTTTCACATCCACATCACTCTGAATTAATCTATCCATTTCAAATTACGCATCGAAACCACAGCTACCTGCTTTTCCCAAACTCTCCACAGAGCAGGCAAATGGAATTGTTGTCAGTGAATGTTCTATTGTTTCTTGTAACAGGAGTTTCTCCGAAATGATCAATGTCATGCGCCTCACGGTCACTACAGAGTTTTCACAATGGTGGCTCCCAGTCATCATCTGATGAAGACTCATAAGAAACGTTGCGTTATTTCTGATGTGCCATATTGCTGACGTCTTACCTCTGATTTTAACTTTCTGAATCTGCCTTTTCCCTTACACTTTAACTTTGATTTTCCTAAAGATAATTCACCTTCTTTTCTTTCTTTTTTATTTCTCTCTTAATTTTGCTTTTTCACTCTCTGCAGCTTTTCCTAAAGTAACTTTGTTAGAAGTCACAAGTGAAAATTGATGAATGTTCTCTGGCACCATTCTTCAATGTAAGAGGGACTGATAATCCAGAATTATCTTTTAATTGTAGCCCAGCTACAGTCTGAACTTACAACTCTTTGTCTACGTATCGAGAGCACCTGTCGCTGTCTTTGAAGAACGGACAACCGTCTCATTATTTCCATCATTTTTAACGTTGCCATCCTAAAAAACTGGTGGTCTTAAGGCTGTCTCTTGTTCTGGGTGCAAGAACATGAAGTCTTCATCACTCAGTGTGGCAGGATGTAGAACGGAAATTCCTGCTTTGGTGAAGCCAGGGATACCCTTTATTTGGAATCTTCATGAAGGCTTTGCTAAATGTAGGATATATGTCATAGGGTGTCATTTTCTGATTGGGGTTGGACTTCATAAGACTGTCACATACTTGATTAAATGAAGCCTTGAAGCTCTGCTGAAAAAGGCCACATCTGAAGGGTGTAGGCTGTGAGAGCAGCGAAGTGGTAGTGTTACCACTACTATCCCGTTGTCGTTGCAAAACTGCAGGCTTCTAGGGACACATGGATAGTCTTACCGTCTAAAATCCAAAAAATGATATGGTTCTTAGATGCCTTGGTTGAGGTAGCAAAATGCTTCAGATGCTTTGGAAAGAAATCCTCAGTCATTCAAACATTCATGGTACACTCATATATTGAATTTGGTGCCCCTCCCCCCTCTCCGTAGGACCGAGGAAATATAAACGTTGGAGGCACACTCGCACTCACTGCACAACACCATGTGTTATTCTTCCCACACTCCCAGATTGTTGCTGAGCCTACTTGTTTAGCGCCTTTGGGTTCTAAACTTTTTCCTCTCTTTTAAACTGTTGATAGCCCCACTTCATCATAATTGTAAATTATATTGGTATCGAACTAAGCGATCTCTGTTGCAGAGGTGAGAGTGGAGAAAGAGAGTTTCACTTCACTTGCGTTAAAATCTGAGATCCGATGAAGACTAGTAGCCTTAGGTTTCCAAATGCTGACTGACGCATTTCTTGTAAGAAACGTAGTGAGCCAATCCTTTACAGCTATTTTGGATGATTTATTAAAATTAGGCTGAATATTATTTGCCTCGACTTTTTCATACACCAATCTTCTCAACTCCACTGAAGATACTCAATAAAATGCCTTTGCTAACAAAAGCGCGTACATAGCTATGTCATCTTCCTGTTCTTTAGAAAATGTAGATTTTCTTTCTAAACTTGCTTCAGAACATTCTCCAGTTTGCAGCCTATCTCTAAAAGTAGAAAAAGGTGTCCCACACAGTTTTGCAAGTCCTCTCTGTGGCCTTCCATTTTCCATAATATAGTGGAGTGCGCAATTCATTTGATGCTCCAACCACCTTTTTTCCCTTTCAGTCCTTGTGACTATTTTTCTGACCATCTGCGATAAAGAAATGAAATGGCTCTGAGCACTATGGGACTCAACTGCTGTGGTTATCAGTCCCCTAGAACTTAGAACTACTTAAACCTAACTAACCTAAGGACATCACACACATCCATGCCCGAGGCAGGATTCGAACCTGCGACCGTAGCAGTCGCACGGTTCCGGACTGCGCGCCTAGAACCGCGAGACCACCGCGGCCGGCTGCGATAAAGAAACAGCTCGTAAGATAGCATACACTTCCAAAAAATAACTCACGAAAATACTCTGTCTAAATAGAAAACACATCTACTAATTTTAATCTCTCGTTTCCCAATCTAATTCCCTCATTTTCGCCTTGTTATCAGGGCTATCTGAGAAACTTGTTTTGTACTTGTTCTATTTGTAGAAATACAAGCAGGTACGAAGTTACTCTCGTGTCCTCCATGTATGTCGTGCTCAAACACAACAGTTCAGCTTCCCTGATATAGTCTTCAGTTGAAGTTGCCGTATAATACTTATGATCGATTTGCTATCGGCGACACATTTCTTGATAATTACCGACAGGAGGTGCAGGGTGTGGCGTAAACAGTCTTCACTTACTACACTGACTGCTTAAGCACAGTGGCCGTAATGTTGATTCAGAACTTTACAATACAACACGGTCTAGAAACCAGAAGAATTTTAAGGAAACTGAATCCGGTCACAAAAGACTACGAAAACTGCATCTCTAGGTATTCGTTGTCCCTGATCGCGCTGCAGAATGTGGATCGCTAAGCTGCTCCAGCTCTGGGAGTACTGTTTTCTGCGATACGTTGTCAGTAATTCGTTTTCTCGAATTCTAACCGCAGGTGGTGTGGTTGCGGGCCGTCGTAATGCTGAAGTTTCGTACTCGTATTTTAAGCCCAGGATTAATGCCGAGGCACTCTCCTTTGACTTCACGGGAACAAACGTCTCTGGAAAGGTTCCAGAAATGTTATTTGCTGTTGTGTGCCAAACAGCCCCTGCACCCACAATTCTTTCTGTCCTTGTTCGTAGTGCCAGGCAGAGGGTCCTTCAACTGACTGGCTGCCACCCAATTCCAGACATCCCAGTTTCAAACTTCCTTGTATAAAGCTCTTTCAACAGCTGTCTCAGATGAGAAGATAAAGTAATCTTGAACTCAAAAATATTAACCTTTTTCAAGTTCTCTTAACTGAAAAGGATGTTTTGTTTAGGTGGAGTAATATGCTACTTCATTGTGTTTCTTAACTAAGTAGGAGAAAGAGAAATTATCGAAAACTTGGTAATAATAAGTATAAGACATTAATTCAACACTGTGTCGGTACTTGGAGGAACACTGGGATATTAAAATCGGAAATGCACGACACTGATATTTCACAATAACATTAATTTCCTAGTTTGTTGTGAACCGACTTTCGGCTTTCTGGGCTAAAAAGATAGCCCACAAAAAGTGAACGAAAGCTTATAGCTGTGCAAGTATGGTTTTTCCAAAGATATGCAACCATTTTACGACTGCATATCAACCGGAAAACGCAAGAATATTGGTATAGAAAGTTTATCCAAATGAAGGGTTACGAAACGTCGTAACAACCAGAACCGGTTGAAATTTACGTATACCACTTTGGGCTAACACTGAGACATCTGGGGAGGCGAATGCAGCGTTGTCATCTCCAACAAAAAAATTCAAAACGCTATACTAAACAGGGAAGGGGTTGCTCACCGTATTTTTTGACGTCCGAGGTCCAATACTCGTCCAATTCTTCGAGCCCATAAAAACCGTTTACAGTGAATGCAAGTCCCTCGAGAGAGACGGCCTGGCCTGCTCACGGAGGGGTTGATTCTGCTCCACGATATGGCACGTCCAAAAGTTTCAAAGCTCTTACTAAGTGTAATGGCCAAGTTCAAGTGGGAACAGCTTGAGCACCGACGCTACAGCCCGGACATGCCACCCAGCGACCTCCAAGTGTTTGGTCCACTAAAATAACACCTCAAAGAGAAGAGCTTCAACTCGGGCAGGGTTGAAGGAGACACTGGAGTCATGATTCCTGTCACAGCCAGAGGAGTTATGTAAACAGGGAATCCTTCGGATCGTGAAACAGTGGTATAGTTGTCCTCGGCCGTTTGGTGATTATTTTTGCGTGAAAACTTCAGCCATACCCACAGTGTTGTGTAGTACCTCACCTTTCGAACACCCCTCACGCTCAAAGAAGCTATGAACAAATAAACCTTTAATTACCATTCTGCTTAAAGATTAAAACTATAAAAACAGCACACCAGTGAGATATATTAGAGCATCCTATGTTTTATTGGAATTCACCTTCACCAGGTATTCTGGCCACATAACACAGTAATCTGTACTAGTATTCACTCGTGTACTCCTTTGGCCTTCACAGTCTCATGCTCCTAATATTTGAGTTTAGGGTAATATAAGATTTGTTTGTTTACAGCTTCATTGTGTATTTCGTTATACATATCTTTTCATGTAGATCTACAGGGTCTTCAGAAACAGTTTGGAAAGCTTGAAACGATATATATGTTAGGCTGTGCTCAGAAATAATTGAGAAGGAAAAATTCTAATCGATGTGCCGTTACTGAGTTAGTCGGCATTGACGTTAGCCAATGAGGCCTTTGCGCGAGCAAATTCAAACGGCCCACCAGATAAAATTATTGTCAATTGTTCTCATAGCGCAGATAACAGCACACGAGACTGCTCAGTCCTTGACTCCGGTTCGATCATTACTACCGTCCCATGTCTAAGTTTTGTATCGCAGGCTTGTTAGGCCTTAGGAAACGAAGCAAAGAAAGCGTTTTGGCGACACCGTCTCTGGGGGGACGCTTGAAGTTGCACAAGCAGCAGCCTCGTTAGCTAATTTCGACACCAATTAACTTGTAAATGGCGCAGTTTAGCGATTTTTTTTCTTAACAACTACATCTCAGCACAGCATATCCTCTGCAATACTATTAAAAGCTTTCCAGATTGTTTCTGACCTCCCTGTACAGTACTTGAGTGGTGGCAGATATTGCGAGAACAATCTTTGTACAGCTATAAGCTATCGCCGATGTTGTGTGGACTATGTGTTCTGCCTCAGATTGCCTGGGGATGGCCTATAAATCCGAAAGCCGGTTCACAAGTAAAAGTAAAATAAATATTGTTGTGGAGAGCTAATGCATTTGATCTTACAGTAATATTAATACTGCAGAAATTAAGGTTCTATTGTTGTTAACTACGTTTTACTTCTGTTTCAATCCCTTCATCGTTTTTGGGTGAACGCTCTTGTATCATCGGTGGAACACATTCATTTATCTCATAATATGTAAAGAAGTTTACTTTCTTCAGATGACGAATACGTTAGAAGGATAAGGACAATAATAATAATAATAATCTCTTGCCTTCACATTGTCTTTCTGTTGTAAAAAATTTTACATAAAATATGACAAACTGTTTACATCTGAAACCCGACAATTTCGTATAAATGTACTAAAGCGCCAAAGAACTGGTACAGCCGTATAGGCATGTGTATTCAAATACAGTGATGTGTAAACAGGAATAATACGGCGCTGCGGTCGGTAACGCCTATGTATAACAACTGTGTGGCGCACTTGTTAGCTCGGCTATTGCTGCTGCAGTGGAAGATTATCAAGATTTGAATAAGTTTGAACGTGGTGTTACAGTTGGCGCTAGAGAGATGGGACAGAGTATCTCCGATGTAGTGATGAAGTGGGAATTTACCCGTACGACGATTTCACAAGTGTACCGAGAATATCAGGAATCCGGTGAAACATCGGATCTCCTACATCACTGCGGCCGGAGAAAGATCCTGCAAGAACGGGACTAACGACGACTGAGGAGAATCGTTCAGTGTGACTGAATTGCGACCCTTCCCCAAATTGCTGCAGATTTCAGTGCTGGGCCATCAACAAGTGTCAGCGCGTGAGTCATTCAAGAAAGCATCATCGATATGGGCTTTCGCTGCCCAAGGCCTACTCGTGTACCCTTAATGACTGCATGACGCAATGCCTTATGCCTAACAACATCGGCATTGGACTGTTGACGAATGGAAACAATTTGCCTGGTAGGACGAGTCTAGTTACAAATTGTATCGAGCGGATGGACTTGTACGGTTGTGGAGACAGCCTCATAAATCCAAGAACCCTGCAAGTCTGCAGTGGACTGTTCAAGCTGGTGGAGGCTCTGTAATGGTGTGAGGCGTGTGCCGCTGGAATTATATGGGACACTTGATACGTTTAGGCACCGCTCTGACAGGTGACACATAAGCATCCAGTCTTATCACCTGCGTCCATTCATGTCCATTGTGCATTCCAACGGAGGTGGACAAATCCAGCAGGACACTGCGACACCCCGCACGTCCAGAATTGCTACAGCGCGGCTCCAGGAACACTCATCGGAGTTTTAACACTTCCGCTGGTCACCAAACTCCCCAGACACGAACATTATTGAGCATATGTGGAATGCCCTGCAACGTGCTGTTCACAAGAGATGTCCATGACAGCCCTACAAAATATATATATATATATATATATATATATATATATATATATATATATATATGTAGAGTGTCATGTTTTAGATGAAAGCAATTTGTCTAACTTCCTTCAAGGATCTATATTTGAATTGGGGCATAGGGAGTCTTGCAGAATATACATCTAGCAACATTGGGACAAACTGTTCGCTTCACTAAAATGATATTCTACTAGCAAATAATTTATTCATATAGCTACGAATTGAAGGCAATGGGTTACAAATGTGGTAACGGAGGACAAGTTTCCATCCTTTTGGTATGCCTAGAACGTTTACTATTTCACTGTACCTCAGTCACTGAGTTTCCTGTGTGGTTTAATACTTTGTTCTTTTTCTGGGACGTCTTTCTAATTGATCATCTACGATCAAACCTCGGGGGGGGGGGGGGGGGGTGGAAAACTCCCGTTGTTACTTACTAGATGAAACCAAATGCACAGCTTTCCCATAAACCTTCACAATCTGCCGATGAATGTCCGTCTACGACCTGCTGTATACAACAAGGATTTGTTGGTACAGCTATCCTGTATTTTAATTTGTATGCTTTATGGTTACTTTCAAAACGTGTGTGAACTAAACGCTTGTTAGGGGAAATTTACAGTTGTTTTGTGTGACTGTGAAAGATGTACAAACGAAACCAAACCAAGATTTCGATCATATCCATCACATCTCCTTCTCAGGCCGAGTGGCTTTTCCATGTTGATGTAATGCACCCGTGTGGAAGTGAATTTGGTGCCAAGACAAATACAGGAATATAGATATATCTGAAAGGTATTGTCAGAGATTGTTCTAAAATTTTTGTTGGAGACACATCGATGAAGATGCGGTAGTTTCAGAAAAAGTTCTAACAGTATTCTACGTTTTGAAGGTGCTGGAAACCAACGACAGTGGCACTTGTGTTAACGATCGTCTGTTATCTTACCGCAGTTGGCATTGTCCTAGAAATATCTGCATATTTTATGGGTAACAAGCGAAGTGTGCGGAATGTCAAATTGGAGTTATGGCAGTCCTCAGCATTTTCTGACAGTTTTTTCGTTATCACTTTTAGCGGTAATGCAGTGTTAGGTTTCCTACTGTACCGATTTATAATTCCGACTGGATAAGTTTAAATTCTGTAGCGCTCGCTGACTTCAGCAAGCAGTGTTAGCCCAGTCTGTTAGGTATTAAGTGTGCTTGTGTCTTATTATTCAGTTCATGGCGGTCCTATTACATGATAATACGACATTTATGTACGTCGGAATGGTTTACGCTGAAGACGGTAATCTGTGGCAAGTGCTGGAAAGGTGCTATTCTCGTTATTCTCCTCTGCGGTAACTTTAGCCTCAATTTTCGCTGAAGGTTAGGAATGCTCTTTAGGAAATACCAAGGTACCACTAGAATACACATCATACATAAGTATGTTTCATCCCTGTGGTATCCATATGTTTCTGACTGGAAGAGACAAGCACCTAGAAAGCTTTCCCGAACACAAAATAACGTTCCCAGTCGACGGTTACCTTAGTTTCGTCTCTGGCGTGACTCTTGTAAAGAGCAGACTCATAAGAAATTTAATATAGACAGTAATCTTGAAGTTAGTAAGTCGGTGACAATACATTTCGTCTTGATGAAGCTAATGTTGTGCGATGCATTTCGTCTTGATGAAGCTAGTGTTGTGAGATGGCGGCAGGAAAGTGAAAGAAGGAAAACTGGAGAAGTAAATTCAGCATTGGATTGTATGAGGAATCATTCTGACATTCACCTTAGATACTTATTGGATGTATGGGAAATCTGCACAAGATCGGTCAAACACAGGTGTGAAATCGTCTCCTCCAGAATACGAGTTGTGAGCTTGACCTGAGATTAGCGTGATTGACCGATAATTCGACAGTTTAGTTAATATATGAAAATGCGAAGAACTTGTTTCCAGCTCTTTGTTGCAGCCTCATTTCGACCGTAAGGAATAGCCGTTATAAAATTATTTGACTTGATCGAACATTTATGAGATAATGACCGGTTTCGATTGCTCGAGCAATCAACTACAGATTTAAAATGGACAGAAAAAGTATTCTTTGTAAAATACTTAGATTTACAATATTTGCTGTATAAGAGGAAAAGAAAGTGACAGAATAATTAATAAAATTTCATTGCAAGGAGTAGCTAGTTACATGTAGTACCAATACGTCCTCTGTGATTAAAAAACACCAAAAAATAATTAATGTAGAGTAATGAAATTTCTCGAACACATTGTATAGGTAACAAATTTAAATGATTAACGTTTCAAGATCACTGGCTAATGTCAGCGCGAGATAAACTATTGCAAATGTGAAATGTCGGTACATTAATGATGTGTGATAGCGAGATAGCGAGAATGTTGAATGCGAGCATGCAAATATGAATGCATTGCGTTGTGCAGGTGCCGGGTGTCAGTTTTTGCGATGGAGTTCCAGGCTTGTTGCACATGGTTGGTCAAGAGATGGACTGTTAATACGAGGTACGGATGACGCTGGAGTTGTCGTTCGATTATGCCCCATATGCGCTAGATTGTAGTCATATCTGAAGGTCAAGCAGGCCAAGGTAACATACACTGTAGCGCTGTAAAACATGTTGGGTTACAACAGCGGTTTGTGAGCGAGTGTTATCCAGTTGGAAAACATCCCAGGAATGCTGTTCATGAGTGGCAGCACAAAAAGTGGAATCACTAGGTCGACGTTCAAATTTGCATTCAGCGTGCGTGGCATAACCACGGATGCGCTCCTACTTTCTGAGCAGATCGCACCCCAGACCATAATTCCAGGTGGGGGCCAGTGTGTCTAGCACACAGATGGGTTGCTTGCAGGATCTTAAGTTGCCTCCATACCAACAGACGGGCATCACAGCACCGATGAAGAACCAGATTTCATCATAAAGTACAATACATCTCCACCCAGCTGTACAATGAGCTCTGGCTTGACACGACTGAAAAGGGCGGTGGCTTGTGGTCAGTAAAATTCGCATTATACGGCGTCTGGCTCGAAGCTGTCCTTGAAGTAACCGATTTGTAACAGTTTGCTGTGTGCCTATGATGCCCACAGCTGCCCAAATTGCTGCTGCAGATGCAGCACGATGCGCCAGAGTCTTACGCCGAACACAATGCTCTTCCGTCGCTGTAGTATCACGTGACCGTCCCTAGGCCGGTCTTCTTGTGACCGTATATTCTCGTGACCACCGCTGCCAGCAGTCATTTGCAGTGGCCATATTCTCGCCAGGTACTTAACGTCTTGTGTGTAAACATGGTGCATTAATTTACGGTAACAAGAACGACTCTGACCACCAGTGCCTCGTTTGAAGAACGCTACTGGGGATGTCTGTAATGAATTAATCGGTGTTATAATTTTCCCTTCCAGTGGTCTTATACCTTACATTCTATTTCTTAAATTAATTCATAATTTACAAAATAAAAGTGGTTCAAATGGCTCTGAGCACTATGGGACGCAACTGATGTGGTCATCAGTCCTCTAGAACTTACAACTACTTAAACCTAACTAACCTAAGGACATCACACACATCCATGCCCGAGGCCGGATTCGAACCTGCGACCGTAGCGGTCATGCGGTTCCAGACTGTAGCACCTTTAACCGCTCGGCCACTCTGGCCGGCCATAATTTACAGTTGTCACTTGTAGTATTCTTTTACTACCCTGAGTTAAACTTCCTCCGTTTTTCTATTGTGCAATTTATTTAATTTTGTTGTTGTGTCCTCTAGCAGATATGCTTTAGTCCCCATTTTAAATAGTATCATTACAGAAAACGCAATATGCTGTTGAGCTCATGTGACAAGTGACTTCCTGGAACGAAGTTTCAATGGTATGATCTGGTGTGTATTTGTGTGTGCCAGTCTACTGTATAGAATGAGCTACTAATATGAGTCGACGTGTAGATATGTCAGAACGGCAGAGATGAGCCATCGTGTTTGAGCGTACCCATTGACCAAACGGTGAATGAAGCTGCCCGATTTGTTGGTGAATTAACGCGTATTATCCAGCATGTCTGCAAGCAATGTTGTAGCATAAGTAGACACATAGCACGGCATTAAGAAAGGGGGTCGTTTAAAGACCGTAGGCGACAGCGCCCGGGGAGGAGTGTCAGGCCTTGTAAATATCAGTCGGTTTCAAACCCAACTGGATCTGCTGCTATGCAGGTCTGACTGAATCAGTCAAAGTACAAAGTGTGTAGCAAATAAAGCCTCACATCTTCAGTGTTCCAAATATTGCAGAAAACTGACAATAACTGACTGCAGATGTGTAGAGTGGTTAGACGAATAGCGACTTTCGACTTTTTAAGATGAGGCACGCCATCAAGGGCACCAACTGCAAGTTTAGGCGTCTAAGCCGCGTTTCGTAGAGGACACAGTTCAGGCACGATGTGGTTCAGTGGTTTTTAGTGGAATCGCTTCGCACCAGTACCCGAGCTCACTCGTCCTGGTTGTAGTATACAAGGAACCAAGACATACGATATACATAAATGACATAGCAGACAACACAGGAAGCTCAACGAGGCCTGTCGCAGATGAAGTTGTTGTATACAGAGAAGTCGCAGCGCTAGAAAAAGAAGCAAAATGCAGGAAGATCTGGTGCGGGTTGACGTTTGGTGCAGGAAGGGACAACTGGCCCTAAGAATAAATGAATCGTCGACACAGGCATCCATTATCGTCTGATTAAACGATTGCAGAACAATCACTGGAAGCATTTTTAACCACAAAATGTGGTAGAGTATGGGTACGGATCAGTTTGCACTGGAAGGACCATACAAAACTACTCGCAGGAAAAGCAGATGCTAGACTGACATTCATTGGAAGAGTCCCCACGAAATGAAAGCTGTAAACAGACATACTCTACGTCAGTATGGATCCGTAGCAGAGAGGATTGTCAGACAGAAGATCCAAAGAACAGCGGCGCGTTTCGCTACAGTTTCACGTAATAAGCACAAAAGCGTCAAGGAGATCACTGACAAACTCCAGTGGCAGAGGCTGCAAGAGAGGCGTCCTGCATCAGGGTGTGGTTTACTGTTAGAGTTCTGAGAGCGTACATTCCTAAAGTGTCAACAAATATTCTGCTCCCTGCTATACACATCTCGCCAAAAGACCATGAAGATACAATTACAGACATCCGAGCCTACATGGAGGCCTACCAACAATGGTTCTTTGCACGAAGCATTCACGACAGGAACAGGATAAGGGAAATGAGACTGGTACACAAAGCACCCTCCGCCACGCACTGCGAAGTAATTCGCGGGCAATAGTTGTAATTTCAGGTGCAGCTCTTTCTTCTAAAAATTCGTTATGATTGTTCCGTGGTCAATTTCGTCTCTCCTGGATGAGAATAACCATGTTCGTACGATTGCACGGATATGTTTCTCGGTTGGAAATCGCCCAACCGCGTTGTCACATTGCGACCGGCCGGTTAACAACCTGAACTTAATCCCAAGCAAAATATGTGTGACCATTTGGAGCAGTGATTGAAAGGTAAAAGTCAACATCAAATTAAATTACGCCGACCAATCATATTAGTGTGACCTAGAAGACTGATATTCTTATACCGTATAGGGAGAGGTTTCTTCGCACGACAGCAACGGCACGGTCAAATGACACCAAAATGCTTAGAAAGTATTATGTAATTTGTTTTCAGTTTGGTAGGAGCTATAAATAGAGTAATTTTAATTTAGGTGTTGATGCACATTTTCTGTTTTTTTTTTTTTTTTTGTATTTTTTATTATCATGAGAGAAAGCAAGGGCCGTAGTAGATATTATGGATTTTGTTTTATTAACTGTGGCCGATTTCGACAGTTACATCATTACCAACCACACCCGTATGAGCATTTCATGGTGCATCACGTAAGATGTAACACGTAATAGAAATTTGTATTCCGCACTGGAGGGCACATTTTATATAGGCCAAATCCAATATTACACTTGAATTAAGGCATGTCATTACATCCACATGAACAAATATATAATAGAAATTGCCATTGTGTGCCACATCGTATGTCATCCACCAAGAAATGGTCATCCACAGGTGCTTGATAATGACGTAGCTCTCTAAATCGGCCAATAGAGAAGCTAACACGAGAAAAAAAAAAAAACAGCCTGCTATAGTCTGTGCTTTCCTTCAAGAAATATTTAGACGCTGTGGCTCAACACACAAGTAAAATCTTTAGTTCTATTCCATTGCTACCTGTCGCAGCTACTACAAGAAAAGTTAAAAAAATTGTTAAAAACAACAGCGATTGAAACAGTTTCAGAATGTCACAGTATTTCTAACAGACGTGTAGTTTCTATCTTTGCACCACGTCTGTCTGCAATAGCGTTCGGTACCTGATTTCAGTTCAGACGAACTGTCAGCAGTCCTACATTACACTTCACTTGATATGTGATCACAAGATTTTAAATTTGCTCACCAGACTCTGTTATCTGGAATGATGCCAACTCTGCCTACACTACGCTTGCCTGTCATCTTTTAGAATACTGTTGCGTGGTGTGGGATCCTTACCAGATCCTTACAATCAACAACTTTCTCCTCTGAATGCGAAAATATTATGTTGACACCGACCTACATAGGAAGGAACGATCGCCACGGTAAAATAAGGGAAATCTGAGCTCGTACGGAAAGATATAGGTGTTCATTCATCCGCGCGCTATGCGATATTGAATAATAGAGAATTGTGAAGGTGGTTCGATGAACCCTCTGCCAGGCACTTAAATGTGATTTGCAGAGTATCCATGTACATGTAGAGGTTCTCACTGAACGAACATTTAACTGCTTCCTGTATGAAAAACAAAAATCATAGCAAGTGGGTAAGGGGTGACGAGATGAGTCAACCGGATGCGGCCAAAATTCTCACCACGTGCAGTAATAAATAGCCACAGTTCTACGGATGATGGATATTCATCACCTCACGCGTTTAAATATTTACAGAAACTTAAAATCCTTCATCGTCGTGGTTTGAGAAGGGAGTTGATCATACACTGACAGTCGTTTTGACTTTGCAAATGAACATAGGTTCAAGACAAAAATGATTGACATAAGCACTCCTTTACTGATTTGCACGATAAATTACAGAATTTTTTTTAAAGTGGTAAAATATCTGAGTTTGTGAAATGCACACAATCCTAGGCCCACTAAAATAGAATATGGCTTTAGGAAATAATGTTCGCGCAACGTCTCATGTAATTTTCCCTTTTCGCCATTCAATTGAATACTTGACTTGTCAGTGACATGTGGACGCGGATAATGCTAAGCTGAAGCAGTAGACTTTGTCTCAGGCATCTGCTCCAGGTGCAATAGTTACCGTTAGGAAATTTCAAGCGTAAGAGTATTTGTAGCCTTCCAGGCGTACGATGCCACCCCTCTCCTCATGCGCGCCAAAACCTAGTTGCTTTTCAGTTGCTTTAAAAAATTTCAGTCCAAAATCAACTGATACGCCGCTGGAGCATTTAATAAATGGTGTTCAGTTATGCGAAAACTCACAAAAAAGGATCATTGAGTACTCGAACAAATACGGAGACTCATTCCTTTGTAAGTAAGAACACTTCTATTATTAATTACTGTTACTTTCTTTCTTAGGTAACCATTAATGGTGTCGCCACACTCCCCTCTGATTCATTAAATAACCAGACTCCCACACAGAAAACATTCATTTCACACGAATTGACAATTATGACGTCGTATATCCTGAACTTTGTGTTACACAAGGATAGAGTTTTGCAGGTACATGTAGTGGTATATGTTCATACTGCCTGTAAAATGAATTGTGGATGCGATTAGGAGCAAAGAAGTAAAGTAGTCAAATGTTATGCTTGATGCTTAAGTTTTGCTACGAGAGTAACGAAAATGTAGTAAGAGATAAACTTTTTCTTTCATTATTTTATGGTTTGAAATTATGTGTAGTGTTTGCCGGAAGTGGTAAAATGCTTTCATTACCAAATAATGCATGAGTATAGTCAGAGTAATTTGCTGACACTGAGTTACGCTGCCTTAGGAGATACGCACAGTTTCTAAGTGTAATACTTGTCTGACGTTAAAAACTTTAACATGACATTGTGCGTCTTATTGAGTTTACTACGACAGCATTTTAAATTCTTAAATTCTGTCAATAATTATACGAACTACTGAAAATTTGTATTGCCATTTACTCTCGTTCCATATTGTGTACTCATTAGACTGTTAGTTCCATTCAGGAGATCGTGTAATTCTTTGCTTTCACTCAGGATAACGATACATCAGTGGATCGTGTATCATTCACACCCTTTCACCTTGAATTTAAATCCACTCCTCAACCTTTCTTTTATTTCCTTCATTCCTCCTTCGATATGCAGATTGAACAGTTGGGGACGAAAGATTACATCTATCTCTTACACCCCTTTTTAGTCTGGGCATCTTGTTCTCGGTCTTCCACTCTTATTATTCCCTCCAGATTCCTGTACGTGTTGTATATCACAAATCTCTTCCTATAGTATACCCCTATTTTTCTCAGAATCTCAAACATCTTACTTTGTCGAACGCTTTTCCTACGTCGAAAAATCCTATGAACGTGTCTTAATTATTCTTTAGTCTTGCTTCCATTATCAACACCAACGTCGGAATTGCCTCCCTTCTGCATTTACCTTTTCTAAAGCCAAACTGATCGCCATTTAGCACATCCTCAAGTTTCTTTTCCATTCTTCTCTATATAATTCTTATCAGCGACTTTCATGCAAGAGCTGTTAAACTGAGTGTGCGATAATTCTCACACTTGTCAGCTCCTGCAGTCTACGGAATTGTGTGGATGATATTTTTCCAAAAATCACATGGTATGTCTCCAGAATCATACAGTCTACACGTCAACATGAATAGTTGTTTTGTTGCTACTTCCTCTAACGATTTTAGAAATTCAGATGGAATGCCGCGCGGTATTCACCGAGCGCTCTAAGGCGCTGCAGTCATTGACTGTGAGGCTGGTCCCGCAAGAGGTTCGAGTCCTCCCTCGGGCATGGGTGTATGGGTTTGTCCTTAGGATAATTTAGGTTAAGTAGTGTATAAACTTAGGGACTGATGATCTTATCAATTAAGTCCCATATGATTTCACGCACATTCCAACATTTGAACATCTGATGGAATGTTATCTATCCCTTCTGCCTTATTTGTTCTTAACTCCTGCAGAGCCCTCTTAAATTCTGGTTTTAGCACTGGAGGCCCTATCTTTTCTAAATCGACTCCTGTTTCTTTTTCTTGTATCACATTAGACAAATCTTCTCCCTCCCAAAGGCATTCAATGTACTCTTTCCACCTACCCGCTCTCTCTTCTGCATTTTACAATAGAATTCTGGTCCCATTAGTAATGTTACCACCCTTGCTTTTAATTTCACTGAAGGTTGTTTTGACTTTCCTATATGCTGGGTCAGTCCTTCCGACTTCTTTTTTCGTCTTAGCTTCCCTGCGCTTCCTATTTATTTCACTCCTCCGTGACTTGTATATCTTTATTCCTGAATTTCCCTAACATTTTTGTACTTACTTCTTTCATCGATCAGGTGAAGTATCTCTTCTATTACCCGTGATTCCTTTGCAGTTACCTTCTTTCTACCTATGTTTTCCTTCCCAGCTTCTGTGATTGCCCTTTTTGAAGTGTCCCTTCCTCTTCAACTGTAATTCCAAATGGACTATTCCTTATTGCTGTACGTACAGCCTCAGAGAACCTCAATCGTATCTCGTCATTCCTCTGACTTTCGTATCCCACTTCTTTGCGTATTGATTCTTCGCGACTTATAGCCTGAACTTCAGCTTACTCTTCATCACTACTACATTGTGATGTGAGTCTGTATCTCCTACTGGGTACGCCTTACAATCCAGAATCTGATTTCGGAATCTCTGTCTCACCATGATATAATCAAACAGAGCCGAGTGGTCTGAGGCTCTGGACCATGGTTCGCGCGTCTCCCCCTGTTGGAGGTTTGAGTCCTCCCTCGGGAATGTGTGTGCGTGTGTTGTCCTTCGTAAGTTAGTTTAAGTTACATTAGACGTTGTGAAGCCTAGGGACTGATGACCTCAGCAATTTGGTCCCGTAGTAACTTACCACAAATCTCAAAATTTTCGAACTGAAGTCTTCCTTCATGACCAGGCCTTTCCCAAGTATACCTCCTCCTATTGTGATTCTTGAAATATGTATTCGCTATTACTAGCTGAAATTTATTACAAAACTCAATTAGTCTTTCTCCTCTCTCATTCCTTGTCCCAAACCCATATTGTCCTGTAACCATTTCTTCTACTCCTTCCCCTGCAACTGCTTTCCAGTCATCCATGACTATTAGATTTTCTTCTCACCTTACGTACAGTATAACTCTTTCAGTATCTTCATATTCTTTCTTGCGACATCAGCATGTATGCTTGAACTATCGTTGTCGGTTTTGGTTTACTGTGATTCTGATAAGAATAACCCTGTCACAGAACTGTTCGCAGTAATACACTCTCTGCCCTACCTAATTCCAATTCATAACTAATCTTACTCCATTTATACCATTTTCTGCTGCTGGTGATATTATCCTATACTCATCTGACCATAAATTCTTGTCTTCTTTCCATTTCACTTCACCACTGACCCCTACCGTATCTAGATTGAGCCTTTGCATTTCCGTTTTCAGATTTTCTAGCTTCCCTACCGCGTTCAAGCTTCTGATATTCCACACCCCGACTCGTAGAACGTTATCCTTTCGTTGATTACTCATGCTTTTCTCATGGTCAGCTCCCACGTGGCAGTCCCCTACCAGAGATCCGCATGGGGGACTATTACGGTATCCTTTGCCAATGGAGAGATCATCATGACACTTCTTCAAATACAGGCCACATGTCCTGTAGATACAAGTTACGTCTCTTTAATGCAGTGGTTTCCACTGCCTTCTACATCCTCATGCCGTTGATCATTGGTGATTCTTTCGCCTTTAGGGGCAGTTTCCACGCCAAGAACAAGAGAGTGCACTGAACCTCTGTCCACCATTCATCTGTCTTTGGCAAGCCATTTGTCAGAATGCGGCTCACTTCTTACGCTGGAAGTCTTCGGCCGCCCTTTATGATTATTGATCAAAATTTAAGCGGTTGCGGGTTTCGAACCCGATACCTAGGACGTTTTGAATATGATTCAAAGACGCTACCCGCCTCTATTTCCCCGTAACTGACCGCTGCATTTGTTCGGGCGGACGTTCTATGACACTTGTTCAAGTTCAGCATTTATCCATAGACCTACAAAGGTTAATTGACATTCAGTCTTTGTCATTGAATGATGCTGCAGAAGATGACTGTAACTCGCTGATACTGATGTGAGGTATTTTCGGCATGCTTTCTACAGTCGTTTGCAGAGTATATTGATAGAAGTAAGGGGAGACTACAGATCGAGTTAATGAAAATTATACTGCAGCATCGCTTTCATGACGTGTTACTTTGTCCACTGTAAACTGCGTAAATTCAACTAAGTATATTACCCGCGTGAAGCGGAGTGAAAGTGGAATTTTCATAAATGCAAACATACATTATCCGGTTGTTTTGCTGATGCGCTGCTATCACGCAACATGTGTTACCATGTCAGGCAGTCGTTAATAATTCATAATGTAGGGCTGGGCTTGACCGAAAGTTCCACAAACAATTAACCGGCCGCAGCAGCTGTTGATGTTATTCTGAAATATAAATATGTAACGGATATAACGAGATCGCGCGACCATCCGTACACAAAAAGGGCGCGATCGGTGGACGCTGGAAAATTCCTCCCTCTTGGAAACGTCAAGCGAGTTCAACAGACACCGAAGCACCACTTTTCACTTCCATTTTATAACACTTGACATGGGCAAGTTAGTGGAGTACGCAGTCCTCATTCTGAGGCTCCTTGTCACGGTCCGCGCGGCTCCACCCGTCGAAGGTTCGAGTCGTCCATCGGGCATGGGTGTGTGTGTGTGTGTTGCCCTAGCGTAAGTTAGTTTAAGTTAGATTAAGTAGTGTGTAAGCTTAGGGATCGATGACCTCATCTATTTGATCCCATAAGACATTATCAAAAATTTGCAATTTACAATCCTCACACACACGCACACGCACGCATACACATTCACACATACACACACACACACACACACACACACACACACACACACACACACACATATAAACGTCACTGCCATGAATTGCGCCAGTGTTTGAGTGACACATGACTGCCCGGTTCCAGTTTAACACAATCTGTAGCGCACAAGAGCATGCCATTGCGCTCTTTTAAAGGAATATTTAATACAAGGCGCGTCCTGAAGGTAAGATCGTCATAGTTTACCACACGGAAACTTTGTTATCAAAAACAAATACACCATGACATCATGAACAATACACCTCCAACAATTTTTTGACATAGCCTCCACTGACACTGAGACATTTGTCGCAGGTTGCATTTAATTGTAAGAAACCACCCTGATAAAACACGGTACCGTATGATGCCAAGAACTGTCGTACAGCCTGCTTCATGTCCTATACTCTACCAATGTTGTTTTCATTCGTGAATAGGGAGCGACGCCTACTTAGACCTTCATCTTCCATTCTCTACCTGCCTTCTCTGAACGCGCAACACCAGCGACTAACCATTTAACGAGACATGACCTCTTCATCACACACGATCTGTAGACATTCATGGACGATGAACTCACTTGTCCGCAGTATTCATTCATACCGGATAACGATACGCACTTCGGTTGGCAACCACGTCATCAATACGTGTACGCCTACCCATCCTGATGTGTTTTCGAGTAACCACGATCTCGCGCTTCTGCTCTCTGTGCATGCGTCATTCCTCAACCACAGACGTTACTTCCTTCGTTCAACAAGAAACGTCTATAGATTCATATGGCGTTTGTTTGTGTCACCTAGGGAACCATAGTCCCTTTCAAAATCGAAATGACGAAACTTATTTTCGGAACTATTCTGACATGTAATCCGGTGACCTTAAGCCTTATCGTAAAGTGGACATTGACTGCAGCCTCTCTCCTTTTCGGGCAACGCCATAGAGTAGGGACTATCTATCATTATAATAGCAAGATGGATCTTATTTTCATTCCAGAGCGAGTGGCGGTCTGTTATCTGCTTACACTAAAATTGTTCGTAAAGGCAACAAGAAAACAGACGATATTCACTCACGTTTTCGGCTAGGTGATGTGGGACTCGGCAAGTATCAAATGCCGAATGTTGTTAGAAGACGATTTAATGGCTGCATTTTCGAAGGATTTATGGAGAAATGTTTATTACTGTCCTGCTAAAGACATACCTCAGGCAACAAGACAAGCATCACATAATATAACAGCATTTAAAACCGTGTATCAGTAAGTTACTGTAGTAGCGAACAGAGCTATTTGTGCGCTGGGGACTTGTACTACAAACCAGTTGTCTTCATTTCCATTGCTGTTCCATGTCGCATCAGGGGAGGGGTATTATCTTTTTACTAATGTTGGTCTTCTTTGTAGCAACTTTTATTTTAGGCACAACTGAAGTGATTCAAGCAACGCAGTGACATCTAATTAGCTCTTCCAGTTACCATTTCATGCCGATATGAAGTATTCAAAATTCAAAAAGAAACCCAAATCAGGTATCTATAATGCAATATCGGTTTTGAAAGATTAAAAGAAATGTACAGTAGCAAATGAAAAACGATTTTAGTTGAGGAAATAATATTGTAAGTCTACTGACGGTTCAAGAAGCAGTAAACTTCATACCGATAGATATCACAGCTAAGAAAAATATCAAAGAGACATACGGAATATGTTGTAGAGAACATTGAGGAAGTTCGATCTAGGTTGCATGTAAAGGGCAGAAAAAATTGACGGAATCGGATAGGCAGTTATCGAATAATTACGAAAAAAAATTACTAAGCCCGTTGTCACGTTTAGTGTCACATTAGAGCTTCTACATTATAGAAAGCCTCATGAATATGAAACATTGGTTTCAAGATAAGCTACAGCAGAATATGCAAATGGGAAGCAAGTGGTCTGGGTTCCTCTTTGTGGCAACGTTTTTCACCGGCATTCATCATCACTTTTAATCTGATGGTACTGGCTATCTTCCATGACATTTTCGTCGCCTGATACGATAGTTTTAACGCTTACCGGTGAACCTGCCGAAGTTTTAAAGTTATCTTTCTATTCGATCACATCGCTTTTGAAAGACAAAGACAAACGTAACCACATCATGGGGAATCCCACTGAAGGCGGAAGTCTCATGTCCAGATTGTATGTACACTGTATAGTAAACATGATTGACGCCTGTTTGTTGGTATTCTACTGGATTAGCGAAAATAATATTTGTCTAGAATGACAAGCGGAGATGGCCTAGAGATATTATGCGATTGATTAGGTTCGCGTTATTGCGACTAGCTGTGTTTTCGGTTACTGCTTAATTCCAGCGAAAGTCTGACGATAGCAGCGTATAAAACTGAATAATAGTCTAAGGTTTCTTTCCATTAACCTTATGATGATAACATACTTGCAAAACACTTGTTTTCGAGGTCATCTGTTACAAAAATTTGTAACATTTATGCTCACGAGCTTTAAAACGACGCGCCGCGGCCTTGTAGTAGGGCCATCGCTGTGGTTATACGAAAAAAATTATTTTCTTTCTGAGTAAAGGAACAAAATGTGTAAAGTTATGCTATCTAGTGGGTCGTCAAATACGTGTTGTTACTGGGTCAGCATGGGAGATGATATCTGGATCATACTAAATGACTCATTTGTTTTTTTCTGTAACAATAAGTTCGAAGGTGAGTTTTGTCGAATATAGATCGTTTTTTACTGTCTGTGTTCTGTCATATGTGTTCCCATGTCAGCATGGACAAATTTTGTCAATTGTTTTTCCATATCAGCATGGACAAATTTTTAAGAATAAGCAAAAACATGATATTTTACATATATCACGGAGCACTGAAGACTTCAGTGGACGAAATTGCAAGGCATCCGACAACATTTACTAGGATTTTGGTTTTACGCGTACTCCTGTTGCAAATGAAGAACGACCACCGTGTGTCGATTGTTTCGAAGTCCCAACTACGGAAAGGATGTTTCCTATCACAATGAAACGCCATTTGGTATCATATCACGATATTTTGGTAAACAAACGGCAGAATACTTTTCCCACAATTTTAGATAATTGAGAGAAGAAAGATTTAATTAAACAAGTTATGACTGCTAGAAAGGTTCTTCATTTTCCTTACAAAGCTGCTCACCGAGTAGCAAAGTGTAAGAAACCTCACACCATAGCTGAAGAGAAAATTTCAGCTTTCATAAATAAATTACAATTGAGAAAGAACAAGTTCAATGAGAGAGAGAAACATTACCTTTTTCCTGCGGTTTTAAAAGAGAATGACTGTCAGCTGTATGAAGAACTGAAGTCCGTGTTTGAGTATTATTTAAATGAATTTGGTTATTACTTTCTGAATTACTTCCCTGAATAACTAGATCAGCACAACTAGATCAAAGATAGTTGAATATAGAACGTCACTTACCGCTGAAGAACCAGAGAAATGTATTGATATTTCTTCGGACTGCACACTGATATTGAAGTTAGTTTCTTCATCAGTGCCTGAAGTTTGGATCCTGGAGAAGCACGAGTATTCGCAAATAAGTAACAGACTGCTAGGCGTTTTGATACCTTTTGCAACATCCTACATATGTGAGGTAGGTTTTGAGCATTGTCGTTCATAAGCACAAAGTACAAATCGTGAATGAATGTAGAGAAAAACACGCTAGTGGCAATTTCCTAACTGTTTCCGAGATTTGAAGAACTGATGACGAAGAAGAAAGAAGCTCAAACTTCCAGTTGATTTAGTTGTAAGGAAAAAAAATGGTTCAAATGGCTCTGAGCACTATGGGACTTAACATCTCTGGTCATCAGTCCCCTAGAACTTAGAACTACTTAAACCTAACTAACCTAAGGACATGACACACATCCACGCCCGAGGCAGGATTCGAACCTGCGACCGTAGCAGTCGCGCGGTTCCGGACTGAGCGCCTAGAACCGCTAGACCACCGCGGCCGGGAGGACGACGGTTCAATCCCGTCTCCGGCCATTCTGATTTATGTTTTCCGTGATTTCCCTAAATCGTTTCAGGCAAATGCCGGGATGGTTCCTTTGAAAGGGCACGGCCGATTTCCTTCCCAATCCTTCCCTAACCCGAGCTTGCGCTCCGTCTCTAATGACCTCGTTGTCGACGGGACGTTAAACACTAACCACCACCACCACCACCGCGGCCGGCTAGTTGTAAGAATCAGATGTAACAACACTACAGTTTTATTAAAATATGTTATATCAGTATTTAATTTAAAAAAACCACTGTAATTCATTTTCTTCGAAACTTTGTTTACCCTACACTTGGAGTCGAATGTTGAGGTCGTAAAGAGCCGCGGGTGTTAATGTTCAAGTCAAGGGAGCGTGGATCCAAGAAGTTTGAAACTGTTTTAGCTACACATTACTCAGCCACACGTCACGTAGGCGGCATATGCACAAATTATTGTTGGTGCAACATCTAATTTAGTCTTGTAGTGACAACACTGATCGTCGCCTGAAGTTGATGAATATATGCTCTTCCGCAAAATTTGCTTTTTCAACAACAGCATGCACTGCAGCTTCTGAGAGCTTCTGTAACAACTATATTTTTATCTTCCAATCGTTGTTGAGCCATCGTGTTTGACATCAGCATAATGGATGTACTGATAGGACGTTATTGGTGGTGATCATACACATTATTAAAGGAATCTGAGCTCATATATTCACTTTGTAAACGTTGTAGATTCAGGTTGTGTGAAATAAGGATAGACCATTGACGTCACACGTTTCGTATAAACTCTGTGGTTAATTCTCAGTTCTAATTTCCAATTCTAAGGTTTTAGTTATTATTCAAAAGTGCCCTTGCTAAAGGCTTCAGGTAATAGGTCCTGATGCCGTTTGTTACGTGGTATTGCTCTCGTTGAATCAGTCAATGGTAGACTTTATTATACTTGTTTCTAAAGACGAAAAGAAGAGCTATTCTCCTTGATTGCGAAGCCATCTGCCAGTACTGCGAAAATGGACTAATTGCACTTCGTATAATCAAATATCAGTAATCAAATATCAGTTACCGTATTAGAGGCTGAAACTCTTTGCACCCTGTACGCTCCATAGATGCAGAGATATACCGAAACCACTAGATTACAAGAGGTATGTTGCTCCAATTTATTCGTTTCTAAAAATTTTTGTAAAACACTGGCTCTGACAACACATAAATCAACTTATATTAAAACGCTATGTAGTTGCATATAAGCACTAACCATAAGAACATTGATGCCTCCGTATAAGGAATGAATGACGGCCATGGTTCAGTATCACGAACAGACCAAAGCTGATTCTTTAAGTGAAACCTAAAAAGCCATAGGTCATCCTCAGTCACACGAGAATCTCTCTCGTGCCCATATGCCATTAAGATATGTCGGATAATAATTCCACCACAAATTTTAAAAGAAGTTTAGTCCAGTCTTCTGTCCTGTAAAATCTTTACTTAAGTTATATGCAAACAGAAGGTGGCGAAGCGAAGAAAGGAAAGGAAAGGGATTGCTGCTATCAGTTGCATCGGGACATCACGCAGAATCAGCGGCGACGAGTGAATATGTGTACCGGACCGGTATTCGCACCCAGGATCTTCTGCTTAACAGGCAGATGACTTGAACCACTCTGCCATCCGAGACACAGCGTTATTGGAACTGCGGAGACCATCTCGGCACGACACACGTCTCAGCCACATTCCCATCGAGTGCCATATATCCGCAGTCCCTGCCCATTTCTTTCACATTCGTTCTCTGAGATTCCCGCAGGTGGTCGGACCTATTTGTGTGTCTGCACTGAAGAAGGTGGATCCATTGTCCAGCTAGGCTAATAAAATTATATCGACGTATGGTGTCTGTTCTTCAGGGCACGTCTCAAAAAAAGAGACACCACTAGTTCAGATAACTTTACTAATGTGATTTGGTTCGAGACGGAACATGCTGTAAAAACTCCAGAAGATTCCAGTTACCTATAAATGCCTGTGCAAGAGGTGTGTGCAACATTCAGTGTAATATTCTGTGCTGAGTTAGGCTGAATGCGACCATCTGGACGACGTCATTTTCACAAGCTCTCTTTACTCTGACGGTTTCTTAATAACTCGAACGTCGTTGCCGCTCCTCACATATTAAATGCCTCTCATCACTCCAAAAGTACAGTACTACGTCAAATGCGTCCAACAGCTTTGCTGCACTATTACATAACAGTAAATATTTCTCCTGCTCCTTCTCCAAGTCCTATGATTGTGAAAGAAACTACTCTGCACTGATTAAATCTTTTTCTGTAATATCTGCATATCACACCTCTCGGCATATCACAGCAGCTTTCCCTCTTTCACAATGTAAACTATCCATATTTTTCTCACCTATTATCTTTAGTTTTCTGCCGTCCATCTCATTTGCCAATACTACGCAGTTATTTCTCACATTTTGTCTAACCAGTTCTTCTTCTCTACACTGAATTCTGTGTTAACGCACATTTTTGTTCAAAGTCATTACTCATGAAAAAAGTTAATATGCGTGACTTTTTTAAATTTCATGTGTTCATTCCCAAATTGTTGTTGCCGTTGTTGTCATAACACGAGTATCCTACAACAATGTATAATCTCTCTAAAACTAAATGCCTCTTTAATTAAATAGGGTAGAAATAGTTTTTTCGCAGTAACAATTTAGAAGACATGGGAAGTATAGTAACGCTTCCGTATGTTGCGAGATTGGAAATAAACATAGCGTTACCGTTCGAGAAACGGAGGTGTGTGCTGAAGTGTTACAGGGAAACAGAGATTGAAATTTGTGGTAAGTTCCTGTTGGTCCAAACTGCTGAGGTAATCCTCCCCTAGGCTTACACACTACTTAATACAAAAAAAATCAAATTTGTGAGAAATCTTATGGGACTTAACTGCTGAGGTCATCAGTTCCTAAGCTTATGCACTACTTAACCTAAATTATCCTAAGGTCAAACACACACACCCATGCCCGAGGGAGGACTCGAACCTTTGCCGGGACCGGCCGCACAGTCCATGACTGCAGCGCCCCAGACCGCTCGGCTAATCCCGCGCGGCCTACTTAATACAACTTAAAGTAACTTACGCTAAGGAAAACAGACGCACCCAGGCCCGATAGAGGGCTCGAACCTCCGACGGGAGGAGCCGCGCGAACCGTGACAAGGCGCCCTGGACCACGCGGCTACACCGCGCGGGTAAACAGAGATTTTGAGTGAGCTTGAACGATGTGAAACAGTTGAATTTGCAAACACACAGGCACCGAGAGTAACAATTAGAAGAATCAGGGACAAGTTTGAAGTCGATGGAAGGATTCGCTATGTGAAGAATATACATAGGCGGAGAAAGAGACGTCGTATGGTCAGCGGTAAGTGCAGTAGCAGTGATGTGGACTTATACTCAGTCCACAAAAAGGTACAGAGTTCGGACAAAAACATGGAAACATCACGAGTAATGCATTCTTTAACACAACTGCAGATCATAGCAAAGCCTGCAGGTTGCGTTGTTGTGTTTATCACGAACGGTGCCTGCGCAACGTCTTCAATAGACACCAAGTGTCCGGCGTGGTCAGAACAATTCTGTGTGTTATTAGTGTAATTGTGAGTGCATTATTCTGGAGCTAAGTGAATTCAAACGTGAGCTAATTGTCGAAATTCGTATGATTGGTGCTTCCACAATCAAAGTAGGCGAAGTATTTGGTGCCCCAAGAGGCACCGATCGAACATTTATACCGTATAAGGGAAAGCAAAGAAACATCATCCAGAACTTCACAACGTGGACAAAGATGTGTGTTGAGTGACGGAGACAGACGGCCTTGAAAGACGATTATGACCAAAAATAAGAGGACGACAGCTGCAAAAGACACTGCATAATTGAATGTCGGTCACGCGAACCATCACATCACCAAAACAAAGCGTAGTATGCTCCAGAGGCGGGGATTTGCAGGGCGAGGTAGAGATCCAGAATCACTCGTAAGTGATGCAAATGCCCTTGTGAGGAAAACGTGGTACGGAAGCCTCAAAACCTGGAATATGTAGCAATGGAGGAACGTCATTTGATCAGATCAGTCGGTTTTCTACTTACAGCCGAAGTTATGTCCCAAGAGTGAAACACGGAGGTGTTTCGTTGATGATATGGGCAGACACATCGTGGTATTCCGTGTGGCCCATAGTTACTCTGTAAGTTGGCGTTACTACCAAGGATTACGTGACCATATTGGCTGATGAGGCCCATCCCATGGTACGATGTTTGTTTCCCAACGATGCAGCTGTGTTCCGAGACGACAGGCCCGCTATTCACACAGCTCGCATCGTCCAGTACTGCTTTTATGAGCACGAGGATGAACTGTCGCATCTCCCTGGCCACAAGAGGCAGCAGATCTCAATGTTATTGAGCCATTATGGTCTACTTTGGAGAAAAAGGTGGCTGATCGCTATCCATCTCCATCACCTTTACCATCATTCCAGGACGACTGGGAGCTGAATCGAATGCCAGTTGGTTACATAGATCTTAATAGACATGGTTATGTGTTGTGTTTTTGATGTTTGCTTTTTTTCTCCACTGCCTGTACGTAAAGCAGCGCTTTGGCCAAACTGATCAGCTAAGAGAGAGGTCTCAAGATTTTGAGAACTCAGGGAGGAAAGCCTTACGTTTCGACACTTTTCCGTGCTTTAAACTAGAGTGGATCCCGATAGGCAAATGGCACTTTGTGAGTGGTAACAACGCATATGTATAAGATTAGTGTTTCCAAGTTTTAACTCTTTGTTCGGATCATTTAATCGACGCAATTGTGTGTACTGGGCTGATGATCTGTGGTATGGTTTGGTATGTCGTCTAGAAAGTCTTACAGACATTTTTGACAGTAAACTTTATTACTGCCAACAGGATGGCGCACCACTTCACTTCCAACTTCTAAACTACACAGTACCTTCGAGATAGATACGAGGAAGAGAACGTATCACACCACGAACACTGGATGCACCAAGAAAGCAAACTGAGCAAGTTTCCGATGTTATTCCATTAGAATTAACACAACTGATTTGTCGCTCAGATGAAATTCGTTGCCGAAGATGCGTTGCAGTTTGGTCGTACACAACCTACAGCTGCATCTGAATGGACACGACCCCAAAACCTATGATTTCTATTTTATGTTATTAATCTTGCTTCTCTCCATTAAAAGCCAGTACTAAGACACTCCTAGAGTCAAGTCAACTTAAGCAAGTCACAGAAATGTGGCACAGCTTTTGAGAGCTTTCAGCTGCAAAGCGCAAACAGCTTTAAGCGAAAACAATATGACGTGTTAAATTCCCTTTACGAACTTCTAGGACTTGTAGACGGGATTTAGTAGATAATACTTTGAATTGGAGCTCATGTCAGAAAACATACTTTATCCATACTTACAACCATTTGAAAACATGTTGATCGTGCGACCACTTTTAAAAGTAGTTTATTAGGTATGACCCAGTATATCACATTTTCCAGAATTTCACTCATTAATAACCAAAGAAACAAGCAAAGAAACTTGATCAGTTTTCACAAACACTGTTGTTTACAGTACGGCCTCTTCCGTTTCGGGTGCGCCGCGTCTCGTTGGAGCATAAGAGTCGCGCCTACTGACGGTGAAGTTATCCTTTCTCGAAGCCGTTGTGTGATTATGGCGAAAAGGGTATGCGATGGAGTCGGACGTTGTGGATAACGATCTTGATGAAGGTGACGGGCAGCTCTTTCATTACCTTGAGATTCGCCATACAGAAGGATCATGTCGTTATATTCTTCAGACATTACTCTAACCCTCACTGACACTTGAACGAAGCTCGAACCAGGTGAGAGCTGTAGGACAGACGTCAAATAACATCAGCCAATCCGACGCAAGCAACACTCCTCCTTCCACTCGAACTGCTCTTTACCACACATACGTACAAAACTTTTTTTCAAACGGCTACAGGACGCAGGGAGGCGGTAGTTTTCAAGACACGGGCTCCAATTCATACTATTGTCTACTACGTCCCATCTACAGGTCTTAGAAGTTCGTTACAGGAATTTCCGAACAATCTGTGGACCAATGAAGAGGCGTTGCAATACAGATGTTTACACATTCGCAATGTAGACACATGAAGCATCTGCGTTCAGTGTACAGAAACAGTCCATCACGTTTATACCACTGTTTCATTCTTTCATAGGTGTGGAAGTATAAAATTGGAATTTCCCTACAGATGGTGCTAGCCGTCAGTGTAGGGTCCGTGAGAACGCGTATGTAGCGCCATCAGCTTCCTGTAACGGCTGACCATGAATGTCAGCACACAGTAACTCAGGTTCCATACATCGGTATCCGTTTCAAACCCGTAAATAACTCGACTATCGTGCGTACGAACTACGATTTGCGGACAGCATTGGTTTGCCTTTACCATTTGAAGAAAACTGCTGCAAAATCGCATCGTATGTTTATCGAAGCCTTCGGCGAATGTGCTCTTGGGAAAACATCATGTTTCGAATTGTTCAAAAAATTCAAAAGTGGTGATTTGACATGAGAAACGACGGGCCTTATTGGATGAAGGAACTCGCGGAACTCGACAGGAACTCGCGGAATAATGGAATGGGTCGCAGAAAGCCGTTCCTTATCGGCTGAAAGCTATGGGAGAGGTGCAGAAAGTGGGAAAATGAATTACGCATGAAGTGAATGGAAGACAGCAAGCAAATCGAAATACCACATTAGAAGTGCTGCTCGTCGGATACAATAGAAAATCGTTTCTCCAACGAATACTGACAGGTGAGCCGGTTGGAGTGGACGAGTGGTTCTAGGCGCTACAGTCTGGAGCCGCGCGACCGCTACGGTCGCAGGTTCGAATCCTGCCTCGAGCATGGATGTGTGTGATGTCCTTAGGTTAGTTAGGTTTAAGTTGTTCTAAGTTCTAGGGGACTGATGACCTCAGCAGTTAAGTCCCATAGTGCTCAGAGCCATCTTCTACTGACAGGTGATGAAAAATGGATATATTTTAAGAATCCTAAGCGTCATAAACCATGGGTGAATCCAGGCAAACGATCGACATCCACAACAACACCAAATCGCTTTGCAAAGAAGACAATGCTTCATAATTCCACAGATTGTTCGGAAATTCCGGTTACGAATTTCTAAGACCTCTAGAGGGAACGTAGTAGAAGGGTGTCATCAATTATGGGGAGCTAAAACCTGTTGAAACCGTTAGCACAGATAGACAGCAACAGCAAATCATCGATTTAAATGGAGCATTACGTGAAAAACGACTGGAATATGGAAAAAGTCAATATTGAGTCGTATTGCTCCATGATAGCGCCCTATCACACTGCAAAACGGGTCAGGGAAACGATCGAGCCGCTGAGTTGGGATATACTGCGGCATGCGGCTTGTTCTCCAGACCTGTCTCCGTCCGATTATCATCTACTTGCCTTTCTGGGATACCCTCTCACTAAACAACACTTAAATTCGTTTCAAAATGTACGAAAACGGCTCGCCTAATGGTTTGCTCCAATAGAAGAACTGTTTTTTCAGCGTGGCATTCACAGCCTGCCGGAGAGGTGGGAGGACTGTATAAATAGCAGTGGAGTTTATTTTGAATAAATAATTGTTTATCAGTTTCAAACAACAAACGTGTAGTTATTGCAACCAAATTCAAGTTTCATACTTGGTAGGGATTCCTGCACTTAACTTAGGACGCACTTAGCAACTAATAAATACACGAAATCCTCCGTTGCCCAATTTACCTTCATTGTAATTTTAATTAATGTGGAAGAGATAAAAACACCAACCATGGAGGCAAAATGTACGAATCTAAAATCTACTTAAAAAAGAAATAAAATCACCTAAATTTGTTTCCACAAGAGGAGAATACAACGTCCCAATTCGGATCTCGCTAACGCTTACATTTTACTGACGTTAAATATAACAAGGTAAATAATCATACATGAGACGAGAATAAATGGATATCACTATCAATCTTTACAGATCAGAATACGACTACATCCACGAAGGTTCGCGCCCTGGCAAGGGAGATACTTAACTTCAACATATAAGGTGATTACCGTAAACCCTAATTCCACTCGCCAAACTTAGTAACGATAGAAGCGAGACAAATGTACTGAAGAAGGACAGACGGATGTGCCGTAGTAAAAATGGCCACTATCAATCCCGTCAGGACGCGACCCCTGTGAACACGTCAGTTTCAGCTACCAGCAACATACACCGAGTCATTTGTAGCTTCGTAAAAACAATTAACATAAAAAGACGCAACTCGTAACACACTAATAAAATATAAACGACTACTTCACAGAACTAGCTCCTCTTTAGACAAAGCAAACAGCAGAATATTAATAACACGTGAAATATTTCTAACCTATAGCAAACTAAGGTACCACGTAATAGAATATCGTCTTGAGCTCATAGAATACTCAGTTTGACTTGCCTGTTTATAGGTCTTACAACTCAACTAAACAGTGTCAGCTTAAGCAAACATGCGAATACAAAACTCGAAATATGACAGGAATAATGACTGAAGCCACTGACAGTGCTAGGCTGCCACACAGAGGAGACAATAGTAATTTACAGCGGCACACAACCGACCTTACATTTCCAATTTAGTATAACCGGAATAAACAATTTTGTGTGTAAGAATTACTTACAGTACCATGAAAAGCTCCGAATAACACCTATTAGCCAAGGTAGGTGCTAGTATGGAAAGGCATCTTTAGTAATACAGAATTCGAGTGTATTCACTTATTGGAAGGGTTTCAACTTTACATCCGTTCCCACACAGCTCTCTGTTTATACACTTCTATAACTTCTGCAACTAAAGAAGGGCATATAAATGCACATATAACTGAGACAGATTTAAGCAGAATAAAACAGTACCTTAGTATGGCACAAATGGCTTCATTTGCTTTACACGTGGGATATCTTCACCATTCAGTAATTCCGAAATATATCCAACAACGCGTGACAGCATGACGTCGCCGTGGTATCAGCTATTTAGTTCACATAATATCCTGCACAGATACAAGGCAGACGAAGCGTTTTCACATGAAACAGCGGCGAGCATCACACATTTCCTCCGACACGCTATAGACACATCTCAGTTTCCGCGGCCTCTAACAAGAACCTATACATGCCCTCGCAGCAGAAAAGCCCAAAAACTCAACAGTGCACCACCGCGACACCAAACCCGAGGTCCCATCAAGTCACTGCCGGGAGCTCTCGCTGGCCCTGTACAGGCGTCGTACCGCAGACCTCATGGTAAACGTCAACAAGCAACCTCCGACCCAGCGAATATCCACTCCGCTGTCTGTTTTCTCACTCCGTTAACCACCCGACCACCGGCCTGAATCACGGAAGGCAAAAATGGGGACCCTGTAATCGATGGCAGCGATGCCATTGTAAGTGCGGGAACATTGGCGCCAGCCGCGCCACGGCTGAGTTCTTCTACGCATGGTACACGGAAATCAAATTTTTCAATATTACTCTACAAACACACTTGTTGTTGTTGTTGTGGTCTTCAGTCCTGAGACTGGTTCGATGCAGCTCGCCATGCTACTCTATCCTGTGCTAGCTTCTTCATCTCCCAGTACCTACTGCAACCTACGTCCTTCTGAATCTGCTTAGTGTATTCATCTCTTTGTGTCCCTCTACGATTTTTACCCTCCACGCTGCCCTCCAATACTAAATTGGTGATCCCTCAATGTCTCAGAACGTGTCCTACCAACCGATCCCTTCTTCTAGTCAAGTTGTGCGACAAGCTCCTCTTCTCCCCAATTCTATTCAATACCTCCTCATTAGTTATGGGTTCTACCCATCTAATCTTCAGCATTTTTCTGTAGCACCACATTTCGAAAGCTTCTATTCTCTTCTTGTCTAAACTATTTATCGTCCACGTTTCACTTCCATACATGGCGACACTCCATACAAATACTTTCAGACATGACTACCTGACATATAAATCTATACTCGATGTTACCAAATTTTTCTTACTTCCATACACGGCGACACTCCATACAAATACTTTCAGAAACGACTTCCTGACATATAAATCTTAACTCGATTTTATTAAATTTTTCTTCTTCAAAAACGCTTCCCTTGCCATTGCCAGTCTACATTTTATATTCTCTCTACTTCCACCATCATCAGTTATTTTGCTCCCCAAATAGCAGCACTCCTTTACTACTTTAAGTGTCTCATTTCCTAATCTATTTCCTCAGCATCACCCGAGTTAATTCGACTACATTCCACTATCGTCGTTTAGCTTTTGATGATGTTCATCTTATACCCTCCTTCCAAGACACTATCCATTCCGTCCAACTGCTCTTCCTAGTCCTCTGCTGTCTCTGACAGAATTACAATGTCATCGGCGAACCTGAAAGTTTTTATTTCTTCTCCATGGATTTTACTACCTACTGCGAACTTTTCTTTTGTTTCCTTTACTGCTTGCTCGATACACAGATTGAACTACGTCGGGGAGAGGCTACAACGCTGTCTCACTCCCTTCCCAACCACTGCTTCCCTTTCATGCCCCTCAACTCTTATAACTGCCATCTCCTTTCTGTACAAATTGTAAGTTGCCTTTCGCTCCCTGTATTTTACCCCTGCCACCTTCAGAATTTGAAAGAGAGTATTCCAATCAACATTGTCAAAAGCTTACAAACACACCTAACTTTTTGTTTCCAGTTCAAATAGAAAACTGGCAAAATGAATACCTACAAAGGGTCGTGATTGTTAGCCAGTAGACAGATAAGTTAACGGGTGAGGGAAGCTGAAAAGGGTGGTGTTTCTGGTTGCAGGTGAACATCCGGCAGCCATGCAGCACGGCGGCCAGCGGGGGCTCCACTCGGGTCCGGCCGCGTCGACGCTGGCGGCGGGCGGCGCCCTCCTGCTGCTGCTGGCCTGCAGCTGAGTGGTCCAACCATTGGAACACCTGCTGCGCGCCACCGCGGGCGCTGCCGCCGCCTGGGGCACCGCCGGACTCGCCTTGGCAACACTGCTGTGGACACTCGCCACTGGCGCAGTCTGGCGAACCTCTTTCTGTACGTTCTACTCAGTGGGAGACGTTTTATTGTGTGGTGAGGGTACAGGGTCACCTGTTGACTGTGGGATAGATTTGGCCTAGGTGACAGTGCCGTTCAGGCGACTCGTCTCTGTAAATACACGTATCTTTGGCAAGCTCTTTGTTATGAACGGTAACCAGACCGCAGACCGGAGTAGTTGCTTGATCGTCATTGCATCGTGTTAACACTTACAGTGACCGAACAGCGTTTTACTGATGGGCAACTTACACCACTGTTGGTATATACCTGTCAATCAGTGAGTGAGTGTTAGAGAGTCGAGTGAAGTAGGAGACTGTCGCGCTCTTCGTTTCGAGTGAACCGATTCATCGTGTTTCAGCGTACCTTTTTGGTGTCAT
Source organism: Schistocerca piceifrons (assembly GCF_021461385.2). NCBI lineage: Eukaryota > Metazoa > Arthropoda > Insecta > Orthoptera > Acrididae > Schistocerca > Schistocerca piceifrons. The sequence continues at coordinate 780,430,331 of NC_060141.1, forward strand.
CACAAGGACGACTATAATTTCAAATCATTGTGAATGTTGGACTGTTGTGTTTTTCAAATTATTCGTGGATGTAATATATCTCTATTGTGAAATAGTTTTAATACAATACCTGACAACTAATTTAATGTTATTCTCCTTTAAATTATACGATGAGTTGGTATTTATGAGTCTATAACATCGAATTCAATGAAAACCATTCCAGTAGCATTATCCATGGATGTTGTCATTGGATTATATAACAGTACTTGCCAAAGTATTTTCTGAAAAACGAAACCTGTTGCTTGAATAATGTACTTGTGAACTATTTTTCTTGGACAGAAATTAAAAAGAAATTACCCTATCAAGACCTCATCAAATCCAGTGCTTTTTTTCCATCCATTTCCGAAGTTGAAAACACCAGTAAGTTAACGTCCAAACAAAGACAAATAGAATTATATACTGACGGTTATCTCTGTCATTTTCATGGTTTTGTGACTTTCCATTGTTTTTTAAACTGTAATTCATATTTCTTTATAAATGAGATTCATATTTGAAGTAAGGTAAGTGAAATATTTTACTTGACACATTCCATTGGCTAAATTCACATTGACATCGTGGTAAGGACACTACTCCTACACCTCTCGGACTGTGCTTACATAACTCTAGAAAAAAAGTGTTAGTACTGAGTAGTTCGCTAGTCTTACGAAGTTTCTATAGTCTGAGTCTCGTAAGATGATTTTCCATATTCCATTCGATTACCCGTGGCATGTTTGTTCCGTTTTAAAAAAATTCTCTCCAATTTGTTTTGTTCTAATATAATGCAAACTTATCAATGTGTAGAAACTGTAGTCATTAGCTTTATCAGTATCGCCGGCCGCTGTGGCCGTGCGGTTCTAGGCGCTTCAGTACGGAACCCCGCGACAGCTGCAGTCCCAGGTTCGAATCCTGCCTCGGGCATGGATGTCTGTGATGTCCTTAGGTTAGTTAGGTTTAAGTAGTTCCAAGTTCTAGGGGACTAATGACCTCAGATGTTAAGTCCCATAGTCCTCAGAGACATTTTTTATCAGTATCAGTAATACACACACATGAACCACAGCAGTTCAATGCCATTAAATCCCTTTCTATTAATTTCGACGAAAGCTCTATCCGAACAGGCCTCGGAAGGCCCAATGGTACCGACCGGCCGCAGTGTCACCCTCTGCCAACAGGCGTCGCTGGATGCTGATATGGAGGGGCACATGGTCAGTGCACCGCTCTCCCGGCCGTATGTCAGTTTATGAGTCCGGAGCCCTACTTCTCAATCAAGTAGCTCCTCACAAGGGCTCGGCAGATCTGATGGACACCAATCCAAGTGCTAGCCCAGCCCGACAGCTCTTAAGTTCGGTGATCTAACGAGAACCGTTGTTATCACTGCGGCAAGGCCATTAGCTTAACTTTGCCTATAGTGTTAAGTTAATTCCCCAAGAACTTTAAATAAAGCTGTGATTGTTTAACGTTTTGTCTCTAATCCTACAATTTACTGTCCAGAGCTCGTCTAGGTGAACAGCTTTGCAGAGCGCCAAATACATCTTTGGTCTAAGTAAAACTCTTCTGCTCTTTATCAAGAGTATAGGGGCACTTTCTGCACTCTATCAACAGTATGGGGGCACTTGGCATTACGTCTGGTGTAATTAGTCAAAATACTGATATCCACGTCACATCCACATCTGGATGAGACTGTATGATCATTTGCAATAGTCAGGGCAAATACAGCAGCAAAATTACACTCAGGGCAATTCCATGGGTTAAGAGAATCCCCACTGAAATACCACTTCTAAGTACTGTTCACAGACATCTAATGCAGCATGCGATACTATCGTGCCTGTGTTATTCTGGTTACGATCCAAAGTGCCTTTGGACACGCATGTTCGTGATAACCGAGAAATTCGGGTTCGAGCCCCGAGCGGAATTTCATTGTCGTCATTCTATTCAACAGGTGACGGTTGTCCTCATTCGCAATTTCGAATTCATTTAATCCAATGTAGCAGGTTGGGTCATGAAACTTACTCAAACAAACCAAGCACGTAACTGATTAGCTGGTTGGTAACGTGTTTGCCTGCCATGCACTGGGCCCGGCTTCGATTCCCGGCCGGGTCGGAGAGTTTCTCCGCTCACGGACTGTGTGTTGTGTTGTCCTCATCGTCATTTCATCCTCATCATCAGCCGCAAGTCGCCCAATGTGGCGCCCACTGAAATAAGACTTGCACTCGGCCGCCGAACTCGAATGGGACATCCCGGCCAATACTGCCATATGATCATTTCATTTTCATTGAGATTGTTATCGCCAGTGAGCAGACTACGTTACCTTACTCCTCTAATATCCTAGTTCCATAGCTAAGCGCAGGAAACAGTGCTCCACATCAGTTAAAAGCTACGTTTCGTCTAAAGCGTGAATAAAGTGTCCCCCACAAAAAACCGGTATACTTCATGCCCGAGATTCAAGTAGCAATGAACTAACTAAAAAAGAAAATAGTAACGTTAAAAACTTGTTGTTGCCCGTTTATAAGAGATACTGGAAGTGGTGGCCCGCATCGCCGACTTCACGTAAAAAAGTTACCAGCCCCACGCTGTAGCTTTGCACTCGCGATGTTGTTAATTTCTCTAGTTATATTTCGTTTGAGGTCGTCTATTGTGCTAGGATTGTCTGGGTACACTTTGATTTTTTGTGTGTCTCATAAATGAAATTCACACGATGTTAGAACCTTGGGGGTCAGAGGCCTCCACTGACAAGTCTGTCTTCAGGGAACGTGTTGGAAATGTGGGACATGATGTGCTACGATTAAACCACTCTGCTACAAAAGGTGGTAACGAGTCGTTCAGCGGAAAGTTTCCACACTCCTCAAAATAAGAAAAAACACAGTAGACAAAGAAGTAAAAGAATTGTATACTGTAGAGCAGGTAAGGCTGCAAGGGAATATCGGAGCAAATAATTTTTCATTAGCTGAGCAGAACAAATGAAGAACTTTCTCTTTCACGAAAGACAGTTGCAAACTAACGAAGAACATTAATGAAGCATAGAATCACAACATGGGTTGGTAGCACCTTGTGAACAGTGGGCCATCTGGAGAAGATGAAACGTGGTGATAGTAATCATAAAAGGCTTGGCATGATGAAGATCGAGGAAGATCGGACAGAGGCTGAAGTCAGTACAAAATTTTTACCATATGAATCGGCTGGTTAATGGGACTTATCAAAGACATTCTTGATGGGGATATATGGTACAGGATATGATTTTATGTACAAGGATCTGAACATAAACGGCGTAACAAAAAACATGAAGCACCCAGAAGAGACAGTCGAATGTCACTGTCTCTTCGTACATGTACACACCAAATAATTATAGTTGCAAATTCCCTGTGACATTCTCAACGACCAGCAGGGCGCGTTAGCATTGTATGTATGGGACGTGAACTGCACCATATGTTGAGTGATCTCTGTGCAGTACACGGAGATGATGTGTGATTTGTGAAGCGTCCCTATCAGCATTTGGAAAACATTTATAGGGACCTCAGTGTGGGTATATACTTGCCCGAGAGGCGAATCGTGCAAAATCCCGATTTGTTGGGAATTTGGATGTAATAGTCGCCCTGTGTTGGGCTGCACAGTAATTTGAGGGCAAGAATACTTGCTGTATGGGATATTGTTGAGCACGTCTCAATACCAGAATGCCGAAACACCACACTGTTCACCAAACATATCGCCATCCCTTCAAGCTTGCACCTGTTATCCGAGAAAAGTACTGGGCGCTTTGCAGTATTCTGTGCCGTCCTGCACCACTGGTTGGAGGTCGACAGCTGCTAGACTAAGGAATTACCACCCCGTCAGCAGGCTGCCATTAACACCACAACACAAAGATATGCATTTGAAGTGGTGCTGTGACAGGTAAGTATTAACTGCAGAAGAATGATGGCGTTGCACTGTGCTCGCCAAGTTGGTGAGATCTCCCATTTATCATTTATCATCTCAGTGGTGTTACCCAAGGCGTCATGGTGTGGTGAGCCATCAAGTACAACTTCTGGTCATAGCTCATAGTGATTGAGGGAACTCTTATGGCTCAACATGTCATGGACATACTACATGATCATGTGTCACCTTTCATGTGACAGTGCCATGGTATCATTTTATCTGGACATTTGTCATCTGCTATAGCATGTGTCTAAATGACCCCATGACATGTGTCTGCACGATGCTGACATGGCCTGTGGCCAGTAAGTTCCCGAGATTCTGTCCCCAGTCCAAATGTCTCAGACCAGCTCAGATATCAGCTCTGTCCCAGTGGACAATACGCAGGATTTCAATGACCATTTATAACTGTCATGAGCCTGCTTGCCACAGAAGAGCATAAATGGTATTATAACGCACTTGTGAAGCAAATCATTGTTGCATCTGGGGGGGGGGGGGAAGGGGTGCAACATCATTCTGATAAGTTGGCTCATACTGCAAATTCCTTGTAAAGTTGACACGAATCTTTAATCAGTGAAACAACACCACATATCTTCAAACCACTGAAGTTTCATTTTGTCTCCATTGCTTAAGAGTTTTTCAGACGACGCGCAGCTGTGTAGCAATGGTGGAAAGAGCTTCCGTGGGGAAATAAAATCATAACAGTGTCAAAAACTTGGTAACGGTTCCACTTTTCCAATTGTCGCTGAGAACCCTTACTAGCGAGACCATCACCTGTTGTTTCCTTACACAGTTATGTAGACGATATATATACACAGTTATGTAGACTGATATAGATATATATAGACCATTAAATAGTCAATACAACTGTGTAGGGGAACAACAGGTGACGTATCGCTAATAAGGGTTCTGGAACTTTCCCGAAAGCCAAACAGACATGGTGCAACGTACTGAAGTGTTTGCATTGTGCGGAAGGGCTACCAAGTGTGAAGTCTTACAGAGAGCAATGCACCAAGTCAAGAACACCTGGCGACAGTTGAACGAGACGCTGACATTGCCATTACAAACAAGCTACCTTGTCAGTGGGTGATTGCTTTCTTGATAGCTAGGAACTCTGGAATGAATATGTCAGAAAGTGACCATGAACTTTGGTGGGAAAACAAGGAACTTAGGAACTCTGGAATGAATATGTCAGAAACTGACCATGAACTTTGGTAGGAAAACAAGGAACCGAATCACAGTTCAAAGACCGAGCGAGGTGGCGCAGTGGTTAGCACACTGGACTCGCATTGGGGAGGACGATGGTTCAATCCCGCGTCCGGCCATCCTGATTTAGGTTTTCCGTGATTTCCCTAGATCACTTCAGGCCAATGCCGGGATGGTTCCTTTGAAAGGGCACGGCCGATTTCCTTCCCCATCCTTCCCTAATTCGAGCTTGTGCTCCGTCTCTAATGACCTCGTTGTCGACGGGACGTTGAACACTAACTTCCTCCTCCACAGTTCAAAGGCTGAGTCGCAGTACGTTGTCATGCCTCCAGCTGTCTCTTCTGATTCCTAAGTGCCCTGCGACCAATTATTACTACATGCACACATGGCCTGTCCAGAAAATTCCGGACCATTCGTAATTTCGCACCAATGGTATGCTGGAGCGAAATGCGGTTGGCATCCCTGCACAAGCCGTTGTTCAATGTGTTACTGCCAGAGGTTCCATTGTTGCATGTCTACTAGCTATTGTTCACTGTTGTCTTAAGTGAATGTTGTGTCACACAGTTTTCGAAATTGGAGATGGCAGAGTTACAGGAGGAATGCGTCTGCATCATATTTTGCTTGGAACGCAAGGAAACCTTTACAGTGACACTAATTGGTACAAGGGACTACGGTGATGAGTGCTTAAGTCGTACTGGGTGCTACGAATGGTGCACACGGTTTAAAACGGTTTGGAAGGAAATAAAAAATGATCATTGCTCAGGAAGCCCTTCGACGTCTACCGACCGACGCTCATGTCAGAAATGTCAACGAAATTTTGGTTGCCAATCGAGGACTGGCTATCCGAGAGATTGCAGAAGATAATAACGTTTCAGTTGGATCATATCGAGAAGGAAATGACCTGAAATGTGTGGCGAGGAAATCCATGGCTCTTGCAATACGATAATGCACCCGCCTATTTATACCTGCACGAAACCGAAATCCCTGTGCTGCCTCATCCTCTGTCCTCTCCAGACCTTGCCTCTGCGAACTTTTTTTATTTCCAAAGTTGAAAAGTCCATTGAAAGGACGAAGATTTGCAACAACAGACGAGATAGAAAATTCGCACACGGCACTTCACGCTATCCAGCAAGAGGCGTACTAAGACTGCTTCTGGTAGTCGAAAAGGTGCTGGGAGCGGTGTATCATTTGTGGAGGAGTGTATTTCGAAGGAGACCATTCTCCATAAATGAGTGGTTAATATAAAAAGAAATTTGTGGACAAGGTTCCGCGAGATTTTGATAGACTTCCTATACATAGTTCGACCGACAAGTTTCAAGGGAATGGAGAAGGTTTCTCGAAGACCAAAATGAGGATAGTGACCCATGTCTGGAAGCGACATCCAACGACTTTGGAAAGCGTCGAAGTTACAAGTGCTGGCAGCTGCTGCTAGACGTCCCATTCGGCAACAAGCGTGATTTTGTATACATACAGTCTTCAAGTAGGTTGAGACAATTTAGATATTCAATGATCGAGACAGCCACGATCGCCTGTGGCGTAGGTGATCTGGCTGCTGCAGAGACGAGTTTTGTCTCCTAAGACTGCCATAGTCTTTTGCTGTAGTATTTGATGGTGTGGAAAACGGACTGCTGCCCACAGTATACAGTCTCCTGGAGCCCGCAATACAATATCCATAGTTGTGCGGCACAGAAAAGGACAAAGTCGAAATGATGGGGGCGAACGTCAGCCAACGCACCAGCCATCCAGCCATCGCCGTCTACTCCGCTGGAGAGTGCAGCAACGGGCTATATCACACGAATAGTGACAGACACTCCGAGGCATCGGCGACTTTAGGGAATTTAAGGATTAGCAATTATGCATGCATGGGAATGGGGAGGAACCATACGTGTAGAAATGTGGCAGGCATAAGACATCAAGATGCATGAAATATACATCGATATTTATGCCGTTGGCACACGAAATTTTATACATTGTGCAAGGCAAACAATATATGAAACAACTGTTAAAAACTTAATGTTCCACTGCGATAGAGATTTGTTTAAATTAGTTTAACAGATTGTTGATACTCAGCGCAACAATGCTTTCAACCTTTATGAATTAAATACAGCTATATCAGGTGCTCAAAATGCCTACCCTCAATTTCGCTGCATGCCTAAAATGGCTATCGTAGACTGCTACACTCATTCAAAGTGACTGGGTAAGGTCTTAACAATCTCACATGCTGCATGTAGGATTGCCACTATATATTGTGCAGAATCTACCGGAGTTACATTGTTCAGATGGCCCCACATGGAGCAGTCCAGTCGGTTCAGGTTACATGACCGACAACCCATGTTACGGAACCATCTCCACCAATCAAGTGATCCCTAGACATCAGTCCAATCTGGGATCTGGAAGCTCATCAGATATGTGTTGGTGGCCCATCGTACAGAAACCACATACATCAACAGACTGCAAGTGGCAACCTCTCCATCAAATGTATTTCCTAGATATACGTTATACACAGTACAATGTTGTCGCCTGTGATTTGAGCGGGAAATATGTAGAGCCTAATCAAGTAATCATGTCAGCCCATGCACTGATGGTGAACTTTCTTTGATGACCTTGTTAATGGGCGGTGTGTGGGCTTATCTCCACTCACATGTGGCATTTCTACATGGTGAACTCGCTGTCAACGGTCATGTATGTCTTGTCCATGAGCTACGCATTGTTGCGTTATATAGCTGTCTAGTGCAATGCTGCAGAAACCACTGTCCAAACCTTTCATATGGAGAGAAAAATCTTGGACAACAGTGCCTGTGTCTTCTCAAGATGGAATACATGCTTTCCCTCCTGATGCCACACCCACCAAACCACTCAGCGGGTGATTTACATTGCGTGTGCCATAGTGTGGTTTATTGCGGATGGGCAAGTCGAACCTCACAAGGAAATTTTGGCTAACCGCCAGTGCTGAAAAAATGATGGTGTCCATGTTCTGGGACAACGAGGGCGTAATCCTTACCCATTGCGTTCCAAAGGGCACTACGGTAGCAGGTGCATCCTACGAAAATGTTTTGAAGAACAAATTCCTTCCTGCACTGCAACAAAAACGTCCGGGAAGGGCTGCGCGTGTTCTGTTTCACCAAGACAACGCACCCGCATATCGAGCTAACGTTACGCAACAGTTTCTTCGTGATAACAACTTTGAAGTGATTCCTCATGCTCCCTACTCACCTGACCTGGCTCCTAGTCACTTTTGGCTTTTTCCAACAATGAAAGACACTCTCCGTGGCCGCACATTCACCAGCCGCGCTGCTATTGCCTCAGCGATTTTCCAGTGGTCAAAACAGACTCCTAAAGAAGCCTTCGCCGCTGCCATGGAATCATGGCGTCAGCGTTGTGAAAAATGTGTACGTCTGCAGGGCGATTACGTGAAGAAGTAACGCCAGTTTCATCGATTTTGGGTGAGTAGTTAATTAGAAAAAAAATCGGAGGCCTTAGAACTTGAATGCACCTCGTATGGCTTTAAACATGGTGGTATTGCTGACGCCTGTTAAGATATCATTACCCATAGATGCTTAATTCTGCTTGTAAATTGCCACTCGCCTCACCATATGTGAAATTCATGTCATATTACTTGGCCCAGTGAAAGTCTCCACGACGTATTACACTAGCATATGACAAACTATGAGTGAGCACTGCGTTGCAATCCATATGTTTATTATTCCCCTGTGCCACTACCACTGTTAATGGTCTCTACAGTGTTGGTGTGACGGCCTGCCGCGTTCAGCGCCGTCTCATTTTCAGAGTGCTGCCAGGTATATTGCGAAATGTGTTGGCTGCAGTCTGTTCCCTTACAATGACACTCCTGATGCTGGAGGGGAGTCATAAATTTGGGACTGCATAAGGTCACTGGATAACAATTCCAAACACGGTTTCCTATCCTCAATTTATTCATCGTGACACCCTTTTTATCCTCTCGAAGATTTTGAAAAATATTGTAAATATATAAGCCTGCAGCACCCACAAGACATGGAAATAGCTTTGTACGCATGTTAACAATCTGCAGGTATGTAAAAATTTAGAATCGCGGTTCTCTGTCACAGGTAGAACGACCACCAGAGTGCATTAGAGCTGTACCTGTTTAGTGTTGTTCGCACACCTAGTATGGCCTATAAGCGACGTGTACAGCATTACATGTTGAGGGACCACTGTGAAAGACTAGGAGATGTAGCTTACGTGACTCAGTTATTAGCACCTCACAAAGTTTGGAAGAGGGTCAAATTGTGGGCCGGAATTCCACCGGATCCTCGAATTGTAAGATATCCAAAATGTGGATAGTTTGGACGTGGCAGGCACAATCCTCGTGACGTTTCCGATCGCCCAAGTCTGATCACCAGCTGGGCTTCAGTTTCTATGAATTTTTTCTTTTCACTATGTTCTTAAATTTCTTGATTGCAATCAGAATTTTTAGATTTCAGCACATAATCCATTTATTCATGCTTCATAACCATTGAGCACAAGGGTTTTCGCCTTCTGCACTCCTCAGTTGGCTCATCTGGGTCTTTTTGACTGTTCAGTTCATCTACATCTACATCTACATCTACATTTATGCTCCGCAAGCCACCCAACGGTGCGTGGCCGAGGGCACTTTACGTGCCACTGTCATTACCTCCCTTTCCTGTTCCAGTCGCGTATGGTTCGCGGGAAGAACGACTGTCTGAAAGCCTCCGTGCGCGCTCTAATCCCTCTAATTTTCCATTCGTGGTCTCCTCGGGTGGTATAAGTAGGGGGAAGCAATATATTCTATACCTCATCCAGAAATGCACCCTCTCGAAACCTGGCGAGCAGGCTACACCGCGATGCAGAGCGCCTCTCTTGCAGAGTCGGCCACTTGAGTTTGTTAAACACATCCGCAACGCTATAATGGTTACCAAATAACCCTGTGACGAAACACGCCGCTCTTCTTTGGATCTTCTCTATCTCCTCCGTCAACCCGATCTGGTACGGATCCCACACTGATGAGCAATGCTCAAGTACAGGTCGAACGAGTGTTTTGTAATCCACCTCCTTTGTTGATGGACTACATTTTCTAAGGACTCTTCCAATGAATCTCAACCTGGTACCCGCCTTACCAACAATTAATTTTATATGATCATCCCACTTCAAATCGTTCCGCACGCATACTCCCAGATATTTTACAAAAGTAACTGCTACCAGTGTTTGTTCCGCTATCATATAATCATACAATAAAGGATCCTTCTTTCTATGTATTCGCAATACATTACATTTGTCTATGTTAAGGATCAGTTGCCACTTCCTGCACCAAGTGCATATCCGCTGCAGATCTTCCCGCATTTCGCTACAATTTTCTAATGCTTCAACTTCTCTGTATACTACAGCATCATCCGCCAAAAGCCGCATGGGACTTCCGACACTATCTACTAGGTCATTTATATATATTGTGAAAAGCAATGGTCCCATAACACTCCCCTGTGGCACGCCAGAGGTTACTTTAACGTCTGTAGACGTCTCTCCATTGATAACAACATGCTGTGTTCTGTTTGCTAAAAACTCTTCAATCCAGCCACACAGCTGGTCTGATATTCCGTAGGCTCTTACTTTGTTTATCAGGCGACAGTGCGGAACTGTATCGAACGCCTTCCGGAAGTCAAGAAAAATAGCATCTACCTGGGAGCCTGTATCTAATATTTTCTGGATCTCATGAACAAATAAAGCGAGTAGGGTCTCACACGATCGCTGTTTCCGGAATCTATGTTGAGTCCTACATAGTAGTTTCTGGGTTTCCAAAAACGACACGATACTCGAGCAAAAAACATGTTCTAAAATTCTACAACAGACCGACGTCAGAGATATAGGTCTATAGTTTTGCGCATCTGCTCGACGACCCTTCTTGAAGACTGGGACTACCTGTGCTCTTTTCCAATCCTTTGGAACCTTCCGTTCCTCTAAAGACTTGCGGTACACGGCTGTTAGAAGGGGGGCAAGTTCTTTCGCGTACTCTGTGTAGAATCGAATGGGTATCCCGTCAGGTCCCGTGGACTTTCCTCTGTTAAGTGATTCCAGTTGCTTTTCTATTCCTTGGACACCTATTTCGATGTCAGCCATTTTTTTCATTTGTGCGAGGATTTAGAGAAGGAACTGCAGTGCGGTCTTCCTCTGTGAAACAGCTTTGGAAAAAGGTGTTTAGTATTTCAGCTTTACGCGTGTCATCCTCTGTTTCAATGCCATCATCACCCCGGAGTGTCTGGATATGCTGTTTCGAGCCACTTACTGATTTAACGTAAGACCAGAACTTCCTAGGATTTTCTGTCAAGTCGGTACATAGAATTTTACTTTCGAATTCACTGAACGCTTCACGCATAGCCCTCCTTACGCTAACTTTGACATCGTTTAGCTTCTGTTTGTCTGAGAGGTTTTGGCTGCGTTTAAACTTAAAGTGAAGCTCTCTTTGCTTTCGCAGTAGTTTCCTGACTTTGTTGTTGTAACACGGTGGGTTTTTCCCGTCCCTCACAGTTTTACTCGGCACGTACCTGTCTAAAACGCATTTTACGATTGCCTTGAACTTTTTCCATAAACACTCAACCATTGTCAGTGACGGAACAGAAATTTTCGTTTTGGACTGTTAGGTGGTCATAAATCTGCGTCCTTTTACTTTTTCTGAACGGATAAACCTTCCTCCGTTTTTTATCTTCGTATTTACTTCCATATTGAGGGGTGCTGCAACGGCCTTATAATCACTGATTCCCTGTTCTGTACATACAGAGTTGAAAAGTTCGGGTCTGTTTGTTATCAGTAGGTCCAAGATGTTATCTCCACGAGTCAGTTCTCTGTTTAATTGCTCGAGGTAATTTTCGGATAGTGCACTCAGTATAATGTCACTCGATGCTCTGTCCCTACCACACAACCCCTGCTACCCGTGTAGCCGCTTGTTGCGTGTAGTGGACTCCTGACCTATCCAGCGGAACCCGAAACCCCACCACCCTATGGCGCAAGTCATGTGTAGTTGTCTCCATTTCATTTTATATTCGTTTCAATTACTGCACAGTTAAGTGCCTATTACACACATCCGTAAAGGAAGAATTATTAGTAGCGTTGTCTGCACACGTATATTTTCCAGGGTAACTGAATTTGAGAGTTCATTATTGGAAACAATTTCTGTACCACAGGTCGCAGCACGGGCCCTCCGTGTGCCACAAAGTGTGATCTCAAGATTATGGCAACGATTCCAGCAGACAGGAAACGTGTCCGGACGCTACAGTACGGGACGTCCACAGTGTACAACACCACAAGAAGACCGATATCTCACCATCAGTGCCCGCAGACGCCCACGGATTACTGCAGGTAGTCTTGGTCGGGACCTTACTGCAGCCACTGGAACTGTTGTCTCCAGACACACAGTCTGCAGACGACTGAACAGACATGGCTTATTCGACCGGAGACCAGCAAGGTGCATTCCACTGACCCCTGGTCACAGGAAAGCCCGTAAAGCCTTGTGTCAAGAACAGAGTACATGGTCATTGGAGCAGTGGTCCCAGATAATATTCACGGACGAGTCCAGGTATAGTCCGAACAGTGATGCTCGCCGGCATTCCATCTGGTGTGAACCAGGAACCAGATACCAGCCCCTTAATGTCCTTGAAAGGGACCTGTATGGGGGTTGTGGTTTGATGGTGTTGGGTAGGATTATGACTGGTGCACGTACACCGCTGCATGTCTTTGACAGAGGAACTGTAACAGGTCAGGCGTATCTTGACGTCATTTTGCACAAGTATATCTTCCTTTACAGGGGTGCAGTGGGTCCCACCTCCCTCCTGATGGATGATAACCCCACCGAGCTACCATCTTGGAGGGGTACCTTGAAACAGAAGATTTCAGGCGAATGGAGTGGCCTGCTTGTTCTTCAGACCTAAACCACATCGCTCACGTCTGGGATGCTCTCGGTCGACGTACCGCTGCACGTCTTCAAACCCCTAGGACACTTCAGGAACTCCGGCACTGGTGCAAGAATGGGGGCTATACCTCAGCAGCTGCTCGAGCACCTAATCGAGAGTATGCAAACTTGTTGTGTAGCCAGTGTACGTGTGCGTGGTGATCATATCCCATATTGAAGTCGGGTACATGCGCAGGAAACAGTGGCGTTTTGTAGCACATATGTTTCGGAACAGTTTTCTCAGCTTATCACCAATACCGTGGACTTACGGATCTGTGTCGTGTGTGTTCCCTATGTGTCTATGCTAATGGTGCCAGTTTTGTGTAGTGCCACGTTGTGTGGCACCACATTCTGCCGTTATCATTAGTTTATGATCATGAGTGTAGTATGAGTCGTATGTTACTCAGCAACCAAACTGGTCGTGGCTAATTAATTCCCTCCCTTTTCTCCGTCCTGTCTTGTGCTTTATTAAATAAATGCTCAAAGTCTCAATCTAGGCTTAATTTATCATGAAATGGTTTTGATAACAATTACAGGATGATTCGGAAAATGTAGACTCTTATTTATGACAGTCAATTACGAGTAGAAAAGTTATTTCTTTTCCTGTGCAACACGGATGTCAGTAATGGAATTATTTGATAAATGTCACCTGTCTGCCTCAGTGATTAGCAGAACTCTTCGCACTGAAACATCAGCTCGGCCAAATGTCATTAAATCACCAATTAATCTAATAGAGAATATTCAATATAAAACAATAACTTAAAGTCTGACTGACAAATATGTCACTTAATAAAGTACAAAAACCAAAACCAGATGGACATCCTAAGTTACATCGCCTGACATAAGAGGTGAAATGCTCAGAAGACATGATCGTTCGTCAAAGTAGCTCCGTACACATCCACACGATCGGCGGGTATGAAAATGAGAAGAGCTGCATTTTTCTGTCACAGACTGGATTGCCTCCAGATAGCATTAGTGTTGTTCGTGTTTCATGATGTTAACAGGACTGGTTTAGTAAACAACAGGCTTGAACAACATCAGATGTAGAGTGGTGACTGTGTAAGCCAAGGTGATGCCGCATACTCCTGTTAACTCGAGTGAGAAAAATTATCGTCATCTTAGATTAAAAGTTGACTCATTGTGGGTCCCAATACGTCCCACTGGACGAACTGTGCAGCACCCAGATATGTGGGGCATTTGACCGTGACATTGTCCTGCATTGGGCTGCATAGAAATGTGAAGACAAACATGCTCGCCGTTAAGGTTTCGCTCGACCACATATGACCTCCAACAGGGAGTTCAGCATACTGTGCGGCAAACATTGTAACCTCTTCACACATCTACCCCTGCCATACTAGAGCAAGTGTTGGACGCCCTGCAACATATTGTATCACCCAGCACTATAGATCGGAAACTACCTGCAGCTCGTAACACAAACGAATGCTTTTGGAGTGGTGCTGTGACCAGTAAACATGGACTGCTGATGTCTGGCGTCGTACTGTATTCCGTGATGAAGACTGATTTTGGACCACTCCAGGTGACCATCATCGGGGAGTGTGGCGGAAACCTGGGAAGAAATCGCAAATTCCAATGTTTCCAAAAGACACAGTAATGTCACTCTTGGTGTCACGTTGTATTACTTCAGGTCACTGCTGGTAGTTATTCAGGGTGTTCTGATAGCACACCGTAACATCACCACATTCTATGTCCTCAGTGTTATCTCCCATGCAGCAGTATCGCGGTGCTACTTTTCATCAGGGCAACAGACGTCCAAAGACGGCACGTGTCCCACTGTGATGTCTACGTGATGCTGAGATGCTCCTGTGATCAGGTAGATACCCGTATCTCTCCCCAACAGAAAATATGTGTGGCCAACTCGAACATCAGTTCCAAACCAATGGCAGTATCCAAGATTTTAACATTTATTCATTTACAAAAGGTTTTGCGTCAGTTTCCCTCAGAAGAGAATACATGGGCTTCATGACAAACTTCCCAACCGAAACAGTGCATGTATCCAGGCAAAAGGGGATGCAATACCATATTGTAAATTGGGCCTGTAAGCTCTCACCACCATAATTTTAAGAGATATGACCACGTTCCTAATGGTTGGCAATCGGACTACGATGAGAGAGAATTACATCAGCCATGATCGCGTAAAAAGCGAATATCGGCTTACGCACCAGCCATCGCCATCTGCTCCGCTGAAGTGTTCTGCAATCGGCCTCATCAAATGAATAACGGCAAGACATCCAAAGATGTCGGCGTCTTTATTGAATTTATAGAGTGTGAACCAAGAATGGATGGGAGAGGAGAGGAACTATTCGTGTAGAGACTGTGGTAGGCATTAGAGAAATGATTCAATGAACGTATGTAACCATTTATTACGTTGGCACAGGAAATTAAATACATTGCACAATGTGAACAAAATGTGGAGCAAACGTTAAAAACTAAATGTTCCATTGAAATCGAGACTGTTTACTAGTTTAAATTACCTCATCGAATCGCTAGTACTCCCAGCAACGGTGTCTTCACCAGCATCGATTAAATTCAGTTACCTGAGGTGCTCAAAGTGGCTGCCTCCAGCATCGCAGCATGCCTGACATCTGCATGTCGTTGACTGGCGAACTCGCTCAAACGTACAGGGCATGGGTGAACAAAATCACACGGTGCGTGTAACCTCACCATAAGCACTTCCAGGGACACCGTTTCGGCTTTATAGGACACATTCTTCAGATGACACTACTGGAAGAGATCCAGCGGGTTGATATCAAGCGGCTGAGGTGGCCAGGTTACATCGCCGTCTCGACTAATCCAGATATCGCCGACGATCTGTCCAATCTGTGTTCCGGCAGCTCGACTGAATTGTGTGGGTGCCCCATAGTGCTGGAACTGCATACGTTGATGGACTACCTCCTCCAGTACTTCTGACAGTACTTCTGTGATGAACGTTGTACAGCTGTTGCCTGTGAATGAAGAGGGAAGCATTTAAGTGACAATAAAGTAATCGTGGTCCATGACAGTCTATACGTTGAAGTTAAACCTTCCCCGGTGACCTCCTTCGTGGGTAGCTTGATGGTTCACCTACGTCCACACATTGCAGTTCTGGGCGCTCAACACACCCTCACAGGTCAAGGACGCCTCATCTACGAAAAAAAATGGAGAGACCGTAATATGGATGCCAGGCGCTAAGCTTCCGAAACTACTGACAGCACTAAACACGCGGAGCATATTCGTGGGCTAATAGTGCGCAGTAGCGCCTATGTCTTCTGAAGATGGAACTGGATTTCTTCCGTCCTTATGCAGCACATGCCAAACCGGTGAGTCGGAGATTTGCATTATATAAGCAACAGCACGGGTGCCTGCGGACGGGTTTCAATCGAACCTCTATAGTACGACCTCCGTAAACTGTGGCGTGCATACTCCTCGTGGCCGGCAGGGGTGGCCGAGCGGTTCTAGGCGCTACAGTCTGGAACCGCGCGACCGCTACTGTCGCAGGTTTGAATCCTGCCTTATTTTAGTTAGGTTTCAGTAGTTCTAAGTTCTAGGGGGCTGAACACCTCAGATGTTAACTCCCATAGTGCCCAGAGCCATTTGAACCATACTCCTCGTGTGTGGCCACTGTCGTGTCAACGCTCTGTGAAACCACCCTTTCAACCAGACGCCGATGGATTGCCGCCAACATGGTGTGGTGCGGCTGGCGCATGTTCGGATATCGTCGCCCATAGATACATGCTCCGAGCTCATTGCCTCTTGCCATAGGTGAAATACTTGTCGCCGGCCAGGGTGGCCGAGTGGTTCTAGGCGCCTCAGTCTGGAACCGCGCGACCGCCACGGTCGCAGCTTCGAATCCTGCCTCAGGCATGGATTTGTGCGATGTCCTTAGATTAGTTAGTTTTAAGTTGTTCTAAGTTCTAGGGGACTGATGACCTCGGAAGTTAAATCCCATAGTGCCCAGACCCATTTGAACCATTTGAAATGCTTGTCGCGCTGCTCAGCCTGTGTGAACATCTCCATTCTCTGACACACCAGCAAGCGACAGACAGTGAATGTGTGGTTCTACTGTACATGTCTTTTATTCCCCTAACTGTTCACACGAGTTCCACTAATGTCATGATGACCTTCTTCTTCGTCTGCTGCGGCTCTGTGAAATTCTGCCAGCGTGTAAACACAATCAGTGCACAGTGGTATGAAAACAATTAGCAGAATCTGCGACGCGCCATTAAGTCAAAACGCTGTCGGACCGAATGATAACGCCCGCTCCCACACAGCCAATCGGAAGAAGTCTATGATCCAACGATTTGGTTGGGAAACACTGCAACATCCTCGGTACGCTCCATATCATTGACCGCCTCAGTTTCACATCTTCGTCGACCTTAAGAAAGCAATACGTGGACGTCGGTGTAAGTCGGAGGAGGGAGTGCAAGAGTGGGTGAGGTTGTGGATCCGTCACCGGCCAACCGCGGTCTGGGAAATAGTAGTTGATCGTCTAGTCTTCCACTGGTATAAATTTCTTAACGTGTGTGGTGATTACTTTTCAATGTAACCAATCCATGGTCCCTTTGTGGCGGGTGTACCCTTTTCATTTTAATGTCCCTTATACGCCATTGGCCATTACAATTGCAACACAACGAAGATGACGTTCTACAGATGCGAAATTTAACCGACAGGAAGAAGATGCTGTGATATGCAAATGAAGAGCTTTACAGAGCATTCACACAACGTTGGCGACGGTGGCTACACCTACAACGTGCTGATATGAAGAAGGTTTCAAACCGATTTCTCATACACAAACAGCAGTTGACCGGCGTTGTCTGTTGAAACGTTGCTGTGATGCCTCTTGTAAGGAGGAGAAATGCGAACCATCACGTTTCCGACTTTGATAAAGGTCGGATTGTAGCCTATCGCCATTGCGGTTTATCGTATCACGACATTGCTGCTCCCGTTTGTCGAGATCCAATGACTATTAGCAGAATATGGAATCGGTGGGTTCAGGAGGGTAATACGGAACGCCGTGCTGGATCCCAACGGCCTCGTATCACTAGCAGTCGAGATGATAGGCATCTTATCCGGATGGCTGTAACGGATCGTGCAGCCACGTCACGAATCCTGAGTCGACATATGGGGACGTTTACAAGACAACAACCATATGCACAAACAGTTCGACGTTTGCAGCAGCATGGACTACCAGCTCGGAGACCATGGCTGCGGTTATCCTTGACGCTGCATCACAGACAGGAGCGCCTGCGATGGTGTACTCAAAGACGAACCTGGGTGCACGAATAGCAAAACGTAATTTTTTCGGATGAATCCAGATTCTGTTTACAGCATCATGATGGTCGCATCCGTGTTTGGCGACATCGCGGTGAACGCACATTGGAAGCGTGTATTCGTCATCGCCATACCGGCGTATGACCTGGTGTGATAGTATGGGGTGCCATTGGTTACACATCTCGGTCACCTCTTGTTCGCACTGACAGCACTTTGAACAGTGGACGTTAGATTTCAGATGTGTTACGACCCGTGGCTCTACCCTTCATTCGATTCCTGGGAAACCCTACATTTCAGCTGGATAATGCACGACCGCATGTTGCAGGTCCTGTACGGGTCTTTCTGGATACAGAAAATGTTCGTCTGCTGCCGTGGCCAGCACATTCTCCAGATCTCTCACCAATTCAAAACGTCTGGTAAATGGTGGCCGAGCTATTGGCTCGTCACAATACGCCAGTAACTACGCTTGATGAACTGTGGTACCGCGTAGAAGCTGCATGGGCAGCTGTACCTGTACACACCACGCAAGCTCTGTTTGACTCAATGTCCAGTCGTGTCAAGGCCGTTTTTACGGCCGGAGGTGGTTGTTCTGGGTACTGATTTCTCAGGATCTATGCACCGAAATTGCGTGAAAATGTAATCACATGTCAGTTGTAGCGTAATATATTTGTCCAGTGAATACCCGTTTATCATCTGCATTTAATCTTGGTGCAGCAATTTTTATGGTCAGTGGTGTAATACGTTTTTGTAGGGCACGTTCTCCTCTTATTTTTCCCGTTTTTCTTGCTAAATTCAGATGCATATGTAAACTCCCTTGGCTTCCAGTACTTGTCTGTGTATGTTCTGGATCGGGCTTATTTTCTTTATTCTGTGAAAGTCGTAGCCGCAGCCACAATGGCTGTAGTACCTTCTTTTATTTTGCCTGTCTCGTCCATGAAATAAGATTATGTTGCACTAATTCCAGACATTTTAGCAATTCCTGAACCTGCATCTATTTCCATAGCTTCTGCCCCCAGTTTACTGAACTTGGAATTCTTTTCACTATCTGCGTTGACCTGTTACTCCATGAGCTTTACTACCTTAGCCCCGTACACTGATTCAAACTGTCCACTAAGTTGTTAGTTTAATCACAGCAAACACGCAAAAATACAGTTTTAATGAGCAATGCCTCCAGCATCACAGCTACATGCTGCCCCTCTCCGCATCCCCCCCCCCACCCCCCCCTCGCGCCATCACTATCCTACCGAGCCAATAATGAGTTTTGTGACATTCGCACGTTTCGCTGCTTGGTAACGATACTTGCTGCGCTGCCGTCGTTGATGTGTTGTGATATGATGTCTCGTACTACACTAACGTGTCTTCATTTCTGCTTGATGAAGCTGTTCACGGTTTCACACGTGCAATACTTGTCCTGCACGTGTCAGTAAAGATAAGACAGCACTCAGCACAGCTGCACTGCAGCACGACGTGGCTCTATTAGGTATACCGCATTTGATCTGCAGTTGTGCGACCATACTAGCAAACCCAATGTCATTGCAAGCATGTGTGTCAATTTGTACCTCTCTATCTACATTATTCCGTGATTTATTCAGTTTTCAAATTTATGCTGACTTTTTGATCACTCGGTATTATCATCACTAGCAACGGACTCAGTATCTTCATTATTACTATCTGTAAATGTTGCCAGCTTTCTATAAAACACTGTCTGTACGTGAGAAAACTGAATACATTGATTCCAAAACTTCCTCACGTAACACATACTGTAGGTAACGTATTTAGTTGTTGAGTAAAACTTACTCTTGGTCGGCCCAGTGTTGCACACTGGAACACTGTAATGAAATAAAATTTTAATCCTCATTAGTTTCAAAATTTTACATAAAGAAAATGAACGTAATTAAACGCCACAAGAAACTAATCGTCTGCTCAGTGAGATCTATATAGCTAAAACTCATTACCGAAGTACATAACGAACGTTGCGTGATATGAAGTGCAATATTTGACATGGAATGTCTACAAATATAAATTACTATTCTACTCGGAAGAAAATAACACTCCACAATCTTGGCTACACACTACCTGCACAAGAACGCAAGGAGAGGTCTGCCCTCAAATAAAAGGGACTTACCTGTCGCTCAGCTTGCTGTATTTGTATCTGGAGCACTTACGTTCTCAAAAATCAAATACTAATCAGCAGATGCAGCTGCTGAAGCTAAATAATCCACTCTAAGTTTGTTTGTTATAAACAATCAGTCACTTCGTGCGGTGTAAGATGTAATGTAAACACGACAATGTCTTCACGAGTTTACTTAGAACCATCGAGGTGGGTTTTACTCTACAGAAAATATTTCTTGAGAAATCAAACTCTGATTATTGAGGAAAAAAAAACAGCACAGTATAAGAAGACTCTAAGAATTACAAAATTCTCTCATTATAGCATATACAAACAGACCTTTAAAATTCCTTCAAAATTTTCTTTATCAATGTGAAGAACGATAACGTATTATAAATGAGTTTTACCTCCATAATTAAGTATTCCAAATAGTTTTTGCATGATTCAGAAATAACAGATCACTTTCACTGAAAAACTCAACTGCTCACAACTATGCTTCAAATTAGAATGTCAGAGCGTTGCACAACAGATTGACTACTAAGTCAACCACATATAAAAATGAACATAGAGTCAAGGATATTAGTCACTACTCATGCACCGCGCAAACTTATCTTTTTCCCAGTAGAGTAAAGGTCAATTATTTCAAATGGCAGAAATCATATCAGAGCTTTGTATTCATTCCTCAAAATACGGCCGTAAGAACTACATTTGACTCTCATATTTCCATTTTTTACTTTTAGTAAGACCACTATTGCATTTGCTTTTCTTTACACTACCATGATGGTTGTTTCACAAAGCTTTCCATTTCGCTTTGCAATGAATATCTGCAAAAAAAAAAAATAATCTTAATTTTGTTTCCTTTAGGTTTCTTGCTACCGGCGATTCATTCAAAACTGTCGCTGAATCTTTTAGTTTGGGATGTAGAACCACAGAAAAACTTTTAAATAAAACGTGTGCAGCATTGAGGGACGTGTTATCCAAGATGATGAGAGTTGGAAGAAAACTGAAAAATAATTTTCTAAAAACTGGAATTATCCCAAATGTATTGGCACACTAAATGCAAAGCACATAAAAATGATCTCGCCACATGTCGCACTGAACGGAAAGCACTTACAAATGATCTCGCTACCAAAATGTGGCTCGCTATATTTTAATTACAACAATTTTTTCTCTGTAGTGCGACTAGCTTTAGTAGATCCAGTCTATAAATTTATACATGGTGTTTCCGTAAGAGTGTGTAAAAATGTAACAGGACATAGAGAATGCTCTACTGAAGCTAGCTTAAGGAGATATCGAAGTAAACTTGTCTACCGCTTTTTCTAGCATCACTATTTTCGAGCTTATTTAGAACTAACAGGCTTACATGTATATACGTACTGTGTTGTTTATTTACATGTACATTCTTTATTTCCTGCGAGAAACAAGGAAGACAAAATTGATCACTAGGAAATAATGATGCAAGTTTTGTTTATTTTACCTGTCCATAAGGTGGCTGTGTTGCACTGTATTTACATTGTCTCATAAGAGAACGTGCTATGAATTAACGGAGGCTCATCCATTAATCAGTGCTGTTCAGAGATGTACAGTATAATACGATGGAGCAGTACCGGTATAGTTTCGCAAACTCATTGACACGCACCTTGTGTATGGGGAAGTACATCAGAGTGCTCTCGCTGCTGTAAGGCTGTACAGGGAACGATTTTCTAATAACAGACATCATCCGTTGCGAAAAGTATCAATTTCTCTCGATCGACTAATGTGGGGCAATGGTTGATTGTAAAGAACAGACGGTAGATCTGCCCACATGAAGACCACCCGCACACACGATTTTGAAGAGGAGGCGATGGAACTTGTTTCAGCGGACCCCACTAAAGGTTTTCGTCGTGTAGCATTTGAAATGGGAGATCCAGATAAAGCGTGTGGCGAGTAGTCCAGGAGCAACAACTACACCCACGTCACCCTCAAAGAGTCCATGCAATGCTTGTGACTGACTCTGCACCAAGGATCGTATTCTATCAGTGGTTACTCCAACAATGGACTGACCGACCAGATTTACTCCATATCGCGCGGTTTACTGACGAGGTCTTATTTGTTCGTGATGGTATTTCGAACAGTAGTAATAGCCATGTGTTGGATGAGGAAATCCCACAAGCTGTAGTAGAGTCAGACTATCAATTACGCTTCGCTGTGAATATCTGGGCTGGCGTTGTAGGCGACAATCTCATCGGGCTATATCGTCTACCTGGTCTTCCGAATGGCACCTGTACTTGAGGTTCGTGCAAAGAGTTATTGGAGAACGTACCCTTGGCTGATCGTGAGAGGATATGGATACAACATGACAGTGCACCGTTTTACTTCACTGTGGATGTCCCTAGCATCTCAATGTTCTATTTCCTGGTCGCTGTATTGAAAGTGGGGGTCCTATTCCATGGCCTGCGGCGTTACCTGATCTGAATCCCTTTGAGTATTTCCTATGGGGACATCAAAAGCCACTAGTTTATGAGGCCCCAGTGGATACAGAGATGGAATTAGTTTCCAGAAATGTAGCTGCCTGTGATGTGATTCGAAGCACACCAGGGATATTTATCAGGGTGTGTCAGAAACTAGTTCGCCTGTGTTATGCTTGCATTCAGGTGGATGACCGTCAGTTTCAGCACACTTTATAAATTACAGTTCAGATGGTATGTTCATTTGTCAGTGATGATATTTGCAGTTAACTGTAACTAATGTAAATAAAAAAGTACACAGGAATCTGATTTTATCCCTGCTATCTCCATAAGCTGGCTTCTCCGACACGAACTCCCCTATCTCAAATGTCTCAGTGTCTCACACTCTATGTCCTGTTAAATTTTACACGCTCTTACGGAAACACCCTGTGGATATGATCGTTGATGATCTAGGAATGATCAGAGATGCGAGAATCTTTACACGGTAAGATTTGCCAACATAAATAGACGCGAAACCTTGAATACACCAGCCCCAAAAGAATTGCCAGGAACGAGAATTCGACTGTATCACGTGACTGTTAGATATAAACCTTGGCCATTAAAAATCTTTTTGATGAGACCTTACCCTGGTACACTGTTAGAAGAAGGATTGAAAAAGTGTGCGATTACAGATTCAACAGCCCGTAGAGTTCCAGAAGACACTTATGGAATTCTGTGTCAAAAATTTAAGATTTCCCATCACAAGATCTGTCTTAGTACGGAACATTTAGATAACGTGATTATTAATTCTTAGGTTGTTGAATGTTCTGTCAGCGTCGTTATTTCACGATATTTCGGTAGGGTAACTCGTTACCTTCATCAGGTGTGAACTCTACTACTCCTCGAGTGGACCTGATCCAGTGTTTATGCCTGTGACCTTCCACGTTCACCAGGCGCTCCCTCTGTGGTCTGCACCCGCTTGCTGCGATCTTCTGGAGCATTTCCGTTCCCTTTTCCGTCCGCTGCAGGCCTGGGTGTTCTCTTTGCGGTCCGTGTCCGCCAAACACGCTCCTGAGTGTTCCATCTTCGTACTGGTGCGTTTGGAATCCCGTCTGTGGTACCAGGCAATCCCCCTGTGGTTCTCTCCCTCTCACTGTGATCTGCTGGAGCGTTGCCGTTCCATCTTCGATCCGCTGCGGTTTTAGATGTTTCCTCTGCGGTCCGCGGCCATCAGTCCCGACCCTGGGTGTTCCATCTACGGTCTGGTGCACCTGGAACTCAGTATGGGGATCGTTCTCCATGTCCACGCCTTCAGTTATTCTATATGTGGAGTGTTGTAGCTGTCCTCGTTGCTTCTTCAGCAGTTCCAGAGCAGGATCCTAGGCTCTACTTAGCTGGTACCCCGTGTCACGGTTCATGAGATTATCGATCACTTTTATCTCTATTGACTCCCTTATAACACTGTCCCAAAAACCTGGGCGTCAGTGCTAGAAACTTTGATTCTTCATAATTCATGGCATGACCTAGTTCTAGGCAGTGTTCAGCAATGGCTGATTTTGTTGCCTGTCTTAATTGGGTATGCCTCTGATGTTCCTTGCACCTGATATCCACTGTTCTTGTCGTCTGGCCAATGTAGGACATGCCACATTGGCAAGGTATATTATAAATCCCTGGTTTCCGTAAACCCAGGTCGTACTTGACATTTCTCACCAGTCCCCCGAACTTACTGGATGGACAGAAAACACACTTGATATTGTGTTTACCGAGGATCCTACTAATTCTGGCAGAAATAGAGTCAGCATAGGGCAAATACACCTCCTTCTTTGCTTCATCTTGCTCTGGTTCTGGAACTTAAGGTTTAGTGGCTGGTTGGAGTGCCATCTCAATTTGTTTCGGTGGATATCCATTTTTGCAGAACACTGTTTTGAGATGTTCTATTTCTGTTGGTAGACTTTCTTAGTCTGACAAGGCACATGCTAGTTGTACCAATGTCTTAGGAACACCGTTCCTCTTTGCAGGGTGGTGACAGCTGCTGGCCTGAAGATATAAATCAGTGTGTGTGTGTTTTCGATCCACACTGTGGCCAATTGATCCATCTGCTTTCCTGTTTACTAGTCCATCCAGAAACGACAGCTGGCCATTCTTCTCCTGTTCCATGGTGAACTTGATATTCGGGTGGCAAGAGTCAAGATGTTCCAGAAACTCATTGAGCCTGTCTTTCCCATGAGGCCAGATTACGAAGGTGTCATCCATATCCAGAAGAAGCATGTGGCTTCATATCTGGCTGTCTCTAATGCCCTCTCTTCAAATCTCTCCATGAACATGTTGGCAACCATAGGCGACAGTGGGCTACCCAAAGCTACGCCATCTGTTTGCTCGTAATAAGGCGCACCAGACCGAAGATGGAACGCCGAGGGTAGGGACTGGTGAGCGCGAACCGCAGAAGAACATCTAGAACCGTAGCGGACAGAAAATGGAACGTCAACGCTGCAGCAGATCACAGTGAGCGGGAAAGGACTACAGGTGGAATGCCTGGTATTACAGATTTAATTCCAAACGCACGAGACCGAAGATGGAACACCTAGAAGCGTGTCTGGCGGGCCCGGACCGCAAAGAGAACACCCAGGACTGCAGTGGACGGAAAAGGGAACGGCAATGCTGCAGATTTGGTACAGGGCCCAAACGACTCAGTCCCTCCTGAGGTCCTCCACCGCCGCTTTCTTTCAATCTTTGCTTGTTTCAAGGCTTTGACGTTGCCTATACTGGCGGTTTGATTGTTGCTGGCCGTGTCGGTTATGTTCTTACTCTAGGGGATCATTATGAGCAACACTCACAGCCAGCTGGCTGCAGTGTTTGCACTTCCGAGCTAGTCACCATCTCTCGCGCCCTAGAGTACATCCGCTCCTACTCAGGTGAGTCCTTCGTTATCTGTAGTGATTCCCTGAGCGGTTTACGAGCTATCGACCAGTGTTTCTCTATCTCTCGTCTGGTGATGGCTATCTGGGAGTCCCTCCATACTCTTGCGCGTTGCTGCCGCTTTGTGGTATTTGTGTTGGCCCCGGGGCATGTAGGCATCCCAAGAAATGAATGTGTTGACACGCTGGCCAAACAGGCTGTTGGTGCACCAGCCTTGGAGACTGGCCTTTCGGAGAGTGACGTAAGGTCAGTTTTGCGGCAGAAGATACTACGCACCTGGGGTGAAGCGTGGCGCCTACTGCCCTCACCCAACTCACTTCGGGCCCTCAAGGAGGCTACTGGTGCGTGGCGCTCCTCCTTGCGGGTCTCTCGCAAGGAATCTGTTGTCCTCTGCCAGATGAAAATTTGCCACACCTGGATAATTCACAGCTATTTATTGCGCCGTGTGGACCCACCTTTATGACGCTGTGGGTCAGCTTTGACTGTGGTCCACATCTTGTTGGACTGCCCGGTTTTAACTCCGCTCAAGGAGACATTAGCGCTGCCTCATAAGCTTCCTGCACTTTTACCAGATGACGTTGAGATGGCAGATGTAGTTTTGAGTTTTATTCGTGCAGGGGGTTTTTATCGCTTGATGTAAGGTTTTGTCCTTTTTTTGTGTTGAGTCTGGCCTTTGGCCTACGATTTTAGACTGGGGTTTTTAGTGCGTTTCTTGGTGGTTGGCCTTTCCTGCTTTGTTTCTATGGTCGGCCAACGACTGTCACACTCGGTGTGATTTTAATTCCTTTTGTCTGGTCTCTGTGTCTTTCTTGTTCTGTGTCGACTCTAGTCATCTCCATTGTTTCGTTTTATTCCTTGTGGGGGTTTCAAGTTCATGGAAAAAGTGACCGATAGCCCTTGTAGTACAGTCCCTTCAACCCCACCAACCTACCAACCAGTGGCGGACCGTAGAGAGAGCGCCTGGTGAAGGGGGAGGGCCACAGACATAAATACAGTACCCACTCCATTCTAGGAGTAGTCTGAGGACGCACCTGATTAGGTAACGAGTTACGCTACCGAAATATCGCGCAAGTACGACGCTGATATCCGGCAGAACACCCGACAACCCAAGATGTCATTATATCCGGCAAAACACCCGACAACCCAAGATGTCATTAGATCGCCAGGAAAGCCTGAAGAATTACAGCGTGATAATTACAAACTGAGTCTTGCATAATCTTGTCAGACACGGTATTTTGTTGTTTGCCAGTGAAGAGAAATATTAGGTTTTCCTCATATGCGAGGCAAATTCGTAAATAATGCTACCCAAATACGCGATGAATTCAAAGATTTAAAATATTTCATAAGGTTTTTGGGGAACAGCGATCTTGTAAGCTATGTAAAATCAATGAAAAAACCAATCCAGATCGCGATGGTTATTTTATTAATATAATCTCTTTCGTCCCAGTCTTAGGACATCTTCAGAATAGCAACATCAGCTGAAGCTGACGAAGTCTAGAGCAGTCAGTTTCAGCGATTGAGGTCTATTGGCTGTTCTAGGTAAAGTCGACTTCAGCTGATGGTGCTGTTCTGAATGTGGCCTAACACTAGACCGAAACAGTTTATTTTAATAAAGTATCCACAGCGATCAAGACTGTTTTTCACTAATTCAAAGATTATACTTTATTCCCTCCTCAAGGTAGCTTGCTTTGACAAAACGACATGGTAAGTAGAAGATGTCGTCGAGCACAAAGTGATTAGTAAAAAAAAAATCATGATCTGAATGTACTCATAAAAAATAAATACCTAATCGCTCGCTTCACAAAATAACAAGAAGTGTAGTTTCTAGGTATTTACAAGTTTCCTGTGACAAAACTTAATGTCATCCACCAACATAGAAAAAATATGAAATTTACTTAACCTTAATGACTTTCACTTTTGAAAAAGAGCTCATTGTCCGAATATCTACGTAATATTCTTCATCCTTGTGCTGCCGTTCCGCTTAGGCTGTATGGCCTGACATAGTTACATGTGGAAGGTTTTCTTCTATGCCCTATTGTTAAGGCGTATAACCTGGTGAAGTATGTAACATCCGTTCTGAGTCCATAAGTGAGCAAGTGTCAACACCATACCTCGTCTGGCCACATGGACGTGATGCTGCCAACATATTTCTGGTCCACTTGAACTCTCTTAATCCCAGCATTAAATTTACCATGGAGTTTAAAAGTGTTGGGATGCTTCCAATTTTGACATCAAGGTTCACGGAAAACAAGATGGTACTACAGGACATAGTGTTCACCGAAAGCCGACGCACATCGATGGTATCAGCATGCTAAGAGTTGCCATCCATCACAAAAATGTAGTGGCCTCCTTAGGGCTCTAGTATGCTGAGCTTATACCACTGCCGACGTGGAAAAAACTGTGTGTGAAATCTTATGGGACTTAACTGCTGTCATCAGTCCCTAAGCTTACACACTACTTAACCTAAATTGTCCAGAGGACAAACACACACATCCATGCCCGAGGGAGGACTCGAACCTACGCCGGGACCAGCCGCATAGTCCATGACTGCAACGCCCCAAACCGCTCGGCTAATCCCGCACAGCTATCCGACGTGGACGCTTTATCGCAAGTACTTGCACATTCGATGGTTATTTATAAGGAAAATAGATAATGGGAGAATCAGATTCGTCGGAATATGGCGTGTGGGCCATCCCGGAAGTGCATGAAGAGAAGCGCAGATCTGTGGCCTTTGTTCCTAATGCTGCGGGTATATCGTATGAGATTAGAAAAATTTGTATTGTGCTCTGTCCACCTTCCAAGATTAGAGCCCTACCCTGCTTTATGAAAGAAATGTACTTCTTAGGAAGGCTGCCAGATATAAAGTTCGGTGTCCGGAAACGTAGACTTACATCGGCCGTTCGACTGACACAGTTAATGACGGTTGAATGGAACACCGCCGTCACACGAGGCTGGGAAAATCTAAGGCGGCAGAACACCACTGAAACAAGCGACACGGGATGAAATTTGAC
Organism: Schistocerca piceifrons; assembly: GCF_021461385.2. Lineage (NCBI taxonomy): Eukaryota > Metazoa > Arthropoda > Insecta > Orthoptera > Acrididae > Schistocerca > Schistocerca piceifrons. The sequence goes on from NC_060141.1 coordinate 780,459,122, forward strand.
GAGACTGTGACAACTGCCAGCACTTCCGGTTTTTGGAACAGTGTTTACAAAGAGGCAACCGAAACTAGATTGGCAGTTAATTTGATTACCAGAGACAGCGATTTCCTCTTAGTGGGACATGGAACACTTTACTATCCGATATCAAAACAGAACAGGCATTTGACAATATTCTTTGAGTGTGATACACTGTTGCTGCCCGTGTTTTACTAAGGGCGGTGCTGCCAGTCTATTCTTGGAGTGCAGCAGCTGTGATGGGCAGCGCATGCGTCGTGTACGGTACGCAGGGCTAACTACGACGACGATTTGCAGCCTTGCCATCACTTTTCAGCGGGACTCAGCAGCAGCAGCAGTGCGTTCTCCTGAAGATGGCGGACAGTTGAAGCGCCGAAGCACTGTATCAAGTTAATTTTATGGTGCGACAACGAACTCGGAGAGACTTTCAATACCAACCCTTTATTCCCATTCGCTTCGCAATATCTTTCGAAATGTCGCTTTTTCTGGTATTACTCATATACTTTTCATTTTGAAGATCATATGACTGGATATTCACTTATACAGGGTGGTCCATTGATCGTGACCGGGCCAAATATCTCACTAAATAAGCATCAAACGGAAAAACTACAAAGAACGAAACTCGTCTACCTTGAATGGGGAAACCAGATGGCGCTATAATTGGCCCGCTAGATGGCGCTGGAATAGGTGAAACGCATATCAAATACGACCCCATATTTCTTATTACATATTCGTGCAGTACGTAAAAAAATATGAATGTTTTAGTTGGACCACTTTTTCCGCTTTTTGATATGTGGCGCTGTAATAGTCACAATCATTTGGCTCACAATTTTAGACGAACAGTTGGTAACAGGCAGGTGTGTTGCGCGGAAAGTCTCGCCGCTTGTTTTGCAAAGCTGGTCGCATGTGATGCTCCAAAAACGAACGGTAATTCTGTGCGTTGACGGTGGCATTCGCTTTAGCACTGTTCCAGAGATTCGACAGGTAGTAGATCGCTCCACTCACTCCATCAACAGAACAGGCTCTCCTAACGGTATGGTTCAAATGGCTCTGAGCACTATGGGACTTAACTGCTGTGGTTATCAGTCCCCTAGAACTTGAACTACATAAACCTAACTAACCTAAGGACATCACAAACACCCATGCCCGAGGCAGGATTCGAACCTGCGACCGCAGTGGTCGCGCCTTTCCAGACTGTAGCGCCTAGAACCGCTCGGCCACTCTGGCCGGCGGCTAACGGTATACTACGCCTTCCACATCGCTGGCAACGGGCTCTACACAACGCTGGTGACTACTTTGAAGGATAGTAACAGGTGCAAACATCTAACTCTTTTTTATCGGCCACTAGGGATTAGCCCAGCGGTCTAGGGTGCTGCAGTCATGGACTGTGCGGCTGGTCCCGGCGGAGGTTCGAGTCCCCCCTCGGGCACAGATGTGTGTGTTTGTCCTTAGGATAATTTAGGTTAAGTAGTGTGTAAGCTTAGAGACTGATGACCTTAGCAGTTAAGTCCCATTAGATTTCACAAACTTTTGAACATTTTTTTGTGTCAGTTGTGAATAAATAGTTGCCACTATGTAAGTTCCAACCCAAGGCCAGTTTGGTAAACAAATTTTCGTTTGGTGCGTCAAAAGAACTATGATTTGAATGACGTCCACCGTTGTGACACGTGCTACAGTGCACTGCGCGGCAGCGGAACTATACGACACCGCATGTCGCGTCATAGTTGGTCACTTGGTCAACATTGCTTCGCACTGCCGCACAGAGCGTTCTGTCTCATACGATTCCAATGTCAGCCATCTTTGGTTGCGTCGCGCCGAGCCGCTGTGCTGCAGTGCATTTCCGCTCACATACGGTCTTGCCGCTGTCTGCCTTGCGTAGATCTTTAAGATCCTTTCCGAGCTTATTAAATCGGAAAACTGCGTCATGGCGCAGTACGCCGCTTTGTAAGATCTGTCAACCGTAATCTAATCTTTGTTCGTATTCCTAATCGCCGACACTCGGGCCGTAGGGAGAGAGAATTATTTCAGCCACAACCACGTAGAAAGAAATTGCAACCTAAGTGTACTTGCTGTTATTCTGGCTTATCTGCTACCAATTTAATCATCACAGAGGGTGAAGGTCCTCTGAAATAAAACATGGCGTCCTTCAACTTAACTTGTTCGCCTCTAAACAACTGAAAACACACATTAATATATTTCACTCATTCACATTGAGGATACTTGCAATTGTAGAAGCTCATGTACTCCAAAAAAGCAACGAACAATTTAACATTCCTATTCCAAAGAAATGTTTCCCACAGTGCGTTATAATATGTTTTTGACTCAACTAAGCGTATTTCTGATTCACAGCCCTTTCATTACACGTTCACCCGACCGATTCTTCCCAAATACTGCTACTGTGCTTTCGTTACTAATTCGCATTGTCGTCGCGATCCGACAATGTGGCATCTAAGACTCGCCAGCTAGCGCTTGCTGTTTCGTAGTTTATTGTCAAGTATATGGGACACTGTGTCTTGAAAGGCTCATACTGCCAAGTTCTTCGTAAATTTATCCGATTTTGTAATCACTGAAACAATAAATACCCTAATTACACATGAAAATTCATTTCACTTCCTCCTCTCTTTCTGGGTAGGGTACTTCACTTCTTTTTGTCAGTCAGTGAGTAATTTCCATGAATAACGCCGAAAGATCTTCATGAATCATACCAAATGAAATTTCGTGTGTGAGAAATGAAGTAAGTATTGTAATTCTGAATACAATAAATTTAAAAAATATAACTGCTCAGTACAATGAAAATATGATGGTATCTTGTTACAAAAGTCACCGAGAATTTACATCTCGTCTTAGACTCGTCATCTGCAAGGAATAATTGCAAAATATAAGCCTACTATTGTACTTTACAAGCTAAAGTAATGAAGAAATTCTAGTATGTTTGGATTCGAAGGACTACTTTCACAGTGATATTGTAACAATCGGTGTGATAGGTAAATAAATGTCTTGGCTGATGATATGTGTCGAAATCTGTGAACAATATTGGCATGAATCATGCGAATATGTTAAAATTTCACATATTAATGTTCCGGCTTTTAATCAACTATGTCGCGGGGACTCGTCGCTACCATAAACTTTTCATCTAAGGTATCTATACCAGACGTTGTGAGACACATGGTTGACATAAGTGAGCAGTAAACAATTCATAATCTCCCTTAATAGCCCCGGAGAATAATTATGTGCACAGCCCTCCCAAGTTAACGACTGAATAGGCGTGCGTCTCCGGTGCTGAAGGGCAATCAAATTTAACGACAGTGTTTGTCCTCCAAAGTGTCTGTCATTCCGTTATTAAGCTGTCACGGCAACGTGCAAACTGTTACCACTTGAGTAACTTCTCAGTCTATTAACGATGCTTACAGTTGCCCTACCCACCCAACAATGGGTTATCACGCCGACGATTCGTATTATCGCTATTAAAATTTCAAAATGAAAGGAAAACACTCACTCGCATGACGCTTTGGGAATGGATGTGTGCTTTACGTACAGTTTGCCACAATTTATCGGTAATTCATTATAAGGATCGTAGGTATATAAGGCACCAGCAGCTTTACTTCCATTTCCAGATAAAGGCCACCTCCAGTCTCCTGAGTAAATTACAGCCTTCAGCCCCATACAGTAATGTTGATACTCCATGTATTTCAATACCGTTTATTTAATTTTCCATAGCTCGAAATCTTTTTTTTTTCTGCTGAAATCCAGGAGGCAATTGCCGTGGTCCTTCCATCACGAAGTAACTTCCCCACACTGTTACCTGAACTTTTACTTCAATTACACTCACAGCAATCTCTTCTATTCCATCTACCTGCCTTAACTACCTGAATGATTGTGTCTGTTTCCCGGTAAATAACAATATTCGTTTCTCTATTGATCTCACAGCCCTCTTCAGTTTCGAATTTTTTTTTCGCTATTTAAAGTCAATATCTCATTGCTACATATTAAAATTGATAATGCATGCAGAAAATAGACTTTACAGACGCATCGGAAACTGACTCCAGAAATTTGTATTTAGTTTACTTAAAGCATTTCTTGCTGTTAGTCACCAGCTTCAACGTATATCAGTAGTACCAAATAAATTTTTCTTTTTTTTTTTTGCCTAAAGTTGGTCTTCATCTTATATTGCGATCGCTTTTTTAGCCCTACATTGAGAACAAATTTTTATGCTGTGATGCAGTTAGTAAGGCCCATCAGGAAGTTAAGTACATGGAATACCATATACTATACCCTCAGCCTTGAGCACCTAATTTACATTAATCACATTTATTAACTATAAACAATTAGACTGCGGCATTTATAGCTGATGTCAAATAAAAAGTTTGGGTGCATCAGCCGCTGGAACGAAATAAATGTACTTCCACAATAAGTGTGTATTGGACCGTGGGTAAGTGGTTTGTGATTATTTACTTGGAAACAATTAAGAGTCAGACATGAAGTTATTGATTACATGTCGAACAAAGTCTTGGCCTACCTGCAACAACGTTGCTGTGCTTCAGAAATAGGTGCTGGGGGGAAGACTCCTACAGCAGCGGTATCACTCTCCATGGCCACCTCAAAATGTGCCCTGTGCGAGTCTTAGATTTGAATGGCACGTTCGTATTCTTCGTCTCACCAATCCTATTAGTTGTAATCAATCTTTATTACTGTTAAGAGATGATCTCCTCTCATCATCATTATCATATTCTTTTCAAGGATAAGGCTGTTACCTGTTCCGAACTGCCGGCCGGTGTGGCCGAGCGGTTCTAGGCGCTTCAGTCGGGAACCGCGCGGCCGCTACGATCGCAGGTTCGAATCCTGCCTACGGCATCGATGTGTGTGATGTCCTTAGTTAGGTTCTAGAGGACTCAGGACCTCAGATTTAAGTCCCGTAGTGCTCAGAGGCATTTGAAACATTTTCTTCAAAAAAATGTTCAAATGTTTGTCAAATCTTATGGGACTTAACAGCTAAGGTCATCAGTCCCTAAGCTTACACACTACTCAACCTGAATTATCCTAAGGACACACACGCACACCCATGCCCGAGGGAGGACTCGAACCACTTCATGGGACAGGCCGCACAGCCCATGACTGAAGCTGCCTTGGCCGCTCGGCTAATTCCGCGCAGCGAACCATTTTGTTCCGAACTCACAAACAAAATTATTCCCATCTTAATCTTGGCCCTGCAATATCTCTTTTCCTAATTTACTTGTACTTCATGATGTTCTGAATAATTCTGTGCCGGCCGAAGTGGTTGTGCGGTTAAAGGCGCTGCAGATTGGAACCGCAAGACCGCTACGGTCGCAGGTTCGAATCCTGCCTCGGGCATGGATGTTTGTGATGTCCTTAGGTTAGTTAGGTTTAACTAGTTCTAAGTTCTAGGGGACTAATGACCTCAGCAGTTGAGTCCCATAGTGCTCAGAGACATTTGAACAAGATTTCTGTGACCTTGAATTCTGCCGGCCGGGGTGGCTGAGCGGTTGGAGGCGCTAAGGACTGGAACCGCGCGACCGCTACGGTCGCAGGTTCGAATCCGGCCTCGGGAATGGATATGCGTGATGTCCTTAGGTTAGTTAGGTTTACGTAGTTCTTAGTTCTAGGGGACTGATGACCTCAGATGTTCAGTCCCCCAGTGCTCAGAGGCATTTGAACCAGTTTTGAACCTGGAATTCTCATGAGGTTTTGTTTCCCATCTTCACGATATTTTTGAATGTTTCCGTCCATGGTAGAAATACTCGTAATTATAAAAGTCTCCTCTATAACACTAAATTAAACTTTCACTACTGGTCGTTTAAAATTATTTTAACTACATCTAGTACCCCAATATCTGAAAAATTTGTACTGATGAGTACTATATCCTATCATCGTCTTTTGGCAATGTGGAGTTACCACTGGGCTTGCAGGATAACGATATAATGGTTTATCCTCGGTCTGTCCTTGCAGTAGAATAGTGCTCTAGTCATCTCCAGTGTCGTTTTCTCTTATAATAATACTTGCCCGAGACTTTTGTAAATATACGACTGCTACGAGAGTATACTAACCGAACATTAGTTTCGAGTGCTAATATACATTATCATAATTAATCCCAAGTTCTCCGGCAGCTATTGGCATTGGATAAACTTTTTGTTTAATGTAGGCTGAATCTTTAAAACTGACACGTGCAGCGATTTCATCGAACAACAAAATAAAATATTCTGATTATCGACTCTGATATTCTAACCTTTCAGACAAAGTTACGAATACTTGGACTTTATGCCCTGCTAGAAACAAAGTACTACACCTGGAAAGACGACGTTAACGTTGATCCGACGACAGCATATGCCACCTGGGGGAGTAGATGTACTGATAATGGTTTCAACATCGTCCGCCAACATATAGCAAGTGAAATAGCAGCCAGAGCGCCATTTGTGTCTACCGTTTAACAGGGGATGCTCACAGCCAGAACTCCGAGTGTGACGCAAAAGTATGAAGCAAGCAGGCAGTCACACCACGGAGACGCACTCGTACTTCCTACAGTCAGCTGAGCGAGTCTGAAAGGGATCAGAGCGGTGCTGTCAGAGAATCACTTGGAAGATGGAATGGCGCACCATTGTCTTCAACTATGAAGGCAGATTACACCTGCATGGAAGTGACTGTCATGTATGCGTACGACGTAGACTTGGTGAGCGCTTTCTTGCAGAGTTCATTCGTCCAATACAACCGGTCCCATCCAAGGCTTTCTGGTCTGGGATGCGAAAAGCTACAATTATCACTCACATTAGGGCTTCTAGAGGGGACGCTATTCAGCACTTGGCATGTGCAGAATATTGCTAGACTCGTTATTTTGCCATTTCTGCAACAGGAAGGTGTTGGGTTGTTCCAGCAAGATCATGCTCAGCCACACAACGCCCGTGAAACTCAACGTGTTCTGAACATGTGGAACAACTTCCCTGGCCAGCACGATCTCTGGATTTGTTCCAATCGAGCACGTGGGGATCTTGGGATGAAAAGGGACTCGTTCGACTTGTCAACAAGCAACTCTTACAGAACTACGTGATCAGGTCAAGTAGGCGTGGCGTAACGTATCTCAAGATAGTAGTCCCGATCTGGGTTATCTACAGGATGCCAGAATCAGTGCCCGCATTGCCGCCCGTGGAGGCTGCGTCCTAATATGTGTGTTTTAGCAAGGGTCAGTATCTGCTACTTCAGAACTACTTCTACTACTAATCTGTAAACATAATCATCTCATGTACACTACACTAGCTGTTGCTACAGTATATCTTGAGTGAACTGGAATCCTTTACAAGAATGTACTAATTCATTTTCCAGCTGTGTATTTTGAGTTCGTCACTGCTTGTATTATAATTGTTTTTCCTTCCGAATTAATTCAGCGGGGACGATTAAAAAAGAGACAGGTGTGATGACACTTTCTGTAGAACCTGACCATCATTATGCAGGACAATTCTCCAGCACGTACTGATCTGTTTGACTGATGGGGCTACTTATTGCTATACTTCCTACCGCACTCCCCTGACGTAAGCCCTCCCCTGACGTAAGCCCTCGTAAGTTCAACTCGATTTCTAAAGTGAAGGGAACACTCACGGCATTCGCTTCAGAACTGCTATAAATTAGTCGAGCATTAGACCGAGCCGCTCGAACTATCAACACAACTGGCACTGATAAGGGGCAACGGGTAATACACATTGCCGGTTACTACCTTGAAGGTCAGTAAAACTTTGAAACACGTATGTATATTGTACGAGCTGTAAATAAATAGTTGCCACTATTAAAGTTCCAACCCTTGATCCTGGATACACTCAAACCAGACAGGAAAAGCCACGTCAGTACAATCCAAAAGGGTAAACCGGATATTTACAGAAACGGGAAGAGTAACTCTAAATCAACTCGTAATTTATGTATTCTCCCGTAGATCAATGTTTATATACCGAGAATGACATTTATTACAAAACGGACTAACCATGATTACAATTACGTGATCCTTACTATTTCAGGTTTCAGATTGACGCAGGTCCAGAAATCAGTAAAATCTGAAGTCGTCCATTCCGCATCTGAGCATCAGGCAAAAATTTGATCTGTGTGAAACTCCTCGCAGATTAAAACTGTGTGCTGGACCGAGACTCGAGCTCGAGTCTCGGTCCGGCACACAGTTTAAATCTGCCAGGATGTTTCATATCAGCGCACACTCGGCTGCAGAGTGAAAATCTCATTCTGAATTTGATCTGTGCAACGTCCACTAACTATCTGATACTTCCAGCATCGAATTAAGTTGGTTTTAATTTGCACTATTATGTGACTGTACTCTGCATCGAAGTTATTCTGCATGATACATGCTGAAGAACGAAATAAATTGATACACCTGCCAAATGTCGTGTAGAGTCCCCAAGACCGCGCAGAAGTGCCGCAACACGACGTGGCTTGGACTCGACTAATACTTGAAGTAGTGCTCGAGGGAACTGACACCATTAATCCCGCAGAGCTGTCCATAAATACGTAAGAGTACGATCGTGTGGAGATTTCTTCTGGCGGTGCAAGGCATCCAAGATATGCTCAAAAATGTACATGTCTGGGAAGTTTGGTGACCAGTAGAGGTGTTTAAACTTGGAAGAGTGTTTTTAGAGCCACTATGTAGCAATTTCAGACTTGTTGTGTGTCACATTGTCCTCCAGGAATTGCCCAATCCCTCGAAATTCACAATGGACGTGAATGGTGGTGATCAGACAGGATGCTTACATACGTGTCACTTGTCAGACTCGTATTTAGGCACATAAGAGGTCCCATATAATTCCAACTGTAGACGCCCCACACCAGTTCAGAGCCTCCTCCACCTTGAACAGTCCCCTGCTGCCATGCAGCGTCCATAGATTCACGAGGTTGTCTCCATACGACACGTCCATCCGCTTGATGCAATTTCAAACAAGACTCGTCCGACCAAGCAGCATGTTTGCAGGCTTCAACAGTCCAATGTCGGTGTTGACGGGCCCAAGCGAGGCGTAGTGCTTTTTGTCATGCAGGCATCAAGGGTACATGAGTGGGCCTTCGGCTCCCAAAGCCCATATCGATGATGTTTCGCTGAGTGGTTCGGTCGGTGACACTTGTTGACGGCCCAGCAATGACATCTGCATCAGTTTGTGGAAGGGTTGCTGCCGGCCAAGGTGGCCGAGCAGTTTTAGGCGTTACAGTCTGGAACCGCGCGACGTCTACGGTTTCAGGTTCGAATCCTGCCTCGGGCATCGATGTGTGTGATTTCCTTAGGTTAGTTAGGTTTAAGTAGTTCCAGGTTCTAGGGGACTGATGACCTCAAAAGTTAAGTCCAGCAGATCTCAGAAGCTAAGTCCCATAATGCTCAGAGCCATTTGAACCAATTTTGAGGGGTTGGAATTCTGTCGTGTTGAATGATTCTCTCCAGTTGTCGTTGGTTCCGTTCTTGCAGGATCTTTTTTCCGGCTGCAGCGATGTCGGAGACTTGACGTCTTACCGAATTCCTGATATTCATGGTACTCTTGTGATATAGTCGTAAGGGAAAATCCCCACTTTATCGCTACCTCGGAGATGCTGTGTCCCACCGCTCGTGCGTCGACTATGATACCGTGTTCAAACTCTCTTAAATCTTGATAACCTGCCATCGTAGCATCAGTAACCGATATGACAACTGCGCCAGGCACTTATTGTCTTATGTAAGCGTTGCCGACCGCAGCGCCGTATTCGGCCTGTTTACATATTACTGTATTTGAATAGGCATACCTACACCAATTTCTTTGTCGCTTAAGCGTGTCTAGCCTTAACGTTGCAAAGCAGTATGAAGTGGAACGAACACCTAATACCGATAGCACAAAAGGCGAATGGTTGACTTTCGGTAATTGGAAGAACATCAATAACATGTGATTCACTTGTAAAGGAGACCGCACGTGGGACACTAGTACAATACGTTCTAGAGCACTGCTGAGTGTTTTGGATCCGCACCAGGTCGGATGAAAGGAAGACACTAGAGCAGTTCAGAGGTGAGCTGCTAGTTGTGTTACAGGTAGGTTTGAACAAGCAGGTATTACGGAGGTGCTTCGGGAACTCAAACGGGAATCACTGAAGGCAAGTGGACTTTCTTTTCGAGGAGCACTATTACGAAAAATTATAGAACTGGTACTTGAGGCTAACTGAAAAACGATTCTGCTCCGCCGTCAACGTACATTGTGCGGAAGAACAATGAAGATCAGATTACAGAGATGAGAGCTCGTACGGAGGAGTATAAATTGTTATTTCCCCCTCACTCTATTTGCGAGAGGGGCAGTAAAGAGAATGACTAGTAGCGGTGCTGGGTACCTGGCGACTCTCCATTCGGTGGCTAGTGGAGTATGTAGGTACAGATAGATGGAAATGTAGAAAGTATTATCACTATATGGGTCAAAGAAAGTCAGAGAATGAGTGTATTCTACATCTACGTCTTCACCTACATGCATAGTCTGTAAATCACATTTAAGTGCCTGGCAGAGGGCTCATCCAACCACCTTCACAATTTTCTGTTATTCCAATCTCGTATAGCGCGCGGAAAGAATGAAGACCTATATCTTTCCATACGAGCTAAGATTTCCCTTATTTTATCGTGGTGATCGTTCCTCCCCATGTAGGTCGGTTCAACAAAACGTTTTCGCATTCGAAGGAGAAGGTTGGTGATTGGAATTTCGTGAGACGATTCCATCGCAACGAAAAACGCCTTTCTTTTAATAATTTCCAGCCCAAAACTTGTATAATTTCTGTAACACTCTCTCCCGTATTTCGCGATAATGCAAAACGTGCTGCCTTTCTTTGAACTTTTTCGATGTACTCCGTTAGTCCTACCTGGTAAGGATCCCACACCGCGCAGAGTATTCTAAAAGAAGGGGGACAAGCGTAGTGTAGGCAGTCTCCTTAGTAGGTCTTTTTCTAAGTGTCCTGCCAATTAAAACGCAGCCTTTAGTGAACCTTCCCCACAACATTTTCAATGTGTTCTTTCCAATTTAAGTTGTTCGTAATTGTAATATCTAGGTATTTAATTTAATTTACGGCATTTAGATTAGACTCATTTATCGTGTAACCGAAGTTTAAAAGGTTCCTTTTAGTACTCATGTGGATCACCTCACACTTTTCGTTATTTAGAGTCAACTGGCACTTTTCGCACCATTGAGATATTTTTTATAAATCGTTTTGCAGTTTGTTTTGATCTTTTGATGGCTTTATTAGTCAATAAACGACTGCGTCATCTGTAAACAACCGGACACGGCTGCTCAGAATGTCTCCCAAATCGTTTATATAGGTAAGGAACAGCAAAGGGCCTAAGAAATACCTTGCGGAACGCCAGAAATCACTTCTGTTTTACTCGATAACTTTCCGTCTATTACCACGACCTGTGACCTATCTGACAGAGAATCGCAAATCCAGTCACATAACTGAGACGATATTCCATAAGCACGCAATTTCACTACGAGCCGCTTGTGTGACACAGGGTCAAAAGCCTTCCGGAAATCCAGGAATACGGAATCGATATGAAATCCCTTCTCAATAGCACTCAGCACTTCATGTGAATAAAGAGCTGGTTGTGTTTCACAGGAACGATGTTTTCTAAAACCATGTTGACTGTGTGTCAATAGACAGTTTCCGGATAGGTAATTCAAACTGTTTGAACACACTATATGTTCTAAAATCCTGCTGCTTATCGACGTTAACGATATTGGCCTGTAATTTAGTGTATTACTCCTACTACCTTTCTAGAATATTGGTGTGACCTATGCAACTTTCCAGTCTTTGGATACGGATCATTCGTCGAGCGAACGGTTGTATATGATTGTTAAGTATGGAGCTAATGTATCAGCATACTTCGAAAAGAACCTAATTTGTGTACAGTCTGGACCAGAAGAATTTGTTTATTAAGTGATTTGAGTTGCTTCACTACTCCGAGACTATTTACTTCTACGTTACTCATGTTGGCACCTGTTCTCGTTTCGAATTCTGGAATATTTGCATCGTCCTCTTTTGTGAAGGCATTTCGTAAGGCTGTGTTTAGTAACTCTGCTTTGGCAGCACTGTCTTCGATAGCATCTCCATCGCAATCGCGCAGAGAAGATATTGAGTGTTTCTTGTCACTAACATATTTCACATACGACCAGAATCTCTAGGATTTACTGCCAGGTTTCGAGATAAAGTTTCGTTGTGGGAACTGTTATAGATGTCTCGCATTGAACTCCGTGCTAAATTTCGAGCTTCTGTAAAGGATCGCCAATCTTGGGGATTTTGCGTGTGACTTCAGATATCCAACTGAAGTGAAAAAGAATAAGGAAGTCATTACAACGTGAAACACAGTAAAATGGACAGGTGACATAAGTTGTTTTAAGTAGCAGTGTTTCATTAAGAGAAAAAAATAATTTTAATTTGTTATACGAATTTCCTTGCGCTTAGCATAATTCAGTTATTTGTAACGTTTTCTGGTGTTGATAAAGTAATAAATTGGTTGTCCTGAACTAAATTTGACAAGTACCGCTCCTGCCTCACATTTTTTTGTGACAACGGGGCACTAGGAATGTCACAAACAACAGGCAAATCTAAGTCGGTAGCGCTTCTTCACTTTACGTTCACGGTAAGTCCTTCGAATGTCAGTGTTCAGGTGCTGCGGTTAGCGCTGTGCAGAAGGGCCTGAGTTGTTTGCTTGTTTCACGGCGAGCGCAGCTACCATGGGTGGGGTAAGCAGGGTGGGGGTGAACTGGGTACACACACCTGCTGAGCTTCGCTGCTGCTCCGCCTTGCAGGCTGGGTGATGGTACAGCAACTTCACAGCCACAGAACGTGCTGCGAAGCCTGTAGAAATTTACTGCCTCAGGTAGTTCACCTTGCGTGGGACAAGCGCGGCTGTTTATACTTCTCCTGGGTTGTTGATCTTCTGCTCTACGGAAGCGCATGTGAGAGGTCTGAAACGACTGTGATCCTGGCATTCGGTAAGTTGGAAGTGAGACCACAAACGTTTTCTAGCATCGAGCCGTATACTGTGAGTGGACACTAACCCTAATACTAAAATAAAACCGACTGATTTCGGTGAAGATTTAGAAACTAGCTCCCAGTGTATATCACTAGCATATTCCAGCGACTATATTTTATTATTTAATTCTATGCATGACAGTAGTTTTAAAAATTAGATACCTCTTAAGAAATCCCCCTCATGAGGCTTCGATCAATAAAGCTAAATTCCACGGTAGCCGTGTAACCTCCTGTTGCCGACCAACCGTACTATTCACCTGCCCTTTAGGCCTCAACAGAAAGCATCCTGTAGGTCGTAAGCTTATCACTGAGGGCTTTTCCAAACCTAATTCGCATTCGGATAACTCGCCAATTGTCCTCAGTCGCATGACTGCACTCTGTTCCAGTACGTCTACCAAGGAAACGTTCATGAAAATACCGATTTCTTAAACTCAGTCCTTAGTCACTGATGCCCCCACAAAGAGGTGGACAGCAAAAGTTGATATATGTACTGATTGTTTGACGATTCTTATAACAAGCTTGTATGGTTTGAAGAGGAGGCTCAGTACATAAAGTTTTGGTATGGATCCCATTTGGATGTAAAATGAGGTTATGGATTGGACCACTTTCAAATCTCCAGCTTTAAGATTCTCATGCTGACTCGGAAGAGAGCTGTGTCGTCAGTCGCTGTTGTAATTATGGCATCGTATACCATTGTGCCGACTACAATAACGGATGCCAAACACTGGTATGTTTGCAACTAGGAGGGTTGACTCCCGCGCTCCACAGACGTTTTGCACACTTCGCTTTGGAAAGAACATCCTTCGTGATGTAGAAGAGAACCAAAGACGATTACCTATAATATTGCCCATGTCATGGATTCCTACATGTCAGAGTTCATTATATCCGTTGTGGGCCTATTGTGAAGTGTGAAACCTAAATCTGATCCGACCTTCCAACTTATTTTACTTCCAAACGTCACATTTCCTAACATGGGTTAATTATGACAAATTTATCTACTACATGCCTTCTACAATCGCTAGAAAACAATAATATAAACTGGGAAATTGATGTATATCACCTATCACGTTTCTCAATACGCCAAAATTAAATAACACAAAAGTGAATTACGAAATTTCTTCTTTAGTCGACCTTACAGATTGTCTTAGCCAGTTGCATATACTTGTCAAGAAGAGGTAGCCTTCTAAGTAACACAATAAATTACGTAGGACCGTTTGGGCATTAATTTGAAAAAAAACTTTCTACTCCTACAGCGGTTGGAATCAAACCTATCGATTTGTTTGAGCGACAAGTGTTTCGGAAAATGGTGCCTATCAGAGGGAAACAATGTGAAGTGGAACGAAAAAGTTAATATTGGATATTTCAAGTGCCCTGAACCCAACATAATGATGTATAATGAATCTGCGTAAAACCCAGACCGAAATAAAATCGTTAGAAGAAGTGCAACATATCTACCTGAAAATTATCGCATTTTTTTTTTTGGTGTTGGAAGGGCCATTCATATGGATTACGCGGAATGTATGACCAACGTGTATAGAGATAAAGTCGATTCAGCTCAACGTTTATCATCAAAAAGGACCCTGTACAAATTTTTGGATCATCTGTCCACCATGCGTTTATAATGGGCTATAATGAAACCAGTGTAAAGATAATGAAGAAAATCATTACATCCAAGAATCGGTGGCATACCACTATGCACAGTTACAGCGTTAGGTTCACGAAATAGTGTTGTTCGTGTGCCTAAGACTAGAAAATAGAGCTGAAGGCCGATGTCTGTTGACGTAAATCCTAAAATGTACAACTGCATTATTTTTATTCCTAAGTTTTCTTGGCGTGAGTGTATCATTTTAGATTTTGAACATAACCTTATGAAGAAGGGCTCCGAGTGCCCGAAACCGGTAAAGGAATTAAATGTCTTTCATAAAACTAGTTGCTAATTGCTTTATTATGCATCCCGCATAACCTAAATCTGGATGGCTGGACGCGAACTTGAACCGTCGTAGCTTCTGCAGGATAAGAGACATTTTTGATCACAAAACAGAAAAGAACAGAAACCAAAGTCAAAATATTGTACGAAACAGTGTGAGATAAGGGACTGATCCTGTGATGAGCAATCAATATTGCAAGAAGTTCACTTTTTATTATCAGTTATACTGTCGCTAGTGACGTATTCAGTTTTAATAAACGGCAGTGTTCTTTTTCATGTAACTAACTCAAACTTGAACATCATAGCTATAGAGTCTATTGAATTTTAACCAGATACAATACGTCAGGAATTTGCGCAGAACTCGTACTTCATGAATATATAATCTCATCGAGTTCACCCCACGATGTTACAAAAAGCTTCTGCAGTGATTTTCTTATGCAGTACAGATGAATATATTAGAGTTATTTTGCACGTGAAGGTTTGTGTATACTGGACATGAAACCGTAAGGTTTGATAATGTTTCATACTATTTGGACTTCTGTATATCTACGAAAAATGTCCCATGCGCTTGAAACCATGTATATAGTACAAAGAGCGAACAAGACGTTTACCTCTTTAGTACTCTGTGACGTGAATGTTGGGTCAGAGAGTCCAACACATACGCGAGGAAGAAAGGCTCGATACGCAGGACCCCCATCAGTGTTTAGAGCAAAACATCGCTTAGTGATCAGTTGAGTGTGCTATACATCCTTCCGGTTATTAATCTGAGAGGACGTAATTATAATCCAACGCTTGGATGCTTCATACCTGGAGAGGTGGCGGAGTGTTTGAGCCAGCGTTTATTTATAGCTTGGCGAGGGGAGGCGGGGGCAGGGGAGAGGAACAGCATAGAACGGGAGATGTGTTGCTCTTGACGTTACATCATCTACTTGCATTGTACTATTAGTTTTGTCAGTATCTCACTTAAATTGGTTAATGTGATATTTTTAACAGTTCAGGATCAGGCTTCGTAATTAGGTGTCATCATACGCAACATTTCGGACTATGAGCGGAGCGACCACCTCGCGGAAACGTCAAACAGACGATTGATATAGCAATCCCCTCGCCCGGTGAGACACCAAAATACATTCATCGTGGACGCACGAAAGAAATTTTGTATGGGGCTCCTGTTCTCAAGTATCACATATTACAGAAACATTGTTTACGACAAAGCAGTGAAAATCCCTAACTACTATCAAAATTTACGTACGTCTACACGTATGTATTTATGCAATACCATATCCTCTACTAATCCACTGCTCCTTCTTCGGCTAAACTGGGTACACGTATCACAAAAAAAAATGGTTCAAATGGCTCTGAGCACTATTGAGACAAAACTTCTGAGGTCATCAGTCCCATAGAACTTAGAAATACTTGAACCTAACTAACTTAAGTACATCACACACATCCATGCCGGAGGTAGGATTCGAACCTGAGACCGTAGCGGTCGCGCGGTTCCAGATTGTAGCGCCTAGAACCTCTCGGCAACCGTATCACAGACTTTGAAGGATCACTGTGGGAGTTAGGCACACATATTTATCAAACGGGTAGAGACGGGGATGCAAAGGCAGTGTAGTCCATGATGCGTGAATACTCACATTGTAGTTATCCATTATTTGAGAATGAAAGCATTTAGAGAGTTACATCAAACTTCACACTTAATTTAAAACCTTTACAAAAAAAAAAAAAAAAAATTCTCGCTGACAATCCCCACAAAATGATGTAAAGGAAAACGTTTATGGTTGTTCGTGCAGCAAAATTACCGCATGACACATGGCGTTCTAATCTATTATTTCTCTACTGCTAGCTGTATTTGAGACAAATTTTGCAGTCAACAATCAAATACGTATATCACTGAATGTATCAGGAAAATTATAATATCGCACTGCACATAGTGCAGGAGATATGACATTTTAAATACTGAGATGTGTGGAAAACTGTAGCATTACGCAAGACGTTTAAATTTGTTACTTCCTTGCTACTAACTCTATTCACAACACATTTCGCAGTCAGTATATGCGTATGTCACTGAATTTATCTATAAAGGTACATGATTGCATTGCACGTAGTTCAAGATAAATGACGTCATACACTCAGGTGCTTGATAGATTGCAGCATTATGCACGACATATTAATTTATTGCTCTGCTACTACACCTCCATTCCCAACACATTTCGCAGACGGTATCCACATCTGCCGCTAAATGTACCTACAAAAATATATCATTGTGCGACTGATTGTTCAGGAGATATGTCATCATAAACACAGAGACGGGAAAAAACAGCCACATGATGAATGACGCTTTGACTTGTTACTTCTTTACCATTGACTTTACTAACAACACATTTCGCGCAAATAGACACAAATGCCACTGGACATAACTGCAAGATTATATTATTTTACAACAAAGAGCTCAGGAGATACGACGTCACAAACATTGAACTGCGTGGAAATGGAACTGCAGGGTAAAGTTCGCTAGAGAGATAGATGACATATGTGTACAAATACGAGTGAAATACGTTAAATATATGTGAACTATATTTGACACATGTGTATGCGGGTAAATTCACGAGCGAAAAGAGGATCTTAAACCCGTGGAACGATTTCAACCAAATATGGCACAATTAATTACAATCTGGGAAGAGCTACTGTGGGGGTGCCGTGATAGCGGGGGTGGAGGAGATGGACAGACAGACAGGGAGAAGAAGAAGACTGGTACAGACAGGAGGGAGGAGGCGATGGAAAGAGAAACAAAGAGGGGAATATGGACAGAAGGAGAGGGTGAAGGAGGAGATGGACAGAGAGAGGTGCAAAAGGAACACCGACTAATAGAAGATCAGAATAAATACATATCCGGGCATTGTCGGGTACTCAGTTAGCAATATCATTGCCAATACTTGTAATATTTACAGAGGCATACTCATGGAGAATTTCCTCATTTGTATTAAGGATTCACGTACACCAATATTGTGCACTGATGTTACCCGCGACTTTCGTTTGCGTCCTAGACACTTCAGTTCTGTAACAGAATTCCAGTAACGTCCAGCACCCGATTTTTGTCGAAGAATTTTAGATCATGATCTTTCCGACTCTGTTGTTAGCTGTCACTGATGTAAGTCACTGGTGTGTTATGGTGAACGACGAAGAATAATTTTTTACAAGGTCAAGGAATCAAGTGCACCTACATTGTTCTAAATCATAGAACGCAGTATTACGAAAATTAATAACACATATGTTTGTCATCATAATTTAATATCGATTGTATTTTTACACCTTGTCTACGAATCCGAGGATTAACTGTTGCTACTTATGTAGCATATGGATAACAATCCACTTTACATAAAGTACGTTGTACAAGAAATTATTTTTGTTATCACTGCTTCTAAATCACTGATATCTTCTCTATGAAATAGTTAATTTCTGATCGGGGACTTAAGCCACAAACGTAAGGAGTGTGCATAGACTTTTACCATCTCACCTACTTCTAGTCTTGGCTTGCCTTTTCTTTCATCACAGTTGCTGCTGACGTAATACCAACCACATCCAAAACTATTATTTAAGTGTTTTGTTGTCTGAGTGTGGTTTGTGGAGATACTGAGAGAGTGAATAGGGGACATATGTAAAGTGTGAATATATATGTATATGATGAAAGTATTGTGCAATCATGAATCATGTGACGCATGTCATAGTGAGCATGTTTTTGTATTAAAACAGTCGGGAGGAAAGTTAGGTGTAAAATCAGTATTTTAATTACTAGGTATTGATAGCTCTTTGATATATTTCAGTTAGGTTTGTTTTCTTAAATTCAGAGTTTCTTTTATAAATTGCTCTCTGTAACACTGTTAGATTACCGAGGAATTGCAGCGAATATTTGAGGGCTGGAACTGTTCTTATTAGCAGCTTAAATCATTGCCCAACAGAAACTAACCAGTTTCCACGCTTTGTGTATTGCCTTGTGGTGCAGTTCTGTGTTACTAGAAATCGCTCGGTATCCGTTTTATCGTGCAGATAGATGCGAAACAGTGCTACTGAAGCAGGTAGAGAATATTGCGTTCTGTTGATTCTTTTATAGCAATTACTGAAGTGATTACCACTGTCTACGTTTGACTTAAGGTTTAGAAATTTTAAATAACTTAGTTAGGAAGTTGTTTGTCAGTAAACTTTCATGTCGTACTTCAAATTCACGTGGCGTGTTTTGTGAACATCTCGGAATATTTGGGCGCCCGCCCCTGTTGCCGAGCGGTCAGCGCGACAGAATCTCAATCCTAAGGGCCCGCGCTCGATTCCAGGCTCTGTCGGAGATTTTCTCTGCTCAGGGACAGGGTGTTGTGTTGTCCTAATCATCAACATCGACGCGCAAGTCGCCGTAGTGGCATCAAATCGAAAGACTTGCACCCAGCATACGGTCTACCCGACGCGAGGTCCTAGTCACACATTTTCAACATTTGGGCGAGCATTCCTTTATAAGAAAACCGCTTAACGACTTGATGAAGCTATGGGTCGGTGACTGTATAGGACATGAAAATTATTCGGACCAAACTGGTGCACTTGTGGCTGCTTTCGTGTGAAAACGTTTAGTGGAAACAGTATGTAACTTGCACCAAAAATAGTTGTGAGAGTAAATACGGACTTGGTGGCTATTTGGAATTTGTTTGGACGCTATAAATCGTAATTAATGGAACCTTAAACATTGTTATGCAAGTTGCTTAGAACCCCGAACGTCAGATATTTTTTACGAACTTCCAGATACTGGACTAAAGCTTGAGCTATATGACCTTTGCTTATTAGGTATTTAGACGAATATATTTGAACGCTGCTTTTAATCACTATCTACCAATGCTGAGTAAAGGCGACAGACATCAAGAATAATACAGAGGTAGGCGGACGCAACTGTTAGAGGTGACGAGGAATAAAGCCGCGCCGGCCAGACTGGCCGTGCGGTTCTACGCACTCAGTCTGGAACCGAGCGACCTCTACGGTCTCAGGATCGAATCCTGCCTCTGGCATGGATGTCTGTGATGTCCTTAGATTAGTTAGGTTTAATTAGTTCTAAGTTCTAGGCGACTGATGACCTCAGAAGTTTAGTCGCATAGTGCTCAGAGCCAATAAAGTCACCTCGCCGTATATGGTGTATTTAACATCCGGGGACAATAACCTTCAAGAGATTGTGAACTTTAAAATCAGTAGCGTAAAACCCCTTCCAAAGAAAGTACACAAGTGTACAGACATACTTGGAATTGTAATGGTACGAGAAGGACTGAAAACTGGGAACAGACACGGTTTCGAAAGAACAATACTAGCGCCGTGTCGAGAACAGCTGGTTGGAGTGGCTACGAAAGGAGCGACGGAATCAGCTTGTAGCGGCGAAGCGTAGAGGACTGGGACCAGGGGCAGGCTCTATACCGAGGGTGGGAGAACTTGGAGAACGAACTTGTTGTGTCATCTCACCATGCCCAAAGGAGACAAAAAGGCAAGGAGTGTTTTATATCCCTTGGGGTGTGAGTCTGGAAAGAAACTTGTAAACATGGGGAAAACACAGTAATTTCGTAATAAGCGGTAAGGAAAGGTCAATATTTGCAGCTGATAATGAAGTGACAAGTGAATTTAGTTTCACAGTACCAGAAATGAATTATGATACATGCTCTACTAATTCAGTCTGCTAACAATGCGACAGTTGATGAACAGGTTGGAAGCTCATCTTAAGTTTGCACCGTTTCTAGTGAATGACGCAAGAAAGGAGTCAGGTTTTGAAGCCGGTGTTAAAAGTATACCAACTCCTGTTCAAGAAGTAAAAAGGGAACAGTTATTTGACCAAAATATGACGTTTACATAAATAAAAACTAGCCAATATCAGAGCCTCATGTGCAGAAAGATATTATGTCAGGAAAGTTACAAAGTGTTATGAAACTTGTTTGGAAAAATAATACTATTATTATGAAACAAATCCGGAAAAAATGAAAAGAATATTAAGAGTAGAGTGGAATCTGCAGTGGGTGGTTTGGTTTCTGAGATTAAACAAGGGTTTAATAATAGCAAAGGGTAATTATAACCAATCTAAAAAAATTAGAGATGAAGTACAGGATCTGTCAAACGGGGTTCGTTAAAAAATTATATGACACAGCTTCAGGTTAGTGTGAAAGCGTAATTTTTTTAAGTAAAGCCGGAATGTAGTGATATTATTACAACAATGAAATGTGAGGTAATAACCTTTACAAAACAAGCTGTTTGAAGTAGCAAATGGTATGGGGAATAATTAATTACTGTTCAGGAGAAATATTTTATGTTGAGAAACTATCTTGGTAAATAAAATCAAAGAAGAAAAAGACAAGTGTGAATTGTTTGGTGGGCTAGTATGTGCGAGTGTGCGGAATTTGGAAACCAACCTCATACCATATGCTACAGTTGCGACTTTTAACTTACGTGAGCAAGACTGTAGACTAGAAAGAGTAGAACAAAATTTAACTCATTGAAGAGATCATATAATATGTAATAGTACTTCTGACTCATCTCAAATTGCATAAGTCACTCTCAGATAAGATTTGAGATTTGACCCAAAATAAAGTATGCGTCACAAGAAATTGTGGAGCGTCTTTGAGGATGTGTTGCCCAGATAATGAAATGACAAGCATAAATTAGTCTCTGTAGAGTAAGATTTCTTGGAAGAAGGTCGTTTGTGGGGAAACTTAGCTGCAGATAATTGTGATAGCATGGAAACTCTCAAACAGACTGTCTTTGAGGTATAAGGGTGTAAACTAAAATAGATGGATGTGCTGAACACAATTTGGTCAGCTGAAAAGTATAGCTCTAAAAAAGACTATTGAGAGGTTTCTACAAAAGTGGGTAACAACTTTTTCTCATCTGAGTACTGAATTAGAAGCTTAGCAATTTATTATGGGGATAGATAATACGATGCCTTTGTACTTGTGAAATAAATTTCTGCAATACGTTAATTTTTTTTATTTACGGGGGGATCACATCACCTGTAAAGAGGGAAAAGAGATTATAAGCCTCCTATTAGTCGAAAACTGAAGAGTATAGAAGCTCATCTAAACAGAATAGGAATGCAAAGATCAGACGACTATAGGGGAAGGTACGGAGGATGAGGAAGTTCTACTGCAAACAGAAATGTTGACAGGAAGGGAAATGACAATTACTCACACCAGGAATCGGTTGAGTAATTAGAGCAACATTCTAGACAGCCAACAGAATGTAATGCCAGATTTAATGACGGAGTCAGTGAAGTTTCTAACGATATTTTAGTGGCCTGAAACTGTCGTGTCCCACTGACAAATCCTGAGAGGGAGTAGAAGGGCTGCAAGAATGCGAGTCAATGAACTTAATTGACAGGAGGTCTCGTGGTCGCGAGCTGCCTTCTGTGCACCTGCTCCACTGAAAAGAGGGCTGTAGGGTGAGTTAGAATACGGCTGGTATCTCAGGGTGCACTGGATGGAATCATAAATCAGTGCAAGAGGATATACACACTGGAAGCATCCCTGGCACATCCATTTTATATACAGGTTTACATACAAAGTCTACTAACTGCCTTCTTCATACTGTAACTTCCCATAGATCCCTGAGTTTATGTCCCAATACAACAGAGGTGGGCACGCCAGACTAAGTGCTGACTACATGGTAATAAGTCTAAGACCCCTCGTAGTTACGCATCACTGCACTGTGATATCACAGCATCAGAGCTCCAGCTAAGCCATATCTGACCGACTGACCTGCTGCTCCATCACTGGCATCACTCCCATCACTGTCCCAACAATAAGGCGGCTAGCCTTTTTATAGCGGTAATGCACCCGGTAGAACTTGTTCTAGAAGTTTCCACTACCTTGAGCACTGCGTGTGTGTTACGCGGTAGCACGTAAGGCCTATGTGATGAACAGGCCGTACGCCGTTGTCCAAGGGATGCATCTTGAGACGGCTCTCGAGCCTCACGATGCGGCGTAGTCCACTCTTGTAAGCATAGTCAACATTACACATAAGCTACGTCCGGTTGCGCCCACCTCGCTGGTAACAAGAATTTCCAAGCCTATATCTCACTTGAGTTTTAACTCTATTTTCTGTCATTCGTGACAAAACACACGTTAAACCAGCTAGGAGAACCCTTCATAAGCCGACAACCAATCAAATAGCGTAATAATGGTACAGCTATGGCAGGTAGAGAAGAGGAGATGGATATCATGAGAATATGAAAATATCAGGCGAAGAGTTTGTGTGAAAGAAAAGATAAAAATTGTGATTCTAGGAATGAGGTCGAAATGAAACTGTTGTGTACATAGTTCCGCGTAGTCAGTGCATACACAACATTTCCACTAGAGCGCGCCCCGCTAAGCAAAACAGCGCAGGCCCAGTGGTCGTCCGTCTCCGCACTACGAAATGGCGCTGCCACAGAGACGGACCAAATTCTGCTTCCGCCGATCCATATATTAATATGTAACGCAGCCAATGAGATTTCTGCTAACATAGAACCTTTTCTCCTCACGGAT
Source organism: Schistocerca piceifrons (assembly GCF_021461385.2). Lineage (NCBI taxonomy): Eukaryota > Metazoa > Arthropoda > Insecta > Orthoptera > Acrididae > Schistocerca > Schistocerca piceifrons. Next base: position 780,482,609 of record NC_060141.1, read on the forward strand.
CACACTCGCACAGTGATACGTGAATGCATGAGGTATTATAACGAGTGTGCAGACTTCCTATTGGTGAGTCTGCATTTGTCTACATCAGTCTGTACCATTCTACATTAGTCTGTATCGGTCTGTATGAGTTCTACATTTGTCTGTACCAGTCTATAGTCAAGTTTCAGTCGGCGCCCTATAAGATTACCATATTCCTGTACATAGCCATGAAGATAAATGTTGAAAGGTAGAAGAAGTTTTACGTAGAGTGAGAGAAATGTTGTCTGACACTGATGAAGTAACCGAAGTAGAGGAAGCTATGGGTTATTATGAAAATTTTGACAACATAGAAGGAAGTACTGTAGAATCAGATAGAAACAGGGAAGGAGAATTTCTGCTCAAATGCTTTGATTTACCACGGATAGACAGATTAATTATACTGAAAAGCCAAATAAACTGGTACACTTGCCCAATATTGTGTATGGCCCCCGCGACAGCGCAGAAGTGCCGTTACACGACGTGGCATGGACTCGACTAATGTCTGAAGTAGTGCTGGAGAGAACCGACACCACGAATCTTGCGGGGCTGTTCATATATATGTAAGAGTACGAGGAGTGGAGAACTCTTCTGATCAGCACGTAGCAAGACATTCCGTATATAGTCAGTAATATTTACGTCTGGGGAGTTTGGCGGCCAGCAGAAATATTTAAACTAAGAAGAGTGTTTGTGGAGGCACTGTGTAGCAATTCTGAATGTGTGGTGCATCGAATTGTCTTGATGGAATTGCCCAAGTCATTCGGAATGCACAATGGGCATGAATGTATTCAGGTGACCAGGCGGGATGCTTACGTACGTGTCACCTGTGAGAGTCACATCTAGACGTATTAGGGATCCCATATCGGTCTAACTGCACACGCCCCACACAATTACAGGGCCTCCACCAGCTTGAACAGTTTCCTTCGGACATGCAGGGCCCACGGATTCATGAGATTGCCTCCATACCCGTACATGTCCATGAGCTCCATACAATCTCAAACGAGACTCGTCCGATCAGGCAACATGTTTCCAGCCATTAATAGTCCAATGTTGGTGATGATGGGCCCATCCGAGGCGTAATGCTTTGTGTCATGCTCTCATCAGGGGTACACCAGTGGGTCTTCGGCTCCGAAAGCCCATATCGATGATGTTTCGTTGAATGGTTCGCACGCTGACATTTGTTGATGGCTTAGCACTGAAATATGCAGCAATTTCCGAAAAGGTTGTAATTCTGTCTCGTTGAACGATTCTCTTCAGGCGTCATTGATCCCGTTCTTGTAGGATCTTTTTCCGTCCCAATGTGGAAGATTTGGTGTTTTACCGAATCCCTAATCCTCAAGGAACACTCATGAAATGGTCGTGAGGAAAAATCCCCACTTCTTCGGTAATTTGGTGATGCTATGTGCAATCGCTCGAGCAGGCCATGCATGTGGAAACGGTCTGTTGATAATTTTATCGTTCCCAAATGTATTTCGGAGAAACAGGTGAACTTCACGAGCTATGTGGGTTGGTGCCTCATCTTGCATGGAAACTATTGAGTTCAATGCGTGCCTCTCCTGTAGAGCTGGTTTGACATGCTGTCGAAGCGTATAGCAGTAACACTGGCCAGTCACACGGCGCGTCTTTGGTCCTTGACGGCGGACCTGTTCCAGAAAGAATGAGACAATGATGAGTACAGCCGTGAAGCCACACTATGCGGTGCCACGTTCACCATAGAGAGAAACTTCGTGCACATTACAAGATGTGAAGATCCCCGCACTCTGCAGTTCTGTGTGGGGTTACACCTCACCAGTCAGAGAAAAATCAGCTTCCTCTGTCCATAGCATGGTTCAGGGCCAGCCCTCGTCAACTTCAGTCCTTGAGAGAAAGTGGAAAGCGAAGTCAACACGTCATTGTGCGTCCTTTGGTATAGGCTGCTGTACGATATGGCTCTTGTACGGATACCATTTGAGAATGGTTCCCAGCACCTTCCATACAGTGCGACGAGAGATGTTGAACTGTCGTGATAATCTGTCTGCCAGACCATCGGAAATTGTGCTCAGCGTTATCTGCATAGCAACAGCGATCCCATCAACCAGGTGTGCTGCAACCGGTTTTCAGTCTCCTCACGGAGGGACGTCCACTTCACCTACAGTTGATTCGCAATTTCTTTACCATGCTCCGCACAGCAACTGGAGAAAGAGGAGCCATCCGTAATCCTGTCACCGGTGATATTCTCGAAGTGCAGCAGTTAGGTTTCCGTGGTTTGACAACAGAGCTGCTCTAATACTGCCCTGCCCTTTTGTCCAAGCTCGTGCTGACACGTCAAGAAGTGCACTGCAACTGGTCAGGTGTGCGATACTACGAATCACGATGTCTGATCGCTGCACCTGGTGGTCATAATTGGAACCGAACGGTGGCGCTGTGACACATGGAAATCATGCGCCCCATACTCTAGAAATTAATGCCACCACGTTTGGTACTCGTACGGCAATTAGTTTCCGTGCCATAACGTGTTAAATAGGGAAAGTTTAATTATAAACAAGCGGTACATCAGAAGAGCAATGTGACGTACCTACATGATACGGTTCAAAAATGGAAGATACAGTTGTTTATGATGAATACAGACACCGAGGTAATCGACTGGCCTAAGGGGACGGGAGATCGCATATTGTCAATATACCTCTTTAGTACTTCCGTTGCCGTTGTTCATTTTTCATTATCTTGTGTAAATAGCGCACGTAATGGTTGCAGGAGGTAACAGTTATTGGAAAATCCTTTTGCAAAAATTTAAAACAAATGTAAGCCATGTAAGGAGAATAAAAAAGAGTGAAGTGAATACTAAAAAGCTACCGGGGAGTTGCTGAATCATGAGAGAAAATGAGATAAATACGAGAAAATTTTGTAGAATAAGACGCGACATATAATGAAAACGTAATGTAATGTGCATTATGTAAACCGTCATGTTATACAGAATACACGTATATATTCAGTGTAACTTTCAGAGCAGATGTAAGGATGTTTCGAAAAATATTGTTAGTGTATGCTGCATAAAGAAATGGTACAGATGAAGGTAGACAGTCTTGTATGTTTCATATAGAAGATATTGTAATTATTTTCAGCATTTTATATTCACTGTGTTTTTGTACCTATTATGTAAGGCCTACGAAAGAAAAGATAGTAGTTATGTGATATATAGTTTTTCCTGAAGTTAGGAATTTGTCCACTAGTTTTGTAGGAAAGGTTGAAATCATATGAGTGTACGTTAAACTGCTTGCATTGTAATAATAATTTGATTCCAGCAGTAATTTGCTAAAGAATATTTGAAAATGAATTGCGTTTGATGATTCTTTATCCTTTGGAAACTGATTGGGTAGAAATAGTGCCAGTTAGTGTACTGTTTCGTTTTATTAACGGCTCTTAGTTAACTTTTTGGTCAAGAATATTAATACAGACAAATAGTTTTGTTGAATAACCTGATTACTGGAGGTGTGAGATTTGCTGAATAGTTGGGTACGTACGATTTTTGTGACCTGATCCGAGACCGACTTTTAGCTGATTGAGTACAGATGACTGGACGATGCGACAAATGAAGTGCCCTTGGTGAAAACGATGTGTAAATGAGGAAGGAAAAGGTGATTCCAATACCGTTTCGTCGTAAAGCGGGAGTTAGCATATCGAAAAAATTTTCATAGAAGCCAACCGAAAGCGAAGTTCCTGAAATATCCAATTCATGTAAATTGCATTTAGTGCGGTAGTCAGAAAAAGAAATTTATCCCATATTATATCGACATAAAACAGGTGCTGTAATCATTCTCATTATGTACTCAAAGCCTAGCGATTTTTGTAAAAAGCTAATTAATTCAAGCATCGGGTTTAGCATAAAGACAGACACCAACCACAGTGCCTTTTCACACTGAGAGGTGACTTAATGTTCCAGAATTTTTATGAAGGCCCACCATAGCGATTTACTGATTGGCTCATGTTAGTAAAAAATAATATTTTGTTGTTATAAAAAAGACATCAACAACAGCGCTTTTGTACTAAAAAATGTTCAAATGTGTGTGAAATCTTATGGGACTTAACTGCTAAGGTCATCAGTCCCTAAGCTTACACATAACTTAACCTAAATTATCCTAAGGACAAACACACACACCCACGCCCGAGGGAGGTCTCGAACCCCCGCCGGGACCAGCGCCTCAGACAGCTCGGCTAATCCTGCGCGGCGCTTTTGTACTCTAGGGGCGTTCAATAAGCATTGCAACAAATCCTTTTTGCCCGGTCGATCTCGGTTGAAAAAACTGCGGAATTTGTTGTGGGACATCATGTTGTATTCCCGGTTCTACCTCTATGGTCTCATAAGTTCCGGTAGTGGTAGTCCTACGCGTAGCCTTTAACACAGGTGTGTTCCAAGCGGAGAGGTGTCACTGAATTTCCTAAGGCGGATATTCATAGGCGCTTGTACAATGCATACGGCGACCAGGCAGTGAACAAAAGCATGGTGAGTTGTTGGGCTAGGTGTTAGTCATAATCGCAACAAGGTCGCGCAAACCTGTTGGATCCTTTGCGTGTCGCCTTTGCCAAACACAACCGTAATTCATGCAATATTGGAACGGACGTAGATTCTCATGTGAGGTGATCGGTGGAACACAAATAAACACCTCGCTGCACGACTGTACGTGTCTGGTGGCAGTGCTGATACACTTGGCCACCAGCTGCAACGATCAACTCTGAAGTGTATTGTGCTACCCTCGTGAAATTGAAGAAACGATTTCAGCGTATTTGTCGCCTCAAATTGCAAACGGATTTCTGCTTCACCCGAGAGGAACTCACAAGACTTCATTGGATTGTTCCATATCAGTCTGCTATACAGCCCGGATCCTGCACCTTCCGACTTCCATCTGTTTCGCCCAATGAAGGATGCACTCTGCGGGAAGCAGCACATATTGGATATGGAGGTTACTGACACAGTAAGACAGTGGCTGAGACGTCGACCAGTGCTGTGCTGCCATGCGGTCATACAGGCCCTCCAAGTAACGTTAAGGTGGCGTAAGGCCGTCGCATAGACTGGGGACTATGTTGAAAAACAGGGATTTGTAGCAAAAAGTATCTCTAAAGGAAATTTAAGGTAGGGGAAATTTATAAATGCAAATGTAATCTAATTTGTCAAATGGACAGTAACTTTGAAACTTCCTGGTAGATTAAAACTGTGTGCCCGACCGAGACTCGAACTCGGGACCTTTGCCTTTCGCGGGCAAGTGCTCTACCAACTGAGCTACCAAAGCACGACTCACGCCCCGTACTCACAGCTTTACTTCTGCCAGTATCTCGTCTCCTACCTTCCAAACTTTACAGAAGCTCTCCTGCGAACTACAGGAGAGCTTGTGTAAAGTTTGGAAGGTAGGAGACGAGGTACTGGCAGAAGTAAAGCTGTGAGTACCGGCCGTGGGTCGTGCTTCGGTAGCTCTGTTGGTAGAGCACTTGCCCGCGAAAGGCAAAGGTCTCGAGTTCGAGTCTCGGTCGGGCACACAGTTTTAATCTGCCAGGAAGTTTCATATCAGCGCACACTCCGCTGCAGAGTGAAAATCTCATTCTGGACAGTAACTTTGCTTAAAAGAAGAACAAAAACGATAATTATGAAGAAAACTTATTTTTCGTAGCAATCGTTTCAGGCAGTTGGATGTATAGCTATCAAGTACAAGCTCTTAGGATTCTGATTTAACGCTTTAACCAAAATATTCCGTTTCACAAGAGGTCTATCGATAACTAAATTTCGTTAGTCTTCCATGGTTAACAGGTTTTGTTTTTTCAGTTAAAAATAGGTTTTCCGTAACAATATTGCCTTAAATAAATTATTTCAGAAGTACTCTAACGTTATTTTCGGTTCTTAGGTAGTGTGTAACGTGGCAGCTTATTCAGAGTCTTTCCACCTTACAGTGAAGTAAGCTATCATGAAGTGTGTCTTGTTCTATAACGTGAAGGGAGTAGCTTCTTTTTTTTTTTTTTTTTTTCATTCTCACATAAGCGCAGCTGACACTGGCCGCTGGTGGGACAGTCAGCTGGCTTCGTATCCGATACTTTCATTATACGCATTGCCTGTGAATCTAATGAAATAGTGTTTCATTTTATTCTATCTCTTTCGTATTCCACATACAAACTTGAGCTTAAAATGCAGCTCTGCGGCAAAAATCTCATTTCATTATCTTCAGTACTGTCGACGACATAAAATTTTACCTAAAATGTGTTATGCAACTGAGCTAGAGGTTGTAACGTATTCACTTCTAGTATCAGCTGAAAATATAAAAAATGGTTCAAATGTCTCTGAGCACTACGGGACTTAACATCTGAAGTCATCAGTCCCCTAGAACTTAGAACTACTTAAACCTAACTAACCTAAGGACATCACACACATCCATGCCAGAGGCAGGATTCGAACCTGCGACCGTAGCGGTCGCGCGGTTCCAGACTTAAGCGCCTAGAACCGCTCGGCCACATCGGCCGGCTGAAAATATAATTAAAAAATTGAGTTCATAGAAGTTGTTTTTCTAGACATATCTTTAGTTTCTTTACAATTGCTACTGAAGTAATAGAAACCACTTTCAAAATTATTATTTAATTACATTTTGTTGCCTCTGAGTGTTATTGAGAGACGGATAGAGTGTGTAGAGGAAAGTGCGGATGTTTTAGTCTATTAAAATCTACGTAAAATGTGTGAGATGTGTGAGTGGAAAAGTTCTTGTGCAATAATGAATCATGTAACACATGACCTAGTGAGCATGCTTTTGTTTTGAAGCAGTCAGAAGAAATGTTAGATGTTAAATTAGTATTTCATTTCTGGAAATAAATCGTTCGTTGTTTCATTTCAACTGTATTTGTTTTCGTAAATATGAAGTATCATTTATAAATTGCTGTTGGATGAATATTTGAGAGCGGGAACTGTTCTGATTGCATGCTTAAATCATTAGCCGATAGGAATTAAGCAGCTCCCGTGCTTTGCGTAGTGCCTTGTGCTGCAGTTCTGCGTCACTAGAAGTCGCTAGGATTCCATCGTACTCGGCAAATCAATGTGGAACCGCGCCACTCGAATTTTCGTTAAGATGAAGAGAATTTTACGTTCTGTTGATTCCTTTGTCAGAGTTCTGAAACGATTCGAATTTTAAACTTCTAAATGAAAGTTTGGAAATTTTAAGTAACTTAGTGTAGAAGTCATTTCATTATGAACTCTCTTGCCGTACTTCAAATCCACGAGGCGCGTTTCATGAACATCTCGGAACATCTGAGCGAGCACTGTTGTTTTAAGAATTCCACTGTACGAGTTGATGCAGTAACTCTCTGTGTATCAGTGACTGTCTGCGAGACGAGAATATTCGGGTCGGACTGGTGAGCTTCAGGCTGCTATAGTGTGAAAATGTGTAGTAAAACAGTAACTAACTGGTACCAGTAGTGGCAGTTCTGAGAGTAAATACGGACTTGATAACCATTTACAACTTGTTTTGGAGGCAACAAAGCCTAATTAGTGGAACGTTAAATCTTACAACGCAAGTTACTTAGTATCACAAACGCCGTATATTCTTACGAACCTACAGATTCTGACTTCCAGGTTCAGTCACGTGGACGTAGTTTGGTAGGTACGTAATCGAATTTCCTTTAACGCTGCTTTTAACGGCTAAACCAGAGTGAAGGGGACAGACATGAAGAAGCTTACCCAAGTTGGTGGGCTGTGCTGTTAGAGGTGACGAAGGACGAACCTGTATTGCCGCCAAGTTATGTAACTGTGACGGATAGTTTATCGAAACCAAATATGTGTTATAATTGCTCGTACGGCAAGTTCAGCAAAACTTGTAGCCAAGGAATCTAACGTACCTAGCAGCAGCTACGTGTTTATATATATTTTGCAAGGAACCAATTTTTACACTTGCTATCCTCTACTGAATATCTGTTATCGTACTGTTATCCTCTAGAAATTTAAACTTCTCCCTTCTTTGGTATTTAAGCTCTGATATTTCTTAAAATTAATGCTTGTAAGAGGTCAATGACTATGCAATTTATCGCTAGCGCAGTCGGGCAGATGTAGTTTCGATGGATTGCTCACGCGCCTTCTGCGATATGTAAGCTATAAGAGAATCTCAGACCAAAGAGCCGTGTTGACTGCAGTAGGAACTGTGTGGCAGTAGGAGTAAGGAGTAAAGGAGTAGTGTGCAGTCTAGTGTATCGAGTTGGCTAGGCCAGTCGTGGCGAGCGATGGCGGTGCCTGAGCGATGGAGTACAAGGTAAAAGCAGCCTCGCGCATATGTACAATTTTTATATCAAGTCCCAAGTAAATGTTTTTTAAAAAATATCTTAATAAGCTTTCTTATAAAAATTACATTTTGACAATCATTCATCTCAATGTAAAGAATTTACAGATTTCTCCAATCCATGGTCATCCGATTATTGGAAAGAATATTCAGTTGTTTCTTTTTATACATGACAAATCTATTGGCCAGCATTGCACAGGGCTGTACCAGAAAAATTTCTTATAGGAGCAGATAGATACGCGTTATCCGGTGACTTCATTGAGGTAAGATTTTTCCATTTATTCAGTATGAGCTCTCAGGGCTATGACGCAGCACTGCTAACGTCCAAATTTACCAGTTTAGATTCACAGTCATTTAATTATTGTAAGGTTATATATGAGTCACATTTTTTATTAGGAGGTTAGTCACATTTTATTATTGGTAGGTTACGGAAGTTATTTGTTGGTATGTTACGCTGAATGTGAATGCTGTACATAAATATTTTCTTATTGTTCGGAGATAACACTTAATTATTGAAACGTTATATATGAGTACTTTTTTATTAGGAGGATAGTCACATTTCAATATTGGTAGGTTACAGAATTTATCTGTTTGTAGGTTACGCTGAATATGTATGCTATAATTATTTTAATGTGGGAGGTTACATGCTACATCATCATCGTATACCACCACCCAGATCTCCCGGTTATTCCAATCTAGAAATGTTAGTAGGAAGACAAAAACTAAAATCCATTTGACTGTATTAAGACCAGTAGTAATGCATGGATCGAAAGGCTGGGTTATGGCTACCAATGAAGAAGAGTGATTATTGAGATGGTGAAGGAAGGCTTTAAGATCGATATTTGAGAAGTGTGAAGGAGGAAGAAATGTTCGGAATAAGGACAAATGCTGAACTACACACACCTTTTGGGCAAATGACTCTTGCCATAAATGTAAATGTAAATGTGCGTGAGGCTAGGGCCTCCCGCCGGATAGACCAGTCGCCTGGTCCAAGTGTTGTTAGTTGACCCCACTGTAGCGACTTGGTTGTCGACAGGAATGAAATGATGGTGAATGCAACACGACACCCAGCCCCGAAGCGGAGAAAAAGCTCCGACCGGGCCAGGAATCGAACCTCGGTCCCTCGGTTGACAGTGTGCCAGACCGATCACTTATTTCCTTATTTGATTCATTATTGTTAGTTTAATTTTTTTCGTTACAGGTGTACAATTACACCTGGTCAGCTCCATCGTCGATTCATTCACTCAGTTTATTTTTAGTTAGAGGGGGAAGCTAACCCTCTCACCGAATATGCTGAGCTACCGCGCCAGCATCACTCATCTCATAGGGCGGCAGTGAAAACAAAGTAAGGAATAATAATCTGGTCTTGTCAAGTACAGAGAAAGCCAGAAACTCCACATGTCAAGAAAGTTAAGCACTGCATTACGCAGTACACTGCTTTAACCGTGTGTTTTATTACAGATGATCGATTTATGGATTGATTGTGGCACAGTCAACGACCATGAGGGTAAATGTACACGATGTTGTACGTAATGCTAATAGAAACGTTGGATCATTTGATAGTTGGTAACAAATAAATACGCAGATGCAGCGCTATGATGATTTTTGGGCAAAAATATGATCTGATCCTACACTGAAATCGTTCGCCTGAGACAAAATATACCATAACACCTGTGTATTGCATAATTGAGTTCTTTCTTTTTGAGGCAACAGTATTCTGAGAGCTTTGATGCGGCCCGCCACGAATTCCTTCTCCTGTGCCAACCTCTTCATCTCAGAGTAGCACTTGCAACCTACGTCCTCAATTATTTTCTGGATGTACTCCAATCTCTGTCTTCCTCTACAGTTTCTGCTCTCTACAGCTCGGTGTAGTACCATAGAAGTTACTCCCTGGTGCCCTAACAGATGTTCTATCATCCTGTCACTTCTCCCTGGCGTCATATCACGGACTGTGCGGCCCCTCCCACCGAAGGTTCGAATCCTCCCTCGGGCATGGGTGTGTGTGTTGTTCTTAGAATAGTTAGTTTAAGTTGTGTGTAAGTCTAGGGACCGATGACCTAAGCAGTTTGGTCCCTTAGGAATTCCCACACATTTGAACACTTGAACCTTCTCCTTGTCAGTGTTTCCCATACATTACTTTCCTCTCCGATTCCGCGCAGAACCTCCTCATTCCTAACCTTACCAATCCACCTAATTTTCAATATTCCTCTGTAGCACCATATCTCAAATGCTCCTATTCTCTTGTGTTCCGGTTTTCCCACAGTCCATGTTTCACTGCGCTCCAAACGTGCATTCTCAGAAATTTCTTCCTGAAATTAAGGCTTATGTTTGACAGTAACAGACTTATCTTGGCAGGAATGCCCTCTTAGCCAGTGCTAGTCTGCTTTTGATGTCCTCCTTGCTCAGTCCGTCATTGGTTATTTTGCTGCCTAGGTAGCAGAATTCCTTAATTTCATCTGCTTCTTGACCATCAATGCTGATGTTAAGTTTCTCGTTGTTTTCGTGTCGGTTACTCATTTTTACTTTGGTCTTTCTTCCATTTACTCTCAGTCCATTTTCTGTACTCATGCGACGGTATATTCTGTTCAGCAGATCATATAATTCATCTTCACTTTCACTCAGGATAGCGATGTCACCAGCGAATCTTATCATTGACATCCGTTCACCTTGGATTGTAATTCCACTGCATAACTTTTCTTGGTTTCAATCATTGCTTCTTCGATGTACAGACTGAACTGTAGGGGCGAAAGACTACATCCCCGTGTTACACCCTTTCTAATCTGACCACTTTTTTCTTGGTCGTCCACTCTTAATACTCGCTGTTTTCTCTTGTGCATATGGTATATTACCCGTCTCTCCCTACAGTTTAACCCAATTTTTCTCAGAATTTCGAATACCATTTTACATTGTCGAACGCTTTTCTCAGGTCAAAAAATTCCATGAACGTGTCTTGATTTTCCTATAGCCTTGCTTCCATTGTCAATCGTAACGTCAGAATTGCCTCTCTGTTGCCTTGACCTTTCCTAAAGCCAAACTGATGGTCACCTAACACATTCTCAATTTTCTTTTCTAATTCTTAACTTTCCTTCAGGCTGTGCAACACCACTTCCATTAAATTTTGTTTACAAGGTGTTTGTAGAAAAGCCTGAGGGGAGAAGGACAGGAGGAATACCCAATAACGGTGGAGTGAAGATGTAAGTAGGATCTCAGCACTATGGGAGTCAGCAAGTGGACAAAAAAAGCAAAGGGCAGAGAAGAATGGGGGCACATGACAATGGAGGCCAAGGTTCCGTGAGGATTGTGGTGCTGACCAGTAAGCACGTAACCTGCATGTTTAGTACGAAACGTGAAGATAACATAACACGTCAACTGGTCACTACTAACACGACTATGCTTCAGATAAAAGGGAGTACTTTTTCCGTTTCTACACAGATATGTGAAGAGAGGGTCGGTCGTGTTAGGAAAAGTTGATGTTATATAGTTCTGGACAGTATCTTAGCATAACTTATAATAACATGAGTTAGTAGAACTTGAAAGCTTATCATTTTCTTCTTACCATATCATTTTTCAATGTCATTTTTCTGAGAAAAGAGTTGTTGTAGACAGTGTAAAGGTTTGTGCTGTAATGATAAAGCGACATAATAAAAGCACTATGTAAATGCGTTCAGGACACAATATATCTGATTACATTACTTCTTAAACAAAAGTTTTCTTCATTTATTAGGGCAATTTGATTTTTAGCATCTTGCAAGATTTACGAAAGAAGTCGAAGAATAAAACCGCAATTACTTGCTTTACTTTTCATTAAAGTCAAGAATTTACATATCAAGAAAAATCGTGCTAATGATTTTGAGAGTATATACAGGAAAATCATTTAATTTTTGCCCTTCAGAGACGTGAGGGCTTTTCTTTGCAAATACTATGCCATTTCAGGTTGAAAACCATAAGTTAGACAGTACTGTTCCTCTCCCCAATATTGAGAACCATCACTGTGGTTTGGTGGAGTTAGACTGTACTGTTTCTCTACCCTGTACTGAAAACCATCACAGTGGTTAGTGGAGTTAGACTGTACTGTTTCTCTACACAGTGTTGAAATCCGTCACTGTGGCTTAGTGGGTATGTCGAAGTCATTCAGGTAATGTTCAAGGTAAGAAGTTCAGTGTACACTCCTGGAAATTGAAATAAGAACACCGTGAATTCATTGTCCCAGGAAGGGGAAACTTTATTGACACATTCCTGGGGTCAGATACATCACATGATCACACTGACAGAACCACAGGCACATAGACACAGGCAACAGAGCATGCACAATGTCGGCACTAGTACAGTGTATATCCACCTTTCGCAGCAATGCAGGCTGCTATTCTCCCATGGAGACGATCGTAGAGATGCTGGATGTAGTCCTGTGGAACGGCTTGCCATGCCATTTCCACCTGGCGCCTCAGTTGGACCAGCGTTCGTGCTGGACGTGCAGACGGCGTGAGACGACGCTTCATCCAGTCCCAAACATGCTCAATGGGGGACAGATCCGGAGATCTTGCTGGCCAGGGTAGTTGACTTACACCTTCTAGAGCACGTTGGGTGGCACGGGATACATGCGGACGTGCACTGTCCTGTTGGAACAGCAAGTTCCCTTGCCGGTCTAGGAATGGTAGAACGATGGGTTCGATGACGGTTTGGATGTACCGTGCACTATTCAGTGTCCCCTCGACGATCACCAGTGGTGTACGGCCAGTGTAGGAGATCGCTCCCCACACCATGATGCCGGGTGTTGGCCCTGTGTGCCTCGGTCGTATGCAGTCCTGATTGTGGCGCTCACCTGCACGGCGCCAAACACGCATACGACCATCATTGGCACCAAGGCAGAAGCGACTCTCATCGCTGAAGACGACACGTCTCCATCCGTCCCTCCATTCACGCCTGTCGCGACACCACTGGAGGAGGGCTGCACGATGTTGGGGCGTGAGCGGAAGACGGCCTAACGGTGTGCGGGACCGTAGCCCAGCTTCATGGAGACGGTTGCGAATGGTCCTCGCCGATACCCCAGGAGCAACAGTGTCCCTAATTTGCTGGGAAGTGGCGGTGCGGTCCCCTACGGCACTGCGTAGAATCCTACGGTCTTAGCGTGCATCCATGCGTCGCTGCGGTCCGGTCCCAGGTCGACGGGCACGTGCACCTTCCGCCGACCACTGGCGACAACATCGATGTACTGTGGAGACCTCACGCCCCACGTGTTGAGCAATTCGGCGGTACGTCCACACGGCCTCCCGCATGCCCACTATACGCCCTCGCTCAAAGTCCGTCAACTGCACATACGGTTCACGTCCACGCTGTCGCGGCATGCTACCAGTGTTAAAGACTGCGATGGAGCTCCGTATGGCACGGCAAACTGGCTGACACTGACGGCGGCGGTGCACAAATGCTGCGCAGCTAGCGCCATTCGACGGCCAACACCGCGGTTCCTGGTGTGTCCGCTGTGCCGTGCGTGTGATCATTGCTTGTACAGCCCTCTCGCAGTGTCCGGAGCAAGTATGGTGGGTCTGACACACCGGTGTCAATGTGTTCTTTTTTCCATTTCCAGGAGTGTATATCAGAATTGATTAGAAAACAGAACCATTTTGGTACGCAAGAAATTCTTCGCAATAATACGATTGCCACAATACTAATATAGACATATCATTCAAAATCACATACCGCAGTGTGTAGCTGTTGGGTTATTAAGTATTTCTTGTGCAGAACTAGTGAGCTTGCAGCATTACTGAGTAGGTACCTCACAAAATAACAAAGGCACGACACGAAACTTCAAAAATTAAGGTACCGTTCTGAATTTGAGATGGTTAAAAAACATAAAACTAAGCGAAGGATAGTTGTAGTTGGCTTCTTGGTGACAGAATTAACAACGGATCGAGTTACAAATACTATATTTTATTATTAAGATGATAATTCTTCTTGAGCAGGGCCATGTATGGAAAGTTCTGTATTACTAAGTAATAGCTGTACCTTCTGGGTACTAATTAGTGTTCCTTCTGAGCCGTGCTTTGTTCAATTTAACGCTATTGCCTGTGGTTGTATACGTTCAACCTGAATACCTTCTGTAGAATCTACACTGTGGCACGCTTTTTCGATTTATTACTCACTGTGTCCATAACAGTTTGAATAGCTTCTGTACTGTGAGTATTTTGAAATGATTTATGGAATGGACGAGCCTATCAATGTACAGTAAAAACCTTTTTCCCTTAACAGCTGACAGCAGGTGTTTAACTATGTATTATATATTCATTCCACTGACCCGCGGAAAGGCAGGGGATGTCACTGCGTACTTCCTAGCTATTTTTTGTGCTACTTTTTCTTGTTAACAATGTCTGACAGAAGCCATAATCCTAAAATGAAGAAGTTGAAGAAACGAACCTGTGTTTGGGAATGTGCCGTTCCTTCGACTCAAAATTAGCAAGAATTTCTCCTTCCAGATCACCAACTTCGTAATTTCTCCTTTCGTGAAAAAGGCAAAATGACAACAATGCTCTTCATGCGGTAGCGTTCTCGCTTCCCACTCCCGCGTTCCCGGGTTCGATTCCCGGCGGGGTCAGGGATTTTATCTGCCTCGTGATGACTGGGTGTTGTGTGCTGTCCTTAGGTTAGTTAGGTTTAAGTAGTTCTAAGTTCTAGGGGACTGATGACCATAGCTGTTAAGTCCCACAGTGCTCAGTACCATTTGAACCATTTGAACGATATATGATAACCTCAAAGTACTATATGTTGGAGATACCTCTGTATATAATTAAGAACGAGACTGACTGCCTTGTAACCAATCTTGCTACTGCGTAAGCTGCAAACAGCGTAAGCACCAAATGAAGGCAGATGGCCTCAACAACGTGGCGTCAAGTAATAAGCAACAGGGACTTCGATTTCATTAGAAATGACTGGTTTACAATCTGACTCTGTAATACTGGACGAATCTGGCGTGTTAACATTGTACTAACGATTGTGCAGATAGAGAGATAAATGTGGAGTTACACATGATCAGACAGACGAATGTAGTAGCTCTTCGAATTTTATCTGCTCTAAATTTTACCTGCCAGTAACCTGAGTGGAAAATATAAATACTGAAACAGATGGACTACGCACGATGTTTATTTCACATACAGTATCCCTAGGGAGTACTGAGTGTCACGTTATACCCACATGTGCGCTACTTCAGAACATACTGAATAATGTATTTATTCCTCATCCAGGCATGTTTATTACAAAACTCACTCTGCCGAAGGGCATTTAGCCCCGAGCAAACAATTACAGAGTTGGTAGGGCAACTTCAAAGAGTTTAACAGACGTTTAATGGGATTTACTCCACGCCCGAAGCACTTTTTCGATGCCGTCCTCTGTCAGGGGAACTTTTTTATTTTTTTCATTTTTCTGGTCTTTCTGTCCCTCACAGGTTTAAAGTGCTTTGTCAGTCGAAAATTACTTTATGTTTCCAGAAATATTGTCAAATATTGAATTAACAACCCCCTTTCTACGTTACTCCGGTTTTTACGCCAACTGACAAGGTAATATTGAAGTTCGATATTTTCATCTGATGTTGTAGGTCGACTCATTGCGAAGCAGAACTGCAAAGCATTTTTTACTGAAAAAGACTGAAGAGGTTTTGAAGTTCATTCGCCATATTTTGTTCTTTAATATAGCTTTCATTTTTGGACTCATATAGAGCACGAACGACCTCATTCAAGTGATTCGAAAATTTTCTGATGATTTGATAACGTTTGTTTCGATAATCCCTTTGAATATTTTGAACATTTATTTCCTGTAATTCAGTTTGCGAGAGGTTTAGATAGCAAGGAACGCCATAGATCTGGGTAATCATCTACTAATCGATCGGCTTCAGACGTAATTGTACCTATTGTTCCCTATGATCATCTGTCTGTGAAGTGTCATTCAATATATTAAATACTACCTAATGCACAGTTCATTAAATTTTTCCATTGATACAATATTTCGTTTCTAGCATTTGTAGACTTAGAGAAAGCTTTTGACAATGTTGACTGGAATACTCTCTTCCAAATTCTAAAGGTGGCAGGGGTAAAATACAGGGAGCGAAAGGCTATTTACACTTTGTACAGAAACCAGATGGCAGTTATGAGAGTCGAGGGGCATGAAAGGGAAGCAGTGGTTGGGAAGGGAGTTAGATAGGGTTGTAGCCTCTCCCCGATGTTATTCAATCTGTATATTGAGCAAGCAGTAAAGGAAACAAAAGGAAAATTCGGAGTAGGTATTAAAATCCATGGAGAAGAAATACAAACTTTGGGGTTCGCCGATGACATTGTAATTCTGTCAGAGACAGCAAAGGACCTGGAAGAGCAGCTGAACGGAATGGACCGTGTCTTGAAAGGAGGATATAAGATGAACATCAACAAAAGCAAAACGAGAATAATGGAATGTAGTCAGATTAAATCGGGTGATGCTGAGGGAATTAGATTAGGAAATGAGACACTTAAAGTAGTAAAGGAGTTTTACTATTTGGGGAGCAAAATAACTGATGATGGCCGAAGTAGAGAGGATATAAAATGTAGACTGGCAATGGCAAGGAAAGCGTTTCTGAAGAAGAGAAATTTGTTAACATCGAGTATAGATTTAAGTGTCAGGAAGTCGTTTCTGAAAGTAATTGTATGGAGTGTAGCCATGTATGGAAGTGAAACATGGACGATAAATAGTTTGGACAGGAAGAGAATAGAAGCTTTCGAAATGTGGTGCTACAGAAGAATGCTGAAGATTAGATGGATAGATCACATAACTAATGAGGAGGTATTGAATAGAATTGGGGAGAAGAAGAGTTTGTGGCACAACTTGACGAGAAGAAGGGATCGGTTGGTAGGACATGTTCTGAGGCATCAAGGGATCACAAATTTAGCATTGGAGGACAGCGTGGAGGGTAAAAATCGTATAGGGAAACCAAGAGATGAATACACTAAGCAGATTCAGAAGGATGTAGGTTGCAGTTGGTACTGGGAGATGAAACTCGCACAGGATAGGGTAGCATGGAGAGCTGCATCAAACCAGTCTCAGGACTGAAGACCACAACAACGACAACATGCCTGTTATCTTGTGGTAGATTTCACCAGTTACTGATAGTTTGTTGCATTCTACTTGTCAACATTCCTTGTGCGTGGAGTTTGCACTCCTGCGCTATGTTTTCTCTCTACTTCTATGATACTTCGTACGCTGTGTTAACGGATTCGCACTGCCTGGGGAAACAACTCTGAAATTCTAAATTTTGCGCTTTTCTTTTGTAAGTTCGTTCTTTATTTTAGTATATTCCTTAGATTTCTTATTCTCACCCTTTTACTGTAGACTTCGTGCGTATGTGGTATATTACAGCACATTTCACCACCTGTTCTGATCTTCAGTGTTTCCATCACGCATTTCTGTACATCTACACCTACATGACTGCTCTGTCTTTCCTACTTGAGTGCTTGACGCAGTTTTCATGTGTTCACAAGTTGGGAATACGGTGCCTCCACAGCTGTATGATTTACTGGAAACTAATAGATACACGTGCTGGACTGGGAGTCGGACCCGGCTTTCATACTTTACGTGAACGGTCGATTTCACCGCTTCGCGTGTCACAGCACGCTTCACGGACGTAACCAGACTTCTGTATGTCCCATTGCCTGATACTCAAAGTGCTCACACAGTTATGTGATTCCCACAATGGGAGGGACTTTTTTAATTTTCTCGTCATACCGCCTTGACTTTGAAACACCCTGGCAGATTAAAAGTGTGTGCCCGACCGAGACTCAAACTCGGGACCTTTGCCTTTCGCGGGAAAGTGCTCTACCATCTGAGCTACCGAAGCATGACTCACACCAGGTCCTCACAGCTTTACTTCTGCCAGTTTCTCGTCTCCTACCTTCCAAACCTTACAGAAGCTCTCCTGCGAATTTCATTCTGCCTTGGCTTTGGCGTTAAATACATTAGTGTGATGATTGTATTTGACATTGCCTGTAAATTTTGATGCAGTATCCCTTCGTATGTGCATGCACAAAGACAGAAAAATCAGAAAGCGAATCTAAAACAACCACAGCTGGCTTGCCCTACTGGTGCTGCAGTCTGTAGATAGTTGGATTTTCACCGGCACTATTATTTTCAGATCAGTCTTCTACTTAATATCGTCCACAGTAGGTGGAGATCAAGAAGTTTACTCTGTTTGTTGCTTAGCTTGAGACAGTACATGTGAGAAATACATTGGCATTGCACTAGTGCCAGTCCACAAGATGGGACTAATTACATGAAACATTCATTAGCTACGCAGGATTATATGCTAATTTTAACTAATATACCTCCTTCATGAACCCAGCAAAGTGTTAGCAGTTCATATGGTGCTTCTGAATACTTAACCGTTGTCGCTCGCCGGCCGGGTTGGCAGAGCGGTTCTAGGCGCTACAGTCTGGCACCGCAAGACCGCTACGGTCGCAGGTTAAAATCCTGCCTCGGGCATGGATGTGTGACGTCTTTAGGTTAGTTAGGTTTCAGTAGTTCTATGTTTTAGGGGACTGATGACCTCAGAAGTTAAGTCCCATAGTGCTCAGAGTGGTTGTCGCTCAGTACGTATGGAGTTACCACAGATTCTTGTCTGAAAACGAGTCATAAATCTGCTTAAAAGATATTTCAGAATTTTGACACAATATTTATGATACAGCTCACTGGAGCTCCCAGTCCGCCCGACTTGTATGACACAATGTTCCAACTGCAGTGCCTACCAAGGACGAAGGTGACTACATGTCGGTATTACTATTATCTTTAAGGGTATAACATACAAGGACGAACAACTGATGCTAGTGCAATCAGAGTGTAATCGATCAACTAATAACTCAATGTTTGATACTTATTACTTTTCCAAATAATTGCAGTCACGTCCATATGTGCAGAGTGATTAAAGTGTATTCTTTATCGTAGTTAAATCCAGATGAAGATATCAATGCATTACCAACACCAGCACTGTTCCATAAAAGCGCCTGACTTATTTCATTTACTTCCTCTACATTGCAGTTTAGCAGCTTATTGTAGCTGGTTTCTGTCTATCTAAAAGTAACTGTGCATCGTCGTGCTTAGGTATTTTTAAAATATTATTTAAATTATTTCATTTTTATGTTACTAAGTGTGGCATGGAGGAGATTATTCACAGCTGTGGGTGAATATGTTACTCTTTAAAGTCATACCTTCACGTACTCTATTTCTCAGTTGTGTTCTGAGTCTCATTGTTAATTTAATAACCGTGTCTTTGTTGTGATCTACGATTTGCTTTATGGCGTCACGTAATGTTTCTGAAGTATATTCCAGATTTAATTATCCGAATTTCGGAGAGAATTATTTTTCTCTCATTGTGCTTAAGGTGGCATTTTTACCATCAGTAAGAAATCTGTCAATCTCGGGCCCGTTTTATCAGATGGTATCAATTGATTTTTGGCCTACATAGGCATTAACTTAAAAAGTATGTATGTGCACAACAGGCATTTGAATTCACATAGTAGTGACTGTGGTTGTTCAAAAATGGTTCAAACGGCTCTGAGCAATGTGGGACCTAACATCTGAGGTCATCAGTCCCCTAGATCTTAGAACTACTTAAACCTAACTAACCTAAGGACATCACGCACATCCATGCCCGAGGTAGGATTCGAACCTGTGACCGTAGCGGTCGCGCAGTTCCAGACTGAAGGGCCTAGAACCGCTCGGCCACACCGGCCGGCTGTGGTTGTTCACTGTACACTAATCGTACTCCAGATTTGTGACAAAGATCCTGAATTTAGTGTCAGATCGATGTGAGGTACCCGTAGACGAACATGTCTATAGTGCTATTTATATAAAGACAAGATATGGTTTAATGTTGTTACCAAAATTTCGAAAAGTTCATAACCTATTTGCTTCAGCTTTTTACACATTGCTCTTATAAACATTCGGGCGGAGACACATTACATAATATATCGTTATAATTTATAATAATGTATTTAACATATAATGGGCAAACTTTTCCAGAAGTATGACGCTCTTGAGCAATTTACTTCAAATTTTTACACAGTATTCGAACAAATATTCAGACAGACACAGGCTATAATTTTTTTTTAACAACAACGTACTTGTTTTCTATTAAAACCGACTGCCAGGAAGAAAATGCCGATATGTGCTATGCTATGATGTGAAAATGCGCGGTTTGGATTTATATTTCAGTCTTTTCTAATAGTCCCATGACACGAGATTCAAACACTATCAATAATATATTGCTCCATATTCTTTATTTAATGTGTTTGCCCTGGTGAGAAATGACTCAGTTGCAGTCACTTCACTCTTTTGTCTACACCTCACATCCTGTTGGTGGATTCTGGTGCAGTTAGGGCAAAATCCTGACTTCATCAATCCCCTTACACATCGGTCCCACGGAAATATTAAGGCACTTTTGTTTGATCGCCTCCATGTTTGGCGGGATTATCTCATCGAATTTATTGAATGTGTGGAATATTGTAGTTTGAGGACAAACACTCGTCATATATCCGAGGTCTTGTATGCACCGACGCGTGATTACACAAGCACCCACCTCCATCACCACAAGCCATATTCTTCGAAAAAACCTTCTGATCGCGCCTTCGCGACACCGCACCACACCGCATGTGCTGCAATGCCGACATCCCTTTCAGTCCCAAACACTGGACTGGGAGATATCGCTCGTCTGCCGAGAAATATGTAATACTGGATGTCGGCTTGATCTGAAATTTGATACCAGGCCAACTTCCTATTTTGTTCCCCAACACACACCATTCACAACAGGTCAGTGGAAGCACCTGCTTCATGCACTCTCACTGCTGTGCAGGTATTGACTGAGGTAGTTCACAATACCACCAGCAGAGGACGCTGAGATGCAACCTACCTTCCCCTTCACCCACAAATTCCCTACTCCCCTCGCCCGTCACCACTCCGGTTACTGCCTCTTGGGACAAAGCATTAGGTGGCGGCAACACTTTGATATTGGGAAATTCCTGTTGAAACACATGCTCTCACTCTCTCACTCTCTCTCTCTCTCTCTCTCTCTCTCTCTCTCTCTCTCTCTCAGTTGGATACTTCCTGACGAGCTAGCGTCTATTCATGCCAACAAAATCCACAATAACCCCTCCTTTGTCCTGAACAAGATAGCGGATACCTGGTAATTCCACAGCTGTTGATGTCTTGGAAATAATCCATTTGCGTTACACTTGCTCCATCAGATGGACTAATTAATAAGTTTGATACGCTCTGTGTGGGACAGTTTTACCTTGCTTCCTATTGGTGCGTACTAGAACTGGCATATTTGGAATGAAATTCCTGAGTTATCTTGGATTCAATCCCACAAGCGCTCAGTTTCCCCCTTCTGGATTTTCCTCTCCACCTACAGCTGAGTACTGCCACAGTTAGGTAGTTTGGCGCAAAATCTATAACGATGGACGTAGATGAAAATGGTAGAATGAATTTCAGCTCAGTTACGCTATGGCTTAAAACATTTTACAAGTGACAGGGAAGGGGTTTGACTGGAATGTGCTTGCAATATAGGTATTGTAAACAATAAATTGATCTATCTGTTATTTGACATTATGATTGGAAGCAGCGTTCTATAAAATTACAGTTGTAATTTCAGATTTATGTGGAAATCGATGTCATCATGGTTGTGTAATTCCTGACACGTAAAGGTTTGCCAAGTATATTTTTAATGTACTATAGAATATCGAAGTGGGTTCTCTCTGCTACACCAGAAAGAAGAAGGTAGAGGTCCGTTTACCACATGACAGGATAGTAACAGCAAATCCACATTTATTTAATCAAATAAGACTCCACATTTCCGCAGCAAGGCCGAGTGCACTGGCATGTTTTCGTAAGCACCCAACGTCACATACAGCAACCATCAGCACATGACCAGAGCACTTTCTAAACACATACACTCAAACCACCTTCGATTTCCTGGTAGTTGCCAGGATTGGATGTTGGAGACTGCAGAAGTTTCAGAAGGCCACTGCCGCCAGTCGTAATCACAAAATCACGAAGACGTCTCCTGGCAACCACACGCTGATCATGCCAGACAGTCAGAGACCGAGGACTTTGTCGCGTTGACCATTAAGCCGTCAACCGTGAAAGAACGCGGTGAAAGGGGGGGGGGGGGGGAAGGAATCAATAATCATCCAGAGAAAAAAAAATCACAATATTCAATCTTCTACAAAGTTATTCATGAAATTTGGAGAATACTCATAACAGATGTGATAGCGAATGCTGTCCAACACATACTAAGTATTAGTTAGGCATTTACCCACCGGGTGGGCAACAAAATTAGGTCAAATGCATACTCATATCCCGCCTGTCAGGTTTCGGAGGCTCAGCAGTGGCTCCCTTAACACGGCTACCTCCCAGTGACCACCATCACACGCCCGGGCCCCAAGCAGAGTCACTCTAAGAAACCCATCTCATATATATCAGTATAATTACAAATGAACATTATGATCGCAGCACGAATCTGGTGACATGCAGTAATAAGTGAAGTCTTGGAAATACTTCCTCCTATCATTTGTGGCTTTGGAGGGATGGGCTTCCCTTATGACAAGATATAATTTTCCACATAAGATCTTTCATGTGACTTATGGGTATCGATGCACTGAACTCGTAACTTTCCACGTCCCTCGCTCCCGAAAGGACATAGTCCCACCCACATCAGTTTCTTTACACATGACGAAACACTGACCAAACTAACTTTATCCAGTGGTTTTATTTAGGTTTCATCTTCAGTCTTTTAAAAGCTAAAGAACAGAAGTCTTTAGTTTTATATACCACAGGAGAGCTAGATATATGTCTCGCAGCGTCGATATCGCTGATACTCCTCGTCGGAACTGCTCCACCTGAAGTATATAAGACGTTTATTTCGCTACGAAGATCGTTCGGCACAACTGGGTGTTATGTTGTATGGGGCGAATGGATTGATGATCCTAACATTTTTATCAACGAAAAATTTATTGCTTCCGAGATATTCTCTCGAACAATATTGATCGTGAAAAGATGTATGCTCGCACCTAAATTCCGCACTGCACCTCCGATCGATCTACGACACGTAATATCTGAAGAATGTTTGTCAAATCTTTTATAAATTGATAAATACACACCTTGAATGCTTATTATTTTCTTCAATTTCTTTATCGTGCCAACGAGTAACTAAATATTCACAATGGAGCTTAATAGCGTCGCACAACAATAGCAAAATCTCTCCAACATAAGAGACGTCCGATTTCTGTAATCACTTCACACAGAGTCCTCCAATATACATCTTTACTTATTCATTCCTGATAGATGCGTCCGCTGCACGGAACGTCCAATTCTCGCAAGCAGTTTATTCTACTTCGGCATTAATAATTCGCCTCTCCTGCGTCCAAGATTTTAATCCTCGACAGATCATTAAGCCAGACAGCATGCATTTTCAGTCATTACTTCCGGTAGGTGCTATCTCTGGCTAAAACTCGGAAACGAGTGTTGTAAAGCCAGTCGTCCACAACTATGTGATAATCATTAGCGCTCAGGTCGACGAATCTGTAGGAAGGATATCACCGATATAGGTTGGTGTACAGTGATAAACATTGCGGTAGATAGTGCGAGAAAGGCACATGTGAAAATCTGCTTAGGACAGGCCATAACAGGACATACTGCGTATGCATGATGTTACAGCCGTATTGCCTGCCCTCTTTGTGCACTATAGCAGATCCGGTAGAACCCTTGCTTTGCTATATTTTGTAACAGGTTACGAAGTGAATCTATCATTCCTTGTGGTCATACATACCCGTCAATGCGTTGAAATCACAATGTCACAGGTCAAAAGTGTCCTTACGACTAAACTTGCATATTTTTTTACACGCGTCTGGTGATATGTCGGAACGCTAACGACAGGAACTTTATGTTCCAACAGCAACACATTCCTGTCAAGTAGCTAGATTGTCATTTATAGATGTATTGTGTCCGAATTATTATGTTATGTCCACACTCACACTAGCTGGGTGTCGTTTTGCATGGCCTACCATAGCTTGCCAGTAGAAAAACCTTACCGCCACATCGTCGTTATCACATATTCATCGACGATTAAAGGGTGTAATTACAACTGAAAAGCTTCCAGGCCTTTTAATTATGTTCGTTATGTCTTTTCACGACAGTCGGCGTTTGCCGGAGCAGGAACGACTCGTATCCCCAGCGAAGTCACAGAGCGCAGCCAATTCTCTCGAAATCCCATCACGTTCCGACAGCACCATTCGAGAGTTAGAAGGCTATCAAGTCTTCCGTCCGTCACTGACTAGGAAGAGAGCTATCGCAACGAGAAAAATAGCGCACTAACTTACAGGAAGAAATTCTTAACCATGCGGAGTACACGCGGACTGCACAAAGAAATTCAGAAGCATAAGACACACACTTCATTGATAACGAATGACAATGTGTAAATATCCCGCTATACATGTGCTAACCTGTATCGTATTCCTATGATTACCATGCTAGAAATAAGACAATGTAATGATGTCAGAACCTTCGCTGAGAGCACAGTCTCTCCCCCTCCCCACAAGGTACAGAACTCAGGACAATTTTACCGCATCTGTCCCTTCTGATGTGTCGGAAACAAATACCGTCTGCGTGTTGAAATTGGTCATATGTGCTGATCTCATTAAATACACTTGTATTTTTGCATTGGATCAGGCAGCCAGTATCGAAGTCAATTCCACGGACCTGTGTTAAGTTTTGTCGCCTGTACTGAGGGAAGACCATATTCCACAGCATATCAGTCACAATAGGGGGTTCTTGTGTTGTTGTTTCTTAAGCAGTTTGATACATTGCTTTTATGCTGTTACAAATCGAAGCACTCTAAAACTGCAGCTGTGCACGAAGCCATAGGTGCTGCTTTTCTAACATGACTTCAAGGTCTGTGTCAGGGGCGAAACCGACATTAAACTTTTCAATCCACTGCCATTCGCATAAAACTGAACACCGCATGGTGTAAGGTGAGCTGCTCCCACAATACACAGAATGGTCGAAATAAAGGGAAAAGTGGTGTTCAGTATTGAAAAAAATGTCGAATACATCTCAACTAAGGGAAACTGGAAGAGTCTGCGGAATTGTTGAGCGTTTCCATACAGCTATAGAAAGGTGATGACCTCTACGCTGAACGAAATCTTCAATAGTGACAGCACAGCAAATGTCTCATTGCTTCGTTTTTAAGAGACTCAGAGCACTGATTGGTCATATGTTGCTGCTTATTGCACCTAGATACGTGAAAGCCGTTTTGGTCTCCTTGGTGTTTGTCATCCTGGCCTCCATTTTTAACACACACAGAGCGTAACCACATGTGGAACAGAGGGGTATTGCGCAGCTCAGATATTGTACACGATAAGTTTTTAAGCAACGGATGGCTGAGCTTCGCAACACCCACACACAGGATCAGGATCTGGAACTCTTTCTTGCCTCCTATAGCTCCACCCACGAGACGGGCCATCGCCAGTGGTACATCTGCATGGCCGCCGCCATCAGAGGCAGGTACACTTGCTACACCCTCCGCAGCAGCATCTGGAACGCCATCTGGCACGCCAAATGTCCGCAAATATCCCTTTACGCCGCTCGATTTTGTTCTTTACAGAGTGTATGGCAACTGTGGTCGCCGGGAAATAGACGTCAACCAGGAACACATTGACTCTTTTACGTACTTGGTTGCATCTCCTGCTGGTTTGCAGCGCTGCCACCAGAACCAAATTCGTACGTGTCATTTGCCGCTGATTCTGCTGCTTTTCTTCTCGAAAAGTCACGGTCTCTCAGGACCGCGCGGCCTTCGCAGCCCCTCGCTGGTGATGCCAGGGCACCCCAGGAGGAGCAGATGGACGATGTTCCCTCGCCCCGCCCCGCAGTCCTTCTGGCAGCCCCATTCGACGTGGACTCATAGTCGCCTTCACCGTCATCGCCCCAGGTCACGCCCTCAGGCCTTGCTGGTTCTGGAGGACATTCCTGTTGCCTCGCAAGCCAGATGGCGCGATACATTTGGGAGTACGCCGTCCATCACAGTCACGGCCTCCGGCTCATCTTTACTTCCCGCATCCTGACAGCCTCCCTGGGTGAGTTCGCATCCTCCCTACACGATAACGATGCGGCAGTTTTGGTGGGAGGAATGTGCTGGAGTAAGTTATCGCCAGCACACTAACCGGCAAGGATGTAACAAGAAGATCTATCTTAGGCGCTGGATCAATCGAGCCTATTAGGAGAGAGGCCAAAGACAGACTTGCTAGCATCAGGTTGCCAACGCCCTCTCGAGTACAAGGTGAGCTGCTCCCACAATACACAGAATGGTCGAAATAAAGGGAAAAGTGGTGTTCAGTATTGAAAAAAATGTCGAATACATCTCAACTAAGGGAAACTGGAAGAGTCTGCGGAATTGTTGAGCGTTTCCATACAGCTATAGAAAGGTGATGACCTCTACGCTGAACGAAATCTTCAATAGTGACAGCACAGCAGATGTCTCATTGCTTCGTTTTTAAGAGACTTTAGAGACTTTTAAGAGATTTAGATCGCCGCCGGTGACCGGAGAGCTCAGTCTCAGTCTCACACTCCAGTTTGGCGTCTGTCATTCATCGCATAGCGTGACTTGTACTTCACCAGCTGTGAGGCTAACGTGGACTGTTATTTAAAGAGCTTGTACCACAACACATGCACTCTCTTCAAGATAACTAGCTTCCTGCTAATGTAAATAATAAGGAACCCTCTTGATACATCTGTGCAGTTGTGTTGTAGAAAGAAGATACCGGCCGAAAACAACATACTCTCCATTGATACCTATGGTACAAGACACTTCAGTAAGCACCCTCAGCCCTCCATGTTTATTGCTGTAGTTTCATCAGTTTCAAGTATTTTCCATTACTTTCCGTAATTTTTCCAGTTTCCCGTAATTTCAACGCATTTTATCCAATTACTCGATGTCCAAACCACAACTCACTTCAACAGGACGTCCCATCGCGTCGACTTTGCGACGTTATCACCTAGTAATATTGCAGCATGGTTCTCAATTTCTGTTATTAATGGTAAACCCCCAGCTCCATTACTCTGTGAGGGTGACAGACATATGGACATGTCGCAAACCCTGTTACAATACCTACACCACAAGATCGAAATACTGTTTCTTAGTGTAGGAAACATTAATCACCAGAGACAGGGTGCAAAAACTACGATCCTTAGGTGAAACACTTCATAAATTCTGTAAAACTTCATTATGATTTCACATCTACCCCTATGTCCCAAAAGCTTTGCCGCAGTGGTTGCGCCAATTCCCATCAGATCACCGAAGTTAATCGCTGCCGGGCTGGACTAGCACTTGGATTGGTAATCATCAGAACTGCCGTCGCGGTTGGCTAGCAGGGTGCACTCAGCCCTTGAGAAGCAAACTGAGGAGTTTCTTGATTGAGGAGTGATGGCTCTGATCTCATAAACTGACATACGGTCAGGAGAGCGGTTTTCTGACCACCGCATCCATTGATGCTTGTAGTTTGAGGATGACATGGCAGCCGGTCGGTACCGTTGGGCCTTCATGGCCTCTTCTGGCGGAGTTTTTATCTCCTCCTATGTGGATGGGAGTCAAAGATTTCTCGTATTCGTAGAATAAAGTCTGAGATTCAAAAATATGGCACTCTTCCCTCCATTTAGAAACGAGCTATCACTTTGGTCACCACATTTGACCGTGAGTCCTGCATCGTACACGACTGCTGTAGATGCCTGCCTGCTGAGGAGGTTAGTGCTCATTTCAATGTTTCGGGTATATCACATGTGTCGCTTTGGTGAACCTAATAGCTGAATACGTCATTTCACAACATCACCTGCGACTGTACCGGCCGTCTATATGACCTCTGAGCACGGTATGAGCAAGATACGAGAATGCAGTGCATTTGATAGGGTCACGGGAGTATTATTGTATCCCTACCGCTGCAGTTGAATATGTAGCAGCAATTGAGGCTGGATATCAACGGGAGTTTCCTGCGCTCTGGGACATTCTTTGACCCCAGCTAAGATATACCGTAGTAGACAGTAGAGTGCGTGCAAAGAAGGGTTAGTGTCGACTCAGTAGGAGTCGAACTCTAGGTAGATAATTCATTAGGACTGGACTTGTCAGTCCAACGCAGAATAACGGAATACGCTGGCATGGAAAACTTAAGGATGACGTAGCTGTAGTAACTTGACATTTTAACAATTCGGTCGAAATGAATGAGAGTGAGACAACATGCCGCCGTAGGTGTTCCAGTCGAGCCCGGAAAGCTGACGCCACATGCTGCCATTTCAACGTCACTATAGCACTATACGGGGCCCCAGAACACCAAGGACGTGAAGAAGCGGGAAAATGCACTGTGTGTTAATAAGCTACCAGTTGTGGTGCCCTGTGGTGGTGTTTTTCTTTATAGCTTGGCCCGGAGACAACTTCTCGATGACTTCGCACGGGGAGGAACCAACTGGAAACTCCAAGAAGGACGAAGTGTGACACGTGCAGCCCAGGAGTTTGTTACTGCTCGCAGCAGTGTTTCAGTTGCATGGGAAGCGTTCTCGACCACTGGTACTGCTGTCCGAATAAGATGAAGTGGTCCACCCTAGTAAACTACAGCAGCAGATGGCCGCTACACTGTACAACACGCAAGAAG
Organism: Schistocerca piceifrons; assembly: GCF_021461385.2. Classification (NCBI taxonomy): domain Eukaryota; kingdom Metazoa; phylum Arthropoda; class Insecta; order Orthoptera; family Acrididae; genus Schistocerca; species Schistocerca piceifrons. The sequence goes on from NC_060141.1 coordinate 780,511,590, forward strand.
AGAAAAAAGTCAAACAGCGACTGCAACTGCCACCACATTTAACAGCACCGCAAGGCATGCTGTCTCGCGCTCTACAGAGGCACAGCGACATCATGGGGTGGTCTCTTTGCCGAAGACCAGTACGTTCTGTTCGACACACGCACATCAGTGGCACCGTTTGCGATGGTGACAGGAGCACGGGGTCTGGATAAAAGGTGAGTGTGGTCACGTGCTCTTCTCGGACGAGAGCAGGTTCTGTGTGATTAGTGGGTCTATACGTGGCCTGAAACCAGGGGGAATGAAGGTGTTTTGAGTGAGGAAGACTTAAAATTAAAAAAAAGAAAAAAAGATTAGTAAGGAGAAGATCATTTCAGAGGAACCAAGGCATCGAAAAGTAGAACAAGCGTATTTATTTGGAATGAAAGGAAAGGAAATAACAGAAAATATAACACTGGAATAGAATTATTCGTTTGACCTGTATGGCTCAAACGAATTCAGGGATACCGCAAACCTCCACAAAGCAACAAAAAAATCAAATAATAACATACACGTCCAGAATAAAGTAAAAACACTGAGAAAGCACCTCTAAACGAATTCTTCGTTCGGTCTACATAGCTCAAAGGGAAACACAGATACCATTCGCATCCCCAAAAAGCCAGCAAGTGGGATCGCAGCTTATGCTAGACCTGTATACCTCAAAGGCAGTACACTAATCCCCGCACCCCATCCTGGTCCCCCTGCCCCACCCTCCCCAAACCCCCCCCCCCCCCAAACACACACACAAAAAGCGATAAATTGCACACAAGAATGCCAATAAATTAACCAGACTAGAAAATATAAAAGTTTCATAATTGGAATCGAAATATTCCCTTATCCTATACAGCTCAAACGAAGGCAGTGATACCAGACACAGGCCACAAGTGACAACGACTCATTCAAATATTAACACAAAGTCACTCCTTCATAACATAATAACAAAATATACAAGAAATCTGTGATCGCACTATACACTGGACGTATGAAGCTCGAAAGAAGACGACGATATCAGACAGTCCCACCGCAAAGGAATCATATAATAGAATAATGACATACACACATTTCTCCAGAATAAAACTAAACCGTTCAGTAAACGGCCAAGCAGAATCGATTATTTCGCTCGACATCTATAGCTCAAAAGACGACAGGTGTACCGGATACAGCTCCACCAGGTAACGAACGAGAGCCGGCCGAAGTGGCCGTGCGGTTAAAGGCGCTGCAGTCTGGAACCGCAAGACAGCTACGGTCGCAGGTTCGAATATTGTCTCGGGCATGGATGTTTGTGATGTCCTTAGGTTAGTTAGGTTTAACTAGTTCTAAGTTCTAGGGGTCTAATGACCTCAGCAGTTGAGTCCCATAGTGCTCAGAGCCATTTGAACCATTTTTGTAACGTAAGAGTCATAACAGAAAAGAGAAATCCTCCCAAAGAAAAGCAAACTGAAATATATATATAAAAAAAAACACACACAAGAATAACCACAACGAAAGCTAAACTTATACATCTCAACCGAACATATCCGTAACATTTAACTCTCTCTCACTCTCTCTCTCTCTGTCTCTCTCTCTCTCTCTCTCTCTCACACTCACACACACAAACACACACACAGGATCACACACACATACCCACACGGAAAAAAATAACTTAAATGAAAAATCGCACAAAGGACATGTTCTAAAGTAGATCGGAAAAAAGTTCCACAACTGTGGTCGCATTCATCGCGTGACGTATATATCTCATACAGGGAAACAATACTCACCACCAGAAAACAACGAATTAGTCGGGAAGAAGCAAACAAATTCTTCCCTTATAAACAAAAGGAAACAGATATAAAAAATAATAACCGCAAAACAAACTAGAAGTAACAAGTCATTCACCACAAAGGAGAAAAAGTAACCAACAAATAAGAAAGGATCAATCCATCTGACTCCCGCTACTAACTGCATCACCAAATAAACACATCCACTACGAAAGTGACCCGCCACTAACAACAACACCACTCGTAATAGAAGAATGAATTTCATGTACGCAACACCTTAACGACGTCACACTTGAAAAAAGTAGCAACTTATTGGAGGACACCAAAATTGTGAATAGCATATCAACACTATTTCATTGACGAGCAAACGAACAACGCACTTACGTTCCTGCATAACCTGTAAAAGCTTGCCGTATCAGAAAAAGAGCAAATAATTCTAAGAAACAACACCGTTTTTATAAATAGTAATCATTTCACTCGCAGGATTTTAACTTCTGCTCTGAAGTTCCTGCCTAAACTTATCCTCAGATATCGTGTCCAGTTTAGCAATTCAGAAGTAAACAGCCAAGAACTTACGTATATGTATAGGCTACTGGTCCTCTATGGACAATTTTATGAGTAAGCTATGCTCTCAGATTAATTACACACAGCTACACTACCATATATTCTAATTCAGCAGTATGATTTATTAAGGTCATAGATTAACATAAGAACCAAGAGAAGCACATATAACATTTAACAGCATAAACTACTGACGTCATGCAGCACGCCATGTGTCGAAGCGGCATTGGACCTTGCTCTAGCCCCACACAGTTCTGATGCCTTTGCCACTGTCGACTAACAAAGAAGTATAGTTTGTCCCTATTAACCACAGGAACCGTCAACTCCTACCTTCCCCTGCTGCGTGTCTCTTCACCAGCCCCGCAGTTCGTCTTCAGGCCCTGAGTCTGTCGCTGTATTCGAGGCAACCTCAGCTTTACTCGACCGCGATGGAGTTGCTGTTAAGACTCTCCGCCGGCAGGTCACGACACGCTTCACTCTCGTCGTCTCCTGCCGTGCACCGCTGGTGCAGTCGCCCGGCTACTGCCGCTCGTTTCCTTTTATAACTGTTCTACAATGCCAAAAGGCGTTTCCATGGAAATGTAACGTGACATCACTGCTTCCTCCATTGTTTCTAAGAACCTCGTCTATATTTACCCACCCGCTGTCCTCACACGGGATGTGTTTCTCATCGCGCCAGTCGTGCGGTCCGGCGTGATCACTGCACGCTGTGGCGGGACCTGCTACATCTCAAGGGTTGTAATCCTTACCTTGATATACAACTTCAGTGCTCTCCAGCAGAGGTGTGTGACATCCGGTGCGCCATCTGGGGCGTAAATCACATGGCTCGTTTACGAAAAAGAACGTGCGAAAAATAGCAACGTTAATTACATTATGTATTGTCAGACAAAAACGGAGGAAATCGCGTAAAAGATTCAGGGCTCCTCGATGGCCTGAGCATCGAATAATGCCGTACTGTTATCTGAGATACATACTTTTTGAAGTTGTTCTTTAGAAGAATCATCATCCCGCTTTCGGTTGTAATATACACTCTTGTTCTTAAAAAAACAGAACATGTTGAACGTCTGGAGATACGAGGGTGAGTCAAATGAAAACCTTATAATTTTTTTAAAATATTATTTATTGCGCAGAAGCGGTACAAAGCTGTATCACTTTTCAACAAAATCTCTCCCACGCTCAATGCAAGTCCTCCATCGATTAGAACGTGCATAAATTCCTTTAGATAAAAATACTTTTTAAGTCCGCGCAAACTCTCATGCACCGCGTGGCGTACCTCTTCATCATAACGAAACATCTTTCCTCCCATTGCGTCCTTGAGTGGTCCAAACATTCGAAAATCACCTGTGACAAGGTCTGGTGAGTATCGTGGATGACAAAGACACTCAAAATGCAGTTCTATGATCGTTGCAACTGTCGTACGGGCAGTGTGGGGCCTTGAATTATCACGTAGCAAAAGGACACCTGCTGACAGCAATCCACGTCACTTTGATTTGATTGCAGGTCGCAGATGATTTTTTAGGAGATCTGTGTATGATGCACTGGTGACAGTGGTCCCTCTTGGCATAATGCTGCAAAATGACGCCTTTTTCGTCCCAAAAGAGAGTCAGCATAACCTTCTTTGCTGATGGTTCTGTTCGAAACTTCTTTGGTTTTGGTGATGAGGAATAGCGTCATTCCTTGCTCGCTCTCTTAGTTTCCGGTTGGTGGAGGTGAACCCAGGTTTAGTCCCCAGTAACGATTCTTGCAAGGAAGCCCTCACCTTCTCGTTCAAAGCATCGAAGAAGTTCTTCACAAGCATCAACACGTCGTTCTCTCATTTCAGGAGTCAGCTGCCGTGGCACCCATCTTGCAGACACTTTGTGAAACTGGAGCACATCATGAACAATGTGGTGTGCTGACCCATGACTTATCTGTAAACATGCTGCAAAGTCATTCAGTGTCACTCGGCGGTTTTCCTTCACTATGGCTTCAACTGCTGCAATGTTCTGTGGAGTCACAACTCGTTGTGCCTGACCTAGACGAGGAGCATCTTCCACTGAATTCACACCATTTGCTAACTTCCTACTCTATTCGTAGACTTGCTGCTGTGACAAGCATGCATCACCGTACTGAACCTTCATTCGTCGATGAATTTCGATAGGTTTCACACCTTCACTACGCAAAAACCGAATAACAGAACGCTCTTCTTGCCTGGTGCAAGTCACAGATGGGGCGTCCATCTTTATACTGATACTGCGACGGTACGTGTACGTCTGCACTATGCTGCCACCTACAGGCCATTCTGCACGCTGTTTATAGCGCGCTTACCAACTTACATGATAACGGCGAGAGATTTCGATTTGTTATTAGAAATTTAAGGTTTTCATTCGATTCCCCTCGTAGAAGATTCATACTAACAGGACTTCTTCTCCAGAAATGACAGGTATTTTTTTTCTTTTTTTTCCATTTTGTTCGTTGTTGATCCTTGTGTTTGGTCGTTGCGGAAGTCACGTAACATCCGTTCAAGTTCGTTGTTGATCCTTTCACTTAGTTTTTAATTACAGAGACCAAACAGTTCTCTGACCGAACACGCTGAGCTACCGTGCCGGCGGCGTTTGAACCATGTCGACCTAATGGTTCAAGGCCATCGATATCGCAGCACAGCAGCACCGACCGCAAGGTGTAGCTGAGGCTATCGTTGTCGCTGTAAACCGAAGGCAACGGATCAGTGTGACTTGAGCAGACATGCAGGACGTCACGCAGACGTATGCGCGAACCGTACCGTCAAATCGGTGAGTTGGACACGGGGCGCAGTATTGGCACAAGAGATGTATCCATGCGGGAAATTTCTGCTCGTGTTTCGTCAGTGCAACGGATGTGTGAAGAATGGTTCACTGAAGCCTGTAGAACACGACGAGATGGATCAGGTCGAACTACCCAGATCGCCCCCCGAGTAGATGACACCTCATCCTATAGGTATTCCAGGACATTTCTGCGTTCTCCCACTCTCTGGCGCAACAGTGTAACAGTATCAGGGCTGGTGACAGTCCGTCGCCGTTTATTACGGGAAGGCCTACATGCGTGTTTTCCAATTCTCCGCGTACCTTTGACGAAAGAGCGGAAATATGCTAGACAGCAAAGGTGTATGTCACGACATCACTAAAGAACAGGAACGGCATCAGGTAGTGTTCTCGGAGGAGCCCAGATTCTGTTTGTTTGAAAATGATGACCACATTTTGGTTCCCATACAGGGGTTGCGCAATCACAGTAACTGCCATTGCACAAGTTGTACAGCACCAACTAAAGGCCTTATGGTGTGTAGTGCCACTGAGTTCAACCACAAACAGTTGATGTGCGACCACGGCAGTGTAACCACTGTGACATGGGTGAAAGATATCTTGAGACCCATAGCCATTCACTTTCTGCACAACACACTAGACGTCATTTTTCAGCAAGCCAATGCACAACCACATGTTGCTGCATCAACACGTGCCTTCTTGGTGTCACAGGATGACAGACTTTTTGCCTGGTCCACCTGATCACGAGACTTGTCGCCAATCGGGAATGTGTGAGACATGATGAAACGGCTGGAGCAACGCTGCGAGCCAGTGCCAACCATCACAGATGAACTATGGAGCCAGATCAATGCAGCATGGATTGCTATACAAGAGCACGCAATTCGCGCCTGATACTCGTCGATGCCATCGCGCAAGGAACTGGGTGTCACAGCGCATCGCTGACCCAGTGCCTACAAGGCCACAGGACACATGCTAAACCGAGCTGACTGAAATGCTAATCATTTCTGCAGAACATAGTAATGTACATGTGCTATAATTGTCGTTCTACATGTTTTTCCTTTTCTTAACGTGAGTGTAGTCCTAGTGTCTGATGTGCATTGCTACGTGCATAGTCTCCATACTTCGATTTTGAACTGAGTTCCATCACTACGAAGTAGCTTAATTCGTAGCATAGATTTCAAGATCGAGAATAATTTCCTGATTTCATTTGAATAGAAGATTTTTTTTTTGGAGCTGCTCATCATCATCGAGAAATATATTTACCGGCAAGATACAAACACGAGGCAGTCCACAAAACCAAGAGATAGATATTTTACACAAATTACAGTAAGAGCAAAATCTTCAAGTTCACAACTTGTGTTTACTTTCTGACATAGCCTGCCGGATATTTAAAATTTTTGGCCATTGGGAAAACAGTCCAGTGGTTTGTCTTCGCAACCAGAATTGCTGGAAATTTCTTATTTATTACAAATAACAGCGAATGCTGCAGGTAATACATCTCATAAATTAATAAGAAAGACACAGAATTCTTAGAAAACAAAAGATGAGAAGAAATCGTTCTCTTTACAGTTCATGACGCTGTCAGCTGAACTACAAATTTAATAAGGTATTAGTGTATCTACGTATGGTAGACACTGTCTGAAGATTTTATCTACAAGTGTCATTATTTTATATTTAAGTATGACAATTTGTATCACTACGACGTGTATTTGATAGATCATCATTGTACCGTAACGCTGAAATGGTGTACTTTCATTGTATACAACTCATAACAGTGAAAACATCAAATACAGGACGCCTTTATCTACTGATATGCACTTCCCTGTCATTCTATTACAACAAAATGTAGCTCAAAAGTCTCGTTATCGAAACGTCTTCAATTTGCTGATGCTTTGGAACAGCTTCTTTAAAAATGGTTCATATGGCCCTGAGCACTATGGGACTTAACTGCTGAGGTCATCAGTCCCCTAGAACTTAGAGCTACTTAAACCTAACTAACCTAAGAACATCACACACATCCATGCCCGAGGCAGGATTCGAACCTGTGACAGTAGCGTTCGCGCGGTTCCAGACTGTAGCGCCTAGAACCGCTCGCCCACTCCGACCGGCGAACAGGTTGTATTCATACTCTATGAGAAAGAAAATCCCTCTAATACGTAGTTTAATGCATATAATATGCCGTCTAATAAATTATGCTTGTGACGTGAAACGATGTCGCACCTCATTGGCCATGTTCCTCACCACGAGGCAGAAGTTTGTCATTCTTACGCCACGCATTGTTGTAGAAAACTGAATTTCACGAGAGCTAGCGAGATATACGGGCCGTGCAACGAACTTGTAACGTCACGCTAGTCGGCTTGTCGGCCAAACTTCGCGAACCTTCGGCTCCGTGTACGGCCCACGAGAAATCAATATGTAATTAAAAAGGTACCTACTAACGATCGTAAATTTCTCGTGAGCAATCGAGAGCTTACGTACATTTGACCGAGCATTCGAGAATTATTAAACTCGTCTGAAATAGTTAATCGCTTCCCACTGGAGACGGCTGCTGGCACTCGTAAGACCTGCAGTGTCACGTGCCGTGACGTGCGAGCCACGGCCTGTCTTTCTAGTGGCCGGCCGACGTGGCTGAGCAGTTCTAGGCACTACAGTCAGGAACCGCTCGACCGCTACGGTCGCAGGTTCGAATCCTGCCTCGGGCATGGATGTGTGTGATATCCTTAGGTTAGTTAGGTTTAAGTATTTCTAAGTTCTAGGGGTCTGATGACCTCAGATGTTAAGTCCCATAGGGCTCAGAGCCCTTTGAACCATTTGAAATGATACGCGTAAAATGCACAGATTAAGCCAAGAACATGCACCGATCTCAATACGTGAAGAAGCATAACGAAATTGAAAATGTGCATCATCCATCCAAAAACTAGCAGCAGAGTGATCCTAAAACACAAAAGCAGAGCCCAGATTGGCTGCCAGCTATGGTCACGTTGACTCAAACCGAAATTTTAGCCCTGAGTACTGTGACTGACTCTCGCTGCCCAAAGTCCCTGAGCTCCGCGAGACATTCCACGCGCGCGTACACCAAGAAACATGCCACACACAGTGAGGCGTTATTTTTAAGATATAATTGTCAGTACTGGGTAGGTACTCTGCCCTGTCACATGTTCACGACGTCGCTCCATGTATTAGTTTCTCATATACGGTTGTCTGCGTTAGATTAGATATGGCAGAGAACAAATTACATAATGTTTCAGAAGACTGAGTCTTAATGCTATAGGATAACATATGTCAAGCATCTGAAACGATCAACGATCGGAAAATTTCTTCTTCCGCCTGAGGCATAATCTTCAGTCCAGTTTAGTATCATCACCCATGAGGTGTCATTCCGTTCTGCCATTTATGTGGAATTATATATGACAATTTCGTTGTACCTCGTCACTGAATCATGGATCGATGTCTTTGTTCTGAACATATGCTCTTATAGTACTGTATTTCTGTCTGAGGTAATATGCAAAACCTCTGTTACACAGTCGATTTAGCAATCGGTCGAAAGTACTTCCGAAATGTTTTACTTGCTGAAAAGATTATTTATTCGTTACTCAGATTTAGCATTAAAATCGGAAACTAGGAGATGTTCATTTACAATCTATCAGGGAAGGCGGCCACTGGTTGTGGAGGTAACATTATGAATAATGATCAAGAGTAGTGAGCAACGTGATTCTGTTGATTACCGCTGAACGTCCAGAATTTGATACTTGATGAATGCCAGAATGACATTCCAGTTCACTTCACCATGAAGGATCAGCTCTGTGGTTCGAGTCGGTTCCATTTGAAGTCGTTACTGCTTAATCAATGTTAATTCGTGCCGCACTCCCCTCCTTCCTCCGCTGCTACTTTTGTTTTACATTTCTTCTCTCACGGCTTCTTCAATCCAGATGGTATGTGTTGTTTCAGACGGACATTGCTGTTTACTGGTTCGGTGAAATATGAAAATACTTATTCTAGGTAATTGTTTTTGCCATTAGTTTTTCCTGTATTTTGTGGGATATATTTGCAATTAAGTTATTTATCCTCAAATGAGCCTACAAGCCGGTAAACATTTTTCATCATCTGAAATGAAACACCATTGTTTAATGTAGAACAGTCCTACATATTTTTTACATATCAGTTCTATGAACTGTGGGAAGCCGGCCGGAGTGGCCGTGCGGTTCTACGCGCTGCAGTCTGGAGCCAAGCGACCGCTACGGTCGCTGGTTCGAATCCTGCCTCGGGCATGGATGTGTGTGATGTCCTTAGGTTAGTTAGGTTTAATTAGTTCTAAGTTCTAGGCGACTGATGACCTCAGACGTTAAGTCGCATAGTGATAAAAAAGAGAAAGAAATAAGAACTGCGAGAATACGCCATAATAAAGTGGAAATACACTCCTGGAAATTGAAATAAGAACACCGTGAATTCATTGTCCCAGAAAGGGGAAACTTTATTGACACATTCCTGGGGTCAGATACATCACATGATCACACTGACAGAACCGCAGGCACATAGACACAGGCAACAGAGCATGCACAATGTCGGCACTAGTACAGTGTATATGCACCTTTCGCAGCAATGCAGGCTGCTATTCTCCCATGGAGACGATCGTAGAGATGCTGGATGTAGTCCTGTGGAACGGCTTGCCATGCCATTTCCACCTGGCGCCTCACTTGGACCAGCGTTCGTGCTGGACGTGCAGACCGCTTGAGACGACGCTTCATCCAGTCCCAAACATGCTCAATGGGGGACAGATCCGGAGATCTTGCTGGCCAGGATAGTTGACTTACACCTTCTAGAGCACGTTGGGTGGCACGGGATACATGCGGACGTGCATTGTCCTGTTGGAACAGCAAGTTCCCTTGCCGGTCTAGGAATGGTAGAACGATGGGTTCGATGACGGTTTGGATGTACCGTGCACTATTCAGTGTCCCCTCGACGATGACCAGTGGTGTACGGCCAGTGTAGGAGATCGCTCCCCACACCATGATGCCGGGTGTTGGCCCTGTGTGCCTCGGTCGTATGCAGTCCTGATTGTGGCGCTCACCTGCACGGCGCCAAACACGCATACGACCATCATTGGCACCAAGGCAGAAGCGACTCTCATCGCTGAAGACGACACGTCTCCATTCGTCCCTCCATTCACGCCTGTCGCGACACCACTGGAGGCGGGCTGCACGATGTTGGGGCGTGAGCGGAAGACGGCCTAACGGTGTGCGGGACCGTAGCCCAGCTTCATGGAGACGGTAGCGAATGGTCCTCGCCGATACCCCAGGAGCAGCAGTGTGCCTAATTTGCTGGGAAGTGGCGGTGCGGTCCCCTACGGCACTGCGTAGGATCCTACGGTCTTGGCGTGCATCCGTGCGTCGCTGCGGTCCGGTCCCAGGTCGACGGGCACGTGCACCTTCCGCCGACCACTGGCGACAACATCGATGTACTGTGGAGACCTCACGCCCCACGTGTTGAGCAATTCGGCGGTACGTCCACCCGGCCTCCCGCATGCCCACTATACACCCTCGCTCAAAGTCCGTCAACTGCACATACGGTTCACGTCCACGCTGTCGCGGCATGCTACCAGTGTTAAAGACTGCGATGGAGCTCCGTATGCCATGGCAAACTGGCTGACACTGACGGCGGCGGTGCACAAATGCTGCGCAGCTAGCGCCATTCGACGGCGAACACCGCGGTTCCTGGTGTGTCCGCTGTGCCGTGCGTGTGATCATTGCTTGTACAGCCCTCGCGCAGTGTCCGGAGCAAGTATGGTGGGTCTGACACACCGGTGTCAATGTGTTCTTTTTTCTATTTCCAGGAGTGTAGATATCTTCAGTATGTATGAGAAAAATAAAAGAGATTCGTCATTTGGAAATATCCATCTTTTGCATCATGCTTCGCAAGAATTAGTTGCTTAAATTTAATGATACATCATAATATGGTTCAACAAGTCTCAGGCTGCAAAACACACACACACATGTATGTTTGCATGTAAGTTTCATATCATCTTCTAGTGTACTGCATCAATTTCACCCAAACAAATTTCAACCAAATTTGGTACATATAAATCTCATTGTCTGGGAAGAAGTACTGTGGCTGTGGAACTGTCTATCTTCCAGAGAGGAAAAGAGTTGGTAACGCCTGATATCTAGGCTGACCTGCATAACTGGTGTCTTGTATGCGTAGTATCAGAATGTATTCTAGGGGTTATATGTGCAGATGAAGCAAGGAATGGAAGGGAACAAGGAGAAGATGGATAGAGAGAGCGAGCACGAGAAGATGGACAGAGGGAGGGGTGAGGTAGACTGGAGTAAATAATTACCTCGTCAGTGCCGAGTATTTAGCTATTACAGAAATAAAACTAGCCCACGAAACACAGCATATGTCTTAAGACATCTTAGAATCCATGCACCCAAAGTTACATCATCTGCATCCTGGATATATGCTAAAAGTTGGCTCCTCTATCTCATCGGACATGATATATATTCCACGCCGGTTTTTTATTTTGACGACCCAGTACTGTGTAATAAGTGATAAGATTATCAAGTATTGATCTGTAAAGGTCCTGTGGAGATCAAGAAGCACGTCCACAAATGCAGAGTGTCAATTGCTGTAAGCACAGTTTCTATAAACACTACGATTTTGCATTATGTTCGTGTTTTTTTGGCTGAGCCACGAGGTCCAGAAGCGGCGTAAGCTAGAGCACACTGAAAAAAGATAAGAGAGGATACCAGCCGGCCGCGGTGGTCTCGCGGAACTAGGCGCGCAGTCCGGAACCGTGCGACTGCTACGGTCGCAGGTTCGAATCCTGCCTCGGGCATGGAAGTCTGTGATGTCCTTAGGTTAGTTAGGTTTAAGTAGTTCTAAGTTCTAGGGGACTGATAACCACAGCAGTTGAGTCCCATAGTGCTCAGAGCCATTTAAGAGAGAATACTTGCCGTGTGCCGCACTCGGGCTTGCAGCGTGTACACAGCAGGGCAGCTCCATTAGTTCTGCCCAGTGCACGACATTGGAGCCTACATCAACGATCAGGTACCACTCGACAGAACGTTTCAATCGATTCGGAGGACCTTCCCTTTAAATGCTCGGTGTCGGCCGGAGTGCAAGAGTGTTCCCATAAAAACCGCTGACATATAACTACTAATTCACCAGTTTGTTATGTACTTGTGTGTGGCACACAGAATGGAAGATTTTCTCAGCAAGATGTGATTGTTTGGAAATAACATATGTATGCCATCAGCGGTACAGTTGTATGTTTATTCTCTACCGGTTTCGACTGTTACAATCATCTTCAAGGAGAACAACAATCTGAACCGGGAGAGAATAAATATAAAATTTTAAAATTGTACGGCAGTTGGCTCAAATATGCTCTTTCCAAATTATGTAACAGCTGAAGACAATCCGCTACGAAATGATTCTAGTATCTTGCCTTTCATTTACGTATGGGGTACAGCCAAAATTTAATATTCCCGCTAGAAGGGGGGTGGAGGATGGAGGTTTAACGCTCCGTTGATGAAGATGTCATAAGTAACGTAGTACAAACTTATGTTGTGACACGAAGGAAATCCGGGTATTTTATTGCCCGCTAAAGTATTAAATTCAAAACTAACACTTTGACAATTAATATCGAACTATTGCTAAGCGAGGGGGAGAATGACTGAAAGGGCGGAAAAGAATCTTTTCAGTATGAGTTGTGAAAATATTGTTACATGTTCTCGGGGAACAACTCTGAACCGTCAGCCAGCTTTGCAGTCCGGGTAATGTAGCACCCAGGTAACCGAGGTAAGTGCGGGTGAGACGCAGCGCAATGAGCTAAGGCGCCCAACATCCGTAACAAGTTCTGTCTCGGAAAAAGCAAGGACAACGTTAACTGGCACGGCTATTGCAATTACTATTGTCATTTTTTGAGTTCACAGTACATTATGTATTTAATTTAGTGAACTGTAGTTTAGTTCACAGGGTGAATTAATATATATGTGTGGTTACTTATTTTCGAAAACTTTTGCAGTGTGCAGTTTTCATATCGCTGTGGCAAGAGAAGGCTAACATTTACTCTTTGTTTTAGCGTCATATGTCTCACTGAATTATTTACGGAATAACATTGTTAGTGCAGTGAGATAGTGACTCTGGGGCACCAGTCAATGATACTGTTCACTTAAATTTGTAGAGTATTTCTATTTTTTGGCTCATTACTGCAGTCGTTTATCTCAGAAAAACTGTAAAATGAACATACGCTTGGATGGAACAGCAGCGCTCAGGGTTAGAGGCAAATCTCAAATACATTTAAGTAAGTAGAAGCCTCTTATATGTAAGGGAACAGGGTCACTGTGTTTCTACGAACGGTTCCGTCCGTACATATGCCAGAATAGATTAAGGGAAAACCAAAGCAGGATGGTCCGATGGCGTTTGTTATCCCATTAGTTCTGCCAGAAAGCGCAAACTTCCCACCACTGCGTCACCTTTCCCGCTGTTGGATATTACTCAGAAGTACTTTAACAATAGCAACAAAAGTATTTCCGGATTTTATTCAGTATGGCAGCGTATTATATCTACGCATATGGACAGTATCCATGTAAACATCTGAATGTACTTGCTTTAATAAGGCTATCTGTACAGCAGCCTGTCACCCCAGAACGGCTGCGCCAGTGTAGTGTCAGTGACACCATCATAAATAAATAATCCATCTTCCAGAGCTGTGTTTATTAGAACATTCAGACTGATCTCTGGTATAACTTAACAGTGGTATGGGGAGCGTCCGTTAACTAAGTCCGAACCTTGAAAGCGATACAACGCTGATAGTTCCTATTGCAAGTATGTATCTACCACGTTGTATTGTGGGATAGTTTCCTGCAGGTCCACTGTCCAGGCGGTAGTATCATTTACTGACGATTTGCGGCAGGAGGTAACTCTCTGGTTTCTTGGCATGGGCTCCAACTGTTAATTTGCTGTACTCACTGAGGACTGCACGTAGACTCACTGCAGAGGCATGGCAGCGCTGGTTGCAGTATCACGCGAAGAATACACTCGGTCTACATAACTGTCGGCCGCTAGCATTGATAATGGTCTACTTGCTCATTGGCTCTACGCTTAATGTCTTCTGGCGCTTCAGTTGTGTCTGTGGGAGGCGTGGCAGTTTAGACCCGTCAGTTATTTCTCTGTCAATCTTGTCAAACAGTAGCACCTGCTGATTATGCAATCGGCTACACCTTATGGAACCGCAAGATGACGTCCGGTGAGCACCAGAGCACGGAACAACCCTTCCCTTCACGGAAAGGGAAGAGACGCACGGTCGGTGGGGTTCGCAACCTCGACAAAGGTGAGGTCCATCTGGTCCCCAGTCGTCAATTGACACAACAGGTTGAGGCAGCGAAGTGACGAACCATCCCCTCCTCCACTTTGGGAAGACGAGACAATGGCACATGGAACTAATGAGCGTTCAGAGATGGGAAAGGGCCACAAGAACTCATAAACAGGCACAGGTGAGCGACAGTGACGTAAGGACAGCGGGTGCACCCGGGTTGGCCCACCCACAAGGATGCGAATGTCCAGACGAGGTGCTAGTATGATGCAGGGGAGGAACGAGGACCATCAGGGATGTTACAGTGGCGGTGTGTAGGCCTGGACAGAAGGTGCTGCATGTTGAGCTCGGGAGACCCACCTGGTGTGAACCTGGAAGGAGAGCAGAATGGAAGAAGGAGATCAGCTCGAAGAATTGCAAGAGTGAAAAACTTTATGAGGGCTGGTGCGGTCAGGGGAAGCTGCCACTGGGTCCGTCTGAGGTGCCGTTCTGCTGGTGTACACAAACAGTTGTGACGGACGATGAAGGGTACCAGAGCTTCAAGTGAGCATAGGCATCAAACACATCGGGGCGAGCACTCATCAAATCACGTGGGAGAGGAGGGTTGGTGAGAACATCAGTGGGTTGTCCTGGCGCATGATCTAGTGGTACCTGGTGGAGACATCCAGATCGACTTTCCAATTTGTGTCGCAGGAGGCCCAATGGAGTGGACTCGATGGCTCAGGCGGGGAAGGAGGCTGTGCGGTACCACCGTTAGTCACATCCAAGATCCGTATTGGGGGGTATCTTGAATTGCGTACACTGAAACTCAGACATTGGAGAAGATCAAAACGCAACATTGTAAATGTCGTGCGCGAGCGTGTGAATAGAAACTTGGACAGCACACTAACTAAACAGTACTGTACATGCCCACGACGACTCATGCGAAGCTGCATTTAATAGTTCCTATAATTTCTGAGAGTACGTGATCGAGATAAAGATGGTGAACCAATTCAAACATAAGTAGCCGCATTAATATCAGACTTAGAAGACACTGTATCGCATCACCAAAATGACCAAGAACTGCGGCCACAGTGTTATGAATAGAATTAACAGAAGAACAAATAGTCTTATCAACACCCGCAGTCAATGTAATAAAACTGAATTTACGATGTGTGCAGGCTAATATACAAGACAGTATTAACAATTTCTTCTTCTTTCTTGGCTCTACAGCTCATGATGAGCCTTGGCATCTTCTACAATTTCCTTCCATCTCTCTCGGTCCTTTGCCAATACCCTCCAATTTCTATAGCCCATCTTCCTAAGATCTTCGATTTCTCCATCTGCCTTCTGGCTCTTGGTCGACCACGTCCTCTCTGCCCTCCAGGCTTTCCTTGTAATATAATTTGTCGTACTTCTGTATCATTCATGGGAGCCACATGTCCCACCCACATTAACAATTTAGAAGGTTTAAATAAAATATGTTCCTTATTATACATCAAAGTACCACAAATGTAAAATAGCTGCCTTAAATAATAAAACAAAAAAAATTCAAATGGCTCTAAGCACTATGGGACTTAACATCTGAGGTCATCAGTCCCATAGACTTAGAACTACTTAAACCTAACTAACCTAAGGACATCACACACATCCATGCCCGATGCAGGATTCGAACCTGAGACCGTAGCAGCAGTGCGGTTCAGGGCTGAGGCGCCTAGAAGCGCTCGGGCACAACGGCAGGCAATAAAATACAGAATTTGTTTCCTTTCACTTGTATTACAAACTTTACACAAATTACAATTTGTTTATCAGAATGATACATTCAATTTGTTGTAGGGAATATAGTTAACATAAGTTGTATATTTCAGCAAAACTAATAACCTACAATTTAATAGAAATTTGGCTAACTCTAAGCACGAAATATTATTAAAATATAGTTGTACGGTGTCGAGGTGAGGGCGAAGGTGTAGCTTTGGCAGTTCTGGTAGGAGGGCACTCCGCTGTAAGAGCAAAAGATTCACTGAGGGTATATATTTATTGCACCCGAGTAGTACAAGTTTGACAATGCATTTGATAGCATACAAAATTCATACCTAAAATTACGTCAAAGGTACATTGGAATGGAGGCATTTTCGTCGAAATTCTTTAATGAAACCTTCTCGGGTAGTCGGGTAATGGCGTTGTGCAGCCGCAAAGTTTCGACGGGTTTTCGACACGCGATATACAGCCCTGAAAAGGACGATTAGGAAACGAATGGAAACAACACGACGCCATGGGTCGGTGGGTAATCAGAGGAGGCACAGTACATTACGTAACTGAAGGGGGGGGGGGAGGGGGGGGGGGAGAAAGAGACTGGAAAGAAAAACAGAGGGAATAATGATATCAACCGCATCAGGACTTAATGCGGAATCAGTGACGACGAGTGACAATATCTGTAGGACAGGTACGTGAACGCGGGATCTTCTGCTTACTTGGCAGTTGCCATAACCATAGCACCAACTGGACACTGTGTTTGTCACAGATGCAATGACTATCTTGGCACTCTCCCCAACTAACCCCCCCCCCCCTTATTTCCACAGTCCCTGTCCATGTTCGCACTGGTGGTCGAAAGGAATTATGCATCCACACTTAAGATTAGGGATTCATTCCCCATCGAGGCGAATAAATTATAAAATAAATGTTCAGATGTGTGTGAAATCTTATGGGACTTAAATGCTAAAGTCATCAATCCCTAAGAGCTTACACACTACTTAACCTAAATTATCCTAAGGAGAAACACACACACCCATGCACGGGGGAGGACTCGAACCTCCGCCGGGACCTGCCGCACAGTCCATGACTGCAGCGCCTTAGGCCGCGAATCAATTATATGAATGAATTCATACAAGATACAGTATCATCGAAGGTCATTGGTATTAACGCTGTCTGGAAGCTGTCGAGTTGAAGTCGAAGAGTGCTGTAACGCCAACTCCGACCTTGCACTCCTATGGCCATCTCGACGGCCGCTGACGCACAAGCAGCAGTGATGTTCATCGCTTTCAAGGTCACCGCAGTGGCATCAGCGTGAAGAGTGACGGCCCTCGCGGGGCCGCCTTCCATTAAGCCGCTGACCACACGCGTACTGAGTTCGCCGCGGACCAGAATCGATATCGCGGCCCTACGCCTCGGCGTCGCCGCTGCCGCTGCCGCTGCAGGCTGCGCCGCGGCGGGCCATTTGCTCGGGGCGCGCCGCCCTACACTGCACTAGACTACACTACGCCACACTAACGCCCGCCCGCTACACGCTAACGGCTGCTGCGCGGCGCGACCGCCGTCCATTAACCCGGGTCCGCGCGCTACACCGCCGCCGGCGCCGCTGGCCTGGATTCCGCTGCGAGAGAGCAATCGATAGAGCGACGGCGCGCCGTTAATAGCGGGATGCGGCGCCGGATGAACTCGTGTTCCAACAGCGCGGCTCAGCCGCCCGCTCGCTCACTGGTTCAAAAATCCATCTCCATCGCGGTGCATCATACGGCGATCGCGCTTTACGACCGGCGGCGGCGCGCACGCCTCTACCGCATCAATCACGCACGCACGCGGTTCTCGTGTGTCAGAACACTCTGCCCCACCGGCGGCAGTGAAGCGCGAACGGCTCAGCCACAAAGTACTTACGAAAGATTTGATTATCTAGTGAAAGACCCTAACTTCAACACTGGGTGAGAACGGCACTGACTAAAAAAATCGCAACTTCAAGAAACCATCAATATATACTAGTGAAATTTCAAGGCCGGCCGCGGTGGTCTAGCGGTTCTAGGCGCGCAGTCTGGAACCGCGCAACTGCTACGGTCGCAGGTTCGAATCCTGCCTCGGGCATGGATGTGTGTAATGTCCTTAGGTTAGTTAGGTTTAAGTAGTTCTATGTTCTGGGGTACTGATGACCACAGTAGTTATGTCCCATAATGCTCAGAGCCATTTGAACCATTTGAACCTGTCCGTGGCTGTACTCGTTTTCCCGGAAGACTTTACGGAGGTGGCCCAACTCTTGTGGAAGAATTTCTGCGTCTCAGACGACTTCAGCACGTAGGACGAGAGTATTCACAACGCCCCTTTTTGTGACGGATGGTGGTGACTGAGAGCGTGCAGATACCGATCTGTGTATGTCGGTTTCCTGTAGACACTGTGGCTGAGGTGTCCATTGGTTTTCCGTCGAACGTGGACGTCAAGGAAGGACAATGCACCATCCGTTTCGACTTCCATCGTAAACTTGATGTGGCCGTGAATGCTGTTCAGGTGTTCTAAAAATTCTCCCAGTTTTCCACGACCATGGGGCCAGATGATAAAAGTGTTATCGACGTAACGATAAAAGCAACTTGGCTTAGCTGGAGCCGTGTCCAAGGCGATGTCTTCAAATTTTTTCCATAAAATGGTTGGCTATGGATAGAGCTAATGGGCTTCCCATAGCCACGCCGTCCAACTGGTCGAAATACTGGCCGCCATGTAGCAAGTACGACGATGTCCACGTGTGCTTAAACAGTCCAACAATTGTGCTATTAAATAACTGGGAGAGGAGATCCATACATTCTTTGACAGGAACACCTATAAACAGGGAAACCACATCAAAACTAACCATTATGTCTCCTTGACTAAGACGCAGTTGTTTAATTCTGTTGATAAAGTCGTCGGTGTTCTTGATGTGATGCACACAACGACCCACATGCGGTGCAAGGAGGATGGCCAGGCGTTTTGTCAATCTATGATTATGTGACTCAGTGCTGTTCGCAATGGGACGAAGAGGAGAATCCGGTTTGTGGATTTTTTATAGTCCATAAATCGTAGGTGGTCTGGGCACCTGAGAGAAGAGATTCGAATGACGCACTCTTCCAGTGTACTGTTTTCGAAGCTCTGATGTGTTCCTCGTTATTCTTGACGTCGGGTACCGTGGCAGTTTCCGGTATGTATCGTCTTCAAGAATCAGCTGAATTTTGGCGTCGTACTCAGCTTTAACCAGAATGACGGACGCATTGCCCTTGTCAGCTGGCAGAACCACGATGACGGGGTCGTTGCGGAGTGCGTGAAGATCATTGCGTTCAGCCCTAGTCAAGTTAGACCACGGTGGTTTAGATTTTGAAATGATGCGACAAATTTCGTCAGCACTCTCACTAGGTATCTTACCCCACTTATAATATCACAGATAGGGATACTACGAGGCGTTCGTGCGAAGATAAGACCTTTCTTATGCGCTGAAATGGCACCCGTGTCGATCTCTTTCTCCGTCATGTTGATGACAGTTCGTTCTGTTGATTTACGCTCTCCACCGTGTTGTTGTTGAGATAGCCACGTGAACTTCCCCTTCTGTTTCTCTGTGGTCTTCTTTAGCGATGACACCTGCTGTACTGTGGTGGCCGCGTCGATCCACTCCCAATTTACGTGCGAGAGTAGCTCTGCCAATTGCAGATGGATAGCCAGCAGCTCGCGACAATGCATTCATACAGTGCAGGGATGGTTAATGCTTTTCAGTGGACGACAACAGAGTTGTCGTCCGAAGATGTCACATATGTGGCCCATTACAGAGATCTGGTGATGGAGCAGGCCAAGGAAAGATGTCGACGCACTGCAGAGGATTTTGCATTTCAACAGTATGTAGTCGAGCATTATCCTGTTGGAAAACCAGTCTCCACCCCCCCCCCCCTCATCTCCCAGAATGCTGATCATGAACGGCAGCACAGCTGGTCGAATCACTTAGGATGCGTAGGATTACCACGGGAGCGCGGCGAAACCGCACCCCAGATCACAAGTCCAGGTTTACGACCAATGCGTCCTGCTTGCAGATGCTTCTGCCTTTGATCAGAAAAATAGATAGACCTTTTTCCTAGAATCCAACGATATCTCAACAACACTGAAGTCGTAAATGGCGGTGGTCTGGTGTCTTCGAAGTAACCTGTTTGTAACAGTTGGTAGTGTCATTGTGGTTCCAACTGCTGCAGAAGAAATACGATGCGCCAGTGTCGTGTGCGGAACATGATGATTTTCCCTCTCGGTAGCGTTTCGTCGTCAGGAGCCCGGTCGTTTTGCTACCGCACATTCTCGTGACCGCTGCTGCCAGCACTCATGTGCAGTGGCTACATTCCTGCCAAGTCCTTCCGCAGTATCACAACAGTAACTCAACCTTATCGTAGTCCTATTACACGACCTCATTCAGACTTAGGGAGGTGCTGATAATAGGGTCTTTGTCGCCTTAAAGACATCTTGA
This sequence comes from Schistocerca piceifrons, assembly GCF_021461385.2. Lineage (NCBI taxonomy): Eukaryota > Metazoa > Arthropoda > Insecta > Orthoptera > Acrididae > Schistocerca > Schistocerca piceifrons. Next base: position 780,532,218 of record NC_060141.1, read on the forward strand.
CTAACATAAACTTACCAGGTCAGATCTCAAAGGCAACAAGCTCACTACCGCTACAGAGTGTATTTAAAGCAAACTTGAAATGCAATCTCATAGCGGCGATAGCATCGCCATTCCTAATACATTTGTCCAAAACACGCTCACCAACTGTCGTTTCACCATCTTGATGTTTCAGATTCTTTCGTCAGCGTATTTAGGAATCATTATCCAAATAAATACTCTCCAAGCCACATTATACAGGGTGGTCCATTGATCGGGCAAATAACTCACGAAATAAATGTCAAACGAAAAAACTACAAACAACGAAACTTGTCTAGCTTCAAGGGGGAAACTGGATGACGCTATGGTTGGCCCGCTAGATGACGCTTCCATTGGTCATACGGATATCAACTGAGTTTTTTTTAAATAGGAACCCCCATTTTTATTACATATTCGTGTAGTACGTAAAGAGATATTAATGTTTTAGTTGAACCACTTTCTTCGCTTTGTGACAGATGGCGCTGTAGTAGCCTCACAGTTTTAGACGAACAGTTGCTAACAGGCAGGTTTTTTCAATTGAAATACAGAACGTAGGTACGTTTGAACATTTTATTTCGGTTGTTCCAATGTGATACATATACCTTTGTGAACTTATCATTTCTGAGAACGCATGCTGTTACAGCGTGATTACCTGTAAATACCACATTAATGCAATAAATGCTCAAAATGATGACCGACAACCTCAATGCATTTGGCAATACGAGTAACGAAATTACTCTCAATAGCGAGTAGTTCGCGTTCCGTAATGGTCGCACATGCATTGCCAATGCGCTGACGCATGTTGTCAGGCGTTTTCGATGGATCACGATAGCAAATATCCTTGAACTTTCCCCACAGAAAGAAATCCGGGGACGTCAGATCCGATGAACGTGCGGGTCATGGTATGGTGCTTCGACGACCAATCCACCTGTCATGAAATATGCTATTCAGTACCGCTTCAACCGCACTCGAGCTATGTGCCGCACATCCACCATGTTGGAAGTACATCGCCATTCTGTCATGCAGTGAAACATCTTGTAGTAACATCTGTAGAACATTACGTAGGAAATCAGCATACATTGCACGATTTAGATTGCCATCGATAAAATGGGGGCAAATTATCCTTTCTCCCACAATGCCGCACCTTACATTAACCCGCCAACTCCGCTGATGTTCCACTTGCCGCAGATATCGTGGATTTTCCGTTGCCCAATAGTGCATATAATGCCGGTTTACGTTACCGCTGTGGGTGAATGACGCTTCGTCGCTAAATAGAAAGCGTGCAAAAAATATGTTATCATCCCGTAATTTCTCTTGTGCCCAGTGGCAGAATCGTACACGACGTTCTGAGTGGTCGTCATGCAATTCCTTGTGCATAGAAATATGGTACGAGAGCTATCGATGTTGATATAGCATTCTCAACACCGATGCTTCTGAGAGTCCCGATTCTCGCGCAATTTGTGTGCTGCTGATGTACGGATTAGCCGCGACAGCAGCTCAAACACCTACTTGGGCATCATCATTTGTTGCTGGTCGTGGTTGACGTTTCACATGTGACTGAACACTACCAGTTTCCATAAATAACGTAACTATCCGACGAACGGTCCGGTCACTTGGATGATGTCGTCCAGCATACCGAGCAGCATACATAGCACACGCCCGTTGTGCATTTTAATAACAATAGTCTTACATCAACACGATGTCGACCTTATCCGCAATTGGTAAACGGTCCATTTTAACAAGGGTAATGTATCACGACGCAATACCGTCAGCACTGGCGGAATGTTACGTGATACCACATACTGATACGTTTGTAACTATTGCAGCGCCATCTATCACAAAGCGAAAAAAGTGGTCCAACTACAACATTTGTATTTCTTTATGTACTACACGAATATGTAATAAAAATGGGAGTACCAATTTAAAAAAACGCAGTTGATATCCGTTTTACCTATGGCAGCGCCATCTAGCGGGCCAACCATAGCGCCATCTGGTTACCTTCTTCAAGCTAAACGAGTTTCGTTCTTTGTAGTTTTTTTCGTTTGATGCTTATTTCGTGAGATTTTTAGCCCGGTCACTATCAATGGACCAACCTGTACAGTACCGCGGAGGGTACGTCGTACGACTCCTAGCGATTCTCGATCCTATTCCGTTAATGAACAAGACAAAGACGTCCCTTTACTTTTGAATGTGCCCCAGTCCCTCTTTCTTTCTTCTCATGAGTCGCATATGAGATATAGGATACAGTTAATGCAATGTTCGCACAATCCGCCTGGAATAACGGTTGTCTGCACTATGTGTCAAAAGTTTTCGGTCACCCTATGGTACGGCAAAACCAACTGGCTAAAACTGTCACCATTATCTTAGTTCTGAATAACAGGTAGTTAATCGAAATTTGTTTCGTTTCTGTTCTAACACGTTTATATTTCTATTTTTTACTAATAAACAAGGGAAAAATACGAAATATCAATTAGCCATAGCCACAGTACTAAAATTTAGTTTTTAAAAAAAAAACCTTTTTTAAAAAAGGAGTAACTTTTATCCGTAAGATCTGCATCGGTTTGAAATATTGCATTGTTATATAAAATCGGAAAAAGCAATCAATGCTATTTTCACAGCAGTGTTCATCGAAAAAACCAAAAAACACATTACGTTATAACTGGTGCAGCAAAGCTGAGATAATAATGTTCCTGTTGCCATGTGTCTTTGCTTAAGGTACTCTCGTATGTGTACTGTGCAAGACTTTCTCCAATCTGGTCTATACGGTACATTCTTCTTGTCGCTGGATACAACTTGCACTGCAGAATGGCACCAACCCTAGTCCGGAAGTATTTTTACGAAGTGACATAGCACTGAAGTCGAATGCTCCATTTACTTTAAAGCATTAAAGCTGTGAAATAATAAAAGTGGACGAAAGTTATGTTAAGGGTTATAAATTAAAAACTTAACAACTGTTCATTCGCTACACAGATGAAAAATAGGAAGTACTTGATCTGCTTCAATAAAATCTTCCCAGTTTATAAGCCGCCTCACGTACAATAAAACACTCGAGCTTTCGACAGCTGTTTCCCCCGTCGTCATCAGGAGTTAAAATCAGTCATTAACGCGAAATACTCAAAGGTCTCAGCTTATCTACTGGGTATCTGCACAATATGCCTTTATCTGCCTTTAGCCCTTGATAACGGACAAATTACTATTTTTAATTTACAAATAGCGTCACGATACACGTTACCACATGATTGTGGAACACAGCATCAAAACGTTAGAAGCAGAAAGAGAACACTAGCGATTTTAAGGTACAATTCTACTAAAACACCACAACTCTGTGGATGATCTTACATTTTGCACGTGTTATACGAAGTTTGTTTTATTAGTTGTGCTTAATATTTTTCTGGCAAAAAAAGAGAATACGCATGGAATGTTAACATTTTGTGAGTAGGCACTTTGCTCTAGTAAAGGAAACGATATTGTCAAAGAGTGCAATAAAATGTAAATGCATCGCTGGGCGTGCGAACGCGCCAGAAAAGTAGCAGTTCGGAGTCGCGAGGAGACGGTTGGTGTCGTTGGTGGTGTGTATTTGCCGATGTGGCTATGCAAAAGAGCAGAGACAAAACGAAGTAAGATCGATACTTTTTATAAGTATAGAAGGCTTGCCAGCGTAGTTGGAATTTTTTTGCTTAAATAACATTGTTGTCTGCATACCGTCACGTAAGTAATTTTTGTAAGTCGTAATCCAAGTAGTATTCACATTTTGTACGAACCGATATAATCAGAAAATGAACTGAAAATGAAATTAACATTAATTTATTATATTATCAAAACATAATTTTTACAGCTTTTGGGCAATTACATAATATTTAAGTCTTTGGCTCTAGTATTTATAATATCAGAAATAGAATGATTCAAAAGCGAGTATTTACTCATTAGCTAAAAATAGAGTAACTTTCATAATAAAAAATTGGTGCTAAAACTTTACGTAACTTGGACACTGAATTTCATTGTAGAAGCACAGTCCTAAATTATACCTTGTAGCATGATTTGTAACTTTTATTACAAAGAAATATCAGAATAACTACTAGGTTAATGACAGCCCTTACCTATGAGTAGGTTCAAACAATTTTTCTACTTGCTACAATTACGGCAGTCAGTATTACGGAGAGTAACGTAACAAAAAGTTTCTGTCCACAACCAGTAAACAATCTTACTGTTAATGACCAGTGAAAATTAATATAATACATTATATGTGTTTGCTACTGTGACACGTGTGGTGTGAAGTACTTGAAAGTGTGGTGTAGGTAATTTTTCTACGTCATGACGCCAATAACTATTCTTCCATAATACTGCTTACGAGTATAAAGTTCAGTTTCAGTTTAATTATTCTTGTTCCGCTGAGGAAGTGGCGATCGTTGGTTATTTAATTAATGACATAATTCGAAAGCCTTTTTCCCGAATTTTCCACTAATTACTGTTAATTAAAAATTACTTGACGTAATAACAATATATAAAGTTAATCGAACTTTGTTTCTGATCGTCATTGCTACCGTACTGAGCAGTGGCGATCGATTATAACTTCTTTCGTTCAGTAATTTAATATTTCGTTTTTCTGATTATCATCAAGGACGTGTTACGTATGTGAAAGACTGCGTTTAATTATTTTCGAATCACTTTCGTTTTCTGTAAACGCAAAACAATGTTTCATACACAACTGTTTGACGACAGCATTTTGTGTACTTTTTGTGGTGATCCATAATTCTCACATTGTAACACTGATTATTTTTTCATCTTCAATAAACACTTTCTATGGAAAAAAAAACAGGGTGCTCGTCTGCTAACGCAGGCGCAGCGGCAGACGATGCGGTAGGCGGGCCTCTGGACGCAGACGTCTGTTCCGTTGGTGGCGACCAGGCAAGGCACTGTAGCTAGCTGTGTCGCGGGTTGCCAACGTTGGGGGAGGCGACAGGTTAGCGTCCGTGGCCGTCTTCCACTGCAGACACAACTGTGTTGGCGGAGGCGACGTCTGCGACTGACTCTGGTTGATGCATGCCCTGGCCGCGTGCTGCATCTGTGAACAAAAGTGGAACGCCAGAATCTCTCGAGTGCATTGGCCAAAGCTGGTTCCAGTGCCACCTGTCCAACCACGTCATTACCATCTGCGAACCCTGTCAAACACATGAAAGGACACTGGTTGCCGACGTAGAGACTGTGACTCGAATGGATGGAAAAAGGTTCCCTGCGGCGTACGTAGCAAATGGAACAGAGTCCTATGTCGTCGACCATGCAAGAACTCCGCCAGCGAGTTTCCATCTTTGGGCAGGGAGTGACACGACGACGAAAAGTTTACAAAACCTAGTCCTGTGCGAGGGTGGATTGCAACTTGTCCATCTCTGATTTGAAGGTGCGTACAAAGCTCTCGGCTTCACCACTCAACCTGTGGGTGAAGGGGCTATGTAAGGACATGCTGAATACCATTGCCAGCAAAAAACTGTTCAAACTGCCAAGACGTGACCTTTGGCCCGTTATCTGACTCTTTGACCTCCGTTGAGCCTCCAAAGCAGAAGAACGTGAGAGATGGTAGTGGGATGACTGATGCGGTAGACTTCATTGGAACGACGAAGGGAAACTTATGCATCTATAACTACTCGCCAGCGTATGTTACAGTACTGCCCAGCAGAGTCTATGTGCATGCCTTGTGAACATTGGTCAGGACGTGGTCACTCAAAGTAGCTCTGTAAGGAATGAGATTGATAGTCTGCACACATTGTACACAGTGAAAACATGGCCCCCAGGCCTCTATTTGTGCACCTACTCCCAGTCAATCTACAATGGTGCCTTACCAACTGCTTGGTTCTGACAGTACCCCATGTCCTTGTTGCAACAACTGTAGAACTTCCCACTGGAGGGGGTTAGTGACTGTGACATCGACACTTTCGGTGTGCATCAAGAGGACGCTCATTTTCACAGAGATGACGCTATAACGAGCAAAGCAGAGGCGAATCAATGGGTGGTAGATTTCCTTCAGTCTCTTTGGCCACCTATAATGAACACGAGCATCAGCGGCATTGTGGGCCCCAATGCTGTCTTCTGCGCCACACGGCGGAAGATGATAAGAAAACCTTTCAAAAACAGGATTTTTTCTGAATCAGTGTGATAAAGGGAATCCTTAGAAGAATAAAATTCTGCGACGGTGTCAAAAGGAGCTTCGACAGGAGGTCGACGTTGCAGTGTTCGGTAGTGGACTGATACGACATTCTGTACTTGTATTTGGACAACAGAAGGGCCCACCGTAGTAACCTCTGCACTGTACGTGCTGAGACAGCCTGGGAGTGTTTCGAGATTACAACAAGCGCCGGCACGAAGATCAAGAATGATATAGCAGAGAGGGCTGTGGGACGACATCAGCCAATAGCACGCTGACTAGGATGTCACCCAGACAGGAGCGGCCTCTGCACGAAGAGAATAAAGGCGAGGAGCCGTCTAGCCTGGGCCGCAGTAGAGGAGCCGCACTGGAAGACGAGCAGTGATATTAACGATAGCAGTCGCTTATGAAATTGTGTGATTAGATTGCATGGAAAATGTATATTTAGAAGTAAACTGATCATTTTAATGACGCCTATTGCCTGCGACACCACCTTGTACATTCGCATATTTAAGTATTGTCAATTCAACTACTGTATTAAACTCCATTAATATAATATGCTCTTATGTTGTTTGTATATCAGAGAAAACAGCTTCCTAGTCACCCTCCCATAGGGAGGATCCGATCAGAGACGTCAGTGGCCTGTATTCCGTACCAAGAGAGAAGCGGCGGCAGTATTGTTCGAAATGCGTGACTCCATAAATGATAGGCAACTTCTTCTTACACAGCTGGTTGTAATTGCGTTGCGCCGTCGTTAATGTCTTTGATGTAAACGCAGTTGGCCCGTCGTTGGAGCTCACCTTCTGTGGCATCTTAACACCTGTGCCATAGGAAGAGACTGCAAGTATGACAGGCATGCTAGTGGCGAAGTCGACCGAACACCGGTCACATAGTAGTGCTTATTTCAGCCCCTGGAAAGCGGTGTGACATTCGGTCAACCATACGAATGGAACGTCCTTGCGGCGCAAGTGGTCTAGAGGCGCCGTAATCTGGCCGACATTTGGGCTAAATTGAATTTAATAGCTTTACTTCCCGATTGCAAATCTGATACATTGGTTGGGGCAGGCAAGTCGTGAATGGCCATTAAGTGCGACTGTGACGGATGGATGCAGTGTACATTAATCACGCAGCGAAGACACTCATTTTCAGTGAGAAAGAAGGAGAACTGAGAACTGTTTCACTTTAATCCCACTTTGGACAACGCTTGAAAAGATGCCTCCAAATTTTTAAAGTGTTCTGCTGGAGTACGACCAGAGACAACTATAGCATATACACTACTGACGATTTAAAATGCAACACCAAGAAGAAATGCAGATGATAAACGGGTATTCATTGGACAAATATATGATACTAGAACTGACATGTAATTACATTTACACGCAATTTTGGTGCATAGATCCTGAGGAACCAGTACCCAGAACAACCACCTCTGGCCGTAATAACGCCCTTGATACGCCTGGGCATTGAGTCAAACAGAGGTTGGATGGCGTGGATAGGTACAGATGCCCATGCATCTTCAACACGATACCACAGTTCATCAAGAGTAGTGACTGGCGTATTGTGACGAGCCAGTTGGTCGGCCACCATTCACCAGACGTTTTCAATTCCGGAGAACGTGCTGGCCAGGGCAGCAGTCGAACATTTTCTTTATCCAGAAAGGCCTGTACAGGACCTGCAACATGCGGTCGTGCATTATCCTGCTGAAACGTAGGGTTTCGCAGCGATCGAATGAAGGATAGAGGCACGGGTCGTAACACATCTGAAATGTAACGTCCACTGTTCAAAGTGCCGTCAATGCGAACAAGAAGTGACCGAGACGTGTAACCAATGGCAAAAAAATGTTCAAATGTGTGTGAAATATTATGGGACTTGACTGCTAAGGTCATCAGCCCCTAAGCTTACACACTACTTAGCCTAAATTATCCTCAGGACAAACACACACACATATGCCCGAGGGAGGACACGAACCAGTGGCACCACAGACCAACACGCCAGGTGATACGCCAGTATGGAGACGACGAATACACACTTCCAATGTGCATTCAGCGCAATGTCGACAAACGCGGATTCGACCGTCATGATGCTGTAAACAGAACTTGGATTCATCCGAAAAAATGACGTTTTGCCATTTGTGCCACCCAGGTCCGTCGTTCAGTACACCATCGCAGGCGCTTCTACCTGTGATGAAACGTCAAGGGTAACAGCAGCCATGGTCTCCATGCTGCTGCAAACTTCGTCGAACTGTTCCTGCAGTTGGTTGTTGTCTTGAAAACGTCCCCATCTGTTGCCTCAGGGATCGAGACGTGGCTGCACGATCCGTTACAGCCATGCGGATAAGATGCCTGTCATCTCGACTGCTAGGAATACGAGGCCGTTGTGATCTTACACGGCGTTCCGTATTACCCACCTGTACCCACCGATTCCATATTCTACTGTCACTGGATCTGGACCAACGCGAGCAGCAATGTCGCGATACGATAAACCACAATCGCGATAGGCTACAATCCGACCCTTATTAAAGTCGGAAACGTGATGGTACGCATTTATCCTCGTTATACGAGGCATCACAACAACGTTTCACCAGGCAACGCTGGTCAACTGCTGTATGTGTATGAGAAAACCTCATGTCAGCACGTTGTAGGTGTCGCCACCGGCGCCAGTCTTGTTTGAATGCTCTGAAAAGCTAACCATTTGCATATCACAGCACCTACCTTCTTCCTGTCGGTTAAATTTCGCGTTTGTAGAACTTCACCTTCGGGGTGTACCAATTTTAATGGCAGTTGTGTAAGAAGCTAGAACGAGGAGATAATTGTGACATCAGTTGCTCAAGGTACCTTTGGAAAATAGCTAGGGCGAAAGCGTCACCGAATGGTAACCGCTGAAACTGGAATATCGTATGGTGTGTGTTGCTCACAATAATCTTCTTTGACCCTTCACCTAAACACAGTTGCAGCTGATACCGGAGATTAATTTTTTGAAGGAAATGACCCTGACCAACATTGTCCATTAAATCCTCACGGCGGGGCAACGGAAGAGAATCAACAACAGAATAAAATTTTCACTCTTCAGGGGAGTGTGCGCTGATATGAAACTTGCTGGCAGATTAAAACAGTGTACCGGACCGAGACTTGACCTCAGGATCTTTGCCTTTCGCAGGCAAGTGCTCTACCATCTGAGCTACCCAAGCGCGAGTCACGTACAACGCTCACAGCCTAAATTTCGTCAGTACCTCGTCTCCTACCTTCCCAATTTCACAGAAACTCTCCAGTAGACCTTGCGGAAGTAGCACTCTGTGGAGTCGCAAGTTATTACTCGGTTACATCAGTGCGACGTAGCCCGCTGTACTGGAGCTTGGGAAGCTGCGAACTTGTGTCTTATCCATGACTCATAAGCACAGCTGTTGGTGCTAGGTAGCGTGAGGCAGCGACTGACTGTATACTCATACCTCGTACGAATCTGAATAAAACGCATTAAATATAGACATATTATTTTCATATTTGATATAATAGTTTTTGTTATTCTGACGAGGGCTCCACAAAATTTCGAAGTCGTACATATTATAGTTTCGGAGATTCAGAAAAGTAAACACCCGAAGCCGGCACTTAGACTACAAAAACCAGTTAGGAATAATAGCAGTTTGTCTTTTAATATCATTAGAAATCATTACTAGAGTCCTGAAGATGTAGAACGATTTAATTGAGATTTTATTTTCTAAACCTCAATTATCTTGCATTTTCGTAGTATAAAATTCAGAAAATTATTGTTATCGGTTTATTATTCTGTTGTGTGAATAAATGAGAATGAGTGTTGGTGTGCATGTGCGACATAGGCTAAAATTCAATATTATATTATTTACAACATTATGTAATTAGAACGTGGGAATGTTGTGTTTTACCCTCATCGCTGATGACGTATGTGTAGGTGTGACTGCCTTTGTAAGAAGGCAGCCAGAATAGCTGTTCGCAGACTAATCGTTTTCTACAATATTTTCAAGATTAATTTTGTTTCGTTTTATTAAACATTGTGTAAGTATTTGCATTTTGCAATACGCAAATGCTTTTCTGAATATTGATAGGCGAGTTTGGCCGCGAGAGTGATCTCGAAGAATCATTTTGATTGGTCTATCAATCCGATCAACCAATCAGAAATAAGTACCACAACTAGTTAGATATATTGAGAGAGAGGCAGTCTGAACAAGAGTCGCTCGTGAGCTTCGGTCTCGGGAAGGACACGTTAAATGTGCTGTTTCTCATTATGTGTAAGATGAAATATAGGGTTCCGCGCGTTTAAAACTAGTTGCAAGGAAAACCGTTGCAACTACGAACAGTTTGACGAAAGTTGGAAGTTTTGGAATTGCTTTGTCAGAAAGTTATGAGCATGTGAACTTCCGGCCCTTGTTAACATTTCCGCGTGGCATGTTCCGTATACATATATGGAGTATTTTGGCGAGCAGTTTCTCTGAAAGAAACTGAGAATGACCGAATGTGAAACTCACTATTAGTAGCGGAACTGTGACTGTCAGATCGCGTAGTCTATCTGGTTGGATTTATTTGTATTTCTGGTTGTTTTGCAAGTGACGTTGTATGATCTGAGAACTTAGAGTTGTCGATTCGTAAGTTAACTAAATGTGGACGTGATGGCCGGTTTAAATGTGTGCTTAAGGAAATAAAAAAGACTTGCTTTAAACAATTTCTAATGACAGAAGCACCAACATTACACCCGATATATATTATGAGATAATTGCAGGACGGCAGGCTAATTAGAGTGTACGCGGACTCTGCAATGTAGGTATAGGCATCGTTTTTATCAACGCTGCTTTTCCGACGTCTAAACCGTCTGTACGTTTGCAGAGAAAAGGGATCGCGAGCTGTCGACGTACTGAGGTCGGTGGGTTTTTGCAGTTCAACAGTGCACAGTATGACGAACGAACGAAAATTTAACCCGCCCCGCCGCAACTCCTCAAAGAAATGATATTGCGATGACATGGCTTAGCCACTGCCGGGAAGGGGGGGGGGGGGGGGGGGGGGAGTTACCTGACGGAAATTTTCAGTCTGCAGTGGAGTGTGCGCTGATATGAGATTTCCTGGCAGATTAGAATTGTGTGTCGGAGCGTGTCACGAACTCGAGACCTCTGCCTTGCGCGTGCAAGTGCTCTACCGTCTGAGCTCAACAACAGTTTGTGGACTGGTGGTTGATCTGAAGTCTGCACAAAGTCTCAACCCGCGCTACGGTTTAGTAGGGACCAAGAAGGCTGACGCCTATTGGCTGGCCGATACCGGTTTGATGACGTCACTGTCTTGCAACCACTGCAACTCTAGGGCGACCCCATCCCATAATCCGTGAGGGGCAGAACGAGCGCGAAAAAAGTTGGAATGTGTGTTGTGTTTCAGTGTCACATGGGCCTCGAAACTTTGGGTTTTGCCGAAACTGCCATGAAACAGAGAACTTTACTTGTCACATAATGCATTGATATTGACCAGAAACGCTGATGACTTAATTTGTAACATCTAGCCATGCCAAAAATATTTGTAGACTCGCGAGAGCACAACAAATTCCATGCCGTCGGTTGCTCAGACTGATAGAGCGTCTGCCATGTAAGCAGGAGATCCCGGGTTCGAGTCCCGGTTGGGGCACACATTTTTAACGTGTCCCCAATGATGTATATCAACGCCTGTTTGTAGCTAGGGTGTCGATTTAATTATCATTTCTATCTTGAGAAACTGCACGGTCATCAGTGGTATCTGTACTTTCTGGAACAGACACTACCTTCATATATAGTGAAATTACGCCGTTTTTGTAGTACCACGGAAAGTGGCTGGTAATCTGCACGCTACAAGCTCTGGAACAGGTTGTCCATTGTATACTGACAACGAGTTACGTAGTTGCTGAAGCCTACCTAACCATTCATACGTATCACTGACGAGCAGCGTAACAGTAGTACCACTATCTAATTGGAAGTTATCACACTTGTTGATCACACGTAACTGAACATACAACTTATTGAAGTTCCGATTATTAGGTTCAGTGTTTGTGTCTTGGCAATCTGGAGAAACAACAAAAGGATCGGCGCAGTAGACGCAACGTACAGCTCATAAGAATCACTTTCTGACATGGAATGTGTAAGTTTCCTAACACCACCTATACTTATACATATCGACTGTATGTGGCCTTATTTGCTATATGCGAAACACTTGGTTTGTGGCTCAGGTACTCTGCCCTACCATGGGTTTGAAAGCAATTTCGGCAGGACTTCCGCTATTGTGCAGGCTGTGCAGCTACTGGTTTTGACATGACCTAGACGTCACCTGAAACTGATGCTCAGTAACACTGACGTTGTCCTGTGACTCAATAATAGACAATACTGTACTGAGGACAAGGGCTAGATGCTTTAGTATGGTAGTCCGAAAACGGGAATAAGATACGTTCTCGGTAATCGCATCCATTATCATAACGTCACTGTAACTTATCCCATATGAATGCTAGAAGTAAGGCCACAAAGTTCTGTTACTGTTTGTAGGACTGTCTTGGCTGCTGTTATAATCTGAATAACGTTTGAAGAGCAGCTGCTAAATGCACTTGTGCTTTAAGATGATTTGACAGTTGGTCAGCTAACAAGTCATAGGGGACGTCATGAGGTTTTCGATCTGGAAACCATTTTACTACTAACCGGAATTCATCTGTGCCTGCTGTGAAGGGAAAATGTTAAATATGCAGGTTACTTGTCATGCGGTATGAGTTGAAATGCTCCGTCAACTGCGCAACATATTTAGCCCAGTCTTCGCTTTACCTCAGAAACTCTCAGAATTTAGGCGCTTGAGCTGTCTGTTGAGTGGTTTTCAATAACTTTAGCAAATAAGGATGGCATGGAATAGGTCTAAAATTGTCTATATTATCCCCTTCTCCTTTTTTATAAAGCGGCTTTACTACTGAGTACTTCAATCGTTCAGGAAACTGAACATTCCTAAAGCAAAAATTACGAATATGGCTAAATACAGGACTAACATGTGCAGCACAGTACTTTAATATTCTGCTAGGCACTGCATCATATTCGTGACAGTACGTATGTACGTATGTGTGTGAGTGTTTGTGTGTGTGCGCATGTGTGTGTGTGTGTGTGTGTGTGTGTGTGTGTGTGTGTGTGTGTGTGTGTGTGTGTGTGTGTGTGTGAAAGACATACTGTTGACTACCTACTCGATCTGAAAACTACTAAGTGACCCACGTTCTTACCACTGTCAGCATTCTTTGACAGTACCCCACTCCATATCGTTGCTAGCTCTTGGTCGCCCAACGTACCTCTAACCCAAATCGTCTTCTTGCTTTCAGTCCCTAGCTGCAGTGATCAAAGGCTAGATGCCGGTTTCACAACAGATTAAATAAACTGAGAATTCAAAATTCAGAAAGACACACCCATCCAGCAACAAAGCATTATCAACAGGAGTACAGTTATGTCGAATATAGACGCTACTAATGTGCATGGTGTGAAATGTGTAGTTTAACTTAGATGTTATTGTGATGTAGCTGACCGCAACTCGGTGATATAGACAGTTTTGCTGCTCTCTCCACTAGATGAATTGCAAACTAAGAAAATAGGATATCATTGCATGTATATATTTGGTGAACGTAGGCCATTAAAGAATGGGTGAAAGTAGAGGGAACAAAGAGTAATAGGAAGGACAATTTAGGGAATCGATATTTGACGTCGATGCAGAACGATTCTGCTGTCACCAACTCATATGTCCCGATACAACCACAGATGATACGTAAGATACGAGAAATTCGGGCGAATACTCTGTTCAGGAATCACAAGAGCAAGAGGTGTACTTGGAAAAGGTAGGTTGATACCGAAATATTTCAGTTAGGTTACATTATGCTCAGACAGAGATTCCGAAACTAGATACTAGATTGTAAGGCGTACCCAGGAGCAGATATTGACTCAGATCACAACATGGTAGTGATGATGAGTAGTCTGAAGAGATTAGTCAGGAAGAATCAATACGCAAAAAAGTGGGATGCGGAAGCACTAAGGAATGACGAGATACAATTCAAGTTCTCTAAGGCTATAGGTACAGCAATAAGGAATAGCTCAGTAGGTCGTACAGTTGAAGAGGAAAGGACACCTCTAAAAAGGTCCATCACGAAAGCTGGAAAAGAACACATAGATACAAAGAGGCTAACTGGAAAGAAACCATGGGTAACAGAAGAAATTACAAAAACTCAGCAATATAGAAATACAAGTCCCTGACGAATGAAACAAATAGGAAGTGCAGGGAAGCTAAGACGAAATGGCTGCATGAAAAATGTGAAAAAATCGAAAAAGAAATTACTGTCTTTAGGACTGACTCAGCGTACAGGAAAGTCAAAACAACCTTCGGTGACATTAAAAGCAAGGATCATAACATTAAGAGTGCAACGGAAATTCCACTGTCAAGTACAGACGAGAGAGCGGATAGGTGGAAAGAGTACACTGAAAGCCTCTATGAGAGGGAAGATTTGTGTGATGTGATAGAAGAAGAAGCAGGAGTCGGTTTAGAAGAGATAGGATACCCGGTATTAGAATCAGAATTTAATAGAGCTTTAGACGACTTAAGATCAAATATGGCAGAAGGGATAGAAAACATCCCACCAGAATTTCTAAAATCGCTGGGGGAAGTGGCACAAAACGACTATTCACATTGGTGTGTAGAATGTATGAGTCTGGCGCAATACCATCCGACTTTCGGAAAAAGATCATTCACACAATTCCGAAGACGGCAAGAGCTGACAAGTGCTAGAATTATCGCACAATCAGCTTAACAGCACATGCATCCAAGCTGCTGACGAGAATAATATACAGAAGAATGAAAAAAAATTTGAGGATGCACTAGATGACGGTCAGTTTGGCTTTAGGAAAGGTAAAGGCACGGGAGAGACAATTCTGACGATGCAGTTAATAGTGGAAGCAAGGCTAAAGAAAATTCAAGACACGTTCCTACGATTTATCGACATGGAAAAAGCGTTCGACACTGTAAAATGGTGCAAGATGTTCGAAATCCTGAGAAAAATAGGAGTAAGCTATAGGGAGAGACGGATCATATGCCATATGTACAATAGGCTAGAAGGAATGACAAGAGTTGGCAACTAAGAACGAAGTGCTCTTGTTAAAAAGGGTGTAAGATAAGGATGTAGTCTTTTGTCACTACTGTTCAACCTGTACATCGAGGAAGCAATGATGGAAAGAAAAGAAAGGTTCAGGAGTGGAATTAAAATTCAAGGCGAAAGGATATCAATGACACCATTCGCTGATGACATTGCTATCCTGAGTCAAGGTGTAGAAGAATTACATGAGCTGCTAAATGGTATGAACAGTCTCATGAGTAGAGGATATGGACTGAGAGGTAATCGAAGAAAGACGAATGTAATGAGAAGTAGTACAAATGAGAACAGCGAGTAATAAGGATCGATGATCACGAAGCAGATGAAGTTAAGGAATTCTGCTACCTAGGCAGCAAAATAACGAGTGACTGACTGAGCAAGGAGGACGTCAAAAGCAGACTAGTAATGGCAGAAAGAGCATTCCTGGCCAAGAAAAGTCTATGAATGCCAAATATCGGCCTTAATTTGACGAAGAAATTTCTTAGAATGAATGTTTGGAGCACAGGATTGTGTGGTAGTGAAACGTGCACTGTAGGGAATCCAGAATAGAAGAGAATCGAGGCATTTCAGATGTGGCGCTACAGACGAATGTTGAAAATTAGGTGGACTGATGAGGCAAGGAATGAGGAGGTTCTGTACAGAATCGGAGAGGAATGGAATGCGTGGAAGATACTGATATGGAGAAGGACAGGAGTGCTGTTAAGGCATGAGGGAATGACTCCATGGTTACTAGAGGGAACCATAGAAGGCAAAAACTGTAGAGGAAGACAGAGACTGGAATAAAAAATGGTTCAAATGGCTCTGAGCACTATGGGACTTAACTTCTGAGGTCATCAGTGTGGTGTCACCGCCAGACACCACACTCGCTAGGTGGTAGTCTTAAATCGGCCGCGGTCCATTAGTACATGTCGGACCCGCGTGTCGCCACTGTGTGATCGCAGACCGAGCGCCACCACAAGGCAGATCTCGAGATACGGACTAGCACTCGCCCCAGTTGTACAGACGACGTACCTAGCGATGCACACTGAGGAAGCCTCGCTCATTTGCAGAGCAGATAGAATAGCCTTCAGCTGAGGCAATGGCTACGACCTAGCAAGGCGCCATTAGTAACATTGCATGTATCTAAAGAGTCTCACTTGTATCGCCACTATCTCCAGATGTACCAAAAGGATGGATTAAAGTTAAGTATTCCAGAAGCTACATACTTTTCTTTATAGCATTCATTACATCTCCTGTTTCAGACCTCACGCCCTCCAGCTTCAGCTTAGCGCGTGCCTTTCGGCTTCCTCTCATTGTGTCTAGGCTGTCTTGTCTAGACACAACAATTTTTGGCGACGAGGATGGGATGGGTCTTGTTCTTTCTAATTGCTTACATTTACTTGTGTCATGGCTTCGCCAGATGTACTGTCCGAATTTTATCGCTTGCTGAATCAGCAGCCGCAGGCGTTATTGGATGCCCTTGGACAGCTCGTCCAGGGTCAACGTGCACTGCAAAACGATGCGGCAGCCGCCGCTTCACCGCTACCGCAGCCACAACTCGCAGTTGCACCGCCTTTTAGGCCCTATGAACCAGCTAAGGAAACATGGACGGAGTGGTCACGCCAGTTTGGATTTCATCTCGCCGCCTACAGAATTCAAGGTAACGAGCGGCAGTCTCATTTATTGGCGTGTGTAGGGGTGCAAACGTACCGTGTGATAGTGAAATTATTTCCCCGACGCGACGTAGCAACTCTGTCCTACGAAGAAATTTTGTCTGCTTTAGATGCCTATTTCAAGGAAACAGTTAATGTAGTTGCAAAAAGGTATACTTTCTTTCGTACAAAACGTACGGCCGGTCAAACTAATAGGGAGTGGGTTGCAACATTGCAAGGCCTTACAAGGGATTGTGCTTTTGAGTGTGAATGTGGACTGCCTTATACAGATACTATGGTACGTGATGCAATAGCACAGAACGTTTCTGATGTTCGCATACGGGAACAGATTTTGAAACTCGTTAATCCCTCCCTTCAACAAGTGATAGACATATTAGATAGACAAGACACACTTGACTTTGCACAGGAATCATTTGAAACTTCGCCAGCCGTGTGTACCATTACCCGGCCCGCCGGGCGCGCTGCGCGGACCGATAAACTGCCCTCGCGCACGTCCACACAGCTGCCGCCACGTTCTAAACCAGGTGTGCCGCGCCAGCATACAAATGCAGTGAAATCATGCCCGCGGTGTGCAACTAGACATTCGCGTGACAATTGCCCGTCACGCCAAGCTATTTGCTTTTTCTGTAATAGGAAAGGTCATGTTCAAAGTATTTGCCAGAAAAAGCTCAGATCAGACAATCACAACCATTCCAGCCCCTTTGCTTCGCGCCGGAATCGAACCAAGAATACTCAGGCTCGTGAACCTTCGCCCATGGACATTCATGTAGTTAATTCCACTCCGCCCAGTGCCACTCTCTCTAACAGTGACTGTGTTCGTCCCACAAAAAGTGTGCGTCGACGTCGCCGGACATCACGTCAATTAGCAAGTGATGCTGTACCTGTTTCAGTTCAAATTGCACGAGACAGTCGCTCTTGTCGTCAGCAGGACAGTAAACTTTTTGTAGATTTGGACTTTAATGGCACGGTCATACCATTACAGCTCGATACCGGAGCTGCAGTTTCATTGCTCAATCATGACACGTACAAGCAACTGGGCAAACCTCTGTTGCGTGCCGCAAATGTTCAGTTAAATAGTTATTCAGGTCAGAATATCCCTGTGTTAGGACAGTGCACTCTTCTTGCAACATAAAAGGGTCAAACAAAACTTGTGTCATTTTACGTTCTTCGTTCTTCTTCTGCAGTGAACTTGTTTGGTTTAGATTTATTTCAGTTGTTTCAAAAATGGTTCAAATGGCTCTGAGCACTATGGGACTTAACTGCTACGGTCATCAGTCCCCTAGAACTTAGAACTACTTAAACCTAACTAACCTAAGGACAGCACACAACACCCAGCCATCACGAGGCAGAGAAAATCCCTGACCCCGCCGGGAATCGAACCCGGGAACCCGGGCGTGGGAAGCGAGAACGCTACCGCACGACCACGAGATGCGGGCAATTTCAGTTGTTTAACATGTCTATAGTAAATCAGGTCCTATCAATGAATCAGACTGTGCCTTCAGACAGTGTTTCTCGTCTATATGGCGAATTTGCAGACATTTTTGCACCGGGCCTTGGTTGCGCTAAGAACTATGAAGCACATTTGGAACTGAAAGTAAACGTGCAACCGAAATTTTTGAGAGCGCGCAATGTTCCTCACACATTGCGTGATGAGGTCGCAAGAACATTACACGATTTAGAATCACAAGGTGTAATTGAACGTGTGCAAGCTTCTCTCTGGGCCTCACCCTTAGTAATTTTGCCGAAATCTTCCGGAAAATTGAGACTTTGCGTGGACTTCAAGGCAACAGTGAATCCACAACTAGTGATTGCAACTTTTCCCTTACCCCGGCCGGAAGATCTTTTTGATAAACTGTGCCCGGGTAAATACTTTTCGAAGTTGGACCTAGCAGATGCGTACTTGCAAATCCCAGTGGACGCCGAATCCCAGCGCGTCTTGGTGGTTAACGCGCATCTTGGTTTGTACCGATTCAAAAGTCTGCCATTCGGGTGTGCATCCGCCCCTGCATTGTTTCAGCAATATTTACAAACTGTTTGTGCGTCGGTCCCTACTGCTGCGAACTATCTGGACGATATTGTGATCTCCGGAAAGACAGCAGACGAGCATTTAACACACCTACGAACATTATTTCAGGTATTGCGACAAAATGGTCTTCGCTTGCGGAAGGACAAATGTGTGTTTTTTGCTAGTGACTTGCCATATCTGAGACATGTAATCAATGCCCAAGGCATACATCCCAGTCCAGAGCACCTCCGTGCCATACAAGACTTGCCTTCGCCACAGAATTTGAAGCAGCTGCAGAGTGTGTTGGGAAAACTTAACTATTATCATCAATTTCTGCGCAATGCCTCTTCCATTTCAGCTCCGCTTCATCGCTTACGCCGTAAAGGTGTTCCGTTCGTCTGGACGACGGAATGCGAACGCGCCTTTCGCCAGTTGAAATCGGCGTTGCTTTCAAATAATTGCCTTACGCCATACGATCCCCAGAAACCCCTTTTGTTGATGGTAGATGCATTGGATTTCGGGATCGGTGCTGTGCTTGCGCACAGAGATGGGTCGCATGATCGCCCTATTGCCTTTGCGTCCAAATTGCTCTCGTCTGTGCAAAGAAATTATTCACAGATAAAGAAAGAAGCTTTGGCTCTCGTGTTTGGTGTTACTAAGTTCCATGATTTTTTGTACTTTCGTCACTTTACCATCATCACAGACCACAAACCTTTAACATCGCTTTTTCATCCGAACAAGCCTGTACCTCCGCGTACAGCGCAGAAATTCATTCGCTGGTCTATTTTCCTCTCGCAGTACCGCTACGATATTTTGTATCGGTCCACTGCTAAGCACGGAAACACCGATGCGTTGTCCCGTTTGCCTGTTGCTGAGGATAGAGCATTCGATTCTTCCGAACTTGCTTGCATGTTCATTGATTGGGAAACCGATGAAGTGGTCGAATCGTTTCCGATTGATTTTCGTCGTGTAGTTACAGCCACAGCTGCTGACCCGGTCCTTGCTACCGTTTTGCGTTTTTTTTTGCTACGCAATGGCCTTTTTCAAAGTCTCAGATCGAGGATCCGTTGGTTCGCCGATTTTTTGCTCTCAAGGAGAGACTTTTTGTTCGACGTGGTGTTTTGTTGTTGCGTTCTGATAATGATCAGTCCAGAGTCGTGGTCCCACGTTCGTTACAGTCCTCTGTTTTACGGCTTCTTCACCACGGACATTGGGGTCTAGTGCGAACGAAACAACTTGCTCGTCAGCACTGTACTTGGTTCTGAATCGATGCTGCGATTACGAATATGTGTTCTTCTTGCATGGCGTGTGCCGAACAACAATCCGCACCGCCGCGGAAAGTCTTTGCATGGCCGAAAGCCACTTCCCCTTGGCAACGCTTGCACATCGAGTTTGCTGGTCCATTCGGGATTCTCGATGGTTGGTTCTGGTAGATGCCTTCAGTAATTTTCCTTTTGTTGTCCGGATGTCTTCCACGACGTCTTCTGCCACCATCCAAGCGTTGTCTGCTATCTTTTGCATTGGAGGTCTTCCGCAGACTATTGTTTCCGACAATGGCCCACAATTCATGTCAGCAGAATTTAGTCATTCTGCCAGGCCAATGGTATTCAACATCTGACATAAGCGCCGTTTTCGCCTCAGTCAAACGGTGCCGCTGAACGATTGGTCCGGACTTTCAAGTCACAGATGTTGAAGTTGAAAGAGTCGCATTCTCGGGAGGACGCGTTGTTGCTCTTTTTGTCATCGTATCGCTCTCAGCCCCGACATGGTCGCTCGCCGGCTGAGTTGCTCCACGGTCGTCCTCGTCGATCCTTGATGTCTTTGCTGCATCCGCCGCATCAGGTTCCTGTGCAGCGGCAGACTCCTGCTTTTGCTCCAGGCGACGTTGTATTCTATCGCAACTTTCGCGGTTCATAGCGTTGGCTCGCAGGGCGCATTCTTCGCTGCCTTGGCCGCGCGATGTATTTGGTTTTGGGGGCCTCTGGTGAGGTTCGTCGGCATCTCAATCAGCTGAGCCTCTGTCGTCGCACGGGTTCTGCCGCTCCCCGTCTGCTTTCAGCGACGGTGCCGTCCGGTCAGCGCCCTGGGGACCCATCTACTGGCTCGCCTCATCCCCAGGTGTTACCGACGATGCCTTCCATTTTGCCCCATGGCGACGTTCCGCTGCCGCCTCTGCCGCCGCCGCCTGTCCTCCAGCCGGCGCCGCCCGCAGTGGACGCTTCGCTGCAGCGGCCAAGCACCTCCCTGGGTCACGCGCCGCCGATCGCTTCCCGTGACCAGCTGTCCTCCGCCATGGAACTCTTGCCCGCTCCGGACCACATGACGTCGTCGCGCGTCGGATACCCCGACGCAATGGAGGTCGACCCTTCGGCCCCTCCTGTCTCTTTACGGGCGCATACACCGCATGTTGACGTGCACCTTGGACTAGGTTTTCAGGCGTGTCCTAGATCCCCTCGGACCGAATGGCCGGGTGCGTGTGGCACAGCCTCGCCTGGTGTTAGGCTCCCCACCTCATCGCATACGGCCACATGGGGTCCTCCCCACGGCGGGCGGAAGCCTTATAACACGACCGTTCGCCGATTTGCGGGGGAGGAATGTGGTGTCACCGTCAGACACCACACTTGCTAGGTGGTAGTTTTAAATCGGCCGCGGTCCATTAGTACATGTCGGACCCGCGTGTCGCCACTGTGTGATCGCAGACCGAGCGCCACCACAAGGCAGGTCTCGAGATACGGACTAGCACTCGCCCCAGTTGTACGGACGACGTAGCTAGCGATGCACACTGACGAAGCCTCGCTCATTTGCAGAGCAGATAGTTAGAATAGCCTTCAGCTGAGTTAATGGCTACGACTTAGCAAGGCGCCAATAGTAACATTGCATGTATCTAAAGAGTCTCACTTGTATCGCCACAATCTCCAGATGTACCAAAAGGATGGATTAAAGTTAAGTATTCCAGAAGTTACGTACTTTTCTTTATAGCATTCATTACGTCTCCTGTTTCAGACCTCACGCCCTCGAGCTTCATTTTAGCTCGTGCCTTTCGGCTTCCTCTCATTGTGTCTAGGCTGTCTTGTCTAGACACAACAATCAGTCCCCTAGAACTTGTAACTACTTAAACCTAACTAACCTAAGGACATCACACACATCCTTGCCCGAGGTAGGATTCGAACCTGCGACCGTAGCGACTGGAATTCATCCAGATATTAATAGAGGACGTTACTCTGAGATGAATTCGTGGCGGGCCGCATCAAACCAGTTAGAAGACTGATGACCAACCCCCCACCCCCTCAAAAAAAGAAAAAAAGAAAAAAGGAAACGGAGGCATATAGGGAGCCCTCGCTCCGTTTGCGAGTTGAACAGTACCGAGCTACTAGAAGGCAATAGGCAAGTGCCTGATAACTGAACTGCGACGTGTGCGAGAGAAAACTGCTTAAGAATAAATTGAAGAAAGGGATAAATGTTGCATTAGAAACAATTTTCCAAATAATCGCAGTCACGTTACCTTGTGAAACGGACCGGCGAAACATACAGGCATTGGATCGAGGACAGGCGACAGAACCAGTGAGCTATAGAGTCTTTACTTTTTGCATTATTAAAAGCAGTTATTAGGACTGTCGCAAATTTCGCACGAATTGAGACCACAGTTATTTACAAAAGAACGCTAGACTGTAACGAGAATTTGAGAGAATTATAGAAAATGGCGAAGTACAGGAAACTACAATGGAATAAGTATAGCTAATCAGATACATTGCTATATGACGCATTACATTGGACGCTTTAGATAAGCATTTCGCCCTCACGTCTTTCCACCACTGTCTAAGATATCGAAATTTTGTTTTCATCCAGATGAATGGTGTGAAAATTCACACTCATCGACAGTTTGGGGGTTTTCTCTGCCCGGGGAGTGGATGTTTGTGTTGTCCTCACCATTTGATCATCATCATTCGTGACAGTGGCAGGATTGGATTGTGTAAAAATTGGGCTGTGTAAATACCGGATCTTTGAAAGGGCGCCGAAGGCCGCGCAGCTGAGCGCCCCACAAACCAAACATCGTCATCACACTCATCGACATATTGTCTCCCTTCATGTTTATTACAGAGATAGCGCTAATAAGATCGCTTTTTCGAATAGAGGTATTGTAATTTACCTCCCTAGTATCGTAGTGGCAAGCAAGATAAACTCAACGCCGTTTTGCTCTTCAAAATGCTGTTAATACTTTCAAAATTGGAAGAAAATAAATTTCAGTCATAATCAAAGAAAAGCTAGGTATTCTACTTCTTCACGGAGAATTCAGAAGGAACACGAAGAGCACTGCTGAGTTGGTTAACTTCAGTTGTGCATACAAAGGTATTTCGGGACACGGTGTCCACTAAGTATTAGAATTGGTTCAAATGGCTCTGAGCACTATGGGACTTAACTTCTGAGGTCATCAGTTCACTAGAACTTGGAACTACTTACACCTAACTAACCTAAGGACATCACACACGTCCATGACCTAGGCAGGTCCCGAACCTGCGACAGTAGCGGTCACGCAGTTCCAGACTGTGGCGCGGATAAGAATTCAAGGGATGTGAAATGAGTTGTTAGTGGAGGGCAGCTGGCAAAGTACTGCACACAGGGAAGGATAGAGATATTCTGGCAGTTGTTGCTGATGACCTACATGTTACCTCGAAAGAAATACGAGAACTTGTGTAATAAGTGGGCCAGGCGCTATTCGCATTGTCCGCGCAACAGCATCCATTCGCATCGTGTGTCGCTTCACCAGCAGCTGAATAAGCGAGACTGCAACAGACGCGTGGAATTTTGAAGCGATACCAGGACACCAGATTCTTTCTTGTAAGAACGGGTGCAGTTACATTTACAAACCATGGAAAGCTTAATGTAAGAAACATGATTTCCTTGCCGCTGAGAATCAATCTGTTTCAGAAAGTTCAACTTCAGAAGGTGTGAAGTGTCGACGTCTGGTGTGGAATTATTTAAGACAGATTAGTCCCAACTTCACTGAAGAACCGTTAATGGATAAAACGTAAGCAAAACTTCTTACAGAAGTGCTACCGGCTCTCTCATCGGAAGATCCCACTGAAATACGAGATATACTCGTGTGTGCTGCCAGCGCGATGGGTAACCGGCTCGCTACTTGCTTGTGACTAGAAAAGTGCTGAACCATCTCTTACCTGGTCGCTGGATAGGTAGTGAATGTCTTATCAGTTGACTGGCAGAGTTGGAGACGCTGGACGTTCGTATCTGTGGTAAACACAAAAACAGGCCACGAGCGAGTAGACCTCGAGGTCTGGGGATTCCTTACTAACTTAAATATGTACTAATGTTGGCTAGAACCTCGGAGTGGCTACAACAGGCTTTTGTGTCATGTTGGCTATCGGCAGATGCTTTTCCACCCCATGAGGTCCCGGTTGGACTACCAAGGATTTCATACGACACTTATCAGCTCGATCATTAGAGTTCATGGTTAAGGATTTAAACCAAGTACTGTGACGAAGAGTTGGATGATTATTTATGAGCAGATATGCAGTTGTATGGACCTACATTTACAACAGAAAACTTCAGTAATTTGTATCTGGGCTGCAGCAACGGGACTCAGCGATCGAAGCAAGGTCGCTGTAAGAAGACAGAAGCAGAAAGGGAACGAACTTGTGATACCGAATGTGGTGGATTCCTGTGGCAACGCAGGAAAGATTGGTTCTCTAAAAGGCTATCGACGATAAAATCGTACTGAAATGCAGTAAACACGTTACATGTCGGTTTCACAAATAATTAGAATGTATTTATACTTTGGAGCAGACATCAGGTAAAATTGATGTAAAAATGTTATTAATGTTATAAAACAAGGTGACTGGCAGAAGGGGACCTTGTGTCGGTTTTTAAAGATTTATGAATTATTATGTGGTGTATGTCAATATACAGAGCAGTGGACTTGACACAGAACAAGATGAATCACTTTTGCCAAGCTTGTTGGTGACCAGTGGATGGGAACGCGGTTTGGGTGGTGAAAGATTCTTGGAAATGATGTGGGCCAGGAATTCACAAATAGTGGCAAGCAATGTCCTCCGCGATGACTTATTGGGGCTTAGGTCCAGCCAAAGGAAGTGTGCCGCCATGCGGGAGTTGGCGGGACGTTTCCATGCTTTCTGACTTCTTTTCAAGGTTAGCGTGTGCTTCTTGCAGAAGGTGCAGGTCATGGGAAACCAACTCTAGCCTCGTAACAGTTCTCTTTGGATATCTTGAACCAAGTTACGAGGCTATGGAGACTGCCGATTGCCGGCCTGGGTGGCCGACCGGTTCTAGGAGCTACAGTCAGGAACCGCGCGACCGCTATGGTTGCAGGTTCGAATCCTGCCTCGGGCATGGATGTGTGTGACGTCCTTAGGTTAGTTAGGTTTAAGTAGTTCTAAGTTCTAGAGGACTGATGACGTCGGAAGTTAAGTCCCATAGTGCTCAGAGCCATTTGAACCATTTTTTTGAACTGCCGAATGGCGTAAAGACGTCTGACGTCAGATCAAAGCTTTGAAATGAATACTTTTTGGTAGTAAAGGTGATTTCAGTTTGTCATTCGAGACTGTAAAAGACACGCTGTTTTGGTGGGATTCTTTGCCGGGCGTCCAGTTTGAGGTTCCAGTACGACACGAGTGTGTCCTGCTCGACTTGGTGTTGCTATGCGGCAGAGGTAGCCACATCTGGGCTTCCCATAAAGGTGTTCACCTCTCCGTCTTTCCGAAGGGACCAGAGCGTCTACAGCGAACAACTTGGTTCACTCCAATCATACTTGCTGTGAACATAACACACAGCACCGGCACAGTAGTTCAATTTCATTTCATACTACTTGAACACAGGACGATCTCCTCTCTCAACTCCTTTTGCAGTGGTAATGGATGTGTGGAGTTCTGGGTTTTGGTCACCAACCTTCAGTCATTGTTTCCATTGACAATTGTGGGCCTAAATAGATGTTAGTTACCTGTGATCATCGGGAGGGATTAAATTCTTAAGAGGACAAGGAATAATTTAATTGACAGGAGAGTGACACAGCTTTCCATTTAATCTTCATGCAAATTGGGACACACGTAGTTGTCACTGGTTTTTGATTATTCATTTTCTATGTTCAATCCGTTACTGTGTTTACGAATAAGTGGGAGTACGGAATTAAATCATTCTTTCTGTTCAATTATTTCACTTTGTTTATGGTGTAGGCCTGTAATCTGTGTGCAGGAAGGTGTTAGCAATCAGGTCAAAACATAACAGACATATTACTAAAGTTAGTGTTAGAGTGACGTATTTGTTTTGCAATTTCCCCACATTAAGAGTTATCCATTCAGCTCTGTGCACAAAAATTTAGACGTTAATTGTTAAAGAGAAGGCTGACAATTAGTTTTGGAGAGTTAAGGGGAATTGTACACCATGGTTTTTTTTTTGTAGTATTTCATGTAGCAGCGACGAGTACGTTTATGCAACGTCGGCAGCTTGCATTTACATGGAATTACTTGCATTGGTATCAGCGACATCTTTCAGCAATTTGAAGTAAGTTTGAAGCCTGAAACTTCCCCTTCATTAGTGTATTTTGGTTGTTGTGTGGAATTCGAACTGCGCAAGACCGTGGTGCTCTTCTGCCATATTACACCAGTACAGCTGGGCGTCTCTGCAGTCTCTGCCGACCTTTCTCTTCCACACACGCTTTGCTCACTGTTTCAGTATATCCTGTCGCTATAACAGAAGTTTCACACTAGAAGTATGTATTTGCTTCTCCCTGTAGCCTAAGCAATCATTCCACAAGGCAAGCTCTATGTTTCGAAGCTGGCCAATCGAAATGTGTTTCAAAAACTGCTGTTACATTACGAGATTTTTTGCTGTTGTCACTCCTCATTTTTCTTTTATGAGTCAGTCTGCATCTGCTACCTGATCACCATTAGTGCTTTCCATTTTACCACAGTATTTTCCAAAGATTAACAAAATCAGTCATCAGTGCAGGCCTTGGTGTGAGTGAAAGCTGCGACCGTGAATCACAGTCAGACTGTCAGATAGCTCATATTGTTATCATCCGTTACTCGACTCCAGTAGTAGTGTAAGCTGATCAATCTACGGACACGGAGTGAACTATTAAGACGCACTTCTCGCATTATTTCGTAGTGACGTATACGGCGTAATACCTAGGGGGTAAACCAAAGGTGGCTGGCTGAGATGCTTCAGCATGGTTCTTTGTTTATAAAGACTGCAAAAATGCCTTCAATAAAATTTAATTATGTGCATATTTTTGGTAGACAATTGATGTCAAAGAAAGGTAATTTGCCAAAACTGACTTCACAAGAACGTCAAACATCTCCATTCGGTTATGTAAAGTACTTCTGACCAGTTGCAGAAATGGGTACAGTTTTGCATTCGAATGTACTCGAGTTCGAAGATAACTTTTTCTATTTCAATTTTCTGTTTTTAAACTAGGCCACATGATTTCGGGAAATTTTCAGGTTGCAGCCGAGTGTGCGCTGATTTGAAACTTCCTATAACTGTATGTAGACAGAGATTCGAAACTGGGACCTTAATCTTGTGTGAGGAAGTGGTCCATCAACTGAACTCCACAGGCATGACTCACGTCTCGTCCTCACAGAGGTCAGATGACGTTCTGGTGGTAGTAAAAGGTCAGGTACTACGCGATATGACGGCAATTACAACCGGTCACGTAGGAAACACAAGCAGTCGCACAATATGAACAAAGAAAGAAAAACACGGTGAAAGGCATTCTTTCACTGGTAGGATGTTTAAATGATACTACTGACAACTCCTACACAGTTTGGTATTTATGTTCATTATCTCTACATTTATTAGTTTTGATGTTATTGTGGTACAACATATCGATACCATCCCACAAGCGTCAGGTAGGAAATGGAATTGCAGGTATCCGTCAGACGCCTATAGCGGTCCAGCGGGATTTGTCGGACGCAGTGGAGCTCGCCCACTGTTTCACGCCTCCAGCAGGTCGTACCACTAGCGCCTCCTGCTGCAGCGATTTAGGACGACCGGCGGCCATCCAGACGCCAACACGCTCTTGGAGCTACTTCGCTAAGTGATGCTATGCAGACGCCGCCTAGCAGCAGCTCCGACGTCATCGTCCGTGCTTTAGCACAGACAGCATCATCTTTGTTGCCATTGAAATATCTGGAGTCTGTTTCTTGTTGGATTATTTATGATGAGTCTTTGTAAACTTTTTTATTATTCAGATCAAAATTAGGTAATAAGAAACAAGTTTTACCCTTTCACCCATGACAGAAATTTCTGACTGGAGCATTCCAAAGCAGAACCTTACCCGTAGCACCACCAAGCAAAACCTACTGAACGAAAGTACAGTTTTGCCAAACTGTCTTTCCTTAACGCCAGTCGCTTAGCGAAATCACTAACGAAACTAAATTTTCTTAGATACTTATTTGTTCTGTTAGTATTGAAGGGCACTGCTGTGGCTTCCAACTGCGCGAATTTTGGTTCATCCTGAGCACATGTGGGAAGGAAAAGCTATGGTCAAACTTGCAGGAAACATTCCTGACACGTAGACAAATAGAAAATGTTATATGGACATAGGTCTGGAAACGCTTTACTTCCATATTACAGGCAACTTTCTACTTTTCTTCCAAATCACAGTAATCGCGGGAACATCACACAAGCAGAAAATACCAGCGATCTTACAATTTTTTTTTTTTTTTTACGGGAAATGTTCGAAGTGCACTATTGATAACGTTTTATTAGATTTTACGGTAATTTGCAATTCTCCTTCTTCATCACCAGTATTAGCTCTTTTACTAGTGCCATGATAGTGTTGACATGTGGCTTAGTTTATTGCTTGTGGTGATATCGACTAATTTCATTGCTTTAGTAGCATGGAGTTCGTGAAGTCCTCAACTGTTTAGTGTTAATCAAGTGCAATGGAAGAGTACCCGAATGCAGAGCTACGTCGCATATTGCTGTATCGTGAGGTGATAAAGGCCATGGCGCTCAACGTTTGTACCGAGAGAGAATTTCAGACTTCAGTACGGAACCGCGCTGCTGTTCCGGTCGCAGGTTCGAATCCTGCCTCGGACATGGATGTGTGTGATATCCTTAGTTTAGTTAAATGGCTCTCAGCACTATGCGACTTAACTTCTGAGGACATCAGTCGCCTAGAACTTAGAACTAATTAAACCTAACTAACCTAAGGACATCACATACATCCATGTCGCAGGCAGGATTCGAATCTGCGACCGTAGCGGTCGCTCGGTTCCAGACTGTAGCGCCTAGAGCCGCACGACCACTCCGGCCGGCTAGGTTAGTTAGGTTTAAGTATTTCTAAGTCTACGGGACTGATGTCCTCAGATGTTAAGTCTCATAGTGCTCAGAGCTATTTGGACCATTTTTGAGAATTTCAGAACGACTGTGCCTCGACAGGAGCAAGTTTTATGTAATTCATCGTCGTCTTTGGGAGTGTGAGACTTTTAAGACTACTACTCGCGACTTGGTGAGGCCTAGAAGGCCGAAAACAGACTGGAAGAGGAACGTCTTCGTAAGTTGACGGCAACCTTAGTTTCAGTACAAGAGAATATGATGCAATTCGTAAGGTCGACGGCATAACTGAGAAATCTACATCGGCGCAACAGAGATTCAGTACGAGGACTGCCAGCGGACGGAATTTTGGCCATTTCTTTCAGGAAGTGTTTCATACGTTGATCATAGTTCTACATCTTTTTTTTAGTATTTCCCATCATTGATGCGTTGATAATTTACAAAGAGACGTTTGGAGGAAAGAAAAACAACTGCTTTTATAGGAAGGGCTGACTTCGAACGCCAGTACTAAGAAAAGAAAGAAAAGCTGCAAGGTGGAAGGAAAGTACACAACGGAAATGAACTTGAAGGCAATATATAAAAAAGGGAAGGGGAACTGGATGAAGAAGATATGGAGATATGATATATATACATCTGGATCTGATTACTCTGAAATTCACTGTTAAGTGCATCGGAGAGGGTTCATCGAAACATCTTTGATCTGTTTCTCAACTGTTCCACTTTCGAATATCGCGCGGGAAAAACGGACAGCTAAATTTTTCCGTCCGAGCACTGATTTCCTATTTAATTATGATGATCATTTCGCCCTATGTAAGTGGGTGGTAACAAAATATTTTCACATTCTGAGGAGAAAGTTGGTGATTGGAATTTCATGGGAATGTCCTGCCGCAGCGAAAAAATTTCTATGCTTTGATGAGGCCCACCCCAAATCGTGTATCATATTCGCAGCATTCTCTTTCCTATTTCACGATTGTAAAAAACGAGCTGTCCTTCTTCGAACTTTTCCGATGTCCTCCGTCAGTTCTATCTGATGCGTCTCCCATACCGCACAGCAGTACTGCAAAAGGTGGCGGACAAGTATAGTTTAAGCAGTCTCTTTAGTAGACCTGTTCCATTTTCTGAATATTCTGCCGATAGTGGTTGTCATTAGGACTCCTCAGATAGTCTCCTAAGGAGTTTGTGTACAGCAGGTACATCAGGGGACCTGTAAACACTTCCTCGGGGGACACCAGATATTACTTCTGTTTTACTCGATGACTTTCGGTCAGTTGTTATGAACTGTGAATTTTCTGACAGCAAATGAGGTATCCAGTTATGCTACTGAGACGATCCTTCACAGGCATGCAGTTTAATTATAAGTCGTTGGTGATGAACGGTGTGAAAAACCTTCTGGAAACCTAAAACTATGGAATCAATTTGACGTCCTCTGTCGATAGCACTAATTACTCCATGAGAATAAAGATTTACTTGTGTTTCACAACGACAAGATTTATAATTTATGATTTATTATTATTATATGGTGCCGAATAGGGAAAACATTTGCTGACGCTTAATTCAGTGATCTTTATCTGGTGGCAATCAGTGCGGTCTGGTGCACACTTTCCGAGTTTGGCGTAACTGTTGCATTTAGCACTACCGCTATTCACTTACTGAACAGCTCACAACCTGCGGAATTTGCTTCGCAATTCGTGTCGTCTACTGAATTGAACTGTTTCATGGGTCTCGGACTCGTTTGCTTTTCATTTGCGAGCTCCACAGATTAGGAAACATTTTATCGTTTCCTAATCAATCATATATTTGGATAAAGTACTTTCTAAAGTCTTAGTGCGACTTTGTTGATTTGATTGAGCTTCTAGAGTGCCTTTGTTTTTCTGTATTTTAGGCAACTTTACTCTCGTTGTTGTCAAGCCATTTCCCAGTCAATATTAAGCGACTTTATGTTGATTTCGTTGGAAAATCATTCATTGACAATTCAGCGAGATGTGTGCGATTAGGTTAGAGAAAAAAAATTACTAAATCAAGACTTTGTTTGAATCTCAGAACCAAATTATTATCGTACAACTGTACCTGGCTGGGCAACTGTCTAAAAAGAAAAATGTAATCATTCTATCTACGCTTCTACTTCTTTTCTCTCATTATGACGGTGTTCAGTTGTAGTGCAGTGGCCAAATCTTCTGATCCGTTATATAATGTGCTCAATTATTTTACTAATTCATAATAAGGATTGTTGTCGCCCGTGTAGCATGATATTGATGATATCGCATTTAAAATCGGATTGTATGCCACATGTAACAGACGAAACAAACAACACTTACATTTCAGTATTTCGCTATGGAATTATGATGGTCAATATTTTGACGAACGTATCTTTTAGTGGCAAGTATTTATTGTTAGTGACGCTCTTCGTTCTGCCTTGGCTGAGAAATGAAACGATAGGATTCTGCATGACTACATTGTTATTGTGAGGTAGCAATAGTTGCAGATATCGTCGGAGTCAGTGCTCCCGTTATTCTCCAGTGTTATACCACTAAAGTAGGTGGTAGGCTTCGGTTTATTAGTAGAATACCGGGGAGGTACAATCAGTGTGCAAAACAGACTGCTTACAGATCACGGGTTCTACAGTATTGCTTAAGTGTATGGGACCCGTACCAGATAGATTTTTGGACAACATGGTTGTGGAGAGAAGCAACGATTGGTATGATTAATCAATAATTCATGAACAGTCTAAATCGCATTTGTTATTGTTATAATACCGTCAACCGGTTTCAACCTGACGTAGGGGTCATCTACTGAGCGTTTATAACATTGGTCGACTGCTGGTGGTGTCACTCCTGTCTAAATAACGGCAACCCTACGTCGGGTTGTAACCGGTTGGCAGTATAATAACAATAATAAATGCGATTAAGACTGTTCTTGAATTATTGACGTACTAGATAGGATTAAGAGGAGATATTGAACGTATACAGAGAAGGGCAGCACGAACGATCAGAGGTTTGCTTAATCCGTGGGAGAGTGTCATAGAGATGCTGAAGGAACTGAACTGGAAGACTCTTGATGATAAACGTAAACTATCCCGAAAAGTCTACTAAGAAAGTTTCAAGAACCGATTTTAAATGGTTATTCTAGGAATATACTGCAAGCCTCAACGTATCGCTGACATAGGTATCGTGAGGACAAGATTAGAGTAATTACTGAACGCATAGAGGCATTCAATCATTCTTCCCGCGCTTCGTACATGAATGGAACAGGGAGAACCACTAGGAAGTGATATAATAGGGTTTTAGCCTCGGTCATGCACCTCACGGTGGTTTGCAGAATATAGGTGTAGATGCTATTGATGCTGCAGCAATAGCACATACGCGCCATACACCGTTAAGAGTTATTGCTTTTGTGGAAAGGAAGCCGAGAGTCTGTGAAAATATTTCAATTTATTCAATAGAAAACATTTAAGGACAAATAAACAGCATAAGAGTAAATCAACATGTGCGTATTTTGGTTCTAACGTGTCACTGGTGATGACAAGAGAACAGCAAGTTAAATAAATATTCCAGCGCAGAGAGAGTCAACACAGTCTTCAACAGCTTTTTCATCGTAAACAATTGACATTTAAATACTGTTTTATTAAAATAGGATGCAGCAGCTTACTTCCTGTATACAGTGAATAAACACCATCCGGAAACAGAACGAGTCCAACACAACTCAATGTGACGTATAGACATCCTTTGCAACACTGGCGGTACTGGTCGGCGGCAAAATAATTTGAGGGATAGAGTTAGATCCTGGTTAGCAGAACTTACAACAGCAGTGTGATTTTCCTGACATATCGAAGAACTAATAGATCCCTATTAAACTCTTCCACAACACGAAAATTTTCTGTTTACTAATTTAAAACTTGTTGATAGTGCCGTAGGCAAGTTTAGTTGAAGAAACAGAGGATCGTCCCAGGTTGTCTGTTGCAATAGAGGTTGAAGACAAAAATACGTGTGATCACAATGGCGTTAACCAGTTTTGATAGGTCGGAAATTTATTAATCTGCGATGACAACGTATTTCATTAAACTGATCACGATATCAATACATTACCTAACGAAATGCATTACAAACACTGCTCTGAAAAAGTAAACTCATTCACTTCTCTGTGATCTTTAGAGTTTCCTCTATTGTTTCGAAACCAGACACACAAAAAATGGTTCAAATGGCTCAGAGCACTATGGGACTTAACATCTGACGTCATCAGTTCCACTGAACTTAGAACTACTTAAACCTAACCTAAGGACATCACACACATCCATGCCCGAGGCAGGATTCGAATCTGAGACCGTAGCGGTCGGTCGGTTCCAGACTGTAGCGCCTAGAACCGCTCGGCCACACGGGTTGGCCCATACACACATCACCCTCGTAAGAATCATTACTAAAACAATGAAATTCTATCCAAAGATTGCAATATGGATCATCAGCAAAACCCTCTACTTTAAGATGGATGTTGTAGACCATTCCGTGTGCCACTGTTTTCAAGTAGCATTCCTAAAGCACTGCTGAGTTTCCAGTTCTTCGTAGTGCTCACCGGCAGGTAAGAACCCAAAGCCGTATCAAAGTCATCTACACAATTTTTCTGTTGGTGTGGCCTTCTGATTCAGAGATGACTCTTTTGATGCAACTCTCGATGCCACTCTATACTTTGCGAGCCCCTTCATCTCCGAATAACAACTGCAACCTACGTCCTTCTGAGACTGCTTATTATATTCATCTCTGGGTCTCACTCTATGATTTTTAACCGCCCCCCCCCCCTTCCACAACTCCCGCCAACATTAAACTGGTAATCTCTTGATGTCGCAGGATGTGTGCCATCAACCGATCCGTTGTTTTGGTCGAGTTAGGCCACAAAATTTCTTTCTCCGCAATTCTATTCAGTACCTCTTAATCACTTACGTGATCAGCTCATTTTCAACATCTTTCCGTAACTCCATATTTCGAAACCTTGTACTCTATTTTGTCTAGACTATTTATGTTTCGCTTTCATACATGGCAGCACTCTATACAAACACCTTCACAAAAGACTTCCTAACACTTAAATCTTTATTCGATATTAACAAATTTCCCTTCTCCAGAGATGATTTTCTTCTCATTGACAGTCTACATTTTACATCCTCTCTACTACGGCCATTATCAGTTATTTTGCTGTTCGTTTCTTTATCTAATTGCTCTAGCAACGCCGTATTTCATTCGACTCCTTTCCACAGCCGTTGTTTTGCTTTTGGTGATTTTAAACTTCTATTTTCCTATGAAGACACTATCCATTCCGTTCAACGGCTCTTCCACGTCCTTTGCTGTCCATGATAGATCGACTATGTCATTGAGAAACGTTAAAGTTTTTATTTCTTCTGCCTGAACTTTAATTCCTACTCCTAATTTGCCTTTAGTTTCATTTACTGCTTGTTCAGTGTACAAATTGAAGTACATCGTGAATAGGCTACAAACCTATCTCACCCCCTTTTCAACCACAGTTTCCCTTTAATGCCTCTCTGCTCTTATAACTGCCGTCTGCCATCTGTGCAGGTAGTAAATAGCCTTTCCTCCCCGTATTCTACCCCTGCTATCGTCAGAGATTCAAAAACAGTTTTCCAGTCGCATTGTCTAAATCATTCTCTAAGTCTAGAAATGCTTTAATAGTAACCTGGTCTTTCGTAACCCATATTCTAAGTTAGGTCGTAGGGTCATTACTGCCTAGCGTGTTCCTGCATCCATAACGATCATCCTCGAGGTTGGCTTCCACCAGGTTTTCCTTTTTTCTGCAAAGAACTCATTTTAGCATTTTGCAACAATAATTAATTAAACTAATAGTTCGCTAATTTTGGCACCTGTCGGCAGCTACTTCCTTTGGAACTGGAATACCTCTATTCTTCTTGAAGTCTGAGGGCTTTTCGCCAGCCTCATACAACTTGAATACCAGATGGAAGAGTCTTGTCATGGCTGGCTCTCGCAAGGTTTTCAGAATCTCTAACGGAATATCGTCTACCCGTGGGATCTAGTTTCGTCACAGATCTTTCATAGCTCCATCAGATTCTTCTCTCAGTATCGTGTCTCCCATCTCACCTTTATCTACGTCCACTTCTCTTTCTATAATATGGCCTTCATGTACA
Organism: Schistocerca piceifrons; assembly: GCF_021461385.2. Taxonomy (NCBI): domain Eukaryota; kingdom Metazoa; phylum Arthropoda; class Insecta; order Orthoptera; family Acrididae; genus Schistocerca; species Schistocerca piceifrons. The sequence goes on from NC_060141.1 coordinate 780,567,608, forward strand.
TCTCACTTGTGTAGACCATCTATATACCCCTTCCACCTCTCAACTTTCCGTCTTTTCCTTAGGACTGGCTTTCCATATGAGGTCTTGCTATTCATACGGCTCTCATACTTCTTTCCCCAACAGCCTTTTCAGTTTTCTTGTAGGTAGCACCTGCCTTTTCCTAGTGAAATATGCTTCTAAATCCTTCCACGTCTTTCCTGTATCAACCATAAGTGAAACGCAAAGTATGTGAAAATGATGAACTGTAAACCAGAAACTCTGCTCACTGCACAGAGAACCATTAAAAAGCAATTCAGTAAAATACCATTGATGGACACAGCTGAGCTGCCAACCTCAACCTTTTTATTGGTCACAGAGTTAAAAGTTCAAGTCTCATGCCAGTGTGCGAGAAACGTCGTATTGGTACGTAAAACATGAGAATGTCAAACTCAGATCTTCACATAATAGTAATGAAGTAACCTTCCTGTTGAGTTCCTCGTCATGTGTTGCACGATATATGTTTCACAATTTACCTTTACCCTAGGTTCGTGTTTATGTCTGAATAACTCTGGAACTTACGACGTTCCACATATCGCTTTCATTGGATACATTTTACAAGTAATTTTGGCTTGTATTATTATTTTTTAAGTCGATGACACCAATTAGTTGCAATCTAGACACGGCTCGGTGTGACTCTGCACGTAGCTCAGTATTGGATGCAGTACACAAATGGGAAGTGTGAAAGTTTCAGGCACCATCTAAGTTCACTATAGGAAGGGGTGAAATGGAGGGTGGGGAAGGGGGATGGGAGGGGGGGGTGGATGTTACTTTGCTATTGTGTCTACGGCCACGTCATGTGATTACCTTAGGAATTAATGGAGCGAATAACACACCCACAGGTGAAAGCTTTATCATTCTACAGTATAACAAACAGCGTCAGTTTCTCTTTCCTTGAAACTAATGACACCTGAAGAATGCAGTGACGCAGAATTTGGAAATATGTGTTCCACACATCGATTTAATTGTGTATGTCTTTCAGGTGGACTTGGCATTTCGATTACAAGATCTATTAACTGTCATTCATTTTATTACCGTCTCCTGCAGTGCCACGAGTTGGGAATGGGGTTGACTACAGTTTGCCTCTTTGTGATACTCGACGAGTGTCTCTAGTTGGGAAGTTACTATGATCTGAATGCCACATTGAAATTATCCCTATCATGTAATCTTGAGACATATTCCCACAAATTAATGAATAATGAAAACTTTGGAAATCTGTTGGAGAAGATTAGAATACGCAGTGAGTAATATTGACATCCTTCACCTGAATAATTTCTTTTATCTCATAAAACATTTCATCAATTTCTTCATCATGTGCAGAGCTATCTGGCATATAAACTTGTATTACTGTAGTAGGGGTGGGCTTCGTGTCTATCTTGGCCACAATAAAGCGTTCACTATGCTGTTTGTAGTAGCTTACCAGCACTCCTATTTTTTATTCATTATTAAACCTACTCCTACATTAACCCTATTTGATTTTGTATTTATAGCCATGTATTCACCTGACCAAAAGTCTTGTTCCTCCTGACACTTAACTTCACTAAATCTAACTTTAACCTATCCTTTTCCCTTTTTAAATTTTCTAACCTACCTGCCTGGTTGAGCGATCTGACATTCCACGCTCCGATCCGTAGAACGCCAGTTTTCTTTCTCCTGATAACGACGTCCTCTTGAGTAGTCCCCGCCAAGAGATCCGAATGGGGGAGTATTTTACCTCAGGAATATTTTACCCAAGAGGACGCCATCATCATTTACCCATACAGTAAAGCTACATGCCCTCGGGAAAAATTACGCCTGTAGTTTTCCCCTTGCTTTCAGCCGTTTGCAGTACCAGCACAGCAAGGCCGTTTTGGTTAGTGATACAAGGCCAGGTCAGTTAATCATCCAGACTGTTGCTCTTGCAACTACTGAAAACGCTGCTGCCCCTCTTCAGGAACCACACGTTCGTCTGGCCTCTCAACAGATACCCCTCCATTATGGTTGCACCTACGGTACGGCCAACTGTTTCACTGAGGCACGCAAGCCTTCCCACCAACGTCAAGGTCCATACTTCATGGATGACTGGAATTCGAGAGTAGGAAAAGGAAGAGATGGAAACATAGTAGGTGGATATGGATTGAAGGTAAGAAATGATAGAGGAAGCCGTCTGGAAGAATTTTGCACAGAGCATAACTTAATCATAGCTAGCTCTTGGTTCAAGAATCATAAAAGAAGGTTGTATACATGGAAGAATCATGGAGATACCAGAAGGTATCACATAAATGATATAATGGTAAGACAGGGATTTAGGAACCAGGTTTTAAATTGTAGGACATTTCCAGGTGCAGATGTGGACTCTGACCCCAATCTATTGGTTATGAACTGTAGATTAAAACTGAAGAAACAGCAAAAAGGTGGGAATTTAAGAAGATGGAACCTGGATAAACTTACTAAACCAGAGGTTGTACAGAGTTTCAGGGAGAGCATAAGGGAACAATTGACAGAAATGGGGGAAACAAGTACAGTAGAAGAAAGTGGGTAGCTTTGAGGGATGAAGTAGTGAAGGCAGCAGAGGCACACATAGGTAAAAAGACGAGGGCTAGTAGAAATCCTTGGGTAACAGAAGAAATATTGAATTTAATTGATGAATGGAGAAAATACAAAAATGCAGTAAATGAAGCAGGCAAAAAGGAATACAAACATCTCAAAAATGAGATCGACAGGAAGTGCAAAATGGCTAATTAGGGATGGCTAGAGGACAAATGGAAGGTTGTAGACGCTGATCTCACTAGGAGTAAGATAGATACTGCCTATAGGAAAATTAAATAGACTTTTGCAGAGAAGAGAACCTCTTCTATGAGTATCATGAGCTCAGATGGAAACCCAGTTCTAAGCAAAGAAGAGAAAGCTGAAAGGCGGAAGGAGTATATAGATGGTCTGTACAAGAGCGATGTATTTGAGGACAATATTATGGATATGGAAGAGGATGTAGATAAAGATGAAATGGGAGATATGATACTGCGTGAAGAGTTTGACAGAGCTCTGAAAGACATGAGTCGAAACAAGGCCCCATGAGTAGACAACTTTCCATTAGAACTACTGACAGCCTTAGGAGAGCCAGTCCTGACAAAACTCTACCATCTGGTGAGCAAAATATATGAGACAGGCGAAATACCCTCAGACTTCAAGAAGAATATAATCATTCCAATCCCAAAGAAAGGAGGTGTTGACAGATGTGAAAATTACCGAACAATCAGTTTAATAAGCCACAGCTGCAAAATACTAACACGAATTCTTTACAGACGAATGGAAAAACTAGGAGAAGCCGACATCAGGGAAGATCAGTTTGGATTCCGTAGAAATATTGGAACACGTGAGGCAATACTGACTCTACGATTTATCTTAGAAGAAAGATTAAGGAAAGGCAAACCTACGTTTCTAGCATTTGAAGACTTAGAGAAAGCTTTTGAAAATGTTGACTCGAGTACTCTCTTTCCAATTCTCAAGGAGGCAGGGATAAAATACAGGGAGCGAAAGGCTATTTACAATTTGTACAGAAACAAGATTGCAGTTATAAGAGTCGAGGTGCATGAAAGGGAAGCAATGGTTGGGAAGGGAGCGAGACAGGGTTGTAGCCTCTCCCCGATGTTTTTCAATCTGTATATTGAGCAAGAAGTAAAGGAAACAAAAGAAAAATTTGGAGTACGTATTAAAATCCATGGAGAAGAAATAAAAACTTTGAAGTTCGCCGATGACATTGTAATTCTGTCAGAGAGAGTAAAGGACTTGGAAGAGAAGTTGAACGGAATGGACAGTGTCTTGAAAGGAGGATATAAGATGAGCATCAACTAAAGCAAAACGAGGATAATGGAATGTAGTCGAATTAAGTCAGGTGATGCTGAGGGAAATAGATTAGGAAATGAGACACTTATAGCTGTAAAGGAGTTTTGCTATTTGGGGAGCAAATTAACTGATGTTAGTCGAAGTAGAGAAGATATAAAATGTAGACTGACAATGGCAAGGAAAGCGTTTCTGAAGAAGAGAAGTTTGTTAACATCGAGTATAGATTTAAGTGTCAGGAAGTCATTTCTGAAAGTATTTGTATGCAGTGTAGCCATGTATGGAAGTGAAACATGGGCGATAAATAGTTTGGACAAGAAGAGAAAAGAAGCTTTTGGAATCTGGTGCTGCAGAAGAATGCTGAAGATTAGATGGGTAGATCACATAACTAATGAGGACGTATTGAATAGAATTGGGGAGAAGAGAAGTTTGTGGCACAACTTGACTAGAAGAGGGGATCGGTTGGTAGGACATGTTCTGAGACATCAAGGGATCACAAATGTAGCATTGGAGGGCGGCGTGGAGGGTAAAAATCGTAGAAGGAGACCAAGAGATGAATAAACTAAACAGATACAGAGGGATGTAGGTTGCAGTAGGTACTGGGAGATGAAGAAGCTTGCACAGGATAGAGTAGCATGGAGAACTGCATCAAACCTGTCTCTGGACTGAAGACCACAACAACAACAATATTGACTTTTGGCGACGGTGATATGGAGCGAGAAAATATATATCCAAACCAGATAATGAACTTGTGCTGTTGCAGATGTCGACCATTACACCGTTATACAGGGTGAGTCACGTAAGGCGTAGCACCCCCTTTACTCCGGGGGCGATTGCACGTATCGGCATGCGGTTTTCGGCGAATCATAGCGGACTATGGGGCACATACGTTGGTACATTCACAATAATCACAACGCTCATATTGACCTAGATAATGCGGCAAGTACATGTTTTTTAATTGGGGCGCTATACTTTTTTTACCATCATTCGAACGGTCCCGAAAAGAAGCATATTGTGATGTAACACACGTTGTTATTGAGATTCAAACTTTGCCTAAAAGAGGGCGGATGGGAATTTACCTACGTAGCGTACCACGGCATTGAACACGGCAACTCGGCCTGCGGGTCGTCGAGGCGTGTTTACGGTCTGCAGCCGCTTCCGGCCGCCTCGACCCTCATTCGTACAATATTTCCCAGCGTTATTTTCAGAAGAGAGTACATTTTCCAGGTTTCCTGCACACACACACACGCACACACACACACACACACACACACACACACACACACACACACACACACACACACACGCACAGACTGGTTTTGTGACGAACATCTAGGGGTGATATATCACATCATGGGAAACAATTTTTCGTTAGAGACAAAATGTTCACTCAAGAACCCCAGAGACATTATAGATCAACCACCAAAGTCTGAAAATATATCAGATTGGGGTAAAAGTTTGTGTAGCCGAAAATTTTTGTAGATGGGTAGGAGGGAGTAACGAAAATCATACTAAATATCCTGACCGATGAGGTATGAGTGAGGGATTTGGGGGTTAGAATGCAAAATTAGATTTTTCTTGAATGTCTAGAAAACCGCAGTATCCAGCGGAAATGTTACCCAGTACTACATTAAACTCTTTTAAATTTTATACAAAATATGGCTATATTCATTGTTTTCTCTAGGACTCATTATTTCCACTTTTCGCTCTGAGGAAATATCGCAGATTATTTAAAATGCTATTTTAACAGCATAAATTTGATGTTAATTGTTATATGAAGTGCGTTAAGAACAAACAATAAATGCCTGTACCACTTTTAAGAGCAGTAGAACCATATTAAGGGGTAAATTGTGTACCGGAGGTGTAACGGGGTGGAAAGACGGCGGTTTAGGTTTGAAGCATGAGGGAAAGTAAGTCGTCTCATTGCGTTTATGCACTTCCCTTCTTCATAGCTCTGCCGAATTAAGTATGAGGGGGCAGTAGCCCATACGTTTTACCGCTGTAATCGCAAAAAAGAAACCACGGGGTATGTCATGAAGTCAGGCTGACCCTTTTTCGACTCGTCTTATGAATGACTGGGCACACACTGCGCAGACATCCCCGGGTGGAGATGTTGTTTTCCGCAACGTTTGTTAACAGTATACTGGTTACAGGGATATGAGTTGCTAATAACAGAAACGTTAGAAAAGCACATACATTCTGTGGTGTCACCGCCAGACACCACACTTGCTAGGTGGTAGTTTTAAATCAGCCGCGGTCCATTAGTACATGTCGGACCCGCGTGTCGCCACTGTGTGATCGCAGACCGAGCGCCACCACAAGGCAGGTCTCGAGATACGGACTAGCACTCGCCCCAGTTGTACGGACGACTTTGCTAGCTACTACACTGACGAAGCCTCGCTCCTTTGCCGAGCAGATAGTTAGAATAGCCTTCAGCTAAGTCCATGGCCACGACCTAGCACGGCCCCATTAGCCTTACATAGCAATTGATACTTATCGTATAAAGCATGTCTCATCAAGAATGATGTATACATCAAGGCTGGATTAAAGTTAAGTATTCCAAAAGCTACGTACTTTTCTTTATAGCATTCATTACGTATCCTGTTTCAGACCTCACGCCATCCTTCGTGTGTTTATAGCGTGCATTGCGATCCCCTCAAATCACATTGTGCCGGCACTTCTGTCTACACATCACATTCTTCATCACGAGCGCTGCTCGCTTTTCAATTTACAGACATACTGTATCCCCCAGCATCTCCTGTCCTGCTCTCTTATGCAAGCACACAAAATACCTTCACAGAGCTCGTGTTTATATAGTGGAGTTATTTACATTTTATTTATTGACTACCTGTGCGCAGCTGTTAAGCGAGCTTTTATGTAAATTACCTGCCTAGTGTAGCGGGTCGTTGTCTAGTGACACTAGGTATTGAGCGTCAGTGACAGAGGGGAGCAAAGTTCATTCTTGTGTCATTGATGGCGCGAGGGGAAGCGACACCTTGTGGGTGGTGGAATGGGTCGTTCACTTGTCTCAGTGGGTGAGGTGTGAGAGAAACATTGGTGGTTCCGCTAGTAGTCATTTATTGAGACATAAGACCCTTTAAACAAACAGAGTAATACAATGTGCTGTAACTCGCTCAATTCCTCGCGGCAGCAGAGTGGCGGAGTCGTAGTGTGTAGATTCCAGTGACCGCCGATAGGGCGAGGGCTCGTGGTACAGCAGTGCGCCAGGTGGCCTATTCATCCATTCAGTACCGTCTCCGTGACCCAGTGCGACTGCGGCACGGTTTCCTCCTTCTGAATTCTCTAATTACGTTATTAACCAGAGGCTACGGTGTGGCGCGGAGTACTCCGTCCCGGAATCGAACCAGCGACCATCAGGTTCGGCGTCTTATGGCAGAGTTCATCAACCTCTAGGTTCTCCATTCCCAGGTGACCCATTTGGTGAGGCCGCAGTCCCATTGTTCTCACCAGCCACCTGGGTAAGTATCACACGAACGTCTTTCTGGTAACATCTGGGATGGCATCTTCTGCGCTGACCTATTGGATCCGGTGCTGACATCGTCTGCTGTCGAGCAGTGTAGCGGCTAAGTCCTTGTAGCGAAGTATAACGTCCGCTGACCAACCATCGGTCCTTCCAACCAGGCAACGTTTGTTCGTGTCTTCATTCTTCCCTGGAACAACCTCTTCATGCCCGTTTGTCGGAGATATTTATTCGGTGGTTTTTTTTTCCAATATCGCTAAGTTTCTAGGACGCAGCTGACTCTTCGGTTGTTGATCTATGCTTCTCACGCTGGGCGTAAACGTGACGAATGTCAACACACGTGCCGGCTTTCCACTGTTATACTTCTATGCTGGGGTGATCGGGCATTGCCCTTTCATCTTCCTCGGTATGGCCATATACGTCAGGCAGATGTGTTCAGTATGCTGATAGTTCCTGCAGCATTGAAAGCTGATGTGCAAATTGCACTGATCGTTATTCTCTTTGCAAGCATTGCCCGTCTGCTCCGTCGTTTATCTGTCGAGGTTTGACTGCTGCTGCGTTGGTCATCGGCCTTCTCACGTTGGGCAGAAACGTGACCAATGTCGACACACGTGACGTCTTTCCTTGTTCGAGTGCTGGCACTTCCAAATATTGTATCTTCAGGTGTCAATGTCTCTAAAACATTCACTTAACCAGTAATAAGTGTGGTGTCACCTCCACACACCACACTTGCTTGGTGGTAGCCTTTAAATCGGCCGCGGTCCGTTAGTATACGTCAGACCCGCGTGTCGCCACTATCAGTGATTGCAGACTGAGCGCCGCCACACGGCAGGTCTAGAGAGATTTCCTAGCACTTGCCCCAGTTGTACAGCCGACTTTGCTAGCGATGGTTCACTGACAAATTACGCTCTCATTTGCCGAGACGATAGTTAGCATAGCCTTCAGCTACGTCATTTGCTACGACCTAGCAAAGCGCCATTACCAGTTACTATTGATGCTGTAAAACATGTACCGTCAAGAGCGATGTTCACCATTTACGGATTAAAGTTAAGTATTCCAACAGCTACGTCGTTTTTTGCTAATGTCTAACTTCCTTGTCCTGTTCCAGACCTCACGCCAGCTTGCGTGAGCTAAAACGCGTGCCTTTCGGCTTCCTCTCATAGTGGGTTGGCTCTCTTGCCAATCCACAACAATAAGTCTTTAAATATTTTTCTGGCGGATCTCCACTTCGAACAATCATAAATGACACATAATTATTATTCACAACCATAAATAACACATAATTATTATACATAATTATTATACGCCCCTACATTTCTTCTCTCTCCGGAAAACATCGACCACAAATTTGTAGCCACTCAAATGTTATTTGGTGTAGTGGTATGTTATTGTTTGTCTTGGATTTTCGTCTGCGACACAGGAAGACAGTACAAAGTATATTTGTGAAGAAGAAGGTTCCAGAAATACCTGTGCCCAAATCATAATTTGCGTTTCATGTACCTCTTTCAACTGTACACTCTACTGCTTCATAGTATTGGCATCAACCTTGCTTTGATGTGCAGTGATAAGAACATCTAATGGCTGCAGGATGGAGGAATCAAGGGAGCTGTTTAGGCAAGAGAAATTTCGAGGAGCCAACAGTTGCATAGGTTTCCTGGCCAATAAATTAGTGGGTACTATGAGGTGACAATGGTCGAGCCGGTAATGGTTGTAGGTAAGTGAAATTTCACGCCTGAGAGAGAACATAATGTGCCATTAACTATCAGTCAATTACCGCGGAGTTCAACATGTTCGATTGTAGGAGGTCAAAACAGTGTGCAGAGATATCGGTCGGTTGGTTAATTGCGTAAAGTCATGATTCTCGTAATTGCCCGAAAAAATTTAGTGTAGCAATTAGTATATCGCGCAGGTAATTTGAAACTTTATATGACGGTAGTATCTCTTCCTGGAAGAACAGTTACCGTTGATGACCATGCAGCGTTGCTAGAAATGAAATGATAATTAAATGGACACCCTAGCTGCAAATAGGCAAGCGTGCATAGGATAAGTCCCTGCAGGCGTTCTATCCTTTGTGTCCTGGGTGGCTCCCACAGTCTGCTTTAGGCGGTGGCGCGGCACGGACCTGTTGTCCCGGCCGCGCGCGCGCGTCGACGAGGAAGTGTTTACACCGCCGGAACTCGCGCGTGTTGTTGTATGACTAGATCGCCACGGCACACAATTTTAGAAAGACTACGCTCCAGTTTACGTTCGACAACGAATATGCCAGACCCAAAGCATTCCAAATAGAGCTGCTGCTGCAGACATAATTGGAATGCACCTGTCCATTGTAAGCAGGACAATGTACGTAAAGATGACCGATGAAGCTGCATGTGAAAGAACTCTCACCGCTGCTCAAAGAGGATTTAAATTCCGACACTTTGATGGCCATATCAGCGATGTAACAGCTCCTTCAGGCTAGGGTGTGAGGGTAATTCGGATCTCTGAATTGCCATTTGAGGTGCCAGAATCGATGGTTATTGAATCACTGCGACCATATGGGACGGTACTTAGTTGCATGCCTGAACGCTGGGCAAGTTTTAGCACCTATCCTCTGGTAAACGGCGTCCGACACTTGCGGATCGTCTTTAACAAACACATCCCTTCTTATTTATACATTGGAGGATGTCGAGCTATTGTGATTTACGATGGCAAACCACGCACATGTTCTGGCTGTGGTGGAGAAGGACATATCCTCTCGGAGTGCATACAACGCCGCGTCGTGCAACTGCCACATGGACAAGCGTCACAGTGAGAAGTTCTCACGCCACTGCCGATGACATACGTGTCGGTGGCCCGCCGGGAGGTGTTAGCAAGTTCTGAGCGTGACAAGGACGCGTTTATGCAAGAGCAGACCGAGTTACGGGAGCATGGAGGTGACTCGGAGAATGCCCCTAGACCAACGTCGCGTCAGATGAGGGGTGAACCTTCCGAAAACTCACATGTAGCACGCGGCGTGGAAGTAGAGGTCGAGACTGGCGCCGGCAACAGACCAACGAACGATCGACGAACACAGTGTGGCAGCAGAGGGGAGGGCATGCAAACAGCGATCGCCGAAGCGTCGCAAAAAGCGTCGCCATAGTTTCTGGTGACACGCCCCCCCCCCCCCCCCCTCCGCCCTAGCCTAAGGGACACGGAAGTTATCCTAGCCGCAGAACTGTCTGACACGGAACACGTGCCTTTAGAGGACGCTGACAGGATTCCTATCGATTGTAACCGGATGTTCTGCATTTCAGACGGTCCCTCTTCATTGACACCGACTGACCCAGCGCTGCCGACGAAGGAGTCGGGGACGCCAATGTCCCGTCAGCCACATCGAAATACATCAGAGGACATTTCTCGGATTGATGACCACTGCGACTGGGCGGAACCGGTCGAAGACATACATGAATTGGCACCCCCAAATGATGACAACTCACTTACTGGATGCACACCACGGAACGAAAACAACGGAGGGCAACCAGTTGGCGGGCACCCCTCTGAGCACGAATAGTGGACTACAGCCCTTGGAGTTCACAATGGCATGACACAAGCATGATATCGACAACGGACCAAGCATATAAGGTGGGCACAGTGAACATTAACAGCGCACGTTCGCTTGCAAAGATGCAACTTCTCCGGGACGTGATTTACGCCACAGACGTTGATATTCTGCTGATGCAGGAAACCTGCAATGCTGCTTTTACCGACGTGCATGGTTGCAACACTTATCTAGCGCCGACTCCAGATGGAGGACGTGGCACAGCGATGCTAGTCCGGGAAGGGATTCCGATGTGTGACCTCGATTACCTTCCTTCGGCTCGGGGTTTAGCTATGACTGTGAACGGCATTCGTATCGTCAACATCTATGCACCCTCCGGATCTGACAATCGACAGGCGCGTGCACGATTCTATTCGGAGCAGATTCCCCCCCCCCCCCCCGCCCCCTATTCCATGGGAGGTATGACCACATCTTGGTAGGGGGGGATTTTAGCTGTGTACTCACACCGAAGGATCAAAATCCTAATTTCAGCTCCTGCCACGCATAGAACACGATCTGCCGGGACATGGCCCTAATGGACACGTGGGAAAAGATCCATGGGCAGCGGGAGGGCTACACGTATTTTACTAGCCACTCGGCGGGCAGGCTGGATCGGATTTATGTTTCTGCCAGATTAAGGGATCACGTGTTGGCTGCTGAACGTTGGCCCACATCTTTTACGGATCACCTTGCATATTTATGCACGTTAACCCTCCCACGGCAGCGGGTCTGGCGGAGTCGTAGTTCATGGAAACTTAATTCATCCTTATTGGTGGATCTCGAATGTCGCCAGCGGATCGAAGAAACATGGCAGACATGCACTCGCCGTCTGCCGATGCACCGTACGGTTCTTTCGTGGTGGCTGCAATGTGCAAAACCGGCGATTCGAAGAGCTCTCATAACCTATGGCAAGGAAGAAGCGAAATGGCTCCGAGATACACTTGATTATTACTGCATGGTGCTCCGCGACCTGTCCTCCACGGTCCCATCGCCCGAGCGTCAAGCGGAAGTCCATCGCATTCAGGCGTGCATTTCATCGATCACGACACGTGGACTGGAAGGACTATCGATCCGTGCTCGGTGCTTGGACAACGTCGATGGAGAACGTGTCCAAGGGACATGGGCGTAATCGCCTATCCTCCAGTGCTCCATGATGACAATGATCGGCCCTTGACGTCACAACTGGACATTGCTGCTGAGTTTCTGGAGCATTCCCGTCTCCTTTTCACTGGGACGTCGACGGACAATCGGACAGGAGAAGAAATTTTGCGACAGATGCAAACGGAGTTGGATGGTCCGGATGCAGAGGGGCTATTGGAACCGCTAACGGAAGATGACATCCGGGGGACACTCACGAAGGGTACAGTGCATAAATCCCTTGGCCAGATGGGTTGACACTCGAATTTTGTTGCACATTTGCGGATTTAATGATGTCCCTGTTGGTGTTGATGTATAATGAGTTATTTAGCCTTGACACGGACGTTCCGTCGCAGTTCATGGTGGGACTGCTTATACCAATATCGAAATCGACAGCGAGTCTCAGCGCCCATCAATTTAGACCGATCACGATGTTCAATACTGACTATAAGATCTTTGCGCGAATCTTTGCGGCAAGGCTCAAGACTGTAATATCCAAGGCTTGTCTAGGGGTTCGGAGCAACATCCATTCTATCCTAGACCAATACCGTGACGTAATTTCCCTGACGGAAGCTTGTCGCATGCGAGCGGCGTTCGTATCGGTGGATTTTGATCGTGCCTTTGACGGGATCAATCATGATTTCCTTGATTCGACCATGCGACGCATGGGGATCCCACAGGATTTTATTACCGTCCTCACGCACCTCCTTCGCGGAGCTTCTTCGACGGTGAGAGCCAGTGGATGTGCGATAGAAACGATACCTGTTTGCAGCTCAGTTAGGCAAGGATGTCCCTTGTCGATAATGCTGTTTACAATAGAGCTCGAACCATTGATGCAGACTCTTAGACGGTGTCTAACAGGCGTCGGAGCCTTTTCGCTTCTTCCTTGCCATAGGTCCGTGCGAGCTCCTTCACGTGTCGTGCATATGCTGACGACCTGATGATATTCGTCCGGTCGGAGAACGACGTAAGGTGGTTACCCTTCTTACAACGTACGGAGTAGCAGCGGGAAGCAGGGTCAATATGAATAAAACCAAGATCATGCACGTCGGTCGAGGGCTGGACGCTCTGCACAGTCCGTTTACGACGGTGGACGTCTTGCGATGCTTAGGTGTATTGTTCACCCGATCGCTACGGCAATCAGCGGCGGCGAGCTATCGACGTCTCCTCCAGCAAGTCCGACTACACATACGCAACGATTCCCTCCTAACGCACGACTTGCTCCAAAGGGTGGACTACACGAATGTTCATATGGCCTCGCGACTGCCACAGGCACTGGTACAGCCAGTGCCATATGGTATTGCTGACAGATTAATGGCTGCCTTTGGATGCTATGTCAGCCAAGGAATGTTGCTTAAGATCAAATACGAGACTTCAACTCTCCCACACCATTATGGAGGACTTAACCTCCCGGATGTGCGGAACAAGGCTCTAGCGAGCGAGCGACGATACGAACTTGGAACCAAAGGCAACACGCCATCACGTCGGCGGTCCTGGATGTGCTTCTCCGCACGTCCTTTGAACCGCCTGTGGCGGTAGAGCACAATATCGCCCTCTTTTTCTCACGTCGCGCAGTTCTTTGTTGATTTGTAGTTATGTTCAGTTACAGATACCTTCTACAAGAATCCCCACTACCCGTGAGATATATCGACACCTGCGGCGTCATCATGGCAGCAATGTTGTCGAACTTAAATACCCAACGGGAGACTGGAGACAGATTTCGCGAGCTGTCCACACGCCTCTCGTCACCACAACAGCGACATCGTCATGGTATACAATAATCAACCGCAAGACACTCAACCGCCAACGATTGTACGACATTCGCATGGTAGTTTCCCCGCTCTGCCTTATATGTGGCATGCAGGACACCGACGAACATTCTGTGCAGTGCGGTGAGGCAAAGGATGTTTGGCGGCTGACGCAACGCATCATGGCACTCCTACGACACACCGTCGACTCCACGATCACGACGGACGCTCTATTTTTCCCTGACGCTGTATTTTTCCCCTCACCAAAAACACCGGTAATCCGTTGGATTGGAGGACACGCATCGCACTACGTGCTCTCGCGGACCTTGATATCGGGCATGGACTATTGGCATTATCTACTAGAACAACACGAAATCATCCGACGCCCCTCTAAATATAAAACGAATTTGCGAACTTTCTCGGCAGCATGTTTCATAACCCCCCGAAGCGGTGGGGAGTCCCATGTTTACATTCTTTCGAGGGATATTACTCTCAGTGAAGTGACGAGGATGTCACTTCGGCCCTATATTTCTTTCCTTTCTTTTTCATATATGATTTTTCTTTTGGGACATTAAAATTAAATGAATAAATAAAATAATATTGTTAATAATAAAAAATTAAACACATGTACAATGTTTCCTTCCCGCTGCCTCTCCCTTATCCTGTCAGGAGACGGGGACACCGTGGCCAGGCCTCCAAGTACGACCCCTGCCCACTCTGCCCCCTGACCTACTACACCTAAAAAACTTATAATAAATAAAATAATAAAAAAAACATTGATAGAGCGTCTGCCATGTAAGCAGGAGATCCCAGGTTCGAGTCCCGGTAGGGGCACACATTTTCAACATGTCCCCAATGAAGTACATCAACGCCTGTTTGCAACTAGGGTGTCCATTTAATTATCATTTCAATTTGAGGCTTTGTTTTGCTGAAATAATGGCTGTAATTCACAATGTCGGTATTCACTTTAGTGACGCATGACGGGCATATGGTACACCACTCATGTATCCCATTATTTAATTTCGCAGCTGTCATTACTGCAGTAACATTCGATGTTTTGTAGATTAGGAATACTTGATTTGTTCTAAATTGTACAAATTTGTTAAGTTGGCCCCATATCAGTGGGAAGCAGTGCACTGTATAACAGTCATACACATCTGGTTTGCCAGTCACCGGGAAGGAAGCATGAATTCATAATTTTACGTCATCTGTGTCCACTAGTACCTTAGCTAAGTGGTAGTACTACAGAAAGTCTTCCTTGTCTGCAGGGTAGATTAATTGTAGTGCCTCTAGTAACTGATTACGGGCCCGTATCAGTACGAATATAAAGAAGAATTCGCAATAGATATTCCTGTACTGCCTGGCGGTTGGCTTCCTTGAGATCCTCTGCTGTCAGCCGTGCATCCACTGATGATCTGAGATTAATAGAAGTAACCTCGCTCTTAGATCCTCTTGTCCTCTGTATCTTATCTGGTTTGTTTTCTCTTTAAATCGATATTCAATGCCACGTTGGTAGCTTGGAGATACTTGTTCAGTTCTTGCGTGACATTCCTAATTACCTTGACGTTATTGTGCACTGCTAGTTCTATGTCACTGAATCTCGTGGTGTGACAAGCATTGATGGTCTTGTTCTGAACTGCTGTAACTGTAACGTCCTTTGATGTATTATTTAACAGCGTGATATCGTTGGCGTCTGCCGTGCCGAAAATGTTTTGATAATTTACCACTTCCGCTCATCCACCCTCGTTTAAATCGTTTGACTGTAAGTGGCACTAATCCTTCTATTGAACGCAATTGGTCTCGCAATTCTTCATATGAGTATAGCAGAGTCTTATATTCGCTTGCTACCTCAACAAATATCTCCGCTTTTCTTGCTACTGAGTTTAAGGTGCTACATTCTAGCTCTAACCTCGTAAGTTTATTATGTATCTCTCATATATTATATTCCAGTACTATTGTCCACTGATGATTAGTTAGTATGACCATGTCCTGTCAAACAAAACAACGCAACTCCTCAGTGCACCTACAATCCATAGCTAATGTTATTCATACCTGCAAAAAGCCAAAGTGGTGATACAATGATGAAGGACCCCATTGTGGTAGAATTACTGTAATACCTAAACTACAATTACAAAGCACATCTCACATATTTGAGATTTTATGCAAAAGATAAATTATTGTGCACTTTGTATTGACTAGCTAACCTTATTAATATACTCCACTGAAGGACTCATACTTGTTTAAGCACACATTGTCTAATCATACGTCTGTACTTCCTATTATTTATAACCCAAATTCCTCTTCGTGTATTTTGCTGATTCCCTTTTCTGTACCTGATTCCCTGTTAGTACATTATCGCTGGAATCTGTGGTATACAAAGCTTATTTACATTTGTATTAGAATGATAGATTTTGTATGGTGGATGCGTAATTGACTGCGTGTGGCTGAATGTTATGTAGGACCTAGTGCTGTTCGGTTTTGGTGGTTCAGTGGTTTTCCGTTTCCACTGTCGAGCACGCTTCGAAACAGTATTTGATACCATTGGTGGCATCGCATCTGTTATCCCCTTAAAAGGTTTCAACCTGCTTGAATTAACATTAGTGGCTTTTGTGGGTAACTGTAACTTGATGTTAACAGGTGATGTCATTTCGATAACTTGGTAAGAACCCCTGTAATTAGGCACATTTTTTTTGCGTTTTCCCTTTAGCGACGTAAGGAGTGGATAGAGAAACCCTTTGTTCAATTTTAAAATCAAGGTATTTAGCATGTACGTTGCCTAATTTTTCTTGCCATTCTGATGCTTTGGTATTTGCTTCCTTTACTTTTTTTCACATTTCCTTAATGATTTGAACAAATTTCTTAACTGCCTCTTCATTCTTTCCTCCTTTGGGCTTAACAATATCGAATGATGAGGTCATACTGCTTCCACAAATAGCTTCATAAGGCGACATGCCCAAGCTTCGTGTGTTTTTGGCATTACATGCGTTTATGGAGTAGGGAATGGCGATATCCCAATTGTTGTGCTGGTTGCTGATAAAATAACAAAGCATTTTTCTGAAAGTGTGGTGGACCCTTTCGTCTGTCTATTTGTCTGTGGGTGTAGTGAGGTGGTGCATAATTCACGTACTTTCAGCAAACGGCAAAGCTGTTTCATGGGACTGGACATGAAGTTGCTACCTTGCTTGGCTATAAGTGCTTCTGGAATGCCGAATTTTAAAATTGAATTATTGACCATAGATTATGGAATGGTGTTAGCCTGTTGACCAGGAAGACTTACCATGGTTAGATATGTTGAGATATGATCTGCAATCGTTAGTACATACCTATTCCAAGCTGTTGTTCATTAAAGGGACTGTATATCTCCATTTCTATTAGTTGGAATGGGTATTACACTTTCGAGAGTCTTGGTAACGGTATATGCTGACTGCAAATAATCTACTCCCCGGGTGCACGGTACGCAATTGCGTTCGTATTATGCACATCATGCTTCTTGTCTCCCACCAGAAACTTTTAACAATGTGCCTTTCAGTAGTTCTTTGACCATCATGACTTGAAATAATGTGATCATGGGCCTATTGTATGCCTTCCTGTCGGGAGTGTTCGGGAACTACCATTCTCGGTCTGAGTCTAGTTGTTCGACACAGAACACCATCCTGTAGGCGAAACTGGCTTTGTGTCGCATATCTTTTGCAATCTGTATCTGAAGCCTGTGCTTTTTCCCATTTTCTGCATCGAGATCAACTGCTTCTAATACAGCTACCTACCAACTAAGACAATGTACATTGGAATGTTTCTTCCCTGGTTTATGAATGACTTCAAAGTCCATTTCGCAGAGGTATAGGCACCAACGTGTCAAACGATTTGATGGGTCTTTTAGCCCAAGTAGCAACTTGAGAGCAGCATGGTCTTTGATTATATTGAATTTATTCCTATACTCATAGCACCTTAATGTTTTATACCATAGATGACACTCAGTAACTCCTTTTCTGTAGATGAGTAATTCTCTTCTGCCGTATTTCATTGTCCGGACACGTAGGCTACTAGATGTATTGCACTGTTAATGTTTTGACCTAAAACTGCTCCGATAGCATGTCCAGGTGGATTGCAGGACAGGATGAATTCTTTGATGAAATCTGGATAAGCTGACATAGGACTATGTGTTAATTTGTATGCTTTGCTGCATTCTGTTGTCCAGAGAGATTTAGTACCTTTTTTCAATAACTGTGTGAGAGGTCGTGCTATTTCTGCATAGTATTTTACAAATTTTCGATAGTAATTTGTGGAAATTAAGTGGAAGAAATTGTATTTGCGTGGCAGCATGCCTGAAATTTAGTGGACTAGTGCTGGAGGGAATTGTTTGCTGTCCGGCAGCACTGTTCATAAATCCGTAAGAGTATGAGGGGATGATCTTTCCGGAACAGCACGTTGCAAGGCATCCCAGATATCCTCAATAATGTTCATGACTGGGCGGTTTGGTGGCCAGCGAACGTGTTTAAACTCAGAAGAGTGTTTGGACAACATGGTTGTGGAGAAACAACGATTGCTACAAATTAACTCAGTATTAAGAAAACAGTCTTAATCGCATTTTTTTATTTATTTAGTGCCGACCGGTTTCAGCCCATCGCAGGGGCCATCTTCAGGGCGAACATGTGGTCGATTTGTGGTGGCGTCACGACTCCGGCCACACCTTTGATGTTTTACCGGATTCCTGATATTCATGATGCACTCGTGAAATGATCATACGGGAAAATCCCCACTTCATCGCTACATCGGAGATGCTGTGACCAATTGTTCCGGCCCCAATTATAACACCACGTTCAAACTCACTTAAATCTTGATAACCTGTCACTGTAGCAGCAGTGACCAATCTGGAAACTACACAAGATCCATCTTGTCTTATAAAGGCTCTGCCTACCATAACGCCGTATTCTGACAGTTTAAATATCTCTTTATTTGAATACGTGGGCGTATACCAGTTTCTTTGGCGTTTCATTGTAGAATGTTAGTGGTGTTTATTACAGGATTCTAGCGAGAGTGGTTTACGAGATATCGTATTTTGAAAAGTGTCGACACCGACACGTGTTTTTACCATCCAACATGCGTAGGTGCTAGCTGTGATGTTGTTGTGTTCGCTTACAGTGTGCGTGAGTTCATAGAGCGCATTCGCACCTGTTGGTCAGTTACTATGTGATACTCCAAGCAGCTGGTCTTGAGTGGACAACCGGACTTACCGATGCAAAATAAGCTGACATGCTCATGTTGTACGAAGAGTGTAGAATGGGAGCATTTCATTCTTCTATGGTGTGTGCATCAAGAAATCCCAAAACGTGAAACTGGTTGTGTAACATCTAAACGTTGTAACGAATGGAAGCAACTGAGGACGAGGAGGTGATAAGTAATGTTCTTGCTACTGATGCAGCTGATCCGCACGTTAGCTCCTGCGCAGTCGCTTGAGGATGTGGCATGAATCAGGCAGTTGTCCTAAGTATTTTCCATCGACATAGGTTCCACCCCTATCACGCCTCCCTGCATCAAGATCTGCACGGAACGATCGTGAGAATTGTGTTAACGTCTGTATATGGGCATTAAGAGAGGGTATACTCCAGACGTACCATGTATCTCGTTTAGTGATGAAGCCACATATAGAAATTATGGCCAGGTAAACCGCCGAAGCACGCAATCCCTGTTGCCTTCGTCAGGTTGAGCGTCAGCTTCCGTCGAGTATCAACATGTGGTGTGGGATAGAGATCCATCAGCTCATAGGCCAGTGTTTAATAGATGGAACACATAATGCACACAAGTATCGCCGCGCCGGCCTTCGTGGCCGTGCGGTTCTAAGCGCGTCAGTATGGAACCGCGTGACCGTTACGGTCGCAGGTTCGAATCCTGCCTCGGGCAGGATGTGTGTGATGTCCTTAGGTTAGTTAGGTTTAAGTAGTTCTAAGTTCTAGGGGACTGATGACCTCAGTAGTTAAGTCCCATAGTGCTCAGAGCCATTTGAACCATTTTTGAAGTATCGCTGCCTCCTATCAGACAAACTCCCATGGTTGCTAGAAGACCTGCTTCCAGAAGCTGTGAGGAACTTCTGGTACCAACGTGATTGCTGTCCAGCACATAGTACATGGGGTACTACAGCATGTCTTCACGAATTGTTTCCAAATCGTTGGATTTGACGCAGGGAACCCGTACCCTGGCCGACCCGTACCCCGGATGTGACGCCTGTGGACATCCTTCTGTGGGAAAACTGAAAGACGCTGTCTAGGAGGACATACCAGCTGCACATGATAATATGCAACGATACCCATCGACTTAATGCAGCAGCCTGTTCGGACATCTCCTCTGAAATGGTGGCAAATCTGCAGCAGTCATTCCCTATCAGACTGGAAGCGTTTATTACCGCTGCCGGTGATCATTTTCAACACAGCCTGTGATAGTGAATTGTCCCATTACTGGTCAGATCCACACAAACAGTGGATGCAGTTGTGTCGTTCTTTAGTCTTTGGTACCACAGGTACTGTAACAGTGCCGGTGTGGGAGTTTTTCGAAATATGGTATCTCGTAAGTGACTCCCACTAGAATCCTGGAACAAACACCACTGAAATTGTAGTCTACCCTATGTTGTTAATGTCAACAGCCATTGTTCCAGTTAAAGGTTGTATATTTGCAGAATAGATACACTTTCTAAGTTACTCGCTAAAAATATGAAAGCCTGCGTACCAATCCATTCTGTGAAAACCGCACATGAGTAGCACTTTTCTTCCCCTCAGTATTTGAGATGCAAGTTTTAGGTAACTCATACCCAATAGAAACGTACAGCTCTGAGCTGTGCTACGCAATCGAGTTGAGACTCACAGGGGTGCCTCGCACGGGAGCACCCTAGAGTGCCACTGAGAGCTGCAACACCAAGAACCGGGTGGTCAGAAACAGTCTGATAAGCTTATAAAGGTCAAGAAATAAATTCGAGTATTTAGCATTGAAATTAGCCGACCAAGCAGTGGCGCACGCAAATTCATGCAGCCCACCAGATCGAATTAGTGTCAGGGTTGGTGGTGATTATGGAACTCATATTTTCACTACGGTGTTACTCCTTTGGTTTCCTGTATCGGGATGACGTCCCTATATTATGAACTATTTTAAACTGGACTATCGCCCCATTTTAGGATTGTCCTGAATGATCGTGACAAATGGTCATTGAAAAGGACTATCAAGCTGACAGCCGCAAACGTCACTGCATAATTGAATGTAACAATCACGAAGGCTTTCAGGCCCAAAAATTACGAATTGAACTCCCTAGTATGGGAATTGCAGTGTGAGGTGAAATTATAAATACCCACAAATCATCGACACAAATGTACATAGCACGAAAACTTGGTGCCGAAACCTTAAAATCTGGACTGTCGAGCAATGGAAGGAATACATTTAGTCCAATGAGTATCCAAATTTGGGACCACTCTATATCACAAGAGAGAAACATGGCGGGGGTTCGGTGATGATATGACCAGTCATATTGCAATATTCCTTGAGCCCCGTGAGTACCCTTTATGGTCACGCAACTGCTAAGGATTATGTAACCATTAACGCTGATCAGGTCCATCCTGTTGTACAATGTTTGTTCCCCAACTGTGATGCTGTGCTCCAAGACAGAAAGGGTCCAGTTCATACATTTTGAATCGTCGTGCACTGGTTTTGGACCATGGGCACGGGTTGTCGGATCTCCTCTCACCCTCACAGTCAACCGGTCACAATATTATCGACCCTTTGTTGTCTACATTTCAGAGGCGGGTACGTGATCGCTTCAACCATCTCCCTCATCGTTACCTGATTTCAGCACTGTTCTGTAGGAAGGATGGAATAAGATCCGTTGAAAACCACTCGAGACCTACATTTATCCATTTCGAGAGGGCTGGAAGCTTTATTGGATGACGATAGTGTTTCCATATTTTTGTCCAGTCTCTGCATATTCTGTTGGATTATGATAAGGGAAACATTTGCATATTGTTGAGACAATTCTGCGATGAGTGTGTGACACGGAATTAATCTTTAAACATCGAAAGAGAGCCATATTTGTCCGTAAGAATTTTATTCGATTCCCTATATGGCTGCTTCAAACGGCACATAAAAGGTTTTGTATCCTAGGCTCTTGCACAACGCTACGAAGAACCCTAAAGTTCTACCTGGATAGCGCGTCGCAATTTATTCAAGTACGGTGGTCTGCATCGATAAGCTAAATTTCTTAGGAACGACCAGAACCGTTTACTGAATGGGCCCGGAACTCATTCCCTAACGCCTGCATAAATGGGCAGTCGTATTAGAAGCTGTCTACGCTCCCTGAACTAATGCTTTTGTTTACCGCAAATCACGATAGGGGAGTTCAGCGTAAGCGGCATTTGTATTCAACATCAGCGGCGGCCTTGTTTGTCTGGCGCTGCAGATTCCCGGTTAGCCGTGTTTTCGAGGCGCGGCTCTTTGCACAGTGGTCGGAGACGGCGGGAACTGCTCTCGGCGGACTTTAGCTATACTGTTATGTTTTCATTTTTGGCGTACGGGTGCTTCTGCTCAACGATCCGCCGGCCATGCTATGAAATGTCGGCAGTTGCGCAGAATGAGCCCCCGCCGCGGTTTTCCTTCGCGAAACAAAAGCACTAGGAGCTGCGGCAAGTTATCTCCGGGTCGTCCCGTACTTCTTGCTGTTCACGCGACGTGAATTTCCCGGGGGAGCCTCCACTTGCTCACGGGTGACGTAATTCACTGCCCAACTGACGTGTCTATTATCGTGTAGTGTACATGCAGCACAGTGCAATGTCCCCTACCTTGTTCTACAAACAATACCGAAAGAAAATGTGCTGTTGTAGTATTTTGGTATCTTCTCTATAATATAGTGAAAAATGTCCTATAACTTGTTAATTATTGTCTGTTACTCCTTTTCGAGCAACAGCACATCGATCAGTTGGAAGACGTTTCACCTAGCCATACAGTGGTTTGGTGCTGCATCTAAAATACTGAAAATTACTCGACCTTCTACGTATTTATTCCAGAGGGTGTATCATAATCATTGGCGTAAATGCGTACAGTTGAAAGCACACGATACTAGTAGCAGACAAGTACCATAGTTCCACAAACGAACTACCTGCGAGGTAATTGCACCTTTGTGGATACCAGATACTACTGACGTGATACTGTGTAAAGATCACCTGGCGGCCCGTGATGTGATAATTGCTTACATTATCGGGTCGTGTAGCTGTAAACAGAAGGGATACGACAGTGCAGTACACAGAGTTCCAATCATGTCACATCTTTGCGCAGCGTCTCTTGTGTTGTACAACTTTTGGTGGTAAGGTGATACATTACAGTAACAAGGAGTACGCGGATACGCTTTTCGTGTATGGTAGGGCTAACGGAAATTCACTGAAGGCAGCGCACATGTACCAAGTATTACACCCTGTCCGAAGGAGCTCCTAGAGTCGAAAGTTTATAATCGTGCAACAGCATCTCCGAGAAATTAGAAGCTCTGCAAATGCTGCCTGAACGAATAGGCTTACACGAATTGCACCTGTGCTTGTGACTTGATTCTGCAAACAGATGAACACTCTCCAGGAATCTCTACATGCAGACTTGCCACACAAATTTCTATAATTAGCCACTATCGTTTTTGGAGAAGCATACATCGCACTGCAGTGTACTCGTACCACGTCCGACGAATTCAGTGACTCAGTGAGGAAGACTTTGGTCCTAGTCTAAAGTTCTGTCAATGGATGTAACACAACCTGCAGGAAATCCTAAGTTCGACAATATTATTTACAGACGAAGCAAGGATCACTCGCGATGGTGTCCTTAATTATTCTAACTGTATCTTATGCGTCACCTAAGCTCCAACTCACCTGCTGTGCGTTTGTCGCCACAGTTGAAACGTTTCTCGCTGAATGTACAATTAGGAGTTCTAGGTGACTGAGCCGTACATGTTACCAAACAAACTCAACAGAAGGTCTGCAGACAACCTTGTAGGTGGGGCAACCACACCTCTGAGTTGAAATGGTTCAAATGGTTCTGAACACTATGAGACTTAACATCTAAGGTCATTGGTCCCCTAGAAAGTAGAACAACTTAAACCTAAGGACATCACACCATCCATGGCCGAGGCAGGATTCGAACCTGCGACCGTAGCAGTCACGCGGTTCCGTACTGAAGGGCCTAGAACCGCTCGGCCACCACGACCAGCCCAGCTCTGAGTAGTCACCTTGCGTATTAATATCCAATTCCTCGGTATTTAGTCCTTTATTGGTTTCGTGGCACTAAAAGCCACATCTTCAGGTGAAATGTGTATAACAGTAAATCCAGATGAAATTCCAACCCTGAGATATACAATGGTACGGTAAATAATTTAAGATTTCAAATGTTTATTTACAGAATATCAGAAACTTTTAATTGAGAATATTAGAATGTTACTACTCACATTATTAAAATATTAGAGCGGAAAAGTTCGAAATCCTTTTACTCAACATTCGTTGTTCGTTAGAGCAAAACACTGCTAAATGGCGGGATGTCATAGAATAAAACATCCGGATTCCAATATAGTGGATGAGTCCTAAATAAATCGTACCATAGTGATCCATTGGCAAGGATACAATAAATGAAAACTATTAAGATCTAATTTTTGGCCAGAATGGAAAACCTAGAAGTAATTGCCATAAAATGGAGGTATGTTCTATCCAGAGAAAATCGTCAGGTAAATAGGTATTGGCAGAAAAGCAGATTCTGAAATGCGCGTACAGGGGATGCGGCCGTGTGATCAAACACACTGACGGCGGGAAAGTAAACGGCTTGCCTGTGGATGGCTAGCGCATGCGCTTATGAAGCGGGGCGTCTACCGAATGATTGGTGTTGTTTTGGAGGATACATGAATGGTGAAGTGAACAAGGAATATTGGCATAAAGTGAAGAATTGTTCAAAAACATTTTTACGAAACAATAATTTTTAGAATTTTAATGTGGTTAAGGTTTTAAGGCTTATACAGCGGACTCTATTGCCAGATCCGATTCGTTGCCGTAATGTAAAATCTTGAAATATGTACTTTCCCAGGTTTCAAAGGCTGTTTCGAAATACATGGACATCTCATTTAAAATCCTGAAAACATGTGTATTTTACTTCTGATGAAGGTATATTTAGATATACCGAAACCGTGGGAAAGGGTTTTAATAATCTTTATCCTGTAACGGTTTGGCTGTTATCATTTACAGTGACTAAACATTTTTCTTGGTGTTGTACAGTAGTGTTAGCTTTCTTAACTGCGATGAAGTTTACACAGAATTAAGGCAGTGAGGCTGATAACCAAACAGTCGCAGTTGTGTCTCAGACGATTCGTTTGCGAATCTATGTTCACTAAGACACTCTTGCTCCTAGTACGTGTACTTTCTGCGGCCATTAGTCATGATACACCCTGTATATCTGCATCCACATCCATATACCTATTCCGCAAACCATAACACGGTTCATGGTGAAAGGTACCTTGTACTACTGACAGACATTTTCTGTTGAGCTCGCAAATGGATCTAGGTTAAAACGATCTGCCATACGATCTAGGTTTTCTTTTATCTTGTGTTTGTGGTCCTTAAGCGCGAGTTACTTTGGAGGTTGTAGGATAGTTTTACTGTCTGTCGAGTATGCCTTTTTGTCTAAACTCTGAAGTCGTTGTTTGGCGAGAACAACGTCTTCCATCCTCCAGCGATTTGCACTTGAGTTCACCTGGCCTTTCGGTAATACTCGCGAGTTCGCCAGCTAGGTGCGCAGTTGCGGGAAACGGGTCACCATATCACCGGTATCCAGAACAACATGCGGGTGTTACACTTGGAAAGTAAGGGCAACACCCTTAATGTTTTGGAAGAGGTTTAAATCTTC
Organism: Schistocerca piceifrons; assembly: GCF_021461385.2. Classification (NCBI taxonomy): domain Eukaryota; kingdom Metazoa; phylum Arthropoda; class Insecta; order Orthoptera; family Acrididae; genus Schistocerca; species Schistocerca piceifrons. The sequence goes on from NC_060141.1 coordinate 780,593,277, forward strand.
AGAGTTCTGGAAAAAATCCACTCGCTCCTCACTTAACGCCCATACCGATCTGAGGCACAAGGGTCTTTTAGCAAAAATTTCGATTACTTAAACAGGTTGCCTTACCCCTATAGCTTACATGTTAGTAGGATCTGTCCAAAACATCCTTATGCGCACTCCGGGCCTTGCGCATTTGGAACCACCACATTTCTTATATTTTCAAAAATGGTTGAAATGGCTCTGAGCACTATGGGACTCAACTGCTAAGGTCATTAGTCCCCTAGAACTTAGAACTAGTTAAATCTAACTAACCTAAGGACATCACAAACATCCATCCCGAGGCAGGATTCGAACCTGCGACTGTAGCTGTCTTGTGGTTCCAGACTGCAGCGCCTTTAACCGCACGGCCACTTCGGCCGGCCTACAGTTTCAACTAACTGCCCATTTTTTATATTGGTCACCTTGTATGGTACTAGACTTTTTTATAAAAACAGTCACAAAGATTTGTTCATCAAAATGTTGAGCGCGCCCCACTATTGACACCTTGTACACGTCATTCGGCCTCTGGCGATTCTCGCGCCACTGCGTCAGCGCGTTCCGGATTTCGGCCAGTCAGTCACGCCGTATCCGCTGCCGTGCCGCTCCTCTGAAAAAATGGTTCAAGTGGCTCTGAACACTATGGGACTCAACTTCTGAGGTCATTAGTCCCCTAGAACTTAGAACTAGTTAAACCTAACTAACCTAAGGACATCACATACATCCATGCCCGAGGCAGGATTCGAACCTGCGCCCATAGCGGTCTCGCGGTTCCAGACTGCAACGCCTAGAACCTCACGGCCACTTCGGCCGGCTCCGCTCCTCTGAACTTTCGCGGTACGTTCAGGTATGTTTACATGGCCCTAACTCCACTGTTTGTTCATGCTAATGTTCCGCTCTTCATCGTTCGTGTTTAGGGGAGTTTTATCAGCAACGTATTTTATTTTTATTTTCTAGGTTATTGCCTCTCCCACCATTTAAAAAAAGTTTAAAATAGGTTTTTAAATTTTAACTACCGCTTTCACCGGATGACGGTATATTGGACGTGAATGTTGGGGAATGGCTACAAGGCAATGTTCAACGTTACTATTTTATAAATTGCGTATGTGATTACTTTCTTGTTTCATTCAAAAAACTGGTGATTAAAAAGTTTAATTTACACCTCAGGATTGGGGGATCGAATAGTTTATATGAGCTCTTATTATATTATTTTTTGTGCGGTTTGGCTGAGGATGTGCCGATAAGTGTTGCGAAACCGGTCCCAGATTTAATAAAAGTCATTCATGCAGTTGATGCGGAATTATCTTTGAAAATAATCTTGCACTTTACCTCCATATCCTTGAGTTACTTGCACCACACATGCGCTATCTGATCTATCTTCATATGTGTGATACATCTCTCGCAAACTTAGTTCCTAACACATTGAATCATAGCCTACTACTCATCTAGTAATCCATGTTTCGTTTAGCTACCATCTCTTCGCACTCAACATCTTTCCCGGATGGTACTCTAATCAGTTCCTTCCCCCAGGTAACGCAGTAATCCATAAGATCGTAAGAACTATAATCCATCCCAGTTACGTCATTCGTAATGAAGGTACAAGCTACGTATTTGCCCACTCAACTATAGTTCAACATGCTTCCTGACTCCACGATCCTATACACCAGCTCCGTCTTCCGTACATATATCACATTTATTGTCTTATTGTCTCATATACTCATACACACTAATCCCACAGTTCGTACCACACATATCTTCAGTATCGAGTAAAGGAACAAAAGACGCCGGCGTAACTCTATGAATGTCAACGCTGGATTACGTGCGATCAGTTATTTTTTTTATTTCCGTGTTGTTGTGAGTCATAGGCTGTACCTACGAAGAATAGAAAATGATTTCAGAAACCATCACACAGCAGTATGCACACGCTGATCCGTATGCTGAACCTGAGGGAACCATTGACGTAGGACCAGGCAGCCGCACTACAAAATGTTGGATGTACAACAGCAGGAGGAGCTGGCCACTGTTCGCGAACAGCTGAACAAGTTGATGGCCGCGGTCAGCCGTTTTCAGGCCGCTACCTCGGAGTGCAGCGGCAGTGGGGAGTCTGGTGCGTCGCTTGGTACACCCCAGGTGTTACAAGCTTCCCCCACGGTCCCTGCTGTCTAGGCATCTTCGCGGGTACCGGGAGCGGTTGGGCCACCCTCCCCCAAGGGGAGTGGCGGGTTCAGCGGCGTTCGCGGCGCACGAGGCAGAGGGTCACTGTGGAGGCTGGCCGTGTGGCATCGCCCACTCTGCCTGTGAGTGGACATGTGGCCACTCCTTCAGCAAGGTCCGAGCTGGCACACGGGTGGAGGGGTTTATTAGTGATCGGGATCTCCAATGTTAGGCGGGTGATGGAGCCCCTTAGGGAAAAAGCGGAAAGGTCGGGGAAGAGGGCCAGTGTTCACTCTGTCTGCTTGCCGGGGGGTTTCATTCGAGATGTGGATAAGGCCCTACCGGCGGCGATAGAGAGCACTGGGTGCACCCCACTGCAAATTGTTGCTCATGGCGGCCTCGATGAATCGTGCCGTCTGGGCTCAGAGGTCATCCTCAGTTCATACAGGCGGTTGGCGGAGTTTGTGAAGGCGGAAAGCCTCGCTCGCGGGGTGGAATCTGAGCTAACTACCTGTAGTATCATTCCCACAACCGATCGCGGTCCTCTGGTTTCGTAGCGAGTGGAAGGCTTAAACCAGAAGCTCAGACGATTCTGCGAAGATCTGGGGTGCAAATTTCTCGACCTCCGCTATCGGGTGGAGAAATGTAGGGTCACTATGAAAAGGTCAGTCGTGCTCTACACGCAGGAAGCGGCTACAATGGTAACGGAGTACGTGTGGAGTGCACACGTGGTTTTTTTTAGATAAGAGAACTCCCTTCCTAGGCCGAACAAGAAGCCTCCCGAGACGCCACAAGGTAGGTGTGGGCCAAACGCTACACGGAATGACAATATTAATGCGCTAACAGTAAACTGCAATAGCGTCTATAGAAAGGTCCCAGAACTGCTCTCATTAACAAACGGTCACAATGCCCACATTGTACTGGGGACGTGTAAAGGCACATTTGCATGCCGTGCGTGAGTTTCCTTGGAAACGCGAAATCTTAATTAAATAATTAATCTGTGACAAATAAATAAAGCCTATGGCACAGAACTTCAGCGCTGTGTCGCTGATAAAACAAAAACACAATTACGATACTCTTATGTTTCTTTAAGAAGGAGAGGTCTTGGACAAGCGGTGCGGGAAGCACGTATATTTCATTGACTGGCACACCGCCATATTTGATGTTATATAAGACCACTGCGAGTTGCAATCTTACTAGGCACTCGATTCTGTAAAGAATTTATATTTATGATAGTAAGTAGAATTATTTAACTGTAGGCTTATTCGTTGAATATGTTATATCCTAGCCAGTAATGCCACCCGAGCCCGCTGCCAAAGGGTTGGCAGCATCAAAGTCCGGACGCCGTCCGCATAAGCAGCGCCAGCGAGACAGCAAATCGCCGCAAGTCTGCGCGCGCCACCGCTGGCTTCTGGTTTCTTAAGCGCTGGAGTCGCGAGCGCTAGGACAGTTCTGTATTCGCCGCTCAGTTGTATACTCGCCACCGAATTGTGTACTTGCTAGTCAGTTGTGTGTTCATCGCAGCAGAGTTGTTGTTTGTCGTCAGCCGACGCTGACCTAGCCGCTCCGACTCGAACTAGACATAATCTCTGTAGACACGGAGTTCACTACGGTGTTTCTGTATCTTCGTTAATAAAGATAAGTACCGACATTTATTTAATCAGAGTGTTTGGGTTTTCATCTTTCTGTTCACTGTTCCAGCGGACCGGTCGGCCCGCTATTAAAAGTGTGGCGGTGACTTCGTAAGCCGTTTCTACAGCGAATTGTTTGTCCCTACGAACGCCGCCACAAAAGAATATATCTGATTTATCTAATTGTGTAAACTTTCTATGTTTAGTAGACAGTCACCTCTGTAAGACGTATTGACATGGCTGGCAAATTATTCTAATATTGAGATTTAGATTTGAGTCCGCACCTACCGCAGCAGTCTTTGGAAACGATTTAAATACGAAGTCCGATTATTTGGGTCTTATTTCACGGTCAACTACGAATAACATTACATTTACGAAAAAGCCATTGTCAAGCGTCTGATACCGAATAATTAAACATCCACGTTCCAGATAAGCAAATATTAATTACATACAATCACATAATACATAATTAATAATGTAGTATTTTATTTTATTTATTTTATATTGGCGACCGTGACAGGACTTGTTATTTTGTCATTTGTTACACTGTTCTCTTTGTTTCATACACTCCTGGATATTGAAATAAGAACACAGTGAATTCATTGTCCCAGGAAGGGGAAACTTTATTGACACATTCCTGGGGTCAGATACATCACATGATCACACTGACAGAACAACAGGCACATAGACACAGGCAACAGAGCATGCACAATGTCGGCACTAGTACAGTGTATATCCACCTTTCGCAGCAATGCAGGCTGCTATTCTCCCATGGAGACGATCGTAGAGATGCTGGATGTAGTCCTGTGGAACGGCTTGCCATGCCATTTCCACCTGGCGCCTCAGTTGGACCAGCGTTCGTGCTGGACGTGCAGACCGCGTGAGACGACGCTTCATCCAGTCCCAAACATGCTCAATGGGGGACAGATCCGGAGATCTTGCTGGCCAGGGTAGTTGACTTACATCTTCTAGAGCACGTTGGGTGGCACGGGATACATGCGGACGTGCATTGTCCTGTTGGAACAGCCGGTCTAGGAATGGTAGAACGATGGTTTCGATGACGGTTTGGATGTACCGTGCACTATTCAGTGTCCCCTCGACGATCACCAGTGGTGTACGGCCAGTGTAGGAGATCGCTCCCCACACCATGATGCCGGGTGTTGGCCCTGTGTGCCTCGGTCGTATGCAGTCCTGATTGTGCCGCTGACCTGCACGGCGCCAAACACGCATACGACCATCATTGGCACCAAGGCAGAAGTGACTCTCATCGCTGAAGACGACACGTCTCCGTTCGTCCCTCCATTCACGCCTGTCGCGACACCACTGGAGGCGGGCTGCACGATGTTGGGGCGTGAGTGGAAGACGGCCTAACGGTGTGCGGGACCGTAGCCCAGCTTCATGGAGACGGTTGCGAATGGTCATCGCCGATACCCCAGGAGCAACAGTGTCCCTAATTTGCTGGGAAGTGGCGGTGCGGTCCCCTACGGCACTGCGTAGGATCCTACGGTCTTGGCGTGCATCCGTGCGTCGCTGCGGTCCGGTCCCAGGTCGACGGGCAAGTGCACCTTCCGCCGACCACTGGCGACAACATCGATGTACTGTGGAGACCTCACGCCCCACGTGTTGAGCAATTCGGCGGTACGTCCACCCGGCCTCCCGCATGCCCACTATACACCCTCGCTCAAAGTCCGTCAACTGCACAAACGGTTCACGTCCACGCAGTCGCGGCATGCTACCAGTGTTAAAGACTGCGATGGAGCTCCGTATGCCACGGCAAACTGGCTGACACTGACGGCGGCGGTGCACAAATGCTGCGCAGCTAGCGCCATTCGACGGCCAACACCGCGGTTCCTGGTGTGTCCGCTGTGCCGTGCGTGTGATCATTGCTTGTACAGCCCTCTCGCAGTGTCCGGAGTAAGTATGGTGGGTCTGTCACACCGGTGTCAATGTGTTCTTTTTTCCATTTCCAGGAGTGTATGAAAAATCAACTTTCTGGACCTGGACGTGAATGTATGAGAAATAACAAAAATCTGAAGATATTTTCCAATTCTAAAATTTTGCGGGAAGACGGAATGAAGCTTCCAGCAAAATAAGGTAAGACGCAACATTTGTGCATTGGCAGGCTTGACCAGACGCATAATTCAGTGTATTAGCTCTTCAGTTGATTCTGTAGTATTTCTTTCGCGTGTAGCAGTTTTCAGTGATAAATTTCATTCTCAGTACTTTTCCTTAAACAATAACTTCTGCAACAATACCATTACACGAGTGTACAATATGGCCGACTTCTGTACGATACGTTGTAACATGGACAGCAGCCATTAACAATAATCCCATATTCAGTTTACATTTTTAAATTAACATACAGTCATTGTTGCTACGAGCGATTCATGCTCAACTGCTTTTTATTTTAAAACCAGTGTCAAACATTATTTTCTTGAAACATATATCACGTGTGGCATGGTCATAACTAGAAAACAATACGCAAAGATGGAACAGCAAAGACATACTAGTCAGACGCAATCCGACTCGGACGAGAGACAAATGTTAGAAGATGACTTTACGACAGCAACCGGTAGTGACGATTCATCAAATATTGACGCAAGTGTTAACGGAAATTTTGGCAATAGGCCGTCCACCACAAAAATTTCAGTCTCAGTCAGAGCCCATGTTAATACATGACGTCACATCTAATGACGCGGCGGGGGCAGAGACCTTGCAAACAGTAAACATTGCCAACATGTTACAAATGCTAATGAAACAAAACGCAGAAAATATGGCAACCTTAAGGATGCAGAACGCGGAAAACATTGCAACCTTAAGGATGCAGAACGCAGAAAACATGGCAAACTTAAAGACACAAAATGAACAGTTAAAGACATAAAATGACGAAATTAAATCTGATCTCATAGCAATCAAGACAGGTAGTGACACTTTGTGTAAACGTGTGGAAATTATAGACGCCACACTGATCAAACAGATGACTGAACTCAGTACGAAATTTTCCAAGCTTAATACGATACAAGAAAAGACTACAAATGACGTAGCACTTTTACAGACACAATTAAAAAACCTTAATATCACGTGTGAAGCTCTTACTGAAGAAATTCAAACATATCCTTCAGTACACGACAACCTTGAAAAACGAATTACAGACGTACAGAATAAATTTGACGATGTTGAACAACACCTGACTGACATCTTACAATCTGATGCCACAGCTCATTTTCAAAATATTAATAAAGAATTTCATGATTGGGTAGAGAACAAAGACAAACATTTTGACAGATGCATACGTGAAAATTTACCAACAATTGTGCACGACTCCGTAGCGGAATACATCACTAATAACAAACAGCTGATTAGTGGCGCAGTACAATCCGTCACTGCACCCATGAGACAATTCACCGATCAACCACAGTCTGAATGTAACGAAAATATCAGTCAAAATGTACAGCTCAGAAACCAATATACATTCGAGTATGACGCACACATACCGCACACTACAAACACACAAGAACAAAACACACCACGACTACAACACATACCACGACGTGCAACCACAAACACAAGCTACTGTCATGGTAAACCACAGCAACATTATCGTAATTACTCGCCAGCTGAACATTGCAGTAATTACAGTGGAACAAGTCCATATCATAATGCAAAGGAAGAAGAAAGCTTAATAAAACACAGGCAATTTCAGGCTTTTATCCCCGAAAAACGAACCATTCATCCGGTGATTTTTCTTAAATCTTTTAGTAACGCATTTCCACGCACTTGGAGTGACCGGAAAAAGATTTCATATATTGTCGGTTACATCCAAGGCGATGCAGCTGTCTGGGCATACAGTGAAGCTGACGTATGTACCACGTACAGTGAGTTTGAGCGTGCCTTTCTGAACTAATTCTGGTCGCAATCCGTCCAGGAGCGACTCAGAAGACAAATTTTAGAACCTGAAACTTTTAACAGTAAAAATGGTAACTTACGCACATATTTTGAAAAATACTTGAACATGGGACGTTTTTTGGACGAACCAGTCGCAACACGTGATATACTCCGTGCGTTGAAGGCCAAATTGCCTTTCAACATTAAAGAAAAACTCTTACATATTCCGGATGACGATCCAGATTATTTTTTAACAGCTTTAGATTCGCTTGACATGTTACTAGAAGATCAGCGCTTCGCGCGGCAAAGCAGCAGCCACAATGTTTATACTAGTGGCATGCAAAACATGCAGGCTTGCAAAACTCAATTCTGGCGCGCCCACGGTTGGATACGCGGTACAGCAAAAACAGCAAACCCACATGCCGTCTCAATACGGAAATCAAAATAAACACGCGTATTCCAACACAAATAACAGTTACAACAGTAATAACACTCCATGCGGCAATCCATATAAAAGGCACCGCCGTATTAACAACAACGGTAACAACGGATACAAATGTAACAACAAAAACACAAACAGAAATAGAAATAATAATAACTACGAGCCAAGACAGCATCAAGGCTGCAGTCGTAACGATCAATACTTTCATTCAAACACTGCTATACTACAGCAGCCACCAGGACATAATTGGAGCATACCTTACGACCGACAGGTAAGTTATAATGCGCAACAGCAACAACAACCGCAAAAGTTTGGAGATCACAACAGGCAATATCCGAATGTGAATATAATAGAAATGACACCTAATACACAACCTCAATCTGTGTCAGTACCTAATACAAATGATAATCCAACAAACTAGAAACAGTCACTTCTATGCCCCGGGTCGTGGCTGAAGAATTCTTGGGGGGCGACTTCAATGTTAATCAGTTATTTGACACCGCAATTGAACAACAAAATATTGATATGCCTAATAATTCTAAACAAAAACTACCTGTTTAATTTATAAGATACAACCACAATGACAATATATCAGATGAACTTTTGCAAGACAGTACACAATGTCGTTCAAACACAAATGAAATTGTTTTAGCATCTACTACTGGTGTAGTAGGTGGGATTCCAACTACTATTATCTTAGATACAGGTGCAGCTGTGAGCGTTTTGTCTTTTAATTTCAATAGAAAGGTGTGTGAATTGGAGCCTGTGCCTGAGTTTCCCGCTCAAAACTGTAAAATAACTACTGCTCTAGGTAATAAGTCATGTAGGGTTACGAAGAAAGTTTTTGTAAACATTAAAATAGGTAATGGAATCGTACAATGGCCATTCCTGGTTGTACAAAACCTTGTGACAAATTGCATATTAGGAATAGATATTATGAGCGAGAAGGACTGCATTATAGACTTCTCCAAAGGTAAATGTATTTTAAATGATAAAGGCAGTGTAATTATTATTGATTTGGACAGGAGAACTCTAAAGCATGACAAACACTGTACAGGATACAAGGTTCAGTTAGTACTTGACAATGACATTCAAGACATGCAAACACACTCATCTGACACAGAGCTAATGGACTTGAAAACATTGCTTGATCATAAGATAAATGAAGCTACAGCTCTCAGTGTACATGAACGTATAAAACTACAGGAAGTGTTATCCAAATATTTACAAGTTTTTACCAAACGATTAGGTGTTATCAACACGTATGTGTACAAGATTGAAGTTAAGCCTCACAAGATCTTCTACCACAAGACATATAACATACCGTTATCTTAACGACCTGCTGTGTGGCACGAATTAAAGCAAATGTTAGACTGGAAAATCATAGAACCATTACCTAAGTTGTCAGACAAAGAAATCACACCTGAACAGAAAATAAAAGAAGTATTGACTACACTGACACATCACGCACAGATACGATACAAACATCACATAAACATAATAAAAAGAAAACAAAAATTCGAGGTAGGAATGCTTGTACTACTTCGTACTCATCATAAATCTGTAGCACTCAAACGACGCAATACTAAGTGGCGTCTGCTATATGAAGGACCTTATATAATTGTTAACATACCGCATCCTGGTGCGTATCTGTTACAACATCCTAAAACTAAGTAAATTATTGGGCTATACGCACACCGAGATCTTAGAGCATTTCGTGCTAAATAATGTCAAAGTCATACCCATGAAAACATTGCTAAGCAACTCGCAAAACTCGGTTTGCTACAACACAGATAATAAGTAGTATAGAAATTTTCATTTCAGCGGTTCCAGTGACGCAGTTGAAGACAGAAGAATTTTTCTTTCAACGTCGCGGCACCACCGAGAAGACTGAATATTAAAGTAAAATTTATGATTACGTAGCGGTGAATGATATATTAATTTTTCACGGAACATTTGTAACTGTAGGTACCACTGACTTGGTATGACACCTGATGAACCGACAGACGTCATCTGTGAAGCGATCTTTTACTTCGAGAAATAGATTAGACGCACATCTCTCAGCAAGAAAAGCATCTACCAGTAGCCAAGGCCACACAGACACTATACACACACGCACAAAACGCGAGGAATCGAACAGTTTTCCGTCTCTTATTATTTTGAATATTTATTGAGTAGTGAAAACGCCTGGTCTTGCCTACTGATGTCATGAAAGTTGTGTCTAACCTATCTTAATTTCAGATGACATCACAAAAAACATCGATAAAATCCCAGCAACACCGTTAAAGAGAACGTAAATATCTGCAATTCATGTAATCAAATGTGACATAATGTAATAATTTATAGCTATGTAATGATGATGTAAACATGTTTATGTGTAACTGTATTATGTTTATGCTAAGAAAATATGTGACGTATATATGTATGATTACTTACGTTTTTTTTTAAATGATATATAACGTAACTGTTACTATGTGAAAATTTGAACCATAACGAGTGCCAAAACGTGAGAAACTTAAAAAAAAAATTGCATAGTGAACGACTGTTCACGGACATTAACGTACATTACTAAGTCTGCAACTACGCAGAAACCTATGTGAAAGAAACAGTTAATGACATTCATCATGCATCGTACCTTTGTAAACGCGATGAACGATTTCTTTGATAAGTAACTACGAACATTTAGGTGAGCTATATTTAGCAAAAAACTGAGAATGTGAAGTGTGTAATTTGTGCATCGTCTAGTGACATTACTACAGTATCTAACTTCAAGATGTTAACTGGATTAAATGGTCACAACGTGCCTGTCCAGAAAACAACACGACGAGTGGAAGAATTTTGGTTGGAATTTCAGGGAATGGAATGTTCTCGAAATGTGACGGACACACTTACCTGGACTGTCCAAGGATCGACGCCAGCTATGTGCCTTCCGAGGTTCTGCGACCAAGCTTCCACGGAATATCGAAAACGAACTGCATATGGACCAATTACTCGACGGGTCACGTCTGATCTTTAATAAACAATGCTTTTTGTCACAACTAACTGCATGACAACGACTATAATGGAAGTAGGATATGAACATGCTTATGTATCAATCACGTTGTTATACAGCGATGTTACTGTGATAAAAAAAAAACTTTACCACGACGACAGTAACCTGTGAAAAATTATTGTGCAGCAGATGAATATAATCTGTAATAACGACACGATGTGTATAGGTCAACGCACCTGAAACAAAAAGACATTTTTCTTTGAAGCATTTCATTGCAATACTATGTAACTAAGAACATTCAACAATCTAAAGTTGTATTGTATTATAACAAATATTGTAATTTTAAGACTAAGTTACCTGTCATAGAATGTAGTTATCATATGTAATCTTGGTGGAATATTTTCTTTGTGCAACGACTAAGAAAAGCGCGCGCACACGAACAATATGAACTGCAATACTGTGCCGCGTGATCTAAATTTACGATATAACGGCAGTGCCGGAATCACACAGACGCTTCTGCGCATGCGCGCACTCTATTTTGCCAACATAAGAACTTTTACGGCGCACGCGCGTCATTCAAATTTTGTATATAATATACTGTATAATGTGTGTCATGTAAATAGTTGTAGATAACTTAGATTTTCTTGAGCCTTTAGGTGAATTTCTCGCCAGCAGGTGTGTCCTTTCGCCTCGCAATTCAGGGGGCAATGTAAAGGCACATTTGCATGCCGTGCGTGAGTTTCCTCGGAAACGCGAAATCTTAATTAAATAATTAATCTGTGACAAATAAATAAAGCCTATGGCACAGAACTGCAGCGCTGTGTCGCTGATAAAACAAAAACACAATTACGATACTCTTCTGTTTCTTTAAGAAGGAGAGGTCTTGGACAAGTGGTGCGGGAAGCACGTATATTTCATTGACTGGCACACCGCCATATTTGATGTTATATAAGAACACTGCGAGTTGCAATCTTACTAGGCACTCGATTCCGTAAAGAATTTATATTTATGAAAGTAAGTAGAATTATTTAACTGTAGGCTTATTCGTTGAATATATCTGATTTATCTAACTGTGTAAACTTTCTATGTTTAGTAGACAGTCACCTCTGTACGACGTATTGACATGGCTGGCAAATTATTCTAATATTGAGATTTAGATTTGAGTCCGCACCTACCGCAGCAGTCTTTGGAAACGATTTAAATACGAAGTCCGATTATTTGAGTCTTATTTCACGGTCAACTACGAATAACATTACATTTACGAAAAGCCATTGTCAAGCGTCTGATACCGAATAATTAAACATCCACGTTCCAGATAAGCAAATATTAATTACATCCAATCACATAATACATAATTAATAGTGTAGTATTTTATTTTATTTATTTTATAGACGGAAAGTTGGCTGAAACCAGATGTAAACAGTAACGAAATTCTAAACTCAGATTGGAGTGTAGACCGCAGAGACAGGCTAGAGAGTGAGGGGGGAGGTGTGTTTATAGCGATAAAAAGTGCAATAGTATCGACGGAAATTGATGGAGATCCGAAGTGTGAAATAATTTGGGTGAAGGTCACGGTTAAAGCAGGATCACACATGGTAATTGGATGTCTCTATAGGCCCCCAGGCTCAGCAGCTGTTGTGGCAGAGCACCTGAAGGGAAATGTGGAAAATAATTTGGGTTGATTTCCCGGCCATGTTATAATTCTGGGAGGAGATTTTAATTTACCCGATATAGACTGGGAGACTCAAACGCTTATAACGGGTGTCAGGGACAAATAACCCAATGAAAATTTTTTAATTACATTATATGAAAACTGCCTTGATCAGTGAAAATGAGACCTGACTCGTGGCGATAACATATTAGGCATTCTGGTGACAAACAGACCCGAACTATTTGAACTAGTTAACGCAGAACAGGGAATCAGCGATCATAAAGCGGTTATTGCGTCGATGATTTCAGGCGTAAATAGAAATATTGAAAACGGGAGGAAGATTTCTCTGTTTAGAAAAAGTGACAAAAAGCAGACTTCAGAGTACTTGACGGCTCAACAATGAAGTCTTGTTTCAAGGTCAGATAGTGTTGAGGATCAGGGCACAAAGTTCAAAAGCATACAATATGCATTACATGAGTATGTGCCAAGCCATATCGTAAGAGATGGAAAAGAGCCACCTTGGTACAACAAGCGAGTTAGAAAACTGCTACGGGAGCAGAGGGAACTTCACAGCAAACATTAACATAGCCAGAGCCTTGCAGACAAACAAAAACTACACGAAGCGAAATGTAGTGTGAGGAGGGCTGTGCGAGAGGCGTTCAACGAATTCGAAGGTAATGTTCTATTTACTGACTTGGCAGAAACTCCTAAGAAATTTTGGTCTTATGCAAAGCGGTAGGTGTATAAAAACAAAATGTCCAGACACTCTGTGACCAAAATGGTACTGAAATAGAGGATGACAGACTAAAGGCCGAAACACTAAATGTCTTTTTCCAAAGCTGTTTCACAGAAGAAGACTGCACTCTAGTTCCTTTTCTAGATTGTCGCACAGATGACAAAATGGTGGATATCGAAATAGATGAAAGAGGGATTGAAAACAATTAAAATCGCTCAAAAGAGGAAAGGCCGCTGGACCTGATGGGATACCAGTTAAATTTTACACAGAGTACACGAAGGAACTTGCCCCCCTTCTTGCTGCGGTGTACTGTAGGTCTCTAGAAGAGCGTAGCGTTCCAAAGGATTGGAAAAGGGCACAGGTCATCCCCGTTTTCTAGAAGGGACGTCGAACGGATGTCCAGAACTATAGACCTAGATTTCTAACGTCGATCAGTTGTAGAATTTGGGAACACTTATTATGTTGGAGTATAATGACTTTTTTGGAGACTAGAAATCTACTCTGTAGGAATCAGCATGGGTTTCGAAAAAGACGATCGCGTGAAACCCAGCTCGCGCTATTCGTCCTCGAGACTCAGAGGTAGATGCCGTGTTTCTTGACTTCCGCAAGGCGTTTGATACAGATCCCCACAATTGTTTAATGAACAAAATAAGAGCATATGGACTATCAGACCGACTATGTGATTCGATTGAAGAGTTCCTAGATAACACAACGCAGCACGTCATTCTCAACGGACAGAAGGCTTCCGAAGTAAGAGTGATTTCAGGTGTGCCGCTGGGGAGTGCCCTAGGATCGTTGATATTCGCAGTATACGTAAATGAACTTGTGGATATAATCGGAAGTTCACGGAGGCTTTTTGCGGATGATGCAACAGTATATCGTGAGGTTGTAACAATGGAAAATTGTACTGAACTGCAGGAGGATGTGCAACGAATTGACGCATGGTGCAGGGAATGGCTACTGAATCCCAGTGTTGACAAGTGTAATATGCTGCAAATACACAGAAAGAAAGATCCTTTATCATTTAGCTGCAATGTAGCAGGTCAGCAACTGGAAGCAGTAAATTCTATAAATTATCTGGGAGTAGGCATTAGGAGTGATTTAAAATGGAATGACCATATAAAATTAATCGTCGGTAAAGTAGATGCTAGACTGAGATTTATTGGAAGAATCCTAAGGAAATGCAATCCGAAAACAAAGGAAATAGGTTACAGTACACTTGTTCGCCCGCTGCTTGAATACTGCTCAGCGGTGTGGGATCCGTACCAGATAGGGTTGATAGAAGAGGTAGAGAAGACCTAACGGAGAGCAGCGCGCTTCGTTACAGGATCATTTAGTAATCGCGAAAGCGTTACGGAGATGATAGATAAACTCCAGTGGAAGACTCTGCAGGAGAGACGCTCAGTAACTCGGTACGGGCTTTTGTTAAAGTTTCGAGAACATACCTTCACCGAAGAGTCAAGCAGTTCATTGCTACCTCCTACGTATATCTCGCGACGAGACCATGAGGATAAAATCAGAGAGATTAGAGCCCACACAGATGCTTACCGACAATCTTTCTTTCCACGAACAGTACGAGACTGGAATAGAAGGGAGAACCTATAGAGATACTCGACCACACACCGGCGGGTGGCTTGCGGGGTATGGATGTAGATGTAGATCTTGAAGGGAATATTCGAAAACGCATTACAAGGTAGTCTAACAGTAAATTAGTAGTCAGAACATGCAGAGGGTGAACAAAATAATACTGACCACTAAAATATTTACCAAAAGACTGACGTCGGATTTAATCTTGCTAATGAATATCACAGAAGATGGTATAAACTGTGACCCTTAACGTCGACGCTAGTGTGTGCTCATCTTATCAGACTCCGAGAGGAATGATGAAGCAGTACAAAATGGTGGATATCGAAATAGATGAAAGAGGGATTAAATACAATTGAAATCGCTCAAAAGAGGAAAGGCCGCAGGACCAGATGGGATAGCCTCATCCTAATACAGCCGTCAGGCGTAATAACATGGGACTTGGGGGTTCGCTGATGACAGAAAGCATGGGTCACATTTCAGTGGTGTCGGTGGAGTCTATCAGCAGGACGGGTTTCACTAGACATGGCCTGCAACTCAACAGGTTTGGGAAGGGGAAGTTGGCAAAGCTTATAGGTGACAGCATAGGTGGGGGTGGTGGGATCGCTCTTGGGAAAGTTCCTGTAGTAGTGCCGCACCTTTTTTAGATTGAAGTCAGCTGATAGGTACTCCCGCTTAAGGGAAGTCTCTCTAACAAAGGAACCACTTTTGACAAACCTTAGGTATCCGAGTAATGAGGGAATTAGTATATTTCATCAAAATATACAAGGTATTAGAGATAAAGTTGGTGAACTGCTTATAGATGTTGACTCTGAAATTATTGGTATATCTGAAAACTTCTTAAATAAGGAGATAATTCAGAGGCTTCCTTTACCAGGATACAGGTTGGCTGGCAGCTTTTCGAGGAGCTCTTTCCGGTGTGGGGGGAGTAGCCATGTATGTGAAAAACGGCATCCCATTTGAGTCAACTGATGCTTCAAAGTACTGCACTGAAAAGGTGTATGAATGTTGTGCAGGTGTGGTTAAATTTAACGGAGCTAAACTTCTAACTGTTGTTATTTATAGATCCCCAGACTCCGATTTCACAACATTTTTGCTAAAGCTAGAGAAGGTTCTTGGTTCACTTTATAGGAAATACAAAAAGTTAGTTATATGTGGTGACTTCAATATTAATTGTATAAGTGATTGTGCAAGGAAGAGGATGCTGGGAGACCTCCTTAATTCATATAATCTTACGCAAACCGTATTCTTTCCAACGAGAGTGCAAGGGAACAGTAGAACAACCATAGACAACTTATTTGTTCATTCCTCATTACTAGAAGGGCATTCTGTTAGCAAAAAGGTGAATGGGCTCTCAGATCATGATGCCGAAATATTAACTCTAAAAGATTTTTGTGCTGCAACACGTGTTAAATGTAGTCATCAGATGTTTAGGAAAGCTGATCCAGTGGCTGTAGAGACTTTTGTAAACCTTATCAAGGAACAAGAGTGGCAAAATGTTTATAGCACTGATACAGTAGACGATAAATATAATGCTTTTCTCAAGACTTTTCTCGTGCTCTTTGAAAGTTGCTTTCCGTTAGAACGTTCAAAACAGGCTACTAGCACAAACAGGCAGACTGGATGGCTGACTATAGGGACAAAAATATCTTGTAGAACAAAGTGGCAATTATATCGAAATGTTAGAAACAGTCAAAATGTAAATGCAGCAGCCCATTACAAACAGTATTGTAAGGTGCTTAAAAATGTTATTAGGAAGGCGAAAAGTATGTGGTATGCAGATAGAATAGCTGAGTCTCAGGATATAATTAAAACCATATGGTCAGTCGTAAAGGAAGTGGCTGGTCTGCAGTGACAGGTCGAGGATATAGAATCAGTGCGTAGTGGGAATGTCCGTGTTACTGATAAGACGCATATATGTACAGTATTTAATAATCACTTTCTGAATATAGCAGGTGAACTAAATAGAAACCTAGTCCCAACAGGGAATCATATAGCGCTCTTAGAAAAAAGTCTGCCGAGACTGTTAACTGAAATGCTCCTCCATGATACTGACAAGAGGGAGATTGAGTTAATAATTAAATCACTAAAGACCAAGAACTCTCATGGATATGACGGGGTATCTAGCAGAATACTGAAGTATCGTTCTATGTATGTTAGCCCAGTGCTTAGCCATATCTGTAACTTTTCCTTTAGGAGTGGTCGGTTTCCCGACCGATTAAAGTACTCGGTAGTGTAGCCACTTTATAAAAAGGGAGACGGGGATAATGTTGACAATTACAGACCTATTTCTATGCCATCGGTGTTTGCTAAAGTTATCGAGATGGTTGTATATACAAGGTTACTGGAGCATTTAAATTCACATAATTTGCTGTCAAATGTTCAGTTTGGTTTTAGAAATGGTTTAACAACTGAAAATGCTATACTCTCTTTTCTCTGTGAGGTTTTGGATGGGTTAAATAAAAGGTTGCGAACGCTAGGTGTTTTCTTTGATTTAACGAAGGCTTTTGACTGTGTTGACCACAAAATATTACTGCAGAAGTTGGACCATTATAGAGTAAGATGAGTAGCTTACAGTTGGTTCGCCTCTTACTTTAAGAACAGAAAGCAGAAGGTAATTCTCCGCAATATTGAGCGTGATAATGATGTTCAGTCCCAATGGGGCACTGTTAAGTGGGGCGTTCCCCAAGGGTTGGTGCTGGGGCCACTGCTGTATCTTATTTATATAAATGATATGCCTTCTAGTATTACAGGTGATTCAAAAATATTTCTGTCTGCTGATGACACCAGCTTGATAGTGAAGGATCTGGTGTGTGATATTGAAACAGTAACAAATAATGTGGTTCATGAAATAAGTTCGTGGCTTGTGGAAAATACTTTGATGCTAAATCACAGTGAGACTCAGTTTTTACAGTTCCTAACTCACAATTCAACAAGAACCGATGTTTTGATAAGACAGAATGGTCATATTATAAGCGAGACTGGACAGTTCAAGTTCCTAGGCGTTCGGATAGATAGTGAGCTGTTGTGGAAAGCCCATGTGCAGGACCTTGTTCAGAAACTAAATGCTGCTTTATTTACCATTAGAACACTATGTGAAATAAGTGACACTTCAACACGAAAAGTACTCTACTTCGCACATGTTCATACGCTTATGTCGTATGGTATTATTTTCTGGGGTAATTCTTCTGATTCAAAAAGGGTATTTTTGGCTCAAAAACGGGCTGTTCGAGCTATATGTGATGTAAGTTCGAGAACCTCTTGTCGACCCCTATTCAATAGTCTGGGAATTCTGACATTGCCCTCACAGTATAGATTTTCTTTAATGTCGTTTGTTGTTAGCAATATTAGCCTATTCCCAAGAGTTAGCAGCCTTCACTCAGTTAATACTAGGCAGGAATCCAATCTGAATGTGGAATGCACTTCCTTGACGCTTGTGCAGAAAGGAGTGCAGTATTCTGCTGCATCCATCTAAAATAAGCTACCACAACAACTCAAAAATCTTAGCAGTAGCCCAAACTCTTTTAAGTCTAAACTGAAGAGTTTCCTCATGGCTCACTCCTTCTATTCTGTCGAGGAGGTCCTGGAAGAGCTAAAAAATTAAGCAAATTCCAGTGTTACATTGTTGATTTTCTTTATTTAATTTTACGACTTCTCACATGAATAGGTTTTTTTTATATTTCATTTTATCTGTTTCTAATATCGTGTTATAATTTCATGTATTGATTCGTTCCATGACCATGTAGACTTCTCCTTAATTTGGTCCCACGGAACAATAAATAAATAAATAAATAAATAATAAAAAAAGAGACTAGCAACAGCAATAGTGTTACCAGAGCACTGCTGTAGGTCTTCCAGTGTTTGTGGAACATGTGAGTACACCTGACCCTTACCTCAGGTAAAAATCACAGCGAGAGAGATCAGGCGATGGAGACGGCCGGCAGATTGTACTGCCTGTTCGGAATGTCGTCTCCTTGCCGAAGACGTCGTAGAGTCGTGACAACGTTGTGAAGTTTCCTGTTACTCTGTCTTGCTGAAAATATGTGTAAAGTCGTTCGCCTTTCTTGTGTCTTTTATGTGAGTTGGTCCACATATGAGCCCGACAGTTTCTCGAAGTGCTGGTCGCCATTAACAGTTTGGCGGAAGAATTGTGCTACGATGCGGACACCAGGCTTTGCTCCCCGTATACCAGTTATGAGTTTGTGCGATGTCTCGTTAGAGTACTGATGGGGATTTTCTGATACATAATGACACATGTTCTACGAGTTCAC
Source organism: Schistocerca piceifrons (assembly GCF_021461385.2). Lineage (NCBI taxonomy): Eukaryota > Metazoa > Arthropoda > Insecta > Orthoptera > Acrididae > Schistocerca > Schistocerca piceifrons. The sequence goes on from NC_060141.1 coordinate 780,612,638, forward strand.
ATACCCTGACAAATGGTTCCAATGGCTCTGAGCACTATGTGACTTAACATCTGAGGTCATCACTCCCCTAGAACTTAGATCTACTTAAACCTAACTAACCTAAGGACATCACACACATCCATGCCCGAGGCAGGATTCGAAACTGCGACCGTAGCGGTCGCGCGGTTCCAGACTGTAGCGCCTAGAACCGATCGGCCACAACGGCCGGCTCTAAGACGACAGGTCCCCTGTTCGCAAAGCCCGCATCGACCAGGACGGGACTTGTGGGCCAGACGATGTATTCTCGCATCTCCTCTGGTCACCACATCACCAGATCTCATTATTTGCGGTTTTCTGTGGAGACGAGGGTGCGTTATCGCTATGGGCCTCCATCATCCTTACCTGAAGCAAGTACTGTGTAAATCCCTTGAACTCGATAAAGGACCTGATTTCATCCATTCCAAAAGGGCTGGAAGTTCTTTTGAGCGCCAAAGGACTTCCTACTCCATAGTAGGCACGGTAATATGTCGTGTTTTTTGTAGTTCCATACTTTTTGTAAAGCCTCTTTAGCACGAGCTTTAGCGAATATTCGTTCTATGTTACACTACTGGCCATTAAAATTGCTACACCAAGCAGAAATAACGGGTCTTCATTGGACAAACATATTATACTAGAACTGACAGGTGATACATTTACACCCAATTTGGGTGCATAGATCCTCAGAAATCAACAACCAGAACAACCGTCACTGGCCGTAATAACGGCCTTGATACGCCTGGGTATTGAGTCAAACAGAGCTTGGATGGCGTGAACAGGTACATCTGCCCCCACAGTTCATCAAGAGTAGTGACTGGCGTATTGTGACGAGCCAGTTGCTCGCCCATCATTGACCAGACGTTTTCACTTGGAGAGAGATCTGGAGAAAGTACTGGCCAGGGCAGCAGTGGAACATCTTATGCATGCAGAAAGGCCCGTACAGGACCTGCAACATGCGGTCGTGCATTATCCTGCTGAAATGTAGCGTTACGCAGGCATCGTATGAAGAGTAGAGCCTCGGGTCGTAACACATCTGAAATGTAACGTCCACTGTTCAAAGTGCCGTCAATGCGAACAAGAGGGGACCTAGACGTGTAACCAATGGGACCGCATACCATCACGCCGGGTGATACGCCAGTATGGCGATGACGAATACACGCTTCCAATGTGCGTTCACCGCGATGTCGCCAAACACGGATGCGACCATCATGATGCTGTAAACAGAACCTGGATTCATCCGAGAAAATGACGTTTTGCCATTCGTGCACCTAGGTTAGTCGTCGAGTACACCACCACAGGTGCTCCTGTCTGCGATGCAGCGTCAAAGGTAACCGTAGCCATGGTCTCCGAGCTGATAGTGCATGCTGCTGCAAACGTCGTCTAACTGTTCGTGCAGATGGTTGTTGTCTAGCAAACGTCCCAATCTGCTGACCCATGGATCGAGACGAGGCTGCACGATCCGTTACAGCCATGCGGATTAGATGCCTGTCATCTCGACTGCTAGTGATACGAGGCCGTTGGGATCCAGCACTGTGTTCCGTGCTACCCTCCTGAACCCACCGATTCCATATCCTGCTAACAGTCATTGGATCTCGACCAATACGAGCAGCAATGTCTCGATACGATAAACCGCAATCGCGATAGGCTACAATCCGACTTTTATAAAAGTCGAAAACGTGATGGTACGCTTTTCTCCTCCTTACACGAGGCATCACAACAACGTTTCAGCAGGCAACGCCCGGTCAACTGCTGTTTGTGTATGAGAAATCGGTTGGAAACTTTCCTCATGTCAGCACTTTGTAGGTGTCGTCACCGGCGCCAGCCTTGTGTGAATGCTCTGAAAAGCTAATCATTTGCATATCACAGCATCTTCTTCTTGTAGGTTAAATTTCGCGTCTGTAGCACGTTATCTTCGTGGTGTAGCATGTTTAATGGCCAGTAGTGTATGTTGTGTTTTTCATTTTTCCATACTTTTTGTAAAACCTCTTTACATCGAGTGTTAGCGAATATTCGTTCTATATTAGAACCTAACAAACATATAGCACCCAAGCGTTAGTCCCAACGCTAGCCGAACTGAGCGCTCACGTCCAAGTAACAGTAAGAGAAGAGTTAACTAGTTCTGTTAGTTCTGTGTTTATAGCGAGTTAACATGAGGAAATACAGTAGTGGAAATCAGTATAAAGGCATGGATAGTTACAGGAAAATTATCATCGTCGGTTGGAATAGTTGTACACACTGTATACGCATTAATATGAAATTCGGTATACTGACAAATAGTACGGCATTTGATGTCAGTACTACAGTACGTACTCAGACATCAACGATTCATGTGGCAAAGGGTGATACTCAGTGCAAAGGTAGTCGGCTCTGTGGGGTGTCAGTGTGTGCGCACCTGTACTCGCCTTTACTAGGAGTAGGAAACAGACACCTGTGGTGACAGTACATGGCCGGCCGGTGTGGCCGTGCGGTTCTAGGCGCTTCAGTCTGGAACCGCGTGACCGCTACGGTCGCAGGTTCGAATCCTGCCTCGGGCATGGATGTGTGTGATGTCCTTAGGTTAGTTAGGTTTAAGTAGTTCTAAGTTCTAGGGGACTGATGACCATAGATGTTAAGTCCCATAGTGCTCAGAGCCATTTGAACCATTTTTTGACAGTGCATGATGCGTAAATAAACAATGACTTTGACAGTGTCACGCGAAAGCAGTGCTGAAAAAGCGAAGATCGGTGTGAACAAGGAAATGGGACTCTCTAATCGTTAAATATCCAAGAAATTGAACTGTTCAAATGATTGATAATTTCGTTAGACTGGGCACACGATATAGACAGAAAGGAAAATATGGGCAAAAATAGGAATCTATCTGAGGCATAGAAAGCATTACTTTTGGTCAAATCAAGGTCGGCAAACCGTTATTCTTCTCATCTTGTTCCTGATTTATAGTTACTAGCAACTGCCATACGTGTACGACATATTTTGTCACATAGCAAACGTCTTGCATTCAAGACAGACTACAGAAACTCGCTCTACACCCAAACATGAACAGGTCAGACTGTAGTTGTTCGAGAAACGTATGTTATGGACTTCAGGCAGAGATGAAGCGATCTTCAGTGACGAGATGAAGTTAAATTTACATTTGCAGGATAAATTTCAATATTATTGTCATCATGTGACAGCGGAGCAGCAGGCAAGAATGAGCAGAAGTTTTGATGGCGGAAGTGTCATTATTTGGGCAGCCTTCTGCGCTAAAGATAAGTCTCGCATTGTTTGACTGAACACTAGAATGAACTCCTACAACTCTAACATGTACACTGAAATGCTAGAGGCAGTACTGCTTAGAATGTATGAGGACATAGGAGACGAAAGTCTAATATTTCAACAAGATGATGCATCTGCGCATGTTTGTGCAACAACCTGTTATAACCAGGAATAACACAATAACCTCGTCAGTCTGGTTTATTAAATCACAAATCACTTTTTAACAATTATATTAGCCAAGCATCTACCCAGGCTCACACTCAGAAGTAATGCATAATTAAAGTTTGGTTATACTAATGTCCAAATGTGCATAGTGGGGTGCACGTCCCGTAATTATTCCCAAGTCCAGTGAAGATCAGTCTATCCAAGTGAAGTCGCTAGATTTCCGCCGAGCAGACAGGTAACATCGAGTGGTGCGGGGAGTCGTCCACAAGCAGCTGGAACACGGCGTACTGCACTTCCCGATGAGAACTGTCGTTTGCGGCGGCGGCTGGGTTTATATAAGGCTCGCTAGTAAATGGAGCCGTCGGCTGGGGTCGCTGTTTTCCAGGGATACCAATCGCAATGTTTCCTGGCGTAGCCAATTGCTGTGTGCTGACAAACGCGCGCGCGCGAAGGCTGTCAGTGATGGTAACCTCGAGCCGCCCGGAGAAGTGCGGCCAGCGATGTATTTCTCGGCCACGTAAGGGAGCGTGCGTGTGAAGACGGCCAGCCATGGAAGCAGCTAGAGGTGTACATGTCCCGCTTTTAACCCGCCCATGCTTGCCCGGTGGCCAGGCGGGCAGGCCGCCGCTCGTTGTCAACAGAACGGGCAGGCTGCTTCACTCCCAGCCAAGCCAAGCAGAACCCAACCCGGGCAGGCTGCGGGAAACTTGCTTGCCTGCTCATATTACTGCTGAGCTGCGCTACGCAGCCGTTTAGTCTGCGCGCGTCATTGTCGTATTATGAACGTTAATCAAAAGTTTTTATTTTACCTGAGCACCAAAAGACAAACCCCAACATTATATATATGCATTAACTTCAGGTAAAAAAATATTGGTTTTATTTGTATATTCTTCCTTTACGCGTATATTTCGGGCTTTTTATCTATATAAATAAAAATTAATTGCCAAATGTATTGATAAGCGTAAAACTCGAGAACGCCTGGACCAGTTCGGCTAAATTTATTTTGCTGTGTTCGTAATTCTCAGGACAAGGTTTTTATGAAATAAAATTTTTCGAAAATCGACCGAAAAATTGGAAAATTTGACAAAAACTGAAAGTGCGTTTTCATTGTGTCCGTGTGTTTGTATTGCATACAGTCTTGATGAAATTTTGCACACTATACCTTGAAACCAAGAGGAAGGTCACAGTCTACATAAAATTTCATATGGTGCATGGCAGAGGTTCCTTTACATAACGGAATTCGACAAATTGTACGTATTTATTCCGATCTTGATGAAATTTGGCACACTTGATATTCAAAGCAGGATGAAGGGCGCTGTCTGCTTAAAATTCTGAATGGTGCATGGCGGAGGATACTTTACTTACACACTTCTACACCAACCTACAATTTCATTCCGATCTTGAAGAAATTTTGCACACTTGACCATCAAGAGGAACATCACTGTCTACATAATATTTCGGACAGTACATTGAAGAGAGTACCTTACAAAAGATTTTGACATCGTTTGCGGGTTACCATGAAAGTTCACTATGTACGCATGTTTCCATGGAGAAGGTTTTTGAATATTTACATGTGCATGTATATATATATATATATATATATATATATATATATATATATATATATATGTGTGTGTGTGTGTGTGTGTGTGTGTGTGTGTGTATATGTGTATGTGTAAATGTATATATATATGTATTTGTCTATGAGTATATATATATATATATATATATATATATATATATATATATATATATATATATATATGTATGTATGTGTATGTGTATATGTATATATATGTATTTGTCTATGAGTATACATATATATATATATATGTATATATATATATATATATATACGTTTCTTTTAAACGAAATGTCTATGATCTTTTTGAAATTTGAGAGCTGTCTGGCTGTCTGACACATTCACAGTCATCGTGTTGGACAATTTGCGCACAGCAAATGTCGTTTAACAGTTGCAAACCATTTTTGGTTGAGTGAACGTGTTATATTGGCTGCAAGAAACCTTGATGTTAACGATATGAATTATCAGATTCAAAATATAACACCTGGCGTAATGCTGACATACAAGTCGGTTTATTCCGTTACTAACCAAGATGATGTAGTCAACTATCCTACGGAATTTTTAAATTCGCTGGATTTCCCCGGATTACCGCCTCCCAATCTGTAATTAAGTCGGATCGGCAATCATGTTGCGAAAGGTAACCCAGCCACGTCTTTGTAATGGCACCCGGCTTGCGGGAAAGAAGTTAAGAAACAACGTAATCGAAGCCACAATTTTAAAAGGAAAGTACAAAGGTGAGGACAGTTTGATTCCAGTATCACTAAGATTCCGACCGACATGCCATTCGACTTTAAACGGTTATAATTTCAAGTGCAGCATACATTTGCCATGTCGATAGATAAATCACAAGGGCAGTTGTTATATGTTTGTGGCATCAATCTTGAAAATCATGTTTTTCACATGGCTATTTGTATGTCGCATATTCCCCTGTCGCGACACCTTCAACTTCATTTGTTTACGCACCAGAAAACAAAACTATCAATGCTGCGTATCAAAAAGTATTACAATAAATGCTACCTAGCAATAAACTTTGACATTGATTCACTGATCACCACAAAAGTTGACAGATATATATGAGTTTTCATAGATAGGTGAAGAGGAGATGAACTGAGGTGGCGGAATCCAACAGAGAGAGGATCAGGAGATGGATAGAGGGTGGGGGGGAGATGGGCCAAGGGATGGGTTCAAAAATGGTTCAAATGGCCCTGAGCAATATGGGACTTAACTTCTGAGGTCATCAGTCCCCTAGAACTTAGAACTACTTAAACCTAACTAACCTAAGGACATCACACACATCCATGCCCAAGGCAGGATTCGAACCTGCAACCGTAGCGGTCGCGCGGTTCCAGACTGTAGCGCCTAGAACTGCTTGGCGACTTCGGCCGGCGAAGGGATGGGGAGGGGGGGGGGGAGGTGATCAAAGAGATAGTGGGAGAGGACTAAATGGATAGAGAGAAAATACGGGAGGGAAGATGGACTACGAGAGTATGGAATAAATAAATGCCCAGGCAACGCAATGCAGTCTGTGCTGCACTTTTCAACACCGAAACGGATGGATATTTGTATTAAAGAAGTGAACCTCCACCCCCCAAAAAGAAGATTGGTCACCTCCCCAGAAGAATAAATTATCTACGTCCCTATTAACCACTGTACTGCAATGAGAACCAAATTAAGATTTTGGAAGTCTAGAGTCTTTAACTTTTGTATGTTTCAGCCAAGTATGACAACAATTATATAAATATTTAACTACGTTTCCAGGATGTATTTTACTGGCTCTGTGAATTCATTCGAAGTTGGCAAAATCATTCTAAACTGCCAAAATGCATTTTAACAAAATCGAAGGACTTGTTTCGTATCCAGTTCGTCTAAAAACTATAGTACTGGGAATACAATGGCAACCCTGAGCCATTTTTCGCGGCTCCTACGATTGCGTCATGAGAGTCCACACTTGTAGTATAGGTCTGCATCATGAGGGACCATATTTCGGACCATCATGATGCAGACTAAGACGAGGAGTGTTTACTTGCATGATGCAAATCTAAACGACGACTGTAGACCCTCATAACACAGACCTAAACGACGAGTCTGAATCCTAATGACGCAGATATAGACGCTGTGGAGAGTGGCTCAGAGTTTCCATTATATTCCTACTACAATACATTCATGGAAAAAGACGTTCTTCATTTAAGGAGTATTTGTAGTGTCTAGGTCTTCAGCATCTTGACTCTGCATGTGGGATTCCCCTTAATATAGAAATAAAAGAACAAAATTACATTTTGCAATGTGTGTGGAACTCAACAAAATAAATTGCAATTTAAACTCATAATGTGTATTGCCTTACTCCACAAATGAATATTTTATTTTGCAGAACGCTTTTCAACATAAAATCTTTACAAATTTTCCTTCAGTTCCCCTGAAAGTATTATTTAGGCCAAACCAGATACTCATAAAAACATTTGGCTACTTTTGCAAACCCAAGTAACAGAAAATGGTTTACAAACAATAATTAATGTCACTTGGGAGGATTGAAATCAAAAAGTTTAGTCTAAAATAAAAATGAACTGTATGCATTACAAAATTTCTATCTCAGAAATTGACGCCCAGAAAGCACAAGAAAGAAATCTGCACTCTTAATTAGTAAATTTGCGCTCAAACTCATAGTTTCCCGTTTAATGTTCTACTGTATTTTCAATGTGTCTGCTGATTAGTGTTTGAATTAATTATGACGAGATCGTTAAGTCTGTCTGCATTAAGACGTGATCGTTTTTCGCTAATTAAGTTTCCAGCGCAACTAAAAATTCACTCACTAGACGCACTAGTGGCTGGTATATTTAATATTTTTCTTGCCACACACGCAAGTCGAGGAAGTCGTTGGGAGTTATTTTTCCACCACTGTAGAATATCTCCCTCGTTCACACAGTGTTCTTGCAAGTATCTGCTGACTTCATCATGTAGGAGGGGAGGCTCTTCTGCCCAGTCCTCAAATTTCGCCATTTTGTACGGCCCTGGATTTGTTTCTTGGTTGCTGTGATTGGGCACTTGTACTGAAACTGTACAGGTTCCAATTAATATTTGCAGAATAATGTGAAGATCGTCCTACACATAGTTGAAATTATAATAGGTTTTAGATGATGCTATCATTTATCGTCCTGTAAAGTCACCAGAAGATCAAAACTAACTGCCGGACGATTTAAATAAGGTATATATTTTTGGTGTGAAAATTAGCAATTGGCAATAAATAATGACAAGAGCGAGTTTATCCCTGTGTGTACTAATCTAAGTCCGTTAAACTTCGTTTACAAGATCAACCAGTCAAATCTAAAGGCTGTAGATTCTACTTAATACCTCTGATTACAATTACGACCTACTTAAGTAGGAATGGACACACAGAAAATACTGTAGGCGTTTTAATGACAAAACACTCTTTTGGAGCATTGCTACGAAGTTCGAGAGCCTTACTATTGACGGAAGAGGTCGAAAGAGTCTAAATAAGGGCAGCTGGTTTGGTATTATCGTAAAACAGGGGAAAGAGTGTCGCGGAAATTACACAAGAGTTGGGGTGGTAATCATTACAACAATGGCGTTTTATGACGTGGCGCGATCTATATATGAAATTTCGATCACCAACTTACACCTCCGAATTCGAAGAGATATTGTTGAGTCCCATATACATTGGAAGAAATGATCATCAGAATAAAATACAAAAAAGCAGCGCTCAGACGGAAAGCTGTAGGTGTTCCCTCCCGCGCGAAATTCGAGAAAAGGAGACAAATAAGTTGAAAGTGGTTCGATGAACCCTCAACTAAGCACTTGCGTGTGTCTTACAGAGTAACCATCTACATGTAGATGAAGAATATATGCATTATCTTAGGAGCTTACCTTCAGCACACATCTGTCGTGCTGCTTGGTAAATTTCAATTTTTTCATCCTCGGTTAACTTTCTTAATGTGCGGTAGTTAGCCACCATAAACGTTGCAATTTTATGCAACATACTAACGCACATTTTCTGTTCTAGGAAGGCATCAGCGGCTTGTTTCAAAGGTTTCATGTCCTGAAAATACATTTTCTCAACATACATATTTCACAAGTGGTTCTATAATATTCAGATGGAATAAAATTACAAACCTCTTCATCGTTATCCCGTACGGTACAGTGAGTTTTTAAGGCATAAAACCACGGTAGAACTAAATGTAGGGTTGGATCCTTGTCACTCTCTAGATCAACTGTGGCTTCTTTAAACGGCCTAAGAAATTCTATAAGCTGGCCAGTTATATGGTGGTCATAACCCAGCATTTTATCAGAGGCACCTTCATTATGTAAAACAGCCTTCACTGAATCAATCTGAGAATGGACTGATACAAGCATGTCAAAATAACTATTCCTACGAGTTGAAACCCACTGCTTTAAAGATGAGTTCAGTCTCACACAGAGACCTCTTCTCTTGAAGTACGAAACCGTAGCCCGCACTGTATTAGGATTGGCTAATATATTTGGAACATTTTCTTTCAAAAACTGTTCGCTCAGAACATGTTTCAAGACTGTGTATATACTATGAGCCATGCAGGGAAGAAGCTGATATACTTCGAGAGCTTTGACAACGTTACTGCCCTGGTCTGTGACAAACGTAATTTTGGCAATGTCTTCACGAGAAACACCCATAGTTTCTAAGCCATCTTCCAACTCGTTTCGAATATTCGAGCCAGTTTTTGGGCAGTCAGGAAACGCAGAGCACATCAGTACATATTTATTCAAACGCCAGTCTGAATTTCTGTAATGCATTGTCACGGACATGTAATGCACCCCTTTGTAATTGTCTGTCCATAGATCAATTGTACTGGCACATATACCAGAACGAATCGCATGCACTATATCTGGGAGCATTTTGCTGCGCACTTTATCAGCTAAGGTTTGAACTTTCCTAGCTACTGTCACTCGGGAAGGCATAACATTTTTAATATCAACTGAGCCATATTTTTTACCTATGTCGATCAGTGTCTGCCCTAAATTAAGAAATCCTTCTCCCTCTATACTGCTAAATGGTCTCAGGTCCTTAGCACACATTTCGACGTACTTTTCGGCCACTAAATCTTTGTCCTCTTTCAAGATATTTACGGAGTGAGGGAACTGCTTGTCAAATTTGCACACATGTCGTAACATACTCGAGGTTCCCGAATAAGTACTTAAGAGCTTTTTACATAGTTTGCATTGAGACACAACTACCGATTTATTTGAAGCGGCCTCATAAACACACGAAAACGTTTCCCATGCGGCTCTTGTGCTCTGTTTCGTTACCAGCATGTATTCGCCAGTTGTCAATTTTTTTTCAATCTCACTAAAGTTCGACCTATTCATTGTGCTGCCTCCACCGTTGCGATAAATGAACTGCGGGCTAACTACCTGGCTACTCTAGTCACGGTAGCTTGACAGCGCAACCTGTTGTCAGGCGCAGCAAGCTGAGCGGGTCCCGTGAAGCTTGGCAGGCTTGCGGGAACCCAGGTGGCCCGGGCTTGCGGGAGCCCGTATCGCCCGCATTGCCCACTACGCCTCACTACACGCGCACTCTTGTGTTTACGTCGCAGCAGGCTGACCTGCATGAATGGTTGCAGAGGAGCTAGGGGCAAGCAGGCTGCAAGGGGAATTTGTACACCTCTGGAAGCAGCGGGCCGCCCAGGGAAGTGCGGCCAACGATGTATTTGGCGGCCGCGTACTGGAGCGCGTTGTTCGGTGTTTGTTAGAAGTGGTGTATACCACACAACCAAAAAGTTGTCTGAAAAAAAGATATAACGCCTTGCCCTGGCCTGCACGTAGCCCGAAGTTTGAACTCGGGGAGAACCTTTTGGGGAATACATCCAAGGCGTGTTTACCGCAATGGAAAGCTATTTGAGGCCCTATGTGAGCTGAAAAGAGCGATTCTTAAAGAGTGGTCGACAATTTCACTGCAAGAACTATAAGCCCTGACAGAATCAATGCCGAAGAGAATTTCTGAATTAATCAAGAAGAACGGTGGCTAGCCATAATACTAACAACTTAATACCAAAACAAGGCACTACGAGTTTTTATACCAGCTGCCATGCAGGAAATGCAAACGCTTTCCTTTATTGCTCGTGTTATGAAAGGAACTGCGTAGTTCCGTCATCATTGTATGTGTCTTACACGGAACTATTGCTTTCGTAGTAAATTCAATATATGTATGTTTCAGACAGTGCACCGCTACTCTCGTGGAACCGTGCCCTTATACCACTGCTGTAATACCGTTCGCTGGTCCCTAAGGCCAGGACCAACACAGCCGCCTGCCAGGGACGAAGAGGACACCGCTGCTTCCGGGAAGGTGCTGGCACTGGTTGTCGCATAGCCTATCATCAAGCAAAGGCGTGTATGGGATTCCCTGCTCCGGAAATTAACACCGTTCCGCTCCGCTCTGCCGTATCGACACAGGACGCTCTCTCGTGTAGCCATGCCTCGTGACCTATCGTGTCCTCGCGCCTGAGAGCCAAATATCACATTAGACGACCAGTTTCGTTGAACAAAAGACTGTAGAAGCTTCCAGTGAATTGAAAACCTTCGAATAACAGCGGCATCATTAATCGTGGTCTCACCTTTGGAACTACGTACCAAAGATACCGAGGAATTCTGGGTTGGTAAACATTTCCGCGTATGGTAATCACTTCATGGAAAGGAAAGGGATTCCATCATACAGTGTATATATGTTTGTCTCACCGTACGCAGAAATCCATAGCAGCGAAATGCACATACAAAATTATATCATAGTGCCATAAATAGTTCAGGAGATATGAGCTCATAAAAGGTGAAATGCCTGAAAGACTGCCGCATCGTGCATGACGTTTAAATTTATTACTTCTTTGCTACTAGCTCTACTCACAACAGATTTTGTAGACATTGTTTACACTTACTGCTGAATGCACGCACATGTAAATGTCATTGTAAGACACATAGTTCAAGAGATGTAAATTCATAAGCATAGTGACTGCTTGTAAAAATGCCGCATCATGAATCAAGTTTTAGTACATTTATTCTTTACCACGAAGACACTCCTATATTCGAGTCAGTTTAAGGAAATCCCTGATACCCGACAACGCATTTGACAGTTTGTAACTGCGAAACGCGGACGGCTGTAGACGAAACCAATAGCCGTCTGTAGGGCTATGGAGAGGCGTTGCCATGGAGACATTTACAAAGCCACGTTGAAGACATGCGAAGCACCTGCGCCCAGCTGCCTCGACATGTTACTAGAAATATTCTTTATAATAAAATTATGAGTTAAATGAACACTGCAGAGGTTGTATTTTGCGTACTATTTTCTTAATACGGACACTGTACTTATAAATAATTCTTACCATGGTGCGTATTTCTTTGTACGACTGTTTCATAATAACAGAGGTTCGTTCACGAATACATGGAAATGCATTTTTTCCCGATATTACTCCACAAACCAGTTACCTTATTGTCTTCGTTTCTAATAGCAAATTGGAAAAATTAACACTTAGGTAGTACCGAATTTGACAGTAGTACGGAAATACCTCATTGGTTATTTATTTATTTTTTCATTTAAGTTTAACACTCACATGCTGTATTTTATAATTACACATCTAGTGATGTAGCTATTTCAGGAGTATCAGGCATAAACAGTTAATACCCGGTATCATTTATCCCGCAACTTTTGTTCAATAAAAAGAAATGACTCTGAGCATTATGGGACTTAACATCTGAGGTCATCAGTCCCCTAGAACATAGAACTACTTAAACCTAACTAACCTAAGGACATTACACACATCCATGCCCGAGGCAGGATTCGAACCTGCGACCATAGCGGTCGCGCGGTTCCGGACTGAAGCGCCTATAAACACTCGCCCACCGCGGCCGGCTTTGTTCAGTATTTCACACATACGACTGAAGCTATTTTCATATGGGACTACTATATTTTAGCGCTAAATATTTTAGGTGCGACAAATATTTAAGAAACTGTGTTACGCAGTTTCTTTTCGTATACGCAACCTCGTGAATTCGGAAACGTCCGACGACTGCAATTAAGCGACGATGCGAGTAACCTGCTGAGTGAAAGCTAGGTTATGAAATCTGTGTAAAGGCTATCCTGACGTCTTTTAGTACTCGTTGAATTTCCGTGGATTTTTCATGCCACTTAAACTAGAAAAAGCTACACAGAACATAACTTAAAAATGCACAGCACTAAATAAAGTGTTACAATGATCTCTTCTGCGTAACATTGCAGCGAAGACGAGGGATGGCTTCAGGAGGCTGCCAGGACCACATTCATGGTGCTTTTGGAGTTCATGTTGATATCCTGATGACCTCGGGTACGAGTCGAGGCACACTGTTATGTACAAACGTGTGAAGGTGCATTAACTGCTACCAGTCATCATTCGTTGTGCTACGGAAATTGATGAGCGTCTCTAATGGCTTCTGTGTGCGTTACGAGTAACGCGCATCAGTGAACATTGTCAGTATGCAAGCCTGTTAAGTCAGTATACGCTGGACACTTGAGACGGTAGAGCATACTAAGTTTTTGGGTGTACGTATAGACTAGAATTATAATTGGAATATTCATATTTTGGATCTCCTAAAGCGACTAGGTTCAGCAACTTTTACGATCAGAATAACTGCCAATTTTGAGGCCATAGAAGTTAGTAAGCTAAAATACTTTGCGTACATTCACTCTGATGTCATACGGAATAATATTTTGGAGTAACTCAACATTTAGACAACAAGTATTCACTGCCCAAATAAAAGTGGTTAGAATAATGTGTGGGGTTCATAGTCGTACATCTTGTAGGCATCTTTTTAAGAGATTTGGAATTCTCACAACAGCTTCACAATACATCTACTCACTAATGAAATTTGTTCTCAACAACATGGACCAGTTAAAAAACAACAGTGACATTCATGATTATAATACCAGAAAAAAGAAAGACTTACAGAATCCTTTGCTCAACCTATCTTTGGCACAGAAAGGGGTAAAATATGCTGCTATAACAATTTTCGACAAGTTACCGGGTGAAGTAAGGTGAATGACAGACAGCAGTAATAGCTTCAAAAATAAATTGAAATCATATCTCCTTGCGAACACCTTCTATACCATAGATGAATTCTTGAATAGAAATAAATAAATCTATAAATATAGTATATACATTTTGTACCATTTAAGGGAATGGGATAAATTACAGAAATATTAATCTTTGACTCTCTCTCTCTCTCTCTCTCTCTCTCTCTATATATATATATATATATATATATATATATATATATATATATATATATATATATATACTCCTGGAAATTGAAATAAGAACACCGTGAATTCATTGTCCCAGGAAGGGGAAACTTTATTGACACATTCCTGGGGTCAGATACATCACATGATCACACTGTCAGAACCACAGGCACATAGACACAGGCAACAGAGCATGCAGAATGTCGGCACTAGTACAGTGTATATCCACCTTTCGCAGCAATGCAGGCTGCTATTCTCCCATGGAGACGATCGTAGAGATGCTGGATGTAGTCCTGTGGAACGGCTTGCCATGCCATTTCCACCTGGCGCCTCAGTTGGACCAGCGTTCGTGCTGGACGTGCAGACCGCGTGAGACGACGCTTCATCCAGTCCCAAACATGCTCAATGGGGGACAGATCCGGAGATCTTGCTGGCCAGGGTAGTTGACTTACACCTTCTAGAGCACGTTGGGTGGCCCGGGATACATGCGGACGTGCATTGTCCTGTTGGAACAGCAAGTTCCCCTGCCGGTCTAGGAATGGTAGAACGATGGATTCGATGACGGTTTGGATGTACCGTGCACTATTCAGTGTCCCCTCGACGATCACCAGTGGTGTACGGCCAGTGTAGGAGATCGCTCCCCACACCATGATGACGGGTGTTGGCCCTGTGTGCCTTGGTCGTATGCAGTCCTGATTGTGGCGCTCACTTGCACGGCGCCAAACACGCATGCGACCATCATTGGCACCGAGGCAGAAGCGACTGTCATCGCTGAAGACGACACGTCTCCATTCGTCCCTCCATTCACGCCTGTCGCGACACCACTGGAGGCGGGCTGCACGATGTTGGGGCGTGAGCGGAAGACGGCCTAACGGTGTGCGGGACCGTAGCCCAGCTTCATGGAGACGGTTGCGAATGGTCCTCGCCGATACCCCAGGAGCAACAGTGTCCCTAATTTGCTGGGAAGTGGCGGTGCGGTCCCCTACGGCACTGCGTAGGATCCTACGGTCTTGGCGTGCATCCGTGCGTCGCTGCGGTCCGGTCCCAGGTCGACGGGCACGTGCACCTTCCGCCGACCACTGGCGACAACATCGATGTACTGTGGAGACCTCACGCCCCACGTGTTGAGCAATTCGGCGGTACGTCAACCCGGCCTCCCGCATGCCCACTATACGCCCTCGCTCAAAGTCCGTCAACTGCACATACGGTTCACGTCCACGCTGTCGCGGCATGCTACCAGTGTTAAAGACTGCGATGGAGCTCCGTATGCCACGGCAAACTGGCTGACACTGACGGCGGCGGTGCACAAATGCTGCGCAGCTAGCGCCATTCGACGGCCAACACCGCGGTTCCTGGTGTGTCCGCTGTGCCGTGCGTGTGATCATTGCTTGTACAGCCCTCTCGCAGTGTCCGGAGCAAGTATGGTGGGTCTGACACACCGGTGTCAATGCGTTCTTTTTTCCATTTCCAGGAGTATATATATATATATATATATATATATATATATATATATATATATATATATATATATATATATATATATATAGGGTGTTACAAAAAGGTGCTAACATGGAAATTAAGCGTTTCTGGACACATGTCCACATAACATCTTTTCTTTATTTGTGTGTGAGGAATGTTTCCTGAAAGTTTGGCCGTACCTTTCGTAACACCCTGTATATATCATATCTGCATTTCTTGTGCACTTGACACGTTCCACATCATAACGGCTACCGTACCGTGGGACTGATCAATGGAACACGCAACCATCTAACTAACTAACTGTACTGAAGAAATGTGAGTTGAAATTGTTTTTTAATGTACAAAACAGCCCAAAATGCTAAATTCCGATTATTTAATTGACGACTAGTTTCAAGTTACCTGAACCCATTTTCAAATCATCGAAATAAACAGTATGCAAATTATGTTAAGGCTGTACATACAATTATATCGGCCAATGTTCATTGAAAAAATTTACTTCGGTGTAAGTGTACTGGCGTTAAATAAATTGTTATTAAAAGCGATCCCTCCGCCTTAAACCCACGCACCAACTGTAGCTGAGGTACATATCTGAGGTAGCAAACAACTCTTATGCTCTCCTCTGCAGACATACAGACACGCTTTACCTCAGAGTTAAATGGTATGTAGTTACGCTGAATGTAGGCGGTCCATTAATATTAATGTGGCCACCGTTTTCGTCGAAGTCAACGAGCTATAACATCACACAGACGGCAGGTGACGTCACTACCAATGGAGCGTCTATTAAGCGTGTCGAGTGCACGCGGAAAGCACTACAGTCATGGATTTATCTGACGTCCATAAGGGCATGAGTATCGATTTTCGGGCCAAGGCTAGAAGCGTTTTCGAAACGATAAATTTGCAAACAGCTCGCAGGCTGCCGTGCTTAAAGTATTGCTAAAAGGTGCTTTCCGAAACCAGAACTCAGAACACTTTGGTGTACGACGGGCCATAGAAAATAGGCGTGAACGACGGCTGCTGAGACGTGTACAGGCAAATAAACGTCAAACTACTGAGCAACTGACCGCCCGAACTAATCAAAGGGCTACCAAGAGCGTTTTCTCAATGATCTTTCAATGAATGTTACTGCGTATGGGACTCCGCATCCGGTGCCTGGTTTATGAACCAATGCTGACTGCGTCGTCGGCGAGGAAGTCTGGAATTTGCACACCCGTACCACAATCAGACATCCACTGTGTGGCGACAGGCGAGCTTTTCACATGAATCTCTTATTATCTTTTATCGGACAGATCCGGAGGAGGGAGCGTCATGGTCTGAGGACTGATTTCGTGGCAGTGTTTAGGTGATCTCGTCATTTTGGAAGGCACGTTGGATCGACACAAGTACGCACTCAACCCTGGGTACCATGCAGTATGTTCCTCCTCAGCACGATGGCATCCACTAGCAGGGCAATGCATGGTGTTGCACAGCTCGCAGTGTTCGTGTGTGTTCCGAAGAGCACCTGAATGAGTCTACCTTAATCCCCTGGCCAATAAACGCCACAGACTTAAACCCAGTCGAGAATGTGCGTGATGGCGTGGATCGGGCTTTCTCGTCATAGATTCTCAAACGAGAATTCTCAGGCCAGTTGCCACGGCACTGGAGTCACCATGGCTCCACATACCTGTTGGTACCCTGCACAACCGCACTGATTCTCTTCCTGCACATCTCGCAGCGGTCAGCTCTGCAAAAGGTGGTTACTCAGAGTTTTGACGGGTTGTCACATCGGTGTGACTGGATGACTGGACAGTGTATCTGGTGACGATATACATCTACATGTACATGGATACTCTGCAAATAACAATTATGTGCCTGGAAGAGGGTTCATCGAACCACCTACACAATTCTCGATAATTCCAATCTCGTATACCGCGTGGAAAGAATGAATACCTATATCTTTCCGTAGGCGCTCAGATTTCCGTTATTTTATCTCGGTGATCGTTTCTCCACAGGTAGGTCAGTGTCAACGAAATACTTTCGCACTCGGAGGAGAAAGCTGGTGATTGAAATTTCGTGACAAGATTCCGTCGCAAAGAAAAACCCCTTTCGTTTAATGATGTCCAGCCCAAATCCTGTATCATTTCTGTGACACTCTCTCCCTTATTTCGTGATAATACAAAACGTGCTGCATTTCATTGAACTTTTTCGATGTATTCCGTCAGTCCTATCTGCTAAGGATCCCACACCGCACAGCAGTAGTCTAATAGAGGACGGACAAGCGTAGTGTAGACAGCCGCCTCACTAGACCTGTTACATTTTCTAAGTGTTCAGCCAATAAAACACAGTTTTTGGTTAGCCTTCCCCACAACATTTTTTATCTATACCTTTCAATTTAAGTTGTTCGTAATTGTAATTCCTAGGTATTCAGTTGAATTTACGGCCTTTATATTTGACTGATTTGAGGTACCGAGGAAAGATAATTCATAGAGGCGACCGATGACAGGAAAACAAAAAGTGAGTAAGTGACACAAAAATAGTGTGGACAATAGTGAGAAATTTCTGTTTGACGGGTTGATTCTAGTCAACAAAGTCTTTCGTTAATTTTGGCCAGGATTTTCCAATTATTGTTCCGTGTTTCTCAAAGAAAATTAGATTTTTTCTGTGTTTTTGAAATTTTCATTAAATTTTAAAAGCAACAAAAGAGTGGTACCGTAGTCATTGTAATGGGAAATGATGTACTGATTTTACCCTCTGTAACTACCGTTATTCTGAAAGATTCACAAATGAGGGTAACTGGTACAATAATACCTCTAAAACTGAATCAAATCAAATGTGCAACTATAGTTCAGTTAAAAATACTAGATATTTGACGTCTGTCACTTGCCGCGTCGGTATTGCCACTTAGGCTACAAGCTACCGCTCAGTTATAGGTAATACAAAAACACGGCAAGTTACTTCACAAGTGCTGTTAATATGTAAGGAGGAGCAATGTTCCAAGCAGCAGTCACAAGGTATGTCAGAAAAGCGATAGGCTTTGTCAGTAGCTGACTTTAAGCAATCAGAGACTGAACTACGGCAAAAGGCGCGTTTTGTAGCGCTGAACTTAAATTCATGTCCTAACCTAAGCACAATCTCATGATGTGAAATGTATTCAAGACAGTGGTGGTCAAGTGTATGCGGCAGAACTAAGATCACAATTACTTTCTTAATGGCCATTTCAGGTAGCCTCTATGAGGAAACTAAATACATAAAAAGTTTAGTTTCAGAGCTGAAACTGTAAATTCATGCTTTTATTGGTTACCTGAATCTGTCCTTCCATTGGATACGCGAACTGCCGCGTCACCAACCGATGAGCAGTTCTCGTTCGCATTGCAGATTATAGATGACGTAGAAAGATTCAAGACTAGAAAGGAGTGGTAGGTTGAAAAATAAGATCAAATAAGAAAGTCAGTACAATGATGAAAATGACGTGCCAAAGAATTGTAAATAAAAATATTACCTTTAAACCAAATAACTCAATGAAAATGATAAAATCTTTCCGTTAGATTTAGAAGTAAAAAAATTCCCAGTATGTGAAGCGACTCGAACCTAGGACCTCCAAAATGACAAATTAATATGGTAACCGTTGTGCTAAAGTACAATACTCGTTCTCTTATATTTTGACGGTGATCACCTCATCGCATTGATGAAATGCAGCCTTCCAACGTCCGTTTCACACAATGTCGTGCGGAATTTATCTAATGTAAGCTTGTCTCTGTGATTATAATAACCACATATGTGTCGCTAAATCGCATCTTGTGTGGCCGTATACAGTAGTGTTTAGTTGTGCTGTGTACGGAAAGTATATACCGCATTAACATCGTTACGTTGGTGTATGTTGCTTGTAATGTGGTTGTCATGTATGATGAAATGCGAAATAAAAGTGGCAGAGCCATGATTCCGGATCCCAACACATCATTAAAAATTGCCGGACAATGAACTGGAAGTGAACTAACCAATTACTACGCAGTCTGACAACGGCACACGGTTCGGGCGTGACGTTCAGGGCTGTGACTGTATGAAACCAGGTCCAGGGCGTGAAGTGTCAATTGTGAGTAACTGAAAGTCCAGAGTAATCCTTGTCACAGCAAGTTTTGTCATAAGTAATCACCTCTAATGATTACAAGCAGAAAGGTCAAAATAGGTCAGTTCCAGTCGGCATACCGAAATTAGACATTGTTGTACAAATAGCGACTGTGGTCACTCCCTGTTCACAAACATGTGTAGTTTTGATGAATGCGGAAAGGTACAAACCTGAAAGTAACAAAATTTAATGAGCTTAAGTCACAGAATATATTCTACGTTATCTTCTAGTCAGAGTTTTTTTGCTGAGACGTTTCATACGTCAGCCGCTGTTTCGACATGATTTCGATCCCCGAAACGAAAAATAATATGTAGAGAAATTTCATTTCTTTCGAAATGTAATGTCGCTTGCCTGCTGATAATATTTCGTTAATAAAAGAATTGACGTTCATTGCAGGGGGAAAGAGACGTTAATTTTTCCCATGTCTCGTTAGCGTAAATTATCATCTGGCAGCTGCATTAAAGTGAGGGCCGTTACTTTTTTACTGCCTGTCGCAAAAGATGCGAGCGTCGCAGAGCGCCGAAGTACATATTACCCGCGCTGTAAGTGCCCTGCGAGCCGTCGACGTAAGAACTGTTTCATTCGGAATTTTCGCAGCAAGACGGGGTAATTAGTGCAGTACCTACTTGTTGGGCAGGGCAAGTTGCCTGGGTCGATATCCTAGAAAAGATATGAGATAGAGGATGTCAAGTGTTATCTTTTTACAAGTACAGTCTTCCGAGGATCGTATCCTGGTATCTCAGATACACAGCTGTCGTCCGTGGAAAGCCACAGGACTTGATAACTAAGCGGGCGGTTTTGACACGTACGATCAAATGATGTATACATACACACAAGGTTATGAATGCCTTTTCCTTATGTTGTCATTTGAAAATAATTTCAGTTATAATTAAATTGTAAATTATTTTATTTTACTTTACGTGTTCCTATTTGTTGCGAAGACCATCTGTCCGATTTAGGAAAAAAAAATATTTTGAAAATAATACGTATGAAAATTGTACTGTCGGCGACTATTGTTGACGAATTAAATAAAATTTAACAAGTTGGTACTTTTCTTAACAACAGTATTTATTTGATGTGAACTGAACTTGGACTGGCTTCCTGTCCTTAACTTAGTTTGCCTGTGTTGTCGTCCTGAACAATGCAAGTGGTATAATTATGAAACGCTATCTGATAAACATAAATCGCCGAACTACCTGAAATTACAATGAGGAGCTAAAGAAACTGGTACACATGCTTAATATTGTGCAGGGCCCCCTCGAGTACCACCTGGCATGGATTCGACTAATGTCTGAAGTGTTGCTCGAGAGAATGACACAATGAATCCTGCAGGGCTGTCCATAAATCCGTAAGAGAACGAGGGGGTAGAGATCTCTCATGAACAGGACGTTGCAAGGCATCCCAGATATGCTCAATAATGTTCATGTCTGAGGACTTTGGTGACCATCGGAAGTGTTTGAACCAGGACAAGTGTCCTTGGAGCCACTGTGTAGCGATACTGGACGTGTGGAGGGTCGCATTATCCTGTTGGAATTGTCCAAGTTTGTCGGAATGCACAATGGGCACGAATGGATGCAGGTAATCAGACAGGTTGCTTCCGTCCGTCTCACCCGCCAGAGTCTTATCTAGACGTATCAGGGATCCGACGTCACCGAACTGCAAACGCCCCTCACCAACACGGAACCACCACCAGCTAGAACAGTCCCCTGCTGACATGCAGTGTCCATGGGTTCATGAGGTTGACTCCATGCCCGTACCCATCTATGCCCTCGATACAATCTGAAACGAGACTCGTCCGACCAGACAACATGCTTCTCATAAACAGCCCAATATCGGTATTTATGGGCCCAGGCGAGGCGTAAAGCTCTGTGTCGTGCAGATCATCGACGGTACGCGAGTGGGCTTCGCCTCCGAAAGTCCATATCGACGATGTTTCGTTGAATGGTGTGCACTCTGGCACTTGTTGATGGCCCAGCATTGAAATCTGCAGCACTTTGCGGTAGGGTTGCACTTTCGTCACGTTGAACGATTTTCTTTGGTTGTCGTTGCTCTCGTTCTAGCAGGATTTTTTCCGGTCACAGCGATGGCGGAGATATGATATTTTACCGGATTTCTGATATTCACGCTACTCTCGTCAAATGGTCATACGGGATAATCCCCACTTCGTCTCTGCCTCAGAGATGATGTGTCCTATCGCCAGTGCGCCGACTAAATACCACGTTGAAATTCACTTAAATCTTGATAACCTGCCATTGTAGCAGTTGTAACAACTGAGCCAGACACTTGTGTTATATAGCCGTTGCCGACCGCAGTGCCGTATTCTGCCTGTTTATGCATCTCGGTATTTGAATATCCATGCCTATACAAGTACCTTTGGCCCTTCAGTTAAAGTAACTGTACACCAGTATTGCAACTGGCTTCTACAAAATTAGTCAGAAAACGAAAACCGTAAACTAAAGAAACGATGCTGTGTATTCTGTAGTGTGCAATCCAGTTTGCAGTACGACAATGCGTGACGTCACAATACGTAACTTGCTGTTCCAACACACAGAGTTAACAGAAATAAAATGCTACATAAAATTAGAAATCGAATTTTGAAACAATAATTAATGGAAACCTTTCTCTAGAAATGCCCTTTGAATTTACGTATACGATCTGACTAAATAAAATTCCAAAGATTGGATGATACGCAAATGTAACATTGCAATGTGGAAGTAACTGTCAGCGTATGAAATGGAATCTGCAAACACTTTGTAATAGTTCTGGCTTCGCAGCCGTAATAGTCAGGTACAAGAAGCTGTACTTAGAGCAGCTGAGAAGGCAGCAGGCGCAAGATGACGTAACGTGGTGCGAGGTATCGATGACAAATGGTTTGTTCGGAATGTGTAACGTGCGAAAGACCGCCTACATTGCGGTCCATCTCCGCGATTGACTGCTGCGTTCGGTAGTGGCGCGCCAAAATGACAATCTTCTGTTATTAATATTAGCCGAACTAAACAATTTACTTGCATTTCAAATTAAAGCATCTCTCCATAGAAGGCGATTATTCCATTCTCTCACAAGTATTAATAACCAGCAAAATAAAAAACAACAGCAAAACGAAAAGGCAAACGAAGCACTTTGGTGGTCTTCGGATCGCGCCTAACTTGATGACGAGCGAAGTGGTTCGGTTGTAAGATCAGAGCTGGTTTGGCAGTGTCAGAAGACAGACATGTTGTCTGGCGCGGTCGGTATCAGTTTAGACTGTATTTGCGATGTATAGTTTTTAATTGTGAGAGCTGGTTCGTCAGTGCTGGAGGACAGGCATGTGGTCTGCCGCGGCATCAGTTAAGACTTAACTTGCGATGTCTAGTTTGTAAATGTGAGAGGTGTAGTTACGGAAATATGCAGGGTCATTGATTTGTTGAGGAGTAGAAATTATTTGTGACTCTAAAGTGGAATGTAATTGGGCAGTTTCTCGTGTTGTACCAATAAAAAGCGAGTGGCATCCCGTATAAACAAATTCATCAGAAATTTAATTCTTCACATATCAGTTCCTCGCTAAGAGTTCCTTACTGCCTCAAGACAACGGATACACGACCTACGTGTTCTTTTCTGCACAGGGGACAACAACTATAAGAGAAAGAAGATTAGTGAACATTAGTTAGAACTTACGTATTTCACTCAGGGCGATGGAAGAAAATAAGCACCACGTATGTACTGCAATCATAGTAGAAATGAGATCACGGACACGTCATCTGTGAACACAGGCGAGGTGTCAAGGAGATAAATTTTCGGGGGAAAGGGTTTATCATACGCATATATAATCTTTCACAACTTCCAGTAACATGACCTAATCTTAACCTGATAATACTTCTGCAATGCAGCACCTGACTGTGAATGGTCTTATATTCTTAACTGTAATGTAACTGACCCTAAAAAATTTTTATGGTTTACCTGAGCTGAACCGGAAGCTCAGTACTGGTCGAAGTGATTGAAAATAAAAAGTTGCGGTCCAGGAGCAACACATTTAAAGGTAAGAAAGCCTTCCGCATGTGCAATGTAAGGACACGCAACTACTGTAAGCACGTCAAGCATCAGTCTCACTTTTGGGCATCTGTGTTCCGCTCAGTGCAATGCGCACCTGAAAATCTATATTTTCTTGAGGAAGCAGTAATGGAATTTGAACTTGCAGATTGACTGAAAAGAATGTAACCTTTAAAAAGCTGTATTCCAATAATAAAAACTCACCTTCGGTCAACTACAAGGATCTTAAGAAAAATTACCTTTTCTACCGAGTATTACTGTGCCATGAAAGTAATTATTGAACTGGTAAAGGAGTAGTGAAACTATAATCTTTGAATGTGTGAACGCAAGCCTGGTGAACCGATATCTTTGTTTAATCCGGCCTAACCAACGAAATAAACCAACCCAAACAATAAGGAAAGGATCCCTTAACACCTTCCATTATTCAGACGTATCATAACTACGTAGATGCAAGCGGGGCAGCAACATCAGTACCTGTAAATCTTCGCTTCTCAGATTAATCTTTATCACATCGTATTTCAAAACCCACCATCTGTACCTTTACCTCTGTTCTCTGCAAGCTATTTACGGAGCTAGCAATAGTTTAGGCGACGCGACTCACTAACTTCTCTCAAAATGCTACAGCTACGACTATGCTCCTTGTGGTGTCTCCGCCAGACACCACACTTGCTAGGTGGTAGCCTTTAAATCGGCCGCGGTCCGCTAGTATACGTCGGACCCGCGTGTCGCCACTTTCAGTGATCGCAGACCGAGCGCCGCCACACGGCAGGGCTAGAGAGACTTCCTAGCACTCTCCCCATTTGTACAGCCGACTTTGCTAGTGATGGTTCACTGACAAATTACGCTCTCATTTGCCTACACAATAGTTAGCATAGCCTTCGGCTACGTCATTTGCTACGACCTAGCAAGGCGCCATTATCATTTGCTATTAATCTTGTGATGCATGTACCGTCAGACCGATGTTCAACAATTATAGATTAAAGTTAAGTATTCCAACAGCTACGTACTTTTCTTGATAGTATAATTACTTTACCTGTTCCAGACCTCACGCCAGCCTGCGTGAGCTTACACGCGTGCCTTTCGGCTACATCACAGTGGCTTGGGTGCCTGGCCAAGTCACAACACTCCTAGCAGCCAAGGGAGTTCCAATCGATGTGGGTGTGGAAATGCATAGTTCCCAAAATAAATACGTGTTTATAGGAATGAATGGCTGCGAGACGCTTCGTTGTGAATATTAGCACAATCGTTGCATTGGCGGTCCGTCAAATGTGCCCGCATATTATGTTGTCTTACACACAGTACTCTACCAACAGTAAGGTGATCTGCATTCAGTTGCGTGGTTCGAGTAGATTTGTTGTAGGCTACATAAATTTTCCTAGTGTTTGTACGAATCAGTACTGTCAAGCCTGGATACGTATCATGGTGTTTTACATTCTTCCAAACACGGATTCACTTACGTGTTTACTGTTTTTGCGCTGTTTGTACGAACATGTGGTGTAGAACATTTACATTTTCACTCTACCAGCTGTTAGCAATGGGAGCCTACCACTCGACAAGTGATATGATAGATATTATAGTCTGCTATGGTTTAACGAATGGGAGTAGCCTGCGAGCCCGTCTCCTCTACGCTGAAAAATCTCCACAGCGCAGAGTGTCATCTGATAAGCTGTCCAGCAGACTTTTCGAACACCTGAGGGACACACGTACCTTTGCACCTCGGAAGACTGACCGTGGAAGACCCCGCATAGTTCGCGAGCCTGAAGTGGAGGAGCGAGCTCTACGTTAGGTGGGAGAAACCACTGGGATCTATGCGCGACGATTAGCGGCAGCAGAAGGCACGTCTCACGTTCTTATACGGAGGATACTTCATGGACAGTTGCTATATCCACGTAATATACGGCGTGTTCAGGCCCTAGGACCACAGGATCGTCATGGCAGACGGCGGCTCTGTCAACGGCTGTTGCATAAATGTGCCACAGATCCATCGTTCTCATCCATGATTTTATTTACCGATGCAGGTTTCACAAGAGATAGTGTTATGATCATAAAGCAGATGAAGTTAAGGAACTGTGCTACGTAGACAGCAAAATAAACCACGACAGACGGAGCAAGGAGGGTATTCCTGCCCAAGAGAAGTCTAGTTGCATCAAACATATATCTTTGTATGGTAACGAAACATGGAGTCTGGGGACACCAGAACAGAAGTGAATCGAAGCATTTGAGATGTTAGGCTACTTGAAAATCAGGTGGACTGGTGAGGTAAGCAATGAGGTGGTTCTTCACAGAATCAGCGAGGAAAGCAACACATGGAAACCACTGACAAGAAGAAAGAAAGGATTATAGGACAACCGTTTATATATCACGGATTAACTTTCATGGTACTGGAGGGAGCTGTGGAGTCTAAAAGCTGTAGAGGAAGAAAGAGATTGTGGTTTAGCCAGGAAATAATTTAGGATTGCAATTACTACTCTCAGGTGGAAAGGGGGGTACAGAAGAGAAATTCGTCGAGGGCCGCATCAAACCAGTCAGGACACCGATGTTTAAAAAAAAAATCCTTTTGAAATGGGGTATGTTCACTGACAAGGCTTTGATTCCCCTAGAGTAGCGCTTTGCACCAGTTTTCGCCCAACTGACAGTGGTGACCCTCCGCAGCACTGCTTGCGCGGGACACCAAAAGCAATGGAGAGAAGTCCTCATACATTACTGCTGAACCGCTGTCCACTTCTCGCAGAGAGCAGACGGAGCTGATGTCTAAGTGCACATACCGTTCTAGGAAAAGATTTTCGATCTTCCGTGATAAAAACTGTGTACTTCGTTTCTTTACGTCTACATGAATATTCTGCAAATCACATTTAAGTGCCTGGCAGAGGGTCCATCGAAACACGTTCCAAATTCTCTATTATTCCAATCTCGTATAGCCTGCGGATAGAACGAACAACTATATCTATATTGATTGGCGACTCCATGGAGTGTCCTGTGCACCACGACCAGATAATGGATATACTTAGAAGGAGAGGAAGCATTGGTCGTATTTTTTGTTTTATTAATAAAACAAAAACATACGACCAATGCTGTCTCTCCTTCTAAGTATACCTATATCTTTCCATACGAGCTGGGATTTCCCTTATTTTACTGTGGTGATCTTTTGTCCCTAAGTAGGCCGGTGTCAAAAAAATATTTTCGCCTTAGGAGAGAAGGTATTGATTGTTTCTTGCCGCTAACATAATTCGCATGCGACCAGAATCTCTTTGCATTTTCTACCAGGTTTCGAGACAGAGTTTCGCTGTGGGAAACTGTCATAAGAATCTCTCATTGGAATCTGCACTAAATTTAGAGCTTTCATCGTTTGTTAATTAATTTGGTATAAATCTCTCTATATCAAATGATACTACTTCTCTGAATTCAAGCCATATCTTACTTACATTATTAATTCGGAAGGGGTGGAAATTGTCTCTCAGGAAGGTGGCAAGTACAAACACATCGTAAAAACTAAAGGGACCAACACAATAAATATTTCCGCTTTCTCTCATAAAGTCCAATACAGTATAGTCTAGATGTTAGCGTCATCAGAGTATCCACCCTTTGCCCTCACAAGAGCTGCACAAGCTCTTGGCATTCTGGAGATAGGATTTTCAACGTTACATGATCTCGCTTTTCTGACCTCCCTGGCGCATCCATCTCAAAAGAGGTCAATAGGATTTAAGTCAAGTGAGTGACAGGGCCAAACTATATTTTTCACTTCCCCACTTTTATCTTTTCTAGTGGCATGCCCTCTACACAGTTTACAAACATGATTAAGATCATTTTCCTGCTGCCGAACAAATCCACGACCAGCAAGTCTGCTCAGTACCCTGTGATATTCTTCAATCTTCAATATTGCATTAATCCCCACTAGATCACTGACAATATCATCCGCAAAGCATCCTCACACCATGACCAACCTTCCCCGTGCTTCACCCTTGCCATCACACACTGCCTCTTCATACATTCTGCCACAAAGTCGACGAGCAGTCATTCGACGATGCCTTCCAAATACCTCACAAGATCCCGCGGTGAATAACACCTTGGACCATTGCTGCACGCTCCAATTTTTATTTTGCTGTGCGTATTGCAGTTTCTCCACCTTATTTTGTTTGCCCAAATAAAGAGTACTTGGTCACTATGTAACACTTTATACCACGAAACTTCCTGGCAGATTAAAACTGTGTGCCCGACCGAGACTCGAACTCGGGACCTTTGCCTTTCGCGGGCAAGTGCTCTACCATCTGAGCTACCGAAGCACGACTCACGTCGGCTCCTCACAGCTTTACTTCTGCCAGGAAGTTTCATATCAGCGCACACTCCGCTGCAGAGCGAAAATCTCATTCTGGAAACATCCCCCAGGCTGTGGCTAAGACATGTCTCCGCAATATCCTCTCTTTCAGGAGTGCTAGTTCTGCAAGTTTCGCAGGAGAGCTTCTGTAAAGTTTGGAAGGTAGGAGACGAGATACTGGCAGAAGTAAAGCTGTGAGGACATGGCGTGAGTCGTACTTCGGTGGCTCAGATGGTAAAGCACTTGCCCGCGAAATGCAAAGGTCCCGAGTTCGAGTCTCGGTCGGGCACACAGTTTTAATCTGCCAGGAAGTTTCATATCAGCGCACACTCCGCTGCAGAGTGAAAATCTCATTCTGGAAACTTTATATCATGATCACGAAGTCGGTTTGCACTGCTGAGTCAGAGATTTGAATTGTTCGTGAGTTATTTACTTCCTCGCGCTTATCATATGCAGTAAAATTCCTTCGACGTGTGCTATATATATATACTGATTTTCCCTCTTAATGTTTCTCATCTACCACATCGCGAAGCCCTTGCATTGGCACCAAGTTGCTTGAACCTCTGAAATGCATAAACCACAACAGACTGGGTTATACGAACGTTTCTTGCTATTCTACTACGAGAATATCCTTCCGGATACAGAGCTAAAATGACAGCACGTTTTTCAATTCTAGTTACCTGCTTCCATCCCATTACGAGACGATATGGGATGAACACGATCAGATATACAAACACCCTTCTAGATTCACACAGAGTACTGTATACTAATGTCAACTGATTGATACATAGACAGTTGAAGGAATGACATACATGTCGGCACCCCTCTGCAAACAGCAGACAGCAGATCTGCTTAGTCTTCAATTATTAAACATGTTTGTTATCAGAACTGGATAGGATGGATTATTTCAGAGCGAAATACGTGTTATAAGCACAAATCCTTAGTGGTCGGAAACTTTCGGCAGCTAGTGAATGTCAGTCAATTACCTGCTGGATGTGGTGAATGGGGAATGAGCTCTGATGAACTGGGAGGCCATACAATCATACGCAGGCCTACACGGTATTTGCCGGACAGTTCACAAACACGAGTTTTTTTGCGAGGCCGTCCTCCACAGGAAACACAGAAATATTTGTAATTAAAAAACGCCTTCTTTTGCTTTACAGTATTTTGTTTCTCCCAGAAGCGTTTCGTCTTATTTCACTATAAGGCTTCAGCAATGGGATCTAGAACGATACAGTTTCTTTTTGATATGTGGTATTTACGGATTATAAAACAGCTCACGTCTCATTTTTTTATCTAAATAAATGATTATTTACAGTTATTCGCGTTTATGGTTAACATCTGCGTTCCCTCAAATCTGGCACACGTTGGAGCTGAGACTACAGCTCTGTTTACGAAACTTAGGCATGTTCTTATGTTGGGAACTTTTTCCTTCCGACTTTTCATCTTCTTTGCACGTATTGTTGTGATGCACTAGCAGTCTTCTGTCACTATATTTATTTGATCCAAAACTGATTTCGAGACTTAACTGCTTTGAGTTCACTAAGAGTCTGTTCCTGTTTGGTTCGTTTACGTACTTATTGCCAACCTAACGAAGTATATGTTGAAAACCAACGTCCGTTCGTTTCTGTTATGTTTTATCTGTGTGTGTGTGTGTGTGTGTGTGTGAGAGAGAGAGAGAGAGAGAGAGAGAGAGAGAGAGAGAGAGAGAGGGAGAGAGAGAGAGAGAGAGAGACAGAGAGAGAGAGATGTCTGTAAACATAAGAGATGTAAACACATGCTTCGTTATGCGTTAGCTTGGCAATATGTAGGTAAATAAACCAAGCAGGATGAAAGACATAGTGAACTCAAAGTGGTTACGTCTTGAAATCAGTTTTGCCCTCCGCCTTCGGCGCCATTATTTTGTGTATCGTATTCATGTCGTAGCCATTAGCTCCAAAAATTGCGCCGAAGGAGGAGGGCAACAGGGAAATGCAGAACAAAACACAGAACACCGTCGTGCTACCGTATGTACAAGGGGTTACTGAACGTCTGGGGAAAATTCTCCGTCGGGCAGGCATTAAGCCGAGTTTTCGTAACAACAAAAATATAAAAGATATTGTGGGCTCGACGAAAGATATAACTGACAAGCTTCATGCCGCCGTGGTTTATGAAATCGGGCGCTAATGTGGACTGGTGGCTGTAGGTAAAACTGGGCGACCGATAAGCACACGGTTAACTGAACACGAGAGATATATCCGCCTCAAGCAATACAACAAGTCGACTGCTGTGACTGAGCAGTTCTAGGCGCTTCAGCCTAGAGGCGCGTGACTGCTACGGTCGCAGTTTCAAATCCTGCCCTGGGCATGGATGTGTGTGATGTCCTTAAGTTAGTTAGGTTTACGTAGTTCTAAGTTCTAGGGGACTGATGACCTCAGATGTTAAAGTCACTTGTATCCACAGGACATGTGACCTGTAATTGAAGAAGTGTCATGATGATCTCTCCATTGGCAAAAGATTCCGGAATAGTCCCCCATTCGGATCTCCGGGATGGGACTGCCAAGAGGGAGGTTACCATGAGAAAAAGATTGAATAATCAACGAGTCGGGGCGTGGAATGTCAGAAGCTTGAACGTGGTAGGGAAACTAAAAAATCTGAAAAGGGAAATGCAAAGGCTCAATCTAGATATAGTAGCGGTCAGTGAAGTGAAGTGGAAGGAAGACAAGGATTTCTGGTGAGATGAGTATCGGGTAACATCAACAGCAGCAGAAAATGGCATAACAGGTGTAGGATTCGTTATGAATAGGAAGGTAGGGCAGAGGGTGTGTTACTGTGAACAGTTCAGTGACCGGGTTGTTCTAAACAGAATCGACAGCAGACCAACGCCGACAACGATAGTTCAGGTATACATGCCGACGTCGCAAGCAGTTGATGAACAGATAGAGAAAGTGAATGAGGATATTGAAATGGTAATGCAGTATGTAAAGGGGGACGAAAATCTAATACTCATGGGCGACTGGAATGCAGTTGTAGGGGAAGGAGTAGAAGAAAAGGTTACAGGAGAATATGGGCTTGGGACAAGGAATGAAAGAGGAGAAAGACGAATTGAGTTCTGCAACAAGTTACAGCTAGTAGTAGCGAATACCCTGTTCAAGAATCACAAGAGGAGGACGTATACTTGGAAAAGGGCGGGAGATACGGGAAGATTTCAATTAGATTACATCCTGGTCAGACAGAGACTCCGAAATCAGATACTGGATTGTAAGGCGTACCCAGGAGCAGATACAGACTCAGATCACAATATAGTCGTGATGAAGAGTACACTGAAATTCAAGACATTAGTCAGGAAGAATCAATACGCAAAGAAGTGGGATACGGAAGTACTAAGGAATGACGTGATACGTTTGAAGTTCTCTAAAGTTATAGATACAGCAATAAGGAATAGCACAGTAGGCAGTACAGTTGAAGAGGATTGGACATCTCTAAAAAGGGCCATCACAGAAGTTGGGAAGAAAAACATAGGTACAAAGAAGGTAGCTGCGAAGAAACCATTGGGTAACAGAAGAAATACTTCAGTTGATTGATGAAAGGAGGAAGTACAAACATGTTATGGGTAAATCAGGAATACAGAAATACAAGTCACTGAGGAATGAAATAAATAGGAAGTGCAGGGAAGCTAAGACGAAATGGTTGCAGGAAAAATGTGAAGACATCGAAAAAGATATGATTGTCAGAAGAACAGACTCAGCATACAGGAAAGTCAGGACAACCTTTGGTGACATTAAAAGCAACGGTGGTAACATTAAGAGTGCAACGGGAATCCCACTGTTAAATTCAGAGGAGAGAGCAGATAGGTGGAAAGAATACATTGAAAACCTCTATGAGGGTGAAGATTTGTCTGATGTGATAGAAGAAGAAACAGGAGTCGATTTAGAAGAGATAGGGGATCCAGTATTAGAATCGAAATTTAAAAGAGCTTTGGAGGACTTACGGTCTAATAAGGTAGAAGGGATAACATTCCATCAGAATTTCTAAAATCATTGGGGGAAGTGGCAACAACACGACTATTCACGTTAGCGTGTAGAATATGTGAGTCTGGCGACATACCATCCGACTTCCGGAAAAGCATCATTCACACAATTCCGAAGACGGTAAGAGCTGACAAGTGCGAGAATTATCGCGCAATCAGCTTAACAGCTCATGCATCGAAGCTGCTTACAAGAATGATATATAGAAGAATGGAAAAGAAATTTCAGAATGCACTAGGTGACGATCAGTTTGGCTTTAGGAAAAGTAAAGGGACGAGAGAGGCAATACTGACGTTACGGCTAATAATGGAAGAAGGCTAAAGAAAAATGAAGACACTTTCATAGGATTTGTCGACATGGAAAAAGCGTTCGACAATATAAAATGGTGCAAGCCGTTCGAGATTCTGAAAAAGGTAGGGGTAAGCTATAGTGGGACGGGTCATATACAATATGTACAACAACCAAGAGGGAATAATAAGAGTGGACGATCAAGAACGAAGTGCTCGTATTAAGAAGGGTGTAAGACAAGGCTGAATCCCTTCGCCCGTACTCTTCAATCTGTACATCGACGAAGCAATGATGGAAAAAAAAGAAAGGTTCAGGAGTGGAATTAAAATACAAGGTGAAAGGATATCAATGATACGATTCGCTGATGACATTTCTATCCTGAGTGATAGTGAAGAAGAATTAAATGATGTGCTGAACGGAATGAACAGTCTAATGAGTACACAGTACGGTTTGAAAGTAAATCGGAGAAAGCCGAAGATAATGAGAAGTAGTAGAAATGAGAACAGCGAGAAACTTAACATCAGGATTGATGGTCACGAAGTCAATGAAGTTAAGGAATTTTGCTACCTAGGCAGTAAAATAACCAATGGCGGACGGAGCAAGGAGGACATCAAAAGCAGACTCGGTATGGCAAAAAAGGTATTTCTGGCCAAGAGAAGTCTACTAATATAAAATACTGGCCTTAATTTGAGGAAGAAATTTCTGAGGATGTACATCTGGATTACAGCATTGTATGGTAGTGAAACATGGACTGTGGGAAAACCGGAACAGAAGAGAATCGAAGCATTTGAGATATGGTGCTATGTGGGAAAACCGGAACAGAAGAGAATCGAAGCATTTGAGATATGGTGCCACAGACGAATGTAGAAAATTAGGTGGACTGATAAGGTAAGGAATGAGGAGGTTCTACGCAGAATCGGAGGGGAAAGGAATATGTGGAAAACACTGATAAGGAGAAGGGATAGGATGATAGGACACCTGCTAAGACATGAGGAAATGACTTCCATGGTACTAGAGGGAGCTGTAGAGGGCAAAAACTGTAGAGAAAGACAGAGATTGGAATACGTCAAGCAAATAATTGAGGACGTAGGTTGTAAGTGCTACTCTGAGATGAAGAGGTTAGCACAGGAAAGGAATTCGTGGCGGGCCGCATCAAACCAGTCAGTAGACTGATGACCAAAAAAAAAGTGCTTAGAACCATTTTTGAAAAATAAAACGAATCAGCGTTGGCGGAACACCAGGAGCAGTGCAGGATAAAGATCGAATTTCGAGAGGCCCGCGTACTGGCTAAACAGCCGTTTAGTTTGAGGAGGAAGATTAGAGAGGCTATAGAAATAGCCAAGCGACCCGACAACGTGATTAGATAAGACGAGTACCGACTTCCAGCGTCTTGTATGCCAGCTGTGACAGCTTTGCGGAAAGAGACAGCTCTCGCAGAGCAACAGGCGCGCGGTAGGCCATAGCGGTGGAGGTTACGCAGAGCCCTGACGCGCCCAAGTCGATACTAGGCAGTTAGTAAACAACGGTACGCTGTTTTCGCCGCTTAGTCTCCTATTCACCGATTTCCACAAATGGCAAGCAGTAAAGGAAACTTCAATGGAAAACACCCAATTCCGCCAGTCAGAACACGCAATGCAAGGACCAATAAAATGAACTCCTAATACCCTTCCTCCTCAGCCTCACATCCAATGACAGCACTCCTCCGTAATATATAAGTACCCAAACTAGTGCTCATTCAGCAGTTAGCAGTACACCCTGAGGAAGGCGCCTTGCAATAGTCACCGAGACGTCGGAATTTCACAGATGACAATGTGGCCTCAAACCCAGAAAAAAATTTATGGACTGTGACAACGGCCGCGGAAACCAACGTTAGTTATGAATTCAATTCATTTTACGTTCTGCTCTAATGTGTATGGTCGTCGTGTATAGTCGTCGTGTCTTCTCGATGATATTTTACCTTGGTGGGCTATACGATGAAGCATCTGATCCAATTTCATTCTTAGTTTCATGATTATTACATGTCTCTTGTTGTTTAGACATCTTCTGCTGCTCGTGCTGCTTGGTGTGTACTTGGCTACGCACGCTGCAGTTCCAGCCACTTCGTGGTCGGACGCTAGTGCAACTGGCTGCGCAGGCCCCTAACGAATTATGCGCTGTCGCTTAGGATTTTCTTACTAGCTGAGGGACCCGTTCTTTTAATATCTGGATTGCAACAGTCTGATGCAGCTCTTCGTTGCCGTGGATTGTCTGCGTTTTGTGAGCAAATGCAGTGAAGCAGTGAACTGACGGCAAGCATTTGCGCACACAGCAGCAGCGGACCTGAGTACAGCGTTGATAAGCACCAAGTAGAGCGTAGTGCTGCAGTGTGAGAGCAACATCATCGTGAGGTTGGCACGGGAACCACATTCTGGCTAGTACTCTGCAATTCCCATCCCTAAATTGCGTATTCAACACTGTGTGTTGGTTCAATGAGACACCGAGGTACTTGTCAGTGTTGGACCAGGGTATGGGGCCTTCGATGGTTCACACTGGTTGGAAATTAACCAGAATCTCCATTCTTGTAAAAATCACAACCTGGTTCTCAGCTGCGTTGAACTTTAGTCATCATTTCGTTGTCCAAGCTCCCAGCTCGTTGCAGGCCAACTGCAGGCGTCGTCGCAGAATTTGTCCGATCTTGGATCACCATATTGAAACTCGGTGTCTTCGGAACATCTGCCGTGAAGAGGCAGTAGGGACTGGGGCGAGACGGACCCCTGTTGTACTCCCACTCTAATGGGACATCCTCAAGCACGTGGAATGTGCGTCCATCGAGTTACGATCGGAGCAGTCGAGCATGTGACACTGGTACTCCATGTACAGTTTGCTAAGTAGGATCACCGTGAGGCTGATAAGCAGAAAAATGTATTTGACAGTAACTTAAACACACACACACATAAAAAAAGTTTTGCATCACCTCGGTTCCTCGAATTCCGAATCTCGTAATGAAAATTGGAATAGAGCTCAACATTACCGTCATTTCCGCACTTCTTATTGCTCATGAAAACCACACATTGTATGTTGTACCATCATAAGGCGAGATCTACAGAGGTGGTGGTGGAGATTGCTATACACACCGGTACCTCTAATACCCAGTAGAACGTCCTCTTACATTTATGCATGCCTGTATTCGTTGTGACATACATTCCAACAGCTCATCAACCTAGTGTTGGTCCAGATTGTCCCACTACACAAAGGCGATTCGGCGTAGATCCCTCAGAATGGTTGGTAGGTCACGTCGTCCATAAACAGCCCTTTTCAACATTTCCCAGGCATGTTCGATAGGGTTCCTGTCTCGG
Source organism: Schistocerca piceifrons (assembly GCF_021461385.2). Classification (NCBI taxonomy): domain Eukaryota; kingdom Metazoa; phylum Arthropoda; class Insecta; order Orthoptera; family Acrididae; genus Schistocerca; species Schistocerca piceifrons. The sequence continues at coordinate 780,648,445 of NC_060141.1, forward strand.
GAACATGCTGGCCATTCTAGTCGAGCGATGTCGTCATTCTGGAGGTTCACAAGATGTGCACTATGGTGGCACGAATTGTCGTCCATGAGGACGTATGCCTCGCCAATACGCTGCCGACATAGTGGCACTATCGGTAGGAGGATGGCATTCACGTATCGTACAGCCGTTACAGAGCGGTCCATGATCACTAACGGCGTACGTCGGACCCACATAATGCCACCCCAAAACAGTAGGGAACCTCCAACTTCATGCAGTCGCTGGACAATGTTTGTAAGGCGTTCAGCCTGACCGGGTTGCCCCCGAACACGTATCCGACAGTTGTGTGGTTGAAGGCATATGCGACAGTCATCGGTGAAGATAACGTGATGCCAATACTGAGCGGTCCATTCGGCATGTTGTTGGGCCCATCTGTACCGCGCTGCGTGGTGTCGTGGTTCCAAAGATGGATCACGCCACGGATGTCATGAGTGAAGTTGCGCAACATGCAGCCTATTGCGGACAATTTGAGACGTAACACGACGTCCTGTGGCTGCACGAAAAGCATTATTCAACATGGTGGCGTTGACGTCAGGGTTCCTCCGAGCCATAATCCGTATGTAGCGGTCATCCACTGCAGTAGCCATGCCTGAGCGAGGCACGTCATCGACAGTTCCTGTCCCTCTGCATCTCCTTCATTTCCGAACAACATTGCTTTGGCTCCCTCCGAGACGCCTGAACACTTCCCTTGTTGAGAGCCCCTTCTGGCACAAAGTAACAATGCGGACGCGATCGAACCGCGGTATTGACCGTCTGGGCATGGTTGAACTACAGCAACACGAGACGTGTACCTGCTTCCTGGTGGAATGGCTGGCTGTAACTGATCAGCTGTCACCCCCTCCGTTTAATAGACGCTGCTCATGCAAGGTTATTTACATCGTTGTGCAGGTTTAGTGACATCTCTGAACAGCCTAAGGGAGTGTGTTTGTGATACAATGTCCACAGCCAATGTCTGTCTTCAGGAGTTCTGGGCACCGGGTGATGCAAACCTTTTTTTGACGTGTGTGTATGAAGAAAACAGAATTCCTATTACAATTAATAATATATCCAATCACCCACAGCGTCGGTAGCAAAAACATGGTTCAAAGGGCTCTGAGCACTATGGGACTTAACATCTTAGGTCATCAGTCCCCTAGAACTTAGAACTACTTAAACCTAACTAACCTAAGGACATCACACACATCCATGCCCGAGGCAGGAGTCGAATCTGCGACCGTAGCAGTCCCGAGGTCCCGGACTGCAGCGCGTAGAACCGCACCGTCGGTAGCAGCTCGGCATGTCCGAGGAATATTCACGTGGAAGAAAAGTCCAAATACGTCGAATTTGCGTTAACAACTGTCGAGAATTCTGCTTGCGCTTGCGGAAGTGTTAAGAATGGGTTCTGCGAAAAATGTTAATAATCAGTTATTCCACTTTTGCATTCACTTTACGGATTGCCCCCGTTCATCAAAGATATCGGCGTTTTTAGCCAATTTATAGCGTGTTACTCACTTGCGTACAAATGACTTTAGTTTTTCTCATATATTTAGAGGCCGCGACCTGAAGAATTCTTGGGCATTTCGGGTTGGCTACAGAGCAACTCAGCTTCATTACGCGACGCGCAATCTACACGCATGTCTCTTCTTGGGTATCTCAGTCAAGAATTCTAAGTAAACTAATGCTTCATCGAGACTGTATGAAGGACGAAGGTTCCTTCTTTTGAGCTGTGAAAGAAATAAGGGACATCTTCTAGCATCTGTGTGTAATGGCGTCTACGGTCTTACTTAACACGATGCAGAACTTGCTGATACAAATCTACACTCCTGGAAATTGAAATAAGAACACCGTGAATTCATTGTCCCAGGAAGGGGAAACTTTATTGACACATTCCTGGGGTCAGATACATCACATGATCACACTGACAGAACCACAGGCACATAGACACAGGCAACAGAGCATGCACAATGTCGGCATTAGTACAGTGTATATCCACCTTTCGCAGCAATGCAGGCTGCTATTCTCCCATGGAGACGATCGTAGAGATGCTGGATGTAGTCCTGTGGAACGGCTTGCCATGCCATTTCCACCTGGCGCCTCAGTTGGACCAGCGTTCGTGCTGGACGTGCAGACCGCGTGAGACGACGCTTTATCCAGTCCCAAACATGCTCAATGGGGGACAGATCCGGAGATCTTCCTGCCCAGGGTAGTTGACTTACACCTTCTAGAGCACGTTGGGTGGCACGGGATACATGCGGACGTGCATTGTCCTGTTGGAACAGCAAGTTCCCTTGCCGGTCTAGGAATGGTAGAACGATGGGTTCGATGACGGTTTGGATGTACCGTGCACTATTCAGTGTCCCCTCGACGATCACCAGTGGTGTACGGCCAGTGTAGGAGATCACTCCCCACACCATGATGCCGGGTGTTGGCCCTGTGTGCCTCGGTCGTATGCAGTCCTGATTGTGGCGCTCACCTGCATGGCGCCAAACACGCATACGACCATCATTGGCACCAAGGCAGATACCCCAGGAGCAACAGTGTCCCTAATTTGCTGGGAAGTGGCGGTGCGGTCCCCTACGGCACTGCGTAGGATCCTACGGTCTTGACGTGCATCTGTGCGTCGCTGCGGTCCGGTCCCAGGTCGACGGGCACGTGCACCTTCCGCCGACCACTGGCGACAACATCGATGTACTGTGGAGACCTCACGCCCCACGTGTTGAGCAATTCGGCGGTACGTCCACCCGGCCTCCCGCATGCCCACTATACGCCCTCGCTCAAAGTCCGTCAACCGCACATACGGTTCACGTCCACGCTGTCGCGGCATGCTACTAGTGTTAAAGACTGCGATGGAGCTCCGTATGCCACGGCAAACTGGCTGACACTGACGGCGGCGGTGCACAAATGCTGCGCAGCTAGCGCCATTCGACGGCCAACACCGCGGTTCCTGGTGTGTCCGCTGTGCCGTGCGTGTGATCATTGCTTGTACAGCCCTCTCGCAGTGTCCGGAGCAAGTATGGTGGGTCTGACACACCGGTGTCAATGTGTTCTTTTTTCCATTTCCAGGAGTGTATATAGTATAAGCTCAGCGAAAAATTCCTTCAACTCCAGCGTGGAAATAATGAAATCAATGACATTTAAACGCTCTAAATCTAGAACAGCACCAAACCTAAACGACTATAGGCGATGGCTTGAGGCTGAGACGACATGCACGCCTCATCTCTGATATTGTGAGTAACACATACGCTCTGTGCATGTATCGTGTCGTGGACTCGTACAGCTACGCCTCGAAATGACTGGATATTTGTGTTGTCCTCATCATTTCACCAAATGTTTCAAATGGGTCTGAGCACTATGGGACTTAACACCTGAGGTCATCAGTACCCTAGAACCTAGAACTACTTAAACCTAACCAATATAAGGACATCACATACATCCATGCCCGAGGCAGAATTCGATCCTGCAACAGTAGCAATAGCGCTTTTCCGGACTGAAGCCCCTAGAACAGCTCGACCACCGCGGCCGGCTAATCATTTCACCATCATCTTTCATGAAAGTGGTGCGATTGGACTGAGCAAAGGTTGGGAATTTCTACGGGCGCTGATCACCGCGCAGTTGAGCGCCCCACAAACCAAACATCATCATCTTCATCACCATCATCATCATCTTCGTACATTATGGGCTGAAAGAGTATACCTGTATATAAAATGATGTGCAGCTTATAACACTGAAGACAGGAGACATTGTTACCTGGGAAACGATAGGTGGGATGTACGCAAAGTTAAGCTCGGATATGCAAGAACATCATTAACAAGCGTTGGAGGATTACGAAGGTCCTAAACCAATTTGAGAGGTAGACGCTACCAAATCCATGTTGGGGAGATTTCCCGTCGAAATTCCGAGTGTGTGTGTTGCCGGAAGAGGCAGGCAACAGTATTTCCTCACACGTAAGTCTCTAGAAATCAGAACTGACTCGCAGACTTTCTGACAATTTCCGGAATGAATTTTCACTCCGTAGCGTATAGTGTGCTAATATGAAACGTCGTAGCAGGCTAAAACTTTCCAGGTACGACTCCTGGTCTGGCACACATAGTTTTGATCTGCCAGAACGATTTCTAAAAGTTATTCTATATTCCCAAACGAACCGTCGAAGAATTAAAAAGGAAAGATTGGAAATGATAGAAGCTCAGGAATTACTTAGTGTCCCACATGAGAAGGTTGACGTGGATGAAAATTTTCGCACATTTGTGCATAAATTAGAACACTTACAGTGACATTTCTTTTTCTGCTCTTTCTTCATTGTGAAGATGCCTGTATGAAGAGCGGAAGTGAAAACCGTTCTAAGTGACAAGTCTGTCGCTTGTCAGGAGTATGGAAAAAAACAATCTATCTCTATTTGCCCATAACTGATTTGTATCCAAAAATTGAGAAATTTTTTCATGCCACGGGCTGACACTGCTCACCGCATGTTCACAAAAAACCATGAGCAAAATAAGAAAGTAAGTATTTCACTAAAAACTTTATATGAGCCTTCCCAAGAAACGAAGTGTTTCTAAATGCCAAAGTGAAAGTTTTTACAAGACTATTCTCGCAAAGAAGAAAATCTGCAGCCATCTTATGTTAACAACGATTTTTATTTACTTGGACCTGTGTAAGTTCGATAAGGGTTTGAACCGACAGATTCATCTTCAGAAAATACAATAGATATTTATTTGACAGCTAGATCATCAACGACGAGACATAGAAACTGCTTATAAAAGGCGATGTAACCGAAATAAGCTTACCGCTTAGTTGTACAACTCTTCAATATAGCTTCATAAAGTAACAGCAGCCTGCTATAATAATAGATATGAAATGTGTTTCTCAACAGTGTTACTGGAATAGAACGTCACCTTCTGTCCAGAGATTTCCAGTTGAGTTCGTGAAGCATCTCCGGAATATTTCCATATTGTTCGAACCTACCAATAACAAATCTAGCAGGCCGCCTCTGAACTGCTTCGATGTCTTCCTGTGATCCGATGTGTTTCGGATCCCAAAAATTCGAGCAGTAGTAACACCAGCGTCATATTTGCGGTCTCTTTCATAGGTGAACCACATTTTCGCAACATTCTCCCAATAAACCGAAGCCGACCATTCGCCTACCCTACAGTAAACATCATATGGTCGCTTCACTTCATATGGCTTGCAACTTACAACCATACATTTAAACGACATGACTGTGTCACGCAGCACACTACCAATACTGTACTTCAATATTGTATTTCTACATTTAGAGTTTTCTTTCATTCATCAGACCAGCTAGAAATTTGATTTGAGTCATCTCGTGTCCTCTTAAAGTCACTCAACGACGACACACTTCCTCACGCCACAGCATCATTACCAGACAATCCCAGTTTGCAGCCCAACCTGTGTGCCAGATCATTTATGTGTATAGAAAATAATAATAGCCCTATCACTCTTCGCTGGGGCGCTCCTGCGATACACACACCTCTGATGAACAATCGCCGTCGAGGACGTACGTGGTTCTGTTACATAAGAGGTCTTTGAACAACTCACGTATCTTGGAATCCTTGGACTCTATCCTACATACTCGCACCTTCATTAACAGTCTGCAATGGAGTACTCTGTCAAATGATTTTCGGAAATCTAGCAATATGGAATCTGCCTGTTGACCCTCATCCAGGGTTGGCAATTTATCATGCTAGAAAAGGGCAAGCTGAGTTTAGCACGAGCAATGCTTTCTAAAACTTTGCTTTCTCGTGGACAGAAGGTTTTCCGCATCAGGGAAATTTGTTGTATTTGAAGTTCGAATATGTTCAAGAATCCTTCAGGAAACCGAAGCTAAATACATCGGTCTGTAGTATTGCGAGTCTGTTTTTTACCCTTCTTAGCTACGTGAGTTGCATTCGGTTTTCGTACAGTCGCTTGGAAATTTGTGCTTAGCGTGACATTCGCGATAAATGAAAGGTAAGTAACAGGCCATTCCACAGAGTACAGTTTGTGAAACTTAATTGGCATTCGATCCGAACCTGGCGAATTATTTGTTTTAGCACATTTCGGTTGTTTCTCTACGCCATGGCTGCCTATTACTATGTCGTCCATACGGATGTGTGTGGAACGATCAACGATTGTATGTTTGTAGGATTCTTTTCCGAGAACGATTTCTTTTCCTATCGTGTAACGTAAAGTTTCGACAAAATAGAAGGAACAGAAATTACGTTCAGAGTGCCATTAATACTGATGATGTACTGTACAGAATTAAGTTTTTCGCTAGTGAAAAACAGTCAAGATACATTATTTCTCATGTACTTTGAAGTTTGGAACTCCATAGGGAAGTATCCTCAGCATGAACACCATGTGCCATCTACTAACACATGTTTGTAAGTCTTTCTCCATGCTTTGGCAAATAATTCAGATATAGGGAAAGGAAACAGAACACCAAAGGCTATAGGACTGAAAACGTGTGTTGTGGAAAAACGGCGCTAACAGTATTTTCCATTTCTACATTTGATTACTAGCCGAAATATCTGAAGAGGAACTCAACTTGTCTAATCAGTTAACTCAGAGGACAGTATCATTCAACGAAAAGCCACTATAACAATTATTACTGCGGATTTCACCTTTAATGTAAAGGAAGGTAAGAAAATATTTTTGCTTAGCAAGAGTGACAGGATACAAATTGTGAAGTATATGAGAAGTTAGCATCAAATATTCGTTGTTGATGACTAAGAAGTGGGCACAAATGGAAAAAAAATCAGAAGCATACCTCACTACGCCTTAGACAAGTGTGTTCCGAGGAAGGTCTTAAAGGATGGGAAAGACCCGCCATGCTTTAATAATTGTGTTAGAAAACTGCTACGTAAGCAAACAGAGATGCATCTAAGATTCAAGAGAAGTTAAAACATAGCCGAGAAACAAAATTTCACAAAGCGGAAAAGAGCGTTAGGAGAGCAGTGAGACAAGCATTCAATGACTTAGAATCGTCAGCCTGTCCGTCTAAAAACCCCTACATATTTTGGTATTACGAGAAATCAGTAACCGGTCCGAAATCATCTATTCAGTCACTCAGTGGCCATACTGACATTGAAACGGAAAATGACCGAGAGGAAGCCGAAATACTGAATTCGATGTGCCGAAATTGTTTCACCTCCAAAGATTACAATACGGTCCCTCCTTTCCATTTCTGTACGAATTTAGATTGGCAGGTATCGAGATTAGGAATAAAAATTCAACTACAGCCTCTCCGTACTGCGTGCGGGACCAGATGAGACAACTGTAAGATTCTACATACATTATGCGAAAGAACTTTCTCACCTTCCAGCAGCAGTTCATCGGAGGGCGCTGGAGCAACCTAGGGTACAAAATGACTGGAAGAAAACCGCAGGTCGTTTCCGTTTTCAAGAAGCGTTCTGAGATAGATAAATATAGTTATAAGCATCCATCGCACATGTCAGTCTGTCAGAATTGTGGAATACGTTTTGTCCTCATGAATGATTACGTTATAAGAGAGCCAAAATCTCCCTCTTACGAATCAACGTGTCTTCTGCAAACAGAAATTTTGCGAAACTAAGGTCCACAGCGCTGTAAACATCGGCTCTCAGATTGATGCCTTATTGCACGACTTCGGGAAGGCATTTGAAATCGTCCCTCACTACCGTTTACTGAAAAAAATGCGGGCTACCGAGTAACGGACCAGGTTTGTGACTGGATTCAAGATCTCCTAGTCTGCAGAACTCAATACGTCACTCTTAATGGAAGACAATTGACAATTATAAAGGTAATTTCGGGGGTACCCAAAGACGGTGTGACAGTGCCGTTGCTGTTTACACTGTATGTACTTGATTTAGTAGAATGAGTCGGAAGCTCTTTAAGCCTGTTCCAATACGATGCGTTTGTCTGTACGAAGGTAGCAACGCCAGAAGACGTAAATGATTTGGGGAGGATCCTACAGAGGATTGACGAATGGTGCAGGAACTGGCAGCTGACCCTGAACGTAAATAAATGAAACGTACTGCGTATGTATAGATAAAGGAACCCAGTACTGTACAACTATGATATGGGCTACAAATTGCTGGAAACAGTAACCACCGTGATATATCTAGGAGTGTCTATCAGAAGGGGCTGTAAGTGGTAAGGTCACATAAAAGAAATGCAGTAGAAGCAGATGGGAGACGGAGATTCATAGGAAAAATCATAAGGAGACGTAATTCATTTACTAAAGAAGTACCTGGCAAGATGCTTGTGCGACCCATTCTTGGATACTGTCGATCTGTCAGGGAACATTACTAGGTAATGATGATAGGAGAGACCCTGAAACTCCTACGAAAAGCTGCGTGTTTCCTCACGGAATCGTTTATTTGGCCCGATAGCGTTACAAAGATTCTACATCTACATCCATACTCTGCAAGCCACCTGACGGTGTGTGGCGGAGGGTACCTTGAGTACCTCTATCGGTTCTCCCTTCTATTCCAGTCTCGTATTGTTCGTGGAAAGAAGGATTGTCGGTATGCTTCTGTGTGGGCTCTAATCTCTCTGATTTTATCCTCATGGTCTCTTCGCGAGATATTCGTAGGAGGGAGCAATATATTGCTTGAATCCTCGGTGAAGGTATGTTCTCGAAACTGCAACAAAAGCCCGCGCCGAGCTAGAGAGCATCTCTCCTTCAAAGTCTTCCACTGGAGTTTATCTATCATCTCCTTAACGCTTTTGCGATTCCTGAATGATCCTCTAACGAAGCACGCTGCTCTCCGTTGGATCTTCTCTATCTCTTCTATCAACCCTGTCTGGTACAATGGCTCTTAGGACTCTGGGACTTATCATCTGAGGTCATCAGTCCCCTAGAACTTAGAACTACTTAAACCTAACTAACCTAAGGACATCAGACACATCCATGCCCAGGCAGGACTCGAACCTGCGACCGTAGCGGTCACGCGGTTCCAGAATGAAGCGCCTAGAACCGCTCGACCACACCGGACGGTTATCTGTTACGGATCCCACACTGCTGAGCAGTATTCAAGCAGTGGGCGAACAAGCGTACTGTAACCTACTTCCTTTGTTTTCCGTTTGCATTTCCATAGGATTCTTCCAATGAATCTCAGTCTGGAATCTGCTTTACCGACGATCAACTTTATTTGATCATTCCATTTGAAATCACTCCTAATGCGTACTCCCAGATAATTTATGGAATTAACTGCTTCCAGTTGCTGACCTGCTATATTGTAGCTAAATGGTAAGGGATCTTTCTTTCTATGTATTCGTAGCACATTACACTTGTCTACATTGAGATTCAATTGCCATTGCCTGCACCATGCGTCAATTCGCTGCAGATCCTCCTGCATTTCAGTTCAATTTTACGTTGTTACAACCTTTCGATACACCACAGCATCATCTGCAAAAAGCCTCAGTGAACTTCCGATGTCATCCACAAGGTCATTTATGTATAATGTAAATAGCAACGGTCCTACGACATTCCCCTGCGGCACACCTGAAATCACTCTTACTTCGGAAGACTTCTCTCCATTGAGAATGACATGCTGCTTTCTGTTATCTAGGAACTCTTCAATCCAATCACACAACTCGTCTGATACTCCATATGCTCTTAATTTGTTCATTAAACGACTGTGGGAAACTGCATCGAACGCCTTGCGGAAGTCAAGAAACACGGCATCTACCTAGTAACCCGTGTCTATGGCCCTCTGAGTCTCGTGGACGAATAGCGAGAGCTAGGTTTCACACGATCGTCTTTTTCGAAACCCACGCTGATTCCTACAGAGTAGATTTCTAGTCTCCAGAAAAGTCGTTATACCCGAACATAATACGTGTTCCAAAATTCTACAACTGATAGACGTCAGAGGTACGGGTCTGTAGTTCTGCACATCTGTTCGACGTCCCTTCTTGAAAACGGGGATGACCTGTGCCGTTTTCCATTCCTTTGGAACGCTACGCTCTTCTAGAGACCTACGGTACACCGCTGCAAGAAGGGAGGCAAGTACCTTCGCGTACCCTGTGTAAAATCGAACTGGTATCTCATCAGGTCCAGCGGCCTTTCCTCTATTGAGCGGTTTTAATTGTTTCTCTATCCCTCTGTCGTCTATTCCGATAACTACCATTTTGTCATCTGTGCGACAGTCTAGAGAAGGAACTACAGTGCAGTCTTCCTCTGTGAAACAGCTTTGGAAAAAGACATTTAGTATTTCGGCCTTTAGTCTGTCATCCTCTGTTTCAGTACCAATTTGGTCACAGAGTGTCTGGACATTTTGTTTTGATCCACCTACCGCTTTGACATAAGACCAAAATTTCTTAGGATTTTTTGCCAAGTCAGTACATAGAACTTTACTTTCGAATTCATTGAACGCCTCTCGCATAGCTCTCCTCACACTATATTTCACTTCGCGTAATTTTTGTTTGTCTGCAAGGCGTTGGCTATGTTTATGTTTGCTGTGAAGTTCCCTTTGCTTCCGCAGCAGTTTTCTAACTCGGTTGTTGTACCGCGGTGGCTCTTTTCCGTCTCTTACGATCTTGCTTGGCACATACTCATCTAACGTATATTGTACGATGGTTTTGAACTTTGTCCACTGATCCTCAACACTATCTGTACATGAGACAAAACTTTTATGTTGAGTCATCAGGTACTCTGAAATTTGGTTTTTGTCACTTTTGCTAAACAGAAAAATCTTCCTACCTTTTTTAATATTACCATTTCAGTCTGAAATCATCGATGCAGTAACCGCTTTATGATCTCTGATTCCCTGTTCTGCGTTAACTCTTCCAAATTGTTCGGGTCTGCTTGTCACCAGAAGGTCTAATATGTTATCGCCACGAGTCGGTTCTCTGTTTAACTGCTCAAGGTAGTTTTCAGATAAAGCACTTAAAAAAATTTCACTGAATTTTTTGTCCCTGCCACCCATTATGAACGTTTGAGTCTCCCAGAACTATAACATGGTTGGGAAATCTACTCGACATATTTTCCAAATTATCCTTCAGGTGCTCAGCCACAAGAGCTGCTGAGCCAGGGGGTCTATAGAGACATCCAATTACCATGTCTGAGCCTGCTTTAACCGCGACCTTCACACAAATTATTTCACATTTCGGATCTCTGTCAATTTCCTTCGATACTATTGCACTTCTTATCGCTATAAACTCGCCTCCCCCTTCACTGTCCAGCCAGTCTCTGCGGTATACATTCCAATCTGAGTTTAGAATTTCATTCCTGTTTACATCTGATTTCAGCCAACTTTCTGTCCCTAGTACTGTGTGGGCATTGTGACCGTTTATTAATGAGAGCAGTTCTGGGACTTTTCTATAGACGCTCCTCCAGTTTACTATTAGCAGATTAATATTGTTATTCCCTGTTGCATTTAGCCTGCTCCTGCCTATTGTGAACAAACGTCAGTGGCAGACGCTACAAAAGAGGCGTTGAGCATTACGAACAGGTTCACTGCAGAAATTTCGAGAGAGGGCTCTTTCCTGGAAGAGTCAGACAACGTGTTACTTCCTCCCACGTATGTCTTGTGAAATGACCCGAACGAAAAAATTCGAGCAATTAGAGCTAATAAAGAGGCTTATCGACAATCGTTGTTCCCACGCGCCATTCGCGGAGGGAGCACGGCAGAGGGCATCAGTTACGAGTGCCACAAGTACCCTCTGCCACACACCGTCAGGTGGCTTTCCGAGCAGTGATGTAGACGTAGATGTTGACTTCTGTCCCCACTGCACGCCCGGAAGATGATGGAACGTAAAACTGCAGTTACTCTGACAGGGCTGAAATGGGCATCGTTATAAATTAATGTCACTTAAATTGAGCGATTGGCGTAGCTAATAATCACCTCAGCGAAAATGGAGAAGAAATTATCTTCCGCTAACAGTCATATCACACTGTCGAAGCGCATAAATGTAATAAAACCTGTGGATAGAGATATAAAGTGGAAAAAAAGAGTTTTCCAGCTTTGTTTGGTAGCTTTATCACTCTCGAAATAACCTTCGGCATGCTGCTGCGGAATATTTTTGTCAGATACTTCACTGCAGCGTCACAGTTTTAGTTCTCGATTTTTCATTTACATTGGGAATGTATTGTTTTCCTTTATTGCAAGTTACGGGTGCACACAGAATGTGGTCGTAATAAAAACGCCGTAAATTGCTGGAAATTATTGTGTGGCCATTAATTACACGGACACATTTAAATGTTTTGCTTTATACAACATTTTATGTGTGTTAATTACAACTTGCAATAAAATACTAACTCCAGCTTAAGAGCCTAGTGTATACAGTAGAGCAGTTCATCGTGTTAAATGACCGATGTCTTTGTTTTACAAGTAAAATTAAATGTGTAGTCTTAACCATATATTCATAGTTGTATGCTAAAGCCTCTTAGTGCACAGTTGAACTAAGGATGCACGGTTGAACTAGACAATTGGTACCAATTGTAAACTCTTTTATGTAGTTTTATGTCGAAAAATATTAATAAAGCCGTCACTTCCTCCACACTTGCCATCTCTTGACGATGTTTTGAATGCTTAATAAGACCTTCAAATCATGTGACTGAAATGTCGCAATTCCATAGGGAATGAAGAGTACGTAGGCTGAAGCAGAACCATGTCAGCCTGAGATTGAGGGATTTTGTTCGAATTAGAGGAACAAAGCACAGAAAGACTCCACTTTAACAAAGAGCGACTAGCGTTGATGATTTCCATACACGTCTCGTTTCAGTAAAGGCCACACACCATGTGGAAGTTGCGAGTATACCTGGTATTGGGACTGCACCCTGAAAACTTTTCCGGCAGTTGAATCCATGGCCTAGAGATTTATCTCTTCTCGCATTATAGTGGCATTTTCACATAGTGAAGATCTTTCGCTTACGAACATTATGCACCAAAATTCACTTTGGTCACTACGTACATGATTGTTAGGTCTCTGATTCAAGATTGTAATCAGTATCCATATTTTCCTATTTGTTTCATTTCTGTCACCTACTACCTCACCCTACTACTGTCTCTTGCTGCTTTCACTTCCGAATGTGTTAAAAACCTTGGGACGTTTCTAGATTTGTACATTTACATAAGGTAAGGATTGAGGAGGTTATGCACATAATCGCAAAGGAAAGAAATATGTGGAAAACACAGACAAGGAGAAGCTACAGGATGATAGGACATCTGTTAAATTATCAGGGAGTGACTTCCATGACACTAGAGGGAACTCTAAGGGGCAAAACCTGTAGAGGAAGGCAGAGATTTGAGTACGTCTATCAAATAATTGGAGACGTAGGTTGGAAGTACTACTCTGAGATGAAGACGTTGGCACAGGACTGGAATTCGTGGCTCACCGCATCAGCCCAGTCAGAAGACTGATGATTCAAAAAAAAAAAAAAAAAATAAATAAAATAAAAAAAACAAAGATAAAAAAATATCAAGGCGCATTTTGCTAAACCAGTTTATATGTTGATGGAATTTTTTCATGCTTTCCAGGCAGGGATGGCAATTTACGTCAATCATATTTCGTAACGTACATTAGCGATCTCATATGTGTCAAACTAAAATCAAGCACGCTAGTTAAAAAATTTAATTAGGAGTCGCATTTTCAATAAAAAAAAATTAAAGGACAGTGTCCGAAATTTACCGGACTGTTATTATAGTACATCATAATTGGTTATATCTACAAATCAGTTACTCTTATGTGATTATGGCTAAACTGATGAAAGGTACAGTTATAAAAATTAATTAACAGCCTAACGCTAAAGTTTTTGAACCAGATTAACAGACATGTTATCTTCAAAACTGCATATTTAAAAAGGAAATGTTTATTCTGTCACGAATAATAATATTATAGTCGCTTTCCGGGATTTAGTTAATCAGTACTAAGACAAACAGAATGATTACAATAGGGATTTACATGTGTGCATTAATGAGTCGCTTCACTATGAACAGCTTTGTATGCTGACGTCGGGCATCTAGTTATTCTTACATTGTGTACAAATATTGGTAGTATCTTCATGGATCGGGCGTAGTGGCTATGGTCGGGCTCTACTAGATCTGACGTGTAATACCGATGGCTCTGTCTATCACATGTAACGGTCGTAACCGAAAAAGGGCCACCCCTCCAGCAAAATTGGAAGCTTTTTACTTCACGCATCGAAGCTAGACGACTACTAAAGGGGTCTATCAAAATCTCTTGTCTCCCCTGCCGTTCTGCATAAATTCTCCCTTGGAATACCATTACGTTTGGTGTTAAATAAACACACTTGCCAGAAAACGATATCTTAAGTGAACTCTAAAGTAATGATTGAGTTTCCGATCTCTCTTTAATGTATTTCATTGGTCTTTGCATCTTATGGCCGTAAAATATGACACCTGTACAGGTCACTTCACATTATTTAATCCGAATTGGTTGCCAAACATGGCAGTACATCTTTTACGCTAGTCTGGAGTGTCATAAGTTTTCCGAAACACATATTTTTCCTTTGTTCCTCCCCTTCCATTGTACAGACACTTCCCAAGCGTTTCACAGTGCACACAGATACGCATCGAAATCAAACACAGACGAACCAAAATTCTTCACTAAACGTCAAACCAATCAATTTAAACGCAGACAGTTTGTTGGAATGAACAAAGCATTGAACACGTTGACAATAAACCTAAAATATTTTACGATAGTTATCCCATATAATACGAGTATTAAGACATATGAACATTCCGATTTATAATCTATCAGTCGTTGTTGTTGTTGCGGTCTTCAGTCAAGAGACTGGTTTGATGCAGCTCTCCACGCTACTCTATCCTGTGCAAGCTTCTTCATCTCCGAGTAACTAGTGTAACTTACATCCTTCTGAATCTGCTTAGTGTATTCATGTCTTGGTCTCCGTCTACGACTTTTACCCTCCGCGCTTCCATCCAACAGTAAATTGATGGCTCTTTGATGCCTGGGAATGTGTTCTACCTTCTTCTCGTCAAGTTGTGTCACAAATTATTTTCCCCAGTTCTATTCAGTATCTCCTCATCAGTTAAGTGATCTACGCATCTAATCTCCAGCATTCTTCTGTAGCACCCCATTTCGAAAAATGGTATTCTCTTCTTGTCTAAAATAGTTATCATCCATGTTTCACTTACATACGTGGCTACACCCTACACAAATACTTTCAGAAAGGACTTCCTGGCACAAAATCTATACTCTATGTTAACAAATTTCTCTTTTTGAGAAACGCTTTCCTTGCCATTCTCAGTCTACTTTTTCATCCCCTCTACTTCGACCATCATCATTTACTTTGCTCCCCAATTTGCAGAACTCATCTACTACTTTAAATGTCTCGTTTCCTAATCTAATTCTCTCAGCATCACCTGATTTAATCATACTAATTCCATTGTCCTCATTTTAGGTTTTTTGATGTTCATTTCATATCCTTCTTTCAAGTCATTTTTACAGACCGTCTATATACTCCTCCCACCATTCTGACGCCCCTTCTCTGCTTAGAACTGGTTTTCCATCTGAGCTCTTGATATTCATGCAAGTGGTTCTCTTTTCTCCAAAGGGACCTTCAGTTTTCCAGTAGGCAGTATCTATCTTACCGCTAGTGATATATGCCTCTACATCATTACATTTGTCCTGTAGCCATCACTGCTTAACCATTTGGCACGTCCTGTCGATCTCCTTTTTGAGACGTTTGTATTCTTTTTGCCGACTTATTCTACTGCGTTCTTATATTTTCTCCTTTCATCAATTAAATTCAATATCTATTCTGTTACCCAAGGCTTTCTACTAACCCTCGTCTTTTTACCTACTTTATCCTCCGCTGCCTTCACTAATTCATATCTCTAAGCTACCCTTTCTTCTTCTACTATATTTCTTTCCCCCGCTCTCGTCAATCGTTCCCTAACGCTCTCTCAGAAACTGTCTACCACCTCTGGTTCTTTCAGTTTATCCAGGTCCCATCTCTCTAAGTTCCCACATTTTTGCAGTTTCTTCAGTTTCAATCTACAGTTCTGAACCAATAGATTGTGGTCAGCGTCCACATCTGCCCCTGGAAATGTCTTACAATTTAAAAACTGATTGCTAAATCTATGTCTTACCATTATATGATCTCTCTGAAACCTTCATGTGCCTCCAGGCTTCTTCCACGTATACAAACTTCTTTCATGATTCTTGAACCACGTGACAGCTATGATTAAGTTATGTTCTGTGAAACATTGTACCTGGCGGCTTCCTCTTTCATTCCTTATCCCCATTCCATATTCACCTACTATTTGTCCTTGTCTTCCTTCCCATACTATCCAACTCCAGTCCCCCATTAGTATTAAATTTTCATCTTCCCTTACTATCTGGATAATTTCTTTTATCTCATCATACATTTGTACAATGTCTTCATCATCTGCGGAGATAGCTGGCATAGATAATCTTGTACTACTCTGGTAGGCGCGGGCTTCGTGTCTGTCTTCGCTAGAATAATGCGTTCACTATGCTGTTCGTAGTAGCTTACTCGCAGTCCTAATTCCGATTATAACTAGCTTTAACCTATACATTTCGTTTTTAAATTTTCTGACCTACCTGCCAGATTAAGGACTCTGACATTCCATGCTCCGATCCATAGAATGCCAGTTTTCTTTCTCCTGATAACGATGTCCTCTTGAGCCGTCCAACCCGGAGATCCGAATATGGGACTATTTTACCTCCGGAATATTTTACCCGAAAGGACGCCATCATCATTTAACTATACAGTAGAGCTGTATGCCCTCGGGACAAATTACGGCTGTAGTTTCCAATAGCTTTCAGCCGTTCCCAGTACCAGCACAGCAGGGCCGTTTTGGTTGGTGTTACAAGGCCAGATAAGCCAATCATCCAGACTATTTCCCCTGCAACTACTGAAAAGCCTGCTGACCATCTTCAGGAATCACACTTTGTCTTGCCTCTCAACGGATACCCCTCCGTTGTGGTTGTACCTACGGCACGGCTATCTGCATCGCTGAGACACGCGAGCCTACTCACCAACGGTAAGGTCCATGGTTCTTGGAAGGATCTATCAATCAGGCTTGCCAAATTGATCCATTTAAATACACATTTTCTTTTTTTTTTTTTTTTTAGTTTCTGGGCACAACAAGTTTTCAGAAATCAATGTCATTTCCACATCTAGACATGTATTCACACACATACTTTATAGGTCACTTCATTGTTCATGGCGGAGGGTTCCACTAGCAAATAGAGAAAGAAGGAAAGGAGAGTGTATTATTCTCCCTACGAGCGTTAATTCCTCTCATCTTATTTTCGTGTTCCTTACGCGAAACGGAGTAGAATCAGTGTGCTGTCAGTATGAAATGTTGGTTTTCTACATTTACGCAATAGTGCCTCGCGAAAAGAGCGACGCCTTCCCTGCGGTGCATTAATGGAGTGGGGAGTTCAATGGATACTAACACTCATCTTGATTTTGTTGCTGTTTGGCATTATGTGAGTTGACTTCCTTGCTTCTGCAGCTTTGTTACGTTATTATCTCTGCAATACAATATTTGGTTATCTTCCAATATAGGGCCTCATTCTCAGAATGAAGCGTGAGAAGACATACAGTGCCATTTTCCGTGAAGCTTAGGTAACTGTTACGAGACGCATTGAGCATATAATTATTTTCGTTTGAACGCCTATGGGTATCATTGCCATTTCTGTCTATAGTCACACAGCACGTGGACACAGTTTTAGGCGATCCTGAAAATATTTGCCAAGAGAACAGTATGAAGAAGAATATTAAGAATGCGTAATCAGGCCAAAGAATGGTTCCTACTTCTTAGGATATAGTTGTTCTTTACAGTGACGTCTAATTACAAGTACAATTTTAGTGCTCATTAAATACATGGTGGAGACAATTACCCGTAACTCTAAATGCATATTTGTATAAATATCAAGGAGGCAGACATAGGTCAAGGCAAATCTGAAATACATTCACTTTCTCTCTGGTGAATTCCTCACAACAGAGAAAGAAAAAAGTCATTCCAGTATTACCTAAGGATAGATAGTTACACAAAATTTGTGGAGACTATCGAAGCCGGTATATACCTAAAAATGACGACAAGAATCTGTGAAGAAATATCGCGACAAAAAGCTGCTAACATCCATCAGTTCTCTCCCAATTCCGTGGAAGAAAAATTCCCTTTTCTTCTTACATGAAAAAATCCTACCTTGTTGAAATATTAATGAAACCATTAAAAAATTTTCAAGCCACAAACTCGCAGCAATTAATTAAAATGTTATCTGCTTCTACACGCGAATGCACACACATTATCGTCCTGTCTGACACGCCAGGACACACTGGAATGGCTTCGCAGCCTTCAATGGGGCTTTAATGAAGCCCCTGTCCACAATTAAATTATTTTTGTGGACCAGGTCCAGCCTCTACCATCAATTTATCATGGTGGGCACGTCGCTGATCTCCAGTCAATATGAGTAAAATTTGCAGAGACACATTACGCAAACAGCATGCGTTGTGTTGTAAGTATTGACAACTTCTTTAGCATATATGGAACGATACTGTGAACAGAGTGCTACTAGACGCCGTCCGTGAAACGTTACTGGCGGGTCTACTGGACAGTCACTTACCATTGTATCTGCTGACACTTAACATTAAGCTATTCTGGGCGGCTGACTGAATTGTACCAAGAACATTATAATCAGCCCACAAATGATGGATGTGAAAGTATTCTGTTACTTTCAATTCAAATCTGATGATATAGTCAGCGAGATAGAAATTTTGTCCAGCAACTGATCATTGATGAAGAGAAGAACTCTGAGTTAATTCAGCATTGTACGACTACATGTAATGGCCGTGCAGTACCTTGTATCGTATGCCGAGACCTACTTGGACAGTCTAAGAGCACACTACTGGGCAACCTGACAAAATTAACTTCAATTATTGCATAGAAATGCCGGTTAGGTTTTTCGGCAAAGCGAGTTGAATATAATTTTTTATTAATAACTCCAAACACATAAGTTTTAGGACCTATGTGAACTTAAATAATTTCCTTGGTTTCTTCTCGGGGATGAAACGTCTCGGGAGGGTGTGACATGGAAGCTACAGCGTGCTTTACAGCGCACAATTATTAGTTAATATTTTGTTTCTGTCGTAGGATAGATGCTATGTTTGTAATGATTTACGAGTTTCCAACATGTCTGTGACGATACATGACGGGTAAAATAATAATGGCCCACAAAACATTTGCAGCGATACTGATCCGTGGTTGACCCTTGTTAATGAACTTAGCAGAAAATTTTGGGAACAGCCACCGCTGACGTCGCTGTAGCACTTTGCCAGTTTAATTAAACTGTTAGACAAGCATAGTGGCTCTGCCGGAGGCAGAACAGCAGTACCCTCTTCAGTATGCTGTTGTAGATCTTCCAGTGTGTGAGGATTATCAGAGTATACCTGGCCATTCAAATTGCTCCACGGGAAAAAATCACTGGCAGAGAGATCAGTCGATCGAGGTGGTGAGGAGTTTGCACTGCCGCTGCTGACTGTTTGTCAAAGTGGCGTGTGCTGTTGCTCTGTCTTGCTGAAATTACCCATACAGTTGTTCATATTTTTTGAGCTGATGTGCATACAAATTAAATAATTTCTGCTACGATGTGGATACCAGACATTGTGCACTAGATGAGATACACTACAGGCCATTAAAATTCCTACACCGCGAAGATGATGTGCTACAGACGCGAAGTTTAACCGACAGGACGAAGATGCTGTGATATGCAAGTGGTTAGCTTTTCAGAGCATTCCCACAAGGTTGGCGCCGGTGGCAGCACCTACAACGTGCTGACATGAGGAAAGTTTCTAACCGATTTCACATACACAAACAGCAGTTGACCGGCGTTGTCTGGTGAAACGTTTTTGCGATGCCTCGTGCAAGGAGGAGAAATGCGAACCATCACGTTTCCGACTTTGATAAAGGTCGTATTGTAGCCTATCGGGATTGCGGTTTATAGTATTGCGACATTGCTGCTCGGGTTGGTCGAGATCCAATGACTGTTACCAGAATATGGAATCGGTGGGTTCAGGATGGTAATACGGAACGCCGTGCTGGATCCCAATGGCCTCGTATCACTGGCAGTCGAGATGACAGGCATCTTATCCGCATGGCTGTAACGGATCGGGCAGCCACGTCTCGATCCTTGAGTCAAAAGATGGCGACGTTTGCAAGACAACGACCATCTGCACGAACAGTTCGACGACTTTTGCAGCAGCATGGGTTATCAGCTCGGAGACCATGTCTGCGGTTACTCTTGACGCAGCAGCACAGACAGGAGCGCCTCCGATGGTGTAGTCAACGACGAACCTGGGTGCACGAATGGCAAAACGTCACTTTTTCGGATGAATCCAGGTTCTGTTTATTGCATCATGATGGTCGCATCCGTGTTTGGCGACATCGCGGTGAACGCACATTGGAAGCGTGCATTCGTCAGCGCCATACTGGCGTATCATCTGGCGTGATGGTATGGGGTGCCATTGGTTACACGTCTCGGTCACCTCTTGTTCGCAGTGACACCACTTTGAACGGTGGACGTTACCTTTCAGATGTTTTACGACCCGTGGCTCTATCCTTCATTCGATCCCTGCGAAACCCTACATTTCACCAGGACAATGCACGACCGCATGTTGTAGGTCCTGTACCGGCCTTTCTGGATACATAAATTTTTCGACTGCTGCCCTGTTCAGCTCTTTCTCCAGATTTCTCACCAACTGCAAACGTCTGGTCAATGGTGGCCGAGCAACTGGCTCGTCACAATACGCCAGTCACTACTCTTGATGAATTGTGGTATCATGTTGAAGCTGCATGGGCAGGTGTACTTGTACACGCCATCCAAGCTCTGACTCAATGCCCAGGCGTATCAACTCCGTTATTATGGCCAGAGATGGTTGTTCTGGGATCTATGGATCCAAATTGCGTGAAAATGTAATCACATGTCAGTTCTAGTATAATATACTTGTCCAATGAATACCCGAATATCATCTGCATTTCTTCTTTGTGTAGCAATTGTGATGGCCAGTAGTGTACTTAAAATCTCGAATTGTAGTGGCTCTTAAAGTACTGATTGAGCCGTAACGTATCTCTGGAGTGGTTAGTGTGTCGGTTGTTCGTTGTGCCAGTGCTTTACCGCGATGCGATTGGCCGCGATCGTGAATTAAGACGCGCTCAGAACGATTTGAAGGGGAGTGGGCGCCGCAGCGAGACGCGGTGGAAGTTACGCTGGCTACCGAGAGGGGACGGTGACCTTGTCAGCCGTCGTGGTTCCAGTACTGGTCGTGCCGTAGTCGGTGGTGGGCCGTAAGATCCCGGAGTCTGTATGGGCCGAGTACGGAAGCAACGCCCGTGACTGGCCGAGGCGGCGTCAGACGTTTCGCCAATAGCGGACCTGGGACCTTGCTACGTCTGGTGGACAGTGTAGCCGTACAGAGGCGTGAATACCATCGTCTGCATCCTGTCACTGTGGCAAGACTTTTGCCTGCCGCCGGTAGCTTCAGCTGTGTTAATTCTGGTGGGTGTGTTGTTTGCTCATCCAGGATCGTTCTTATACGACTAACTGTTGGGCGGCTTTTTACGACTTTCGTGTTGAGATGTGGTACCTGAAATGTTTGTGTGTGGGAATCCCTCGCCCTGTTGCTGTCGTTTTGCCTACAAGTACCGTTTGTGTCTACTGCATAACTTACTGGGTCTAACTAACAAAAGTTGTGCTAATTATTCAAACAGTATACAGCTTGACTCCAGGAAATGTTGCTGGAGGAATATCTGCCTGTTTAAAGCCCAATGCCAGGCATGTTCTCTAAGCGCGACTGTACCAAAGCCTGTTGTGTTGTTTGAAGTATGTTGCATTGAATAGGAGCTTGTGTAGTCTTAATTGTAAGTTAGTCAAATTTCTGGTAACGGTTGCTCTTACAGTACTTGATTAGGTACTCTGCTCAACTGTGTGCGCAAGCAGCTCATACTAGGAAATTCTGTTTTAGTTGTAATTTTAAAGGAGTAACTTTTATACCTAAAATGAGATGTGCTTTTACTGCTTTGCGCATTGCTAGAGTATTTCAATAAGCCTCCTGCTTAATTCTTCTCATGAATTGAGTTGCAATGAAAATGTCTTACGTACTTTGAGAACTTCGGGCTTATTGACTGTTCGCAAGGCTGTACATTAATATCTGATTTAAAACATTGCATGCAAAAGCTTGGCTGGCTTCACAGTTGCTGTTAAACGAGCCATATTCTAATAGTATGTTCGACGTGTTATAGAAAGAACCTGTTGGTTTCTAATCCGATTCGGCTGCGCCTCACTCGTTGCCACGTCACCAGTACAACTAAGAGGTGTATGATCGCGGAAGGCTGCTAAGTTTGTGCAGCACTGTAAGTAATGCACGTATTCTACTCTTAAGAACTTTTTTTTGAGTTAAAAGTGTAGCCTGTAAATGTTTGTGACGTTTGAAACCATTCAAAAGACTTCAAATCCTTTCGGAGTCGCCAAGCATCTTAGTCCTCTGTCAGACTAAGTTGTTTAAAGTATTTGCACTGAACAAGCAGAATTTCTGTGAAGTATTTCCTTAAATCTTTTTTTAATAAAGAAGATAGCGATATTTTGCAAATAAGTTATGTCACAAGCAAAAGCATAAGTTACATATTTAAAAAATATGTTTTAATTGAAGAAAGTCACTGCCATTGGTATTAAATTGAATTATATACTCTTAAACGTTATGCTTGTTGCTTTCTAAATTTTTGACTTTATGTATTATTTGAACAAACAGTAAGTGGCAATAGTATTGTCTCTCTGCTGTTACCGGTGTTGCTTGTTTCGATGCCTGGTAAATCGGTTTGTTATTGAGAATCCTCCATGGACTTGGTCCTTTCAATCGCCCCCCCCCTCCCTCCCCCCCCTCCCCACCCCCCCCCCACACATATCATGACGCGGTGGAACAAGCCACATTCAACGAGACCGAAGCTCCAACACATGCTGAACCATAAACTTGAAAATAAAAATCTGCAGGTCCTTTCCGATAGCGTTTCGACACAATGATCACTTGTCAAAACAATTTTTCCACCAATTATGCTTCACATAGCACTGGACAACGAATAGTGCTGTTTTCTCGTGGGCACAACTTTGTGTTGCATTCAGGTTCCTAAACACGTCTTCTCTTCTCACTCACTCGAACGTAGCGACACAGCCAAGTACTCGGGGCATAGCATGCGAGAGATGTGTATGCGAAACCGTGTTGCATTAACCGACGGGTTCATCTAATGAAGTCCTCCAGCATTTTCTGTCGCAACTGTCAACTTTTCGTTGGTATTATATACATTTTCAAGCCCACTTTTACTTTGTGCCCCTCTATATGCTTTTGTTCATTGGGTTTTAACAAACTCATGAACACGCTATCATCACATGTCTCTAGTGAGGTATCAGGTGTCTGGTAACGACCGCCTCGGAATCTAAATCGCCGCCAGACGTCATGGACGTCGAAGACCCCGAGAGGTCTCTGCACCATCGCGCAGTAAGCTGTGGCGGCACGCGCCTCCTGGCCCGCATTTCGAGTGAAGGCGACACAGTGGCACACCTGGTTGCAGCGGCTAATAGCGGCGTCCCCGATAGCGTACGTAAGCACCTGCCTGTCGCTCAGCCTGCCAGTCTAACCTTGCGTACGTCTCAGGACATATCGCCTCGCATTAGACAGCGTATTGACTTTCATGCTTTGCTTACGAGTGGACGTGGTTGTCTAGTTAGGTTTTCTTGACTCTGTTGTTTCGTTCTTGTTGCTGTCGTAAGGTCCTTCGTTCGTCCTCTCCCGTTCTGTTGTCGTTCGCGGGCTGCTCCGCGGGTCCCACCGCGTTTCCGTCACTTAAACCCCGCGACTGTTCCGGTCGTCGTTTCAACGAAGCGGTTATTACAAAGTGCAGTTACCGACGGAAGTCCAGTGAGGACTTTGAATATCACAAGGCAGCGAAACATAGTGAATATGCTAAAGTGCTAATGCGGAACCCATTTATGCTTGAAAACACGTTAGTTCCATTTGTGGCCACTAGGTGGAAAACTGGAGCTGTACAGTATTTTTATTACACTATGACATCCACGCTCTCATTTGACAAACCTTAATATATGTGAACAGAATGGCTACCGAGAAGGGAGACTCTACGCTGTTAGTGAAACTGTTTTATGTGAACGGTACCAACTACAGTGCTACACTGAGAGAGTATCACCGGCTTAAACGTCTCAGGAGAGACACGATGTCATTAAATGGTTTAATAAAGAGGATGATAAGATTCCAAAATTGGTGAGCTCCATGTGCAGCCAGCAGCGTCCTATCCAGCTGGAAGTTACTGACGGGGTTGCTGCCACTGTAACTGACCATACAGCATCTGCCTCTAGTAGTGCTAGCGCTCGTGCAGTTTCACGAGAGTTGTCCATCCCATAGTAAAGCGCACGGAATATTTTGCGAACTATTTTGCTCTGATACTCGTACAAGACACAGATGGTGCAGTAGCTGTAACCTCATGATCCGCAGAAACTTTCTGAGTATGCTCTTCGGTTTCTGGCACGTATCGAAGTTAGTGGCGAGACACATTTTACACAACAGGGTGCAGTGTATGTGCGGAAATGCCGAATTTGCGGTACTGTGAAACCGTGTATTGTGGACGAAAATCCATTCAATTCGCAGCGTGCGAATGTGTAACGTGGTTTCACAAGCACTTGTATTTTCGGCAGGTTCTTCTTTGAATAGATTACACCCAGAGGGCCTGTCAGGTATAATATGACGTCATTACGTAATCGAGACGTCCTTGTACAGCAAGCGATTCCCCCTTTAGAAGAGCGCAATCGTGTGGAAACCACTGTTTTGATGCAGTAAGGTGCAACATCTCATGCCACTCGCCCAGTGATGGATTTGCTCAATGGAGCCCTCCGTGGAAGTGTTATCTCCAGATGTTTTCCAGATGCATGGCCTGCTAGCTCACCCGATCTAAATCCGCGTGACTCTGGGCTCTGAGGACGTCTACGAGAAAGCAGTTACAAGGACACGTTCGGTCTCTGCGTGATCTGAAGGCCAGGATATAGGAACATGTTGCTCATATTCCACCGGAACTGCTGCGAGCAAATATTGATCACATCGTTTTAAGAATGTAGCATCTCGTCGTTGTCTCCGATGCTAATACTGAACAATCTGTGCAGGCAGTGGTTAATAATAACATCAAAATTATGCCTTTCCCACTTGTTTGACTCTTCTGCCCCCGTCCTGCTCCTAATCCATCAAATACGGAAAAAATTTTAGACGCTTTTTTTGCTTTCACAGCACCAGACTTGCAAATGGCGGCCAAAATTGGATCTAACCCGTCATGATATCTAACAAATTTCGCTGCCATACGATAATTAAGCCCCCACTGGACCTCTGAGAGTAGCTGCATTTTAATGATTACCAACTCGTACATGGCAGGTTCAATGATTCTACACATCTCGAGAAGCTTAACGTTTTAAGAAGCAAGATTAGAAACCTATTTTTCTGCACTTGTCAGTTTACAAATTATGTACGACTGCACACAGCGTGGGAATTCATTCGATCGAGTCCCGTCAAGAGCAGTTCATGCGTCAGAAAAAGTAAACTGATGGAACACAGGTTTTGCCTCTAGATTTATGTCTACTACCATTAAGATCGAGTGCATGTTGATGGCCGGCGTTCGCGTTAATGCAAGGCCCCTAAATAGTACAGATTAGCGTCTGCTGGGTGCGCACAGACTTAGTCCCTCGTGTTGGATTGTGTGAAGGACTTATGCTATGTAAAGGCGTGAAGCGATTTCGTACTTCTTGTGATGGAGATAGTGGACGTCGATATCTATATCTACAAAGTATTCGCCTCAAAACTGCAGCCGAGATTGGGACAGTGGATGAGTGCCCTAACTGTTGTTTAAAACTAGTTTGGCTGCGAGGCACACTTTCTGAATAGCTCTTGATACATAGCCGTGAAACTATGCACAACGGAACATAGTACCTTGTTGATGCGATAAGGCTAGTTTCCTTATCTCACTTGGTAAGAACGATAACAAGAACTGCACGCCGGCACGTAAAGATGAAAGTCTGATGATCTCTTCCCCCATCGATTCTGCATAAAGCTGAAGTATTTTCGAGCACTAATTTCGTTGTTGTCATTTCAAAAAAATGGTTCAAATGGCTCTGAGCACTATGGGACTTAACTTCTAAGGTCATCAGTCCCCTAGAACTTATAACTACTTAAACCTAACTAACCTAAGGACATCACACACATCCATGCCCGAGGCAGGATTCGAACTTGCGACCGTAGCGCTCACGCGGTTCCAAACTGAAGCGCTTAGAACCGCACGGCCACACCGGCCGGCTGTAGCCATTTCATGCCATTCAGTTTTGGAATAGCGAACAATATGTTATCTCGTATGACTGCCTCGTTCTAGTCTGGGAATGAAATAGTCAAAAGAGGCATGCTTTTTCTCTGGTATACGAATGACACTACACCTGGAGCTACAAAGAAAGAAGTCAGTGAGACTAGAAATGGATGGAAACGGTTATAACCGGCGTTAAGAGATCAGCGAAGACTAACAGTGACTGAACAAACCAGCATTTAAGAACAAATGTCTCATGCGAACTTCTGTCAATCTTTACACTTATCAATGAGAAAACACTGTCGGACTGGCGCTGTGTTCGCTGTCGATGGATATTTCCATACAATCTACATTGCAGATTACTACTCGCATTTTGACCACAGGAGACGACATGCAGGTATGCCACTGCTGTCCAATTGGGTAATGATGTCGGCCCATTGGGTTTCTATGAAATGGTGATAGTGGCAGTGATAATCTATTTGTTATGACGACACAAAGAAAACTAAGTCACAATGGTGCTTTCGTTTGGTCGTTGCAGTGACCTGAGCTGATGATGACAGTATGTATTCCCCTGTCTACATAGGGCAGGCATTGGTTACCATACTTTCCAGACGCTGTACCATCATTTAACTGGCCGGTATGTATTCCCCTGTCTACATAGGGCAGGCATTGGTTACCATACTTTCCAGACGCTGTACCATCATTTAACTGGCCGGCTGGAGTGGCCGAGCGGTTCCAGGCGCTACAGTCTAGAACCGCGCGACCGCTACGGTCGCAGGTTCGAATCCTGGCTCGGGCATGGATGTGTGTGATGTCCTTGGGTTAGTTAGGTTTAAGTAGTTCTAAGTTCTAGGGGACTGATGTCCTCAGAACTTAAGTCCCATAGTACTCAGTCCCATTTGAACTATCATTTAACTGCATTTTCAGACTACAGTTTTCTTTCCTAAATTAGGTTTACCAAGCGGATTCTTCATAAGGTATATGTTATTGTTTTGAAGCAACCTGACTGGCTGTTCCTTTCCCCATTTAGTGCCTCTTCAGTTATTTAAAAAATCCGTTTAGAAGTGGTGACCCTGTTGTAGTACAAACCAGTTTTACAATACATTTCTCCGCGAAACTGGATGAGTACTATACCAGTCCCAACGGAGAATTAGCTGGACAAAAGATGCCAGAAATGAAGTTATGCTACTCTCCAAATACTACAACATGAAGGATTTTATCCAAGATGAAAACACGATGAAATTTATAATCATGTGTAGTGCAGAATTGTTTCCTACCACTGTTAAATGCCCGGCAGTTGTGACCGATCGGTTCTAGGCGCTTCAGTCTTGAACCGTGAAAATCGCAACGGTCGCAGGTTCGAATCCTGCCTCGGGTATGGATGTGTGTGATGTCGTTAGGTTAGTTAGGTTTAAGTAGTTCTAAGTTCTAGGGGACTGATGACCTCAAATGTTAAGTCCCCTAGTGCTCAGAGCCATTCGAACTATTTGAACCTTGCTGTCTTCCGCACATCTAGAAAATATCAATGATGAACACAACTAATTTACGCTTAATATAAAGGACTGATACATCCAGTTCCTTTATTCAAAAATGTATCAAGTATGACTGATATGTTCTAATATATATAAATAGGGAGAAAGAAAAAATTGAAATATTAGAGACGAGCAGTCACTTCAAATAATTGCCAATATTTCTATGCATACCGAAATCGTCTTTATACACAAAAATGATGAGTACTGCTTCCTTTGAAAAGGGACATAATTCTATGAGATGCGTCCTTAGAAACTTTCATGGTTGTATGCTTTAATAAACTTTTCTCGGTTTACAAGCCACTTCATCTCCAATAAAACACTCGAGCTTTCGATAGTTATCTCCACCATCGTCATCAGAAGTTCAAACCACTGATTGCCGGGACTGGCACCGTGTTCCGCCTATGCAGATGTAATGGCAGCGTCTTGAACCTACCAGAGAGAGCCGGAATGGCGCGTGCCCCGAAGGCAAGTTGGGCAATTCCTAGCGATTCCGTCCCTTCGTGGGATGTCGCTCAACGTTGCCTACAAGAGAGACGTAAAGTAAAATTTGAAAAAACAAAAACCGAGTAATTTGACTCAAACAATTTCATAATTGGACTCTGTTACAATAAACAGAAACAATTTAACAAAGACCAGGATTATACGCTTAGTAGACACGCGGTAGGGCTTTGGGCTTTGAACGAAAGCAAAGAAGTAAGCTTGAGGTCTATACGAACGAGGCAGCGGCAATTTAAAACGTGTAGCCGGGCGGTCGTGTCATGTGTTGCCCTGTCCTGCGGTGGGGTCGAAGCCGTTAGGTGCTGCCCTACTTTGCTTCTGCCCATGCGCCCCTCTGGAAGGTTCCAGGGGCTGTCATTACATCAGTGTACGTAAGCAGAACACTGTGCCTGCTGCGGGACAGTCGGGCCCGCAGCGCTGCAGACGATGGAGGGAGGAGTGGCCGATCACCGATAATGGGAGCCTGTCCCACGCCGGCCCCATCCGTAGCCCCTTCTACGACGACCATGACAAAGGTGGGAGTACCCTGGAGAATGATAACCCCGGCAATGGCTATGGCTTTTGATATGCCGATGACACACCTGTCTGAAGGCGTCGGCGGCTCCCTCGAAGATGCTTCTCACCAACAACACGATAACACCAACGAAGCAACCTGCGATCGACGCGAACGAGTAGTCAACTCAGCCGCTAGATGCGGTTTCGTCGATCCAAGTTTCACCATGGAGGACCACAACAGGACGCAACTCGACAGCGACAGCAGAGTGGACTTGTCAACGGAGGATGGGAGCAGTCCCGGCGCCATCTGCCGAAGGAAATTGCACAGTTCCTCCTCGACACTTTATTCTATGCCACCAGCTAACTTCTTACAAGAACAGCTGCAAGAGGAACCACTCCCTGATAATGATTGCCGGTCACTAACGACAGAATTAATAGTTATGTACCAACAGTTATCTGGCGATGTTATACGCTTCCCAGAAAAAGAGGACGACTTTAGTATTGTCCACTATAAGAGGCACCAGGGAAAGATCCCAGAAGAAATACACAACTCCCGCAAACGACATGTTGACGAGATAGAGATGACGAATGGATGCCAACCAACTACGCCACCAGAGGCGCCAACGAGACGTCCAAGAATTCGAAGGAGAGGTAGTGACTGAAAGGTAAGAAACTGACCATCTCAAATCAACTCTGGTTCTACCGGTGACCATATACCATAAACATGACTACTTTGAACTCAACAAGGTTCAAATGGTTCAAATGGCTCTGAGCACTATGGGACTCAACTGCTGTGGTCATCAGTCCCCTAGAAATTAGACCTACTTAAACCTAACTAACCTAAGGGCATCACACACATCCATGCCCGAGGCAGGATTCGAACCTGCGACCGTAGCGGTCGCACGAAACTCAACAAGGAGCTCAGCTCGTTTCTCGACTGGCGGTCTGAAGATCACTTGTCAGAGGGGCAGAATAAGCAAAAAGCCATGTTCTTTTCAGCCAACAACATGAAATTTTTCTCTCATCAATCTCCGGACGACAAAGAGATCAAAGTCTTTACTAAACGACAGCCAGAACAGATTTATTAGAATGAATTGCTGAAGGCTCTAAGAGGGAAAGGCTACAATGTCATCAACGTACATCAGTGCCACAAGAGAGACGAAAAAACGAAGAAACTGGTCCCACATTCGGTTTATGTGTACGGTTACGAGGCGATAGGACAATCATATGATCTACAACTGAAATATCTCCTCTACACGATAGTGTGTCCACCAGTCTACAACTGCAAGGACGGCCCAGTGCAGTGCAAACTATGTGAACTGTGGGAACACTCGGCCAAATTACCACTGCCTCCTACCACATTTCGATGTGGCCGCTTTATAAAACAGCGCACTGGCAAGCACCAAAAAAATATAGATAATAGATACGTTCATTGCTGAAAGGAACATACCGCGACCTGCAGCGAATGCGAAACATACCAAACGTTTCTGGGGAAATACAAATCAAAGCCCACCCATTGGCTACCAGGACAGAAGACCTTTCTCTTCAAAAATAATGGGCATGAAGAGCAACATGACGACGTACAGCGACAAGCCGAGACAGTGTCTGAATCGGTGACACCACACCTTGCCACACAAGTGACAACAACTGCGCCCAACTCTGGAGCAGAACGACGTTCACGGACTTACGCCGATGTGGCGTCCTCAAAACCTCTACGAACCACCAGAGAAACAAGGCATCCGCCGAGGCCCCTGTCACAACATGAATCATCAATATTGATCCACTACTGACCTCCCTGCATAAAAAACAGAGCACCATTCCCTCACTGGTAGAGGAAATCATCAAAGCATTCGTTTCGTTTTAGAAGGGACCACTGATGCCGTACAAGACACCTCAAGATCTGCATATGGAACGCGAATTGTGTCAAAACGAAGAAGACAGAGCTAATGGACTTCTTCACTCGCCATAGAATTGATGTTACGTTCCAGAGACGCATTTAAATGAGACGATACAGTTCCACATACAGAACATGCATGTCTACTGTACAGATGAGGCCGGTCAAAGAGAGATGGGACTGCCATCCTAATCAAAAAGAAATTCGTCATCAAAAGGAATTATTTCCAAGGCTACGACAATTGGAAGCTGCCACCAAATGAAACACCACGTGTGTTGCAGTATGCCTCATTGCAAACAGAGACTTGTCACCTGAAGACCTACGTGACCTCCTTGACTGTTTCGACAGGGTACAGCTGGGAGGGGACCTCAGCAGCAAACATACTGCTTGAAATGGGAGAAAAACCAAACCATTATCAGTACGAGGGACCATAGGAAAGTGCCCCCATTGTCCACCAGCAAGATGACGTCCTTGACTTAGCGGTTCTCAATAATGTCAACGATGTCAATGTCAGCCTCAAACTCTGAGTGATCAATGACTTACCATAAAATCACATGCTGGTAATAGGAGTACTGGTGAGGGTACACATCCCACTGCCACCGCATACCACAAGGTACACTGTCTGGCTACAGTTTCAGCGGTTTCTGAACAACAACGTTCAGCTATGACAA
Organism: Schistocerca piceifrons; assembly: GCF_021461385.2. Taxonomy (NCBI): domain Eukaryota; kingdom Metazoa; phylum Arthropoda; class Insecta; order Orthoptera; family Acrididae; genus Schistocerca; species Schistocerca piceifrons. Next base: position 780,679,877 of record NC_060141.1, read on the forward strand.
GACGTCTCATCAGGGACAAACCTCAGTGCTGTGGTACAGAAATTAACGGCCAAAATCCAAACCGTACAATGTCAGTGAACAACACGAATTTTTCGACCAGATGTCAACTCTGAGGCTTTTTCCCCATTGTTTTAAGCCATCAATACACAGTGGAATTACTTCCAGAGATAATGGATCCATTTTAGGAATCCTGAGAATAGAGGACAGATGTAATAACTCAAATGGTTCAAATGGCTCTGAGCACTATGGGACTCAACTGCTGAGGTCATATGTCCCCTAGAACTTAGAACTACTCAAACCTAACTAACCTAAGGACAACACAAACATCCATGCCCGAGGCAGGATTCGAACCTGCGACCGTAGCGGTCGCGCGGTTCTAGACTGTAGCGCCAGAGATGTAATAATTGGACCGGGAAGTCCACAAATGTGCACAGAATTGCGTCAGGATGTCTGGAGAACAGGATTATCTGGCTTCTTGCTATGAACACGTGATGTGTGGCAAGCCGTGAAGAACCTGCATCATCAAAATCTACCAAAAGGAGTGGCACGTGACTCAGGTAATCTGACATACGTCACACTGTCGGAAGCTGAACTGCATGCCGACGCATGTCAGCAGCAGATGACAATTTCACCTCCACTGGCACAAGATGGCGAAATCCTATGCTACGAGGAGCAGGTCTGAACAGCACTTATGATCATCAGGAATGCAACGCAGTTCCAGCCTCAGTTTGCTACTCTAGCGTAAATCAAACAACTCATCTCTAAAACAGCCAACAACTCGTCAGGACACGACTTTGCCTACAATGAAGACGTAAAACATCTTTCTAGGAAGATGCTGGTCATAATCACAAAAACTGACAACAGTTGTCTTCATCATTGACATTTTCTAGAGGTGTGGAAGACGGCGAGGTTCAAATGGTTCAAATGCCTCTGAGCACTACGGGATTTAACATCTGAGGTCATCAGTCCCCTAGAACTTATAACTACTTAAACCTAACTCACCTATGGACATCACAAACGTCCATGCCGGAGGCAGGATTCGAATCTGCGACCTTCTCAGTCGGGCACTTCCGGACTGAACGGCCTAGAACCACTCGGCCACAGCAGACGGTGAGGTTGGTGCCGCTGCCGGGGTAGGATCTCTCACTTTCCATCAGTTACCGCCCACTTAGTCTCCTACCAACGCTGGGGAAGCTCCCCCAATGGTTATTACTAAAGAGACTGCAAAACACGTTTGTATGGGACAACGTAATCCGACAAGAACAATTAGGATTCCAATGTGAACTCTCCGTCGAACTTCATCTCCTCAAGATTACCGAATCCATACAAGACTAATTTAATAAACGACATTGGACAATTGAAGTGTCTTGGACCTCGAGAAGGCTTATGGTAAAGTATAGCGTGAGTACTTACCCGATAAGCGGCATCGAAGCAACACCATAATAAATTAGTTCGTAACATACTATAATTTCTGTCATTCGGCTGCAAGTGTGAAACACAAAATGTAGGTTTTAGGTTGTACATCAGGAGAGAATTAAAGGACTCTCTTTTAAATTAAACCCATTTCGTCCAATGTGATTTACTAAGTGGCCAGTTTGTAAAGTTATATCAACGATAGAAAAATAGTTGTGAGAAATACTATCGTTCATTTTATATACACAAGCGGCAAGAAAGAAAAATACTGCTACACCAAGAAGGAGTAGTGCGACAACAGTGAAACTTGGTAAATGTGTTTATTCACATGACCCTCACATCGCAGTAGAGGTACGCTAGCAACACCTGCTGAAGTATGAGAAGCTGGATGTTCCTACCGGGATATTTCAGAAAGACTTGGCAGGGAAACATCCACTGTACACGATTGCTGGCAGTCGTGGTCAGGAGGCGGTAGGGCCGCAGGGAAACATTGGTCCTGACAGCCAAGTGCCACTACCGCTAGGGAAGACAGTGGTGTTTGGCATGTGCCTCTATGTCATCGTACTGCATCTCAAGCAGCAATCTCAGCAACAGTTGGCACCACAGTCACAGAACGAAGTGTTACAAATGTTATAAATCGGCTACCTGAAAGACAGCTTCGATCGAGATTTCGATCCAGAAGGCCTGTAGCGTGCATTTCACTGACACCAAACCACTTCCATTTACGACTCCAGGGATGTCAAACGATAACTCATTGATGGGGGGAAGGGGGGGGGGCAGGTGGAGGTCTATGAGGTTTTCTGATGAACGTTGCTTCTGCCTCGATGCCAGTGTTGGTCATGTATTGGTTATAATGAGGCCACGTAAGGGTCTGCATCCAACCTGACTGCGTGGTAGACACATTGGACCGACACCTTTAGTTATGGTCTGCGGTGAGATTCCGTATGACAGCAGGAGCACTCTCGCAGTTATCCCAAGCTTCCTGACTGCAAACTTATACTGCAATCTGGTGATTTAACCTGTTTTGCTGTCATTCGTGTCATTCACGAACTGCATTCCATGGGGTTTACAAACAGGGTAACGCTCCTCCGCATACCGCTGTTGTAACCCAAAATGCTCTTCAGCGTGTAGACATGTTGCCTTCACCAGCTCGATGAACAGACCTGTCTCCAATCGAGCACATATAAGACATCATCGGACAACTCCATCGTCACCTACAAATAGCGTTAATCATACCTGTATCGACCGACCAAGTGTAACAGACACGTAACTCAACCCCACAAACTGACATCCGGCACCTGTGCAACACAATGCATGCTCTTTTCCATGCTTGTATTGAACGTTCTGGATGTTACATCGGTTGTTAATGTAGCAGCATTTCACATTTTCACTGCCTTAGCCGGCCGTTGTGGCCGAGCGGTTCTAGACACTTCAATCGGGAACCGCGCTGCTGCTACTGTCGCAGGTTCGAATCCTGCCTCGGGCTTGGATGTGTGTGATGTTCTTAGGTTAGTTACGTTTAAGTAGTTCTAAGTCTAGGGGACTGATGACCTCAGATGTTAAGTCCCATAGTGCTTAGAGTCATTTGAACCACTGCCTTATCTGGCGCTTATATTAACTTGTGGTCATAAAACGTTAATAACTTAAATATGTTACCAAGTAAAATGTTTCCCCGAGTTAGTATTTGCGGACGGGAAACAGAAAGCGTTTATATGGAATTGGTTAACCACAGGGTTAAATCTCATATCACGGTGATATGAGTATTTTCTACCACTAAGTACTCGATAACATGTAGTAAAGTTACTAGAGATTCCGAAAGTGAAGTAATGTGGATGAAGGTAAGCATTAGAGGTATGTCAATCACCATAGGGGGATAGTTTTGTAAACCAGATGCCACAAAAACAGAGGGCTTCAGAGAAAAATTCGGTGAATGTCGAGTGTAAATATCCTGCTGTTGAAGGATGGGGTGGTTATCGCCTTGCCAGCTACAGAAGGTACCATTCAAAATTTGATGTCAGGGACAGGTATACATATGAGAACCTCTGTTTTGGAAATGGCTTCGACTGTTAGTGAATCATTGTTATATAGCTCCACGTAACCAGGAGACGTGAACCTTTCTTGTCAGTTACTATAAATGAAGGAATCTTTGGTCATGCGCCTTATATCGCATAAGTGATTAAAATTGTTCAAATGGTTCAAATGGCTCTGAGCACTATGGGACTTAACATCTGAGGTCATCAGTCCCCTAGAACTTGAACTACTTAAACCTAACTAAACTAAGGACATCACACACATCCATTCCCGAAGCAGGATTCGAACCAGCGACCGTAGCGGTAGCGCGGTTCCAGACTGAAGCGCCTAGAACCGCTCGGCCACCAGCGGCCGGCATTAAAACTGTTAAAGTGAGCGTTAAGCCAAATAAAAACTTGCATTTGCTTAATAAATGCGACCGGAAGGTGATTAGAGAATATGAGAGTAGACAGTATCAGACATCCATCTACCATGGCGAAGCTGTGAAGTACAAATACATTCGATTTCTATGTGTGGTGCTATAACTTTAGACATTAAATGTCGAAGAGGATGGTGAGAGATGGAAAATATACGTTGAGGCTTAATAGCCTAGTTAAGGAAATGCAACGAGACAAAGAAAAACTGGATGACTTAGCACACTGTTTACTATCTGTTAACTACTTCAACAATGTACATTTAGAGGTATATGTTTATCACCTTGGCCTTAAATGCTATTGAAAGATACCTATTGTGATGTCAACAGACCAGATATGAGTATATATCTGAGCTATTCTGCGTTCCTCATTGAAATGTTTGGGTTGTGGCTTAATATTTTCCGGTTTATGGGAGGATATATGAAGGCTTTTGTTAAAAGTAAAATGTAACCATGTATTACTATGACTTTTTTTTATATAGTACCACAATGAATTAAGTTGTAGTTGTTATTCAGAAAAATTACGTAAAAAACAGAGTTCTCATAAAGGTTAAAACAAGTTAAAAAGAACATCTCAATCCACACTGATACGACCGTTATACAGGGTAATAAGTTACATGTTTTTCAGGATACTTTAAACTTTAACTAAATTTTTACTTGAATACTGAATTCAAAAAGCGTAATTCATCACAGATTTAAGCCTCGTCAAAACTTCCCACAACATCACATTACTTGCATGTGTGATCTATGGCAGATGTAGCCTGGATGGAACACCACTACGTTAAAACAATTTTTCCACAATTCACCTCTCAATCTTTTCATCTATCGAGACACCAACAGAGAGAATGCTTGTTTCTGTGACTTGAGTCATGAGGGAATTTTAATGGATTGCCAGCGAATAAGAAACAGAGTTCGCTACATTGACTTGCCTGATGATCATTGTAGAAGTGTATGGAGAAGGCCAGAAACGCGCTATGAAATAGCAATGGTTTAGCAGAAAAGAGCGTCAATAATGATTTTAGCCAATCTCACGGTAAGACAATTCCAGATTACATTTTGGCCGTGTTATAATCACAGTGAGTTATTTCATCGGTCAAGTATGGAAAACTACGAGAATATGTGTAGGCATTTAAAATTCGCACATTGGCAAAATCAGGTGATTACGTGAAACGAACGAACGTGATCGTAATAAAGCGGAGGTGGAAAATAAATCATCACAACAACCCACCACACACACTGGACGACTTCTGGGACACTGCTACGGAAGGCTGAGGCACACATCAGTAAAAATTTCCCTACGACCTTCCAAAAACATACTGTAGGGAATAGAAATGTGTTAAAAAGCACGAGATGCAGCAACACGTTGTCCAATGCTACTCAACAGATGATCATGAATTCAAAAATGTGCTCTCTTGAGAAAATTGACTTATTTTAAGTAATTTACCTTTCATTTGGTTTCACAGTGATATTTTAACTTCACTTTCATTAGGGTTCCTGCTGCTCTTGCCTCTTGGGCTCACGCACATCCGCAGACATGCACATGTTAAAAATAACTTTCCTTGCGGTTTATAGAGGGTGGGACAGAACAGAACTAGCACAACAGTTATTCTGTGCACCTTAAGACAGGCAACTCAACCTAAATCGTCAGCACTAGATGCGGATGATGTTGGTTGTGTAGCATATAGTATCTTAAGGCGCACGAATTATATTCAGAGCCAGTTTTCTTTTTCCTACCCTGTATTAAGCAAACTAGTGTATGTGTGTGGCAGAACACAGTCTTTCAGACACAAATGGTGACACATCTGCGTCGTTATCTGATTAGAATTGTACCTCGTTTTCTCCATGTAGGGGGCCAGATGTGTGATTCTTTGAAACACAGACTCTGAATGTACTTACGTAGAAATCTTTTCGTGTGACATGCGGACAGTTACTGGCACTCACTTCACAGTGCACGTGTATCGACCAGTTACGTACGTAAAGTATCAGTAGAAATTCTGTGGAAAGTGAGTCAGTCTACTAATACTAAGAAGCAACGATGGTAGGGCGAATACGCATTTGCACATGTGTCATAAATCCAAGGTCTCTTTGTCGACAATGTAACCAAGATGCACGTTCCTTATAAGACTGCCTTCTCTGGTTATGAAATGAATTAAACTCGATTGTTTTCGAATTTAATAACTCGATATCAACAGTTACCTCATCATACTGGCAACGAATTCACTGAGCTGTATATTTCACACGAACTTGCCTGTTCCATAGCCGGCAAGAAAATTGACAGCCCTTACGAAACAGAGCTGTTTCCTGGATAAAATATTCTACGATTTGTGCAATGTGGTCCCGTGGCAACATGAAAGCCACTGGAAATAATTTTCGTGCTTATGTGACGTTCCGAGGATCGAGTTTACGACTAGAGAGTACCTTTCTTACAATGTCCCTAGCTAGCAAAGTCAAATTCGGGTCGTATGGGATAGAGTATCGTGTCTCTTATGGTTTCGAGGTGTTTACAGAGGAATTGCAATCCAAATCTGTTAATTTTACTCCCGTTAATTTTTCTCTTGATGTGTTGTTGTAATATCGCAGTTAGCATATCCTGAGCCTCGGAGGGAACTAAACTGCGACTTTGTGGCTTTATAAAATGTCCCGCCATGTAGGTGCCATGATGTGCCAAACATATCTGCTTTGGCTCCGCACCCCCACACCTAACGCCCTAGTGGTCAGCAATGTCAAGTGATCTAATCAGGCCAGAACAATCGTTCAGGAATTGGAAGTACTATACCTTTGGCTAATATCTTTCCTGCTTCTTAGAAGTATGGAATACAGTAAAGTATTCTTCATTTTCGAAAACTGGGCATCGTGCACTTGGTCCAGTCTTCACTGATATGTAGTATACATCTTTTTACCACTGACTCGCTCATCGCATTATATGAGTGAACCTAACAAATCTGTCGATGAGCGTCGACTAGCTGACTCAGAGCAGTTTCTACAAGTGCACCCTCACCGCGATTGGAGCGTGGTCGCGGAAATAAGTACAAATGGATCTTAAACTGTCTGGATGTACCACGTAAAACGATCATCAGTCATCCTCACAGCACCCATATGTCTCTTAATGACTTCTCAGTTACAGTTGAGCTGTATAAACATCCATAGACGCTAAGGATACTGCCATACGAGCATGGTTTTCAAGCGCCATTGCGTGTCAGTTCTCTCAACAAACACGACTCGGGCGCTTTCCTCAGACAGCGTGAAGCCACTGGAAATCCCAAGCACCAGGCTACGGCAACATTAATTTTATTGTGCGCAGTAGGCATCAGCTATGAGTGGAATTTCATTAAATAAAAATGCGGTCCTTTCTGTATGGTAGCGATAGTTGCCCACAGGTGTCAGAAATGACGGCATGAGGAAAAAATAGGGGATTCATCCGAAATTAAAGGAGGGATCAGCGTGGGAAAAGTCTGCGCTTCTACACAGCAAACTGAAGGCAAGTCCATAAAAGTGATTTTGAATACAATAGGATGCCTCTTCCCTCATTTGAAATGTTGTTGAGTATGGTTAGAGGCAATTTCTAAAAGGAACTTGAACGTAAGGGAATACGATGAAGGAATATATCAGTGCAGAAGAAAAATTAAAATTTAAGACATGGTTTCTTTATTTTAGATTCTTTGTGTCAGTTTATGTCCAAATGGTAATTGAAATTGTTTCTGCCAACTATAAGATTCTTTGAACTTAAGGAATTTAGAAAATATGAAGACCACAAAGTAAGAAGACATCTGCTTGTGAAATACTCGTACTTACGACCTGCTGAATGTAGCAAAATCATCACTTTTTACGTGATTCCTCATATTTTTCAAATATGACTCTTTCATGCTTTGTCTACCTCCTTATCCCTCCCTATCCCTAAAATGACATGAATAAAAGTTGCTATTTACGATGGAAAAATTTTACCGGTTCTATCCCTAAAAGATCACGAATAAAAATGTTACAGGTTCATGTACTTACCTGCTGCTTATTTAATAGTTGCTATTTACAATCAAATAATTTTACGTGTTCGTTTATGAAGTAACTTCTCTGCTATCAGGTGCATTTCTGTGTGCTATCCCGAACGCTTCTCGTGGTCTAGTGGCTAGCGTTGCTGCCTCTAGATCACGGGGTCTCGGGTTCGACTCCCTGCCGGGATGGGGATTTTCTCTGCCCAGGGACTGGGTGTCTATGTTGTCCTCAACATTTCATCATCATCATCATCATTCGTGGCAGTGTCCAGATTGAACTGTGTAAAAAACAGGACTGTGTAAAGATCGGGACATTGTAAGAGTGCCGATAACGGAGAAGTTCAGCATCCCTAAGCCAAACATCATCATCATCATCTGTTTGCTATGCCATTTATTCGTGATGTTTTCGTTGGGTGACGTTCTGTATTGTTCTGTTGTCTTTACTGTGACGTACAAAATCCCCCGCAATGTTTAATCAATGATCGATCCTCATATACTCTCCCTCCACTAACTCTATACAATGAACGATGATTAATTAAAATTGGGCGTATTTTCACACATAATTGTAAAGATAACACAACAATACAGCACATGAGTCGTGGTAAAAATCACGAATAAATGGCACAGCATACAGAATCATTTCTCGAAACGACTTGAGCAAAATGTAAGTTAAAAGGAACTTTAAAACGGACCAAATCAGATTCCTCAGATGAGAACTTTGGTCTGGGCTGGAAATTCGGTGGATTCTCTACAGTTTGAATTCCTTCTCTGTCCATCTACAAGAGTAATACCGTGTAAGAAACCACCGACCGCAGAAGAGTGGAAGGAAATCAGCGACAGGTATGAGAATATAGCGAGCTGTGGGATCCGTAGATGAAAAACTCATAACAATCGGTAGACCATGGAGACTAGACAGTGAATATTATAATTACAAAAAGGACTTTTTTGCTGTATTAATGGCCATAGCAGAAAGCAGTTATCGTTGTAGATTCATAGGCGTAAGGGATTTTGGTCTTCAAGGAGACTCTAATATATTCAGAGAAACTGAATTAGCCCACCGCTGTGGCCGAGCGGTTCCAGGCGCTTCAGCGCGGAACCACGTGGCTGCTTCGGAAGCAGGTTCGAACCCTGCCTCGGGCATCGATGTGTGTGATGTAATTAGGTTAGTTACGTTTACGTAGTTCTAAGTCTAGAGGACTGATGACCTCAGATGTTAAGCCCCATAGTGCTCAGAGCCATTTGAACCATTTGAAACTGAATTAGGTGGAAAAATTTACGGCCACACTCTGAATGATCTTCATGGACTGAAAATCCCTTACGTGTTTGTGACTGATGAGGATTTTGCAATGAGTGGCAACTTAATGAAGCCAACTCCCACATAGCAGCTGACTCTACATGCTATCGCAAGTAGTACATGCATTTGATATTTTATCTAATAAATCGAGAATTTGCCATCGGTCTATTAATCTTAATGTTGATGTGATGTATAATTTTATTGAAGCACGTTTCACACTTCACACTTTTGTGAGACAACTTAACAGCTGCAAATCTAACGACATACTGACATGCAGAATGGAAGGTCAAAAGGATAATGGACAAAATGAATAATAGCAGCAAATGTGTTAGAGATCGGGTACATGATTACTTGTGTTCCTTCAAGGATCTATACAATGGCTAAAATGTTAAGATAATATCTTTGAATGAAGAATTATTTCTTAATGTGAAATTAGGCAAGTTGACATTTTATTTTGAATATATTTCAGCGTACACAGTTTACACATACTAATAAAATAGTTACTGTCAGTACTCATGAAGATCTGGCTTCTGCTTGTCATCCATTCCATCCTTCTTTTCTCCAGAACAACGATTGCAACAGTTGCCCACGATTTTCCCTTTTGGCTCTGTTTGTACACCCTGTGTTCCATGAGTTGTACAGCCATGGGTATTTCTCCACTTACACAATGATTACTTTAGTGTCTAGACACTCTATTGTGATACTGCATAGATGCAATATAGCTGCAACACCAATTATGAGAGGCTGGTGTGTAGGCTTTGGAGCAAATAAAGTACATTATTACTTACAGGTATGAAAAAAGTACATTGTATCAAAATAAAGTATTATTTGTTATCATTAATTGTTTTGTTTAAAATATATTTCTGTTGCATTTATCAATATTTAACAATTTATTGTTACTACTAAACAGCCTCACAGCATCTCTACATGGTTCATTTAAAATAAGATACATATATCATTAGTTTTTTTTTAATTCAGAGATACGTGACTTCTTTCAACATGCCACTTAAAATTCATCACAGAAACAATCTCACCATGAATGCTGAAATAACGTGAACTGACAATAGAAATGAAATTAATACCTACAAATTTCTAAAATCTTTATTCTTTAATCGTCTTAAATATTTGTGGTCACTTATGTGCAGTGGCCAATTCTATGAAGAATTCAGCGGTATGTATTTTATCATCTAATTTGTTTAATAATGCAATTTTCCCATAAAGACCAACCATATATGACTGACATTTAACTGAAGTTTTTCCAGCCTAAAAGCTTAAACAATGTTAGCAGAATGGTCAAATTCAGTACCGGTTTTTAAATTGATACTACTTTGTGTAAATAACCAGTTTGTCACTTAAATTAACTCATTTATTTAAAAACTTCAAAGCTTTGTCAACAAATAAAAATTCTGTGAATTTTGCTCGTCAGTTCATATGAAGACAATATTTTAATCCTTTTACCTGTTTGATATCCAAACAAAAGTTCTTCCTTTTTGATAGCACTCTTTACATTACCAGTTATTTTACACACACCCAAAATGGTTATGAGTTTCCTGCCATTTTACAAGTTATTAAACAATTTCAATGTCAAGAATCAATCAATTTTACAGATTCATTGGACAGTTAATTCCATAGCTTATAAAATGACTCCTTTTAGCTTTCCAATTTCTACCTAGTTACCATTTGGCATTTCACATCATGTAAGTCTTGAGTCACTGATTATACACCTTTTTTCAGTTATTCTCTTTTACAGCAGAGTGGGAAAAATGGGGAAAAATTTTCAAAATTACAGGCTCCACGTCATGTCATAAAACACTCAAAGCGTGTCTCACGGTGTAATGTACTATCAAATCTATTAACAAATCTCTCATATGTGCATATAAAGAATTGTTTACTCCAAAATTAGCGTATGTGTTGCCAGCACTTAGCCCAGTGACTTTATGAGAAAATATTTTGTATTTTTCCATTGAGGTGAAACTTCGCTGAAAATGCCTTCATGAGAGTAATTACTATTTACGATAAAAATCGGTTAATCTATTTTCAATGCCATTTCTGTCTGTAAAATATTGTAGCATTAATGGAAACAGTTTCTCTTGTTAGAAGCGGTCTGGTTGTAAGCAGTAAAATAAACTGTCGGTACTTATATAATCTACTGCATTAGGAATAGCAAATTTCCCAAGCGCCTCTGTTACGAGAGCTTCCGTTTCGATTACAGCCAGACGAATACTTTGAAGCAGTACCCGAATTAAGATAAATAGTTTAGTTCAGTTTTATAAAACACGGCATATTGAAGCTTCCTAGCTGTTGGAAACTGTACACTGGGCCGGGATTTGAAACCAGTCCAGCACACAGTTTTAGTTTTTCGTATCAACGCACACTTCCCTGCAGAGAGAAAACTTCTGGAAACAGTCCACACAGATTTAAGACAAGTTATGTTTAACAGTGTGATTCCTGAGGCTAGTTCAGCTGCAGTATGATTCCCTTAATTACTGCAAATTAAGCTTCCAGATGACGAGGTAGAAACAGAGTCCAGAAATTTCTCAAGCACTCCAGGTGTTGTTCTTCGTTTCGGATAGAGGCTTGTGATGTTTTGTTCCCAAGTGTTGCTTTATCTTAATATAACAAGAATGAACCGTTCACTTAACTCACCACCAGCCACCAGCCGAGGCAACCAATGTAACGATAACAGTATGTAGGTGTATACCCCACACGTGCATGCACAAAAGGACACGAAATTTAACAAGTAAAACTTTTTGAGATCGTCCGGTAACATTTAATGAAATAAATAATACACATAGAGAGGTTTACTTACTTCTCACCGTCTAACAGACTCATATGGTGCACTTACCAGAGCAAAGAGTATAAAATTTCTGGGTTATCAGTCTTTTTCAACTGAAACTTTGATAAGAAACTTTGATGTTCAAACATTAACTTTAAACTATGGGAAATTATACATTTCCACGTCCTTTACTGCTCTCATAAAGTATGCAGAACAAGCGCCCAAAATAATCTACAATACTTGATTGTAAAATACATGTGGCAACCCTAGTGTTATCGCCCGTCTGCAAACTTAAGAGCGAGCCGACGAGACGCCAGCCTCACTACCCAGCCAGGTCGCGGGGAATACCTTAATGCAGGCTGTTTCGCAAAGTTGTACTATCTCTTTCAGAGCGCACTTGTCGAATTAGTTGTGACACAATGTGGAGACACGCCTGGAAAATGCAAAATCTCACTAAACTCATTGCCCTATGCTAAACACGATATATACTAATTAATAATTAATGTAAATAACGGAAGAAACGTGCGTGAACAGAATGTAGATAAACCACCGGTAGCTGCACTGTGCTGCCTACAGATAAGTTTCTTAATCATTCTGTGACTCTGTCTTCCTGGAAGGCCGCTTCGTCGAGGAAGATCACAAAAGAGAGGGAGCAATTGCAGACGTATGGCCAGCTGCCAGCGTGAAAAAATAAAAAGGAGAACTGCAAAGGAGAACAAATATAACCCAACGAGTTCACACGAGCGTGCGAAAACGTGTTGTGCGCAAATCCCATTCAACAAACAGTGGTCTCTACTGCAGGCGTGAATGCCGGCACCACCGAGCGTGAAAAACGCTCTCGTGTGGCCGTTGCCTAAAGTGGGCCCCACGTTATAAGGATGCGCAGTTTTTAATTGCTCCGCGTCGCCCTGTAGACTAACCGCTGGCGGCCAGTTATATTTAATTTTCTTTTGGGAGCCCCTTGCCGTGAGAAACTCTGCACTGCAGCGGCTACTCCCTACCAGACAGCAACATAGCCATCCTAAAGCGGCGATCCTCTTTTAACCATTATATCCCACATCAGTTCTTCGCAAAGGCCCCCATACATAAAACGCTTCAAACTTTATTATGATGTCAAATAGCTGACTATGAACGGTGTTGTTGGACGTGTTTGTCAAATATAGAGCGTGTGTGATGTGTTTCCGAGAAATTTTGATTGACACAAAATCTGACAAAATGGCAGACGTTGTATCTGTTGATATTTCGTAGCATGGTTGGTAAAAAAGAATTACATTGCAATTTATTTCACTTTATCATGAGTTTAAACATCTTTGGAAACTAGGATCAACGATAAAAACAAAATAGCGCTGGCAGTAATCTAAATGATAAAGGTGTGGCATCTTTTCCAGCCATATATTACGCAATAAATGTTGAAAAAAAATCAATATGCCACCCACAACATTCGTGCAAGAATAAAATACAATAAAATATTAAAAAATAAAAAACACCGGAAGTTCTCTGGTTCTTCCACTGACGGTGTATCCTATATGTTCCCTGGTATTTAAATGAAACGTTATTAGAGGATCAAACAGAAGAGAGTAAATTTTCGAATACTTACGTTTTCTGAGGCATCAAGGGATCACCAATTTAGAATTGGAGTGCAGCGTGGAGGGTAAAACTCGTAGAGGGAGACCAAGAGATGAATACACCAAGCAGATTCAGAAGGATGTAGGTGGCAGTAGGTACTGGGAGATGAAGAAGCTTGCACAGGATAGAGTAGCATGGAGAGCTGCATCAAACCAGTCTCAGGACTGAAGACCACAACAACAACAACAACAACAACAAATGTTTTCTTCTTCAACGTGAAAGCGAAGTGACTGTAAACATCTTACGAAAAGTTTCAATGTCCGTTCGGAGATTATTTATATCACCACAAGGTTTCGAGCGTAACATTTCCTTCGTCAAGTTTTCATGGGTATATCTGTCTCTCATTTTAAACCATTACCAGGCCCAGCGTCTTTTTTTCTACTTCTTCTTCTTCTAATTCTTTATACTCGGTGCGAGAGTTGTCTGATATGCTTTATTCACATTTGTAGGCATTTACAGAGGTGTCTGAAGCAGCACACACGAACAACGTCTGTTTCAAAAGTGATTTTAAATTGACAGAGTTGTTGGAGCGTGTGCGAGCTTGTTTGATAAATCCGTGGATAAATAAGAGCAGATTTGATAAATAAGACTCATTTTTACGAGGACCCTATGGACTGTTTGAACACAGTGCTGTCTTGAAAATTATTTATTCAAAATCGGTTTCAGTCACAGACCATCTTATTGCTGTAAATACGAAAAAACAAACATCCAAACACCGAACATCGAAACAAAATACAATTTAGAAAGGAAAAACTCAATAGAAGAGTTAAAATACTCTCAAATATAACATCACAGGACATTAATGCCTTTAAATTTGATTATTACTATCGAGTGAAAAACGTAAGAAACATGTTACACAGTTACTTAGTAGGCCTACTATAGCAATGGCACTATGAACAGCACCTAAAATACTGGCAGTCCAGCATACAAGTGCGATACAAAAGATCACAAGGTGAAGCCCAAGATCACACAGTCAAAGACAACACAATAAAAAGTAATCTATAACAAAATGTAGTAACTTCAGAAGTATTATATAGTGAAAAATAAGCTATGACAATCACTAGGATAGTTAATACTTTTTATTGCACACGCACGACGACCGATACTAAAGGGTTGGAAGATAGACAAGGAAGATAAAAATGTCACCTATCTAAAACTAAATTACATTTCAAGTGTGTCAATAGTATAATGACGAGAAGCAAATTTCCAAGTCACACAGTTATTTTTATTTATTTAGCGTATGGCATTTAGACACAATTGTTATTACAATCAATATGCAAAATTGTAATAATTTGGCATTAGATATTCTTACAGTTATTACAATAGTTATACAGAATTATACAAAATTATACAAAATTACACATAATACACATGTTACAGTAGTTATACAAAGTTATAGTAGTTTGGAAGTAATTACAAACAAACATCTAATGAGTTAATATATGCAATTGATTCTGGAGTCGCCATCAGGAAATCTTCTGGAGTCCCATCGTAGGCTGTCCTGGGGCAGTCTTCTATTATGTGCTGGATAGTTTGATTTTCTCCACATTGACATAGCGGCGATTCTGTCATGCCCCACTGGTAGAGGGAATAGGCGCATCTGCCATGTTTAGTTCTAATTCTGTTTAAAGTTGCCCAGGTTTTGCGTGATAAGTCAAAACCTGGAGGCTTCTGGGAGATACATGGAAGTTTGCTGATGTTCTTTAAGGACCATTCTTGGTGCCAGGCGCTGGTTATGTTGAATTCTTCCTCTGTTACAGATGTGGCTATTGCGGTTCTGATGGGTGACCTTCTGGAGCGGAGGCGGCTTTGGGTGGCATCTTCAAAATTCTCATGGATGGGTAGATTCCGATTGCTCATTATCTTTTTGTACTCTCTTATAAGAGCGTTTGTGCGGCGTAGGTTAGGGGGTGGTATGTGGCTTAGTACTGGGAGCCATTCCACGGGTGTAGTCTTTATTACACCAGCGATCATTCTCATTGTGTTATTGAGCTGTGCATCGATTCTATGGGTGTGGGGGCTGTGTAGCCATACCGGCGCACAATATTCGGCAGCTGAGATGACGAGACTTAAGGCTGATGTCCGTAACGTAGTAGCTGCCGCTCCCCATGTCGTTCCACAGAGCTTCTGTATAATGTTATTCCTTGATTTTAGTCTCTCTGCTGTTTTCGTTAGGTGACCTTTGAAAGAGAGTGTTCTATCGAGGGTCACACCTAGGTACTTTGGGGTTTTATTGTGGGTAAGCCATGTGGTCTCGAATTTTATTCTGAGCTCCCTCTTAGCCGCTTTATTGTTTAGGTGAAAACATGATACTTCTGTTTTGTTGGCGTTAGGTTGCAGGTGCCATTTTCGGAAATATTCTCCCATCTTCTCCAAGTCAGCTGTTAGGGTCTCCTCTGCCCCTTCAAATGACTGACTTCTCGTTGCAAGGACCCAGTCATCGGCGTAGCCAAACTTCTTTGATCTTGTTTCCGGTATGTCTGCAATGTAGAGATTGAAGAGGAGTGGTGCAAGCACCGATCCTTGAGGTAGGCCATTTTTTAATTTCCTCGGTGAACTAATATCTGAACCCATGGTGACTTGGATCGTTCTGTCATTCAGCATGTTGTTTAGTAGGCGAGCTGTTAGTTTACATGGGATTATGCGGAGGAACTTATAAATCATGCCTTCTCTCCAGACTGTGTCGTAGGCAGCTGACAGGTCTATGAATGCTGCAGAGGTTTTAAGCTTTCTTTGAAACCCAGCTTCAGTGTACGTCGTGAGTGAGAGAACTTGATCGACACGGCTGCGGTTTGGTCTGAAACCTGCTTGTTCGATTGGTATAGCATTAAGTATTTTCTGGCAGATTCTATTGTAGATGAGCCTTTCTAACAATTTATATATTACTGACAGTAGTGCTATGGGCCTGTAGCTCTTCGGTGAGTTTGTTGGTTTCCCTGGTTTTAAGATGGCTATTATTTTCGATCTTTTGAGGTCACTAGGCACATTACCGGTTTGGATGATGTCGGTGAAGAATCTCGCCAGCCAGAGTTTTGTGTATTTACCGCAGTGTATCAGGAGTTCTGGGTTAATGCTGTCGAGTCCTGGTGCTTTCCCTGGCTTGACCTCTTTGAGTGCTGTTTCTATTTCTTCGAGTGAGAAAGGGAGAGCGTATTCAGTTTCTGTCGCCTTATTCCTCAGATTCCTGAGTTCTCGTTTTATCTTGATCGTGTGTGCTCTGGACGTGGCCACTATATGAGATGCCATGGTGTTTGGGGAGACGTTTGCTGTCTGTCTTTGAATAGGTGCTCCACTTCCTAATTTCCTTAACAGGGTCCATGCTTGTCGGCTTGAAGTCTGGAAATTCAGGCTCTCCATTGCTTCTGTCCATTTACGTTGTCTTGCAGTATCAAGACTGTGGAGAAGGTCATCGGCCAGTTCTTTGTCGCCCGTCTTGAGGAAGTGCTGGTAGAGCTCGTCACTGTTTTTGGACCGCCCTGGGACATACTCTCGTCGGTATCCCCTAGGGATGTGCTTCTTGGCAGTGCATATTACTGCTCCGATGAATCTTCTATAGTTTTTATGTGTAGGTGGTATCCATCCTAGACATTTATCAAGGTCTCGAGAGTACTTTTCCCAATTTGCGTTCTTGAAATTCCATCTGGGGCAAGGCATGGAAGTCACCAGTGGGATTTGGCTGCCAATTTCAATAATGACTGGTCGGTGCTGGCTATGAGGAAAGTCGCACAGGACTTTACGGGTAGCTGGTAGTGGTTGGTTATTTCCGTCAGTTGAGGTGAAGCATAGATCCGGGTTGTATTCCTGCTCCCAGGCAGCTGATCTGAATGTGTAACGGTCTTTCGCATCAAAGATAAGGTTAAGATTTTCATTTTCAGCCCATTTCACCAAGGTTTCACCATTAGCATCACACTCCTTATATTTCCACTGTTCGTGGTGGCTATTGAAGTCTCCCAGATAGATTGCTGGGTGAGGTTGAGCCTGAATTACTGATCTTGCCCATGGAGTGGTTGGAGGTTTATAAATATTTGTAATGGTTACGCTCCCAATTTTTACTGTGACATTATGGATTCCATCACCTGACGACGTGGAGATAAGGGAGGCATTTTCTATATCATGTCTGATGTAGGTTGCAACACCATGGGTATGGTGGTAAGTGGCACCAAGTAATTCAAATCCGGGTATTTTGCCCCTTTTCCGCAGTTGTACTTCAGTACTACAATGTGTTTCCTGAATGGCGATCAGATCAATGTTGTCTTTCTTCAGTAAAGTATTGGCACTTAGAATAGCTTATGCTCTCTATGTTGAGATGGCAGATTCGGACCGTAGGTCCAAGTTTCCTTGTTGGCATATCCTTAGGAGGACGTTTTTTGTGTCTACTTGCATAGTCAGGAGAACCTTTCACGGTTTGTCTGACTGCCATTATGTGCTAGCTCATTTAGCGTTACCCGGGGTGCACCACGTGGAGGCGAGCTAGCTTTACACCCCTGTCACACAGTAATATAGTTATATAAAGGCACCTGAATAGAAATAATTTGCATCAGTTCTTTATACACTCTGAACAGTGTAGTACAAGATAAAACCAGTAAAAAATGTGATTTAGGTATTTATCTCAGACCTCGTTTCTGCCAACACAACAGGCAGTCTGTCTGAATGAAGTATAGCGTCCAAATATATACATCAGATCTAATTAATTACGAGATAATAGAACCCAAAAAAGGAAGTAAAGATAAACATAAAAACATATAACTATCAAATGTATTGTCAGTTTAACACAGGGATATGCGGGTGGGGTTGAACTTAGCACCTAGTTCTAGCTACAGCCATAAACGTGGTTATGGATACATGCATATCCATAATGGTCAATTTCAATAAAAACCTATTAGACATATAAGCCAACACAGTAACTGACAAAAATAAGTTTAATGTACAGTACATTGAATTGCAGAATGTTGTTCATTCATATCTAAGGATATGACTGTCATGCGATGTTGCCACCGTAAACAAAAGAGAAGAAAAAGAGAAAAAGTCATAATTATTCTAAGTTTTCGACTGAGTTTTATTCTTAGGAGACTGTATCTTGTATCGACGTTCAGGTCTTCTTTTAAATTCATTCTTATGTACAGACCCGTGAACATGATCTATGACCGACACCCGTTCTCAGTATATTATTTGCAAGAAAGCACTTTTAAGTAAATTGATGCTGTCAGTAGATGACAGAAAAAAATATTCGCCTCAAGGACTGGCCTCTTGGATGACCTCTTCGCCCTGTCAACCCCCAGATGTACTCAGACCACTTCCTTGTCACTAACTCACTCTGGGTAGAGCGCCTTCCGACGTGACACGCTCTATAGTCCACTTAGCTGTCCTCTCTTTGTCCTACATTGGCAAGTGGAGCAGAATTGCCTTCAAGCCATTAATATGTATAACTGTTGCCTGGGTGACGACCTGTGTATTCCTCGAACCCTACTACGGATGACAATTTCATGACTAATAAACATCAGGTCGCCTTAACAGCCAATAATGTTGACAAGGTACTGAATTGCCTCGCGTGTAGCTGTTTGCTGTTTCGAACTCCATCGGTTTGCATATTTCAAATCATGCATTCCCTCGGTTCGTGACTGTTTGCTCCCATTGCCGCACGCTTAAAGATTTATATCATCGTTGTAGATGCGACTCCGGTTTCTACCGACACATATAAAATGTACATACGATATACGTTTTTCACGGCGACATACGTCAATAAATACTTCGATGAGTTCTTGCCACGTCAGCGGTGTCTCTAATTTTGGACGACTTCCTCTATCACCGTGGGCATGGGTCATTTAAGTGGTTCGCTCGGTACTTCAGGTGGTAGAATTATGCCATAGAGATATCGAAGTAATTTTTAGTAGTATATTCCCAATACAAAACTGCACCTACACTCACCAGAATCAGTCCCACTAACATGTGAATAGTCCTCAAACATATACTTAAAGAACAGTAGGACATCCGGTGAAGATAGTGTCGTTGCACAACTGATTGGAAAAGAGCACAGGTAGTCCCAGTCTTCAAGAAGAGTCGTCGAGCAGATGCGGAAAACTATAGACCTATATCTCTGACGTCGATCTGTTACAGAATTTTAGAACATGTTTTTTGCTCGCGTATCATGTCATTTCTCGAAAACCAGAATCTACTCTGTAGGAATCAACATGGATTCCGGAAACAGCGATCGTGTGAGACCCAACTCGCTTTATTTGTTCATAAGACCCAGAAAATATTAGACACAGGCTCCCAGGTAGAGGCCCTTTTCCTTGACTTCCGGAAGGCGTTCGATATAGTTCCGCGCTGTCGCCTGATAAACAAAGTAAGAGCCTACGGAATATCAGACCAGCTGTGTGGCTGGATTGAAGAGTTTTTAGCAAACAGAACACAGCATGTTGTTCTCAATGGAGAGACGTCTACAGACGTTAAAGTAATCACTGGCGTCCGCAGCTCGTGGTCGTGCGGTAGCGTTCTCACTTCCCGCCCCCGGGTTCCCGGGTTCGATTCCCGGCGGGGCCAGGGATTTTCAATGCCTCGTGATGACTGGGTGTTGTGTGATGTCCTTAGGTTTTTAGGTTTAAGTAGTTCTAACTGTTCTAGCTGTTAAGTCCCATAGTGCTCAGAGCCATAACCTCTGGCGTCCCACAGGGGAGTGTTATTGGACCATTGCTTTTCACAATATATATAAATGACTGAGTAGATAGTGTCGGAAGTTCCATGCGGCTTTTCGCGGATGATGCTGTAGTATACAGAGAAGTTGCAGCATTAGAAAATTGCAGGAAATGCATGTGCAGCGGATAGGCTCTTGGTGCAGTGGTGACTACTGACCCTTAACATAGACAAATGTAATGTATTGCGAATACATAGAAAAAAGGATCCTTTATTGTATGATTATATGATATCGGAACAAACACTGGTAGCAGTTACTTCTGTTAAATATCTGGGAGTATGCATACGGAACGATTTGAAGTGGAATGATCATATAATATTTATTGTTGGCAAGGCGGGTGCCAGGTTGAGATTCATTGGGATAGTCCTTAGAAAATGTAGTCCATCAACAAAGGAGGTGGCTTACAAAACACTCCTTCGACCTATACCTGAGTATTGCTCGTCAGTGTGGGATCCGTACCAGGTCGGGTTGACAGAGGAGATAAAGAAGATCCAAAGAAGAGCGGCGGGTTTCGTCACAGGGTTATTTGGTAAACGTGATAGCGTTACGAAGATGTTTAGCAAACTCTAGTGGCAGACTCTGCAAGAGAGGCGCTCTGCATCGCGGTGTAACTTGCTGCCCAGGTTTCGTGAGGGTGCGTTTCTGCATGAGGTATCGAACGTATTGCTTCCCCCTACTTATATCTCCCGAGAAGATCACGATTGTAAAACTATAGAGAATCGAGCGCGCACGGAGCCTTCCCGGCAGTCGTTCTTCCCGCGAACCATACGCGACTGGAACAGGAAAATGAGGTAATGATAGTGGCACGTAAAGTGCCCTCCGCCACACACCGTTAGGTGGCTTGTGGAGTATAAATGTAAATTTAAATGTAAACTACTAAAGAATATCAGACCTAAGTCCTTAGAGGATCGTGCACTAATAACACAACCAAGTGGCAACAGAAAATCATCCTGACGACTGAAAATGTGCGTTTATCCATCCGCTGCACAAGAAAGAAAACAGAGGAATGAGAACAACAACACAGAAATTTCCCTGCTCCAGCGTGTTACCCCCTAAAGACACAAGAACAGTTTGAACAAAATAACAAAGTAGGGTTTAATACCAGGCTGGTTTACGCACCGGCTGTTTAGGCGCAGAACTAATCTACAATCTGAAAGCATTTCTGAAATACAAGAATATCAGGAACACTCCTATCATTTACAGTCTCGCAGATTTCAACAAAGCTTTCGCAGACGTCTTGGCCATACTCTCGGGTAACGAAGTAACAGCAGCCAAGCTAATTGAAATACTGAAAGAATGTGGGGAGAGAACTGGTCTGCAAATATATTTACAGAAGACTGAATTCTTCTGCTCAAACTTAAACGTACATAAAGTAGACGGAAAATGCGCCAAAATAAACGTAGCTACAGTTTTCAAGTACCTAGGTGTAATCCTCGATGCTGCAAGAGAAGAAAAGATCTCATAGAAGGCACAACTACAATAAGATGTGGAGAACTTGTGGCAAAACAGAAGACATACGGGTATAAATAATAAAAACATGTCCATTCAAACAGAGGTCAGATACTACAATACAGTGATAAACTCTGAAAGACTGTAAGGGTGTGAGACACTAGCACTCCTTAGGGAAAGCGACTTGGAAGGCATACTGATGGAAGAAAGCAAAATCAAGACAAAAATTCTCGGCCGAAAGCTCACAAAGTAGGGATACAGATTACGCCCTAGGAACACCACAGAGAATATGTCAAACCTAGCAGCATATATCAGGAAAAGAAGGTTAAAGTTTTACAGGCCCATCACCAGGCTACCACCAACAAGACCAAACAACAGAATTCTGACACATAGAAGGGAGTCAAGTCAACAACGGCATGGATAACATACGTCTAACATGACATAGAAAGAGCACAAATAGATCCATTAGAAAGTGAAGACAAACATTTACAGAGACAAGATATACAAGTGTATCGTTAGATCATAGAAAAAAGACCCAGACAAACCAAGGACAAAGGAAACTAAAGAAAAAAAGAGACTTCACTGAGAAAAAATGAGGGAATCGTGAAAGATAAGAAAGAATGCTCAAATGAGACAGAACGTTTTGCGTGATTTTAGAGGGTGGCGATGCATTATATGTTTGTGATCTGAGGCCTTACCGGCGCACCTGGTGTTTGAAGGGTTCTCGGTTGTCCAGACGGACACTGTCGTCCAAAGCCCACGATATTTCGATGATTAACCATTGCGGCATCATCAGGTGGTGCTGAAGTTGTTGTGGTCTGTTCGCTCTCTGCCGCTCATACCGTATTTAACCTTCGCGGGTCCAGGTGCGATTCCCGTGCACCGACGGCGAGAGGTATGTTCGGTGGTGGGGGAGCGGTGACTTTGGTAGTCGTTGTGGGGTGGAGGGTTGCGGGGGGGGGGGGGGAGGCAGTATCTTTTCGGCGGCCGTGGCGGAACGATCTCGTGTCCGCTTGCACCGTTGCTCCTTGATAGACCTTAGTACTGGTTTCCAGGCCTTACAGAGTTATCAACCAGTGTCTAGGCTGACGAAGGTTCTGTTAAGCGAATTTCTATGGCCTCTTTGAAGATACAGTCCCTATAGTTATTTTCGTAGGCCAGTACTTTTGTCTCCTCATAATTCGCTGTGTGACCAATGTTTGTGAAATGTTATTCTAGGGCAAAGTGATTTGGTTGACCTAGGCAGATGTAGCGTTGGCGTTCTTTGCATCGACCTTGCACCGTACGCACTGTTCGGCCGACATAGGATTTTCCACAGCCGCACGGAATTTTGTATACGCCCGCTTTCCTGGGGCCGACATCGTCTTTCACCGTTCCTAGTAAGGCGCAGGTCTTCGCTGGCGGTGGAAAGACCGTGTCGAACTTGTATCGCCTCAATAGTCTCCCTATTTTGGACGACACGTTGTCAGCAAAAGGCAGAAACGTCAGGTCCTTTTTCTCACCTTCCGTTTGTTCTTCGTCTTGGTCTCTACTGCGCTTCTGTTGTCGGAAGGCCCTTTGGATTTTGCGGACGCCGTTTCTATTCTTGTGGAACACAGTCTCCAGGTGTTTGAGTTCCGTTGATAAGTTCTATTCGTCCGAGGTCGTATGTGCTCTGTGCACCAAAATGTTAAGCGTTTAGCTGAACTAGATATTGGCCGGAAATGATCGTGCGAGAATGGGACGAACGATGCTTGAAGAGACTCATTCACCTCACCTGTTGCGGCCAAACAATTCGCACGATGGAAGATTGACGTTCGACAACCAAACCAATCTGCCCTAGCAGAACAATGGATAAACACTGGACACACATAGAGTTATGACGAGATAAAAGTACTGGCTTCCACACATAATTACTAGGATTGCATCTTCAAAGAGGCCATAGTAATTCGAGTAACAGACAACCTCGTCAAACAAAAGGACACTGGTTACCAAATCAGTAAGGCCTGGAAACCAATACAAAGCTCTATCAAGGAGCAACGTTGCAAGTGGACACGAGATCATTCTGCCACGGCCGCCGAAGCTATACTGCCCCCCCCCCCCCCCTCACCACTGACAACGCTTACGGCTTTCAACACTTCCCCCATCACCGGACACATAGCGCGCCGTCGGCGCACGGAAGTCCACCTGAACCCGAGCGAGATAAACACGATACGAGCGGTAGAGTGTGGGCAGAGCATTGCGCTCAGCACCACCTGATAGTTACGGATCAGTCAGACAGCGTAATATCGTGGGCATTCGACGATAGTATCCGGTTGCGGACACGAGAACTCTTAAATCAGTATGTACAGGGTGTTTCAAAAATGACCGGTATATTTGAAACAGCAATAACAACTAAACGAGCAGCGATAGAAATACACCGTTTGTTGCAATATGCTTGGGACAACAGTACATTTTCAGGCAGACAAACTTTCGATATTACAGTAGTTACAATTTTCAACAACAGATGGCGCTGCGGTCTGGGAAACACTATAGTACGATATTTTCCACATATCCACCATGCGTAGCAATCATATGGCGTAGTCTCTGAATGAAATTACCCGAAACCTTCGGCAACGTGTCTGGCGGAATGGCTCCACATGCAGATGAGATGTACTGCTTCAGCTGTTCAATTGTTTCTGGATTCTGGCGGTACACCTGGTTTTTCAAGTGTCCCCACAGAAAGAAGTCACAGGGGTTCATGTCTGGCGAATAGGGAGGCCAATCCACGCCGCCTCCTGTATGTTTCGGATAGCCCAAAGCAATCACACGATCATCGAAATATTCATTCAGGAAATTAAAGACGTCGGCCGTGCGATGTGGCCGGGCACCATCTTGCATAAACCACGAGGTGTTCGCAGTGTCGTCTAAGGCAGTTTGTACCGCCACAAATTCACGAAGAATGTCCAGATAGCGTGATGCAGTAATCGTTTCGGATCTGAAAAATGGGCCAATGATTCCTTTGGAAGAAATGGCGGCCCAGACCAGTACTTTTTGAGGATGCAGGGACGATGGGACTGCAACATGCTGCTTTTCGGTTCCCCATATGCGCCAGTTCTGTTTATTGACGAAGCCGTCTAGGTAAAAATAAGCTGCGTCAGTAAACCAAACGCTGCCCACATGCATATCGCCGTCATCAATCCTGTGCACTATATCGTTAGCGAATGTCTCTCGTGCAGCAATGGTAGC
Organism: Schistocerca piceifrons; assembly: GCF_021461385.2. Classification (NCBI taxonomy): domain Eukaryota; kingdom Metazoa; phylum Arthropoda; class Insecta; order Orthoptera; family Acrididae; genus Schistocerca; species Schistocerca piceifrons. Next base: position 780,704,762 of record NC_060141.1, read on the forward strand.
GGCGCTGAGGGGTTGCCGCGTTTGAATTTTGTATGGATAGAGGTGTAAACTCTGGCGCATGAGACGATACGTGGACGTTGGCGTCATTTGGTCCGCAGCTGCAACACGGCGAACGGAAACCCGAGGCCGCTGTTGGATCACCTGCTGCACTAGCTGCGGGTTGCCCTCTGTGGTTGCCGTACGCGGTCGTCCTACCTTTCCAGCACGTTCATCCGTCACGTTCCCAGTCCGTTGAAATTTTTCCAACAGATCCTTTATTGTATCGCTTTTCGGTCCTTTGGTTACATTAAACCTCCGTTGAAAACTTCGTCTTGTTGCAACAACACTGTGTTCTAGGTGGTGGAATTCCAACACCAGAAAAATCCTCTGTTCTAAGGAATAAACCATGTTGTCTACAGCACACTTGCACGTTGTGAATAGCACACGCTTACAGCAGAAAGACAACGTACAGAATGGCGCACCCACAGACTGCGTTGTCTTCTATATCTTTCACATCACTTGCAGCGCCATCTGTTGTTCAAAATTGTAACTACTGTAATTTCGAAAGTTTGTCCGCCTAAAAATGTACTGTTGTCCCAAGCATATTGCAACAAACGGTGTATTTCTATCGTTGCTCGTTTAGTTTTTATTGCCGTTTCAAATATACCGGTCATTTTTGAAACACCCTGTATACACTGAAGCGCCAAAAAACTGGTATAGGCATGCGCATTCAAATACAAAGATATTTAAACAGGCAGAATATGGCGCTGCAGTAGGCAACGGCTGTCTAAGACAACAAGTGTCTGGCGCAGTTATTCGATTGGTTACTGCTGGTTATCAAGATTTAAGTGAGTTTGAACGTGGATGTTATAGTCGGCGAGCGAGTGGTGGGACACAGCACCTACGAGGTAGCAATGGAGCGAGAATTTTCCCGTAAGACCATTTCATGAGTGTACCATGAATATCAGGAATCCGGTAAAATATCCAATTTCCGGCATCGCTGTGGCCGGAAATGATCGTGCGAGAACGGGACCAACGATGCTTGAAGAGACTCATTCACCTGACAGAAGTGCCACCCTACCACAGCTTGCTGCAGGTCTGAATGCTGGGCCATCAACAAGTGTCAACGTGCGAACAATTCAATGAGAAAAACATCGATATGGGCTTTGACAGCCGAAGGCCCTCGTGTACCCTCGATGGCTGCACGACACAAAGCTTTACGCCTCTCCAGGGACCGTCAACTCCGACATTGGACTATTGAAGACTGGAAACTTGTTGCCTGGTCGGAAGAGTCTCATTTCAAATTTTATTGAGTGAATAGACATTTACCAGTATGGACACAACTTCGTGAATCCATGAACGCTGCTTGTCGGCGGGGGACTGTTCAAGTTGGCGGAAGCTCTGTAATGGTGATGGGCGTGTCCAGTTGGAGTGACATGGGGCCTCTGATCCGTCTAGAGACGACTGTGACAGGTGACTACATAAGCATCCTCTCTGATCACACATCTGCTGGACACCAAACTCCCAGGCATGAACTTTATTAGCCATAGCTGGGTTGCCTTGCAATGTGCTGTTTGGAAGAGATGCCCAGCCCCCTCGTACTCACGAATTTAGGGTCAGCCGTTCAGGATTCATGGTGTCAATTCCCTCCAGCACTAATTCAAAAATTAGTCGAGTCCATGCCACTTCGTGTTGCGAAAAGTTTGCTTGCTCGCGGGGGTCCTACGCGATATTAGGCAGGTGTACCAATTTCTGTGACCCTTGAGCGTATATACTTCTTTTTACAGTTGCTGACGAAATAACGGTGACCGTTTTACATTCTGTATCCATTATTGGTTACTAAACAGTAATGAAGAAATGGGGGATGCAACCTATATATCAGACTGGGATGACTGCTCGTGTGTTCTAGACTCTTCATGCCCTTCTGCACGCATGTAGACCTTTCTCCATTAGATGAAAGCGGGGGCTAGTTACCAGTCACGGTCAGACTGAAGCGGGCTAACACAGTCTCATATCCTTAGTCAGAGAATGTATCGTTGAAACACAGCAAATTCTTGTCTGGAATACGAAGCATATGAGTGTAAAGTATGAAAATTGAACAAAGTGGGTGACGGCTGCGGGAAGCGAACCTATAATCGTGCCAGTGCATCTTCTCTTAGCTGTTTACCAGCGAGGTGAAGAAAGTGGAACAGGAGAGGAAATCATGGCGAACCGCTTTGTAAGAGTCAGAAGAAAGAAAGTGTCCCTCTTCAGAACATCTCCGAGTTTCTGAGTTTTCTCTGACATTCACTTCTTCTACGATATACTGTCCACATTATGGCGCAGATTATACCTAGTGTTCCCTCTTTCTTGGCATACAATCTGTGAAATTATACCATATCCTGGCAAAATTAAAATGTAAACTTTTGGGTGTCCAAAGAATCAAAATAGATGTTTATGCAGATTTGGGCCTCCGTAGCATCTTTACCTTTACATGCTGATCTACAAATATATGTACACCCAAGCTCAAATACTATAACCCACTTTGAAGTGCATGGCTGAGGCAGTTATCCATGTTGGTACGTATTTGGGATTTTTGGTGCTCCATTGCCATATGGGTCGCGGGACAATATGCTCACCTTACGATTCTGCGGAGGCTGTACGAAGCGGGTTGTCGTACGCTTTTGGACAAAAATAAAAAAGGAAAACGACGCACCACGAAGGAATTATACGAATGGGATGGAAATTATAAGATGTGATGTACATGTGCAGAACAAACGAGTGATAACAATTTCAGTAAAAGAGGGTGATTTATTCAAGAGAATGTGCTTCACAAAATAAGCAGGTGATAACGTGACTGTCCACCTCTGGCTCTTATGCAAGCATTTATTCGACTTGCCATTAACAGTGTTTTTGGGTGTCCTCCTGTCCAACTGGCGCATTAAATAGTCAAACTCCAGAGATGGTTGGACGACCCTCCCTATAAAGCTCCAAACGCTCTCAGTTACGAGAGATCCGGTGATCTTGCCGCCCAAGTTAGTGTTAAGGAAGCCTGAAGAGGATCTGAAACATATCTCACTGTATATGGGCGAGCATTAGCTTGCTGTAATATAGGCCCAGGATGATCGGCCATGGGGAGCAACAAAACGGGACACAGAGTAATGTCGCCGTACCGTTGCGCTGTAAGGGTACCACGGATTAGAAACAAAGGACTCCCGCTACGAATTGAAATGGCACGGCAGACTACCACTCGAGGCTGTCATCCGATACGGCGAGCGACTGTCAGGCTGGTCATGGGGGCTTGATTCGAAGCGGTACTAACCACTGAAGACAACTCAACTCTAGTCAATTAGATTCCAGGCAGGAGGCTATCTGGAGACTCCTCGCACGACGGTGGGATACCAATCGGCCATGGACAGAATTTGGCGCTGTATCCCCCAGGACTTACACCAACCCTACCAGGTACTGCCAAGTCGAATAGGTGCCTGCATAAGGGGCACGGTGCACGAACGCGTTACAGACTTGTGAAATTTGTGAAGCTCTTTCCCTTCAATAAATTATGCATTTCTTCTGAAATTGGGATCATTTGTTTGTCTGTACAAGCTTAGCATGTCTACCGATTTTTGTCCCGTTCGGATAATTCCTACGAACTTTTTTATTTTTTATTATTTTTTATTTAGTCCTAGAGCGTGTATTAATAGATTCGCTCACAGAACATTGGATTGTGAAACACTTTGTAGGTACGCCGTGTTGGATGGTTTATGTCAACTTTCAAGCATCTGCCAATTCACGTTCTGCACTATACAGTCTTCCTGCTAGTCAAACAAACCTGTAATCGTTCAGGATTTCTTAGTTTGTACATGTACAGTTTCCCTCGTTTCTGTTTGGTGTCAGTCCCCCACACTTGATCACTCGTCTAGAATGGGTCTCAAGAGTGTCTGTTGTCACTCACCACTCTAGATGCATTGCATATTCTCAGTCCACTACCAACAAACCGAGACCTGACATCCTCTTTACTTATAACTGAACTTGGATGTTCATTCCAATTCATGTCGTAAGAAAACTGTTTCCCCAAGTTCACTCATCCAATAGGGACTCTTTAATTTTGTAGTCACTGAATATTATTTTGAGGCTTGATGAAGTTGCCCCGATCTCCTGTCCAGTGGCAACGTCTTCACCTCAGAATGTTATTTGTTGTGTGTACTCAATTTCCGTCTTCTCCTACAGAATTTACGCTCTACAGTTACCTGTAGTACCATGGAAGCTATTCTCTGTTGTCGAAACATACACTCCTGGAAATTGAAATAAGAACACCGTGAATTCATTGTCCCAGAAAGGGGAAACTTTATTGACACATTCCTGGGGTCAGATACATCACATGATCACACTGACAGAACCACAGGCACATAGACACAGGCAACAGAGCATGCACAATGTCGGCACTAGTACAGTGTATATCCACCTTTCGCAGCAATGCAGGCTGCTATTCTCCCATGGAGACGATCGTAGGGATGCTGGATGTAGTCCTGTGGAACGGCTTGCCATGCCATTTCCACCTGGCGCCTCAGTTGGACCAGCGTTCGTGCTGGACGTGCAGACCGGGTGAGACGACGCTTCATCCAGTCCCAAACATGCTCAATGGGGGACAGATCTGGAGATCTTGCTGGCCAGGGTAGTTGACTTACACCTTCTAGAGCACGTTGGGTGGCACGGGATACATGCGGACGTGCATTGTCCTGTTGGAACAGCAAGTTCCCTTGCCGGTTTAGGAATGGTAGAACGATGGGTTCGATGACGGTTTGGATGTACCGTGCACTATTCAGTGTCCCCTCGACGATCACCAGTGGTGTACGGCCAGTGTAGGAGATCGCTCCCCACACCATGATGCCGGGTGTTGGCCCTGTGTGCCTCGGTCGTATGCAGTCCTGATTGTGGCGCTCACCTGCACGGCGCCTAACACGCATACGACCATCATTGGCACCAAGGCAGAAGCGACTCTCATCGCTGAAGACGACACGTCTCCATTCGTCCCTCCATTCACGCCTGTCGCGACACCACTGGAGGCGGGCTGCACGATGTTGGGGCGTGAGCGGAAGACGGCCTAACGGTGTGCGGGACCGTAGCCCAGCTTCATGGAGATGGTTGCGAATGGTCCTCGCCGATACCCCAGAAGCAACAGTGTCCCTAATTTGCTGGGAAGTGGCGGTGCGGTCCCCTACGGCACTGCGTAGGATCCTACGGTCTTGGCGTGCATCCGTGCGTCGCTGCGGTCCGGTCCCAGGTCGACGGGCACGTGCACCTTCCGCCGACCACTGGCGGCAACATCGATGTACTGTGGAGACCTCACGCCCCACGTGTTGAGCAATTCAGCGATACGTCCACCCGGCCTCCCGCATGCCCACTATACGCCCTCGCTCAAAGTCCGTCAACTGCACATACGGTTCACGTCCACGCTGTCGCGGCATGCTACCAGTGTTAAAGACTGCGATGGAGCTCCGTATGCCACGGCAAACTGGCTGACACTGACGGCGGCGGTGCACAAATGCTGCACGGCTAGCGCCATTCGACGGCCAACACCGCGGTTCCTGGTGTGTCCGCTGTGCCGTGCGTGTGATCATTGCTTGTACAGCCCTCTCGCAGTGTCTGGAGTAAGTATGGTGGGTCTGACACACCGGTGTCAATGTGTTCTTTTTTCCATTTCCAGGAGTGTATCTTCTGCATTTCTATCCCACTTTTCTGACCGTGTTTTCCGTATGTCTCTCTCTTAGCCGATTCTGAAGAGACGTGGTTCATTAGTTATTTCTGTTATTTCATATAGACACTGCTTCACCTGAAAAACGCCTGAGATTTCTATGAATGTTGTATGCAACGTCAGTAACATACAACATCAATAGCAACGGTGACATCACATTTACCTGGACTTGCTTCCACATCTGCTGATGACTTCCCATTCTAGATAAAAAATATATCTCATATGTAATGTTCGTTTCACACAACATGTAATAGAATGTAGGTATGGATTGGGTCAAATGTACTTTAGAAATCAAGAAACACTGCATTCACTTGATTGGCTTGTTCTATGGTTTTCAGGAGGTCGTATAAAAACAATGAACTGGGACCGGCATGAATGCTGTTACGTTTGAGCTCAATATATACCATACTGACCGGTTGTTCAGCTATTCTTCTTGTTGGTAGATGTAGCACGGGCTCCCTTTCTACCACTGGACGTAGTCTTCTTCCAACGATCTACGATACGATAAGTAAGAAAAAGCGCTAATTCAGCTGCACTGTTGTGAATATCGTAAAATTGTTAGTCATTTATGTTCTGTCTACTCAAGTGGTATGATCAAGAATGTATTTCGTCTAGGGTCCAATACAAAACTGATTATTCTAAAAAAGAATATATTTTAAAATATTTTCTCTGCTACTTAAACTACAGTAGTCTCAATAAAGGACGTCCCAGCTGGTTAACAAGTATGGCTATGAAAAATCACGGTTTACTGCGAATTATTGTGTTTATTAGCGTCTTATTTCTCTCCTGGGAGTTACAATGGATGAGGCTTCCTGGGGAACATGAAACACCTTTCGATACGTGGGTTGATGATGTGTTTTAATGGTTTGAGGAAGTTTTGGTACGCGAGAGCGTTCTTCAACACTACAGTTATTCTGGTTTGAAATATTAAAATGAAATAAGAAAAATAAGGTAAGTGTCTAACATCCGTTGGTTTGAGCTAAAGCAAAGAGTTTGGTTTGGGGACGCCGGAAAATGCACTACTGTTGTGTGGTATTCACAAAAGAATAGAGAAAGCTAACGAGTCCCTATTTCTAACTATAATATGCAAAAAAATGTTCAAATGTGTGTGAAATCTTTTGGGACTTAACCGCTAAGGTCATCAGTCCCTAGTCCGCAGCTCGTGGTCGTGCGGTATCGTTCTCGCTTACCGCGCCCGGATTCCCGGGTTCGATTCCCGGCGGGGTCAGGGATTTTCTCTGCCTCGTGATGACTGGGTGTTGTGTGATGTCCTTAGGTTAGTTAGGTTTAAGTAGATCTAAGTTCTAGGTAACTGATGACCATAGATGTCAAGTCCCATAGTGGTCAGAGCCACTTTCATCAGTCCCTAAGCTTACACACTACTTAACCTAAATTATCCTAAGGACAAACACACACACCCATGCCATAGAGAGGACTCGAACCTCCGCCGGAACCCGCCGTACAGTACATGACTGCCGCGCTGAGACCGCTCGGCTAATCCCGCGCGGATATAATATGCCATAGATCACGCGACCATGACTGTGCCCAATGGTTCAAAAGAAGTGCAAGTCAAATCCGTGCAATATAGTAAGTTGCTTAGTCTTAGAACATCTTTTAAATTCAAAATTCTTCAGGTATCTCGAACATAGTGATGGCCACTATGCCAAAGAACATATATTCCAAGAAAACCTGTCTTGCCGAACTCAGTTTGTGTTTCTTCATTTTACCTCGTTAAAAATTTGGTTACTGAATGCAGCCACGTATGAAAACTGAAGGTAGATGATGAATTAACTGGAGATGATAAAAGTTTACGTAGCTAAGAAACCATAATGGAGAGGAACAAGACAGAGATGGCGAGGAAGGAAAGGTGTGGAATGATTTTACCAGAAAAGGAACAAGTTAGTGAGCTGGTGCTATAGCAACCAACATTATTGAACTTATCGCTGAATCTAGGTAGGACATTGGTAGCGGCACATTAAGACTGGATGGAGCTGAACAGCTTACGAAGGGTACTGGATATGCTACGTGTACTCAATCGAAGTTTAGCTGCTTATAATAAGGCATACTATCTCAACAGTACAGCTGTTGATTGCTTGAAATACGAGGGTTGGAATTTAAATAGTGGCGACTACTAATTCACAAACGATACAAAATACACTCCTGGAAATGGAAAAAAGAACACATTGACACCGGTGTGTCAGACCCACCATACTTGCTCCGGACACTGCGAGAGGGCTGTACAAGCAATGATCACACGCACGGCACAGCGGACACACCAGGAACCGTGGTGTTGGCCGTCGAATGGCGCTAGCTCTGCAGCATTTGTGCACCGCTGTCGTCAGTGTCAGCCAGTTTGCCGTGGCATACGGAGCTCCATCGCAGTCTTTAACACTGGTAGCACGCCGCGACAGCGTGGACGTGAACCGTATGGGCAGTTGACGGACTTTGAGCGAGGGCGTATAGTGGGCATGCGGGAGGCTGGGTGGACGTACCGCCGAATCGCTCAACACGTGGGGCGTGAGGTCTCCACAGCACATCGATGTTGTCGCCAGTGGTCGGCGGAAGGTGCACGTGCCCGTCGACCTGGGACCGGACCGCAGCGACGCACGGATGCACGCCAAGACCGTAGGATCCTACGCAGTGCCGTAGGGGACCGCACCGCCACTTCCCAGCAAATTAGGGACACTGTTGCTCCTGGGGTATCGGCGAGGACCATTCGCAACCGTCTCCATGAAGCTGGGCTACGGTCCCGCACACCGTTAGGCCGTCTTCCGCTCACGCCCCAACATCGTGCAGCCCGCCTCCAGTGGTGTCGCGACAGGCGTGAATGGAGGGACGAATGGAGACGTGTCGTCTTCAGCGATGAGAGTCGCTTCTGCCTTGGTGCCAATGATGGTCGTATACGTGTTTGGCGCCGTGCAGGTGAGCGCCACAATCAGGAATGCATACGACCGAGGCACACAGGGCCAACACCCGGCATCATGGTGTGGGGAGCGATCTCCTAAACTGGCCGTACACCACTGGTAATCGTCGAGGGGACACTGAATAGCGCACGGTACATCCAAACCGTCATCGAACCCATCGTTCTACCATTCCTAGACCGGCAAGGGAACTTGCTGTTCCAACAGGACAAAGCACGTCCGCATGTATCCCGTGCCACCCAACGTGCTCTAGAAGGTGTAAGTCAACTACCCTGGCCAGCAAGATCTCCGGATCTGTCCCCCATCGAGCATGTTTGGGACTGGATGAAGCGTCGTCTCACGCGGTCGGCACGTCCAGCACGAACGCTGGTCCAACTGAGGCGCCAGGTGGAAATGGCATGGCAAGCCGATCCACAGGACTACATCCAGCATCTCTACGATCGTCTCCATGGGAGAATAGCAGCCTGCATTGCTGCGAAAGGTGGATATACATTGTACTAGTGCCGACATTGTGCATGCTCTGTTGCCTGTGTCTATGTGCCTGTGGTTCTGTCAGTGTGATCATGTGATGTATCTGACCCCAGGAATGTGTCAACAAAGTTTCCCCTTCCTGGGACAATGAATTCACGGTGTTCTTATTTCAATTTCCAGGAGTGTAATTACATGTTTGCACGTGTTACTGTCCTTCAAAGTAGTCGCCAGGGTTGTGTAGAATCCATTGCCAGCGATGTGCAAGGCGTAGTATATCGTTAGCAGAGCCTGTCCTGTTGATGGTGCGAATGGAGCGATCTACTGTCTGTGGAATCTCTGGAACAGTTCTGAAGCGAATATCACGAAGTGGTTCATTCACCTTCGGAATAAAATCAAAGTCACGAGGAATTAAGTCCGGGGAGTATGGTGGATGGTACAGTACTTCGCAGTCCCATCGGCCGAACAGAGCAGTCACTGTGCGCCCGCGCATTGTCGTGCAAAATGGTGGGTTGGTTGAGCAGAAAGTGTCGCCGCTTCTTTCGTAAAGTTGGTCGCAGGTGATGCTCCAAAAACGAACACTAATACTGTGCACTGACGGTATGCCGTGGAGGAACGTAATGCGTTAGAATAACACCATCACAGTTGTACACGAGAACCACCATAATTCTAGGTCGCTCCATTCGCACTATCAACAGAACAGACTCTGCTAACAGTGTACTACACCTTCCACATCGCTGGCAACGGGTTCTACACAACGCTGGTGACTACTTTGCAGGACAGCACCAGGTGCATATATGTAAGTCTTTTGTATCGCTTGTCAATAAATAGTTGCCACTATTTAAGTTCCAACACTCGTGTATGTTTTGTTTGCCATCTTTGTGTTTATATCTTGAAGGTAAAAATCAAAGGCGACTTCTTTATACCACTACGTATCATACGCTTCGTAGTAATTTCAGAATGCAGTTACAGTTGTACTGAATATGAATACGTAATCGACTTAAGGAAAGAAAAATATCTGAAATTATTCATTTGATCGCAGATGTTTTTACTGTCATAGGAGGGAATGCCATGAACAAGATACTAAAATCTCTGACCAATTGCGGGGGAGGGGGGTTGGCGTGAGGGTGGTAGTGCGTTTAAAGTTCACTTGTGAGATGGTGGACCCTGTTAGTTGGTAAAATAAGGAGTGCACACTCACAATAATTTAATAAAAAATCATAATCTACTCAGAGAAAAAAAAAATAGAACTTTCTCATAATAAACAACAGGAAAAGGGATTCTGCATATATCTACGAAATAATATGTAGCTTCAATGTTACAATGAGATTTATTATACATCAGAACATAAAGGCACATGATTATTGACACAAACAGTAGGTTGAAGGATAGGGTATTCAGAACAATTATGCTAATAAAAGTTAACTCCTATTGTCTGTGATTCAATAGATTGACGACAATGACTGGAGGTCCTAATGAATCATACATTACTCTCCTGACTTTATAGCAGTATCGCAATTAGTAGTGAGAGCTCGAATGGTATCACATGGAGAAACAAGCAAGGTGGCCTTGTAGCAAGGCGAGCGCGCGTGCTGCTGAGAGCTTCAGTATAAAATTGATAGGTCCTACAATGCCGGGGCCACAAAATACTTCAACAATCATGAAATTTGTAGCAGGTCGTCGGTAGGCAGCTTTCAGATGATGTAGGCGCCGACTTCTGGTGTGCAGCAGCTGTTTCAACCACTGGCCTCGAAGGTTGTGCGAGAATTCTAAGTTCTGCCGAAAAACGGTGCGACAAATCCGCAAGACCGTCCGACTCCGCCGAAGATCAGGTACCGAATCCCCTGCACCCAAGCAACGCAAGAGCGAAGCCAGCATTGCTCAACTCCCTACTCTCCTCGAAACCAGCAATCAGTTCTGATTCCAAAAATTCCCCCACACCGTCACAGAACATCATTCGCGCCAATAGCGACCGTTTCCTCCAATTTCGAGCAGGGCTTTATGACGTCAACTAGCCTCAGTTTAAGTTGACCAATCGTGCTTCTGCTATTCAGCTGAGGGCACTGAACTTACCATTTGACTGGATACGTAAACAACCTGCCTAGACCACCGGCCATCCGGCGCCAGACAATCGCACGCAACAGGGCGTGGTCCACAAGTATTCTCAGAATCAGGAGGACAATGCAGTCAGTCGGTGGCAGGAGTCTTTGTTCCGGACGCGCCGGAACGGTAAGCACATAAACTGTGGCGACACTCTGACGTCTCGCACGTCGTTTCGCCCTGTATACAATAGGCGAAACTCGACCGACGTCAGTCGTTCCGCCAGACGCTTAAGCCTATTGTACAAACTCTTCAGAATTCAGGGAAGTGCAGCCCCCAACCGGAAATGCAGTGTGCCGCGTCCTCCACTGCTTGGCTCCCACAGGCCACCCAGCAAAGTAAAACAACATGTTTAGGAATCAAGTGAAGAGCGTTTTTTGAGAACTCAGTACAAATACTCTCATTGTAATAACCTTATTCGGTCAGTTACTACCGTGCAATGACATAGGAAATTAAGAAAACTGATGAAAACGAGAGGCGGCATGCAAAAGAGAGCATGGAACCTCTCACACTGTTTATCGTTTCTGTTGAATAACTGTAAATCCTTGGCCGCTAACGAAAAAGCGGGCAATGTTCTAAACTGAAGTAGATTAAGTTGTCTAAAAGGTCCTATTTATATTTTTCTATAGAACAAATAGTTTGCACAGCGCATCCGACTAGAAAATGGCGAAGTATTAAAAATGTATTTGCATGATCATCTGTGTATCATATGTGTCTACCACATGTAAGTGTAGTGGAGCTGTGTTGAGGGTAGAATGCGTTCTGAAGGTGTAACACAATGGACGGGATAGTGGGTGGAAGGGGGGAATAAGTGCAAGTGTGAGGGAAAACCATCGCCGAAATGCGGTGGTCCAATTCCGTCCTTTGTGAGTCTGAAAACTGAAGAACTAACTGGTGACTCCCCATTCCCTCTGTTGTGACTTGGCAAGACAGCCAAGCCACTAGGAGGTGAAGCCGAAAGGCATGCGTTTAAGTTCACGCAGGATGGCGTGAGGTCTGGAACAGTTAAAGGATTTGAGTCTAGCAAATAAAGTACGTAGCTGTTGGAATACTTAACTTTAATCCATAATTGGTGAACATCGGTCTGACGGTACATGCATCACAAGATAAATAACAATTGATAATGGCGCCTTGCTAGGTCGTAGCAAATGACGTAGCTGAAGGCTATGCTAACTATCGTCTCGGCAAATGAGAGCGTAATTTGTCAGTAAACCATCGCTAGCAAAGTCGGCTGTACAACTGGGGCGAGTGCTAGGAAGTCTCTCTAGACCTGCCGTGTGGCGGCGCTCGGTCTGCAATCACTGACAGTGGCGACACGCGGGTCCGACGTATACTAACGGACCGCGGCCGATTTAAAGGCTACCACCTAGCATGTGTGGTGTCTGACGGTGACACCACACCCTCTACCCCAATACGCTCCAAGAACTGCGGGGTGTTTCTCAAACTTATATCGACCGTTCTGCAGCACAAGTTATCAGTCAGTGTGGACATAATGTGCTGACGATATGCCCATAAGTTGTTTCTTTTCCACCAAATTCGTCAACACAACGTGGAATACAGATACAAATTAGTCATTGTACTGATGCAAGAAACTCACATGCACTGAATGTAAAACTGTTTCTGGACACAGCTTAATGGGAAACTGACTCTTATCATCCTGTATGGGCGCTGTAGAGATCTTCAGGCAAAGGCGTCTTCCCCCAACACGAGCACTGTTTGCTCTTTAGTAGACATACAGTTGTGCACCTGCCCAGCATTTCCTGTCCAGTGCTCTTACGTGAGTAGACAAAACAATCTCACTCTGCTAGTGAGAATATAGCGGAGTTAATTACAGTTATTAAGTGAGTTTCATGTAATATATGGTCAATGGCTGAGAAGTTTTTACACTGTAAACGTGACGTTATCAGAACTATGCAATCTTAGAGTGAAGATGAAGGGATTGGTAAATGCAAGTTATATAAGAAAAAATGGACATGATGGAGGTTTCAGGAATAAACTGGATAGTGCTGTTCATGCGCATGGTGAAAAAGAGTACATCAGAGCTGACTCAATTAAAAAAATTGAGATAGAATCTCTTTCAGTGAATTGGTGATATTTGGTTTTAAAACTGTCTGTTTCTTGTAAAGGCGACTGACGATGTATCTCTTCTTGTTATTCTCTTTCTCGTACATTTGTCCCACACTGACGCACGGTCGGCATGGTTATTAACGGATCTGGCATGATAGGTTAAGGGGTGCCCTGATATTCTTCCTGACACTAACCAGTACTCCTGGTCTATTAGTTGTATTATTCACGTACAAAACTTAAATTAAAAAGTTAAGAAACCCCGATACAAAAAACCTCTAAAACGTGTAATAATAATATGTACTACCACTTTCAGTTTAGTATAAGTAGTAATGTTTTGATTCAAGCGCCATCGCGTCTGGCGACAGCTAAGCAAATAAAAAATGAGTTAACAGGAGCTGTACTTTCTAGAACAATATACTTTCATTGTTGTGGGTATAAGCCTCGTCTGTTTGGCATCATTTACTGGAACATTTCGCGTCCCGTATCCACACCTAAAAATAGCCGGTGAAGCTATAATTACTTCTTATGTAAGATATGAAAACCAATCTGTCTTTAATTAGCCTAACACTGTTAAAGAATAGAGTCAGTTATTTATTATATATATTATTTTTACATAATTACGTACGAACTTTGTTTCATGGAGTAATCTCTCTCAAGAGGCTACGTCCTGCAGTGGCCTACTGACACCGTACTAACTCACGCTTCATGAAACTGCGAGCGCCAGTCACGAGGTGAGCGATATGCGGGGAGCAGGTCGTGTCCAATTGCCGCGACCCAAATGGCCAGTCGCGTTAAAGGAGGCGTCATTGACCTTTGTGTCTGTACTGCGAATTTTGCCGAGTAAATTATTTAAGACCTAGACTCAACGATCTGATATTGTTATTCTGCAATATACCTACGTTACCTTCTCAGCTTACTTGTACTTAAATTTCGTATCTTATCATTTTTAGCTCGATTCTATTTTTATTTTTCCCAGACGCGATGGCGCTTGGATCAGAATATTATTGCTTACATTAAATTTAAAGGGGTGACAAATGTTATTTTCTTTTTCCTGTGTAGAGGTTTTTTGTGCTGGGCATTTACATTTTTTATTTAAGCTTTATTTCATGCTTTTTTATACTTCATACTTTACTAGAAGACATCATGCGATCGACACTCTATCCACACATTCACGGCAATATTTTGTACGACGAAACACGAAACTGAGACGTGATATCTTGCCTAGTCGAAATCTTCCGTAGTTAGAATACAACAACAGACGTAGCTTCATTAATGTTACTATAGTTGCAGGATTTTGGCAATAAATTATCACACGTATGGCATTGAGCATCAATATGAAATTATTATTACGACCTTTTTATCGTTTGATATATTGCAAATAAATGTAATTCCATTTAGTTCTTGTAATATCATTGGATTTCAGCTACTCTGCGTGTGACATATTTGTCATCAAAGAAAAAGGCAGCCAACGAGCTGTAGTTCGTAAAGATGCTAAGAATCACAGCGCGAGAGTAAAGAGAGAAAAGTTTTTTTTTTAATGTGCGATTATACCAAAACGTGCATCCAGCATTGAAATACTCTAAATAAACACTATGACCCGCTGGGCGCAGGCATTTAATATCATTGCAGCAGCGCTTGATAGCAAGAAGCTGCGAAACAGAAGAAAGAACTATCTATCTTTTGTTAAGAAATATTCTAGAGACTTTATTATCCCTTGTACTTTTGGCCGCCGACGTGTTAAGACGTACTACATAGCATTGCTACAAGTTGTATTTTTACATTGTGTAAAAACTACGTAAAACGACAGAGAAACATTTCGGTAACTCGGGTGTGTGTAAAATGTACTTACGCACACGCAAGGACATTTAATTTTAAGAAGAAACGCACTGACAAAGCAGCGATTATTGGACTGCGCCATTTACGAAAGAAATATCAGATGCAAATCATTACTTTATTGTATATTTGTCAATGTGTAGAAGCTTAAAACCAATTTGTTCTAAATATATTAATATTTCACGATGCAGTAATTTTCTTCTTATTCTTTTCTTTCACTAACCAAAAATGATGTTCAAATTGTAGATGAGCTTTGTTAGAGGTTCGCTCATTATCGCGGTGTCTCGATTGTATTTGGGAGACCACTATTGTGTTCAACTTCCTATATGTTAATCTTTCTCTTACGAAATTCCACTAATTCGCTTTCATTTCCCTTTTTATATTCAAATAGGCCCCTTAGGGATTTTCATCGAAGATTCTGATTGCGGAAGGCAATCCGGGTCAAAAGGTCAATTATTCGCGTAATCAAACCGTACGTCTCCTGAACACAATCGAGAACCGGCGCATCGGTGATCAATTAATAATCTCCCTCTCTTTTAAAGTCGTTCTTAAAACGACCACACAGGATAGCCGTAAATACGCAATCCAGCGTTAGGTTGCATTTTGACAGTAAATATTACCAAGAAAAAGTTACAGCATCACTATTATTAATAAGCGTGTACCTAACGCCAGATTCCCCAGGTGAGTTAGGGTGACAGATCACAATGACCTTATCGATTTTATTTCCTTAAATTACCATTGGCACTTATGCACTTTACGTACATCTTTTCTGGATTCGTACATATATTCATTGATAACGCGCTAGCATATATTTAATTAATTTAGGTACAGAAGCAAAAAGAAGTGGCGATAATTCTAAATTGAGTTAGAAGAAAGTGGGCTGCCATTATCCTCTCTTCAGTAGGCTACCTAAACTCTTACAGCCAACTCATTTGATTTAGTACTGAATTGTAGATCTCAATAAAAACGTCTGTGAGAGAACTTGCTTGTGTTTTACAGCAGAGTTAAAATCACCCTTTATCTGTCACGTAGGTGCTGAGACACGTGACTTCAAAAGACAAAAATCATCATTGTTGGTCCGACGGAAAAAATAAAAGCATGTTGTCAGGAACTTTTATCTAGATGCTTTTGAGCTCTACAATCTGGTACTACATAACCTTACGTTGCTCTTATGTGTTACGTAGAGGGCACTCCAGGTGAAAAATTTTTTGCGTAATTTAACCGATGAAAGCTAAACGGCTAATCAGATTTTCCACCTAATCAGATTTCCCTTTAAACCCAGGTGTCAAATAAAACGAAACTGCATTAAAATCGGACCTTTCGTTTCGTAGCCACACAGATACACACGTGAAACTTATCTCAACACACGTCTGTTGGTATTGTGAGTTAAAAAGCAAGTGAAAATTTTCGAAGTGTTTGCACATTGTGTAAATGAGGTGGGACTTGGGCAGCAACCCAGTATTCACCTGGTGAGATTTGGGAAATCGGCTAAAAGCAACATCCAGGCTGGCCAAAACACCGACTGTAATCGATAATTCGACGGGCAGATTCGTTACAGGGCCGCCACCACCTCCCCACCCGCAAGTGGCGCTTTCGCGGGCACGGATCTCTGAGTCGGTTTATGGTGACGGAGTTTCTGATAGACGGAACACAAATTCTGTTGTGACGAAAAGCCTAAAGTGTTTGAGCCGTTAGTTAGAACAATGCAGTTGTAGTTAATGAATGGCAAAGGAATGATCAGTAGGGACGAACCATCTTAAGACAAATCTGTTCTTTCGGGGATGTGCATATTGCAGATGTAACTACCATGAGACTTGCTATAAAACGTTTTTTATACATCCTTCACCACTACATCGAAACAAGGATGCTAACTGAGACAGAAGAAGTTCCTGCATCAGTTGAGGAGATATTCACTTACATGAAGGGAAATAACGGCTGCCAGTTCACTTTAGACGAGCTAACTGAACAAGCTTCAGAAACAACACCCTGCATAAATACAGTCAATGACAGAAGGACAAAAATTGTGGTTACATCTGAGCATAATTACTACTGTGCGCTTATGTCTTTCCGGCGAATTGTTTTAAATTATGTGTGGTATTTCGCAAAGTGAAAAGACTAACGAAGCGACCTGGAAAGAATCGTACAAGCAGCTGCAACGATAATCTTGAAAAGGTATTGAGCAGCTGGTGTACAACAGTTCTATTTTCGAACTTCACTTTAGACGAGATATCTGAAGAAGTTTCAGGAACAACACCTTGCATAAAGACAGTCAATGACAGAAGAATAGAAAATCATGGAGACATCTGAGCGTAATTACTATTGTGCGCTTGTGTCATTCCGGTGAATTGTTCTAAAGAATGCGTGGTATTTCGCAAAGTGAAAAGACTAACGAAGTGACCTGGAAGGAATTTTCACACTGTAAGAAAATCATGTAGTGAGACTGAGGAAATGGTATTTCATACAGTCTCTTTCGTAAAGAGCTGTGTTTAAACGAAAAGAAACGCAAAAACAAAACTCAAAATGAGTTATCTGTATTGAACATGTCATTGCTGCACTTGTCCCTCAGCTATTCATATCTCCTAGCTCACCTATTGGTGGTCTCCTCATTTCACAGGATGTTCGAATTTTTAAAAAAATCAATCTACTAGGTGTTTTAGGAATCGGTGGAACTTAATAAGCTAATCAAAAGCTGGAGTTGCCAACTCTCTGAAACACCGGAGAGTATGCCCCAAGTGCACTATTCTCTCCATATGTGTTCCAAAATGTTGATTTCATTGTCTACGTTATCGACACTTGGAATTCTTTTCACTGGGTGCTCACTTAATAATCTGCAAACACAATCTAATATAAAAAGACGCACCACGAAGGAATTACCCGAATGGGACGGAAATCGGTAGATGCGATGTGCTTGTACAGACTAACAATAGATTACAATTCTCGGTGTCATAAAAAATGGATGATTTATTCAAGACAAAGAGTTTCATAGATTCAGCAAGTCCTTACAGCATTGACACAGCTTTAGCATTTACGCAAACTAGAGTTGTTGGTTTTTCCCTTGAGGCATATCGAGCCAAATTCTGTCCAAATGGTGCATGAGATCGTCAAAATCCCCAGATAGTTGGAGGCCCTTGCCCATAGTGCTCTCCCCAAACAATCGAGGAGAGATCCGCCAGCTTTGTTAGTCAAGGTATGGTTTAGCAAGTGCGAAGACAAGCAGCAGGAACCCTAGCCGTGTGCTGGCGGGTATTACCTTGTTGAAATGCACGAGCGGGATATCTTGGCGAGAAGGGCAACGCAACGGGGCGGGACACCTCTGGTTGCCATTCATGGTACCCTTTCAGCCCTGCGCCACGGCGACGATATTGTAAGCCCAGTTTTCTTGCCCTTTGTGGCTAGGTATCGTGGGCTTACAATTCAGCATAAAGTCCGCTCGCACGCGGCGAGAGTCTCTACTGCTTCTTCGTGCTTGCCAAACCCTACCCCGACCAACAAGGTTGATGGATCTCTCGCCAGCTTTGAACATGTGTAGAGTTATGGGCCGGGCCCTCCGACCATCTCGGGATTTCGGTGCCGTAACGCCCAAATTGGACAAAATCCGGCATTAGATCCCTCAGGAGGATTTCGTGCCATCTCAGCGACGATTGTGTCGTGAAGACATTTAAAAGAACAAAAACTTGGAACGATAAGTGTATCTCGCGACGAAATAAATGCACACGAACCTTATACGTTTCACTTACCGCACAGACCGCGTAAAACTTTCCTATTTTATAGTAAATATTAAATTTAGTCTTAGTATCCAGGAGTAAATTCCTTACATGTTCTTTACATGTTCTTTTCTCCCTCTCTCTTCGCTTGTTTCTAGTAATAGGAAGCAGACATATTGTACCACAGAAGTTAGAGATTGGTAATATATTACGTTAAAGTTTAAATGTGAGTTATATCGATGTACTGTGAGCCATCTGTCACGTTATTTGCACTGAATTAATTTTTCAGACGTTACAGCTCCACAATTTTAGCGGCCGCTGCATCAACGGACGCCATTACGCGTCGACCTATAAGGCGAAGTCTCAGTGGAAGCGCAGAAATCGCTCGATTTAACATTTAACAAACATTTTCACACATCAATGAGCCGCAGCCGAGAGCAACATTAGTCTTAAGTTCCTACTTTTCAGCTTACGGCGAGAGCCTGGATTCGATTAGCACAGCATTAATACGATGGGAAGGGGAGTATTCTTCGAGTGTCGTATGGGTCCCCAATGATTTCAGTATTACAGTCCATACTCTTAAAGCACAAATACGCCGAAGCTAATTATAATACTGTTATGTTTTCATTTTTAAGTAATACTCTTGGAAGTAAATCAGTCAATTATGTCTGATGATTTTACTGCTCAGTTGCGAGTTACGTAGAAGTAAAACCAATTTTCAAATAATTTTCTAAAATAATTAAATAACTCAACAGTCAAAAATTAAAGTGTATATTTACATCTATTTGAATGGTAGGTTTCAAGCAAAACTCATTTAACAATTTGTTGCATATTGCAGCACACAATTACACTCACGCGTGTTTTTAAAGACACTGAGCAAATGAGGAAAAATAGAAATAAATAAACAAATATACTCCACACGGGCCGGCCGCGGTGGTCTCGCGGTTCTAGGCGCTCAGTCCGGAACCGCGCGACTGCTACGGTCGCAGGTTCGAATCCTGCCCCTGGCATGGATGTGTGTCATGTCCTTAGGTTAGTTAGGTTTAAGTAGTTCTAAGTTCTAGGGGACTAATGACCACAGATGTTAAGTCCCATAGTGCTCAGAGCCGTTTGAACCATTTTTTTACTCCTCCCGAAGAGCCACTTCAACGTACAAGAACTCTATTAAAAGTGCCAATCGGAATAAATGCTTGCATAGCAACTAGAGGTGGATCAATGTGTTACTGACTCGTTCAGTTTGTGAAACACTTTCTCATGAATATGTCTGATATGCCCTGCTTAATCCGCAGAACAGGACAGACAAAATAAATAAGGGGCTGTCAGTTACACTCGAACATACAACTTTATTATTTGATCAAACATTACATGAGCACAAAACTATTTTTAAATGCACAGCTTTAATCTTTGAGACTTATAGGCTGAAAGCCATTTTAATTTAAAAACGTCTGAAGGCCAAAAACTTAAAACGCAAGCATATACAGAAATTTAAAAGGCAAGCCTTGTCTTAAGACAGTTCCTTAGAAGTAAACAAGTTGAATTCACACGACTGAAGGCCGAAGACTAAAAAATAAAAAAAATTAAAATTAAAATGCCAATGGGCTTTCGTGAAACAGAACTTTAAACTAGGCTGAAGGCCTTAAGAGTAAAACGATTCTAATTTAAAATACAAAACCGACTAGAAGCCATACAAGTACCAACCACAAGAACAAATTAAAAAAGAATAAGGCAGTACACACAAGGGCACCCTGATGTTCGAGGGTCGGCCTGCAACTCAAACACTAACGCTCGCTCAGGTGAGACAGGCTGTCGGGCCAACCATTCACGATCCGACAACAACCCAAACGACCGAAAGTCAGCGGACCGACCGACAAGATAACTTCCACTTCACCCTACCAGGGCACGACAGGGAGTTCAATGGAGCAACGTAGAAGATGAGGAAACTACACTGCCAGAAATTTACGTAAACGCCCAGGGCAAGTAACCAGAACGATAACGGCCACAAAGCAGAAGATTCCGCTGCCGAACTTCAGTTCAAATAACCAAATACAGTGAAACTCCACCGGAGAGTGGCTATAATTTTCCAACTTGAAAACCACGTTGTTGCTCGCGGGAAAATCCCAACAGCCTGCAACGACCTCCAAACGACGCAATGTGAACAGTCTTGACTTGCTGGAAGTTTACGTCAAAACTCAACTTTCGTGCCCCGGATCGCTGAGCCACGGACCTCGTAGCAATGGGAACCGCGCCACACTCTCCGACACCGCGTAAAGACCGCCAGCGGACCAAGGCCAAGCTATGCCCCTACGAAAATTCCTCACAGCTCCACGCCAATCGCCCAACCTCAGAGCCCGTACGCCGATAACATTTAAAATAACGTGTCAGTCAAAATCACACAAACTGTACACAGTTTCACGAACACTTGCACGAAGAACTAGACAATGCTAAAGGCAGTGCCTCTATAATAACAGGAACGAATCACTCGTCGCCCCACACAGCCAACCCATAAGCGATCGTCGTCCGGGAAGACGACCGACCGACGACTAACCAAAGTCGTCCCTACTTCAATCACGGGTGTCGGCAACCGTCGGGCGACCCATAGCGGTCCGCACCTCACTGCTGCCGCGCCCCGACTGAACTTGTGCCGCGTGCCAACTCAAACACTGCCAGGTCCGAACTCACTCACTAAACACGACGACAGGGAAGTAACAGCAGTCCAGCAAAGATAATACTGCATGATGGCACTGAGCACTATGGAACTTAACTGCTGAGGTCATCAGTCCCCTAGAACTTAGAACTACTTAAACCTAACTAACCTTAGCACATCACACACATCGATGCCCGAGGCAGGATTCGAACCTGCGACCGTAGCGCTCGCGCGGTTCCAGACTGTAGCGCCTAGAACCCTCGGCCACTCTGGCCGGCAACACTGCATGTCCTATATAGATAAACGCTGCTGCTGCCGCTCACGGGCAGGCAAGGCAGCAACTCAGTGACACCAGTTATAGAAAATTAACATAACGAGGTGGAAATATGGTAAAAGCAAGATGTAAAATAAGAAATGGCACGAACACGATACACGCACAGCACAATATCGTCAATTTTTTCTGAATTTATAATCAGCCTTTTGCCTGTACATGTACATCACATCTACAATTTCCGCCCACAGTTCGTTCGTGGTACGTCGTGGTTTTCCTTTTTCCGCTCTTGAAAGTGTAACTCCAGTAGGTCATCATAAGCAGAGAGTTGACCATGAAATGCTGTGGAGATAAAAAAACTGAAGACCGAGTGGTGTTAGTGGTGGGAAAAGTTCCCTTTTCGGGAAGAGTTGTACAACTGTCCACAAAGGAAAACAAAATAATTAGTTTCCAATGTACCAGTGACCGAAGTTTACATACATTGAGAGGCGTTGCTGGATAGACGGCTGACTCACCTTGCTTCTCTCTCAGAGTATTATAGTTTGAATCAAGCGTCACACGGAAACATAACATGCAAAGTAATATTAAGAGCATATTCATCACACACGCGAGTCCTCAACTGATACCATGGACGAGTACTTCTTTGTCTCATACACAGATTGAGACTCACACAGTACTCACCACGTGGAAGTACTCGTCTCTAATTTCAAGTCCTGCACACGCCATTCCTTAAGTATTTCAACTTATAGCACACACGCTAGTAATTCAGCTTAACCTAAGCACACGAAAGTATTTCAACTTATTGCTACACGTGGTTTCATTGTGACCGTTGGTCACTTCCGAAGATTACTACGATCCCATTAATATTACCCGCCTGACATTTAATTCTCCCCACAAAAGTTCCTGATATAGGGGAATTATTATTTCAAACTACTCTTAAATATTCCACATGCATACCATGTCTCCACTATTTTGTCCTTTACGGAGCACAACTCAGACAGGTCTTAATAGCACAAGATCCAGCGGCAGAGTGCTGAAACATGGCCGTTCTTCAGGTCCTCTCGCACCTCTGCTGAAGTGGGGGAGCACCTTGCTACCTTATTGGTCAGCCACATTTCAGGCGCTCAAAGCTCAGGTAAATTTCATCTCTTTGGTCCCACCAAAGGTGGCCAAAGGATTGTCACAATGATCATCATATCTGCGGTTAGCAGACGACCATACATTCATTCATTTCACAGATCTCACCAAACTGGATGTAGGGATTTACTTTGTGGGAGTGCACATGTGATCAGTTAAATAAATAAATTGTCATTCTTGACCACAATGGTATCCGGCTTCGCTGTATTAACTGAAATTGAGTTATTTTACAAAAAAAAAGTGTTGTTCTGACAAAAATAATGAAGTATGTTGTACCTATTTTCAATGTCGGGCGGTACTGTACCCTTTCAACATTCTAGCCTTATGCGTTTCTTGCATTAACATCAGTATCTCATATCTGCATTTCTCGTAGGGTTAATGCACTTCGTAGAAATAAGACACCCCACTGGACACGTCTGTGCAATTCGTGGCCACTGATTCGTAAAACGCACTGCAGAAGTGTCGGTATGACTTTGTGAAACACCTCATAGTTTCTTCTCGTGACGTAGTGGGGCAGGGAAAGTGCTCTTCAGTTTGCAGACCTACGAAGGAGGCAAGTGTATAGCCACAGTTGCACAAGCTACCTTCCATATCGCGTCTAATATCCACCCCTTTCTCCCTCACATCGTATCACACCCGAAGACTAAGATTTATTCCTTGACATGTCTCTGTTATACTACACTATTATATGCGGTACACACATTTAGTTTTTGTTTTTAACCGTTTTCATTTATTATGAAACATTAAATCTTCATAAACGTTTAAATAATTAGCAATTTTTGAATCCCCTGCAACGTGTAAACTATGACACATAGATAAAATTGGATATGACCTTCCCTTGAGAAATTTAATACTGTTCAATTTCGTAATGGGATTTGTTTTCGTTTGACGCCGCACTTTCGAGTTATTGTAGAAAAACTTAAAAATAGTCACCTTGAGACCCAACCTCACACTCACTCTCAATGAACACTGGTCAGGGTTTCTACATGCTGTTCACAGCAATTTTCTCCTACCACTGCGAAAATATTTGCAACTGCACGAATGATTTCCCATACTTTTGGTTGACTGCGCTCTATGAATATGATCTGCAATTGCACTGTATATGGATACCTAAATGCGATGATGTGCATACGTATCAGTGGAAATTCAGAATTGAGGACTCGTTTGTCTGAAATACGGGTGGATAAAATGCGACGAAATGTACTGTGGATGAAAAGATTACTTGTGATTCTGACTGTCACTAAAGTTAATATTTTTTGTCAGTTTAGTATGTTAAAAAATATGAAATGCACGACATACTGCGTGTAGTCCTTAAACGGCATGTTGCATTGTGATCCGTAACATTCATCTTGCTCCTGCGTTGTATATAGATTAACTGCGATATTTGAGCTACAGAAGATAAGGTTTTGGTTAGCCTCTTTTAATTATGTGTACGAAGTGAAAACTGTGATGTTTTGCAGGAGATATCCAAGGTGTTGATCTTACATATGACTGTAAAATGTCTCTCATAAATTCCGGTTCCCGGAACCCATCAATTACTGATGTTACCAACAATGGAGTTACACACAGTTTTCTTCTCTTTACCCATTGGAGAGGTTTCAAGGCCGATTTTTTATTTCTTTTTTCACGTAAAACACATTTTTATTCCGTGGACATGTGTTTTGCTGTCTTCTTTTACATACAAGACGAATGCAACAACGGATTACTTCCACATAAAGAGAAAATGTAATTTACTTTTTAGTATGAAAAGTTACGTGCCTAATTATTAAGCATTCTATTGGCGATGTCAAACAACTAAGTCTTACTGGCAAATTCGATTAAAGCAGACACTTCCCTTTCTTGCCTCGTTTCGATGGCGGCTTTTTGCGTGAGCTGTACAAAATTAAATTAGATTATTTGACTCTTCATAAAATACTCCTTGCATAAAATTGCTGCTTATCGGATCCGGAAAGCGCCGAGCCATCATTAATAAAATCCTTAACCATATTAATTTCATTTTTCTTATTGCATACTGTAATACATTCAAAAGCTTCGAAAGCTATTTAATTTTTTTGCTTTCCCCGTCTTTCTTGACTTGTCTGACTCACAAGGGAATATCGGATCTGAAAACACTGTTCAATTACGAGTGGAATTTCTTCCCTCCAGTTCACAGGCCGCCTCCGGGTAGTAATAATCTCGTGTTTTCTTGTGTGAGTACTTAAGTTCTCTCTTAAGAATGAAGCAGCGCTCGTGGCAACGACCCGAGGAGATCAAGGATTGAGAGAGCCCAACGGCGATTTCATTTAGTTCTATAAAGGATATGTCCGCTCGCGCTATTGTGCTGCAAAAGGGTACGTTTTCATTAATAAAATGACATGTTCAATGTTTCTCGACTCTCTTATATATACAGACGGTCACAGAAAGTTTTGTAAAACGAATCAAAGGGCTGATCTTTAGCAAAAATTGTGCTGGTGTTCATCACATAATAGCTATTAAATGTTTTGAACGTTCATTGCTTTCGGGAATAATGTCGACGATCAACATAGGTGTGAAATTTGAGCTCCACAGGAAATAATATACCGTTATATTCGATGTAGCATGGCAGGAGACAGATTCTGAAAGTCATCTTTGATATTCCATAAATACGGGTTGCGTCTGTTCGTGAAGATGGCTAGTTGGAAGTTGGTGTGATGCTATGCGCTTTACCATCGCTCTCTGCATGGGAAATCAGGGGAACAGGCGAGCACATTCTTCAAAGCCTTTTGTGTTACGGAATGCAGTGTGGTCTTGCATTATCCTGCTGCAATATATCATTTGGTACCATAGTCGTGAAGGTCTGACAAACTGTTTATCATACTAGCAACATACTGGCCAGTGTTCAACTCACGTTCAGCAATTATCACATCACTACTGTCGTCACATTCAGTATCCCCCTCGTTATGATTACAAGACTGAGAAGAGGCTTCGTGCGTTACACCTTTCCTCATTTGTAAAATTAGATTGCTTCTATACTGAAGAGAAGCTAATGTAAGAATAAAGTTTAAAATGGTGTATGACACCGACATATAATTACTGCAGTATTATTATGCTATCAGTATGTGTTTTTGTTCACAGTGTAACACTTACCATTTCCGCCAGTGTACTAGAGGGTATCAACAACCTAAATTAATTTCAGCTGGAACAATTTCAGCTGTGTGTACGTGACATTTTTTCCTTTGTTACATGCAGAACACTGTAGTGGTTAACTGAGCTGATGGCCTACGGTTAGGGAACTAATCAAGTTATCTCTATTATGCGTCTATATGTTCGGATAAAATCACTGAGAAAATCACAGAGGAATATGCAGGATATGGTTGCTAGTTCTGAGACTATACTCACACTTGATTATTAAGTCACGGAAAAAATGAGTAATGTTAGGATTAAGACATAGTTTCTTAACATCTGTGGGACAACCTTCATCGAGTCACACATATTGCAGCCTAGTTGCCGGCCGATCAGACCATCGTCCCCTGTAACTTATTTGAACAGATGGTGGCTTCTGGGCTCTGTTTGGCCCCAGAAACTCGGAACGTTTTAGTCGCCTTACCAGTGCAGCTTTTGGGAGGGACGATCTCTTATCGATCACTTGCTTCGCTTGGAAACTTCAGATCGTCAGGCTCCTTCGAAGCGCGGCCATCTTGTCGCAGTTTTCTTCGATCTGCGTTAGGCCTATGACACAGCTTGGCGCCATTACCTCTTACTTACACACCATGCCTGAGGTCATTCGGACCTCCTCTTTTTTCTTTGATAGTTCCTGTCCCACTCGACCCTGGTTGGCACCTTTTCAATTCCTCATGAACCCTGGAGAATGGTGTTCCACAAGGTTCCATAAGAAGTGTCCTGTTCTTCACCACTATAAATAGAATCGTGGCTTTTCACTATTTGTCACCCCAGCTCTGTATAAGAATGATTTATTCATATGAGCTGCCTTTGCAGAGCGACAGTTCCAGGGTGCCATCCGGCACACTTCCACATGGACTCTCTCACACGGTTTTCAGTTCCAACCCCCTAAATAACATGTGGTATATTTCTGTCGCCCTAGTAGTGTCCATGAGCAAAAGAATGAATAACCAAAGAAAGGATAACGATCTACGAGTCAGGGCGTGGATTGTCAGAAGCTAGAATGTGGTAGGGAAGCTAGAAAATCTGAAAAGGGAAATGAAGCAGCTCAATGTAGATATAGTAGGGGTGAGTGAAGTGAAATGGAAAGAATATATTCTACAGTTAATATGGGCAGCAGCAGAAAATGGTACAACGGGAGTAGGATTCGTTATGAACATGAAGATGCGGCAGAGAGTGAGTTACATTGTACAGTTCAGTGATAGGCTTGTTCTGCTGAAGATGAATAGATAGAGAAAGTATACGGGGATGCTGAAAGGGTAATATAGTATGTAAAAGGACATGAAAATCTAATAGCTAAGGGGGACTGGGAATGCAGTTGTAGAGCAAGGAGTAGAAGAAAAGTTTATAGGAGAACATGGGCTTGAGAAAAGGAATAAGCGAGCGATAGTCTAATCGACGTCTGTAATAAATTTCAGAAAGTAATAGCGAATACTCTGTTTACGAATCGGCAGAGGAGGAGGCATACTTGGAGAAGGCCGGGTGATACGGGAAGATTTCCGTTAGATTACATCACGGGCAGATAGATACCGAAATCAGTTACTGGATTGTAAGGCATATCAAGGACTAGATATAGACTCAGGTCAAAACGTAGTTGTGGTGCAAAGTAGGCTGAAGTTTAAGAGATTACTCAGGAGTCAACTATATAAAAAGAAGTGGAATACGAAATATTAAGGAATGACGAGTTACGCTTGAAGTTGTCTAAGGCTATAGATACAGCAATAAGGAATAGCACAGTAGGCAGTACAGTTGAAGAGGAACGGACCTCTCTAAAAAGGCAATCGTAGAAGTTGGAAGGAAAAACATAGGTAAAAGGCCGTTAACTGTGAAGAAACCAAGGTTATCAGAAGAAATACTTTATTAAATCGGTGAAAGAAGTAAGTACAAAGGGTTCAGGAAAATTCAGGAATACAGAAATACAAGTCGCTGAGGAATAAAGTAAACAGGAAGGGTTGGGAGGCTAAGACGAAATTGCTGCAAGAAAAGCGTGATAAAATAGAAAGGATTGCCGGAACTGACTCGTCATAAAGGGAAGCCAAAACAACCTTCGATGAAATTAAATGCAAGGGTGGTAACATTAAGAGTGCAACAGCAATCCCACTGTTAAATGCAGAGGAGAGAGAGGATAGGTGGAAGGAGTACATTGCAGGCATCTATGAACGGGAAGATTTGTCTGATGTGATAGAAGAAGAAACAGGAAACGACTTAGAAGAGATAGAGAATCCAGTATTAGAATTAGATTTTAAGAGAACTTTAGAGGAGTTAAAATCAGATAAAGCGGAAGGGATGGACAACATTCCATCAGAATTTCTAAGATGCGTGCGGCAAATGTAAAGAAAAGACTATTCAAGGTGGTGTGTAGAATGTATGAGTCTGCAGACATACCATCTAGAATTATCGCACAATCAGCTTGACAGCTCATGCATCCAAGAAGCTCACATGAATAATATACAGGAACACGGAAAAGAAAATTGAGAATGTGTTAGATGACTATCAGTTTGTCTTTAGGAAAGGTAAAGGCACCAGAGAGGCAATTCTGATGGTGCGGCTGATGATGTAAGCAAGAGTAAAGAAAAATCAAGACACTTTCATAGGATTTGTCGACCTGGGAAAAGCGTTCGACAATGTTAAATGGTGCAAGATAATCGAAATTCTGAGAAAAAAATGGGAGGCCTTATCGAGAGACGAGTAATATACAGCATGTACAGGAGCCAAGAAGGAATAATAGGAGTGGACGACCAAGAACGAATTGCTTGGATTAAGAAAGGTATAAGACAGGGGTGTAGTCTTTCGCTCCTACTGTTCAGTATACGCATCGAAGAAGCAATGACAGGAAAATAAGAAAGGTTCATGAGTTTAGTTAAAATTCAAGGTGAAAGGATATCAATGACACGATTCGCTGATGACATTGCTATCCCGGGTAAAAGTGAAGAAGAATTACACTATCTATTGACTGGAATGAACAGTCAAATATGTTTAGAATATGGACTGAGAGTAAATAGAAGAAAGACAAAGGTAATGAGAAGTAGCAGAAATGAGAACAGCGAGAAACTTAACATCAGGAATGATTGTCACCAAGTAGATGAAGTTAAGAAATTCCACTACCTTGGCAGCAAAATAACCAATGACGGACAGAGCAAGGAGGGCGTGAAAAGCAGACTAACGCTGGCAAGAAGGGCATTCCTGGTTGAGAGAAGTCTACTAGTATCAAACAAGGCCGTTAACTTTAGGAAGAAATTTCTGAGAATGTACGTTAGGAGCACAGAATTGTACGGCAGAGAAATATGGGTCGTAGGGAAACCGGAACAGAAGATGATCGAAGCATTTGAGATGTGATGCTACAGACAAATGTTGAAACATAGGTGGACTGATAAGGTAAGGAATGAGTAGTTCTGCACACGACGGAGAGGAAAGCAAATTGTGAAAAATACTGACATGGCTTCGGGACAGGATGATAGGACGTCTGCTAAGCCATCAGAGAATGACTTAGATGGTACTAGAGGGAGCTGTAGAGGGCAAATACTCAAAAGACAGGAACTGGGTTACATCCGGCAAATAATTGAGGATGTAGGTTCAAATGGTTCAAATGGCTCTGAGCACTATGGGACTCAACTACTGTGGTCATCAGTCCCCTAGAACTTAGAACTACTTAAACCTAACTAACCTAAGGACATCACACACATCCATGCCCGAGGCAGGAGTCGAACCTGCGACCGTAGCAGTCGCGCGGTTCCGGACTGCGCGCCTAGAACCGCTAGACCACCGCGGCCGGCGAGGATGTAGGTTGCAAGTGCTACTCTGAGATGAAGAGGTTGACGCAGGGTAGGAATCCCATCTAACCAGTCAGAAGACTGATTAATCAGAGAAAAGGTAGAGTCATCTTGATCTGGAGTACTGACTCAGTGCACAAAGCCTGAGAGTTGTCCCGCTGTTCTGTTCTTCTGTGCGTTCTTTTATACGGCCAACTTACTTGACCGCTCCATATCCGCTTTCTGAAGATTGGCTCCTTCTGCAAACTTAACGTCTTTCGCTTCCTTGTCCACACCTCTTGGGACGCAGATCATTCCACTCTTCCCTACCTTTATTCGACCTTACTTCTATCGAGTTTATGGCTCACCTGCCCCTTTCATAATGCTCGTCTTGGATCCTAACTATTATCATATTGTTTGTTTTGGACGCCGGTGTCTTTCGTAGTAGCCCTGTTGACAATCTTATGGTTGACATGGAGGCCCCTTCCCTTTTCGGTTTGTCAGTCCCAGTTCATGGAATCCTATCCCATCGCTCTTTCCTGTTCACCCTTCCTATGTCTTTCCCGGCTCTGAAACGTCACCCACCTGTGCCTTGTCTCTCTGTGTCATAGTTTCCACTTTCTCTCTTTGTCTTGTTCCGAGTCGGGGTAGCGATGTTTTCAGTAGATCTAGTGGAGAGCGGGACTGAGTGAACCTGCAAGGAACGGGGCGTTAATGGAACATCACTCAATTAAGAATCTTTTACTGCCTGAAAGCGCCAGGTAGAATTTCAGCTCGCAGCTGTGTTGGGCACACGCCCTGGGTTGACTATGGTCAGAGTACGACGTCAGAGGAGGACGTGGCGGTCGTGCATCCCCGTGGCCCAGCATAGAAGTGGACGACCGTCTGGAGCCTCAGCGCCCTCGATGAGTGAAGCTGCGCTTCCGCTCCGCCCCAGAAATCTGTATGCCTTGTTGTTGGTTGTACGCAGGTCACCTCATGGTAATGATATCTGAAAACCTCATGTCAAAATTAGAAAGTAAAGCCACGCGGCTCATCGCTTTAATCGGTGAATGGTGAACGAGCAACAAACAGTAGCGGCTAACAAAACTGTTTATATACATCTAAGAGGCACGTTGAAAAGAAATCCAATTATAAAGTTAAACAACGTATCTGTCAAAAAGGAATCTGTTACAAGATACACGGAAGCGCCAAAGAATCTGGTAAATAAAATGTGTGTTAGGGTTCCCGTCGGGTAGACCGTTCGCCGGGTGCAAGTCTTTTGATTTGACGCCACTTCGGTGACTTGCGCGTCGAAATGAAACTAGTATAGGCATGCGTATTCAAATGTCCATATAAGACAGCAACTGTCTGGTGTAGTTATTAGGTCGGTTACTGCTGCTACAGTGGCAGTTCGTCAAGATTGAAGTGATTTTGAATGTGGTGTTATAGTCGGCGCACGAGCGATGGGACACTGCATCTCCGAGGTAGCGGTGTAGTGTGGAATTTTCCGTACGACCATTACACGACTGTACCATGAATACCAGGAATCCGGTAAAACATCTAATCTCCGACATCGCGGCTGCCGGGAAAAGATCCTGCCAGAATGGGAACAACAGCGACCGAAGAGAATCATCCAACGTGACAGAACTGCAAATTGCTGCAGATTTCAATTCTGGTCGTGCGAACCATTCGGAACCGAAGGCTCTCTCGTGTACTCTTGATGACTGCACGACACGAAGCTTTACTCCTCGACTGGGGCCGTGAACGCCTACATTAGACTGTTGATGACTGAAAACATATAGCGTAGTCGGAGGGCTGTCGCTTAAAAGTGTATCGAGTGGATGGAGACTACCTCATGAATCCATGGACCTTGCATACCAGCGGGGAATTTTCAAGTTGGCGGAGCCTTTGTAATGATGTGGTGCGTGTGCAGTTGTGGTGATATGGGACTCCAGATACGCCTAGATACGACTCTGACAGGTGACACGTACGTAAGCATTCTGTCAGATCACCTGCATCCATTCACGTCCATTATGCTTTTCGACGGACTTGGGCAATTCCAGCAGGACAAAGCGACACACTATAGAATGGCTACAGAGTGGAGCCAAGAAAACTCTTCTGAATTTTAACAGTTTCGCTGGCTATCAAACTCCCCACATATAGATAGTATTGAGCATATCTGAGATGCATTACTACGCGATGTTCAGAAGAGCTCTCCACCTCCTCGTACTCTTAGGGATTTATGGACAGTCCTGCAGCATCCGTGCTGTCAGCTACCTCCAGTACTACTTCAGACATCAGTCGAGTCCATATCATACGTCGTGTTGCAGCGCTTCTGCGTGCTCGTGCTGACCCTTCACTATAATAGTTTCTTTGGCTCTTCAGTGTTCTTCGACATTTATATTGACGAACATTTACACTTTAACTAATTTCCAGGTTGACATTTAACGAAGAGACGAATTCATGCTTAAACTTGCAAGACTGTACACTGTGTGATAAGGACTACCCATACAGACAACGCGGACATATTATACAGCACTTGGAGTCAATAACTTATTTTGAGGCTGGTGCTTGGACACACCTATTATGGTTAGGTACGCATAAAACTACTGTGAGGCGCGGACAGAGAAGTGTTCTTCTCAGAATCTCGGGGTCTTTCGGCACGTCTATTGAGGGACTGTGTGTGTTAATGGGAGCTTTCTGAATAGATATTACAATTCATTGAAGAGGGGAAGGTGTGACAAAATAAGAAAAATAGCTGGATAAGGAATAACCGACAGACGGAAATTAAACAACTGGAGAATTGATACATGCCTGACAGAATGGCACACAACTGATAAGGGAAGACGAGTCTACTCCTTCTTCCTCAGTATCCGAGAGTGGATGAATCTGAAGTACATGAATCAGACACGCGGCATGGTGCACTTTCTCACAGGCCACGTCCCGTATCGTGTATCTCCACCGGTTTGGCCTAAAAGAGACTCACACTTGGGGCCTCTGACGAGGATGCACACCTGAGCACATAGTACTGGTTTGATATGCCCTCGGACATATAAGACTGAGTTTAGTGAACCAGTATAAAGAACACTTAATACACAGCCAAGGTGAACGGGACTCTATGAACAACACCACAGAGGAAATATCGTGAGCACTACAAACGGCATACAAACGGGAGAGACCACACGCTGAAATAAGATATGCTCCACATATGATAGATCAGCAGTACATAGTAAGCGGCACGGATACAAAAACAGACACTGAATCGGATGCTACATCACAGACAGGGATTGAAGACGAGATAAAGATACAAGAATAGCAAAAACAAATTAAGTTTCTCCAACACTAAATCGAATCAATTTGAAAAGGTAATTCTCTATGTTGTTGGTTGCTATACCTTTTCATAGCCTGTAACACTGTCTAGAGATGTGACATTTCTTCTTGTTTCGCAGCATCAAGTGTCACTGGCTCGAAGCTTTACAGAGCCCTCGCACGTGACACAGCTGAGAATGACGTTTCAAATCAACTATCAATCTCCAGTGTTACCTTAAGTTCGGAAACACATTCTGACGTAAGTAATCAATATATTACTAATTAAGAATTACAACAGCCAAGACAACATGTGTAACTGATGTTCCCATAGAAAGATCTGCCATTTCTTGTTTCATCCATTAAATACACTTTTGACTTTAATTTAGAATACATCCACAACCTATTACGTATCTTATTTACTATCATTCTCTAAGAGTCAACAAATTTAAACAAAATTACGTACATACAGTTGCACTTTTTTTAACCATTTGTAAAATTCTCAGAAAAGAGAAGTGCTGGTAAGAAAGCTGAATTTGTTTGATAAAACATGTGACAAGTAAAAACACACAGTGTACGACCTGCTATATAACAACAAGCAGTAGGTCTTTACTTGAGAAATAAATAAATAGTTTTTTTGGCTGTCGAGATAGTGGGCAAGTGGAAGACACAGTAGCAACGCGAAAGACAGCCCGAGTGGCGGGTCCAGCATACAGCCGGTAAGGCGGTACTTGTACTGCACCACCAGTGCCGACGCAGGCGGCTGTGTTGAACACGTTACAGACACGCAGATCGGTTCTTCATCCGCGTAAGATCGGCACGGCCCGCATCGCGAGGCAGTCACCGTTGTAACTAACAAGAATACAGGTTGCAGATCAGAAGGCTCCTTCACGGCGGACGGCTCTGGATTTGCAGCAGTGGACTCCAAGTCGGTGGCAGTTTGTGGGGTCTTGTAGAATTTACTAGAGCATCCTGCAACTTAACAGACCTGGTCTTCCGTCAGTATCTGCAATCCACATGGAATGATCTGACGCTGTGAATGAGCTTCAGAAGGGCGGCGGTTTTATAACAGGCGATGACGTTATTCCCCCCACAATGGTGACTGAATGTACACTCGTTTCCTGAACTTGTCAGCGCTCACGGCTGCTCTACTGTTTCAGAGCGTTATTGTATGTAATGTTTGCGTCCTTACTACATCTCCAAGTGAAGTTACAACATTTAGCTTTTTTATAGTAGCACGTTTTCTCTGTTCCGCACTGTTGTCGAAGTGCTGAATCAGTTTTTCTTTGCAAACGTCTCGCATACTCTGATGAAATGTACCTTCAGCTTGTTTGTATTTCGGACCACTTGCATTGAGAGCCCCGCCTGCAAGAACTGTTCATATTTTTTTTTAAATATCGAGAATCCGATATGTCGATATTAAAAACTGTGATTATCAGCATCCCACACATATCACATATCGAATGTCGTCATCGATATGTCGGTATATTGCTGGACAATTATCGACATGCAAGTAAAAAAAATCGGCTGCACATTCTAAATATACTGCCAGTTTTAGAGCTGTATGTTTAAGTATTGACTTATTATTGGATTTTCTTTGCATCAACAATCTAGCAGCCTGCTTATCCCCCTTAGAGCAATAACTGAAAGTAAGGCGACACACTTTCATGCTTTGTGAAACCAACTTTTCTTACAGTCGTAACTGCATATACACTCCTGGAAATGGAAAAAAGAACACATTGACACCGGTGTGTCAGACCCACCATACTTGCTCCAGACACTGCGGGAGGGCTGTACAAGCAATGATCACACGCACGGCACAGCGGACACACCAGGAACCGCGGTGTTGGCCGTCGAATGGCGCTAGCTGCGCAGCATTTGTGCACCGCCGCCGTCAGTGTCAGCCAGTTTGCCGTGGCATACGGAGCTCCATCGCAGTCTTTAACACTGGTAGCATGCCGCGACAGCGTGGACGTGAACCGTATGTGCAGTTGGCGGACTTTGAGCGAGGGCATATAGTGGGCATGCGGGAGGCCGGGTGGACGTACCGCCGAATTGCTCAACACGTGGGGCGTGAGGTCTCCACAGTACATCGATGTTGTCGCCAGTGGTCGGCGGAAGGTGCACGCGCCCGTCGACCTGGGACCGGACCGCAGCGACGCACGGATGCACGCCAAGACCGTAGGATCCTACGCAGTGCCGTAGGGGACCGCACCGCCACTTCCCAGCAAATTAGGGACACTGTTGCTCCTGGGGTATCGGCGAGGACCATTCGCAACCGTCTCCATGAAGCTGGGCTGCGGTCCCGCACACCGTTAGGCCGTCTTCCGCTCACGCCCCAACATCGTGCAGCCCGCCTCCAGTGGTGTCGCGACAGGCGTGAATGGAGGGACGAATGGAGACGTGTCGTCTTCAGCGATGAGAGTCGCTTCTGCCTTGGTGCCAATGATGGTCGTATGCGTGTTTGGCGCCGTGCAGGTGAGCGCCACAATCAGGACTGCATACGACCGAGGCACACAGGGCCAACACCCGGCATCATGGTGTGGGGAGCGATCTCCTACACTGGCCGTACACGACTGGTGATCGTCGAGGGGACACTGAATAGTGCACGGTACATCCAAACCGTCATCGAACCCATCGTTCTACCATTCCTAGACCGGCAAGGGAACTTGCTGTTCCAACAGGACAATGCATGTCCACATGTATCCCGTGCCACCCAACGTGCTCTAGAAGGTGTAAGTCAACTACCCTGGCCAGCAAGATCTCCGGATCTGTCCCCCATTGAGCATGTTTGGGACTGGATGAAGCGTCGTCCCACGCGGTCTGCGCGTCCAGCACGAACGCTGGTCCAACTGAGGCGCCAGGTGGAAATGGCATGGCAAGCCGTTCCACAGGACTACATCCAGCGTCTCTACGATCGTCTCCATGGGAGAATAGCAGCCTGCATTGCTGCGAAAGGTGGATATACACTGTACTAGTGCCGACATTGTGCATGCTCTGTTGCCTGTGTCTATGTGCGTGTGGTTCTGTCAGTGTGATCATGTGATGTATCTGACCCCAGGAATGTGTCAATAAAGTTTCCCCTTCCTGGGACAATGAATTCACGGTGTTGTTATTTCAATTTCCAGGAGTGTAAAAGGTGTCCGATGAGTGCGTCGTTCGGTTTCATCACATTTCGGATTTGTCTGGAACATCATCTGTCAACTTCCCTGTTTTTTTCATTTCTGCAAACGCCAGGGAATTAGCAGATGATGATGATGTTGTTTTGTTTGTGGGGCTCTCAACACCGCGGGCACCAGCGCCCGTACAAAGACCCAGACTCTACACAGTCCATTTATTATACAGTCCATTTTAGCCACTGTCACGTTGATGACGATGATGAGGGCAACACAAACGCACAGTCCCCGGGCAGACAAAAACGAACCGGCAGTCGCAGTGCTAACGCTGTATGGTAAAGTTAAACTTTGCTGTCTCTGTTGGTAGCGCCGAGCGCCGATTACGTCAGAATTTGCCCTCACACGTCTCTGCCTACCTCAGTCTTGTCATTCAGATTTTTGTTCATCAGTTTCAGCAGCAGTTTTTGAAGAATATCGATGTGAAGGAACAGCACACGAGTTCCGTCAAAGATTATTCCATTCACACACACAAGCCCCCCCCCCCCCCCTCCACCCTCCCGCCCCACCACACAGAAATCGGACTTCTTTACAAGGCGAAAGTGAAATAAGAAACGTGATGAGAGCTCAAAAATTAGTATGAATCCTTCACACAGTGGAATTAAAATTATGTTCTGCTACAATTTAAAATATTTACCGAAGAATGCGAAAATAATATAATATAAAATAAAAATATCGGTACTCGATACTGCCGTTTCGATGTCGATGTATCGGTGGAAAATGTATGGTCGATATATTTCTATAACTCATGAAGAAACCATATATCGATATTTTATCAGCTGCTTTACTGTGGGGACGCCATTTCGACAATCGACAAGAGGAGCGTGCTGTGGATTTCTGGGGCCGAGCCTAAGGGCAGCTTCACTCATCGAGAGTGCTGAGGCTCCGACGACCGTCCACTGCCACGCCAGACCGCCGCATCCTCCTTCGATGTGGCCCCCACTCAGACCACAGGCAACGGCAGGCCCTTGCACTTACCAAGTTCCTAGCCAGACACTAACATGCCGCCTCGCGCTTTCAAGCAAGTGCGGACTTCGCATGGTTGCTGATAAGCAGCACCCTTCCCGGTGATTCTAAGACTCTCGTCAATAAATGATTCTTAATTGAATGATGTTCA
The DNA here is from genome assembly GCF_021461385.2 of Schistocerca piceifrons. Lineage (NCBI taxonomy): Eukaryota > Metazoa > Arthropoda > Insecta > Orthoptera > Acrididae > Schistocerca > Schistocerca piceifrons. The sequence goes on from NC_060141.1 coordinate 780,742,082, forward strand.
GTAGCGCCCCTGCGCTTACAGGATCACTCAACCCTGATCCTAGTTCGGCCTCCTGATAACAACGCTACCTCGGCTATCGTCGTACAGTTATTTCAACCAACAATATTTTGTGCACGACTTCGTAGTCAGTGGTAAGGAGCTACAGAGTGGTGCTGTAACTGTCGTCTTAGGAAAGCTGAACAGGAGCAGAAACGATCAGTGAACAAGTTAGCACAGTAAACAGAAGATTTACTTAAGTCTTATTGCTTCGAATTTACGAAGACTCGAATAATACAACAAGAAACAGAGTCCATCTATAACAGTGTCAACAAAGATGAGACTATCTGAATTAAGCACGAACGATGGTGTCGTAGCTAAGGGGCTCCAAGTGCGAGTGGACGAGTGTCTGGCTGCCGTTGTTCATCCTATACCATGGTATATGCTAATCCGTGTTATAATAGTGGAGGGGAATGAATTATCTGTATCATAATCCATTCTAAATTTACTGTATGACGTCCTAAGTAAATCCGATTTTAGTATCACTGCGATTATTTGTACGGAGAGACCTACGAATGTCGACGTGACTCATTAATGACAAATTAAAAATAAGTCTTCTTGCAGACATCCGCGTTCCTAGTCAACGGGAGAGCCTGGCTGCTTGCCATGCAGGGGATACGGGTTCGATTCCAAGTACTGCCACGGACAATTCGTAGGTAGAAGGGTGGAATGTGGTACACTCAGGCTCGTGGTGCTAAATGAAGAGCCACTTGACAGAGTAGTAGCGGCAGTAGGTCTACTAATCAGACAACGGCAGATCAACGCCCCTCCATACTGGATCTCGTTGGCGTCTTTGACAAAGTATGACATAGCGATCGGTTGAGCCCCATCGGTCTCTCTATGTCCAGTACAGCGGTGCTATTTGGCTTGAGAGTAAAACTTGATCCTCTGCGTGTGACATGTGGGTCTTCGAAGTTTGTTGGTGAGGATACAAAATACCGTACCGTTTGAGCTCCATGCGGGGCAACCCCTGTGTGCAAAAGTAGAGGAGAAATGTTCAAAATGGCTCTGAGCACTATGGGACTTAACATCTGAGGTCATCAGGCTCCTAGAGCTTAGAACTACTTAAACCTAACTAACCTAAGGACATCACACACATCCATGCCTGAGACAGGATTAGAGGACAAAGGCAGAGCGGTCGAGGAGGGAGTCGGTTGTGAACCTACGAATAGGAAGGACCAGAAGTCGTAGTAAACTCGTTGAGGGAGTTTCTACTGTGAGCTACGAATGATATTGTACTGCATAAGAAGTGGGGCGGCATACTAGCGTGACTGTACTTGCAAAAGCAAGGTTGGTTTCCATCCCTCCTGGAATTCGGATTTGCCGCAGACGTCATGTGTGTTTCAACCAACCTTCCTCAACGAAACCTTTGAACACCTGTTTGGACATACTCGATGATGATGATGATGATGATGATGATGATGATGATATTTGGCTTGTAGGGCCCTCAAATACACGGTTATCAGCACCGATACAAATCACAATATTTTCACAGTTCAGACACGCCTCTCTTGCCGTATGATAATGAAGTGATGAGAACAACACAAACAGCCGGTTACCAGGTGGAGAAAATCCCCGACCTGGCAGCGAAGCGAAGCCAGGGTCCCGTGGTCCACAGGTAGCAACACTAGCGACTGGATCACGAGCTGCAGAAGAGCATATTCGATTATCCGGGAGGCAATGTCTTGTTGATAGATGCACTCTACTCAACGAAATATAGAATACAAGCAGAACGCTCTCACCGTGCTGTTGTGGTCTCCTTAATTGTAGACTGTGTTTAAGGTAGGTTACCGAATTACATTCCGCTGTTATCGGCAATGAGTGATGTGCAAAGTAGGTACGCGAACTATATTTTTGCTCGCACGAGAAAGCATATAATGTCCCAGCCCAGGGCTGTGCTAGTTCGCGATATTTTATCGTTGTTTGTATTAAAGTTGTGCCGGTGGGCGGCCCGTACTGCCGATTAGTATCCTATCGTTCTGGCATGGACAAGCGAACCAGATCGAATAGCGTACAGCCCTGTTCCAGCTTCCTTATAGTCCTTAGAGGATCGTCTAAGTAGGCAGAACGGTCAGTGCTGACGCAGCTTGTTGCTGCTATGGCTGTGCTGCGTAAATAGCAAACGGCCCATTCGTAAGAAGGAGATTCTTGACCAAAGATTTAATCTGGTGTTTCATATATTGACCTTATCTAAAATTCTGAACCACAGGGATGTCTAGGGTGTGTTTTATTAGTCTTTAGTCTTTAATTTAAACAAATAATGGTATTTGCCATTAATTATGTGTGACACGTTAAATTATATATGGTGTTTTATTTGGGCAGGTCCACATCCTAGTTGTTTTATGCGGTGTTAATTTAAAGTTTCCATACTTTAGAGTAAGACGTGATGTGCTGCTCAGGTGATTGTTGCGGAAACTGACGCCGTCCTCGGAAGCCTAAAAAGTTAAATAACGAAACTTGCTTCGAAAGCAACTTGCTCATCAGGTAAAATACCCTGATATTTATTCATCTCCCTAAATTATAAGAAACCTATGAAAAACACCTTTTCGCACATGATGTGAGGTGTACAGCTTCAGAACGAAGTCGCCAGATAATCATTTGCACCTCGTAGCAACCTGTTGTGTACATAGTTCCACGTAGTCAGTGCGCACACAACTTTCCCACTAGAGCGCGCCCCGCTAAGCACAACAGCGCAGGCGCAGCGCTCGTCCGTCTCCACACTACAAGATGGCGCTGCATTATAGACGGACAAAATTCTGCTTCCGCCGATCCGCGTATTAATATGTAACGCAGCCAATGAGATTGCTGAAAACGTAGAACCTTTTCTCCTCCCGGATCACACTCGCGTAGTGATACCTGAACGCGCAAGGTATTATAACGAGTGTACAGACCTCCAATCAGTCAGTCTACATTAGTCTGTATGAGTTTCCATTTATCTGCACCTGTCTGTACCAGTCTACATTAGTCTGCACCAGTCTATAGTCAAGTTTCAGTCTGCGCCTAATAAGATTACCATATTCCTGTACATAGCCATGAAGATAAATGTATACACTCTTTGTCAAGTATCATAGAGATGTGAGAATAAGATTAACACACCAAGACCAAAGGAACTTCAGATTGTCAGTTGTAAATAGCATCCAGAATCAAGTTAAGTAATTTTATGCTTGTTATTATTTTAACAAATGTGTGTGAAAATTAATCAAGTTCTGTTTAAAGTTGGTCACCGTCAATCTGCTACTCTAAGCGTGCAAGTGGCATTTCTATCGTCTGACCTAACGGCAGAAGATAAACACGCCACAATAAGGTCACGAGACATATTGCTGACACTCGCCTATTTCATTAGAGCGACAAGTCAAATAATCTGATGGTGTGTACAGAAGGTCTTACAGTACGCACAGCACACAACCCGTTGGACTTGAAATTTTATTTTTGGTCCCCGCTCATACAGCAGAAATTTATTGTCACTTTTAGGAAAGTAGCAGTAGACACAAGTCTAGTATTAACACGAAAGTATGCATCAAATTTCCTGAGATGCAACACAAGTGTGGAGGTATTCCAGAAAACCCCTTAGGATCCATCTATACCACTTCTCATATGTTAATAAGTGAAATTATCCAATGTCTCAGAAGTATCAGCGTAGACAAGCTTACTAATCTGTAGAGGTATAGACCTAGGGCGGGACATTAACATAAAGGCAACCAATATAACATAGCCATGTTCAATATGTAGGTACAGTGCATTCACGCACCTACAGTAGTATAAAATATGAAGTAAAGTAATAAGCCTTAATAGATAGAACGCGTTGATGTGAAAAGTATTTTAAAGGTAACTTTATTTATTACATTTGTCTATCGACATTGTGTAGAAGATTTGGTAATGCTGAAACAGAATCAGTTCATGTGTTCGTTAACATATGCAAAATCTATTGCAATGATGATGGACAGTAACTTCATCACCATTACAACTTGACCTCTCCAGTACCGGTTCTGTCAGTATAGTTTTATTAAACGAGATATGTATATGGTGTATATGATGGCTTTCAGTTCATCTCTCCACCAGCACTACTTTTCAAATCGACGACTTTTTTTAATACTTTGAACTATTATCGCATCACCTTGTATTTTACGTTCCTACAGAATAGCGACAAGCTGGAATGTATCTAGATAACTGGGATTATTTTCTGCAACAGTTACGAAGAAAGGTTGCTCCGATTTAAATTCAGAACTATTATACCGTTTCATTGAAGCTGGGCAGTTGTAAATATAACGGGGATTAACAGACCCTCTAGAGAAGATGTACAGCTATGGAGTAGAAAAGAACCCTGTTGCTATAGATGACTGGTTTCCTACGATATCATTTTAAAAGCAATGAAGAAAAATTTGCAGACCTCTGTACTGTGTTTCTGTACTCGTATTCTGTATTAATGTCAGTGTTAAATAAAGGTCAATTTAATATGGAAAATTGGATGCAAATTGGTCGTTAAACGTAAAATACGTAATTGACATATTTGTTTCATTAGCGTATGGTACAAAACACGTTTGGAATAACAGGAGAATGTGAGTAATTTGGGGTGTCATTATCTCTTTGTAAACGCTGGTCAATTATGTCGGATCCTAAAATACGGGATTCATTACTCAACATGCGCCAGGCACCAGGTAGCCTGTTACATCAGTTGATTATGCCTAAACTGAAGGTGGCGCGGTGAGAAAGGAAATGGATTATTGACGTCAGCATCGGGGCATTACGCGGAATCAGCGGCGACGTGAGAAAGTGTGAACCAGCCGGGGATTCGAGCCCGCGATCTCCTGCTTACTAGGCCGTTGCGTTAACCACTGCTCTTCCAGGAAACAGTGCTAGTCACAACTGCGTGGACTATCTGCTTACGTCTCTGGATCGACCTACACCCCCATATATCGCCACCCGTCCGCAGTCCTTGTCCATGTTCACCGTACACGGTATTCAGAGATTGCCTCATGAGGTCGGACGTATTTATGCATCCGCTCTTAAAACAGGTGAATTTGTTGCCCATTGAAGGGAATCATTTCTGGCGTCTGTTCTTTCAGACACCTCCGTAAGAACAGACGCCACGGATTCATATACTGATGAGTCTAAAAAATATGACCGAATTCTTAATTCATTGTTTGTCCGTCTTTGGAACGAAAAACATCGCAGATTCCGAAGTTTGTTGGTAGGTTTGTGGAGATAGACGTCTACACGCATATCGTGTAATTAGCGTGAATAAAAGGTCACGGATCTCCGTACGCGTTGATAGTGCCCGATAGCGACCAAGATAGGTTCCACTGGATTTACATCAGGGGAGTGTGTTCACCTGAAATCAACATGACATCAATATAACGCTCGTCAGATTACTTTAGCACGGTTTAGGATCCGAGAGACAGACAATTATGTTTCTGAGAAATGACATCACTGTCGGGGAAGACATCAAGCATTGAGGTCTGCAGGTGGTTCGCAGCTGTCAATGTGTCTTCGATTACTACCACTGTTCCCATGCAAGCGCAGGAGCGTAATAATGCTCCCACCAGCCTGCGTCCTTGGCACGCCGCACGTAACGAGCTCCCTTTCAACTCCATGACGGCGTTTCAGGAGACGACCACCAACCTAGAATAGTGAAATTGTGATTCACCCGAATAGCCGACACTTTTCCGTTGATCGCCGGTCGAATCCCGATGGCACAGCGTCCACAGTAATCGTGACTGACAGTGTCGTGGGGTCAAAATGTGAACACGTGGTCTGCTGAGGAGTTCCATGTCTAATAATGTACGATGAACGTTGTGCTCCGAAAAACTTGTGGGTGCACCAGCATTGTCCTCTTGTGACAGAGAGGCAACAGATCACCATCTATCCTACATTACAGACCAGACAAGCCTCCGAACCCAGTGTTCTGTGAGGAGTCGTGGACATCCAACCATTTAGCGCCTAGTGGTAGTTTCACTGTCCTGGTACCTATTTCCGTACAAGCTCATGATGGTAGCACCTGAACATTCGACTAGCGTCGCCGTTTTCGAGATAATCGTTCACAGGCTTAGCGTAATAATAATCTACCTTCTGTCATAGTCGCGAATCTCAATGGATCTCCAAGTTGGCAGCCCATATCTTCGCTAGGGTGATCCTCCGTCCGGGACGACACCCCTTACATACTTTTGCTACCGCGTCACGTCTCCGCAACGTCATCAGGCGGCAACCAGCGTCGCTGTGGGCAGTGTTTTAGCTTATCGGTGTACAATATCAGCAGATGTTTTGATGGGCGGAAGATGCAAACAATGTAGCAGTGCACAAGGCATCACGTCAGTTTGGTTCTTACGTATATCTGCACGTTTCCGAAGCTGTGACATGCGTGAAGATGCCCTGTCTCGGGAACTAGCTGCTTAATTATTCATTATTCTCGCACTTTTCTTGGTTTTATTCCATCTTCGTTCTGACAACTTACTATAAATTTCTCTTATACGTCTCAAACATGGTTCAAATGGCTCTGAGCACTATGGGACTTAACTGCTGTTGTCATCAGTCCCCTAGAACTTAGAACTAGCTCTGAGCTCTATGGGACTTAACTGCTGTTGTCATCAGTCCCCTAGAACTTAGGACTACTTAAACCTAACTAGCCTAAGGACATCACACACATCCATGCCCGAGGCAGGATTAGAACCTGCGACGGTAGCGGTCGCGCAGTTCCAGACTGTAGTGCCTAGAACCGCTCGGCCTTAAACGTCTCAGATGGGTTAAACGTGGGCTACACACACACACACACACACACACACACACACACACACACACACACACACACACACACACCAACGTTAGGTGCATGACAGAAGATACATTGTACTACTACTAGTTATATACCACCTTCTTCGACTCGCGAACGGAGCGAAGGAAAAACGTCTGTCTAAAAGCCACAATACAAACCACAATTTCGTGCATAATTTCTCCATGGTCTTTACACGAAATGTACGGTGGCGCCACTAGAATCGTTCAGCCGGTGGCCTAAAATGCAGATTTTCTCAATCTGTCGCGATAATGCCTCGCGAAAATAGCATCGTCTTCCCTCCAAGGAGGTCATTTGATTTCAAGAACCCTCTCCGTAATACTTGCGTGCCGATCGAATTTACCTGTACCAAATTCAGCAGCTTATCTCTGAATTTCCTCGATGTTTTCTTTTAATTCGAACTGGTGGGGATGCCAGACACTTGAATAGTACTCAAGAATGGGTTGCACTAGCATTCTAAACATCGTCTGCTTTATGGGTAAGTAAATTCACCCAATAAAATGAAATAGAGCATTCGCCTTCCCTATAACCAACATGACGTGTTCATTCCGTGTCATATTGCTTTGCAATTCTGTGCATAGATATTTAATCAACTACACTGTGTCTAGCAGCATCTTACTAATGCTATGTTAGATCTTTGCAGGACTGATATTTCCTACTCACCAGCATTAAATTACATTTAAATACATTTGTAGCTGGCTTCCATTCATGATGTTGTTGTTGTTGTGGTCTTCTGTCCTGAGACTGGTTTGATGCAGCTCTCCATGCTACTCTATCCTGCGCAAGCTTCTTCATCTTCCAGTACCTACCGCAGCCTACATCCTTCTGAATCTGCTTAGTGTATTCATCTCTTGGTCTCCCTCTACGATTTTTACCCTCCACGCTGCCCTCCAATACTAAATTGGTGATCCCTCGATGTCTCACAACATGTCCTACCAACCGATCCCATCTTCTAGCCAAGATGTGCCATAAGCTCCTCTTCTCCCCAATTCTTTTCAATACCTCCTCATTAGTTATGTGATCTACCCATCTAATATTCGGCATTATTCTGTAGCACCACATTTCGAAAGCTTCTATTCTCTTCTTGTCTAAACTACTTGTCGTCCACGTTTCACTTCCATACATGGCTACACTCCGTACAAATACTTTCAGAAACGACTTCTTGACATTTAAATCTATACTCGATGTTAACAAATTTTTCTTCTTCAGAAACGCTTTCCTTCCCATTGCCAGTCTACATTTTATATCCTCCCTACTTCGACCATCATCAGTTATTTTGCTCCCCAAATAGCAAAACTCCTTTACTACTTTAAGTGTCTCATTTCCTAATCTAATTCCCTCAGCACCACCCGACTTAATTCGATTGCATTCCATTATCCTCGTTTTGCTTTTGTTGATGTTTCTTCTTATACCCTCTTTTCAAGGCACTGTCCATGCCGTTCAACTGCTCTTCCAAGTCCTTTGCTGTCTCTGACAGAATTACAATGTCATCGGCGAACCTCAAAGTTTTTAAATCTTCTCCATGTATTTTAATACCTTCTTCGAACTTTTCTTTTGTTTCCTTTATTGCTTGCTCAATATACAGATTGAATAACATCGGGGATAGGCTACAACCCTGTCTCACTCACTTCCCAACGACTGCTTCCCTTTCATACCCCTCGACTCTTATAACTGCCATCTGCTTTCTGTTTAATTTGTAAATTGCCTTTCGCTACCTGTATTTTACCCCAGAATTTGAAAGAGAACATTCCAATCAACATTGTCAAAAACTTTCTCTAACTCTACAAATGCTAGAAACGTAGGTTTGTCTTTCCTTAATCTTTCTTCTAAGATAAGTCGTAGGGTCAGTATTCCCTCACGTGTTCCTACATTTCTACGGAATCGAAACTGATCTTCCCCGAGGTTGGCTTCTATCAGTTTTTCGATTCGTCTGTAAAGAATTCGCGTTAGTATTTTGCAGCGGTGACTTATTGAACTGATAGTTTGGTAATTTTCACATCTGTCAACACTTGCTTTGTTTGGGATTGGAATTATTATATTCTTCTTGAAGTCTGAGGGTATTTCGCCTGTCTCATACATCTTGCTCACCAGATGGTAGAGTTTTGTCAGGACTGGCTCTCCCAAGGCTGTCAGTAGTTCTAATGGAATGATATCACTCCCGGGGCCTTGTTTCGACACAGGTCTTTCACTGCTCTGTCAAACTATTCACGCAGTATCATATCTCCCATTTCATCTTCATCTACATCCTCTTCTATTTCCATAATATTGTCCTCAAGTACATCGCCCTTGTATAGACCATCTATAAATTCCTTCCAGCTTTCTGCTTTCCCTTCTTTGCTTAGAACTGGGTCTCCATCAAAACTCTTGATATTCATGCAAGTGGTTCTCCTTTCTCCAAATGTCTCTTTAATTTTCCTGTAGGCAGTATCTATATCACCCCTAGCGAGATAAGCCTCTACATCCTTACATTTGTCATCTTACCATCCCTGCTCAGCCATTTTGCACTTCCTGTCGATATCATTTTTGAGACGTTTTTATTCCTTTTTGCCTGCTTCATTTACTGCATTTTTATATTTTCTCCTTTCATCGATCAAATTCAATATTTCTTCTGTTACCCAAGGGTTTCTACCAGCCCTTGTCTTTTTACATATTTGATCCTCCGCTGCCTTCACTATTTCATCCCTCAAAGCTACCCATTCCTCTTCTACTGTATTTCTTTCCCCCTTTCCTGTCATTTGTTCCCTTATGCTCTTCCTGAAACTCTGTAGAACCCCTGGTTCTTTCAGTTTATCCAGGCCCCATCTCCTTAAATTCCCACCTTTTTGTAGTTTCTTCAGTTTTAATCTACAGTTCATAACCAATAGATTGCGGCCAGAGTCCACATCAGCCCCTGGAAATGTCTTACAATTTAAAGCTGGGTTCCTAAATCTCTGTCTTGCCATTATATAATCTATGTGATACCTTTTAGTATCTCCAGGCTTCTTCCACGTATACAACCTTCTTTTATGATTCTTGAACCAAGCTTCAGCTATGATTAAGTTGTGCTCTGTGCAAACTTCTACCAGGCGGCTTCCTCGTTCATTTCTTCCCCCCAATCCATATTCACCTACTATGTTTCCTTCTCTCCCTTTTCCTACTCTCGAATTCCAGTCACCCATGACTATTAAATTTTCGTCTCCTTTTACTACCTGAATAATTTCTTTTATCTCATCATACATTCCATCAATTTCTTCATCATCTGCAGAGCTAGTTGGCATTTAAACTTGTTCTACTGTAGTAGGCGTGGGCTTCGTGTCTATCTTGGCCACAATAATTCGTTCACTATGCTGTTTGTAGTAACTTACCCGTACTCCTATTTTTTATTCATTATTGAACCTACTCATGCATTACCCCTATTTGATTTTGTATTTATAACCCCGTATTCACCTGACCAAAAGTCTTGTTCCTCCTGCCAGCGAACTTCACTAATTCCCACTATATCTAACTTTAACCTATCCATTCCCTTTTAAATTTTCTAACCTACCTGCCCGTTTAGGGGATCTGACATTCCACGCTCCGATCCGTACAACACCAGTTTTCTTTCTCCTGATAACGACGTCCTCTTGCGTAGTCCCCGCCCAGAGATCCGAATGGGGGGCTGTATTACCTCCGGAATATTTTACCCAAGAGGACGCCATCATCATTTAATCATACAGTAAAGCTGCATGCCCTCGGAAAAATTACGGCTGTAGTTTCGCCTTGCTTTCAGCCGCCATTCATCATATCAGCTAGAAATTTTGTCTAAGTCGTTTTGTATCTTTCTACAGTCACTCAACTTCGACAGCTTTCTGTACACCAGAGCATCATCAGAAAACAAGAGCAGATTGCTGCAGCTTTGTCCGCCAAATCATTTATGCATATAGCGAAGAAAATCGATCCTACTACACTTCCCAAGGGCATATTGAAGGTATCCTTGTCTCTGATAAACATTCGCCGTCGAGAGCAACACGTACTGGGTTTTATTACTTGAAAAGTCTTCGACCCACCGACATAGCTGAGAGCCTAAACCATATGCTCGGATCTTCGTCAACAATCTACAGCGGGGCATATGGGAATATGGAAGCTGCCTGTTGCACTCCACCTATGACTTGTAGGATATCATGCGAGAAAAGAGCAATCTGAGTTTTGCACGAACGATGCTTTATAAATCCATGGTGAACTGTGGACAAAAGTTTTTCTATTTCGAGGAAATTTTGTCTATTTGAACTCAGAATGTGTTCAATACTTCTGCAGCAAAAAATTTTGAGGATATTGTTCTGTAATGATGCAGGTCAGTTATTTTACCGTTTCTATCCCATCGCTTGGGACTTAGAACTGAGCAAGAGATTCGTACCACTGAGTGAAACCTGATTGGGATCCCATCTGGACCTGATAGATTACTGGTTTCAGTTCTCTAAGTTGCTTCATATCCTCCGTGCGACATTTGAACAATAGTATGTCAGTACGATCCTCTTGCTGGAATGATCTCTTGAAGGTGAAATTTACGAATTCAGCTTTCCTTTTGCAGTCTTCTATTACCACGCCAGAGTGGTCGACTAGTGACGGGATAGAAGCCGTCAACAAGCTTACTCATTTTACGAAAGACCAGAATTTTCTCAAGTTATCGGGACAATCTTCCCCTATGGTATGACGGTGATTGTAACATGCTTTGCGCACTGCTGCTCTTGCGGTCGCACAAATTTCTACTAACTTCTGCCTGGCAAGACACACGCGCTCTTTCTTGAACGAAGAGTGCAGTAATCTCTGTTTCCCTGGCGTTGCTAATCTGATTATTAAACCAGGGACTAATTAGATTTGAATTTCATGAGGGACTCACAATTACATTTCCGGTATATCGACTAAATTACAGAACTTTTTCTATGTTTTCTCATAATAAATAAAGAAAAGCTGATCAGAAATTTCATGGTGTGTTAAACAGAACCATGTGTATCACACAACCACAGGATGTGGTGTCACCGCCAGACACCACACTTGCTAGGTGGTAGCCTTTAAATCGGCAGCGGTCCGTTAGTATTTGTCGGACCCGCGTGTCGCCACTATCAGTGCTTGCAGACCGAGCGCCGCCACACGGCAGGTCTAGAGAGACTTCCTAGCACTCGCCCCAGTTGTACAGCCGACTTTTCTAGCTATGGTTCACTGACAAAATACGCTCTCATTTGCCGAGACGATAGTTAGCATAGCCTTCAGCTACGTCATTTGCTACGACCTAGCAAGGCGCCATTACCAGTTACTATTGATGCTGTAAAACATGTACTGTCAAGAGCGATGTTCACCAATTATGGATTAAAGTTAAGTATTCCAGCAGCTATGTACGTTTTTTCTTAGTCTCATTTCCTTGACCTGTTCCAGACCTCACGCCAGCCTGCATGAGCTGAAAGGCGTGCCTTTCGGCTTCCTCTCATTGTGGGTTGGCTGTCTTGACAATCCACAACATTTGGGGATGAGGCCAATTCGCGTTCGTAACTATACTGCCCTGATTTTATTGTGTAATGGCTTCGCCACAATCTGCATATGTACTGTCCGAATTTTATCGCTTACAGAATCAGCAGACGCAGGCCTTGCTGGATGCCCTTGGACAGCTCGTCCAGGGTCAAAGTGCAATGGAAGAAGATGCAGCAGCCGCCGCTCCACCGCTACCGCAGCAACAACACGCTGTTGCACCAACTTTTCGTCCTTTTGATGCTGCACTGGAAAGCTGGACGGAGTGGTCACGCCAATTTCGATTCCATCTCGCCGCCTACAGAATTCAAGTTAATGAGCGGCAGCCTTTTCTCCTTTCCTCCGTAGGCGTCCAAACGTCCCGTGTGATAGTGAAATTATTTCCCCGACGCGACGTAGCAACTCTGTCCTACGACGAAATTTTGTCTGCATTAGATGCATATTTCAAAGAATCAGTCAATGCAGTTGCCAAACGGTATACGTTCTTTCGTACAAAACGTACGGCAGGTCAGACTAATAGGGAGTGGGTTGCAACTTTGCAAGGCCTTACTAGGGATTGTGCTTTTGAGTGTCAATGTGGACTCCCTTATTCAAATACTATGGTACGTGATGCAATTGCACAGAACCTTTCTGATGTTTGTATAAGGGAGCAGATTTTGAAACTAGTCAATCCGATCCTTCAACAAGTGATGGACATATTGGATCGGCAGGACACACTTGACTTTGCTCAGGAATCATTTGAAACTTCCCCAGCTGTGTGTCACGTTAACCGGCCCGCCGGGCGAGCTGCACGGAGCAGTAAACAGCCCTCGCGCCCAGCCGCGCAACGGTCGCCTGGCTCTCAGCCATGTGTGCCGCGCAGGCAAGCAAATGCAGTACTAAAATCATCCCCGCGGTGTGCTACTAGACATTGAGAATTGCCCATCGCGCCAGGCTACATGCTTTTTCTGTAACAAAAAAAGACATGTTCAGAGTGTTTGCCAGAAAAAGCTCAGATCAGACACTCACAACCATTCCATGCCCTTTGCTTCGCGCCGAATTCGAACCAAGGATACTCCGGCTCGTGAAACTTCACCCATGGAAATTCATGTACTTCATTCCACTCTGCCCAAGGCCACTCTCTCTAACAGTGACTGTGTTCATCCCACAAACAGTGTGCGTCGACATCGACGGAAATCCCGTCATCTCACAAGTGATTTTGTACCAGAGTCAGTTCACACTGAACGAGACAGTCGCTCTTGTCGTCAGGAGGACAATAAACTTTTTGTAGATTTGGACATTAACGGCAAAGTGATACCATTCCAGCTCGATACCGGAGCTGTAGTTTCACTGATCAATCAAGACACGTACAAACAGCTGGGCACACCTCCGTTGCGTGCCACAAATGTTAAGCTAACTGCATATTCAGGTCCCAGGCACCCTGTGTTAGGACAGTGCAGCCTTCTTGCAGCATACAAAGGACAAACAAAACTTGTGTCATTGTACGTCCTTCGTTCTTCTTCTGCAGTGAACTTGTTTGGTTTCGATTTATTTCAGTTGTTTAACTTATCTATAGTCAATCAGGTCCTATCAGTGAACCAGACTGTGCCTTCAGACAGTGTTTCTCGTCTATGTGAAGAATTTGCAGACATTTTTGCACCGGGCCTTGGTTGCGCTAAGAACTATAAAGCACGTTTGGAACTGAAAGTAAACACGCAACCGAAATTTTTCAGAGCACGCAATGTTCCCAACGCATAGCGTGATGAGGTCGCAAGAACATTACATGATTTGGAATCACACGGTGTAATTGAATGTGTGCAGGGTTCTCTCTGGGCATCACCCTTAGTAATTTTGCAAAAACCTTCCGGAAAATTGAGACTTTGAGCGGACTTCAAGGCAACAGTGAATCCAGAACTAGTGACTGCAACTTTTCCTTTACCCCGCCCGGAAGATCTTTTTGACAAACTGTGCCCAGGTAAATATTTTTCGAAGTTGGACCTAGCAGATGCGTACTTGCAAATACCTGTGGACAAAGTATCCCAGCTCGTTTTGGTGGTTAACACGCATCTTGGTTTGTATCGATTCAACTGACTGCCATTTGCGTGTGCATCCGCCCCTGCATTGTTTCTGCAATATCTACAAACTGTTTGTGCGTCGGTCCCTACAGCAACAAACTATCTGGACGATATTGTGATCTCTGGAAAGACAGAAGAAGAACATTTAGCCAATCTCAGAACAGTATTTCTGGTCTTGCGACAAAATGGTCCTCGCTTGCGGAAGGACAAATGTGTGTTTTTTGCTCGTGACTTACCCTATCTGGGACATGTACTCAATGCCCAAGGCATACATCCCAGTCCAGAGCACCTCCGTGCCATGCAAGACTTGCCTTCGCCGCAGAATTTGAAGCAGCTACAGAGTGTGCTGGGAAAAATAAATTACTATAACAAATATGTTCCCCATCACTCTTCCATTTCAGCTCCGCTTCATCGCTTACGCCGTAAAGGTGTTCTGTTCGTCTGGGCGACGGAATGCGAACGCGCCTTTCGCCAGTTGCAATCGACGTTGCTTTCCAATACTTGCCTTACCCCATTCAATCCCAAGAAACCTCTTTTGTTGATGGTGGATGCATCGGATTTCGGGATCGGTGCTGTGCTGGCGCACAAAGATGATTCGCACGCTCGCCCTATTGCCTTTGCGTCCAAATTGCTCTCGTCTGTGCAAAGACATTATTCACAGATCGAGAAAGAAGCATTGGCTCTCGTATTTGGTGTTACTAAGTTTCATGATTTCTTGTATGGTCGTCACTTTACCATCATCACAGACCACAAACCTTTGCAATCGCTTTTTCATCCGACCAAGCGTGTACCTCCACGTACAGCGCAGAAATTCATTCGCTGGTCTATCTTCCTCTCGCAGTACCGCTACGATATCTTGTATCGGTCCACTGCTAAGCACGGAAACGGCGATGCGTTGTCCCGTTTGCCTGTTGCTGAGGATAGAGCATTAGATTCCTCCGAACTTGCTTGCATGTTCATTGATTCGGAAACCGCCGACGTGGTCGAATCGTTTCCGTTTGATTTTCGTCGTGTAGCTACTGCCACAGCTGCCGACCCTGTCCTTGCTACCGTTCTGCGTTTTTTTGCTACGCAATGGCCCTTGTCAAAGTCACGGATCGGGGATCCGTTGGTTCGCCGAATTTTTGCTCACAAGGAGAGACTTTTTGTACGACGTGGTGTTTTGCTGTTGCGTTCTGATAATGATCAGTCCAGGGTCGTGGTCCCACGTTCGTTACAGTCCTCTGTCTTACAGCTTCTCCACCAAGGACATTGGGGTATAGTGAGGACGAAACAACTTGCTCGTCAGCACTGTATTTGGTTCGGAATCGATGCCGCGATTACAAATATGTGCTCTTTTTGCATGGTGTGTGCCGAACAACAATCAGCACCACCGCGGAAATTCTTTGCATGGCCAAAAGCCACTTCCCTCGGCAACGCTAACACATCGATTTTGCTGGTCCATTCTGGAATGCTCGATGGTTGGTTGTGGTAGATTCATTCAGTAATTTTCCTTTTGTTGTCCGGATGTCTTCCACGGCGTCATCTGCCACCATAGAAGCGTTATCCGCTATCTTTTGCATTGAAGGTCTTCCACAGACTATTGGTTCCGACAATGGCCCACAATTCATGTCCGCAGAATTTCAGTCATTCTGCAAGGCCAATGGTATTCAACATCTGACATCCGCGCCGTTTTCGCTTCAGTCAAACGGTGCCGCTGAACGATTGGTCAGGACTTTCAAGTCACAGATGCTGAAGTTGAAAGAGTCGCATTCTCGGGAGGACGCGTTATTGCTCTTTTTGTCCTCGTATCGCTCTCAGCCCCGAGATGGGCGCTCGCCGGCTGAGTTCCTCCACAGTCGTCATCATCGAACCTTGATGTCTTTGCTGCATCCACCGCATCAGGTTCCTGTGCAGGGGCAGGCACCTACTTTTGCTCCAGGCGTCGTTGTCTACTATCGTCACTGTCGAGGTTCACGGCGTTGGCTCGAAGGGCGCATTCTTCGCTGCCACGGCCGCGCTATGTATCTGGTCTTGGGGGCCTCTGGTGAGGTTCGCCGGCATCTCAACCAGCTGCGCCTCTGTCGTCGCATGGGATCTGCCGGTTGCCGTCTGCTATCAGCGACGGTGCCGCCCGGTCAGCGCCCTGGGGACCCATCTACTGGCTCGCCTCAGCCCCAGGTGTTACCGACGCTGTCTCCCATTTTGTCCCATGGCGACGCGCCGCCGCCACCGCCGCCACCGCCACCGCCACCGCCTGTTCTCCCGCCGGCGACACCCGCAGTGGACGCGTCGCTGCAACCGTCGGGCGCCTGCCTGGGTCACGCGAGGCCGATCGCTTCCCGTGCCCGGATGTCCTCCGACATGGAAATCTTGCCCGATCCGGACCATATGTCGTCTCGGCTGTCGGGTGCCCCGGCCCGATGGAGGTCGACCCTTCGGCCCCTCCTGTCTCTCTACAGCCGCATACACCGCATGTTGCAGTGCACCCTGGAGTAGGTTTTCAGGCGTTTCCTAGCTCCCCTCGGACCGAATGGCTCCCCACCTCGTCGCATACGTCAACATGGGGTCCTCCCTACGGCGGGCGGAAGCCTTATAATACAACAGTACGCCGATTTTCGGGTGAGGAATGTGGTGTCACCGCCAGACACTACACTTGCTAGGTGGTAGCCTTTAAATCGGCCGCGGTCCGTTAGTATACGTCGGACCCGCGTGACGCCACTATCAGTGATTGCAGACCGAGCGCCGCCACACGGCAGGTCTAGAGAGACTTCCTAGCACTCGCCGCAGTTGTACAGCCGACTTTGCTAGCGATGGTTCACTGACAAAATACGCTCTCATTTGCCGAGACGATAGTTAGCATAGCCGTCAGCTACGTCATTTGCTACGACGTAGCAAGGCCCCATTACCAGTTACTATTGATGCTGTAAAACATGTACCGTCAAAAGCGATGTTCACCAATTATGGATTAAAGTTAAGTATTCCAGCAGCTACGTACGTTTTTTGTTAGTCTCATTTCCTTGACCTGTTCCAGACCTCACGCCAGCCTGCGTGAGCTAAAACGCGTGCCTTTCGGCTTCCGCTCCTAGTGGGTTGGCTGTCTTGCCAATCCACAACACAGGATACGTGTCATACTATCTGATCTTCAGAAACATGACTTATATTCACGTAATTCATAATGATAGTATGTGGTACATACTTTATTAAAAAGTATAGTTTATACAGAGATACAGAAAAAATTCTTGTTTCCATTATGTGTTCAATGGATTCTTGACTACTACATAACTCCGGGTGTCATGAAATACTATTTGGTCCACAGGAAGTTGAAGTATATTTATTTGTATTAGACGAAAGTGGAGTCAAAACGATATTTCTCTTTAAGGGACACTCTACTTTGCTGTGCGTAATTTCAACTCTCTAGGCACCAACGGGAAAATGAAAATACCTACATAAGGGTTAAAAGACAGAGGAAGAACCTTACGATAGTGATAATGAAATGTGGAGAGCAGCTTCCAGATCTTACTAAAGTTCACTCAAAGTTTTAGCAGCTTACATATCCAGATGGTCAGTTTACTGACTTACATTTGAAATAATTCCTTTTATAAGGGAAATATTACAGTAAACAAAATTTTGATTCTGCGCTTTCGAATCTCGTTTCAGTTTTTTAAATTTCTTGTGTAATACATAATCATAATTGTCGACAATTTTTATATTTTACCCCTTCGAAAAATACGATAGTTGTCACAACAAAAGTCTCTTTTTTGTGATGTCTTTTTGCTTGAATTGCACGGAATATCTTGCAGTTTGAAGGAGAAAAAATTAACTGACAGGATGCATTTACACGTTTAGAGACGACTTCTGACACAGTTGAGTTGAAGAGGCTACAGTTTTTCTTAAGATATCAGGGTTAAAATAGAGTGGGCAAAAGATATCTTCAACTTGTATAGAAATCAAACTTTAGTTACAAGGATCGAAGGACATGAGAGGAAACCAGCAGTTTAGAAAACAGTGAGACAGGACTGTAGTCTATCCTTGACGATATTCAATATGCACATTAAGAAAGCAGCGAAGGAAACCGCAGACATATTAGGAAAGTGAATTGAGAGGTTCAAGGAGAAGAAATAATATCGTTCATGTATTCCGATGGCGTTCCAGCTCTGTCAGAGACGTTAAACGACTTGGAAGAACCGTCAAATAGGATGGTTTTCCTGGAAAGAAGCTGTAATACGAATGTTAATAAAACTAAAATAAAGATAATCGAACTTAGTCGACGTATCACAGGTAACTTAGATAGAATTCGATTAGGAAATGAAACACAGAAATTCCTACATATTGTTCGCTAATTGAACAGCAAAAAATCTGAAGAAGACAGAAGCAGAGGGGATATAAATTCCTGACAGCTGATGCTTAAAAACATTCCTGAAATAGAAATTTTTTCCCATTTCATATAACGTTTAGTGCTATAGAGTGTTTTCTGTTGGCATGTGTACAGTGTATATACCATTGCAAGAAAGTTACAAGTTCAAACATGAAAACTTTTGAAGTATGATGCTAAAGAAGAACACTGAAGTATTTGAGAAATGACTGGAAATCATATGAGAATATGCAGGATCGAACTGCGGGAAAAAGAAGTTTTTGGCACAACTTGATCAAAATAAGGGATCGGTTGTTAGTGTATATCCTGATGCATTAGGGCATCATCAGTTTGGTAATGGACGGAAGTGCAGGCGTAAATGTTGGAGAGATAGACTACTGCAAAGAAGTTGAAATAAACGCCAGCTCCAGTAGTTCTGAAAGGGCCCACGTGATGGCGCGGATAGACTGGAGTGGGGAGCCACATCAAATTGGTCTTTGGACAACGAAAAATATATTAATAACATGTCTTCTGTTTCCAACCGCGTCATGTGGATGAAGTCCCGTGTACTTTCGACCTAGCTCTCCACGGCCATTGTCAGGGGTAAATGAGTGCTGTTTCACTGCGGCCTCGCCGTCATATAACGGCGCATGACGTCACTTGTGCTCGCTTCCTCGCCAAATATGGTAATGTTTTAGCCCCACGTCTGTCGCGCCTGCTTCAGACTCGCTACGGCCGGGCCCCTGGCTTTGCTGCGCTGCAAACCACCATCCTTGCTGATGGTTTCTTGAGATATTTGGTTTTCTATAGTTTATTTTATAATACGCAGTCCCAAAACCCCTCTGGCTTCACAATGACAGAAGCTACGTCGAGTATGTTCTGCCACGGCTAATTTTTCAGGATAGCGCAGGTGTAACCGTAAATTGTCCTTGATAGGCCTCATGAACTGTCATTTATTTTTTTCTGTGGGTCTGAATACTGATAAAATGTTGTCTCTTTAGGAGCCGGCTAATATTTTTCGACATTGCTCCACAGAAAGGCATAAACATCAGTTTCTTGCTCGCTTCTTCTGTGATTTTTGTTCTGCATGTCTCACCAGAGACAGCGTGTGATACCTGGCGGTGTTTGGAGCCATTTTTCGGGAAGTCTTTTCGAAGGTATCTTAGTTGTAGTGGCAGATTTTCAGCGTCTGACACAATTTTAGCACGGTGGAAGATGGTATTCAAACAGCTACGTTTTTATGCCGGATGGTGGTGTCTGAAAGATTGCGGATACCGATCTGTGTGCGAAGCACTCCCGTAGATATTTTGGCTGACGTACACAATGGTTTCCTGCCATCGAATTCGTCAAGGATTACCGGGTAGCGTGTTGAAAGAAGCAATAGAGATAAAAAAATGTGAAAACATCAACTAGGACGTGGGTTTGGAGCAGTGAATAGTCTATGACCCGACTATCGCGAAGTTGCAGCAGGTGCGACAAACGATGGATCAAAGCAATACCGTATTTGGTGAGGAAGAGAGCAATATTGACGTCACAGCCAACAGCGCGGCTACGTAACGGCAAAGCCACGGTTACACGGCAGTCATTTACCCCTTGACCATGATCGGAGAGACCTCGGTCGTAGACTCGGGGGATTTTAACCAACAGATGCAGCTACAAGCCCTAAATGATTTTACTAATTCATATCTTCGCGGGACCATGTGTTCAAAAAACGTACGTAAAACGCGCGACGGTTTTCAGTCATTTCACCGCTTCACTCTTACATAGGGGTAAACTTCAAGCAGCAGTCTTCCCTTTGCTCTTCTCTTAGAAAATCCAACGTTCGCAATGGGCTTTGCGTGGCCCACAGCTGTCCGACCCATGACCACATATACCTAAGGGCCAAAGAAAGTGGTACGCCTGCTTAATATCACGCAGGGCCCCCACGAGAACGCAGAAGTGCTGTAACAAAACGTGGCATGGGCTCAACTAATGTCTGAAGTGTTGCTGGAGGGAACTGACACCATCAGCCCTGCAGGGCTGTTCATAAATTCGTAAGAATACGAGCGGATGGAGATTTCTTGTGAAGAACACTTTGCAACGAATCCAAGATATGCTCAATAATGCACATGTCTGTAGAGTGGTGGCCAGCAGAAGTGTTTAAACTCAGAAGAGTGTTCCTGGAGATACTGTGTAGCAATTCTGGACGTGTCCTGCTGGAATAGCCCCAGTCGGTCGGGGTGCACATTATATATGAATGGATGCAGGTGATCAGACAGGATGCATACGAACGTGTCATGTGTCAGAGTCGTATCAAGACGCATCAGGGGTCCCATATAACTCCAACTGCACACGCCCCACACCGCTACAGAGAATCTACCAGCTTGAACAATCCCCTGCTGACATGCAGGCTCCATGGACTCGTGAGGTTATCTCCACCATACCCTTATACGTACATCCACTCGATACAATTTGAAACGAGACTCGTCCGACCAGGCAACATGTTTCCAGTCATACGCATTCCAGTGTCGATCCTGAAGGTCCCAGGTGAGGCGTAAAGCTTTGTGTCGTGTAGTCATCAGGGGTACATGACTGTGCCTTCGGTTCCGAACGCCCATATCAATGATGTTTCGTTGAATGGTCCGCAAGGTACCACTCCTTGATGGCCCGGCACTGTAATCTGCAGAAATTTCCGGAAGGGTTGCTCTTCTGTCATGTTGATCGATCTGAAAGATCCCCTTTCAAAAATGAATGAATTACTGTGCTGACAAACCTCTTGATTTTCAATCAACTGAGCAGAACTGAACGTACTCAGACATTTCTCTCTTTACATACTGTGATCAACACTAAACTGACACACAATATTTTTAGCGCAACGCAGTCTGACTTTCAATAATCTCTACAAAAGAATGGCCCTGACTAACAGTAACCTATACCTTTCATGAATCAATTACCTCACAAAAATCTTTGTTACTCGAACTACTGCAATACAACGAGCGCCAATACTGCCAGTTAAATAAAGTATTCTAACTACTGAAAGCACTAACTACTGATAGGCATAGCTAGCAAATGAAAAATTTTGATAGAGAACAAACAATGAATTTTCTTTAATAATGTTCAAAAGTCATCATATGTATATATATATCAGTTCATGATAACCAATATTACAAATTTACTCTTTCTGATGGACACAAGTCCAGATCGTCCGCTCTCAAAATTCTGCCATCTCTCTCCCCACATCCACCGCTGCTGGCCGCTCACCTCCAACTGCGCAACGATACGCGCTGTTCACATCCAACTGCCCAACACTACAATATACGAATATTCCCTCAATGCCAACCAGCCACAGACTGCACACAGCACAGCCAGTGATTTTCATACTGAGCGCTACGTGGCGTTACCAACATAAAAACCTAAACAGCCTATTTACAGATTCTCTTCAGTCGCGGTTGGTCCTGTTCTTGCAGGATCTTTTTCCGGCTGTAGTGATGTCGGAGATGTGATGTTTTACCGAATTCCTGATTTTCACGGTGTAGTCGTGAAAATCCCCACTTCATCGCTACCTCGGAGATGCTGTGTCCCATCTATCGTGCGCTGACTACAGCTCCACGTTCAAACTCACTTAAATCTTGACAATCTGCTATTGTAGCAGCAGTATCCGAACTAACAAGAGCGCCAAACACTTGTTGTCTTATATAACCGTTGTTGACCACAGCGCCATGTTCTGCTTGTTTACATGTCTCTGTATTTGAATACGCACTCCTGTAACAGTTTCTTTGGCGCTTCAGTGTACTATGACGTGAGGATCTACCCCGCCGACGGTGTGGTGCCCGCTTCACGTGGCTCTCATTCCACTGGATTGACATAATTTGCCTGCTTTTTCGACGATATCTCGAACTTTCTGACACGCTGCTTCTGGCGTTAGCGGGCGACGCCAAAGGTGCTGAATTGAATTTACATTTTACTCGTGAACGTGGTTTCGCCCTCTGTTTGTGACGTAGGGCATGCGGGCCGTGTCGAAAGCTGGAGGCACTGGAGGGACGCCAGTTTGCTTGCTTTGACCCAGTGGACCTGTGGCTGCTCTCACTCTGTGGTCAATCATCCTTTCCACCTTTAAATTCCATTTATTGTTTCATGTTAGTCTTTGCTTCAATGTTTCGGACGTCCGTATCTCACCACTGACTTCTACAATACTGGCCATTAAAACAGCTACACCACGAAGAAATGCACATGATAAACGGGTATACATTGGACAAATATATTATACCAGAACTGACATGTGATTACATTTTCACGCAATTTGGGTGCATAGATCCTGAGAAATCAGTACCCAGAACAACCACCTCTGGCCGTAATAACGGCCTTGATACGCCTGGGCATTGAGTCAAACAGATCTTGGATGGCTGTACGGATACAGCTGCCCATGTAGCTGCAACACGATACCACAGTTGATCAAGAGTAGTGATTGGCGTACTGTGACGAGCCAGTTGCTCGGCCACCATTGACCTGACGTTTTCAGTTGGTGAGAGATCTGGAGAATGTACTGGCCAGAGCAGCAGTCGAAGATTTTCTGTATCCAGAAAGGCCCGTACAGGACCTGCAACAAGCGGTCGTGAATTATCCTGCTGAAATATAGGGTTTCGCAGGGATCGAATGAAGGATAGAGCCACGGGTCGTATCACATCTGTAATGTAACGTTCACTGTTCACAGTACCGTCAGTGCGAACAAGAGGTGACCGAGACGTGTAACCAATGGCACCCCATACCATCACGGCGGGTGATACTCCAGTATGGCGATGACGAATACATACTTCCAATGTGCGTTCACCGCGATGTCGTCAAACACGGATGCGACCACCACTATGCTGTAAACAGAACCTGGATTCATCCGAAAAAATGACGTTTTGCCATTCGTGCACCCAGGTTCGTCGTTGAGTACACCATCGCAGGCGCTCCTGTCTGTGATGCAGCGTCAAGAGTAACCGCCGCCATGGTTTCCTAGCTGATAGTCCATGCTGCTGCAGACGTCGTAGAACTGTTCGTGCAGTTGGTGGTTGTCCTGCAAACGTCCCCATCTGATGACTCAGGGATCCAGACGTGGCTGCACGATCCGTTACAGCCATGGTGATAAGTGCCTGTCATCTCGACTGCTAATGATACGAGGCCATTGGGATCCAGCTCGGCGTTCCTTATTACCGTCCTGAACCCACCGATTCCATATGCTGCTAACAGTCATTTGATATCGAGCAACGCGAGCAGTAATGTCGCGATACGATAAACTGCAATCACGATAGGCTACAATTCAATCAAAGTCGGAAACGTGATGGTACGCATCTCTCCTCCTTATATGAGGCATCACAATAACGTTTCACAAGGCAAGGCCGGTCATCTCCTGTTTGTGTATGAGAAATCGTTGGGAATCTTTCCTCATGTCAGCACGATGTAGGCGTCGCCACCGGCGCCAACGTTGTGTGAATGCTCTGGAAAGCTAATCATTTGCATATCACAGCATCTTCTTCCTGTCGGTTAAATTTCACGTCTGTAGAAAGTCATTGTCGTGGTTTAGTAATTTTAATAGCTAGTAGTGTAGCATCAGCCGCACGTAGTTGAGGTGAACAAGTGTACGGGCCAGATGACGTTGTTACAACGTTGAAACTAGTTGTCAAAATAAACCTGAAAAACAGCTGGAGGATTTTTTTCATTTTTAATATAAATTTATACCTGCTGACGTCTCACTAATGCATTTCAACTGTATATGTACGAAGATTTTGTCAGCTTGTCTGCATTGTTAGTTTTCCTGTGGTTGCTCAAATGGCTCAAATGGCTCTGAGCGCTATGGGACTTAACATCTATGGTCATCAGTCCCCTAGAACTTATAACTACTTAAGCCTAACTAACCTAAGGACAGCACACAACACCCAGTCTTCACAAGGCAGAGAAAATCCCTGACCCCGCCGGGAATCGAACCCGGGAACCCGGGCGCGTTTCCTGTAGTAACTGAGGGTGAGGAAACACTGGTGAGATGCAGAGGACACACGTCCCACCCAATTTCATCTGCTCTCTGGAGGTTGCATCGCATCAACTTCACCCCTTCCCACCTCCTGCCTGTTGCAGTTGAAATGCTCAGGTTTTGTCTTCTCTCTCCTTCATTTGCGGACTATTTACAGCTAGGTGCATGTAGGCCTGAGGAACCGATGACCTTGCAGTTTGATACCTTTAAATCCATTGAACCAGTTTAACTTCAAGTGGCTCCCGACACGTACGACGAATCTGTTCGAAATCGGTGGATCAATGTTTGTTGCCGCTCCTATTTAGCTTTATTACACCCTCCAATGAATTTTATTGTCTTATCTTCCCTATGGTGAGTTGTTACAAGCAGAGAATGCTACCTACAAGTTACAGTTTTGTTCCCTGGCTTTAGTTTCCGGAGTGCTATTTGCATTTCGAAGTTCTTTTAATGTGGAAACTGTTCATTGTACAGTCGGAGTATAATCAGGATTTCAGAGGAGAGCAAACCGTCGTTCAAAATGCTGCTCGGAACGTAAAACTACGCTCACAGACAAATGGGGAAAACTCGAATGACTATCTGATGCTGTTCACATCCCATTCAGTCTCGCCAGTGCAACGCAAAAATTTTTTGATGCCTTGTTGGACAAGAACAGAGCACTCCAGTTCTCAAATATTTGCATGCAAATAGCGAAGCCTTGTTCCCCGCCACGCGTCGCATTTAAAATAACAATGATAATGGAGAGCGCCGCGCTCGGAAGTAAATATTGGGCGACGTCCGTGTCGGGTAAACACCTTCTGTGGGAAACTGTTATGAAAGCCTAGAGCCATGTTTTTGTTCTCCGGGGCCCACAGCAAAGGCTTCTCTACGCGTATTACGGGAGCCAGCAGCCTGCTCTTCGCCAATCCCTTTCAAATGCACACAATCGCCCACTTTACGAGAACTCTTGCTCAATTCTGCAACTCTTTCCACTGTTACATTTTCCTACTGCTTAAATGTGTGCCGGAAAGCAGATGGGCGAATGCTTTATACCGAGTGCCCCAGATCAAGCTGTGCAGCATCAGCCATTTTCTCGAGAACGCTGTATTCGAATTCTTTTTGGACTAAATGCGTTTCAGATTAAACCTTAGGGATTGGTGGAATATTGATTTCATGATGTATGGGACCTGATGAATACATGGGACCTGATGAGTACAGGAAAAGACGTAGTTCAATTCAAATCTTGTAACCGATTTTGTTGTTGTTGTTGTGAAACCACTATCGCTGAATAATCCCTACACCTATGAAATCTAAAATCTGTAAGTTTCTGCTCCTTTCACTGCTTTATCTCATATGGTATCTTATTTTTGGGCAACATTCTCTTAGGAAATTATAATAATCGCTGTGGGAAGAGAGAGACCAGAACGATTGGATGGGTATGTGCAATGGAAATGGATTAATGGTTCGAATGGCTCTGAGCACTATGGGACTTAACATCTGAGGTCATCAGTTCCCAAGAACTTAGAGCTGTTTAATCCTAACTAACCTAAGGACATCACACACATCCATGCCCGAGGCAGGATTCGAACCTGCGACCGTAGCAGTCGCGCGGTTCCAGACTACAGCGCCTAGGACCGCTCGGCCACTCCGGCCGGATAATGGATTAATAATTGCTTGAATACTGGGACAAACTGATTGGAAATAATAGTTGAAAATCAATTTTTAAGGTAATTTATGAGTCTTTGGTGAACATTAACTGACACCAATATCAACAGACGTTTAACGTCATTACATTAAAGGTCAATAAACATAATTTGCGTTACGTACTGCTGCTTTCAGCAGTTTTCGGTACCAAATAATGATCGCACACATTGAAATTTTCGATCATCGCATAATTTCCGTTCTGTTTAGCGTTCATTGTGACAATATAGATCCAGGAACGCTCCTGCGAGTTCCGCGTAAACTACTCTTGTTTGCAGCGAACCTATTGATGGTGGAATCACGGCGGCGAGTGAAACGATGAACAGAGAGGATTTGAACTCTTAACCGTGCAAATAAATATTCCTTATCCAACAACTTTTTCTAATACTTTTAATGAACGGTCAAAACACACATTCTTAACAATTCTGGTAAGACGGATCCAAGGATACGTCTATACGCTATCACTTCCCGAAACAAAACCGTTGAAAATTCATGAATTAATAAACTGAAGAGCGTATTTCTTACTTTGTTTCATACAGATATTTAACAC
The DNA here is from genome assembly GCF_021461385.2 of Schistocerca piceifrons. Classification (NCBI taxonomy): domain Eukaryota; kingdom Metazoa; phylum Arthropoda; class Insecta; order Orthoptera; family Acrididae; genus Schistocerca; species Schistocerca piceifrons. The sequence continues at coordinate 780,768,983 of NC_060141.1, forward strand.
TGTATTAAAACATTGTACTTGCCACAAAAAAACTCGTTAATTTACCTTTGGCGGTGTCTATAACTCATTCAGTTTACATATAGCTCAAATATAAGAAAATAAAAGACAAAAAAATGATAATACTCAATAAACAATCTGCGAAGAAAATTCTAGTACATTTCGTTGATTGCTTTACCAATTCTATAGTATTTCATTTTATTTTACACAGATTTCGGTTAAGGTTCTGCAGTTCACAACTTCAATGTATTTCAGGGCACGGGTATCGTAAGATCAGGTGAATGGAATATTCCTTGACACCAGGTACATAATTATTACGCGCTAAATCAAAAGAAACTGTGACGTTCCATGAGTGTACCCAGCACATGTGAGTAGCATATAGTGTCACATCAGCAGGCTGGTAGGAAACAATCAGAAAAGCTTCTAAGGGTTTGCGGGGTAGGTTGTGCTGAGAAATAACAGTTAAGAAAATTCTATTCAAAAAATGTTTGTGAAATCTTATGGGGCTTAACTGCTACGGTCATCAGTCCCTAAGGTTACACACTACTTAACCTAAATTATCCTAAGGACAAACACACACACCCATGCCCGAGGGAGGACTCGAATCTCCGCCGGGACCAACCACACAGTCCATGAATGCAGCGCCCGAGACTGCTCGGCTAATCCCGCGCGGCAAAATTCTATTCGTTTCGCCGAGTTACTTAGCGTTGAAATTAGCTAATCATGCCACTGCAGGCGCAATTTCAATCCGTCTGCCAGATGAAGTAAGTGTGAGTCACTCTCATGATAGCGCAAGATACTTTCCAGACTTTGGCTATCGCTCGATCCTTATTACCGTCGCTCTCTTGTTGAGGTTTAGGAAACCAAATGAAGAACACGTTTGGAGACAGCGTCATTGTCGGGCCTCTTAAATTTGAGGCCACAACGGCGCAAAACATGAGGACGAAAGTAACTTACGCATAATGTGTCACTGTCAAGTAACACAGCTCGATGAAACATAACATACATCGAAGGAACTGCTATAGTGTAGTGCAGAAGGTAACTGAAAGAACACGCAATGATATGAAGAGAGGTGATACTTTCATTCAAAGACAGTTATTACTCTGAAGTCACCGAGACTTATGACGCTCCCCTGTAAATAGCAACAGGCGGGACATGGCTTTTAACACGATGTGTGATCACCTCGGGCGGCAACGTATGCTCTGCGAGTTGCTTTTAAGCTGGGCCCAAGTTTAATAAGGAATCCGTGTGATAGGGTGTTCCGTTCACCTACCAACGTGGTTGACAAGTGCCGGATGGTCATAGGTGTATGTGGAAGTGCTGCGATACGACTATCCAACTCATCCCTCAGGTGGTCTATGGGATTTGAGTTGGGGAAACGGGCAGGCCAGTACATTCGTCGGAATCTTCAAGTTCCAACAGATCCTCTACCAGCGTTGTTTAATGCGGTAGCGTATTGTCATCCGTAAGAATGAAGTCAGGTCCAAATGGTACCCTGAGAAGAACGAATATGAGAAAAGAGTACAGTGTCATAATAACGTTGACCACTAATCGTACCATTCTCAAAAATTTGGAAGTCAGCACGCCGGTGCAATATTACCCTCCACACACGATAACATCTGGACCACCAAAACGATCATGTTCAACAACGTTGCTGTACACACTACCAACTCCGACCTATGAGGGCACGACCAGAATCACTACTCAGACTGAATCTGCACTTATGTGAGAAGGACACACGACTCTTCTTCCGTCCAGATGCTCTTGGCACCATCGCAAAAGATGCCACTCACGTGCTGATAGCCGGCCAGTGTGGCCGTGCGGTTCTAGGCGCTTCAGTCTGGAACCGCTTGGCTGCTACGGTCGCAGGTTCGAATCCTGCCCCGGGCATGGATGTGTGTGATGTCCTTAGGTTAGTTAGGTTTAAGTAGTTCTAAGTCCTAGGTGACTGATGACCACAGATGTTAAGTGCCATTGTGCTCAGAGGCATTTTTTGACGTGCAGATGTCACCGGAACACAACGCACCGGTCGTTGGGGAAAGAGACCACCCACATGTATTTGCCCTGCTGCTATGGGGCATGTGATTGCGTGCCTGGCAGTACTGTTACATGCGGTTACTTGTGGTTGTCGAACCACTATCCGAAGTGGCTCTCTTCTTGCCAGTTGCACAGTGTAACGGTCAATGTATATGAATGCGTGATGTCTTTTCCTTCCAAATAACCGACACCACTCAGGTCCCGATACTGTGGAAGACAATTTGTAAAGGGAAGGGGGATCACTTCTATCGTCTGCAGTGGGACATTAAGCAGAATTAGCGGTGACGAGTAAAAATGTGTGACGAATGTGGATTCGAACCAGCGATCTCCTACTTACTAGACAGCTACGTTAAGCACTGCGCCATCCGGGACGCAGCGTTATCGTAACTGCCTCACGGCTGATCAACACCCCCACGGATCGCCATCTATTCGCACTCCCTGTCCTTTATAGTCCTTTTCGCTACTCCAGAGATCCCCTCAGGAGTTCGGACGTCTTTCGTGCATTATCGATTATATGAATGCGTGGTGTCTGTTTCTTCGAAAAAAGACACCACGCAGACCCGCAGCTGTGAAAGACTATATGTAAAGGGAAGAGGGATCACTGCTGTCAGCAGCAGCGGAACATTAGGCGGAATCTGCGACGAAGAGGGAAAATGTCCACCGGACCGGGTACTTCGAGTGGAACATTCAGGCACGGGAGAGCATGATGTCCGTATCACAACTTCAGACAGAAAAATTGTGAAGAATTGTTACCGTCCATCGCCTCCACGGGCACTGACAAGACAACACAGAGCTTCATTCAGTGCGTCATTTTCCTGCGTATTTTAACATACGCTGTCGTAATTTTGGGGCTACTCTACACATTTACAGTGGACCTTGTTACTCCTATTATGATAAATCTAGGAGTTGTACACATCGTCACTTGAATGACGCCGCACGTTTACTCACAAAACAAATACACAGACGGGAATAATCGCAACAGCAAGTAATTAATGTACAGTAATGAAATTTAGGAAATTCGTTTGTCTAGGTAACATATTTAAGTTATTAACATTACAAGTTTACAGGTTAATGTAGGCGTGAGATAAGCCATTGCAAATGTGAAATGCTGGTACATTAATAACCGGTGTAGCCGCCAGAATGTTGAATGGACACATGCAAACGTGCCTGCATTTTAATGCACAGGTGTGTGATGGATTTCTGTGCCTGTCGCACTCGGTCGCTCAGCACATCGACGGTTAATACTATTTGCAAATGACGCTGCAGTTGTCGTCCGATGACTGGAATGTCTGCTCCACTAAATTCAGGTATCGTGATGGAGCAGGCCAAGGAATAATGTCAACAATGTATAGAGCGTGTTGGGTTACAAGAGAGGCAAACTGTTGACAGTATCCTGTTGGAAAACACCTCTTGGATTGCTGATCATGAATAGCAGCGAAACGGGTCGAATGGACAGAAATTCGCAGTCGTGATGCGTGGAATAACCACAAGTTTGCTCCTGCCGACATATGAAATCGCACTCTAAAACGTAACTCCAGGTGTAGATGCAGAGTGTCTAGCACACTGACAGGGTGGTTGTACGCCCTCAAATAGTCTCTTTCAACCAACACACAGCCGTCACTGACACCGATGCAGAAACAGCTACCATTAGAAAACACAAAAAACCTCCCGCCATCCAATGAGCTGTCACTTGACACCAGTGGCGTCGCACATGATGGTGGACTGGTATCAATGAAATGCATGCTACAGGGCGTCTGGCTCGGAACTGTCCTTGAGGTAGCCGGTTTGTAACAGTTCGTTATGTCACTGTGATGTGAACTACTGCTCAAATATCTGCTGCAGTTGCAGTACGATAGTACGATAGGCCAGAGCCATAAGCCAAACACGATGGTCTTCCCTCTTGGTAGCACACGTGGTCATTCGGAGGTCGGTCTTATTGCCAGTTATCTATGATTGTTTTTTTGGTAGCGGCAATTACGTGCATTTGCTTCATTGCTGCCACGTCTTTCTGCAGTATCGCAGGAGGAACATCCAACATTTCGTAGCCCTATAGCAAGATGATGTTCAGCTCAGCGAGATGTTGATAATTTCATCTTTGTAGCCTTAAAACCATCAAGTCATCACGTCCATTTTCAGAGTCAACTAAAAATTATGACTGTTATAGCGCGTGTTTAAAGCATACCTGATTTGCTTCATCGCAGTGTAGCTACTAACTCCACTTTTATGCGACTGGCGTGAAACTTGAATTGACATCATCTTTCAGATGCAGGAACAAGCCTACCAACTTTTCTTTCCGTCGCACAACTCCTTCCTGTTGTTGCAATTATTTTACGTCAGGGTATATACTTAAAGGATCTGTGGTTATTAACGTTGATTCACTGTAAACAGAACTGAAACGTTCAGTAACTAAAAGCTGTATACAGAGAGAATTTGCTGGAGTTCTGATTAACCCTGCATACGGTAAGCGTTCGTCGAACGCGTATCAAACCCTCACATCGATTGTGTTTCTGAACGAAACATAGTAAATCTGTCCTATTTTAGTGTAGAACGAAAGTCCCTGCTTTAGTTTAAGGTGCACGAAAGAAAAGAAACACTGTTTAGTTGGACGGTTAGCTTGATAAGTAGTACAAGTTCTGTTTCGCCACTGGCACGAAGTATCTCAGAAACGAATATCCATATGTTTGTAAAATGTTCATTGTTAATAATAACACTAAACGGAAATCGATGATATGAAATGGGCAAATGACAACATAAAATAACAGTGGGCATCGCGAAAGTTATCTAAAATTGGCTTTTTGGTTAACTGCCGTTCCTACCATGATATATTCGAAAATCTTGGCTATGAGATCAGCATCAATTACATTTCCATACAAAGGTTTTTTAATTAATGGTATTTTATGTCAAACAGTGGGAAATGTCTCATTTTTCGCGTTAGCTTTTGATGGAGTTTGCTTTAAGAAGTACATATGGATTGAATAATTATATCAAGTAGCTGGCACCACTAATTAATACATGCTCTTTTTCATTTCGACTTTAAAAAGTGTTCATTGAATTCTGCTCCACTCGATTTGTTTATGTAACTGTTTTTTTGCGAGATGGAGTGGTGTGTGACCATAAGAAGCATAGGATTACTTCAGTATGCGTATGTTTTATGCGTGCGTATACAAACCTATACAACGTCTGTCAATATTAGGTAAACACACTGACCCGTTCTCTGACTAAAGTATTTGACTGAGCCTCAGTTTTTTGACTCTTTCAGCACAGTAAGTGTGACAAATGATTCCCAAATGTAGGGTACTCAGTCCGCAACAACACAGTCTTAGGAGACATAATTACGCAGCGTGGGGAACGAAGAAATTATGGAAATGGTCTGAACAATGGTTCTAATAATGGTATTTTGAGAATTTATATGTGACTGACATGAACTGTTTGAATTGTGTGTGTGTTTGAGACACAATTTTCGGCTGTAAGCAATTCTTTTTTTTTTTTTTGTTGGTAAAATGGTTAGTCACTGTAAAATGGCTAATCATATGGTAAATCTGAGAGAGATTGTGAGCAGTGATTCTCTTTATTTGGTATATTTCGTATTGCTGAACAAAGATCTTAATCTTTCAGTAGAAAACTAGGTCTCTCAGATCCTCGTAAATCTGTTTTGGAAATATTGTAGTTGCAGAATTCGATGCCGCATTCTGAGGGTGGTCAATGATATTTTCTAATCATTTCCGTCAATACTTCAAAGAGAAATTTGCTGAAAATCGGAGAAGTTGATCGGTCACAAAGATTGTAATGTTTTGTGCCGCATAGTCAATCAGAAATGTGTCAATGTGGAATGGAGTGTCTCAGTCAACTGGACAAGATGTCCAGGGCATTGTGAACCAAGAATCATTAATAACCAAAAAACTGCGTAGTAAGTGTAGAAGACGTAAATGTCAGTGGGCTTGATGGTGAGTCGCAGCTAGAGATCAAGGGAAAAACTGCAGACGTTACGAACAATGAAGACGTAAACAGAAATATCCCGGAAACCCACAAAATGAGTGGGGAAGTGTCTTATGAACTGATTGAAGTGGGCGGAATGGCGTGGTCCGGTACCGCCGCACTCAGTGATACTCTACTGTGGCAGCCTAGTCTGACATCAGCGGTACACTAGAGGATATTATAAACTTGATACATTGCTCAATGCCAATTTCAATCCTTTTCACTCCAGTTTTTGGTTCGATTCTACTTCACTGCATCTCTTCCGTCCCTATGTTTCATGAAACTTATATTCTGACATGTTGATCTTTGATGCCCGTCACCCGTTTTCAGATCCGTTTCCAGTTAATTAACGCTAATGTTTCACAGTAAGCTGTTCTTATTTGATGCTATTTTTTATCATGAGCTAAATTAAATTTCATGTCACTAACTCAACTGCGACCACTGAATATGATTCAAAGAAATTTTGGATTCACTTGGGGGCCATGATTTAAATTTAGTACTTAGTGAATCCCTTTTCAGTGCATTATAGTTGATGACTTTCTGAAGGCAGACTCTTATGACTTAGTTACTAGGGTCATCCCTTTCACATCTTTAAATCCTTTGTGCAGCGGTTAATAATTTAGTGGCCGAGTCCATTGGTAAGCGATCTGCGTCTCTGTAGCCTACCTTATTTGATATAATTGCTTACCGATATGAGTGCGTTCAGGCTCGGTTGAATTTTCCAGCAGTCAAATACCCAGTAAGTCTGGAACGATCAAAGGTGAAGTAATCATAAGAAACAAATGGTGAGGAAAACTGAGGCCAGGCAGAGATTAATAGGACGAGTAATAAGGAAATGTAATTTATTCACTAAAGAAGTCTCAAAAAATTCTTGTTCGACCTCTTAATCTGGGACTCTTTTGCATTCGTGCAGGAAATAGACAGCATACAGCGGCGTGTTTCGTCATGCCATCGTGTAGTCAGAATGACAACAGTACGACTCCAAGACTCCAAGAAATTTACAGCGTAGCTCATGGCTCCATGAGAGGTCCTGCATAACAGCGAAATAATTGAAATTGCCAGACGATATAGGCAACGTATTAATCTGTCTCACACGGCTTGTGAGTTGAGCACGATGGGAAAATCAGAGACATTAGATCTCATATGAAAATTTACTGACAGTTGTACTTACCGCATACCATTCACAAACGATAAAAATAAGGGGGAAAATGGTAGTGATAGCTGGGGTATGCACCATATAGTGGATTGCAGGTTACAGATACTGAAGTGGATTGGTATGTTTAGGGCATAGACACAACTCACGTTTCTCTCCTCCGTTTTGTGCATTTCGTGCCGACTTTGGTGCAGTGACAGGACGAGAGATCCTCTGTACTACGAGTACAGGTGTGTCCCTGCCTACAAAATGGCAGCCGGCCGCGGCGGCCGTGCGGTTCTAGGCGCTCCAGTCCGGAGCCGCGCTGCTGCTACGGTCGCAGCTTCGAATCCTGCCTCGGGCATGGGTGTGTGTGATATCCTTAGGTTAGTTAGGTTTAAGTAGTTCTAAGTTCTAGGGGACTGATGACCACAACAGTTGAGTCCCATAGTGCTCAGAGCCATTTACCAAATGGCACTTACGTTGAACCTGCCGAGCTCTGTGACGTCAGCGATGCTGGGTTTTGCAGCCGTGGTTCAGCTGCCAGTATAAACTCTGCCTCTCTTCCTCTGTTCTCGCCAATCCGGCTGTTGGCGTCACTTTGTGTCGCTTTCCGTTTAAAATGCAGTTCCGTACCACTGATAGTCAAAATGATGGGCTTACTTTACAGTACAGTCATGAGGCTTGATTCACGAGTACGAGCTGTGTGGTCAAAAGATATCTAGCGGGGAAACCATTTAATTCTCATGTACGTGCAAATGTTCTCACTTGTATGGTATACAATGGCAAGCCTTAGTTTAGACACTTAAGGGCAACGCCAGCTACTGCAGTATGCAATGAGCTGCCTTCTTTGAGTTCAGGAGTAACATCCCACTAACGAGTTGGCCGGAACTGTAGCAGCAGAAGCCGCCTACATGGCGAGTGAAAGAAATTTTGCAGAGAAATCTCAAGAGGCCTCGAAAAGTTAACAGGATGTATACTCCGAAGATCCCGTGGCCTAGAAAGTGGTGGTCTGGTGTCAGGGACTATTTGATACGAGGTTCACAGAAATTTTGCGACTAGCTTCTAGGGGAGAAGTGCCACATTGTAAGGATAAAGAATTGCATAGCACTAGATGGCCGCAAATGTCAAGGGTAAGTAGCAGCAGAGATTGAACATCGGAAACAAGAGAGCGATTAATTAGAAACATTAATTGTACATCATGAATACACATGGCCTGCGAAATGAATACAAATCCAATGTTACAACAGATGCTAGAAGCTTACACCATCAGACATCACGCATGCCCCACATCGACTGAGTATTGTCTGCCAGACAAGCTCCAGAACACCAGAAGCTTCCTTGGTCGTAGCAGTTGCGCAGAAGGTTATTGCGACGAAATACATTTCAGACTCCACAGGATCGCGATACATGAGATATTCCATGGCTCCCCACAGAAAAAATTCAAAGCTCGAGAAATCCTTTGGGAGTGGTAGATATGGAACCAGCAGACCACGTACAATACTTTGGTGCGGTAATGACCTGTTCAAATGCCTACGAACAGGGTGTTCTAAATTAGCAAGCACCCCATCTTGTTGAAGTTACAAATTGCGCCTCTCATTTCCTGGGACATCTGCAAGCAAACCAGGAAGCGACTGTTCAAGAAAGGTCTGACAAATCGCGGTGGTCAAGCAGGATGTTGAATGGTTCGGCCTCGATAACAAGGGAAGCTCCCCATCGCACGCAGGTCAGATTTATTGGTAAAACGGCAAAGTCGATACTCCGTCAAAAACTGAACACAGATCAAGCATGAAAACAGGAAGAAGGTGTACTGAACTGTGAAAAAAGGAGCAAAATACAAATAGCGAGCAGTCCAAGCTCAAGATGTGCGACATCGAGCGAACACGATGAATCGTCCCGTTGTACTTGTGTGGTTACGATGCTGGGTACCAAAACAGCGGGAGGTCCCTGTTCAAACCTCTCGAGTTCCTTTCTTTCACAAAATTTTGGGCTGTTCATTTGGTCAATGTGACTGTTCTCTTCCATAGTCTTGGCAATGGTTACACTATACACAAGTTATAGAATATGAGTCTTGTGGTAATAATATACTACGGCCGCAGGTAAATGTGATGAACAGTGAGAGCAGACGAGAAGCGGCACAGCCCTCATACAATGGTTACACTATACACTAGTTATAGAATATGATTCATGTGGTATGAATATGCTACGGCCGCAGGTAAATGTGATGAACAGTGAGAGCAGACGAGGAGCGGCACAGCCCTCATACACAAATGGAAACAATAAATGAACGTGTGCGAACTATGTTACGACAAAAGAATTTAAGAGTCAGTGTTGTGACTTGGCAAGACAGCCAAGCCACTATGAGGTAGCCGAAAGGTACGCGTTTAAGCTCACGCAGACTGGCGTGAGGTCTGGAACAGTTAAAGGATTTGAGTCTAGCAGATAAAGTACTTAGCTGTTGGAATACTTAACTTTAATCCATAATTGGTGAACATCGGTCTGACGGTACATGCATCACAAGATAAATAGCAATTGATAATGGCGCCTTGCTAGGTCGTAGCAAATGACGTAGCTGAAGGCTATGCTAACTATCGTCTCGGCAAATGAGAGCGTAATTTGTCAGTGAACCATCGCTAGCAAAGTCGGCTGTACAACTGGGCGAGTGCTAGGAAGTGTCTCTAGACCTGCCGTGTGGCGGCGCTCGGTCTGCAATCACTGATAGTGGCGACACGCGGGTCCGACGTATACTACCGGACCGCGGCCGATTTAAAGGCTACCACCTAGCAAGTGTGGTGTCTGGCGGTGACACCACAGTCAGAACTTGTAAAACGGAACGCATAGTCATAAGATGTGGTACTTGTGCAGAACAAATGTAAACTCGTCGCAGCTGATACCGCGTAATGTCCCGATGAACCTGACAGTAGTGATGCTCTCCCTTTCCGTTCTTCCCCTCTCCACCTTCATTTTACATATTGCGTATAAAAGCTGCCGATTCTGCGTGGTGTCTGTTCTTTCGCGCATGTCTGAAAGAACAGACACCACGCAGCCGTACAATTTCATTGACCTATCTGGGCGGTGGACCCACCTTCTTCAGTGCGGATGCACGAATACGTCCGACGTGACAGAGCGAACAGGAATAAAGGACACGGCCCGTGGATGATAGGTGGCGCTCGATGAGAATGTGGATCGTCCGCGAGGCGTTCCGATATAGTGCGAGCATTTGCAGTAAAGCTGTGTCCCGCATGGCGCAGTGGTTAATGCAGTTGCCTAGAAATCAGGAGAGCACGAGTTCGACTCCCGATCCGGTACTCATTTTCGCTTGTCGCCGCTGCTTCCTCGTAATGTCCCGATGCAGCTGACAGAGTAATAGCCTCCCTTTCCTTCACTTTCTTCCCCTCTCCACCTTCATTTTACATATAAATAAAGCAACAACCTTATCTGTCACAAATAGTACAAAATTCGAAGGCATCGTCTCGTCATTGTCAGTACCCCTCGTCCTTTGCTTGCGCTGAACAGTGGTGCTGGCTTAGCTCAGCATGCCATTACAGGATACAGCCAGCGGCACAGAACTGCGTGCTGCACAAGTGGCAACATTGAGGAAGCCATATATGATGATGGTATCTGTTCTTTCGGACATGTCAGAAAGAACAGATACCATCTTCATACATAGTTAAGGCTAACCGGCCATTGACCTTCTTCTTCTGTGCTGGATGCACACACATTCCCCGAACTCTTACGGGACTCCGTAAGATTGTCTGCCGCGAGTAATGAGTGTAATGCAGGGGCACTACGAACGTAGTGTGTGGACGTTGAGTTGGGAATGTGCGTCTCACGGCGATCGTGCAAGGGATAAATCCCTGGAGTCGCGCTATCCTCTGTGTGCCCTCGGCGTCTGCCATGTAAGCAGGACATCTCAGGTTCGAGTCCCTATCGGGATACACATTATTTAACTGTCCCCGTTGCTGCATACCAACGCCTGTCGACAGCTTTTGGTCTTGGTTTAATTATCATTTCATTGAGGAAGCCAAGTCAGCACATCGCTGGGAGTGGAGGGCTGTGCCTGGAAACAAACTCTGATGTAAACCGGTCGCGCCCTTTAGTGGAACTATGCGAATAGCCAGCAGTCTGAGGTTGGACCAGTGCAGGTGGGACCTGACCCCAGGCTGCTGGCCAGTCATTTGACTGGTTACTCATTTGCTAGCTAGTCATTTGATGTCAGCCAACAGTTGGCCCTCAGACACAATACACCAGGCCAGCTTTTGGCAACATCACGACCGGATGCAGCCGATAGTGCCACAGTGAAAGGAGGCAGTGTGTAGTAGACTTTCGTCATGTACTTGTTAGTGTTGGCCGCCGGGAATGAGAGATACGGCATAACTGGAGTGGTTAGTGTTTATGGCCACACAATCCGGCCCTGATGTGGCAGGAACTCCCTTTTGATCCTGTAGGCCACGGAACCAGCGCAGCGCCAGGGCTGGGCATGGTGTGATCCAACTGACCACCCTGATGATGTGGTCACCGTACAGTGCTGCGTGGACAATATTCCATCCCCAGTAGCAGACAGTGGGGCTAGACCTGTGGCAACCACACTCACTTTAGTGCCAGGGTGGAGACTTGCATTATGTCAGTCCCTTCACAGCTTTTGGAGAGCAGTGAAGCAACAGCCTTCTCCCCACTTGGCCGTTGGTTACGGTCATCATGTTGGGAAGTGGTGGCGGAACAAGTCATAATTATAAGTATGTACTACTACTGACTGGGAAATGTCGAATAATTTCAAGTCAAATGCAATGACACTTTTAAAGTTACTTTCTGGTTTATGTCACTATTGTTTCTAGCTTTGACATGCTCATTGTTGAAATTATAATTCTATCTTTGATACATTGGTGTCTATTACGAGCGATCATTATTCCAATATTTACACATCTTTTTGTAAATTACGCACTATGTCGATTCATCTCGCTCCTATAAACTAGCTGTTCTAGAACCATTTCACTATTTTCAAGATGACAACATAGCTCACGCCCATATTCCGGAACGAGACTCGACCTACCGTACGCTGCTAACTGAAGCAATGCCAAGTACCTACACTAGCTGTGATGCCGTTCAGAGAGAACCATTGGCACGAGAAAGGATACACTACCACTTACTGAACCGAGTATTAAGCTTACAGCGTCTCTTTACAAGCGCGTCCACACCGCATGGTTTAGTGCTTACCGCCGCTGCCTGTAGATCATGTGATACTAGGTTTGATTCTTCGCTGGGCTGGAGATTTTCTTCACTAGGGGACTGTGTGTTCTTGTTGTCCTAATCAGTTCTTCTCCATCACAAAGACGTGCAAGTCGCACAAGTTTCGTCAAGTAAAAACACTTCCAGCAGACGACTGAACAATCACAGATGGATTCTGCCGTGCCATACGATCGTTTCATTTGTTTGAATGCGTGTCATAGAAATCAGTTTTTCGCCCCTGGTCTTGCTTTCATGTAACGTATGAACCATGTACACTGCCGGAATATAATTAGTGCACTTGGAAAGACAACGCCAATGATACGACGATGGCATGTGTCACCTGGTGGATATAGTAGGTGTACTGTTAATGTTTTCAATGAGGTCCGCCAGCAGATAGCGTAGTGGGTGCCATCTGTGTCTATCCTTTAATAGTGAAGGCTCACAACCAGAATTCTCATTTTAATGCAAAAGTGTGAAGCAAGCAGGCAACCGTGCCACAGAAACGCACTCGTGTCTCTTACAGCCAACTGAACGAATTTTAAAGGGGTCTTATTGTGGCATTCCGAGTGGCGGTATGGTCCATTCGGAGAACTGCCGCAAAAGGTGGACGTGCTGACTCAGTTGATGGATGTTGTGTTGGCATCAGTAGTAACGTGAACATTCCCACAAACGCAGACGGGATTCTAGACGTCCACGCAGCGCAGACACACGCCAGGATGGTCGTATTACAAGGACAGCATTGCGGATCGTACAGCTACCCCAGCACAGGTAAGAGGGCTTGTGAGTCGAGACGTGTCAACATGAACTGTTGCGAGTTGGTTATTAGCAGTGGGATTACAGGTACGCACACCTCCAGCCTTTCTTCCATTCACGCCACAGCGTCGTCGTACACGGCTCGACTGCTGCCGTCAGAGAATCAGTTGGATAATGGAATCGCGCGCCGTGCTCTTCAGCGAAGAAATCTGATTTTTCATGCACGCAAGTGACAGTCGTATGCAGATACGAAATAGACCTGGTGAGCATTGGCTCGTAGAGTGCATTCGTCCAGGTCACACTGGCTCCACCCCAGGACTACGATCTGGAATGCGATAAGCTACATTTCTCGTTCACTTTTGATGTTCCTGGAGGGGACCCTATCCAGCGCTCGGCACCTGCAGAATGTTGTTACACCTGTTATTTTGCCATTCTTTCAACAAGAAGATGTGCTTTTCCAACAGGAAAAGGATTGTCCACACACTGCCCCTGAGACTCAGCGTGCTCAACAAGGCGTGCAGCAACTTCCCTGGCCAGCACGATCTCCAAACATGTCTCCAAATGAGCACCTGTGGAATATGATGGGGCGAGAAGTGACTTGTGGGACCTGTCAAGCAACAACTCTTTCAGAACCGTGTGCACAGATCGAGCCAATGCGGCACAGTTTATCTTACGGCAGTATCCGCGATCTGTACGATGGACTGAATGCCAGACTCAGCTCCTGCACTGCCGCTCGCGGAGGCTACACCATGTACTAAAAAGGTGTTTCAGAATGAGTCGAGAACCGCTTGTGCAATTGATCTGTAAATGTAATAAAAATAATGGCTCTGAGCACTATGGGGACTTAACTTCTGAGGTCATCAGTCCCCTAGAACTTAGAACTACTTAAACCTAACCAACCTAAGGACATCACACACATCCATGCCCGAGGCAGGATTCGAACCTGCGACCTTAGCGGTTTCGCGGGTCCAGACTCTATCGCCTACAACCGCTCAGCCACTCCGACCGGTAAGTGTAATCATTTCATACATGACATATGGACTGTCGCAACAATAAATCTTGAGTGAATTGGGAACCTCTAAACGGACGCACTAAATTTTCTTTCAGGTCGACCATACAGACCACTTCAACAGTCTCATTACGTTTCTCTTGACGAGACATCCACAGCTGTTATTTGTAATCAGTGATATAACCCGCTACAGTTGTAAAAGTTATTTACTTCTAAAAAGGAAAACACAATCCAGCTTCATAGTACGTATCCCATCTTCAGGTGCATGTTAAAATATGTATGCACAATGGATGCATAAATGAGGTTAAAATATGTTAAAATAGTGCATCTCTGGTTTCTATGCACAAGTGCTTTCGAAAGACTTTCCCCTTTTCAAGCCGATCTATGTGTGGCACACTCCTAATCCCTTGCAGACGTCCACTTCTGAGAGAGTATTTCTGGCAGACTTAGGTTTGAAGAGTGCAATGTGCTGCGAATATATAGACAAAAAGATCCTTCATCATTTAGCTACAAATAGCACGTCAGCAACTGGAAGCAGTTAAATCCATAAATTATCTGGGAGTACGCATTAGGAGTGATTTAAAATGGAATGATCATATAAAGTTGATCGTCGGTAAAGCAGGTGCCCGACTGAGATTCATTGGAAGAATCCTAAGGAAATGCAATCCGAAAACAAAGGATGTAGGTTACAGTACACTTCTTCGCCCACTGCTTGAATATTGCTCACCAATGTGGGATCTGTATATAATTGTAATTAATATTGTGTTTATACTGGTTGCTGGTGAGGAGGAAAGTTAGTTACTAGTATTTTATTAATGGTCTCATTGACAAGCACCCATATCAGTGATCACAGTCGCTCAAGAAAGTTATAATTAAGCTTTACTTGTTTAATCAATTACCTTGAATGGAGAACCCCTCGAAGTGGTAGAAAGTTTCACTTATTTAGGGAGTGAAATATCTAGGGATGGAAGAATAACTAACGAAATTAATAGGAGGTTACAGAAGTGAGGCAATTTCTACCAAACAATAATATATCTGATTTGGAATAATGAAGTTTCAGAAAGAGCAAAACTCCGTATGTATAAGAATTATTACATCCCTATTGTCACCTATGGTGGAGAAACATGGACAATGACAGAAAGGGACTGGAGCAGACTGCAAGCAGGGGAAATGAAATTTCTCAGAGCAGTTAAGGGGAAAACAAGAATGGACAGAGTAAGGAATGTAGAGATTAGAAAGGACCTCAAACAAAAAAGTATGAGAGAAGAAATTGAAAAAAAGAGATTAAGATGGTATGGGCATGTTAAGAGGATGCATGGACAGAGACTCCCCAAAATTATGGAAGAACTAAAGATGGATGGGAGAAAACCTAGAGAGCGCCCAAGAACACGGTGGAAAATGGGGGTGAAAATATCTGTTGAAAGGAGAGGTGTGACCTGGCAGCAAGTGGAGGAAGAAAAGTGGTGGGAGGACCGAGCCAAATGGAGAGGACTCGTCAGCACCCAGACCCGGCAGTAGCTGGAGCGGGATTCGGATATAGACTTGTTTAATCCGAATCTGACGATGACTCTCGATGATTCGAAGCGATCTGCAATCCTGTGTAAATAAAATGTCTTGGATTTCTCGCATTGCGTAGTCAGTTGGGAAACCTCAGGTCAAGCGGAAAGTCCACTTTGCAGAGTTTAATTCAAATAAAAATGGTTCAAATGGTTCTGAGCACTATGGGACTTAACATCTATGGTCATCAGTCCCCTAGAGCTTAGAACTACTTAAACCTAACTAACGCAAGGACATCACGCAACACCCAGTCATCACGAGGCAGAGAAAATCCCTGACTCCGCCGGGAATCGATCCCGGGAAACCGGGCGCAGGAAGCAAGAACGCTACCGCACGACCACGAGCTGCGGACAGAGTCTAATTATCCGATGAAATAATGAAGCTCTTGGATCTAATAATTGCAGGTTAGTTTCCAATTCTTTGGAAGTTCCCTTCTCATTACCAACGAAACGATACCTCCGTGCAAATTTCCAATTAGAGAATACATATATAATAAAATTCCTTACACATCTTTGATGTAAATGCCCAGTATATATTTTCTTGAGTAGCATACAATATATTTTCCATCTGTTTCTTCCAGTAATCTCGATAGCAAAATTACAATTATTCAATGCGGCTATTCGGCACGGAGAATATCCTAGAAGTCCTCTCAACACACCAGAGAAAATATTACAAAGAGTAATTATGCGCTCATGGAACAGTAATAGTACTGTACTACTTTGCGCATCGATTCTGCGAGTGTATAGATGGTCAAGTAGGAAACGTAATTCACTCATAGAACTATGCAGGGATAATTAGTAGAATATAAAGAGATATTACACTTACCAGTTGGGGTTGATAGAGGAGATAGAGAAGATCCAACGGCGAGCAGCGCGCTTCGTTACAGGACCATTTAGTAATCGCGAAAGCATTGCGGAGATGATAGATAAACTCCAGTGGAGGACTCTGCAGGAGAGACGCTCAGTAGCACGGTACGGGCTTTTGTTGAAGGTTTCGAGAACATACCTTCACCGAGGAGTCGAGTAGTATATTGCTCCCTCCTACGTATATCCCGCGAAGAGAACATGAGGATAAAATCAGAGACAATGGAGCCCACACAGAGGCATACCGACAATCCTTCTTTCCACAAACAATACCAGACTGGAATAGAAGGGAGAACCGATAGAGGTATTCAAACTACCCTCTGCCACACACCGTCAGGTGGCTTGCGGAGTATGGATGTAGATGTAGAACAGAACATCCGGTTGCATGCCAGGTGCCAGGGACGCACTATTTTAACACATTTCAGCGTCAGTTATCCATCTTTTGTGGACTCAGTGTTAATAGGCACCTGAAGATGTGACACATGGCCCACAACTATTTACCTTTCAGAAATGAATAGCTTTTACAACTGGAGCGGATATTATCATTGATGAGTCTCACTACGGTTTAGACTGTTAAAATTTGTAAGGAAAATACCTGTAGTTCATTCTCTGCACTCCTATACACAAAACAAAAAAAATTTGGTTTAAAAAGACGTAGCACATACTGGCCACGATTTAAAAAATTTGGACACTGTCGCGAATGCAGGATTAAATAGAAAAAAATGTAGTAGGCGTATAAGAGTTGTGTTATAAAGTGCGAAATATGGTAGTCAGGTATACCAGAACTGACTGAACTGACAGTAAAACCAAGAAGCATCCATTAGGTGCGTAGGGTGAATTTACCTCTGGTCCAGTGGAGCTTGTCTTAGCGTGTGTTTATTCCCTATTAGGAAATGGAACCAACGCCACTGGCTCCTGTTTAATTCCGAGAGTGGCAGAATTCAGTAATTAGTACTCCACAAATTGCGTAGAACCTGGAACGGAAAGGTAATGAGGGTGTTAGCAGTATCAAAGTATTGTGTTACGTCGTGCATCGCTGAAAATGAAATGTTTGCATCAAGGCCGGTAACGAAATTAGTGAAGTTGCTGGGCGTATCAAGTTCCTTCGCTCTCCGCCTCGCCGAGCCTCCGAAACCACTAAGCCAACCGCTGATTAAACGGGATGGCGCAGCCCCTGTTTGTCATTCAGTTCTGTCAGCGGAAATTTATTCAATGAGTCAATTAGCGAACTGTGAGTGGTCCGTCAGAACTGGGGCCAGTTAAATTTAGTTTAGAGGGCGCAATCCTCTCTCCGTGAATTTCGGCGAGTTTCATGACGAAATCGCATCAAAGTAAGCCAAGAGATCAAAACACTGTGTTTGAAGGACGTTTTCAAATATCGTTCACTCAAAATTAGTGTGTCCAAATGAGTGGTACACACTCATGACTAATTAGACAGCTAATTATCTGTCGCTACCCGCTTCGACTTCTTGTTTTCCCAGCATGAGATACTTTCATGGAATTCAGTTGCTGGTGCGTGTACAATCCGTCATTCCGCTTTTCTCAACTTTTCATAGGGTCCACAAGGGCTGTCCAAACAGCTGTCTGAGATAGTAATAAACTGTTTGCAGTCATGTAATCTCAGCGCCGTTGTTATACTAGACGTGCTACTAATGTTATATGTTCTATCAAAATATATTTGAGAACAGTGCAAAATTCTTTCTGATTCGCGCTTTCTGTAAAAATAAGAATTATCGTTACTCCTGAGTTCGTATGCACGCTTTGCCACCACGATTACAAATATATGAAGTAGAGATACGTGCAGGTAATGTACAGAAATTAGTCTGCTTACTGACTTACAAAAAACGTTAAAAGTTACATACAGGCACACGTACTGATTCGTCAGGCACTTGTATGCCACCGTTTCTCTAGCAGTAGGAGTAAACATTGTGTCCTCGGAAATGTTAGAGGCAATTACAAAGAAAACCTCTTTTGTTGTGAGCCTGACGAAGACATTTATGATGTAATTAAACAATGCTCTGTACGACGCGCCGGCCGGAGTGGCCGAGCGGTTCTATGCGCTACAGTCCGGAACCATCATCTGTACGACGCAGAGGAGTAATTTGTGAGAACACTGCGTCCACAGCAGCTGATATCCAGCTTGAAATTAGCTGCAAAATCGCTTAGCTCTAACTGTTGAAAACCGAACCAGCCAATTAGTTAATTGTTCTTGCGAGAATTGAGAGGACATCATAATATGCACGCTGCTCCAACCATGCGCGTTTATATCGCCACATTCTAAGACTAGGAATGTGCACAAGTACTTTCGCATGACGAGAAACACGGGGAAAGTTTCTGCTGGAAAATTCAGCAAAGGTGTAAATAGTTTTATTCGAATTTCAGCGGAAGACTGCGGCCTAGGGGACGACAGCTCATCGCAGCTAAAGGTAAATACCGCGTGCAGAGGCGTAAACTTGTTGGTTCACCAGCTTGTGACCACTGTAAACTCGAGCGACCTTGGATAATATTTTGCTCAATTTGTCACACAACTAACCATCTACCGGAGACCAGATAGTCATCCTAAAAATAGTACCGGAATCGGACGATTTTCGTAGTACTGACCAGCATCATAGCGTAAGTGTAGGAGCAATTTTGTAAAGAAACTTCTAGTTACACTTTAATATTGTCGTGTTTATGATAATTTAACCTTCTGAGAGTTAATATTTAACATTGTTGTGTTTAGGATTATTTCATTTTTTGATGTTGACGAGATGCGTTTTCCTGACAACTGCTTTTTGTTCTCACATTGAAAACTGTGTAAAAACGTGTATTTTTTTTTTCGAATAACCCATTTGGAGGGTACGATGAATCAACTTTGGCTACTCTTCATTGTATTAGATTTCTTCAGTTTCCAAATTTCCTTCATCCTTTTAGAGTGTTGTTCCCTTTCTTCTTGAGTCCACTTTCGTCTAGTTATTTTCTTTCTCTCCTGAAATTCTGCCTTTTGAACTGCCTTTCTGAAATGTGTTCTGTTTTCTGTTGTGTCTATTGTAACTTCAGCATTTTCAATGTCCTTTTCAGTCTGGCTTGGATTTGTAGCTATTGAGTAATGTGAATATCCGCTTGGTTAGTCTGTTGTTATCCATTCTGAATATATGTCCAAAAAACTGTAGTCTCCTCTTCCTCATTACATCAGTTAGTTTCTCCGTTTTCAGATATAGCTCTCTGTTTGGTCTTAACCTGTATTCAGCATTATCGTTTCTTTTAGCTCCCAGTATTTTCCTTAAAATTCTTCTTTCGACCTTCTCTAGTTGCTCAAGATCTCCATTTCTTGTTAGTTTAAGTGTTTCTGCCGCATAGAGAGCTTCAGGTCTGGCCACTGTTTGGTAGTGTCTTAATTCCGTGTTCCAGGGCAAGGATTTTTTATTATAAACGTTTTTGGTCATATGAAACACTCTTTCCATTTTGTGCACTCTAGTTTCTATAGCTATCTTTTCTTTGGCATTGTATGTAATCCACTCTCTTAGGTATTTAAAGGAATCTGTTTTGTGTATTGTGTTGTTGTCAACTGCAATATTTTGAGGAGCATCACAGATGTTTGTCATAAACTTTGTTTTTTCATAGGATATTTGTAGTCCTACTTTGGCTGCTTGTTTCTGTAGTTCTCTTATGTGCTAATATTGAGACATCAAACATGTCATTTCAACCTACACAGTTGTCTTCAATCCTAGAATAAGTAAACCAAAAAATATTGCACTTTACAACACCATCAACTGCCTAAACTGTAGGTAAATAGGCTTTCGCATATTTCGAAGTACAAATGAGTGGCCCAGATGCAAAAGCCGCTGAATGATTTTTTTGTTGATTTTGAGTTGAGCACACTGCCGTACAGATTTTTTCAGCGCCTACACCATGGAATAGGTTTCAGGGTGAAAAACCCGCTATAAACGGTTGGAGATGGTTGTAAATAATCGTGTTCCACTGCCAAATCCGCTAACTGTACGTTGCGTTCAGGTGAAACCCCTGATTATCCAGCGTTTGCAAATTCCGCCAAGTTCAACAGGTATGGCAATCGCCGTGCCACGTCCGGATGCAAAGCACGCCAACAGACATCAGACTTGCCGATCTAGACATTCGAAGGTAAATTTCACTTTGTTAGGATTAGAAGAGATACTTTTCTTATTCAGAGCTAGGTTGGCTGCTCTGTAGTGAGTGCGTACGCAACGGTAAAGTTATTGCTGCCGATGCATTGTCGAAATATACTCCGAAAAGCAGAGTTTAGCAGATCAGAAGGATGTGCGCTGGCGTATTTGCGTGAGTGTTTTGAAGAAAACGAGCGATATTGTAGACGGTTTAAATGCAGAAGATCTTAGAAACGATGAGGGAGTAATAGAAATAGTAGGAATTCCGCAAGAAATCGAACCCGTAGTAGTAGTTCGAAATGACCAGAACGAGACTGGGAATGGAAGTGATATGTCTGATCAGTGGAAAAGAAATGTTTCTAAAAGAAGAAGGTAAGAACATCGATAGTATAATTAAAGCAATGTTATGCAATGAAAACTGTGTTGACACTAATTGTTATGACATATGCGAAAGGTTTAGTAAAAGTGACTGGCAACTGACATTTCCAGATTCAAAAAGCCAAAAGCATCATTTCTACGGTAAGCAAAAACAGCAAGATTTATCTAGTTCGTGGGGAGCACTTTTACATTTTGAAGCTGGAGAGAAGAAGAGCATCCTGACAAGGGGAAAAAATTTCAGCAAACAACCCAGCACCAACAGTTGTAGAACTTTCAGAAGCCAAACTCGAAGACGTCCTGCAGCTGTCAACCTTCAGAATGAGGAAGAAGCCAGAAGCAACGTTGAGTCGATGGACAGTGTTGAGGCCGATGTGACTTAAAAGCAACTTTCACCCAATTTCATTTTCTAGAGTTTTTTTATCGCTGTTGTAACTAATATACAACTTCCCCCCCAATTTTATCATTTTCTAAGACTTTATCCGTCTTGTAATGTCGGAAGCATGATGGCGTATTTTTTTTATTAATATTGACCATTGAATTCCGCTCCTTTTCTGACGTTAAATAAGTCAGTTTTTCCTAGGAAAATAATGCCGCCTTCGTATTTTTATATGTCAGTTTTGTAGAATTTTCAGACTTCTCTTTGAAATAAAACGTATTCTGTTTATATTCGCAATAATAAAATTCCATCCTTCTGTCATCTCTAACATAGCACTTAATAGCAGGGTTCGCAATCGAATGTTTGTTTTGTAATTGTGTCGATGTTTGCAAAACCTACTAATGGCATATATCGGATGCAAGAACAACTAAGCTAATATTTCACTTGAGATTGTAACATATAAAACTTAACCGCATACTTCAGTCATTAATATCGAGCAGAGTAATTAGCTTTTACTTATTTTTTAAAAAGGAGCGGTGTCTTAAGCTTTAATAGTTTGAATGGGACTGGTTTATAGCGATTATCTCAGTTTCACTTATCATGCAGTTAGCGCCTTTTGGGTCTGGAGTACTCAAATGTTAGCGACTCACAAATCATTTGACTATAGTTTACTGTCAAAAATGTAAACATTTCATGACCAATTTGTCTTTAAGGATGTAATAATTTTATGCATGATATTGCTGAAATGAGACGTTGTTCAAATGTTTAAAAATCTGAGACCCATAACGGTGTCTAAATTGAAGTGAAATTTCACCAAACGTTTTCTTTGTTTCGGGTTGAAATTTGTCACATTTAACTAGCTTGTCTTCGTTGTTGTCGATTCAGTCTTGGGCTAGGCCGTCCTAGTAAATGTACCTATTTACCAGACACATTATGTCATCCGACCTCTGCCCGCATCTCGTGGTCGTGCGGTAGCGTTCTCGCTTCCCACGCCCGGGTTCCCGGGTTCGATTCCCGGCGGGGTCAGGGATTTTCTCTGCCTCGTGATGGCTGGGTGTTGTGTGCTGTCCTTAGGTTAGTTAGGTTTAAGTAGTTCTAAGTTCTAGGGGACTGATGACCATAGGTGTTAAGTCCCATAGTGCTCAGAGCCATTTGAACCATCCGACCTCTTGTACTTGGCGACTAGGTCGAATCGTGTCAGTCACTTCGTCGGATCATGTCCATGGCCTCATAAAAACGCTGGTGTATACCTGATGCGCTGCTTACTTACTGTTGTATCGGAATCTAATGGTGTCCCGAATATGAGGAGCTTTGGAACGATGTACTGCCTGTATTCTGGTTCCAGCAGGCGTAAGTGGCTGCTTGTACGTTGCCGTATTGGAGCCATGGTGATGGAAATGTTTCGATGTGTATCACGTGTTCACCAAACAATGCTTCGTTGTTAGGTCGGGTCACGTTGCACAGTTAGCTACATTATGCAACTTAGATGCATACACGCCTCAGAAAATGTCTAAAATAACAGTGAACTAATTAATATTTAAATTACTGAAAATACTGACTTGGGTGAAGTTCACAATGGGCCTAATGCTAACACTAAATCCATCATAACATCTCAGAAAGTTAGCATTCATTCTTCAGAGTAATTTTCCTATAAAGATAATTAAGCGAAACAATGGGATGGCATCAAAGAAACGTTGGATCTCTACAACGAAAACAGAATTTGTAAAAAGTAGTCAGAACCAGTAATTACAAAAAACTAGTGTCTTAATACAAGCAATACTGTAACGAATTAATAAAACGTGTAAAAAAATCAAGCCTGAAATTGACAAATGAGATAGTGGAATACCATAAATATGGAACAGTATAGAAGAGAGACAGTGAAAGATGTAATAGAACATGACATCAATCCTGTTGAGGAGGATAGGAGCACTGTAAAATAAAGTTATTGTGTAGCAGATATTTCTAATAATTACTATTTAACGATAGGTGAGAAAATTAGGGGAAATTGTTCAGAAGAGAAAGTAAAACAGCACGCTGAAGAAGGAATACAGAGGGTATTTAGTGATTTAACAATTAACTTTACATTCCCATACGAAATAAGGAAGATCATCATGATTGTACAAAGCAAAAGTTCATATTGAATGGATTCTGTCACCAACAAGAGGTAGAAATATTGTGGCCCTTTGTCACTGACGTAATGCGTCATTAAGTCAATGTGTTTTGCCAGAAAGAGTGAAACACTTAATTCAGCAAATGCCTGGTTTAGTTTATATTTGAAAATCAGAATGCGTAACGTTACGCCGGCCGTTGAGGCCGAGCGATTCTAGGCGCTTCAGTCCGGAACCGCGGTGCTACGGTCGCAGGCTCGAATCCTGCCTCGGACATGCATGTGTGTGATGTCCTCAGGTTAGTTAGGTTTAAGTAGTTCTAAGTCTAGAGGACTGAAGACCTCAGATGTTAAGTCCCATAGTGCTTAGAGCCATTTGAACCAGAAAGTTACCTTAGGCTATTAGAGTGATACATAGAGGCACGCTAGATCATTCTGTTTTTTTTTCTGATAAGTTCTGCCATGTTATTTGTATGAGGAGCTGGAAATAGTGCTGTTCACAATTGGTACAAGCCTTGTTGTCAGCCCGAGCAAAGAAGCATCAGTAGAGGAAATAGCAAAT
Source organism: Schistocerca piceifrons (assembly GCF_021461385.2). Taxonomy (NCBI): domain Eukaryota; kingdom Metazoa; phylum Arthropoda; class Insecta; order Orthoptera; family Acrididae; genus Schistocerca; species Schistocerca piceifrons. Next base: position 780,793,076 of record NC_060141.1, read on the forward strand.
CATGATTTTGTGTAAACTGAATGATTTTGCACAAATGAGCGAGGTTAATTGGAAATCTCACTTCATTCAACTCTGTATTGTCAAAAATATTCCGCCTCTTATTAACCTAACATACCAGCAAGAAGTAATAAACAGAGTAGATAGCTTTAAGTTCTGGGTATTGAGTGATGGCAAGTTGTACTGCAAACACTTACAGATATGCTAAAACGTTTAACTTCTGTTACTTTTTCCATAAGAATAGTTACCAACTTTGGGGATATAGAAGTCAGTAGATTCACGCATTTAGCATATTTTCATTCTTTGAAGTTTTATCGGATTCTATTCTGTTTACTCAAGAAATATTTATTGTGCACAGAAAAGTAAGAATAGTTACGTGCTGAGTTCACCAACATACATGTTACAGCTACCTCTCTAAGCAGTGTGAATATTAACCATGCTCCCATAGTACACTTTTTCACTTGTGAAATTTGTTGCCAACAATCCACTTAAGTTTGAGTAACAGAGATATTCACAAGTACAACGATAGAAACAAAAGTGATCTGCATTATCCTTTAAGAAATCTAACTTTGGCAAACAGAAGTGTGAAATATGGAGCTATAACAACCTTTGACCATCTATACTAGCTAATAAAGTGTTTACTAGAATACACAAATGTTTTCAAAAGCAAGATGAAGATGTTTCTCTTCCTATACCATGCAGGAAACCTTGAGTTGTGGTAATCAGTCATAAAAAAGTTGTCAATCGCCAGCATGTAGAAGTATAAATATTATTTTTACGTATCTTTTAAGGTGTATGTATGTGTTGCTTGTCTGTTCTGTTGACATTCTCCACATAATAACGTTTATAGTGAATATGATATATGGATCAAGTAACTAAACAAATTAACTCAATTTCAGCTCTGAAATCAGGGTACAAAATGAAGAACAGCACATAGCATTGAATGCACGTTTAGTACAAGCGCCAACGTACAGCCACAAATCAACACCTGAGTTCTGGGTGGAGCGTGCATCTGTTTAAAAAACATCGAATATTTCAGAGCATACAAGCATTATAAACGTAAACATATTTCAGAAATCATCCAGCAATTATACATATTAAATAACAAATAACTTCTGATGACTGGGTTCGAAAAGGCGATCAGTAGCACGGCAGCCAGAGACGCCAACAGCGACGCCATAATGTGTGCTCCACACACTACACTCTTACACGAAGAGTATCTGCTGGCGATATCCCATGAAGTACGTTGCACTTTGGGCCTATAGCACGCTAATGCATGTATGCATGGTCTAGGTAAGCAAATAGACGTCTTGTTTGAAGCTAGATTGCTTCATATTTACTCACTCTTGGTGGAATTTACTACGTACACTTGTTTGAATATCATCAACACGAGATCATACCACACGCAATAAGCTTGCCTCGTGCATATTATTTTACTCTGCTAGGAGTGTTATGTAACTTACAGAAATAAGTGTACATTTGTTGTACTTTGATAGCTCTGTTCAGTTTCATCCCTGTATTTGTGCCCGATTAATGATCGTGTACTGTAACTTGGATGACGTACCGCACTAGACAAGATTACTGCTGTCGTTCCACCTCAGTCTCTGGGTCCATGAGACTCATTTTAAGTTTTTTACGGTAACCCGTCACATTAGTAACAATCACAGTCGAAAGAATTGCTGATTGGCACCACAATGCAATGTGTAATAAGAGTCAGGCAAGAACCATCGATGCGAAATCTCTGAATTTTGCCAGTCTCATAATATTAATGAAAGACAGGTGAGTTGATGTAATAAATACAAGCTCTCTCTGGAATGAGGGCCTGGATCCCCTGTACAAGAGTGTAGAAAAAACAATGGCCGTATCTTCAAATCCTAATCGTGAATTTCGGAATGCCACACCAGACCCAACATTTACTAAAGGTTGCTATGAATGTGAAACTGTCGATGTAATCATGGCATGTTTTGTTATGTATATTCTATACAGGATCATGCAAGAGTGAATATGAGATATTTTTCGTATATAACTGGGTGCATGTGCGAGAGGTGAATTTGTATAGTCTTTCTGGTACAAAACGAGAAGACTCTTTCCCTATTGGATTTTTAATTACACAGGTAGAAGACGTTATAGTGAGCCAGAAAAGAAAAAGAGGATACAGTCTCCTTGTATTTCGCAGTTGTGCTGTCACTGAAACACTAAGGGGAGGGGGTGGGGGGGTTGGAGGAATGCTTACATCACTCCTCCACTCCCCCATAACCGAGACCAAGGCTATAAGAGGATGAATCTGGCTTGATTCGCTATAATTCGTCTCATTTAGCTCTTTTAGCTCGGACTCCTCACGGTTCTCCCGTGATGCCGATGGCGTAAGTTCTGGGGATGTGATAGTACCACAGTATGAGGCCAGCCTTGGGTTCCCAAAATGATGGGAGTAACTATTAGGCACCGTAAGGTTTAATCCTCCGTTACGGTCTGCCCCAGGGAGTCTTCATTGGGTAATATTATAGCTGGTTACCAGTTGTTTTACCCTCTAAATTCAGTCTTTGTTAGTATTAGACAAGGACAGCTACATTACTGTGGTGGCTAGTGGGCGGTTTTTCCAAATACGTAATTCAGTTACTCAGCATACGTACAGTGAAAAACCAAAGAAACTGGTACACCTGCCTAACATCGTGTAGGGTCTACGCGAGCACGCAGAAGTGCCCGAACACGACGTGTCATGGAATTTACTAATATCTAAAGCCGTGCGGGAAGGAACTGACACCCTTAATCCTGCAGGGCTGTCCATAAATCCATAAGACTATTAGCAGGTGGATATCTCTTCTGAACAGAATGTCGCAACGCATATCAGTTATGTTCAATAATGTTCATGTCTGGGAAGTTTGGTGGCCAGCGGAAGTGTTTAAACTCATAAGAGTATTCCTGGAGCCACCCTGTAGCAATTATGGACATGTGGTGTGTCGCACTGTCCTGCTGTAATTGGCCAAGTCCAACGGAATGCACAATGGACATGAGTGGATGCAGGTGACCAGACAGGATGCTTACGTTCGTGTCACCTGTCAGAATCGTGTCTAGACGTATCAGAGGTCCCATATCACTCCAACTGCACACACCCCACACTATAACAGAGCCTCCACGAGCTTGAACATTCCCCTGCTGACATTCAGGGTGCATGGATTCAACAGGTTGTCTCCGTAACCCTACACGTCCATGCGCTAGATACAATTTGAAACGAGAGCCTTCCGACCAGGCAACATGTTTCCAGTCATTAACAGTCCAATGTCGATGCTGAAGGGCCCAGGTGGGGTGTAAAGCTTCGTGTCGCGCAGCCATCAGGGGTACAAGAGTGGTGGTCTGCTCCGAAAGCCCCTATCGATGATGTCTCGTTGTCCGCACGCTGACAAATGTTGATGACCCAGCATTGAAATCTGCAGGGTTGCACGCCTGTCTTGAACGATTCTCTTCAGTCGAATGGCGATGTCGACGAGCCCAAGCGAGGCGTAAAGCTTTATGTCGAGCAGTCGTCCGGGGCACACGAGTGGGCCTTTGGCTCCAAAAATCCGTACTGTTTATGTTTCGTTGAATGGTTCGTACGCTGATTGTTGTTGATGGCCCAACACTGAAATCTTTAGCAAAAATGCGTAAGGGTTGTTTTTCTGTCATGTTGAACGATTCTCTTCAGTCGTCGTTGGTCCCGTTCTTGCAGGATCTTTTTCCGGCCTTAGTGATGTCGGAGATTTTGTTTTACCCGATTCCTGATATTCACGGTACACTCGTGAAATTGTCGTACGGGAAAAGCCCCACTTCATCGCTGTCTCGGAGATGCTGTGCCCCATCGCTCGTACGCCAGCTACAACGCCACGTTCAAACTCCCTTAAATTTTGATAACATGTCATTGCAGCAGCAGTAACCGATCTAACAACTGCGCCAGATACTCATTGTCTTTATATAGGCGTGCCTACCGCAGTGATGTATTCTGCCTGTTTACATATTTCTGTGTTTCAAAAATGTTCAAATGTGTGTGATTTCCTAAGGGACCAAACTGCTGAGGTCATCGGTCCCTAGACATATGCTAAGAACAACACACATACACCCATGCCCGAGGGAGGACTCGAACCTCCGGCGGGAGGTTCCGCGCTGTCTGTGACATGGCGCCCCAAACCACTCGGCTACTCTGCGCGACTTTCTGTGTTTGAATACGCATACCTGTACCAGTTTCTTCGACGCTCCAGTGTACTTATTCTTCATATGTTACCAATACTGAGTTTTGATGTCTACACTAACGTAATTTCAGAATAGTGTACAGTGTCAAAATGAAGCGATGTAGCTAGCCTGTGTTCTACCACCGTTTTCCGTTAAGAAGAAACAAGACAATTTGTTTCCTCTCTAATGTATTTTCTTGTTTCATGTAGGAACTTAGTGTCCTGTGGTCGGCAGAAAAGACCTTACGGTCAAGATATAACACACTTTATTTAACTAACACGCCTTGTTGGAGTGTACTAATTTCCAAACGCAAGAACAACAAGAAACCCGACAATTCTGTTGGTGGCATAAGCCAGATAATAGTACAAGATAATGAACAGAAATAATAACCAAACTCCTACGCTACACTGTTACAAAGTGGCGTTACGCCCAACAGGATACATCTTTCTACTAAAGGCTAAGGTGAATGACTACTAGGCTACAACCGGCGCTGGTATTACCCGGAGCTGTACTTGCTGTAGGTACACACTGACGGCCTGACTCTGCTGGCGTGCTTATAGACCGATTCTGCGGAGTGCTATGCTTAGTTACATTAGAATTGGTGGATCTCTGTCGCATGGCTTTTCACGAAGTAGTGGCTTGGTCATGCAAAAATTCTGTTGATATTTACATCCACTGGCGAGCTCTAGATGGGAGTTCGGCAGCCTGCCTTGTTTGTCTGTTGTGCGGGCCCTCTAAATGATAAAGGGCCGCTACGACGAGGAAGGTTGGTACATACAGGGTGACTATAATTGAAGTTAAACTTTCAAACCGCTGTAGAAATAACACCACTGGTCAGAATAATGTCACATTGCAACGGAATATTATCCCATAAGGGGGAAAACGTATGGTAGAAGAAAAATAGTTACAAAATGTAGCAACAGATGGCGCTGTAAGCATCATAATTTAATGGCGGTCGTCTACAAATGACAAATGAATCACACAACAATGCCTAAGGTGTACATTTGACGTTAAAAATGGTTCTATATGCGATTGCAGTCTTTCTCGGCGTATTACACTGATGAATTCTCTGGTTATCAGCCGAGTGTGGTGGCGTCGTCTTGTCGCAACGTTTCATTGAGTTTCGTACCCATCATCTTCGCCAGAAGGTGATGGCTACAAAACTCATTGAAACGTTGCGACAAGACGACGCCACCACTCGGCTGATAACCCGAGAAGAATTCATTAAATTGTTCTGCGCAGTGTGCATGGGTGTACAGGTGTGATAGTGCCAGTTACGTAAGCCCATCCACCACAGCAAGCTCATATTGCTGCGGATGGGCAAAATCGGTTTTTAATTGTCCTGAGGCCAACAACCGCATAAAAAGCAGCAAGCAAAACCAGTCAGATTGTTAATTTCCTTGTGGATGGGGCAAAACATGTTCAATATGCTGTCCACCGTTTTCTGCAACAATTTGAATTCGTGAAACAGCCTGTTCCACAACTCGTCGAAATGTTTCCGGGGTCACTTTAAGAATGCGTTGCGCAATGGGCGCCTTCAATGCAGCTAACTTTGCAATCGCAACACAACATCTTTCAGACAGCCTCACAGTCAGAAATCACACGAATTAAAATTAGGTGATCGGGAAGGCCAGGCTGTAGGGAAATGGCGGCTAATACTTCAAGCATTTCCGAAATGGCGCTTCAGCAGCTGCTTCACTGGGTTTGCACTGTGCGGAGTTGCTCCATCTTGCATAAAAAATGATTCCATCCACACGTCCACGCTGTTAGAGAGCTGATGTGGTTACGCAAAAGACGCTCATAGCGCTTACCAGTGACGGTACAGTTAAAGGACCCCTTCAGGATGAAGTGGTAGTGGTTGATTTGCGTGAGGATTTTCGGTTGCCCATATTCGACAGTTCTGTCTATTGAGATATGGAAGTGAGCTTCGTCTGTCCACAAAATCTTCCCCGGCCAACCATTGTCCACTTCCATGCGAGCAAGGAATTCTACACCAAAGGTCTCTCCTGCTGGCAGGTCAAAAGGAAGCAACTCGTGCACATGGGTAATTTTGAATGGATAGCAAAGAATGATGTTTCGTAGGACTTCATGCAGCGTTTTCACGGGTATGTCCAATGCTCGGGCAGTTCTCCGTGCACTACACGATTGCACACCAACACTCGGCTCGTCCTGCACTACTGTGGCCACTGCATCCACTGACATCGAGTCAATTCGTTTCCGCCCTAGAATTTCCGAATCTTTTTCTGCAGACCCATGGCAGTCATCGGATCAACGCCTTTTTTTCCTATCCTTAAGTGCCCAGATCTTCTGCAGACCGACGTATGCAGTCACCATTCCTGTAATACAGCTTTAGAAGCAGAGCGCGATCCTGCAGTGAGACAGTGACCGCGAACGTCGCAGACGCGAAAGGAGGAAGAGTTGTGTACCCGGCTTGTTTATACGAATTCCAATAGGTCGCGCTCATAAGTGGTGTATCCATTGACGTATTCTGACACATACAACGCCATCTATTGATCAATTTTGACACTATTTTATTTCTTCTGCCGTACGTTTTACCCCTTCTCCGATAATATTCTGTTGCAATATGACGTCATTCTGACAGTGTTTTATTTCTACAGCGTTTTGAAAGTTTAACTTTAATTATAATCTCCCTACAGATCAGTGTATGTGTGGTTTGTGTACATCTGTCTCTAGGCTGTATCTATTGACAACCATCCCATGTGTGACTGTGCATGCTACTCTTGTTTTATACTGCTTATGAGGGCAAAGTGTCTCAGTCCTTGCCACCCTCTACAATATCCCTGCCACTGGCTTCTTCCCCCGACCTGTGGAAAACCTCCCATATCCTGATGTTCGCCAAACCCAACAAGCCTCCATCTGATGCCTCTTCCTATCGTCCTGTCTGTCTCACATCGGTGTTCAGCAAGCTCTTGGAATCCATCCTTATCCGGCACATCCACCACCACCTCCTCCAAGACCACCTCCTCCCTGACACCCAATGTGGCTTTCGACCTTCCTTCTCCACCAATGATCAACTCTTCAGCCTCACTCATTTCCTGCCCCTCCAGCTTAACTCCCGTCGCTCCGCCATTTTTATCTCCCTCGACCTTGAAAAGGCCTGCGACCGTGTCTGGCATCCCAGTCTCCTGTTTAAACTCCAGACCTACGCCCTTCCTGTCAATTACATCCATCTGATGGCCTCCTTCCTCTCCCGCCGCCCCTCCTATGTTACCATCCATAATGCCAATTCCCACACTTTCTACCCCTCTGCAGATATGCCCCAGGGCTCTGTCCTCTCCCCTCTCCTCTACCTCTGTACATGGCAGATATGACCCAACCCCTTCTCCCCCTCCAGTACATCTCCTGCAATATGCCAGTGACACCACATTCCTTGCCCTCGCTCCTACCCTCCAACGGTCCTAACGCCGTCTCCAGAATCACCTTGACCTTTTTGCTGAATGGTGTAACCAGTGGCTCCCGAAAATGAATCGTTCCAAGACCCAGGCAATCATTGTAGATCATACCACTTGCTCCTTCCAGCTCATGGATTTCTCTCTTACCGTCTGCACCCGTCGTCTCTGCCTCTCCCACACCCTCACCTACCTTGGCCTCACCATTGACCGTCACCTCACCTGGATCCCTCATCTCTGCTCCATCCAATCCAGAGCCCACAACCGCCACTGACTCCTCCAAACTCCTCTCTGGCCAGACATGTGGGGTTGCACCCCCTACCATCCTCCACACCTACAAATCCTTAATCTGTCCCATCCTCTGTTATGCCAGTCCCGCCTGCATCTCTGCCCCCCCCCCCAAAATTCTGTAAGTCCCTCTAAATCCTTGAGCATCATGCACTCCGCCTCACCTTCTGTATACGCCTCCCGTCCCCCACGCGAATCCTCTATGACCTCTTTCCTTTCCCCCATCTGCTCCTATTCCTTGAACACATGCACATACTCTACACCTCCCGCCGCCTAGATCCCCCTCACCCCTTGGTTGCTCCACTCCTCTCCTATCCCCGCCTCCTGCCACGCCTTCACTGTTGTGTCCCCCCTACCCTCGATCTCCACACCCTTCATCTCCTTTCACAATGTGGCTTCCATCAACTCCCCCTCCCTGATGATGCCCTCTCTCCCTCCATCTATCCCTCCTATCGATCCTCACCGCCCTCCTTTCCTCCATCCTTTCCCTGGGCTCCCTCTACGCAACTTCCATCCTGTTTTCTCCCTGTCAAACCTGCCTCCCTCCTCCCCCACCCCCCGAGTCCTTTTGTGTTCCCCTCCTCTGCTTTCCCAACTCCCTGTTGCACCCCCCACCCCTCTTATGCGTCCTCATCCTCCATCACGTCCTTTCACCCTCCCCCTCTTCGCTTTATCCTCTACTTCCTCCCTTTTTTTCCCATCATCTGTCCAGTTTCCCCCCACCTGCTATCGGCTGTGGTCTATCACATTTGCCAACATTTTAGTGCAGTGTTCCAGTGAATGTCCAGTGTTGTTCGTCTCTCTAGTGTTGCGAACAGAAACCATGCTGTCGCTGGGTATGAATTTTATGTCTTTTGCGAAAGGAAACCAGACTGTCGCCATGTTTTTTAACTGTCTGCCTATTATTTTACCTGTCTGCTTCGTATGTATTTTATTAGCTTCATCATCCCTTTGTTCTATGTTTTAAGATCAACTATTTCTTCGTCATGTTACTGTTTAAGTCTCCAATTTTATCGCCTGTTTTTATTATTTATTCTGTTCATGTTTTTAAACAAAGTCTGTAGGTTGAATAGCGGCATACTAAGCTGCTGCCAGCCCACCCCCTTCGGGGGGAATCGAAATTCAATAAAGAGAAAAAAAGCGAAGTGTCCTAATTCACTGTGCACAGGAGAGTAATCACACTATCAGGTCTAACTAATAGTGCGAACTTAAACTAACAATCTGTTCGGAACAACGTCATTCTTAGAAATAGGTTCCTTCATTATCCCCCTTCGTGTGTACAAATTATGGATATTGATCCTAGAGCCTGATTCAGCGTTACTTAAAAAAATGGTTCAAATGGCTCTGAGCACTATGGGACTTAACTTCTGAGGTGATCAGTCCCCTAGAACTTAGAACTACTTAAACCTAACATCACAAACATCCATGCCGAAGGCAGGATTCGAACTTGCGGCCGTAGCGGTAACGCGGTTCCAGACTGTAGCGCTTAGAACCGCTCAGCCACTCCGGCCGGCCAGCGTTACATCGTTTGGGTACCACTTCTTACTAAGGTTTCGCCAATAGCTCAGGTAATTTATGTGCGAAACTAGTATGAAACTTCTCAGAAGATTTCCTTCGTGGCTAACTGTTTTTTAGTTCGAGCTGTCCCAGGACTGCCTGTTGTCACTTGCAATACACAGTAGAAATGAGGGAACTAATTGTTAATTGATAGAGAGTTTAAGCAGAGATAATTCAGTATGTGTTTCGGGAAACCTTGATATAGTAGAGGATAGGAAAATATTATCCAATTTGCTGTACGATACAATACATATTCTTATACGTCAAGATTTGATTTAGTCTTTTAATACGTTTTGACATAACGATCTATACATTGTAGCAGGTTTTTTCCGGTAGATGTACTCAGTTTTGTGGTATTTAGCTTCCCATTTGTTTGCAAATATTAACTGTTCAGATTATTTGAAAAGAAAATATTGAAGAAACGTGTATCATGCAGGTGTGTTCCGAAGTAAAAACCAAGGTCAAATAAACGTTGACAGTATGTTTGAAGTCGTGATTGTCTCCGTCTTCGAGTGCTGCAAGATATACAGCAAAATTATTCTCCCAGTAACTAATGTATAGAATATCATCTTGTGTTAATACCGTCATGATTTTTCCCTGTACATTAAACTCTGCATGTCTGCCCTCACCCTAACAACTTCAGTTAAGGTTACTTCAAGTTCGGCGGACTGCATTTACTTAGTAGAATTTTTCTTTCAATCTCTGAGGGAGATAAAACTGAGCATAATAATTAATGCAATTTACCTTCTATTGAGATATATATACTGTGCAGTTATAGCTGATAATTATTTGATGGTTGCATTATCTACGACAACGTTCTATCATTTACAAATAGCCGGCCACACTGGCCGAGCGGTTCTAGGAGCCAAAGTCTGGAACCGCGCGACTGCTACAGTCGCAAGTTTGAATCCTGCCTCGGGCATGGATGTGTGTGATGTCCTTAGGTTAGTTAGGTTTAAGTAGTTCTAAGTTCTAGGGGACTGATGACCTCAGAAGTTAAGTCCCATAGTGCTCAGAGCCACTTGAGACATTTACAAGTATTTGTGTGTTCCGCATTACGAATCTGTTGACTTTTTGCGTGAACAAGTGCATATCACTCGAGCTGTTATGAGAATGCTTTCCAAGTGCACTCTGGAAAACGACACTGTGTCATTTTACATCATAATTTCATTTCGTATTTGTTTGTGATACGCGACAATATATTTTGAAAGCGTTTCTAAATTATTTCACGCGTATATTGGAGATTATGTCGTATTTCATTTTACACATTTGGGCGTTGACGTCACTGACAGCCATTTAATCTCGGCTGCAATCAGTCCGACTGCCGTTGCACAAAGTTATAGCCTTGCTTCGGTGGGATGAACATAGCACTACATTGATGCACTGGTAAAATACATGACCTTGTAGTGACAAAGGCATTGAATTATTAATTCAATATAGGAGGAGTACTTAATGTCAACAGGTACCAAACAAAAGGAATAGAACGATTTGGCAAGAAATGCGGTTTTAGCCTTTCTCGGGTTATCAGCCGAGTCAAGGCGTCGTTCTGCGACAACGTTTCAACAAGTTTCCTACTTGTCATCTTAATTACGTTTAATGAATATTCGTGATATGTAGAGGCTTCTGGGAGATGTGGGGACAGAACTACATGGGGAATCGTAGTAGCAGATGCTTTACCATGCTACGCGGGGTATACCTGGTGTCTCCCTGATGACGTTACAATAATTGAGAAGGCTAAATGGATATTTTGACCTAACGGCAACTGGTCCGGATCGATCGAATGGAAAGTAAAGAGAGTAAGTAGTTCTGCCACCTCTGACAGTGGTCCTCTTAAGCTACAAGATCTTTGCTTCCCAAAACAAGAAATAATTGTCTGGTAAACAGTGGCTGTAAACTGCATACCTGAGCAGGTAAGAGCACTTGTTCAGTAGTAGGAAAGAGAACAAGAACTCAGAGCTCTTCACTGCTTGCTGAAAAATTTCTTCTTCTTGTGCTTCTTCCAAAAATATGGAAAGTAAAGAACTTGCAATAGAAGAAGTTTGTTGTCAGAGGCATAACAACGATTTTAGATTATAACCTCGTACATTTATCCTACAGCATAGTCCCTGAAAGTCTGTCAAATCGTCACCGATGCACCCGCTACACTAAATCATTGAAATGTACCAAAATTAAATGTATGTATTGACTATATGAGAATACCACAATTTTAATATTCTACATCTATATTCTTCATGCCTACATATTCATTTCACAACTGAGTCACTCTAATGATGAACACATTTGTCCCAACGAGAGACCAGTTTGCGTTTCTGTAGAATGTTCAACTTTGTCACTGGACCCAAAACCTCATCTCGGCTTTCACCGCCTTATTACTACCACAGTGAAGTCAAAATGGTTCAAATGGCTCTGAGCACTATGGGACTTAACATCTGTCGTCATCAGTCCCCTAGAACTCAGAACTACTTAAACCTAACTAACCTAAGGACATCACACACATCTATGCCCGAGGCAGGATTCGAACCTGCGACCTTAGCGGTCACGTGGTTCCAGACTGAAGGTCGGGACACACATGTCAGGACCGTGTCCGTGCCGAGACACGTCCGAGTATCGGCCGTCACCCGGGCCGTGCACGGGGAACGTCAACGGGCCGGGGCCGGGCCGGGCAGGATTCGCCGTGTTTAAATTTTCACGTGACGGACACGGCCTGACGGTGGAGTTGTCTTGTGAGCTGTGCAACTGCGCAAAACTGTTCTGTGTACAAAACATGGATGTGGAACGACTAATAGAAGAACTTCGTAAGTCTCCTGTTCTTTACGATCAGGGAAGTGAAATCTACACGAATATCTAGTACAAAGACAGAGTTTGGAAGACAATTGCAACAAGCCAATGGTAAGGTAAAAACTATAGAAGTTTTAATACCCGAAAGATATTTATTTACTTTTTATTTTACAAACAGATGTTTGGTTTATGTCATCGTTATATCTCCAAGGCGACATGTTCTTGCCATTCCACAGTCCCTTGTGGAGAATTCAGGAATTTTTTGAGTTGTTCTCGTACAGCAAATGCAGCATCTGTTGATCTCCCACGAATTCGAGGTAGGTTTCGAAGATTTGATGATCTTCCGGATCCCTCAGAAGTTTCCTTTTGATCCATCCTCTGTTCGGGCACCCTATAACCTTCAAATTTTCGAATAAATTTGTACAGTACACACGCAGCCGTCACAATCATTGTAAGGTTATTAGGATCTCCCTGAAGGATTCTTCTAAATATTCGAAATTTCTGTTTCAATATACCGAATGCATTTTCGGATATTCTTCTTGCCCGACTCAAACGATAATTAAATATAGCCTTGTCATTTGTTAAGTTCCTGCCAGGATATGGTCGCATCAAGCATGTTTTGAGAGGGAAAGCTTCATCGCCCACAATTACCATTGGAAGTTCAACATCAGTTCCGGGTAAAGTTTTACTCTTTGGGACGCTAAGCGTATTGTTTACCAGTGACTTTCCAAGATTTGAATTTACTAGAATGCCTCCATCAGATTTTTTTCCGTACGCTCCCACGTCTATTGCAATAAAATTATAACATGGGTCAACCAGAGCAGGAAGCACAATGGAATATGTTTTTTTGTAATTCCAATAGAGACTTCCTGAGTTGTTTGGAGCCTGTATTGTTACCTGCTTTCCATCTAAAGATCCAATGCAGTTTGGAAACTGCCATTTTGTCCAAAACTCCTCAGCTATAGCATTCCATTTTTCTTCATTCGGCACAGGCATCACCTCTTCTAACAATAAATCGATAACTGCTCTAGAGCTGAAGGAAATAGTTTTAAAGGAATCTCCTGTAGTAAGGAACCTGAAAATAATTTAACTGTATCAGATTAGAAATACTGTATAACCTATAAAATATTTGCAACATTTTAAACATTGTAATATAAATACGCGATTTAAAATATTTTTGTTACAGGTGGAATAGAAGAATGCAAAAAAAAAAAAAATGGGCATCTGTTCGTGACCAACTAAGGAAGACCGTGGAGAAAAGGAAAACTGTTTCAGGAGAAGCTGCTGTTCATCAACATAAATACAAGTATGAAGAACTCTTAACGTTCCTGCTACCTTACATGGTAGAACGATAAACAGCTTCTAATGTTCCTTACACGCAAGACAATAATGAGCATAAACAAGAATCAAATACAGATTCCCAAGAGGAGCAGTCTATTGTTGAAAACGAAAAAGAGTCTACACAAGAGGACATTGCAGATGAAGAATGGATCATTAAAACCCAGGATAGTGAAACAGAGAATTTGATAGAGCGCACTCGGTATTCCCAGACGCCCTCAGCTCATTCGTCCGTCACTTCAAAGATGAACACGTTTATGAAACCACCACTGAAACGAAAATTTCAACGTGAGGTTAAACCACAAGAATCTGCATCAAGCCAGCTCATGGCTTACACTTTGGCAGAAAAAAAACTGAAAAACAGAGAGATATACAAAACCCAGTTGATGCTTTTTTGGCTGGTATAGCACCAGCCCTACAATCGTTGCATCCACTACTTTTTCATCAAGCTAAAAGTAGGATTTTTTCAATTGTACAAGACTTTGAACTGAAGCAACTCATGAATGACGTATCAGTCCATCAATTCACTCCATCATCCTCCAATTCCTCAGCAAAATCTGTTTCAACACCATATCCCTCACCTGTGTAAAACAAGTCAACAGAACCTACACAGCAGCTTTTGGATCTGCAAAGGGATTCGCACAATTCGTATATAAATAACCAAAGTCATCATCCTCCAAGTTCCCCTGCATCCTCATCAGCTTCAGAAACTAATTCACTGAATAGTCCTCATTTGTTTTTCTTAGGGTAGTAGAAATTTAACTGTATTATTTACTAACTTATGTATTTGTCTTTCAATTACTAAAGTAATAAAATAAAAATGCTGTCCTTAAAACTTCTTATTTATTTGTGTTCTATGTACTTTTCTTTAACCTATCATAGAAAAACAGCCAGTCGTTCTTTGCGTGAAACTGAAACTCTCCAGAACGTGTCGTTTAATCTCAGCCTTGGTTCTAGTTTCTTTAAAATTTCACAGAAGGTCTACTGCGTCATCCTAAAATATTCATAAAACTTATTCCCATCATCTACGAGGTGAGAAAATAGTGTTCGAAACTCTCCCTGTACTGGTCTTGTTTTCCAGGCACTGTGGATCCATAATTTTCTTCTTCTTGTTTCCTTCGTTCTTTTTCCTCTTCGTCTAAGGCAAGTGCTATAAGTCCTAATTCACTATTGCGAAAATTAGTGAACATTGTTTTACAGCTTTCACAAACAGAAACACAGCTCACCGCGTCCGAGCAACATCCACTCAAAGGAAGGCCTCGGCGCTTGTTCGTGACGTCACGTAAGCTAGGCACGGCGAACGCCAGGTCTGTTGCAGGCATACTCATAATGATGGTGTCTCCCTCTCTGACACAGGAAAATGTGGAACTATAGGCGGTAATTGACCAACACATATATTTCTGAGAGATTTCTGCAATCAATTAACTGTGCAATTCATTACACTTCTTAACAAATAGGACTGACATACAAAAACAACTTCATGGTCCAGCAGCAACACAATTCGTGCTTCTTTATCTTATCCGTAAATCTGAGGAAGTTACGTTTGTACTGGGTTGCTTTCACAAGAAACTGTGAACATATTGGTACTCTTCTTTAGGTATCTTGGTTGATTATGGGGTGAGGAGCACTGAATGTCAATGAAATATGTTGCGATTGTACACGTTGTGGGAGGGGGAGGGGGACAGAAGAAGAGGCAAAAGAGATATACCTGTTTAATCAAATAAATTTTTTTTATCTTATAAAGTTTCTCCTTTGAGTTGCAAGAGGGGAATATTTATCTTTTCTAATGTGCATGTTTAAAAAAGTTTAAGCTCAGCAGTGTTTTCGGTGTATGAATTTATTTGGTTTCCTTTTTAGAATTCCTTTCGTTGAAAACAACTGTAATCTAATGACTGGCAACAGTTGAACATTTACACATGTAAATTAGTTCACATTTCCAGTGGCGATGTCAAACGAAAATAAATAAATAAATAAAAGAAACGAGATAATTGTAACGGGGTTGGGGTATGTTTCGATAACAAAACGGGTCAAGTAAATATAGTTACTTGAATGTAAAATTTCCGAAGCCTGCAATGGGGCAAAGCATCTTCTCGTATTGATCTACGTTTGTTTCGACAGGATTCAGTAATAGAGAACTATGATCTTGATTTGTAGCTTTACGATAGTAAAAAAATCTGTCATCTAAATGAAACTGCAGAATCCAAAACAACACCAAATATTTTGTTCAAAAATAAGAGATTTATAGTGATAAACCCGCCCAGGCGTGTCTGCCTGCAACAGACCTGGCGTTCGCCGTGCCTAGCTGACGTGACGTCACCAACAAGCGCCGAGGCCTTCCTTTGAGTCGGTGTTGGTCCGAGTCGCTACAAGGAACAACAAAGACACGGCCGTAGCCGGGTCATGTGTGGCCCCTGCAGGAACGAACCGGAGCACGGCCGTCACTCGTCCGACGCTCGGCCCTGACACGGCCCGGACGTGTGTGTCCCGACCTTGAAGCGCCTAGAACCGCACGGCCACACCGGCCAGCCCACAGTGAGGTCTTCGAAGGTGTTCTTTAAAGTCTGGAAAGAGATGAACATCGCATGGGGGCGCTGCGGGACTTAATGGAGGATTATCGGCGACAGTGAACCCAAAGACGTCAAATTGTTGTAGGTGTCGCAGCGCTTGTGTGTGATCTGGCATTATCATGTTGAAACAGAAGATGCTCCATGTGTGGATGGACGAACTCGTAGAATTACAAACTCGATTACGTCACGTTATTTCTGATGCACCCCCACGTTACATACCGCCATGTTTCACGCTATAGCTCTGAGCTCTATAGCTACAGAGAGCTGCTAATATGTAGATACGAAGAGTAAAGATGTAGAATGTTAAAAACGCCGTATTTTATGGGAAGCCTTAAGAGTTTCCACGTTAAGCATTTGGACGCATTACTTTCCAGCTCACCGTCGTAATAGGTGCAACCGAATGGGGCCGTTAGAGGACAAAGAAGCAGGTTACTAATCCTAATAAACATAGCTCCGGAAACCATTCAAAACATCATAACTGAGGTGTGAATTACAAAGTGACTAACTGTTCTTATTTGATTTCGTCATCATTCAGGATACCTATGTGCTGGTAAATAGCGTTTCGAAAATGAGAACATCCGTCGTGGATCGTCGAGATATTTTAAAGCTTTGATGCATTCCAGCTCTGTTAATAGTATTGACGAACTGCAGGAAAACAATGTGGATGGCTGTCAGTGCGTTCGGAATACGCCTGAGTTGTATGAAAGTCTGCAGACATCGCTAATGAGAACTACTAAAACATGCCTTGAAATGAAAGGTGTCTGTATCTAGTTTTTGCTGTAGCAAGATTTTCCTCAAGCGCATATCTGGAATTTGGATCGTCGGTGACTGTTATAAGAATTTTTAATTGGAAGTACTTCCCATGCAGTTTTTTCCATCTGCATCTCCCTCTAGTTGGATATTGAGTGATGTCTCAACAGATGTCTTAGCATCCTATCCGTTCTTCTTGGCGGTGTTTCCCGTACACTCTATTCCTCGCCCATTCTGTGGAAAACCTTTTCTACATTTTTCTGTAGCACGAAGTCTCAAATGCGTCGATTATCTCCTATTCCGGTTTTCTCACAGTCCATGTTTCATTACCATAAAATGCTGAGCTACACACGTATATTCTCACAATTTTCTCCTTTGACTTAAGATCTTTATTTGATACTAGCAGACTGCTATTTAAGTCCTCCTTGCTCCATCTATTATGGGTTAGTTTGATGGTCTACTTCCTGATGCCCAATAGTGATATTATGTTTCTCGCTGTTCTCATTTCTGCTACTTTTCATTACTTTCATCATTCTTCAATTTCTTCTCTATACACATTCTGCACTAATTACACTATGCATTCCATTCAGGACATCCTACGATTCCTCTTCTTTCTCACCAAAGATAACAATGTCATGAGCGAAACTTATCTTTACAATCTTTTTACCTTGAACTTTAATCCCACTCTTGAATCTTTCTTCTATTTTCGTCATTTTTTCTTCGAAATACAGGTTAAACAGTAGGGACGAATGACAAAATCCGTATGTTACATCCTTTAGAACCAGAGAACTTGGCCCTTAGGCTTGTAGTCTCATTGTTATTGCTCTCTCTGTGTTCTTGTACATGTTGGAAAAGATTTTGTGCAAAACATCCTCGCACTTTTTGCCGTTCCAATGCAGGATAAAACCTGAAGATTTTTGACGATTACCTACATCGTCTTTATCAGGCGGAACTGCTGCTGTAGTAGCTTTATATAGCCCACAGACGACTTCTGATTGGTCGGTAATTACGTAATACTGCCGCAAATGATATCAACGTCTGCGCTGGTGGCATCACCGCATCTGCCGTAGCGTAAACATGGTGACGAATATCTCTGGCTCTTCTCTCCGTCGAGAACTCGCTTCCCTGCACGGCTAAGATTTTATCCACTCTCACGCTTGAAGATTTTCTCCCACGTCCTACAGCCTCTTTAATTACAGACTACCACTACGTAAGAGTCTGGGTCAAAACTTTCGTTCTGTAAAACAGTATTTTATGTTTGCCTGTGGGACTGTGCTCAGCATCTACAGATTTCTCCAGGTACAGATTTTTAATATTCCATTGAAGGTCTGTCTGAAGGTGTATCGTCAGTCCCATACACTCTAAACACCAACGTTAAAAGTCGTTTCTTGTCGCTTTTCCAAATGACTTTAGAAGTTCTGATGGAATTATATCTACCCCTTCTGCCTTATTTGATCTTAAATCGTCTAAAGATCTTTTAAATTCTGACTTCGACTCCTGTTCCTTCTATCGGGTCGTCAGACAAGTCATCCCTCTCATATAGACTTTCAGTGTTCTCCTTCCACCTATCTGCTCTCTTCTCTACATTTAATAGTGGAACTCTCATTCGACTCTTCATGTTGGCACGCTTGCTTTTAATTTCACCGACAGTCATTTCCTTCTCTATTACTTCACATTTTTCGTGTAGTCATTTCGCCTTACTTTCCCTGCTCTTCCTCTTTATTTGATTCGTAATTTTCTTGTATTTCTGTATTCCTCAACTTCCATATTTGTACTTCTTTCTTTCGCCGATGAGCTGAAGTGTTTCTTCTGTTACTCATGGTTTCTTCGCAGCTACCTTCCTTGTACGTTTGTTTTGCATTTCAGCTTCTGCGTTGCCATTTTTAGATATGTATATTCCTCTTCAACTGAACTGCATACTGAGCGATTCATCATCGCAGTTTCTACAGTCTTAGAGACCTTCAAGTGTATCTCTTCAATCCTTAGTATTTTCGTATCCATCTTCTTTGCACATTGGTACTTCCTGAGGAACCTCTCAAACTTCATTCTACTTTTCATCATTGTCTTCTGCGTCTATTTTGCTCCAGGGTACATCTAACAAGGCAGTATCCGATTACGGATTCTCTGCATGAACATGATGCAGTGTAACTGGTATCATGCTGCATCTCTTGGTCTTTTCCTAATATACCACCTCTTCTTCTGATTCTTGAATTGAGTTTCGGTATTACTTGCTGGAATTGATTGGAAAACTCAGTTAGTCTCTCTACTCTCTCATTCCTTTTATGAAGCCAATATTCTCCCTTAACCCATTCATCTACTCCTTCCCCAACGACCGCATTCCAACCTCCCATTAATATTACATTTTCATCCTCCTTTACGTACTGACTGAATTCCATTTCAGTACATCCATGTACTTTCTCTGGCTCTTTATCTCCTGCTTGCTACTGCAGCATGAATACTTTTGTTCTCGGTGTTGGCTTGCTGTCGACTGGTAATACGTCTTATCTACGTCTGGTCTATGTTTATTAGGATTATATCCTTATTTTACTGTCCTCTTCTCTCCCCTTTTCTGGTACTTATAACAATACTGTGTATATCAAAGCTCGTAGTGTCAGCTACATTCATCAGTTGACTCAGCTGGGACAGTTTTACTATTACTGTACATCGGTTGGGAGATCCTTTAGGATTAGTGATCGGAAATCAAGTGCTGGCACGTCAGTGAGAATCAAAATATGTCAGGCCCAGCTACATGCTCAGAGAGCCCGATGGTGACAACTCGTTAAAAGCAGAAAATCTATGTCCTAGGTCCAATCTGAAAGAAACTCTTCAACTCCCGGGCTTCCCGTAGTATATCTCTTCCTCTTGTGATTCTTGAATAGAGTTTTCACTTTTACAAAGTGCTTCTGAGAGCATAGACGTTTTAAAGTCAACACCCAAGGTCTGCAGGTAAGTTGTGAAGAGATGATGTAGGTTGATAACCATCTAAAATTTCGAAACTGGAAAAACAACGCGTTTGCTCGCTGGTAATCTACGCAGTAGCCACTTCAAAGAAATCATGACAAACAAACGAAGGGATGAATGCCTGTGGCTGTAAAATGACCTCGACAGCCACAAAATCTACAACCGTCTTACCTTCCCTTCTACTTACTATACCTTTCTATGGCCTTAGTTTGCAGAAAAGTCACAATCCAGGCATACCCGAGTAAAACACGTTGGCTCTCGAAAATAAAGTGGATTTTATTAATGCATTTCAGGTTTGTTAAAAGCAAGGGTCGTCAATACTTGTTTCTTCCTGACATTTTATTGTAATGACTTTCCAGCTTCGGAACTATTTTCGGAACGATGGTTAATTTCGATCACGAAAATGACACTGGTACTCATATAATCTTCGCGTCACGTAACGCTCTGTATGTTAATGAATTGTGGCCTATTTCGCAGTACCGTTATAGACTGAATCTCGTTATGTGTAGCGTGCTGTATAAATGAATAAATCAGACTAACAGATTTGGGATGTTATTGAATAAAGTCAGGAGAAATCTCTGTTATGAATCCTACGGAAGCAGAGTGCCCAGCTAACGATATCTGTGTACCGATTGAGACAGCCAGAAGGAATTTGTAGACCTGTTTTTCTCCAGTGCTACCTATGGACTTACTTCTGTGCTACTGCTCCTTGTACTTCAATGTACGTTTATTGACAGTCCTCCACTTGCTTAATTCGTTCTACGAGCCACCATGAATGTATCCAAACAGAGTGACAAGTACACGGCATTGTGCATTGAATACATATCTTTTAGTACCTACTATTGACCGAGCGAGGTGGCACAGTGGTTCGACACTGGACTCGCATTCGGGAGGACGACGGTTCAATCCCGCGTCCGGCCATCCTGATTTAGGTTTTCCGTGATTTCCCTAAATCACTATAGGCAAATGCCTGGATGGTTCCTCTGAAAGGGCACGGCCGAATTCCTTCCCCATCCTTCCCTAATGCGATGAGACCGATGACCTCGCTGTCTGGTCTCCTTCCCCGAAACCAACCAACCAACCAACCTCCTATTGTACCCACGTCTTGAACTGCAGGTCTTGCGGTGGTCGTCGGGTTTGAAGATAGTTTCCTTACATGGCCAGGAGTGAATGAATCACAAAATTTTTGTGGATAAGTGTGACGTGTGTCTCTATACCATAAAAACAGCTATAGCACCGACATTGTCTAGTAATTTTAACAACTGAAAACATTGTTACAAACTTAAACGCTTGATGACACGAACACGTTGGCAGCTAGGAAATGGTACATTCACGTCGTATCTCAATCGTGTTCTCCCCACTTTAACCGAGCCATGTTCTCTGTGGGTATACCTATTCTAGCGTCAAACGAACTGTCCCCCCAATTAAGAGAAACTACTGTGTCAGGTATTATTTCACGTATTGTTATCATACTCACAAAGCTAATGCAGAGGGGTCCAAAAAAATGCTTCCACTGTTTAAAAGTCCATAACTTACAAACTAATTGACGGCGTTGTCTCATTTTTGGTGAAAGTGTAGCTTAACGTTCAACATAAAGATATCACTTGATGTGTTCGAAATGGTCACCATTAACATCCACATACAACTGATGCTGCCGAATTGCAGCACGAACTACTGACTGCAACGTCTTCAGTTTGATATTTGAACATAAATCTGCGATGGATTCTCGAAGTTCATCCAATGTGCATGGCTTCTGTCGATTAACGACGTCCTTCAGTGTTTTAAAGACAGCAAAATGGATGTGCTACATCCCACGATTGCTACACGCAATGAACGAGGACGACCCAGATCGTAGAATGGAGTACTGCGAGTGGTTTACTAACATGGTGCGCAACGATGAAGAGTTAGCAGAGATGATTGTGTGGTCTGATGAGGTCAAGTTCAAACTCTATGGTACAGCAAATCGCCACAATTCCATCTATTGGGCCGCCGAAAATCGGAACGTCCATGTAGACAAAGCCGTGAATTTGCCAGGAATAAATGTGTGGTGTGGGTTGTCTTACCGGGGCTTCATTGGGCCATTCTTCTTTGACGGCACAGTTACCGGTGAGGTGTACTTTCAGAAGCTTCAGACATCGATTTTACACTGCCATCTGATACTTGAGTGGAGACGGAAGAGTTTACTTTCAACAAGATGGTGCCCCAGTCCAGTACCAAACTCGTGTTAGGGCGTATCTCGACGAAAATCTACTAGGAAGATGAATAGGCCGTAGAGGTGCTGTGGAGTATCCACCACGTTCCCCAGACCTAACTCTTCTGGACTTTTGCCTGTGGGGAACACTAAAGGACGTCGTTCATCGACAGAAGCCACGCACATTGGATGAACGTCGAGAATCCATCGTACAGTCCTGTGCAAATATCCAACTGAACATGTTGCAGTCAGTAGTTCGTCCTGCAGTTCGGCGTCATCGTTTGTGTGTGGATGTTAATGGTGACCATTTCGAACACTTATCTTTAAGTTGGACTCTAGGCTACACTTTCACCAAAAACTCCGTCAATTAGTTTGCAAGTTATGGACTTTTAAACAGCGGATACATTTTTTGGACCCCTATGTATATTGCGTAATTCCGTGATTAATATTGTAAGAGAGAGTCCTTTCATGTTATCGCTTCATTAATCGTGAAAAACACGTTTAAGAGATAATGACAGATCCGAGATGGCATCAGGACGGTGCTACACAAAAAATAAAGACGTATTATAAAAACAAAGAGGAATATTGCCGACATACATATTAGAGTATCATATTTGATCTGATGAGTGTGGGACGTCATTTTGCCTAGGTAGCATATCTGAAAAGTAAACAATGTTTTTATAAAAAAATTCTCTATAAACTATTTCTATTCGAAGTGTTACAAAGCAATATGAAACGGAATAAGCATGTAAGTACTGTAGCAGGGAAGGACAATGGTCGACTTGGTTTAATGTGAGAATTTTGTGGAAGTGTGGTTCATCTGTAAACGAGACCGCTTATATGATACTGGTGCGACCCATTCTTGAGTACTGCTCGAGTGTTTGGGATCCACACCAGGTTTGGATACAGAAAGACGTCGAATCAGTTCAGAGGCGGGCTGCTTGAGTTGTTGTCAGTAGGTTCGAACAACACGCAAGTATTACGGAGATGGTTCGGGAATTGAAATGAAAATCACTGGAGGGAAGGTGACATCTTTTCGAGAGCACTATTCAGAATATTTAGAGAACCGGCATTTGAGGGTGACTGCAGAACGAATCTATTGCCTCCAATTTACATTTCGCAAAAGGGACATGAACATAAGGTTAGAGAGACTAGGGCTCGTACTGAGGCATATGGACAGTAGATTTTCCCTCGGTCTATTTGCAATTGGAACAGAAAAGGAAATAATTAGTAGTGGCACAGGGTAGGCTGCGCCAACCACCGTATAGTGGCCTGCAGAGTATAATGTAGATGTAGATGAAAGACCCTGTGTAAAACGAGGCAGTCTGACTTCCTCCTTCCATAAACATAATCATTCACACTAAAAGTTGTTAGTAAAAAGGGACTGAAACCAAAAGGTACAGGGCTTGAACACCAGGTTCTATCTGGAAATGCTAGCAACTGTCGACAGGATCTAGAAAACGGACACCGAAAGTATACATCTCAATCAATAAATGGGAGATAATTCGTCCTTGCAGGAACTGGAAATAAAAAATTGCACTTTACTGTAGTCGGAAGTGTATCTTGCTTTACAACAGAAGTAAATCACATTTTATGGAAGTTTAGGCTAGGAAACGAAAGACGTTTGAGCCTGAAAAAAGTGGATAATTCATCGATCGCGTTCGTCTTATAGAATTTTGAGTGCGAAAGGATGTATTCTCGCCAATTTTATCACTACTACAAATTGATACTCCATCATTATTTCCGTTAATGATGGAATGTTGGAATCTATGGACTGTGGGGCTGGTCTCGGCGGAGGTTCTAGTCCACCCTCGGACAAGGGCGTGTGTGTTCGTCCTTAGGATAATTTAAATTAAATAGTGTTTAAGCTGATGCCCTTAGCAGTTAAGTCCCATAAGATTTCACACACATTTGAACACTTTTTTGAATCTATGTCACGCAACACATGACGTTTCTGTATCAACTGTCACACTCTTCTTAAACGTGTGCTTGATGCCGACTAGATTTATGTTGAAACCTAGCTCATTCTGGGAACATACTTGGTAGCTAACGGCAACAACATGTAAGCTACGTTCTCTAGCTTTTTGAATGAAAGAACTATATTTACTATATTTCAAATTAGTCTCGATCAACGTCCTCCTTCAAAAGTCTTTCTCCTATTCAGAACACTGTAGTACCTCTCAGCGTGTAGACAGACATGGGTACCGCTCAGACTAACAAAAATATTCCCGGTTACAAGCTACTGACTAGCAAAAAACCTTTGGGATTTTGCGCAAGTATAGTCCAAGATAGTGATTCACGAAACTCTCTCAGTTTTTCTACAGCTTGACTGCTGCAACATCGCCTAGTGTTTGATCGCACAAACACACTACGAAATGACTGAGTAGGGAAGCATATTCAAAATGGAAGAGAAGCTATAATTCGGAGTTGTGGTGCTATAAATTGCATCTGGCTGAGTTAGAGAGACTGTTGCTGTTTATCAATGTCAGAAGATTAGCACAATACTATTAAATGATAGTTCAACAGTGCCGTAATCAGTTCGGCATGAGCAAGTGAGGGGTGCGGATCGTTGTTGCCATGCGCTAGGAAATGCAAATCGTCGGTCGTTAACAGCGAAAACAAATTGCCGTTTTCTCCGCGCCACAGATTGGGAACATACTCTATGTGATCAAAAGTATACAGAGACCCCCACAAACACACGTTTTACATATTAGGTGCATTGTGCTGCCACCTACTGCCAGGTACTCCATGTCAGCGACCTCAGTAGCCACTAAACATCGTGAGAGAGCGGAAGGGGGCCCTCAGCGTAACTGTCGGACATCGAACGTGGTCAGGTGATCGGGTGTCACTTGCGTCATACGTCTGTAAGGGAGATTTCCACACTCCTAAACATCTATAGGTCCACTGTTTGCGATGTGATAGTGAAGTGGAAACGTGAAGGGACACGCACAGCACAAAAGCGTACAGGCCGATCTCGTCTGTTGACTTACAGGAACGGCCGACAGTTGAAGAGGGTCGTAACATGTAATAGGCAGACCTATTCAGACCGTCACACAGGAATTGCAAACTGCAACAGGGTCCACTGCAAGTACTATGATAATTAGGTGGGAGATGAGAAAACGTATTTCATAGTCGAGCGGGTGCTCAGTAGCCACACATCAAGTCGCTAAGTGCTAAACGATACCTCGCTTGGTGTAAGGACGATAAAAAGTGGACGATTGAACACTGGAAAAACGTTGTATGGAGTGACGAATCACCGTACACAATGTGGCGATCCGATGACAGGGTGTGGTTATGGCGAATGTCTGGTGAACCTCATGTGCCAGCGTATGTAGTGCTTAACACCAAAATTCGGAGGCGATGGTGTTACGATGTGGTCGTGTTTTTCGTGGAGGGGGTTTGCACCCCTTGTTGTTTTACTTGGCAGTATCAAATGGTTCAAATGCCTCTGAGCACTATGCGACTTAACTTCTGAGGTCATCAGTCGCCTAGAACTCAAAACTAATTAAACCTAACTAACCTAAGGACATCACACACATCCATGCCCGATTCAGGATTCGAACCTGCGACCGTAGCGGTCGCTCGGCCCCAGACTGTAGGACCTAGAACCGCGCGGCCACTCCGGCCGGCGGCAGTATCACAGCACAGGCCTACATTAATGTTTCAAGCACCTTCTTGCTTCCCACTGTTCAAGAGCAATACGGGGATGGCGACTGCATCTTTCGGCACGATCGAGCAGCTGTTCAGAATGCACGGCCTGTGGTGAGTGGTTACACGACAATAACAACCCTGTAATGGACTGGACTGCACAAAGTCTTGACCTGAATCGTATAGATCTTTTGGGATGATTTGGAGCGCCAACTTTGTGCCAGGCTTCATCGATCGACATCGATACCTCTCCTCAGTGCAGCAGTCCGTTAAGAAAGGGCTGCCATTCGCCAAGAAACCTTCCAGCAACTGGTTAACGTATGCCTGCGAGAGCGAAAGCTGTTATCAAGGCTCAGGGTGGGCCAGCACCATATTGAATTCCAGCATTACCGAAGGAGTGCGCCACGAACTTGTAAGTCATTTTCAGCCAGTTGTCCGGAAACCTTTGATCACATGGTGTAGCTTCGCTGGAGAAGCCCACTGCACGTCAAGTGCAGAGAGGAGTCAAATGGTTCAAATGGCTCTAAGCACTATGGGACATCTGAGGTCATCAGTCCCTAGACCTAGAACTACCTAAACTTAACTAAAATAAGGACATAACACACACCCAGGCCCGAGGCAGGATTCGTACCTGCGACCGTAGCAGCAGCGCGCTTCCGGACTAAAGCAGACAGAAGTCGACAGCACTGTTGATGAAATGCACAAATCACGAGGTGGTCTGCGAGTCTGTGGATTCAGACTCGATAATATGCGCGCAGAAGCGGTCAGGGCGAGAAATAGCCCTGTGGCCCCCCACATTCCCGACACGCCACCGACGGGGAAGAAGACTTCAGCTGTCAGAAGTGTGGAGACGAAGGAGGCGTTCCTGAGGGAGATGCCTTGCTGTTGTGGTGAGAAAGCAGTCCGAGAAGGGCCGTTGCGTATAGGTTTTCGTAATGCGGATGTATGACTGCATAACCGAAAGAGCAACAGCGGACCCCCGCTGTTTGCTATCGATCACAGAGCCAACGACCGACGGCGCTGCCTTCCAAGAGGCCTACTGATAAGACTGGGCGCGGCAGGAAGTAGCGCGCTGATAAATGGCAATGGCGGCACCGAAAGTCGAGCAATTCTGTGGTTCGCGCTCAGTTAAAACTTAGCGCGATCCGCCGCGCCCTAGCGGCGGCCGAGCGAAACTCGTTCAAGGTCACCCGCCAATATGGCGGCGCACACAGAAACTCTGCAGACCTGCGTTCGGTGCGTCCCACCACACGTCACCAGCTTGCGCGGCTGCCCGGTTTTATCAAGCCAAAGCCGGGTCGAAGGCGAAGTGGCGGCCGTGACCGCACAGGCGCGACGCAGGAGAAAACGACGACCATGACGACGACGAAGACTACGGGGTAAGACGAGCCCGGCACAGCAGAGGGGCAGCGTGGAGGCAGCTGCGCCCGCCAAAACCGGGGACGACCGCCCAAAGGTGGGCGCTCGGAACGCAGCTCCAGTCCCCGAGAAGAGCAGCGGCAGCGACAGTCGTGCCGTCAAGCATGGGGCGACAGCGGCCCTTAAAGCCGTTATGGCGGCAGAGAGGCCGCCTTCGTACCGTCCCTGGCTGCACAGAAGGAAGATGCCTGGACGCAACTGAGTGCTGTACTCGCCCAAGGCCTACGGTCTGGAGAAGAGACGCAAACACCGGCGACCATCCCTGCAGCCACTAGGCCCGCTGATAAGATATAGATATATCAATGTTTCTGAAATGTATCAATGCACAGTCATACTCAAAAGTATCCGAACGACCTGAATTGCATTTCGCCTGATTCGCATGCAATCGGCATAACGCAGCGGCCTAGCAGGTCCTCTAATCGCTCCTTAGTACAGTCGTTTGACTATAGAAAATGGTACCAACAAGTCATAACTAGAAAACACTGCTCTGCATCGCAATAACTCACGATGCAAAGTAATAACACCTTATCACAGATAAGACTGTCCTTAACACTTCTAAGCTCACATTTATTACAATAAATGACACACCTGAAATGTTACCACTCTCATTGTTACGTCAGATAGGTATTGCACGTAGTTACGTTCGTCGTATTCATGATTTCCTCTTCAAAGTAACATACAGTACTTATTATTTAACACGAAATGATATTAAAAGTTTAAGTTATCCACGAACAGATAGTTGAGAATATGTATGAACTTAAAATGACCTGACGAACCGTCTCGTTCTGCATATGGATTCAAACCCAGGTCAGGCAGACTAAGCAAAGATTTCGTGACTGACTCAAGCAAGCAGTCATTCCTGATTAGGCATACAGACAGTGACATACCTCGAATTTAGACAGTACCAGTTAGCAAATATCAACTTCAAATTACGTAACGCAAACATTATTAACGGACGCGAATTCCTCCCCAGCATCTCTTGTCCCTGTTAACGAACTGCGAGAGATGTTAAATATTGCTTTTTCACAAGTAACTTACTTGAAATGCCGTGAGGTAAAGCTTTGTGTTGGACAAAGATTCGAACCCAGATCCTAATCGAATTGATATCGAAAAACAACCAACTGTGACATATCGGATTTCCTTGCCAGTAGCTAGATGTTTTAACTGAAATGACGAGAAGAAACATTAAGTTTTTCCTTCCAGGACTCCAAGTCGGCACCTATCGCTGTTATATTCCAGAGAAAACGAACGTTAAATATCGGTTTGTTGCACCAGCAGCGACATGTGAGCATGTTTTATCGTGATTCAACCTAACGTCTACTTGGCAGAGAAGGAATATCATCTTTAATGTGAATTTCAGACCACACTGCCATTATATCTTCTTCACTTGGTGTAGTTAGAAGAGAATGGAAACTATCTCTCCCTATCTAAAATCATTGACAGAAGTGGGAATCGAACCCTGACCATAGGTATAGGAACCTACCATCAGACCACCATACCCTCTGTCCTGCGACTCATTTTTCTATCGGAACGCCGTTGCACCACACTCGATGAGAATTCTGACACACTGGCTCCCTGTAGTAAATTGCAGCATGTTCAGTAAATTCATTTACTTAGTTGACCGAATCACCATGAACTAGCTGCCTCGGCTACTCAGTGCATACATTCGACTCTATTTTGTAATCACCGAAATAAAATCACCTAACTGCCACCTACACAGAACTGACCACAGTGTAGGATGCAGACATTTAAATAGGAAGTGTTCCTTTCCACTTGAGCTATTCTATTGCGCTATCTGTTTGTAAAAAACGTCGTGCAGCGCAAAAGAAAAGCTGTAACTGTTTCTCTCAGAAGTCTAGACCCAGCCATTTGCATTATCTCGCAGCGCTGTGGTATGCAGCGGAATTGTTGTTCAGCTCTGGAGCTGTTGTAGCTATGTGTCAGCTAGTAGCGTAATGGTAAGTGTGGTGCACCTTAGATAAGATGTCGCGAGTTCGAATACATTTACTACTATTTTTTTTTAAAACGCAATTGTGCTGTCTGCTAAAGTTACCAATCTAATGGAACTTTGAACATAATTCCCTTCACTTCTCAACCCAAAATAGTCGCATGTGGAAAAAGGGCTAACTTCTGTGACATTTTCTTCTTTTCAGGTTTAATAGAAAGCCAGGCAGCAGATGCATCTCGAAGCTTTTGTATTATGTATGGGGAGAGCGCATCGTGGCCAAATACGTCAGAAAAGTATTTTCTACGTTAACTGTCGTGTGGTAGTGGCATTTTATTATTCTTCAAACATTGTTTGACAGCTTTAACTCAGAACAAGTTTTCTACATGCATGTAATCAATAAACCACATGTGCATCGTCAGACTGTTATAGATAACATCAGAGTATTCGCATATATCGTTGATGATTAATTTCGCTCTCATGTTTACTATTGTTTCAACAACACTAAAGGAAACCTTACGAAAACTGTGCACTGTATTATAAGAAACGAAATAAAACTACCCGCGATAGCCTTACGAGGAAAGCCTGTTTTAATGAAACTGAGTATCTGTACACAAGCATACCTCTATCCACACGAATTAGTAAAATACTACTCACTTAGATTTGGATTGGGTTTGTGTTTAATTGGTATGATGTGTCATACTCAA
Organism: Schistocerca piceifrons; assembly: GCF_021461385.2. Lineage (NCBI taxonomy): Eukaryota > Metazoa > Arthropoda > Insecta > Orthoptera > Acrididae > Schistocerca > Schistocerca piceifrons. The sequence goes on from NC_060141.1 coordinate 780,822,832, forward strand.
GAGGTATGCAAATGTGGCATTTCATAAATACTGTTATGTATTTCAAGAAACCCAAAATTTGCTTGTCAGCAGCGGAGAGAGGCGTTACTTGTTGTGCAGCGTTGTGCTTTTAACCATTGCACTGTGAGCCGAAAGTATTTTCTTGCGATTTCCTTATTGGTGTTCGATCTGACTGCTTGTAGCTCTTTCACAGAAGGGGTAAAAACGTTAAAGTCAGTTAGACTGGATCTGCAAACCGTAAGAGACGTTTTTTCACAGGTCAGCACATTACTACAGAGCTGGCGAACAGGTATGTATCTGAGCTTCCTCTTACGAAGCCAATACTGCTTAGAACTCATAAACCGCTATTTAAAGGACGAGATTAGCTGCGATTCCACCTGCAACGACTATCCTGGGCTGAGAACCGTAAGTTTACAATCTTTTGTTACACCTCAAGCCATAATAACAGACATTATTCAATGGAAATGACAGGTAAAATCAAGTGAACTTTGAGGCTTAATTCCATGCACACAACGAAGTAACTCGTCGATCACAGAGGGGCAAAACATACGTTGCCTTGTTGCCAAATCTCAGGTACAGTACCAGCAGGAAGAAGATGAACCGATGTGATCCTACAGCGGTCTGGGAAGTGACCATATCTGGTGACTCCAAGTCGCATCTGCTACGGCCTGGAATACGTAAAGCGACTGATTCGCATTTCTGTAACTAGGTTTAGGGACAGGAGCGTAGTTACTAATAATACTCAGAATTGACTGCAAAGGAAGCATCGTATATCAGTAACCCTCATAGTTGTTTTTATATTTCTTTCGTAAGTGTACTCAAAACTAAAAAACTCATTCACAGGCGTTTTCGTGCCTAGCCGGTAGTCGTGCACAACAAACAAATAAAAAAAAGGTGTGTGTGTGTGTGTGTGTGTGTGTGTGTGTGTGTGTGTGTGTGTGTGAGAGAGAGAGAGAGAGACAGAGAGAGAGAGAGAGAGAGAGAGAGAGAGAGATAGAGACATAAAAAAGGATGAGAGAGAGAGTGTGTGTGTAAAAAAATGTTGTAAAGAAATTGAAGCACGGTATGTAAAGAAATCTTACATTTAGAATGACACGTTTCATATCATTACGAAATGTCGTATTCATGATCAATGGAACAAGAATTAATCTAATCTAATCTAATCTCATCATATTGATGACTAGCCATGAAGAGTGATGAATTACGGAAAATTTTTGCCAATACCGGTAACCAAATGTAAACATTGAAATAAAAGACAACAATTTTTGTAATAAACCGGGACTCCTATGAAGACCCTTTCGCCCCTGTTACCTACCTATGAAAGATATCTGATATACCTCCATTCTGAAGTAACAAAGTGTGCATGCATTTAAAGATGAAGTGCAAGATGTGAAGTTCTGTGACGGAGATCCGAACCCAACACGTAATCGGATTGTTAACTAAGAAAAATCAAATGTTACGTATCGGCTTTTCTTACGAGCTGCTAGGTGTTTGAGTCTAAAATAAGGATACAAAGTTTTGTGCCTAAGCAACAATCGAACTGCACACCTACCGTGCATCCACGAATATACACTCCTGGAAATGGAAAAAAGAACACATTGACACCGGTGTGTCAGACCCACCATACTTGCTCCGGACACTGCGAGAGGGCTGTACAAGCAATGATCACACGCACGGCACAGCGGACACACCAGGAACCGCGGTGTTGGCCGTCGAATGGCGCTAGCTGCGCAGCATTTGTGCACCGCCGCCGTCAGTGTCAGCCAGTTTGCCGTGGCATACGGAGCTCCATCGCAGTCTTTAACACTGGTAGCATGCCGCGACGGCGTGGACGTGAACCGTATGTGCAGTTGACGGACTTTGAGCGAGGGCGTATAGTGGGCATGCGGGAGGCCGGGTGGACGTACCGCCGAATTGCTCAACACGTGGGGCGTGAGGTCTCCACAGTACATCGATGTTGTCGCCAGTGGTCGGCGGAAGGTGCACGTGCCCGTTGACCTGGGACCGGACCGCAGCGACGCCAAGACCGTAGGATCCTACGCAGTGCCGTAGGGGACCGCACCGCCACTTCCCAGCAAATTAGGGACACTGTTGCTCCTGGAGTATCGGCGAGGACCATTCGCAACCGACTCCATGAAGCTGGGCTACGGTCCCGCACACCGTTAGGCCGTCTTCCGCTCACGCCCCAACATCGTGCAGCCCGCCTCCAGTGGTGTTGCGACAGGCGTGAATGGAGGGACGAATGGAGACGTGTCGTCTTCAGCGATGAGAGTCGCTTCTGCCTTGGTGCCAATGATGGTCGTATGCGTGTTTGGCGCCGTGCAGGTGAGCGCCACAATCAGGACTGCATACGACCGAGGCACACAGGGCCAACACCCGGCATCATGGTGTGGGGAGCGGTCTCCTACACTGGCCGTACACCACTGGTCATCGTCGAGGGGACACGGAATAGTGCACGGTACATCCAAACCGTCAACGAACCCATCGTTCTACCATTCCTAGACCGGCAAGGGAACTTGCTGTTCCAACAGGACAATGCACGTCCGCATGTATCCCGTGCCACCCAACGTGCTCTAGAAGGTGTAAGTCAACTACCCTGGCCAGCGAGATCTCCGGATCTGTCCCCCATTGAGCATGTTTGGTACTGGATGAAGCGTCGTCTCACGCGGTCTGCACGTCCAGCACGAACGCTGGTCCAACTGAGGCGCCAGGTGGAAATGGCATGGCAAGCCGTTCCACAGGACTACATCCAGCATCTCTACGATCGTCTCCATGGGAGAATAGCAGCCTGCATTGCTGCGAAAGGTGGATATACACTGTACTAGTGCCGACATTGTGCTTGCTCTGTTGCCTGTGTCTATGTGCCTGTGGTTCTGTCGGTGTGATCATGTGATGTATCTGACCCCAGGAATGTGTCAATAAAGTTTCCCCTTCCTGGGACAATGAATTCACGGTGTTCTTATTTCAATTTCCAGGAGTGTAGTTTAAGTATCAGTTGGTTACTCACCAACAGTAAGATGTGTGCGTGTTTGACCAGAAATAACGACACCTATTGCGATTTTTGGCAACACATTACTACTGGCAAGGAAATCCGATATGTCACATTTGGTTGTGTTTCGATATCCATCCACTTAGGTTCTGGGTTCGAATCCCTATCCAACAAAAAAGCTTTACCTCACGGCATTTCAAGTAAGTTACTTGTGAAAAAGCAATATTTAACATCTCTCGCAGTTCGTTAACAGGGACAAGAGATGTTAGGGAGGAATTCGCGTCTGTTAAAAATGTTTGCGTTATGTAATTTAAAGTTGATAATTGCTAATTGATACTGTCTAAAATCGAGGTATATCACTCTCTGTATGCCTAATCAGGAATGACTGCTAGCTTGAGTCAGTCACGAAATCTTTGCTTAGTCTGCCTGACCTGGGTTTGAATCCATATGCAGAACGAGACGGTTCGTCGTGTCATTTTAAGTTCATACATATTCTCATCTAGCTGCTAGTGAATATCTTAAATTTTTAATATCATTATGTGTTAAATAATAAGTACTGTATGTTACTTTGAAGAGGAAATCATGAATACGACGAACTTAACTACGTGAATTACCTATCTGACGTAACAATGAGAGTGGTAAGATTTCAGGTATGTCATTTATTGTAATAAATGTGAGCTTACAAGCCTTAAGGACAGCCTTATCTGTGATAAGGTGTTCCCTCATGTTTGTAGCGTCGTGGTATTATTTTACATCTTGAGTTACTGCGATTCAGAGCAGTGTTTTCTAGTGGTTACATTTTGGAACCATTTTCAGTAGTCAACCGACTGTACCAAGGAGCGATTAGAGGACCCGCTAGACAGCCGCGCTATGCCGGTAGCATGCAAATCAGGCGAAATGCAATTCAAATCGTTCGGAAACTTTTGAGCATGACTGTACATGGGCTGTATCTTTCTAACCGTTATGTCGATGTATCAATATCGAAAAGGCTGTATTGACTGCTAATATTTTAATTCTGTAATATATTCTTTTCGCAATATTCGATAAAGTTTGTAAGTAGGCTGTTTAGGTTTTTATGTTGGTGACGCCACGTAGGGCTCTGTATGAAAATCACTGACTGTGCTGTGTGCAGTTTCTGGCTGATTTGTATTGATGGAATATTTGCTATTGTAGTGTTGGGTAGTTGGATGTGAACAACGCGTAGTGTTGCGCAGTTGGAGGTGAACTGCCAGCAGTTGTGGATGTGGGGTGAGAGATGGCAGAGTTTTGAGAGCGGACGATCTGGACGTGTGTCCACCAGAAATATTAAAAATATAGAGATGGGTGCCATGAATATATGATGACTTTTGAACACTATTAAGGTAAATACATTGTTCGTTTTCCATCAAAATCTTTCATTTGCTAACTATGCCTATCAGTAGTTAGTGCCTTCAGTAGTTTGAATCTTTTATTTAGCTGGCAGTATTGGCGCTTCCTGCATTGCAGTAGTTCGAGTAACGAAGATTTTTGTGAGGTGAGTGATTCATGAAAGGTATAAGTTATTGTTATTCAGGGTCATACTTTTGTGGGAATTACTGGAAGTCAGATTGCGTTGCGCTAAAAAAATATTGTGTGTCAGTTTAATGATGATCAGAATAAGAAAAGAGAAAAATTTCAAAGTACGTTCGGTTTTGGTAAGCTGTTTTAAAAACAAATAATATGGAGGTTTACCATCATTGTCATTTTTAATTTTTCTAAGGGGATGTTCTAGTTGTTCTTTTGAAATTGTAATAGAAGGTAATTTTTCTATCGCTGTGTAAAGGAGTCTTACTGCTCTTTGAGCTTTCATCACGCAAGTCTTTCTCTTTGACTGTGTGAAGCAGATATAGATGGCACAAAGAAGAAGTCCGACTCATGTGGGGAGGGTTGAGTTGGGGTTTGGGAGGTGGCGGTTTGAATGAAATAATAAGATGTCCGATGTGAAGAAATAGCAATTTTTAACACAATTCCTGTGCTATTTCTCCACATTGGCGTTTTTCAAAGGTAGCTGCTGAAACTGATGAACCAAAATCTAAGTGACGAGACTGGTGTTTGCGGTGGGAGGAGAGGTGTGAGGGGATGTGCTGACGTAATGGGGCACTCGGCGCTACCAATAGGAACTGCAACGTTTTGCTTCACCACGCAATTTTGACACTACAACTGCTAGGTCTCTGGCATTTGCAGAAATGGTATAAAAAAAAACAAGGTAGTCGAAACAAGGTAATCGACATGAAGTGATCCAGACACATCAGATATGTGACGAAACCAAACGACGGGCCCATCGGACACCTGCTTTTCTGCTGCTTGCCTGAAAATACCATTTTTAGCAAAGGGCTTATCGTCAGGAATGAACATACATCGTTTTCCTTTCCATTCTTACTCTAAGGGTTTAAGGAGACTGCTAACTCGTTGATGTACAAAATACCTAACAAAAAAGAAATACTTAAATATACAGATTAATTTTAATTTTAATAATCAACAGCCTCAGTTTCACCGTTTACCTAGAATTTGCCTAGGTTTCAGTCGGGATAACCCAACCTTCTTCAGAACAACTGTAACTACCGTTTGTCCGTAGTGGACATCGTCAAGGTAAAACTACAAATCCATAAATTATCATCAGACTGTAAAACACTTCTCAAACTGCCTCGACCCCACTTCGCGACCGTGATGCGACAGCCACGAGTGCTGTACTGCAGTTCGCGGTCGCGAAGTGGGGCCGATGCAGTTCCAGAAGAGTTTTACAGTCTGATGATAATTTATGGATTTGTAGTTTTACCTTGACGATGTCCACTACGGACAAACGGTAGTCACAATTGTTCTGAAGAAGGTTGGGTTATCCCGACTGAAACCTAGGTAATTCCAGGTAAACGGTGCAACTGCGGCTGTTGATTATTACAACTGAAATTAGTAGTTATATAGGTGCCGACATGGCCGCGAAATGTTGAAGTAGTATTTTTGCAATGTGCTGCCGATTTCTTATTTTTATTTTAATTTTTTTTGGCGACACATCGATGCTTTCTTTGTCGACATATCGATTTATTTTTTCGTAATACCTCTAGCCGGCAATAATCTATTTCTAAATATCGATATATCGCTCAACCAATATTTTTACAATATCAACAGTCCTACAACCTGACCCCTCAGGGTAGCCGAGAGTGCTAACGCGCTGCTTCCTGTACTCAGATAGGCACGCCGGCCCCGGATCGAATCCCCCCGGATGATTGACGACGCGGGCTGCTGTGCCTTCCAGCCTGGATGTGGTTTTTAGGCGGTTTTCCACACACCGCAGGGTGAACACCGGGCTGGTCCCCATGTTCTGCCTCAGTTACACGGCTCGCAGACATCTCACCAAGTTTGCACTATTCCATGGATTACATTCGACCCAGACAGTTGGAGTACACTAATTCCGTCCCGGGGGGTACGAGGTGGCGGCAGGAAGGGCATTGGGCCACCCCTTAAACATTAACATGCCAAATCCGACTAACGATGACTGACCCTGCGTAACTGCGGGAGAAGGCCCAAGCGATAGAACAGATAGGTCATAGCACCCATGCAGAAGGGCGTCGCCGATAAGCAGAGAATGGTAAAGGTTGCCTGCCGCTGCAACGCCCCAGTAGCGTCGCAGGAGAAGGGCGCCATAAAATCATGCATCACCCCAACGGCAAAAGGCGGCGACGCCGAAAGCTACGGACGTGACGATCGCCATGGCAGAAGACAAGAAGGCAGCATTCACAGTCAAAGCGCGAGAGATTGGCCTGCAGCTCTCCGAACAAGCAGCAGCGCATTTCTTCGAGCAGGCAGCCCACCTCAAGGACCAACTCCAGCAGAACTGCACCATGCAGTGAGCAGGGGACCCCGCACAACAGCGAGCTGCCACTTTCAAATTAAGCCTGGTGCTGCGCCAGGTCACCTCTGACACGGCGCAGCAGAAGGCTCACACTAGCGCACTGGGGGTTGGGTTGTTTGGGGAAAAAGACCAGACAGCGAGGTCATCGGTCTCATCGGACTAGGGAAGGAAGTCGGCCGTGCCCTATCAAAGTAACCATCCCGGCATTTGTCTGGAGCGATTTAGGGAAATCACGGAAAACCTAAATCAGGATGGCCGGACGCGGGATTGAAACGCCGTCCTCCTGAATGCGAGTCCAGTGTCTAACCCCACTAGCGCACTACTCTCACTGTATTGGCTTCTGGCTCTAACACGGTATCCCTGCACGATACCCGCTACTAATCCCCTTTGTGCTTTCCTTGGCACTCCCCCCCCCCCCACCCTCTCCCCATGAAACCGCTACCCTTCGTTAGCCTTTCGCCCACAGTCTATCTCCTCGATGCGACCATATTACTGAGTAATCCTACCCAGACGTAGGGATATTATTACGGCCGCCGGTCGGATTGGCCGTGCGGTTCTAGGCGCTACAGTCTGGGACGGCGTGACCGCTACGGTCGCAGGTTCGAATCCTGCCTCGGGCATGGATGTGTGTGATGTCCTTAGGTTAGTTAGGTTTAAGTAGTTCTAAGTTCTCGGGGACTGACGACCACAGCAGTTAAGTCCCATAGTGCTCAGAGCCATTTGAACCATATTATTACGGCCGCGCATCTCTTGAAGTCCTCGGCTGGTAACTAACAAATACGGTGGTGACTGTTGGTCTTTTGAAATGGTCACCACGTCGGTGTGGGAATAAAGGAGCTCCATACTTTCTACAGCAGTTACGGTCGAAAGAGAACAGCATGAGATTTTACGCTGATTGTAATGGAAAATGTTCCAGCTGAGGTTTATGTAAACAAATCTATAAAAAGGACACGCTGGTCGACTAAACGTTTTAGTGTATACAAGGTGGTCCATTGATAGTGACCGGGCCAAATATCTCACGAAATAAGCGTCAAACGAAACAACTACAAACAACGAAACTTGCATAGCTTGAAGGGGGAAACCAGATGGCACCAAGATTGTCCCGCTAGATGGCGCTGCCATAGGTGAAACGGATTTCAACTGCGTTTCTTTTAATGGGAACCCCCATTTTTATTACATATTCTAGTAGTACGTGAAGAACTATGAATGTTTTAGTTGGACCACTTTTTTCGCTTTGTGGTAGATGGCGCTCTAATAGTCACAAACATATGGCTCACAATTTTAGACGAACAGTTGGTAACAGGTAGGTTTTTAAGTTAAAATACAGAACGTAATAGGTTTGAACATTTTATTTCGGTTGATCCAATATGATACATGTACCTTTGTGAACTAATCATTTCTGAGAACGCATGCTGTTACAGCGTGGTTACCTGTAAATACCACATTAATGCAATAAATGCTCAAAATAATGTCCGTCAGCCTCACTGCATTTGGCAGTACGTGTAATGACATTCCTCTCAACAGTGAGTAGTCTGCCTTCCGTAATGCTGACGCATGTTGTCAAACGTTGTCGGTGGATCACAATAGCAAATCTCCTTCAACTTTCACCACAGAGAAAAAAAAAAAAAAATCCGGGGACGTCAGATTCGGTGAACGTGTGGGCCATTGTATGATGCTTCGACGAACAATCCACCTGTCATGAAATATGCTATTCAATACCGCTTCAACCGGACGCGAGATATATGCCAGACATCCATCATCTTCGAAGTACATCGCCATTCTGTCATGCAGTGAAACATCTTGTAGTGACATAGGTAGAACATTACGTAGGAAATCAGCATACATTGCACCATTTAGACTACCATCGATAAAAAGGGGGACAATTATCCTTCCTCCCATAATGCCGCACCATACATTAACCCGTCAAATTCGCTTATGTTCCACATATCGCATCCATTGTGGATTTTCCAGTGCCCAATTGTACATATTATGCCGGTTTACGTTACCGCCGTTATTGAATGACCGCTTCGTCGTTAAATAGAGCGCGTGCAAAATAATCTGTCATCGTCCCGTAATTTCTCTTGTGCCCAGTGACAGAACTGTACACGACGTTCAAAGTCGTCGCCACGTATTCGTGGTGCATAGATATATGGTACGGGTGCAATCGATGTTGATGTAGTATTCTCAACACCGACGTTCTTGAGATTCCCAATTCGCGCACATTGTCTGCTACTGATGTGCGGATTAGCCGCGACACCATCTAAAACACCTACTTGGGGATCACCATTTGTTGCAGGTCGTGGTTCACGTTTCACACTTTCTGTTTCCTTAAATAACGTAACTATCCGCGAACGGTCCGGACACTTGGATGATGTCGTCCAGGATACCGAGCAGCATACATAGCACACGTCCGTTGGGCATTTTGATCACAATAGCCATTCATGGACACGATATCGACCTTTTCCGCAATTGGTAAACGGTCCATTTCAACACGGTTAACGTAGCACGGAGCATATACCGTCCGCAATAGCGGAATGTTACGTGATACCACGTAATTATACGTTTGTGACTATTACAGCGCTATCTATCACAAAGCGAAAAACGTGGTCCAACTAAAACATTCATATTTCTTCACGTACTACACGAATTTGTAATAAAAATGGTGGTTCCTATTTTTAAAAAAACGCAGTTGATATCCGTTTGACCTATGGCAGTGCCATCTAGCGGGCCAACCATAGCGCCATCTGGTTTCCCCCTCCAAGCTGGACACGTTTCGTTCATTGCAATTTTTTCGTTTGACGATTATTTCGTGAGATATTTGGCCCCGTCACTATCAATGGACCACCCTGTATACAACGTGTTTCCGTAAGACCATGCAAAAATGAGGAAGGACATAGAGAATGGTTCACAGAACAATTTGAGGTAGGGAACCTTAGGTCGGAGAAGTCATCTTACGGAGATATGGAAGTAAACTTGTCTACCGCAGTGTCTAGGATTACTGTTTTCCTGCTTATTTACAACCAATATGCGTGCAGGTTTACACGTACAGTGCTGTTTATTTACATGTACATTCTTTGTTTCCTGCAAGGAAACGAGGACTACGACCCTGGTTACTAGTTAATCATGACGCAAGTGGCTCTGTTATGTAGCATTTGCAATACTGCATCACAGAATGTACTATGAATCAACGAAGGAGCCTTTCATTACTCACAAGGGGAGGCCGCCAATTGTGAAATTCAGATTCGATTCATACTGCGCTTAATAAAAGCTCATGGCCAGAGGGGTAATGCGGCAAAGCACCAAGATGCACTTCTCAGCCGTTGTCGAGAAAATCGACAGTTAAAAGAAACCGTTGCCGTGAAATACTCTCTACGGTTAATAATTTTCTACAGCGTCGTGGCGCAGCGGTAAGCGCTCGGGTTCGTAATCCGAAGGTCGCCAGATCAAATCTCGCGCCAAGCAACCCTTTTTTGTGTTTGTTTTTGTAATTTTTATATATATATATATAAAATTCCCGGCAATCGGTTGCAACAATTATGCATATAATAAGTTGTTGAAAGTCGTTTGTCGTGCAAAAACTGGCGACTTCGAACATCATTATGTTTTCCGCAAACAAAGTTGTATTTCACAAATGTTATTAATTGTCTTCATAATGTTAACCACGTATAGTTAACGGAAGACGTAGAAACGGTATTCCGAAACGAATACGTGTAGCGTAAGTCAAACGTTCGAATTAGAATAGAGACCCCACGAACACAAATTTGCTGCGGCATGTATGAAATATAAACTCCGTTACTCGCTCGTTACACTTGAAGGACAGATGTTGAATGGGCCGAAACGAGCCGCCGCATAACAGCGTAGTTTCGTGCTAACTTCGAAAGAAGGTAGATGCGGTCCCTAGCGCAACTTATAACATCGTCAAAAATCAGTGCGGACGGGAGAGCTTTGGTACACCCTGTAAAAAAAAAAGGAAAAATGGAGGCGGTACAATTGGAGAGCGATCCGCCTTCACCAGTATACATAAGCAATTCATTAATGGTATATATATATATATATATATATATATATATATATATATATATGAATTACAAAAAACTAATAACAAAAGAAAAAGTTGCATGGCGCGAGATTCGATCCGGCGACCTTCGGATTACGAACCCGAGCGCTTACCGCTGCGCGACGACGCTGTAGAAAATTATTAATCGTAGAGAGTATTTCATCGCAACGGTTTCTTTTAACTGTCGATTTTCTCGACAACGGCTGAGAAGTGCATCTTGGTGCTTTGCCACATTACACCTCTGGCCATGAGCTTTTCTTATGCGCAGTATGAATCGAATCTGAATTTCACAATTGGCGGCCTCCCCTCGTCAGTGCTATTCAGAGACATACAGTATAACACAATGGAGCAGTACGAGCACAGTTTAGTCCACATTGCAATGCTCTCGCTGCTGAAAGGCTGTACTCAAACGTTTTCCTAACCAGCCTCATCCGTTATGACGAGAGTTTATTTCTCTCGTTCGACGAATGGGGAGAGATTGGTTCTTTCTAAAGAAGAAACGGAGGACCTGGCAACATGATGACCATTCGACGGATATTTGTCTGGCTGTGTCTGAAACTTGTTCGCCGATGTCGTGCTTGCATTCAGGCTGATGGCCGTCAGTTTCAGCACATTTTATAAGGTGCAGTACAAATGGTACGGCCATTGTGTCAATGAGGGTATTTGCCATTGACTGTAACTAATGTAAATAAAAATGTACAGAGAAATGCGATTTTATTCTTATTGTTTCCCAAAGCTGGCTTCTCCGACCCCAGGCTCTCCCCTTCAAATAGTTCGGTGAAGCATTATCTAGGCTCTATTAAATTATTGGAGAGAGAGAGAAAGAGAGAGAGAGAGTTATTTCCATTGTTGCCTCTCACTTTCAGCCTGCTTGTTGTCCGTAAATCCCTTGCATCTCACCGTGTTCAAAGTGATGACCTACTACTTCGATGCATTTATTGACTCGTGCTGTAAATCTTTTAGGTAACGCCATAAGAAAAATTCTGGCGAGGTAAGGTCAGGCGATATGCCAGGCCAATTCACAGGACGTGCACTGCCGATCCAGTGATCATGGATTTAAGTCAATGAATTTGTGAATGTCGTTTTCTACGTTTTTCCACCCGAAACTAAAAGGCTCAAATTAAGCAAGCACCCCTTTTGTGAGACTTCTCGAGAAACAAGAGTGATTTCTCCGAATCTAATAAAAAATTAGGTTCGTGAGCCAGTTAGTTTTTTAGTTAATGAGTTCACTCCTTAGTAAGTAGGATGTTTGGTTAGTTAGTTAGCTAGTCAGATGATCTGTTTGATAATTAAAAGTTGTGTGGCCTTATGACCGCGAATGAAACAAACCTTATCCTAATCTGCGGAAAAAATTAATATTTGGTTCAACATTTGTAAAACTCAAATTCCTCTCTCTCAATCCCCACCCTATGGGGAGAGAAGGAGAGTTTTAGATTTAGCGAATCAAAATTTATGAAGTAAGTAAGTATTTTTTATTTATCCGTAACCATTTTCCACGCAAAAATGAGAACATGGATTTTCTTGCATTACAGTGCCAACTACCATGAATTAAAACAAATGTATAAGACAAAATGTACGTAGTTTTGTATGTAAAATCTGATTCTGCAATAGAAAATGGGGGTCCCCATTTGAAATTTTAAAGTGGCCTCCCGCCCCAAACCCATGGGGCTGGGGTGGCGGTCAAATTTTAGCAACAGCAGATGTCCCCCTCGAAAATAATCATCTTTACATTCCAGAATTGTTTTAGTGCTAAGCTTATTTTTCGTGTTATTCTGGTTTGGATTCCGTATAAATGTTGGAACACGGGAGGCAATACTAACCTTACCACTTATCTTAGAAGAAAGATTAAGAAAAGGCAAACCTACGTTTCTAGCATTTGTAGACTTAGAGAAAGCTTTTGACAACGTTAACTGGGATACTCTCTTTCAAATTCTGAAGGTGGCAGCGGTAAAATACAGCGAGCGAAAGGCTATTTACAATTTGTACAGAAACCAGATGGCAGTTATAAGAGTCGAGGGGCATGAAAGGGAAGCAGTGGTTGGGAAGGGAGTGAGACAGGGTTGTAGCCTCTCCCCGATGTTATTCTATCTGTATATTGAGCAAGCAGTAAAGGAAACAAAAGAAAAATTCGGAGTAGGTATTAAAAGTCATGGAGAAGAAGTAAAAACTTTGAGGTTCGCAGATGACATTGTAATTCTGTCAGAGACAGCAAAGGACTTGGAAGAGGAGTTGAACGGAATGGACAGTGTCTTGAAAGGAGGATATAAGATGAACATCAACAAAAGCAAAACGAGGATAATGGAATGTAGTGGAATTAAATCGAGTGATGCTGAGGGGATTAGATTAGGAAATGAGACACTTAAAGTAGTAAAGGAGTTTTGCTATTTAGGGAGCAAAATAACTGATGATGGTCGAAGTAGAGAGGATATAAAATGTAGACCGCCAATGGCAAGGAAATCGTTTCTGAAGAAGAGAAATTTGTTAACATCGAGTATAGATTTAAGTGTCAGGAAGTCGTTTCTGAAAGTATTTGTATGGAGTGTAGCCATGTATGGAAGTGAAACATGGACGATAACCAGTTTGGACAAGAAGAGAATAGAAGCTTTCGAAATGTGGTGCTACAGAAGAATGCTGAAGATAAGGTGGGTAGATCACGTAACTAATGAGGAGGTATTGAATGGAATTGGGGAGAAGAGAAGTTTGTGGCACAACTTGACTAGAAGAAAGGATCGGTTGGTAGGACATGTTTTGAGGCATCAAGGGATCACAAATATAGCATTGGAGGGCAGCGCGGAGGGTAAAAATCGTAGAGGGAGACCAAGAGATCGATACAC